>NC_051313.1:45594096-46877846 GCF_015220235.1 Choloepus didactylus
ACTCGCAAAGCAATTAAAATTCATTTTTGCTCCTTTTGTTAATAATCAGGACAACTTCAAGTGCCACTGGTCTTTTCATAGACATTTTTATACACAGTTAATTCTTTTGTCCTAATGTGTAAAAGGAAATACTTTCTTTACTTTGGAGAAATGCATGTAGATTCAAATTACGAAGAAATTTCCTCTGCCCTCTTCTTTTTGGTTTAGAAGTGAAAAAAATTATATATATATATATGAGGTTTCATGCCTGGGAAGTTTTGTTTATTAGCAGAAGACCCTCTGGCTCTGCATTTCATTAGCTCTGGCATAAAACAGCTTATGGAATTTTCATTGAAAATGATAATATCCCTGATGAAAGTTCTTTATTCTATGTACATATAAGTATGGATTATGTATCCTGTCATTTTAAAAGACATGTATCTATGTAGATAGTTACAAATGATTGGGAGTTTTAAAATTTAATAAACATTGTTAATTTTCTCAATATGATATTCATGAATAGAGTCTGCTTATTTAGGTCATTTGGAATGCCTAGCTATCCTTATCAGTATTGAGACTGAGAATTGCCAAAGTGATGTGCTTTCAAATTTTTATTATGCTGGTAATAATAAATATAATGTTATGTTAGTAATAATAATAATATAGGTTTATTGTTAAAAGTAAAATCAAATGCAAAATTCCCAATCTCCAGAAGAACTGCTGTTGTTAACATGTTAGCATCTATTTCACACTCACTTATTTTTGTAGATTTATATATTCTTTAAAACATCAAATGAACTGATGGTAGAGCTGACAATCTTTTGGCAAATGGAGTAGCTTGGCCAAAACTCTGCTCTGAATGGATCACCCTCACACCTACCTGTGCTGTTAACTGGAGACATTTTATAAAAAATGTATTATTTGGAACTGCATCCCTTGAGATGTTCTCTGGTTGCTACTTATCTCATAAAATTTTGAGATAAGTTTTTATGGTTTTTGAGATAAGTTTTATGGTTTTATAAGTTTTATGGTTCCTGGGTTCCTAGGTGTAATATTCCAGAATATGCTATGTCACATGAATTATGTATTTGCTGGACAAGCATGTGAACACAATAGAATAAATATAAAATATACACACAGTATAATACTTTAACATCTATGCAATTTCTGTATAAATATCATCTCGTAGCTTAATAATGCAATATGCACAGTTTAATTTGTTATGAATTAATATGGCTTCTTTAATGAAAGTATAAAATACGATACCCCCATACCTTATACCCTACCTTTGATAAATGTAAATGAGTATGGTAGCTGCTTTTGGGTGCCCTCTTCAAAAATAGAAGCCATCACTTACAAAGGTTTTTCAGGTTAGTATAAAATATGCCAAGGTAAGAAACCACGAAGGTTACAGGAAGCACTTCTTCCCCACTCCTCTCGTCTCCCTGGGAAGGAATTTTCCACACTCGGGGTTCCTCAGTGGTTAGACACAGGGGAGACTGGGAGTCCACAAGCCAGCCTAGAAATGAACTCGTGCTTCATTTCTATTTTTCTCAGTGCTCGGGCAAGGAGAAATACTATTTCTTGGGTTCTCTCAGAAGACTGAGTGGAAGAACCATAGCCGTGGGCTGTGCCATTCAGTACACTGCATATTTGCCAGGCATTTTTGGCAGCTGGAGTGCTGTCACAGATCGGGTTCCCTGGGAAGCTGTCTCTGAGATAGAAATTTGTGTTTAGGAAGTGTGATGGGAACGCCTTCCAAATCTCCACCCTGCGGTGGGGAGTGAAGGAAGGAGGCTCAGAAGTTAACCTTGATGCCATCACTACCAAAGCCTCAGCCAGTTGTACAGGGCACTCTCAAGCTAGGATAACCCTTCAGAGCTGTCTTAACTGGGAGTGAGGGTTCCAGACTGTGGATGTGCCATGACCTCAAAAGAATAGGTGACTTGGGGGCTCGTGGCTCTCTTCAGCTTGAGGATACAGCCCCAGGAGGGACTCAGCTGAGAGCAGTCTACTGCCAACACCCAGCAGCTGGGGGAGTGAGTGCTTCAGTCCTATAGGACAGTACACCACAGTCTCCACTGCACATGCTGGTGAGCTGCATACATAAGATTGAATATATTAGTTTGAGTTTATGTTAGACATAGCTCTCTATACCAGATACCCATACTAACACAGCAGTTTTAAGAATGGAAATATTCATGTAACTATTTTTTGAGGAATTCTACTTCTTTAAGAATCAGTTAGGGGCCATCTCTTCCCAAAAGCTTTCTGAGATCTCATTCTTTCTCCTGGCTTCCCTCCCATTTAGAGGACCCTCTCTGGCACTCCTATCACACTTTGTACTTCTTGCTGTTAATGTTCTACAATATTGCTTTATCTGTGTATGTGTGCTTGTGTGCATCTGTCTCTCTCCCACCTCAGGACGAGCTCCTGAGGGCTCTGTCTGTGACAATCTATGTGTTTCAGAACCTAGTTCAGCAAGAGGCACTTGCCCCTCAGTAAATGTTGGTTGAATAAATAGCCTCAGCTCTGACTCCCCCCAAATAGTGAACATCTGTCTTTGGTGACACATGGTAAGTCAAGTCTTCATTTGAGAATTTGGAGAGTTTGCTGGCATCTACATTCTCCTGTTACAGCCAGCCACTTTGGTGGCAGTAGCCGTCCTCAACCTCATGCACCCCAAGGGAAAGGAATGCACTTCATTATTGAAAGGCTTTTGCCCCAGAGCCTATGGTAGTTACTTCTTCTGGTGGACTAGGCTGTACTGCCTAGAGGATCCATTTTGCCAGGACTGGTGGCAGGCCCAAGTAGCCTTGACTAAAGCAAGCTGAGCAGCCTTTCCCTTTGCACTCTGGACCCTCACCCAAATGCCCAGATGGAGATGGAAGAAAAGCTTGCTGAAGGAGAGAGAAGACTGGATTACTCCCTAAACTCTGGAGATGAGCACTCTGCCCCTTTCACACCCCAAGGAAACAGGCCTTTTTGGCAGCCATGACAGGAGCACGGCGGGGAGGAGGGGACCTCTGGCTTTGTTTTTTGTTTTTTTTAATCTATATCCAGATTGGTTGTGGATAATGAAAAACTAAGTACCAGTGAATTACCAAATGTTATCTAGCTCATCTGTAGAATAAGACATTCTTTGTACATCTACATTTCTTCTGTTCCAGAATACTTTCTGTCCCTTTAATTAACAGTTTCCAATTAATATCTATCAGCAAATGATTTCACTGAATTAAACTGTCAAAGTAACCTGTATCTAAAGGGAAATACTTTTTTTTTTTAAACGCATAATAATAATAATGGTAAAAAGTTTTAGCTTTCATCCCTGTTGGTATTATTAGAAATGCAAGTAATGGATTTCACATCAGGAAATTTAGATGTTTCATTTACAGTAATTCTTCAAATTTAATTAATGTTTATTTACATGAATAGATTTTCATCAAGTCAACTCATTTTGACTTGAGGAATATTTGTTTGAAATAATAGAGGCATAAAGTAGAAGGAAGCTGTGAAAAGCAGATTTAGGAATTACATATTTCATTATTGGTCAGATTGATGTTATTGCAGTGCTGGCACAAAAAGTCGGGGCTTTTGATTCAGATTAATTGCTTCCGGAGAGCACAGTTATTCCAGCTGATGTCATGTTGCCTAAAGGAAAAACAACAGTATTTTGCAAACTGGAATTTATACTGTTTCATGAAGGCCTGATGGGCCCTTGGCTCTCCTGCTTTCCTGTTTTCCTTTTGTCTGGCTTCCAGGAGATTCAAATGTCATCATCATCAATAGGATATTTGTCCTCACCTCCCAGTGATTTTCAAAATTCATCTTTAAAATTGCCTTTTAATCTGAGTATGAGGCTGTGGTTAAATATGTGTTGTTATTGGTTACATTTTCATGAGAAAAGGTGTGTTTCTAATTTATTTGGGGGGGGGTGTGTGATGACTTATAAGTGATTTTGAGATTTGACACCATGAGCGCTTGAAAATTCAGAGTTGTTTCCAGTATAGCAATTTTTGTTTCATGGCTATGGAATATCTCTGGGTTTTGATGAAGAGAATTATAGTGAAACAGACTGACTTAATTGGCTTCCCAACAGTAATGGATCTTGGGAATTCCTGCCTTAGATTAAATAGAAACTGCTACAACTCTTCAGTCCAGCCAGAAGTGCTGAGAAAAACTCATTAGATTTGCTTGAGACAGCTGTCATCAAAGGTTTGGTGTGACTCTTGCAGTACATGTTACTGCCTTATCTTTCTGTTGGCTGAATCACTACAACTGAATTAACCATCATTTATGATTGACGTGGCATGACTTTAAACACTGAACTGTAAAGATTCTGTCTTTGTTTAAAAGAGAAGAGAACAAAAGTATAAGGGATTACTAATGAGATTGCTTCCTATTATATTTAATGAAATTATAATTTTGAGGTTGCTAATGGTACTCTTAATTTTAGAAGATTTAAAAATAGGGTAGAATTAGAATTCTAAACATTGATTTATTAGATATGTATATTAAAAGTTTAGGGAAAATATAAAAGAAGACTAGAGATAAAATGGATAACTGCCAAATCAGTCAAAAAAGAAAAAAAGGTTATAAGGAAAATTAAATTAATACAATACAAAAAGGAAAGTAGAAGGAAAAAGCAAGGTGAGTAGAAAATTGTAAATTAAGAAGGTAGAAGCCAGTATATCAGCAATAACAATTAACGAAAATGAGACAGAGACTCGGATTGGATTTAAAAAACTAAATCAAGTTATGTTTGTTTGCAAGAGACCCATGTACACTTTAAAACATAATGATAGATTTCTGCCTCTGGCCATGATGGCACATCTGGTACTGGACAAGCTCTCCTGCCATAAACAACTAGAAAATTGTACAAAATAGATGGGGCAACTATTTTCAGACATTGGTCAACAGGTGGTGCAGGACTCTGATCCCTCAGAGAGATGAGTCCTACGGTTGTCCCAGCTTCCTTCCTGGAGGTATTTACTGGACCTGGCATGTAAAGGATCCAAAAGAGCTAAGGATCCAAAGACCAGAATTCAGGGAGGCCCAAACAGCTGGAATTTACTGGGCAGAATATCAAAAGGAGGGAACTACATGCAGGAAGCGTTCTGGAAATCTGCGTTAGGATTCCCTTGAGTCATTGGCTCACTGTTAAGCAGTGCATGCATTGGGTGAGACTCCATGATTTCTGCAAAAAACTACCAGGAAGCTGTAAACTGACAACCACCAGAGGTTTAACAAGGCTGGGAGACTCATTTTCTGATCAGTATGGAAAGACCTTATTAGGTTATCAGTAGAGACTTCAGAAAGGCCATGCCCTAGCAGAGGGCTGTAGATATGACTTAACAAAACTTTAAAATAGCTTTTGAATGGGACAAGCTGATCCACCAATAAATTAACTGCCTGACAGAATAAAACTCAGAACATTTTAAAGGAAGATACAAGCAAAAAACACGAGACAATGTACAAAATGCCAAGAATCAAATAAAAAAAAATTACTAGATGTGTAAAGAAGCAGGAAAACGTAACGTAAGTATGAGAAAAAGTAGTCAACAGAAACAGATCCAGAAATGATAGAGATAGTATAATTAGCAGACAAGGACTTTTAAAAAGCTATAATGATTCTAAAGGGTTAGAAAACATTAATGAGCAAGAAACAGAAGCTATAAAAATATACTGAATATTTTTCTAGAGCTAAAAAATATACTCTCTGAAATGAAAAAATTCCCTGCATGCATTTAACAGCAGTTTAGACTCTGTAAAAGAAAGGATCAGCAAACTTGAAAACAAGGGAATAAAAACTATCCAGACTCAATAGAAACTATCCATCCTGCTGAAGCACAAAGAGAAAAATTAAAAGCTGAAACAGTAATGAAGACAGTCTTGTTGAACTGTGGGACAATACCAAGTGATCTAACATGTATTTGGAGTCTGGGATAGAGAATGAGGGAACAAAATCATAGATATAAGGAAAAACAATGACCAAAAATGTTACAACTTTGATAAAGTCTTTAAGCCCACAGATGCAAGAAGCTGAAGTGGGCTAAACACAAAACAACACCAAAGCCCATTATAATCAATTTTCAGAAAGATAGCAAACCAAAGATAACAAGAGAGTCTTAAAAGCAGCCGGAGAAGAAAACACATTAGCTATAGGGAGACAAAGATGAGTAATGGTGCCAACTTCTAATCCAAAACAATGCATGTCAGAAGACACTGAAAACACACCTTCTTTATAGGGTCCACCTTGAATGCCCCATTTAAAATTATAGTCCCTCCCCATACATCCTGTCTCTCTTACCCAGGCATGTTTATTTTCCCCATGGCATTTTCACCTTCTAATATATTATGTCATTCCATACTTAAAAGTCCACTAGATTTTTTTCCCCTGATTTGTTCATTGATGTACCTTCAACACCCAGAAAAATGTCTTGTGTATCATGGCTGTTCAGCAAATATTTATTGAATGAACAAATGAAAGAAGAACAGTGAGAATGCAGAAGAACAGGAACCTTCATACACTGTTGCTGTGTAAGAGTGTAAATTGGTGCAACCACTTTGGAGAACAATTTGGCAACATCTAATAAAGCTGATTATGAGCATATCATACCACCCAGCAATTTTGCTTCTAATTATATATCCTAGGTATGTCTTACATAATGTTACAAGTAAATATGTTCAAGAATGTTTACTGAAGTGTTTGTTATAGAAAAAAAATGGTAACAATCTAAATTTTGGGGGGGAGGAAAATGGATAAATTAATTGTGGTATATTGCTAGACTGGAATACTGTACAGCAGTTTAAATGAATGAACTAGATTTATATGTATCAACATGGATTAATTTTTAAAATATTGATTAAAAAATCAGTAAAGGATACATATGGTTTGATAATATTTATATAAATTTTGACAACTGAAAACAAGTTATTGGTCTCCAGAGACCTACTCTAGTCATGCCTTGCAGGGGTTCAAGTGGAACTGCCTTAACTTCATTGCCCCCTCCCCCACAAATCTCCATCCTCACCCTCCTCCTGGACCAGGGGGCCATTGCCATCCTTGGCTGGAGTGGCCCCTTTTCTCAGAAGAGTGGCTGCTGGGAGGAGTGGAAGGTGGCTCTCTGATATCCGAGGTGGGGCTTTGGAGGGTAGTAGGGAGGGGGTGGTGGGAGGATGGGCTCCTCAGATGCCCGAGAGTTCAGGAAAAAGCCTGTAGTACCTGTGGACCATCTGCTGAGCGTCGTGGAGACTAAACTGCAGGTGGGCAGCGAGAAGGGGTATCCCCACAGAGTGTGAGCTGCATGTCAGCCTGGCAGAGAGTGATCTGTGACCGTGCTTCAAAGGAGCTCACTAGTGAGATGATCGTCACCAAGAAAGGCTGGAAGATGCGCCCAGTGCTGAAGGTGAATGTGTCTGGCTTGGACCCCAACACCGTGTATTCCTTCCTCCTGGACTTCATGGCGGCTGACAGCTGCCGCAGGAAGTTCATAAATGGGGTGGGGTGCTGGGGGACAATCCCGAGCCACAGGTGCCCAGCTATGTCTACATTACTCCGACTCGCCTAACTTCACACTGGATGAAGGCCCCTGTCTCCTTCAGCAAAGTTGAACTCACCAACAGTCTCGACGGTGGGGGCCAGATCATGTTGACCTCCTTGCCTAAATATGAACCCCACATTCATATAGTGAGGGTTGGGGGTCCACAGCAGATGATCACCAGCCATTGCTTTCCCAAGACCCGGTTCATAGCAATGATAGCTTACAAGAACGAGGAGATCACAGCTCTTGAAATTAAATATAGTCCATTTGCAAACTCTTCCCTTGATGCAAAGGAAAGAATTTTGTCACAAATGTGTGCTGAAGAACCTGGATATTCTCAATCAAGGGGTTGGCTTATTCCTGGAACCGGTCCGCTCCAAACCACCTGTCAGCCCCCACCCTCAGTTCGGAGGTTCTCTCACACTCCTCCTCACATGGCTGTGTAAGACACCCCACCCTAAGGAACAACCTCTCACCACCCTACCTCGGTCCAGTCCATATTCTCATCAGAACAACTCCCCTCAACTTATTCTGACAGTTCATCTGCATGTTTATCCATGCTCCAATCTCATGTTAATTGGTCCAGCCTCGGGATGCCTGCCCATACCAGCAGGCTACCTGTGAGTCATAACCTGGGTCCACTGCTGGTTCTCGTCATTTCTCCAGCCTGTGGTCTGTGGGTGACAGCAGTGTCACTCCTGGCTGCCAGACGCCAGGATGACCAGTGGCTGGGAGCCCAGTTCTTTCGAGATGCCACTGTACAGTATGCACCCCTCACCCACACAGAGTCAACTTCCTCCTTCTTGGGGTCTGCACTGTATGAAGGGGGTGCCACAGCCACAGACATTCCTGACAGCCAGTACAATGCGTCAGCACAAGTTCCCCTCATAACCTCACAGATGCCCATGTCGCCACCTTCCATGTAAATTATGGCCCTTTTCTTAAAAGATGCACTGACATTTTTTTTTGCAGTGGCAACCAACTATTGATTTGATTGATCTAGTGAGGTACAAAACGGCAGTCTCATGGGCAAGGGAAGGAAATAAAGCTTTTTAACTCAGCTTCAATAAGTGGAGGAATACACGCTCTATTTATCAAACACAACAGAACAAAAACCACCACCACCACCAATTTCTCCATCATCTGCAATCTCAGTTTAGTCCTGAGTTGTTTATATGCTACAGGTGAATTTAGGTTTGAAAACAATATAGTTGACCTAATTCACCATAATTCATAATAAAATAAATTGTTTGCTAGGTTCCAGAAACTTAATTTTTGTTTCATACAGCATATAGATGACTGTGGCACACCCGAATTTATAAACTCCTCTGATCCTACTTTAGGGAGATAAAAAGCACACTTTCAGTTCTCTTCCTTGTTGCTTTGGAGTCGTTTTCAGATTCCCTTTTGTGGAATTTACCATAGTTAGAGGTGAGCTGTTATAAGTAGAACAAATCTGAAGACAACAGGTATTAGTTGAAATGACAATTTGCTCTGTCTACTAGAAAGTGTGCCACTTTAAATAGTTGTGGTTATTTTCTTGTGTTGTTAGACATAGAACTGTTCATATTTTTTTCGGACAAAGTAGCCAAAGATAATCAGCAGAAAGCATTTTCTGAAAAATCAAGGCAATATGAAAAATGTAAAAAAAAACAACAACAACAATTTATTGCATTTGTTTCTTTACATCAGTTAGGATTCTTTTTGCTGTCCAAGATTCTACTCTTTAATACTGAAAAAGAAATCCACAAAAGCACACACCTCTCCTCTCTAATACTTTTTGGTAGAGATGAAGATATGAATGAAGAGGTTTTCAATAAATACTTGTTAATGCGACCACTGGGAACCACAAGGAACTTCCTTTCATCCACGTCCATTTTACTAATTCTTATTCATCATTTATAACAACCATTAAAAAATGTGACCCATGAAGAAATTCTAAAGTCAAGGATATTAATTTTCAAAATGACGGATTGTGTGTATAGACTAGAAATCATGTTGAAGTTATGATGACATTCATTAACATCTGCTGCATTTTCTAATTAAATGTTTCACAATGTTCTGTTAAAATAAACTGCTTTTGAGAGTGAAATAGGCAAGGCAATTAAAATTGATGTTCCTCTTCTGTTAACTTTCTGATCAGATCTTAAGTTTGGTGCAAAGATACTGCACTTGAGGTTCGTCTTTATCTTTCACTTAATAGTTAACAGTACTCTCACAAAGAATATGTTCTAATCAGCCCCTTGCCCTGTTTTTATTTCCTCCATAGTTATCTGACGATGGTCGCTATGTCTTGTTATCAATAAGGGAGGGCTGTGATCCAGTAAATCGACTCTGGTACTGTGACTTACAGCAGGAATCAAATGGCATCACTGGTAAGTTATCTTTCAAACATAGATAATTATTCCAGGAAGCTCCATTAAAAAGCAATTATTTTGGTCTTCTAATTGATTTCCCAAGAAACCTCCTTCTATCCTACCACATCATCTCACTTCATGTGATTTCTTTTTCAGTTCTATTCCATGCAATGAAGGAAAGTTGAATGAAGCTAATTGTAGGCTTTAGCATTTTCTTTGTAGACTAAGGTTAACCAAATTTTTTGCGCACAGATATGAAAATATCCTGTGAATGTTGCAGATGAATGTTAAAGAAAAGCTGGACCTTTGGTCTGTAAGCATTATAATGATTTAGATGTAGTGGAGCACACTGCCATTTGAAAGGGTTATTAGGCCAGTGAGAATTTACCAGATTAATGGGTGCCTGTACAACAGCTCCTCATTACTGAGCCATGTGCACAAGAGCTGATTTTGCTTTCTGAAGCCTTATAATATATCGTGAAGGTAAGCAAAGAATCAGCCAGTTAAAAATTCTGCAGATGGCTCATTTTAAATGCTGTTTTATTCCAGTGCTTGGATTATACCAGTTCAAGAGTACTTCTTTGTTTAAAAAAAGTACTCATCACCATCATCCAGCATTAGAGCTATACAGCTGCACAATTCCTTATGTTAAAAATCCCCAAGCCCAAAAACTATCAGAGATCTGCTGGCACCCAGATAAGAACAATGAAGTAAATATACCATGATCTGGTTAGTATAAAATAAGTATATTTTAGAGACTGTTGGCACAGGTTTACAGAATATACAGTATCAAATGCAATTTTCTAATAATTAATATACCTTGTTAGATGGTTATGAAAATGTCTGAATGGGAGTTACATCAATTTTAAACGTTTCTGAGCAAAGTCCACATCCTAGCATTCTTAGATACTACAAGCACCACCAATTTTTATTCTGGTATAAATATATATCCATTTAATGAAGTTTTGTGGGGTTTTTGTTTTGTTTTGTTTTGTTTTTTCTGTTTATAAAAAAGAAAAGCACCCATTTTGGTCTCAGGAAAACTGCACCAACCACATCAGTGTTTATCTTCTCTGACAGGAGTAAACCACCACCCAGTTAACTTTGAGTTGCAGCTCTAGATGTATGTAGAACTGAGCAAACCCCTTAAAATTCCATCTGAAATCAACAGTGACAGCAGTTGTCATGGTGCTCTGATCACGCACACTTGGCCCTTTGTCTTTCTAAGATGGTGGAAATCACTTTTTTTTCAAGTTTATTAAAAATTCCAATTACAGTGTCTTTCCTAAAGAGAGTGCTATTTTCATTTTTCTATTTGTTGCCTCATTGTGTATTTAAATTATTAGGTAGGCTTCTCTTACTCAGGTTTTATTTTGCTTAATTCAATCCAAAGATAGAGAAGAAAATTTCATTCACATATTCATATACTGAACTGTTATTGCGTGTGTCCACTTTAATAATAGATAGTCACACTTTGAATAAGACTCACAAGTGCCAGCAGAACTCGAGAAAACTTCTCTGCTTTCTCCCTAACCTCTTGGTCCTCATCTTTCCTTTTGTCCCCCCAATTTACATTTCATTGTCAGTGAGCAATGGAGAAGAGGGTATGATTCTCAGAGGTTGGGATTCCAAAAGGAAGAGTTTACTAGGCCTTCAAAAAAACAAAATTCTGAGTAGCACAGCCATGAATAAATATGAAGAAGAAAAAAAAGGAAAGCATCTAAGAAACCCTCATTTGCTATGATAAGTTCAGATTATAAAATTATTTACAAAATAAGCCAGGTCCTGGCCTGCCTTCCCAACTTGATCTTTCCTTGAGTTACTTGACTCTTGTCTTCACGTCCCTCTGCTGTCAAACTCTGGCGTCTGCCTCCCAGAGCCATGGTTGTGCATCTCAAGTGTTAAGAGCCAGGCACGGAGTAAGCACTCAGTAAGTGTTAATTATTATTTTCCAAAATGTTCTCTTCTTTTCAATATTTATTCTCCAAGAGGAACTGAAAAATATCCAACTGTACATTTGACCAGGACTTTGTGGAAATCTAAACATTTATTTGGGACACTATCTCAGAGTCATACAGTTTCCACACATTTCTAATTAAAGTTACTCCTAGGTGTTTTATGTTTGACAAAAATATTAAACTGATGGTTTGTGAGTATATCAGTTCAGATTTTAACCAGAGAATCAGTAGGAGATATATGTATATATTAAGAGATTTATTGCAAGGAACTGGCTTTCGTGATTATGAGTGCTGGCTAGGCAAGTCCAAAAGCCATTGGGCAGGCCACCTGTAAGGGCAGATTGGAATGTTTCATCATGAGTGGAAGGTGCGGTTCTCAGGTTCTTAGCTTTGCCCTAAGGCCTTTTAACTGATTGAGTCAGGTCCACTCACATGATGGAGCATAATTTCCCTTACTTGAACTCACCTGATTAAGGACTTTAATTGTATTCGCAACATGCTGCGACAGCAAAACCTAGATTAGTATTTGATTGAATAATGGAGCCTGTTGACATATCCAGAAGGCCATCACAGTGAGCTCATGGAAAGCCATATGGAGATCAATAGAGCAAACAAGTCTTAAACTCTACTAACTAATTTCATTGTCTCATATGTTTACTAAACCGATCAGTGTCTGGAAATCATTCAAGCCTTAGGAAAAGTATGTCATCGTATCACGTGGACAAGAGAGCAGAATGTGCAGTAAATGACTGGATAGGTAGATTGGAAGCTGTTGAGCTTAGATTCAAGGCCCTGAGGGATTGGGATCAGCCTGGAGAGCCTCCTCCTGGTGTTGCTGCTGGGTGGAGCACTGGGCCTGTCATCTTTTTATTAATCATTGTTTTTCTGGTGTTAGTAAATCTGTGGATTACAAAAACCTCAGAGTAGCTATTCTTTTGAACAGCAGTCCTAGGATTCTGAAAGTTCTTGACAATTGTGGTGACTGACCAGTACTAAAAAGATGAAATGGATATTAATTTCCACCCTTGGGTTCAAAAGTCAGATGCATAGGACAAGATTATAGAGATCTTGTTTTTCTTTAATTGATCACAGATTCATTGTGAGCCAATAATATGATACGGCCACTTGAAGAAATGAGTATTGTGTGTGAGTTTAACTGTTGAGGATGTTGAGTATATTTAGTGTCCCAAAGGAGAGGGACATAGCAGATTGAAACGGTTATTTTTAAAGTTTTTAGAACGGTTCCTAATAACTAATTGCAGTTGGTTATGATGAGAAAATAACCATGAGACTTTCAAACAGATTGGAATTGTAATTTCAGCTCCATCACTAGAAATAACTGGTGACCCTGAGAAAATTATTTTCTAATATCACCACATCTCAAAATGGGAAAATAATATCTACTTCACAGGGAATTGTGAGGAATAATGAAAATGTGTGGAAAAGGGCTTAGCAGAATCCCTAGCATAGCATGGGTTTTCAGAAGTATTTATTGCTTTTTTCTTTTTTCCTTTGTTTCTTGACTGAGAGAGGAATATTTTGAATCACCACACTTTGGTAGCATAGAAAAGCAGATTCAGGGCATGCTAAATATTTATCTTCAGAGTCAAAGCTGTTTAAACATAAATTTTGGTATTGGCTTGTTTTCTGGAAAATCAGATTCATAATCAGAAAAAGAGCCCTTTCACTGAAGAAAACATAAACTTGTGCCTTGAGTGGTAGACTTGAAGAAAAAATGTTAATTCTGCTGGTTAATAATAGAAAATTCAGGGGCTTGTATGTCCAATTGGTGACCATGACTCCTTCATCCTATGTTTATTCTTTTTAAACAAATGGGAAGAATAATTAAATGTACTAGTTAGCTTAAATGTTAGATGAGTTAGACCTGAATACCTGGCCACTAGGAAATTAAATACAATGTTATGAAACCTCTCATTTTTTGTTACTGAAATGTAAACCCCTTTCTTTCTGCTAGTTTTAATCTTTCTTTCCCTTGAAGGTAGAGAAAATTATCAGCATTTTTCATATAAATGAATTCTTTGTTTATATAGGCACCACTAAATTGCCTTCCTTGAGAAATAATTTCACCCAGGAGGCTCTCTTTTCTAACATTTCTGTCATCTTTGTCTCTCAAGAAAACCTGCCTGTGTGTGTTTTGAAATGAAAAGCACAAAAAAGTGGCCAATGGCAATTTAATATAGTAGAAAAAGAAAGAAAGTGCATGGGGAAACAAAACTACAGAAATACAGGATGGAAAAAAGTCTTAAGAATCTCGTGAGTTGAAAGAGATCGCCACAAAACTTGATTCTTTTGTCATTTAAGTGTGAATTTCTGTTCTCTGACTTGCTGACCTCTTCCTACTTACTGCTTCTTGAGCATGATATCTCTCCCTTTATCCTTTTTCTCTTTTTGGAGAACCTCAATTCCTCCATTTACATTTGCACCATTTTTACTTAAGAATAACTTGAAACACTTTTGTTACAAATTACCCAATTACAGACCAAACACCGTCCTCCCGCCCCATAACTGCAGTCAGAGCTGGTGGTTGCTTCTTTTCCTTACTCTCCCTTACCTTTTGGGAACATGACTCACCACCGTGGAGAAGAGGCGTATCATCTGTGCCTTAGAAGTTTGTATAAAACTGTTCAACTGTTCGAAATAGCTAAGCAGGCCCTCTCCAAAGAACATCACACCCTCCTCTCCACTGGCTACCGGAGAAACAGGCTCAGAGTCCCCTCTACTTACCGGGAGAAGAGGAATTTCTTCCCCACCTGTGACATTTCCTGCTTCTTTTCTACAGTTGCCCTTTCTGCTCCTTTCCTCTATTCTCATTTCTTTTTCTCTCTATGCAAAAAGCAACAACACTTTGTGTGAGGATTTGTATGCTGCCTGTGGGTGGAGACCTTGTCTGTCTTGGTCTCTGCTGAGTCCCCATTACCAGCTTGTCTTGAATGACTTCCAAACTTCATAGATCCTCGTGCCCACGTGGCCCTGCTTGATAAGCCATACTTGTGGGCATTGCACACCTTTTCCCTCCTCTGGGCCCTAACCTTTCTAAATTAAATTTTTATCCTTTATAAAACACTGAGATTCATAAATGATTACCATCTTTCTTCTGGCCTCTATATTGTATGAGCAGAAGATTGCTGCTTCTCTTTTTGTATTCCATCTTTAAAATTGAAAATGAAAAGATGTGGGGTTATCATTAAGGACACCAGGCTAGCATGACATTTTATTAGTTCTCCTGTAGAAAAGACAGCTGCGTCTAGAAGCCTGTGATTCTTATATGTGATTCATGCCTGCAGATTAGTTGAAAGTAACCATCCTGAACCTTGCAAGAAAATGATTTACGCATAGATATTTTTAGTTACATTTTCTAAACTTTTCTAAATCAAAACTATGTCTTTTGAATTATATGTATATATACTTTGTTTCATAAGTTTGCTGTACATAACCCCGTTTTGAAGATATGTAAATTTGCTTCATATAGTTAGACTACATTTTGATTAAATGTTCATATATTTTCTGCATTATAGTTAAATATCAGGCTTGAGAGCTGACTCTTTTCTCTCAAATATGGGGACTTCGAAAACTTTACCTGAAAACTTAAGTGAGTTTATATCCTAAAACATGTAAACAATGGACTTCAACATATATTTATGCATATTCATTTAGTGATACGTTTCTAAATTTTTCTATTGCCAAAGTAGAGGTGACCTCCCATTTTTATATATTCTGAGTCAAATTTTAATTTGGTTTCTTTGGTTGTGAAGATATTTAAGGCTCAGTTTAAAATGTAGGATTACGTAAAGTTTATATTCGATTATGTAAAGTTTATATTCAGCTATGAAGTGGACATGCATTGGTGCCCTGCTCTGGCCTAGGCACTGGTCGGGTGACAGAGGTGAAGACAGCCTGCTGCCCCTGCCCACAGTGTGTGCCTAGCCTGTTGGACGATAGACATGGAGATTAACAGTGCATGACCCAGGACAGTGGCCCAGTGCTGGGACAGAGCACGCAGACCCTGGCTCAGAACGTCTGTCGAGTTTGACAGTTCTCAACTCTGAATTCCCTCCCTCTCCTTTCTGTTTCCTTCATTGGTTTCCTTCCCTTTTCTCTTTATTTCTTTCATTTTCTGTAGAAGTTCAGATATATTATTCCCTCCTTTACAGGATAATCAGTAGCAAAAGAGAAACTAACTGCTCGGCTTATTCTGAATAAATTTAAATTTATGTCAGAGGTTTTAAAAATAGAACTCTTAAAGTTATTTTTAGTCCAGGGAAAAGAACTATAAACAAGTCTACAGTCCTTGTTGTTAGTAACTTGACATCTTTCTTCTTCAGTGTAGCCAGCCTTGAAACGGGCCTGAAGGGTGTCTCAGCTCCTGTCACGGCCTTGGGGGAAATTTTAAGTGGGTAGTGCTGATGTATTGATTTTTTTAAGGGACTGTCAGCTTACCCTGTACCTCACCCATACTAACATACATGTACATGTCTTTGTATGTTTTCCTTTTTTTTTTTAAATTCAATTTTACTGAGATTATTCACATACCATACAGTCATCCAAAGTGTACAGTTGGTTCACAGTACTATTATATATTTGTGCATTCATCACCAAAATTAATTTTTTTTCAATTTTAGAACATTTTCAGTACTCCAGAAAAGAAATAAAAAGAGAAAAGAAAACTCAAATCCTCCCGTACCCCAACCTCACCCCACCCTCGTTATTGACTCATAGTATTGGTATAGTACATTTGTTACTGTTGATGAAAGAATATTAAAATATTACTAACTGTAGTACATAGTTGGCAATAGGTCCATTTTCCCCCATATACCCCTCTATTCTTAACTAATAGTAATAGTGTCATACATTTGTTCTAGTTCATGAAAGAAATTTCTAATATTTGTATAGTTAATGACAGACATTGTCCACCACAAGATTCACTGTGTTATACATTCCCATGTTTTAACTTCCATCTTTCCTTCTGGTGACATACATGACTCTAAGCTTCCCCTTTCCACCACATTCACACACCATTCAGCACTGTTAGTTATTCTCAGAATAACATGCTACTGTCACCTCTGTCCACTTCTAAATGCGAAAGTTCAACCTACTTAAACATTCTGCACATATTAAGCAACCACTCCCATTCTTTACCCTATTCTATATCCTGGTAATCTGTATTTCATGTCTATGAGTTTACATATTATGATTAGTTCATATCAGTGAGATCATACAATATTTGTCCTTTTGTGTCTGACTTACTTCACTTAACATAATGTCCTCAAGGTTCATCTATCAACCCTTTTTTTTTAAGATGGTTTTATTCATCCACAATACATTCTGTCCTAAGTAAACAATTAATGGTTCCCTGTATAATCACGTAGTTATGCATTCCCCCCACCACCACTATCTATACAAGGACATTTCCGTTTCTTCCACAAAGAAAGAGGAAGAGTCAAAAAAAAATAGAAAGACAAAAGAAAAAGAAAAAAATGACAGCTAAAAAGCAACAAAAGAAATGATAAAATTAAAATAAAGTACAATAAAAAAATCAGACATCACCAATGCCAATAATCCCTTACCCCTCCCTTATATCCACTTCTAATAGGCATTTAGCTTTGGTATATTGCCTTTGTTACATTAAAGGAAGCATAATACAATGTTTCTGTTAACTATAGACTCTAGTTTGCATTGATTGTATTTTTTCCCCAATACCACCCCATTTTTAACACCTTGCAAGGTTGACGACATTCATTTGCTCTCCCTCATGTAAAAATTTATTTGTTCATTTTATCACAGTTGCTGAATACACTACGTTTTACTGAGTTATACAGTCCCAGTCTTTATCTTCCCTCTTCTGGTGTCCCATATGCCCGTGACCTTCCTCTTTCAACGATACTCACGGTCATCTTTGTTCAGTGTACTTACATTATTGTGCTACTGTCACCCAAAATTGTGCTCCAAACCTCTCCTGTCTATTCCTATCTGTCTGTAGTGCTCCCTTTAATATTTCCTGTAGAGCAGGTATCTTGTTCACAAACTCTCTCATTGTCTGTTTGTCAGAGAATATTTTAAAATCTACCTCATATTTGAAGGACAGTTTTGCCAGATATAAGATTCTTGGTTGGCGGTTTTTCTCTTTCAGTATCTTAAATATCTCACACCAGTGCCTTCTTGGCCTCCATGGTTTCCACTGAGAGAGCTGCACATGGTCTTATCCAGTTTCCCTTGTATGTGATGGATCACTTTTCCCTTGCTGCTTTCAAGATTCTCTCTTTGTCTTGATGTTTGATAATCTGTCTATTAAGTTTCTTGATGTAGGTCCATTTGGATCTATTCTGTTTGGGGTACACTGCACTTCTTGGATCTGTAATTTTACGTCTTTCATAAGGGATGGGAAATTTTCAGTGATTATTTCCTCCATTATTCTTTCTGCTCCTTTCCCCTTCCTTCTAGGACACCCATGACATGTACATTCACACGCTTCATGTTGTCATTTATTTCCCCAAAATGTTGCTCATATTTTTCCATTCTTTTCCCTATCTGTTCTTTTATGTGTGCAATTTCAGGTGTCTTGTTCTCCAGTTCCTGAATGTTTTCTTCTGCCTCTTGAATTCTGCTGTTGTATGTCTCCATTGTGTTTTTCATCTCTTGTGTTGTGCCTTTCATTTCCATAGGTTCTGCCAGTTGTTTTTTCAAACTTTCGAGTTCTTCCTTATGTTTGCCAATGTTTCCTTTATATCCTTCATCTCTTTTGCCATATCTTCCCTCAGCTCGTTGAATTGGTTTTTTAATTGATTTAGCATATTTATTTGAAGATCTTAATTAGTTGTTTGATTTCTGTATCTCAGTTGAAGTGTAGGTTTGTTTGTTTGACTGGGCCATATCTTCATTCTTCCTAATGAACCATAGGTTTCTGTTGTTTAGGCATCTGGTTTCCTTGATTACCCCAGTCAGATTTTCCCAAACCAGAATGGGCTCATGTCTCAGGAGGAGGCTGTATTCAGTATCAGGTTTCCCTGAGGGTGTGTCCTAAAAGATTGACAGACAGACTTTCCCGTGAGGCCTCTAGATGCTGTGCTTTTCCTAACCTGCCCAGCAGGTGGTGCCTGTCAGCCCATCGTGCCCCACTGGTGTAAAGAGTTGCTGTCCTTTAAATTCTCAGCAGACCTTGTCCTGGCCAGAGACCAAGGGTGTCAGAAGCCAAGCTTAAGTTGTTTCTGGTTTGATTGTTTCCCCCTAGGCCCTGGGGTCTGAGTTCTGAAGGGAAGGCAGCCACTTGAGCTGGGCCCTGCCCCCATCCTCTTAGGAAAGACACACCTCCTAGGGAGTTATCTTCTGCACTTGAATTATCCTTTGTCTTTCTGACTCTATTAATTCTACCCCTGCCTGGATCAGCACTGAGAACTGAAAATGGCTTAGGCTTTCTCCACTGAGCCACTCAGATTGAGAGAGACAAAAAGGAGAAAGAGAGAAAGCCCTTTTCCACAGCCAGTCCCTGGCCCCCCGGTTTCACCTTTCAACCAGAGATAGTACCCAGTTCTCTGTGCTCCTTTTCTTGGGACACAGCCATTTTCCAGTATTCTAAGCTCAGTCGTCTCCAAATCCTCTGCATTTTTTTCTGTCAGCCCTACCTCCTCTCCTCTGGGAGCGACCTCAGGGTACTTTGCTGCTTGTTAGGGGTTATCTGTACTTGTAGCTGGTATTCAGCAGTCCACATTTGTTAATTAAAACCCCAGCTGGAGTTTGATTGAGCTGTATTTGCTTGCTCCCAGCAGGGACTGCTTCTTCTCCCAGAGTGAAGTTTTGCAGCTCAGGCTACCATGGGGGGAGGGGCTCCGGTTCCATAGTTTTAACTTACAGCTTTTATGCTGCAATCTCAGCCATTCCACCCACTCCAGGCTGGGGTACGATGTTTGGACAGTCACGGTTGTCTCCCAGCAGTTGTTACAGACTACTTACTGGTTGTTCCTGGCTATTTACTAGCTGCTCTAGAGGACTAACTAAATTCCACACCTCTTTATGCTGCCATCTTGCCCCGCCTCCTCCACGTTTTCCTTTTTTGCTGACAGTTAAATCATTTTAGGTTGATGTTGTTTTCATTGCTCACTGTGTCTTCATTTTAATGCTTTTATGTCATTAAGGAAAATTGGTTTTCTCCTGCATGAGAAATTAATCTATACTATATAATAGCATATAACTATAAAAGGAAACTCAGTATTTTTTTGGATACTTAAATTGTTCATTCATCCATCTCTGGCTAATGTAAAGGGAATAATCTCTTATTTCTGAGTAGCTGAGACCATGTTCACGTGGGGTGGGGTGGGGAGGGCGGTGCAGGAAGAGATAAACATTTGAGAAACTTCCAGCAAATGAGTTGCCTCCAAATTAGCAAAGCCATCAGAGTATTTAAAGCCAGGCCAAGAAGGGAGGGAGTCATTAGAAAATAGTGAAGAATGCAAAGGAAAAAACCAAAACAAAGGAATTAGAACATCAAAATGTAATATAGAAAATAAGAAGCAAGAAAATTAGTTTTGAATTAAAATTAAAAGTGGCAGTGATAAAATTAGTACTTATACTAATTTTAAAATTAGTGATCATAAAGGCTTATTCTGGAAAATGGTCATATACCATGAGGATGAAAATTAGTTATTTTTAAAGTCCACTAAATCTTACTCTTCGGAGGCCACGTTTGGTTTGTGATTTGAAGAACTCTGAAATTCTTTGAAATAATAATAAGGATGGTTTATTTAGCATCTGCTGGGTGCCACTTTCTAAGTATGAATGTAATAATTTCATTCACCCTTCTCCACAGACTCTGAGGTGCACATGTTGTTATCCCCAGGAAACCAAAGCTGGTGAGGTCAGTTAGCTCTCCAAATGCCATTTAAAGATTCACATCAGTTTACCTCCCAAGCCTGGGTTCCAGCTCTGATTCTGCAGCAGAATGGGATGAAAAGAAGCCGTTCAGGCCAAATGGAGCAACCGCCTCTGCCCCTTCAATGTTGGAGCTTGGCGTGCACCTCACAGTCCTCATCCTTGTAAAGCCCTTAGTGTTTTGTAAAGTATAAAAATACTTTAACACCTATTATTAGAGTGCTTATGAAACAGTTTCTATGAAACGTGTTAATATTAATGATTTTCAAAGAAAGCCATGTCTTGGTTCTAGCGAAAGCGTAAAATGACTTATTTTAATCTCATTTTTATTCTATAAACAAATCATTCCCCACCAAGTAGCAAGTTTTTATAAAAAGTAATTTAAACGTCAATGTGGAATTGAATTCTGTTGGCTTTATAGTAAATAATGCCCCTTTCAGACAAAAGAATCTCAGAAAAGGTGGGCAAAAACCAAAATGATTAATGCATTTGGCAATGTTTCTTTTTTAAAAGTAGTTTCCTTGCTTTGCAGTTGAATCAACATAATTCTCATTTATGAATAGCAAAAATGAAGGAGCCTGCTGTACAAGTGAAATGTCTTTTCTCTTGAATTGTTTCTTGACCATAGCCCTGAAGAGCAGAAGGAGTTTATGGGCTCCCTATTTTAAACAGGCTGCCCTGCAAGGGCCTGTACTTTGAACTGGTTTTCAGAGTTTTCAGGTGGATTTGTACAAATCCAGCCTCATTCCTTATCCTGAATGAACTTATGAGTTATAGTATGTATTTATATAGTATGTATTATAAAGATTAATGCTTTAGCACTGAATGAAATTTCTACTGAGTTTGGCTTTGGTGGCTACTTCAGTGACTTTCTTTTTTTGATCATAATAAATACCACCAGCTGCAGAACCCTTTCAGGCAGAAACCATAAGATGGTTACATTGAGAAATAAAGGTTTCACATCAGGAAATGCTTTATTGCCAGGAGGACATTTAAGGAGTTTGACATTTCGCCAAACCAAGATTTTGAATCTACAAATGTCATAGTCCAGAAATTGTGTTTCAACCTTCTTATAATAGACAGATGGACCTTTCTGGGTACTTTATTTCTGATTATCCAAAAATTTTGCATTGCCAGCTAATTTTTAACTTATTCCTGTCTAAGGAATGGTTATTTTTATTGTTGTTGCTACTGTTTTCCTATTAAAGTATTGTTTTATGTAAACTAAGATACAATTACCTTTGAATGGATCACCTGCTGACTAGTCTATTGGGGTTAGCAGTTTATTGCTATAGGAAAAAGAAACCTTAATAGTAACTCAGATGAAGAGCCTAACCTTTTATGAAAATTAATTTTAAGGACTTCTATTTCTGGATATTATATACACTGAAGCATCTGAAATTCTGTAAAAATTTATAAAGCATGTTTGTAAATACATTGCTAAGGCACAAAATAAGGGTAACAGAGGCCAAAGACAAAATGAAGCAGTAATGTAAGCTGGATTGTCCCTGAATGTTTCTGCTGAATCTTGAATTCTGAGCTTCTTGTTCATGGTTGCCTGGGGCAAGGGGCATGAAGATAAAGCCTAGGGTTCCCCAAATAAGAAGACACCCTCAGTATAAGGGTGACTGAGAAATAAAACTACCAACGGTGGGGGCAGACAGAGGGGTACATCGAGGAAACCTGCCTTTTTATCTTGGCATTGGTGAGGGTTGGGGGGAGGCAGTCTGTGAATTCCCCTCCTGGAGCACGAGAAAAGCTGAACACAGGAGTGCAGGTTGAATTAATTATACCTATGAAGTCCCAAAATCCTCATGCCAAGGATTGAATTTATATGGCTCCCAGGTTGGTTGTATCCCAGGAGGCAAACAGAAACAAATACACATCCTCTCTGAAAGAATGCAACCTCAAACCAGTCCTCAGGGAACGCCCACAGATGAAATTTCCAAGGAGATCATCGGCCCACAGTCAAAAATCATAAGGCAGGTGAAGAAATTCACCAGCATGAGAAATAGAGCCAGCAGAAACATCAGAGTGGAATTATCAGACTCCTAATGTAGAATAAGTATGTTTAATATACTTTTTTTTAAAGGTTACCATGATGCTGCTTTAAAAAAAAAAAATGAGAAGCTTGAAAACATAAGTAAGAAATAAGATACTGTAAAGAATGACCAAACAGGTTTGGAGAAGGACTAAGTAGAACTACTAGAAATCAAAAATGTACTTATTAACATTAAAAATTCAGTTAAGTTAAAGAGGAGATTAGACACAGCTGTAAAGAGAATTGGTGAAATATAATGTAGATACAGGAAATTACCTAGAATCCCACCCACCAAAAGATGGAAAATATGTGAGAAGAGACATGGAGAAGAATAAACTTTTTCCAGAAAGGATAAACTACATAATTAGGACCAACTCCTCTTCAGGGAACAACTAGAAAAGCTGGGAAAGATATCTACTTGAAGGCATCACAGAGCTAATAAGGAAGTAAATAGTAACTGTTCTAAGATATTACCACGAAAATATGATGTAGCTATCTTAATATCAAAATTGACTTTAAAGCAAAATACATTGCTAGAGACAAAACTTCATAATCATAAAAGGCTCAATTCACTTTTATGTAGACATCAGAATTCTAAATTTGTTTGTATCTAATAACAAGATTTCAAAATATAGGAAATAAAAATTAACAGAAATACAAGGAAAAATAGACAAACCTCAGATCATAGAGGAACATTTCAACATACCTGTCTGTAACTGACAGAACAAGTGACCAAAAAATTCAGTAAAGATACAGAAGTTTGAATACGATGATTAAATAACGACCTAATGGACATATTTAGTATAGCACACCCAACAGCTGCAGAATACACATTCTTTTCAGTCACATCCAGGAGCACTGAAAAAAAAAATTTTTTATTGGGCCATAAAGCTTGTCTCAACAAATTTAAAAGGATTGAAATCATGCAGCGCATGGCATTTGAGCACAACACAATTTATCTAGAAGATGTGAATAACCCCACATCATGTCAAGTGAAGCCAGGCACAAAAGACAATGTTTTGTATGATATCATTTATATAAAGTTTAAAAATCAGGCAAAAGTAGACTAATGTTTATGAATGCTTATTAAGGCAGAAAAAGTAAAAAGAAAAACAAGGAAGTGATTACCATAAAAGTCTTACTAGTGATTTACCCTCGGGATGAAGTGGGGCTTGTTCAGAGCGTATTAGGGCAAGAAGTTCCTTCTTACTCTTTTATCAAACACGTATTGGCTTTCCTTATGCGGTTGTCTTTCCTGAATGAACTTTAGAGTGATTCTGTCAAATTCCCAAAAAATCTCATTTGAATTTTGATTGGAATTGTGTTAAATTTATAGATTGTTTGCATTTTTGAAATATTGTGGCTTCCCAATATAGTATATGTTTCCAGTTATTTGGGTTTTGTTTTGTTTTTTAGGTTCCTTAAAAAAATTTTAGAGTTTTCTTCATATTAGGCTCCACATTTCGTGTTGAATGAATTCTGAAGTATTTTATTATTTTTGCTTCTCTTATGAATGAGAGTTTTTTCCCCTTTTCTAACTGCACATTATTGGGATGTAGGAAAACTATTGATTCTTTTTAACTGTTTATCGTATCAGTTTTCATTCCAGTCATTTATTTTAAAACAGTATTTTGCAAATTTTTGTTGTGGGCGAGACTAGTGGGCATTTTATAATAATTTTCACATTTATTTATTCCTAGTTTACAAATGAGAAAATGAGGCTTAGGGAATATAAAACACTTGCTCCCAGTCACATAATTAAACAGTGATGGAGCTGGGGTTTTAATCCACATAGATCTGACCACAAAACTCACTCTCTTCTACCATGGGATTATATTTTCCCTAACAAATTTAATTCAGCAACAAATTATATAAGGACATGCTATGAAGATGAATGAGTCACAATGAATGCAAACTACTTTAAAAGAGTCAAGGAATATAAATGAACTACCCAAATTCATGTAGCAATTTCTCTGTGAAATTGATAGTAGATGATTGGAGAATAGTTAATACCTGGTGTTGCCTTTCAGTAGTGTGGAAGTCATAGACCTGTCTTATTTATAAAACTTTTGAACTTTTCTCAGAATACATTGTGAAAAAGATGTCTTCCCGGTTTTGTTACGTTTTGTTTTTAATATTTAAAATGTGCGTTTGTGAGCCATTTAAATGATAATGGGGAACATATTTAAGATTTTTTAAGTGATGACCATCTTCAGGCTAATTCTTAGGACTAAAGGACTGGAAAGAGTTCCTTTTTTTCATTCAACACACTTATTTTACACATTCGAAGTACCTGACACTCGGTTTAGGTGTTATGTATGAAACAGTGAGTAAAACAGACAAATGACAAACAAATAAATATGTAATTGTATCTTGAGAGAAGTGATGTGAGGAAATGAACTGGGTGCTGATTAAAAGTGGCTAGCCATTGGAGAGTGGGTTAGGAAGAGGACGCAGCCTGTGTCAGACCCTACAGCATGTTTTAAGGAAGCTCATGGAGGCCAGGGCTGCACAAGAACAGGTAGTGAGCCAAGAGGAACAGCTGAAGTTGCTTAAATGGAAAATGGCTGTAACATGCCAGGCCTTGGATGCCATGGAAAGGAATGTAGATTTTATTCAACGTGTAATGGAAAAATCATTGAAGGTCTCTAAGACGAGCACTTACATGGACCAGCAAAGTATATTAAAACATTGTGGTGGCGACTTGTCTTAGTCTGCCAACTGCTATGACCAATGGCACACACAGGGTTGGCTTATCAATAGAAATTCATTGGCTCACAATTCGCAAGGCTAGACGTTCAAAATCTAAGCATCTTCAAGGCCATGCTTTCTCCCCAGAGTCTGTAACATTCTGGTTCTGGCTTGTCACAATCCTTGGCTTGCATCTCTGTCTCTCATCACATGGAGATTTCTCTCTCATTGGGTTGGCTCTTCTGGTTTCTGCCTACTTCTGGCTTCTTCTTTTGTGACCTTCTTCAACAATTGGCTTCTGGTTTCTTCTCCTTGAAAGTCCTCCAGTAATCTGAATTAAGCCCCAGCCTCATTCATTTGGGCCATACCTGAACTAAAAATAATACCTTATGAGGTCCTATTCATAATGGGTTCACACAGGAATGCAGATTAAGCTTAAAGACATGTCTATATTAGGGTCCATAATTAATCTACCATACTGATCTACTGAGATTAAGAGTGGGGTAGTGCAGGTCAGAAGCTGATGCTGTTTCTCACTCTCGTCATTATTGGCATTTGGAACCAGATAATTCATTATTGTGGGATGTTTAGCAGCATCCCTGGCATCTACCCACTCAGTGTTAGTAGCACCGAACATCTCCAGACATTGCCAAATGTCCCCTGCAGGGGAAAGAATTGCCCCCAGTTGAGAGCTGCTGCTCAGGAAGCACCAAGGTGGATGACATCATGGAGGTAGTGGTGGTGAAAGATATGCTCAGATGTAAGTCAGGCTCAGGTGTAAGAGGCTTTACCAGAATAGATGCGGCTGTGGGTCAGGAAGAAGAGATCCTTCACCTTCCCCTCATTGTCAGGGTTTTTCAGGGCTCCTTAGCATTCTTTAAAAATCTTTTAATTCACCCACACTGTCCTTCTTGTATACTTTCTTATGTCTCGGATCTTCCAAATGCAGTGTCTGCTCTATGTTCTATAAATTGAAAAGATCCTCCCTACCTCTCCCTACCCACAAACCAGTGCCACTTTGAACACTGGAGAAGTGACAAGCATACTTGTTCTCTTACCAGGAATCCTGAAGTGGGTAAAGCTGATTGACAACTTTGAAGGAGAATATGACTACGTAACCAACGAGGGGACAGTGTTCACGTTCAAGACAAATCGCCATTCCCCCAATTATCGCCTGATCAACATTGACTTCATGGATCCTGATGAGTCTAAATGGAAAGTGCTTGTTCCGGAGCACGAGAAAGACGTCCTAGGTAAGATTACATGTTACTTGAAAACTGTGCTTTTGTTTTTGGTGAGAACATCAGTAAGTTGGTACATCTCTCATTCTGTGATGACCAGTTTAAACTGCTGCATGAGGTCAAGAACCTTCAACCTCTGTTCATCAGGAGTGAAGTGTCCAAATAGTGCAACTGAGTATTTACTGCATGACATCATTGTAGCTTAGTGTGATATCATGTAGAAATGCAGGATCTTCTCAAAAATTGGGGAGGTATGACTTCAGACTTTCAAAGGTACTACTTTTTGATATATCTGTCATCTTTGTGCAGTTATTGCCTGATAATCACCAACATTTAATTTGTTAAATTGCTTAGACTCAGAATCCTTAACATTAGGTTTTCGAATAACTTTGGCTGTTTGCATTATACCTATTGTAGATCTTAGGATGGATTTTTGGTCTTCTTATTAGAAAAGAGAGTAGACTATTGTCAAATTTAATTGAAAGCCTCTGCAATTGCCACAGTGTGCACTGACTGCATTAACCTCTTGAGAATCTAACTCCCATATCAGTTGTGTTTCAGAGGGCCTTTAAGTTCCGTTTTATTCATTTCTCAGTAATTCTTCCAAAAATGTTATGCTGCTTTATACATTATTTATTGCCTGAACATTTTTTTTTTTTTATTAGAATAGGACCCATTAATTTTGCTACAGGATTTTACACAATAGAAGAGTTTAGACCTTCAAGCCAATGAAGAGTTTACTTGTCAGAGGTGAACTTCTGCTGATGGGTTGCATCAGACACCAGTACTAGTCTCTCTCAGGCTGGGGTCAGAGGGTAACAGCCCTGTCATCCTCTCCCAGTAGGGAGGGAGTTTACAGCGTGCCAGGAGCTCTTTCCAAGGAAATCTCTTCACCTGTTATTCTAGTTTGCTAATGCTGCCGGAATGCAAAACACCAGAGATGGATTGGCTTTTATAAAAGGGGGTTTATTTGGTTACACAGTTACAGTCTTAAGGCCAGAAAGTGTCCAAGGTAACACATCAGCAATCGGGTACCTTCATTGGAGGATGGCCAATGGTGTCCGGAAAACCTGTTAGCTGGGAAGGCACATGGCTGGCATCTGCTCCAAAATTCTGGTTTCAAAATCGCTTTCTCCCAGGATGTTCCTCTCTAGGCTGCAGTTCCTCAAAAATGTCACTCTTAGTTGCTCTTGGGGCCTTTATCCTCTCTTAGCTTCTCTGGAGCAAGAGTGTGCTTTCAACGGCCGTCTTCAAACTGTCTCTCATCTGCAGCTCCTGTGCTTTCTTCAAAGTGTCCCTCTTGGCTGTTTCTCCTCTTCAAAACGTCACTCACAGCTGCACTGAGTTCCTTCTGTTTGTCAGCTCATTTATATGGCTCCACTGATCAAGACCCACCCTGAATGGGCGGGGCCATGCCTCCATGGAAATATCTCATCAGAGTTATCACCTACAGTTGGGTGGGACACACCTCCATGCAAACAACCCAATCCAAATGTTCCAACTTAGTACCCATTAGCATGTCCGCCCCACAAGATTGCTTCAAAGAACATGGCCTTTTCTGGGGGACATAATACATTCAAACCAGCACGCCTGTCCTCTCACAACCTTCCCTTTACCCTTTGACTCTTATTTCTATCTTAATGAAGGGTCCACGGTCATTTCCTTAGAACATCTTCATGCCAGGAATCTGTTTCGTAGTCACTTGGGTAGCATGATGGAATCTGTCCAAACTGAGTCAAAAACGTCCCTCCTTGGGGTGGAAGTAGCCAGCACTGAGTGACTGCTTCCTACTTTGGTGTGGCCAAGTGAGACTTGAGTAGCATAAGTCTTCATGTGGGGTTAACCTGGGTGTTTTTCAGGCAAAAGTCAGGACAGAACAGTGATTCTCCTATGGAACCATCATGGATAGTGTAAATATTTCCCAAGGCAGAGTGAATTTCCTGCCTTTTAAAGTCAGAAAAATGTTAGTTTTAATGATTCCTTAAGGTGACACGTCTTATCTCTTTCGTAGATCTAATGAAATTCAAAGAGATGCTTGGAGATTTGGGGGAGTGATCTATTTTTTTAACCTTGCTTCTGAAAGGTGCTTTAGAATGAAAAGGGGAAACCTTCAAAATTCACTAGAACTCATCAATTTAAAGAGAAGCACACTTGAATTTGCCATAAATCATTGGCACAGAGTGCCATATTGAGAATAAAAACCAAGGATGACTCAGAAAATATGGCTATAAAGTCAGAGCTTTTATTAATGAGTCTACATATCACCTTGTCCTTTTCCTATTCATTGTTTCTGTTTGATAATTCTGATGTACTCACAGTTAACGTAAATTGAGTATTCTTTGACAGGAATAATTTACTTCATTTTTCCCCACTCTATCTCTCTTTAAAACATTAAGCCAGCCCCATGATATCCAGACTGGGCTTCCGTCTCCCATGCGGATATGGTGCCCCTCCCTGGGGACTTTTGACATCCCAGGTTCTGAGGGGCCTCAGCCTTGGGGAGGGTTTGCAAGAGTGTGTATGGCTGTCCTCCCTGATGTAAACAAACAAACACACAAAACAAAACATTGAGCCAGGTGAAATCTATTGCTTGATGGAGGAGCTTTTATAACAGCAAATTAGTTTAGTATGTACGAGTTTTTTATTTCCTCACTTGACAAGTTTGCTGTGATATTCTAAACAACCCAAGGAGATTGAGGCCCTGGGTGAGGGTGATCCTCGGCGTTCCTTCTGGCTGATTCAGTGTTGTGCCAGGTTTGTGGCGAGTGGCAGTCAGTGGTTCTCTTGTCAGTCTCCCCCCAAGAGCTCCGCAGTCAGCTGCAGATACTCGCATCCTTCAATAAGGTTGTCTTTGTTCACGTCGCCCTTCGGTTCAGACTGTACTAAACCCCTGCCTGGCCTCACCCACTCCTCATCAGACCACCACACCCTCTCCATTCCTCAACCGAACAACTGTTTTTCTTAAAAATGGATCTCTCACTTGTTCTCTTTACCATTCTCCTTCTGTGCCTTACTTTCTGCTGTTCGTTGTTCATTCCTTCACACTCCCTTTCTTTCTGCCCCCTCCCTTCCCTGGTCTTCATTCCTTCAGTTGCCCCTCATCCCACCACCTCTGTCTTGTCCCTGATGGAGCCCCGCACCTCCCCCATCCCCCATTCCTGGACTCAAGACACAAAGCAGGGGCCCCAACCAGTCAAAGAGTAACCTTTGTTTGCATTTTACTACTTGTATTTTAACATGATGTGTCTCAAGGCCGTCTTCCTACTTATCTCACCAGCACTGCAGAGTATCTGGCACATACCCAGTACTTAATACATTTTTGTGGAATAAATAGCCTTGACAGACATGGATCATGATTTGGTTTTGGCTGTTTTCCTCCTTGTATCTCCTGTAGTGTGGTACACAAGGTAGGCAGGGGTGTTCGTATTACACATGCCATCAAGGTCATCAAAAGCCACTGGCCCAAGGTGAAGAATATTGGGTTTCCTCTGGACATGACAATAATTTATTAAAGGAATATGCTGAAAGCTAGATGAATGATGAAAACCGATTATGAAATCACTTTGCAAGCCTCATTTCTGCAAAGCACAGTGCATGGCTGATGTTCAATAGCTATTGTTCAATGAAATAAATAATGTGTTTTTCACTAACTTTCCAAACTACGTTAGATTTATCTCTCTTACCTTTGTAGAATGGGTAGCTTGCGTCAGGTCCAACTTTTTGGTCTTATGCTACCTCCATGATGTGAAGAACATTCTACAGCTTCACGACCTTGCCACGGGCGCCCTTCTGAAGACCTTCCTGCTCGAGGTCGGCAGCATCGTGGGATACAGCGGTCAGAAGAAGGACACTGAGATCTTCTATCAGTTTACTTCCTTTTTATCTCCAGGTGAGAGTCTTTACACTGTTATCTCTCACTGTAAACATCACATAATGTCTGGGGTTCTTCTGGGAAATAGAAATAGAATGTTATGTTATTGAAAATCACATATGATCTATTACAGCCAAGATAACTTAATGGGAATAAAGCAGTTGCTCAGAATAAAGAGAAGTATAAAAGCTTAGGAACTGTACTCTCATTACTCTTACGTTCTGAGTCTCTGTTCTTCTGGGGACAGGAACAGCTGTTGTTCTAGATTGCTTAAAGAAAATTAGTATGAACAAGTACAACCTTACATTCAGCCTTTTATCTCTGTATACAAGGACACATACAGTGAGGTAATTAAAAGCATAAAATAAAATCTGTAGCCACAATCTGACATTAAAAAACATTTTCTAGAACAAACTGCTGTTAGGTCTTCTGCTATAGTTAAACAATTAAAACATAGTCTTATGCCAGTTAGAAAAAAAAAAATGTGTTTGTTACTTGGTTCTAGTAGAAAAGGAAACAAAGCTTATAAGTTCTGATTTTGAGCCTCATGGTATTTTCCCCAAAGTAAACACAGTTCTCTTTTTAACGTTGTTTTTTGTGTGTGTGTTTTTTTAAGTTGGTCACATTCATTTTGCCTTTTTTTTCTCTACTTTTCCATTTGGCTGCATTTGTGATAGTATTGGACATATTCATCCACTGATTTGTCCCAAGAGGATGGCCCAGTTGGAAGTTTGAGGTTGACCGGGCAGACCCTGTCCTAAAGCAATCTGTCTGAAAAATGTCCTGTGCTTTTTCTTGTTGTTCATTTGTCAAGTTCCTCTTTAGCGCTTTCTGTTCCACCCAGTTGTGGTGCAACAGTTTAGTCATTGGACAAAAAAACGGTCCTAGGAGAGTTAGGCAGGTGCCAAAGTGGGTCTGTCCTCTGCCAGGGCTTTGACCAGATGGCAGGGCTGCTCCATCCACTTTTCTTCTGGGCCTCTGAGTCACAGAGCAGGCGATCCATTAGAACCTTGTGCCGTGACAGGTTGCTGTCAGGGTTATTAAAACCGGAAGAATGATGCTCTGTAGGCAGGATTCAGGATGTACCTGGAAAACCCGCAGGCTTTATTTTCCCAAGCACTTTACAGATGCTTTAAAGGACTAAGAAAAGCACCCCCAAGTAAGTGGAAACCAGAGCCAGGAGTCAGGGTGTCCTGCACCTCACCCCCTTTCTTCCGTGGCCTGGAATACAGCAGCAGCCAGTGGAGAGGAATTTCCTCAAACTTACACTCATTCCAGAAATGTTACTTTGGAAAATTTCATAGCTTAAGCTGGAATGAAGACAAAAGGCTCCTCTCTTGTTTTAGAAAATTACGTTTTCAAAGCCTAAGATAATTTGTAAGTGAATTTGGTGATCCCAATGAACACAGGTATCTGCCATTTAGTTTGAGAGGAAACTTACAGCACATGAAACTGAAAATTACTCTCTGGGGAATTAGTTTTAAAATGATGTATTTAAATAACTCTTCATTCACCAAATAATTCTGTATTTGGTGGATAAAGGACAAAGGAAAAAAGAGTGGGGTGACTCACCTGCCCTCAGTAAAAGCCAGAGTTCCTAAAAAGTTTGTTCTCTCTCAGCGACCCCACGTGGCCATTTATCTCAGGAACAAGCTCATCATTACTTGAGAAGACAGGGCTCATTGTCCTACTATAAAATGATAGCTTCTGTGCCAAGCAGTGAAATATTATTCAAGACTGTGACGTTTGAAAAGAGAAGTATGCTCTGTATCTATAAGACAGCTTCCAAACAAGCTTTAATTTGTTACTATAATGCTTTGCAAGTCTCTTTTGTTGAATCCATTTTTCTCTTCTCCCCTCCTTAATATAATTTGATATCTAAAAATCAGAGAACAGGGCTTTTCAAGGTTAGGTCTTTAGGTCCAAATGTAAAAATAGCCAATAGAGACTTAAATATTTTTAAAACAGGAATTGTCATTAGTGTATGCATGAGTATGTGTCTGTGTGTATGTGCACATACATACACATACATCAACTTAAAAACTACCTTGCTTTGGTGTCTGAGGGTTAGCTATCTACTACTACAGAAAGCAACAGAGGCACTAAATTATAAGTAAGGCCCCAGGGCCAAAAATAACTGCAGCTCCAACTTTTTGCTATCAACATGTAGGTATGTCTGCAGGTGCACGCCAGATAATTGTGTTTCCCATGGAGGTACATGCTGAAGAGACATCTAGATCCCAAACTGTTTAGGACTTTTGCACGCCAAGTCACACTTGTGAGAAAACAGGCAGCCAGGGCAATTTAAGCTCAGTGCACTGTTATTCCCTGTGGCTCAAGCCACTTATAGAGGTTGAGCCGATTAATTCTGTACTAGTGGAATCTTGGAGAGTTGTCAAAAGTTAGCTCATTGTCTTTCACTAGGGAAATTTGTACTCTAGTACTTGGGTAACTTGTCTAAGGCCACTGAGCTAGTAACTGGCAGAGCTGGGAATTCTGACTCCCAAGACCTGTGTCATTCACACCACTGCAGGTAGCACAGGTAGCAGGGACTCAAGGGTGGGTCAGGTGCTCAGATGGTACTTGCTTAGTTTGCCCCTTTTTTTTAGGACTCAGATTTGCTTTTTGTGGTTTTTGTTTTTTTATTTTTTGGTGGGGGTTATTGATCAAGAAATGCTTCAAAAATTAAAATATATCTGAAGATAGCCTTTGCCCTCAAGGTTGCTTTCATAAGGGCAAGTACAGTATTCAGTGTACCTGGCAAATTAGAATGCATATTCACTGAGCTTATTTTGGAAGAGACTAACAAATATTCCAACAAATATCCAAGTGTAACTTAAACTTGGAAAGCCAATACTTAAGTCTCATCACACACCTCCCACTGCCAAGGGCAATCGTATACCCTGTTGTCGTAATCTTAAAACAATTTGTAAGCATGAGAATTGAAATAACATTCATAGAGACTAACAGACATGCTTTTAAAGACTCTAGATGTATTGCTCTTTGCTGCTTGTGGGCAGAGTATTATTCTCAACTGCTAGTGAATTACATACACAGAAGAGTTGAGAAGAAGGAACAGTTGCCATTTTAGTACATGATCAGTCCATTTAAATGTTCTCCGTGGTAGTACTGTTTGGTTTCTGGTTTTCCAGCAAATATTGGGGTCACTAAATCGATTTTTCGTATACTTGACAGCATATATTTAATGTATTATGTGGGGAGGTACTGCTTCCACACCAGCCATTCTGGATGACTAATTCTGTTTTATAAACCACAGTATTGTCATTGTTTCCGAACAGTAATGGCTGGCTTTACTTATTGTTTCTTTCACTGAGTTCCTACATGTTAGAAGATAGTATCATTAAATTCAGGAAATGAAATTTTAATGAGTGGTTAAATAAGCTAAAATTCTTAGTGTGTATTTCATCATTTTGTGTTTGTGTTCACAATTACTGGGATAACCCAAATTTTGAAAAGCAATTCTAAACGGCTACCTGATCACCTTTGGTCCCTGACCGCTGACCTGTGTCCACAGACAAGTAGGTGGCTGGTGGCAGGAGCCCAGGGGAACCAGGGAGAGACCTCCTGCTGGTCACTGGGCTTGGGCAAGTCCCTCGAGTTTTCTGTCTTACTCACCTCTCGTGTCAAATGGCCCTAGTGAACTTTACCATTTACTTTGACCTGCTGGGTGACCTAGATTAGGGAAGACCTATTAAGATTCTGCAATAGGTTTTTTCCCTCTTCTCAGACTCACAGAATGCACAAAACTCTTCTAAAATTTATACACAGATGGTGATTGCTAAAACGAAGGCTGTACGCGATGGTGGGGATGAAGAGCGGACACTTGGCATAGCTCTCCCCGCACCCGCCACTGTTCTAAGTGCTGTGCATGCAGTGACATTTGCACAGCACTGACAGTTAATTACTGATTAATTACATTCCTGACTAATGCACCTCGCTGGCCATTCGGGGCATCTGGTGGTGCTTTGTAATCTTTGCCCCTCTTTGTGTCTCTGGAGCCTGGCAGACTAAACTAAGAATTCCACTCTTTTTTTAGGTATCATTTATCACTGTGATCTTACCAAAGAGGAACTGGAACCAAGGGTTTTCCGAGAGGTGACTGTGAAAGGAATCGATGCTTCCGATTACCAGACAATCCAGGTATCGAGAAGTTGATCTTGTTAACACAACAGTTAGCAGAGGGCTAGGAAGTCTGACTTTCAGTCTGGCCCCTTCACATTTCAACTTGTCCGGAGCTGCAGAGGTAATCCACGGTAAAGTAGACAGGAAATATTTATGGAGCGCCTGCTGTGTTCTGGGCATTGTACCAGGGACTCAGGACTCAGCAGTGAACCAGGCCTGTTCCCTGCTCTCCCAGAGCTTGCAGGTTGCGCTCCATGGCTGTGACTCTTGACACAAGGCCAGAGTTCTTTGTCTTGGGGCTCTCACTGTGGTATCTATCAAAGCAACACAGTTTGTGTCAATCTGGCTTCTTGGAAGTGGGTTGTGTTCTAACTCAGGTCTTTGCTGTCATAAATAAGAGCCTGGATTTGTTCTCTGTAGAGTATGTATTGAAGTGCTATAAGGTCAGAAGTTTATTCGTATTACTGCCTGGCATTGAATAGACACTTGATAAAATATTTTAATGAATGGATTAGCCAGTTAATTCTCGTGTCACCACAGGCTCAGGCCCTGGCCACCATCTTGTCGGTTAAGAATCTCCGTTTTCAGTTTTTCAGCTTCCCAAGGGTACTGAGTCTCTCAGAAACTGAATTGTGGTTGATTGATTGGTGACGCAAATGCCTGTGTTCCTTTGCACTGAAAGCTCACCTGCGGGGCACCTGGATTTATCAGGGCTCTCTGACCTGGAAGGCTGGACCTCTCAGGCCACAGATCAGGAATCAGAACATTGGTTTTGAAGGAAGTTTAGAACAAAGAACCCTGGATACCCTCAAGAATGTTTCTCTGAAACTAGAGCATCATCACAGCTTGGTGAGTTACCTGTCTAGAAATAATCTAGATCAGAGGCTAGAGCTAGATCACGCATAAATAAAACTTTGTTTACAAAAACAGGTGGTAGGCTGGATTTGTTGACCAAGGGCCATAGTTTGCCAACCCTTGGTATATATCAGGAGTCGGCCAACTTGCCTCCTTTTTGATTGGAGCACAGCCATGGCAGTTTCTTGTCATAATGACAGAGCTGAGTAATTGCAGCAGATTCTCCTTGACCCACAGAGTCCAAAGTATTTACTATCTGGCCATTTAAGAAAAAGTTTGCCAGCCTTTGGTCTATATAAGCAATGTTTAAAGTCAGAATGTTCTAGTTGATGCACAGGGCTTCTGTGAAGAAGTATGATATCCTAATGTCAGGCCCAGAACTCGCCATATACTCACTGTGTGACACTGAGCAAGTCATTTAACCTTTCTGCCACCAGTTTTTTAGCTGTGAAATAGAGATATACCTGTTTTGGTGTATTCTTGTAGGCTTATATGAGATGATATATTGAAGTGTCTGGCACATGAATATAATCAAGTATTAGAAATAAATATAACAGACCTTCAGTTTTCCTTATCTCTTTTAGCTTGCTTCTTGTTAGTTTCATTTTCAAGGTGAGCCAGTCCCTGGAAATATATCCTGTAAAGGCCTGCAGCTCCTGTCTCGTACTTCCACAGTTCATTAATTCACCCAAATCCTATACTAGACTTTTTTAATCTGTTCTGTTTTAGGCCATCATTCTTTGCTGTTTTCCCTTTTCTCCATGTGTAGAAAATGTGTTCTTGTCATCTGTCACATTTGGCATTCTTGGTAGGTACCCCCAGTTGGGAGGAGGGCATGCACCAGCTCCTGTCCCATCACTTTGCCAAGGACACCTCGGGCATCCTGCTACCCCAAAATCGGCAGTTGGCTATGAGAGGCCACCCTTTCTTCCCCTCCTCATCACTACTCCATATAAAAAGACTTTCCTCTCTTTTCTGCCTTCCCACAAACAGCTGGTGCCCAAGTGCACACCTCCCTCAGATTTGGGGGATGGGAGCTGTAGTAACAGCTGCCTGAGGGGTAGCTTCTTTCCAGGGAGTAATTCTTATTTCTCCATGAGGATGTTTCCCTGATTCTGCAGCTGTTCTTTTTTTTCTATTCTGATAGTACTAATATTCTTTACAGATGATAGAAAAAGAAACCAGTTACCACCTAATACGTATTGTTTTCATTTATAATGAAAAGATAATATTGGACAGCTGAGCAAGTGCTTGTATCAAATGGAAATCTATCAGCTTTATGCACAGTGGCCTGAAATTTCTGGATCGATCTGTGCAGGAAATGCACTTGGGCACTGCCAGTTGCCCATTTCATAGGAAAACACTTAATTCTTCTTTGCCTGACTCTCCGTCTCCCAAAGAAAACTTGGCCAGACTTTGGGCTACTTAAATACTTATAACATTTTATTTGTATTGCTGCAATAGGGGAATAAAGAGTCATGGTAAATATTTATGGTATTCAGAGGTAGTGCATTGGCTAGAACACATTGGCTTGCATATCTTAATATGCTTCTCCCCAGTTTTCATGTTTTGGAAAATGGAGTTGTGCCTGTAGGCAGGATATAGCCTCTGTGTATAGTGTCAACAGATCTTATCTCTTCTGTTTATGCACATTGTACGTAGTGTGTTGAATTATTAATACAGAATTCCTTCATTTCTGTTTGAAGTTACCTTTGAAATGCACTATGTCAACAGTGCCATGGACTTTTACCACTTAAATTCTGTTTTGCAGTGGTTTAGATTCAAGTGCCTGCTGCAGAGCTTTGACATGAAATGTGCATGTGACAGATGTTCTCATATTTTGATTAGGCGTTCAGCAGTGTTGCCAACAGAGACCTCCCATTGTTTAAAGCAGGTCCTGGAGAGGGATCTGTGCATGAATGGAAAGCATCCTCACAGTGTGTAATGGAAACCATAACATTTTGGGGGAAAAAACAAGATATTCTATTTTAATTTCAGTTACTTTAGGGTAGCATCACTCTGGATTCCACTTGACCCTGGTGTTTATATTTATTCTGTGTGCAATTTAAAAAGAATATCCCCTGGGCCATTTGTCATTTTCTTCTTGCATTCTGTGAGACGATTACCATTTTAAAGCATGTGCTGCAGCTCAGATTCCCCTGCATCGTTGGTCATTCCTAAATGATCATGCACACCTTTTAATCTTTTTCTCTACGTAGTATTGTAACTGGTAAAATGGACTGAGCCAAGGAGAAAGAAAGAAAGGCTGAAGAATCAGACATACGGCTAAACAAGCCACAGAGGTCTTTTCTTTGTTTTATCTGCCATTCGCTCAAGACCTGAACACCATCTTGAATGGAAAGATGAAAGATTTGGTATTGTATTTTGTTGTGACAGATGCAGAACAAAGCTGCTGTCTGTGCTTTGTTCAAACCTGATTAAAGCTATGGGTAAGAAATTGCTCTGTATTGGAAAAATAATTTTGAAAATCAGATCCTGGAAAAACTTCATTTTTCTTCCAATCTGGAGTACGTGTAAGAATTTAGTTTTAGCGAGGTTTATCAAATCCCTAAGTGATTAATCTTTTCATTTTCCCGCTTTTTATTGTGAAAGACCTGACCACATAATATTGATTGGAACCTCAGTCAATGCCCATGAATTTGAAAAGAAGTTGAAATACTAAGCATTTGAAATTACATTTGTAAAAGAGGTTTGGTGATAAGCGATTACCTGAAAAACCTGTCTACATCTATAATCAGTAGTGTGTTTCATTTTAAACAAAGTGAATAGGGAAATGGTAGTTAAATTTAGTCCATCAACAACTGTTTATGGCATGACCTCTACAAGCAGTGCCAAGAACTGTTTGGATGTAGAGAAATTCCAGACACAGGTCCTTATAGCCAGCCGGGAAAGTTGAGACATTCAGATCTGAAAAGATCGCAGACAACCCGAGGACACGCTAAGGGAAACGTGCAGGTTTCAGTCAGGTCTAGAGTGCAGGGACCAGCCAGGCTGGGATCCAGCTGGAAGTCTTCGCAGGAGAGGGTGAAAGTTGGCCGGGCTTTGAGGGGTAGGTATTTCCATGATAACTTGGTTCCCCACTGAGATTCCCAGGCACTTTTCACATCACGTTTTGTTCAGAGGGTCTCTGCCTCTTTGTTGGAGTGTAACTTCATAATCTCACAGTAAATTCCAAAAAGATAGGAACCCTAAGTATCCTGTGCAGTAGGGGTGCCTCTGGCAACTGTCTTTTGTGGGTAGAATAATGTTTGCATTGTGTTTGAATGTGATATAACAAAGGAAAGGAAAATAATGAAGCAAAAACAAGCTTTTCGGTTTCTCAGTATCTCGTTTTTGTTCAGCTAGTTAAGAGATTGGCTTTTCCCCTCCTGAAATGAAAGACAAAATTTATAGACCTGAAAAAGAGCAGTGAACTAGGTATGCTATGCATAAACTCCAGTAACAGTTTCCTCATGTTATAAATGACAAAATCAGTTGGAAAGAGAATCCAAGAGCTAACTTAAATTAAAAAATAGTAAGGAAATAGTAAGGAATATAAGTATTTAACATAGACTTTATTATATTTTTTCTTGTTTATAATTTTCGCTTTTTCAAGGATTACCTACAGTAATGCATATGAACCATCAAGAACATCCCTGAAAAGGTGATTTGTTTTATAGCTGAACAGAAATGTTAAAATCAGTTGATTCTTTAAGTTTCTCAGGCTGCCTTGGGTGGGGGGTGAGGGGTGAAGGGTGGGGTTCTTTCCTTTAATTTTAGACAATCTAATTTTTTTTTAACCTTGGTGATATCTGATTTGTGGTTGCTAGTATACTGGCTTTACCATTCTGAGAACATGTTCTCAGAACATTAATTAGTGTTTTAATACTCATTAACTTCAGTGCCTAGCACATGGCAGATGGAGTTTTTGAGACTTGACTCATCCGTTCACAGCCTTGGTGAGCTGTCGCTTGAACCAATGATGATATTTTCCTATAGTCCTGTGTTCTTGCAGTTAGGTACAGGTCAGAAATCTGAAGAAAGTTTTAGTGGAGAGTAAATGGGGGAATGTCTACAAAAAGAACTTTATGAGGAATCTCTGTGCATCCACGTACTTTGGAAACTGCTTTGAATTAAATCAGTTTTTCTTGACAATGTTCTGCCTAAGTGTTCGTGTTATTTTTGATATTATGCTTCACAGTGATGTATTGTGGCATAAACAGATTCCCACTCTGCGTTAGAATTCTCTTTCCCATGCTGGCATTGTATATTAAAGATGTATTGTTCATATTCAGAGAGTATCTGCTTGTGTCCCTTTCCTCCTTAGATATCTGCTGCGTTAAAATAATCTGACTGTACAAGAGAAGAGTCTTTGTTTTCTTGCTGTCTAATAATAGAGAAATAAGTTGTGGTCTCCATACCAGTATACATCCATGTTTTAGACATCTGTTTGCAGCAACCTGAGACTATGTAACCCACTTTCATTAAAAGTCACAAAGCAGCCTCAAGAATTGAGCAAACTGTTCCTGAGTGGTTGGGTAAAATTTCCACAGTGATAGGCCCCTGGAGAACTTTCTTGAGCCTTCTAGGGGCTTCCATATGGCAAGGTGGAGGAAAGCCCAATCCTTTGCTGAGCTTCCTCTGAGTCTCTCTGCACCTTTCTCTGAGGAATTAGGTTCTGTTTATATTGAGGTGGGAACCTGGAAGGCTGGACCTCTGCCTGGGGAGGGCGGCCAGGAAAGGAGGCACGTTGTCTGGTTCTCTTGGGGAAGGTGGCACAGTGTCTGCCGTTGCAGGAATTTGCTCAGCTTGCTTTGCCAAGATGTTAGTGAATAGGGCAGATGTTGATTTAATTGGAATGGCTTAGGTTCACTTTTAGAAAACCGCTTAGGTTTATTTTTCTTTAATAATGTATTAGTGGCCAAAACTGGCAGAGATCAGGCTATACATAAATTTAGTGCCATAGGTGACAACTTTTCCTCATTGGAGATTTGATCACCCACAGTATATTCAAAAATTTAATGTTTCATATGTCTACCGATAAGTTTGCTGTTATGTGTAATAAAGCCACTTAAGTGGGTTTACGTTTTGTTTACATTGTTCTGAGAGTTACAGCTTTTGAAATTCATAAATGTTGCAGGTTTGCAACTTTTAATGATGCTGAGGTCTGTAGATTTCGGGTTACCCACCACTAACAAGTAGCTGCCAACTGCTTGCAAGAAAACTATCTTGGAAAAAGAATAGTAGATTTCATTTTCCTGTCAAAGCAAAGTGGAAAATCACACCATTCTTATTAGAACAGAATCAATGGAGGTGTGTTTACTGTAGTATCATCTGTAAATAGTGTTGGTTAGTGGTACTTGTCTTTTGCCATTTTAGTCATTAATTCTATTTTTAAAAATGAATCTGAATCTCAAGGTATGTTATTCAAATTAAGTCCAGCTGTGAACAATAGGAAAAAAAAATCAAAATAACTGTGGCTTAAAGAAGATAGAAGTTTGTTTCTCTCCCACATAGTGCAGAGGGTGTCCAAGGTGTTAGGAAAATCCAAGTTCCTTATCTCTTGTTGCTTTATTACCCACTGCTCCTATTCTCAGCATCACCCGGTGGTCCCAGATGGCTACTGGCATTTCAGCCATATCCTGTCCACTTTGCAGCCAGCAGGAAGGCAGCAGTAGGGAAGACAGGGGAAGTAGTGCACGCAAGCTGCCTTATAAGGAGATTTGCTGGAAGCTGCCAGGCATCATGCCTGCTTACACCTTCTTAGCCAAAGCTTATTCACATGGCCACACCCAATTGCAAGCAGGTTGTTAGATGTAGTCTTTATTCCCAGAAGAAGAAAAAAATGTGCACAAATAAAAATTGGGGCCCTATTAGTAGGGAAATGGGGAAATAGGGATTGGAGAACAACTACTGGTTTGTCACACAAGGCAAAATAGGCCTTCAGCAAAAGCTTATGGGTGCCGATCTTGAGAACATGGAAATTTAATGCTGCCTGATGGCTAGGGGCCTCTATCTCAGGATCAGGGTCTCACAAATGAAGACTCCTAAAAAGTTGAATTTTCAAATATATGATTGTGGACAGCAAAAATCACACACTACCAAGATAAAAGTGACTTCTAAAATGGCTCTTCCCCCATGGGGAAAGAAAAGCAGTATTCTAGAATATGAGTGTATATTGTTCCTAAACTCTTGTCTTGACTCTAGCAAAACTAATGCAAGAGTAGGTGGGAATATTTGAGTATTAAGATTAAAATGAACACTGGGGTTATCTCTGGCACAGTAAGGAAGCAACGCAAGCAGAGGGTTCTTCAGGTGTTTGATTCTGTGCCCCAGTCTATTTCTTGTCCAACCTCCAAACTCCCTCTCCCCCCAACCACCTTGCCCCTTGTGGAGGAGGTGGCACAGTCCATCCTTCAGAGACCTGCCATTTGGAATAGAAGCCGGGCACAAAGTGGCCTGCAGAGAACTCTTTCAGTGGCTCATTCCATTCCATAGTGGCTGCTGCTCCTTTCTCCCAGGCACTATGGTTTTCTGCTAACATAGTTTTGGATTCAAGACAAAGTCATATACCTTCCAAATACCTATACTTTAGAGTTCATCTAGTTGAGCCTTCTCTTTGTACAGATGAGGAAACTAAAATTCAGTGGGTATGCGTGTCCTAACCAAGGTCACACCATGAATACTTGACAGAACTGAGCAACTGGTACCATCTATGGAGGACTCGGCAGTAGGTTGGGGACAATGGGTTAGGGAGAGAAAGTGGTTTGGACGTGTTAAGTTTGTGGCGCATCTTAAATTCTCCTGCAAATAGAGATGTGAAGTTTAGGCTTGGATATTGGAGTCTTAAACTCAAAGGAGAGATCCAAGCTGGAGCTATAAATAGTGTAGGAATCATCAGCACAAATACATTCTCTAAATCTAAGGGCAAGAACAAAATCACTTGGGGGAGAATGGAAAGAGTGGAGAAGGCTCAGGACTGAGCCCCAAGGAGCCCCACATCCAGGATGGAGGAGGGCTGGAGGAAGAAGAGCCCACAAAGGAGCCTCAGGGGAAGCACCAGAGAGGAGGAAGGAAAACCAGCAAACCATGGCCCGTGTATTCATTGGTGACCTCAACAAGAGCACCTGCAGTGAGAGTGGGGGCAGACTCCAGTGGCTGGACAGGGTAGACTGAGACAGATGGGAGAGGATGTGCACACTGGCTTCTTACTCACGGGGCCTGATGGAGGGATGGGTAGGATTAGCTTTGCTTTCCTAATTGCATTGCATTATTTTCCTGTTACCATTAGTTGTGTTTTAATGCTGTAATCTCAAAAATTCAAATTAAAAATGTAGACAAAAATTGTAAAGAGAAAATCCCTCCCAGGTTAACTGGGCACCTCTGACTTTTAACAGCTGTGGTTTCTATGGGATATCTTCTTCCCACTCTCCCACTTTCTCCATTCTTCTCCAAAGTACTTTGCATAATTTGTCACTTTCTTCCTGTAGAATGGCTTGTACAGCCATGCTTTAAAAACCAATCAATTTTTAAAAATCAAGAATTTTATCGTCACTAAAGGGTCCTCCATGTAGCTTTCATGGCAATAAATGCAGGAGCAGGGAAAGGGTCTGAGAGGGGGAGGGAAATGGAGACCACATGTGTAGACAGTCTATTGGGAGGTTTATTTGTCTGATGTGGGCTGGTGTATGAGGTCAGCAGTGCGTCTTATTAGGGTGGAAGAAACCAGATTATTTTGGTGCATTGATGGGATGGTTCCAATAGGGAGGCCGGAGGTGGGGGAGATGGAAAGCCCCAGTGGAGGGACTGGCCTTTGTCGGAGGAGGGACGTTGCTCCCAAGTTGTGAATCCACAAACCAGCCTCCTTAGCATCCTCCTCTGAGACATCTCAGGCCTGGAATTCTCTAACTTTTTACCTATTTTTCCCCCCCAAAAATTTTGAGTTTCAGCTAAAAATCAAAAAGTAGTTTTGAAATTCTGAAATATTTCACTTTTTTGGGTAAAGTGTTCAGTTCAGGAGTGGGAGGACTCAAATACCAAACATCAAAATTTTATGCCTCTTAAAACAGATCTGCCTTGTTCTTTTCTGTATCAGTCAGTGTCAGCTGGGGCACTGCGGTTTACAAGCAGCTCCAAATTCTCAGGGATTTCTAACCGGAAGAGCTTACCTCCCGTTCCGGTGTCTGTCTGTCCCATTGGCCTGAGCTCTGCTCCACTTCCCTGCACTCCAGGACCTGCCCAAGGAGCCGCCCGCCCCGAGCATCACCCTTGGTGTCCTAGAAGTAATACCCCCTACCCCGGCCACATGGCCAGTGCCACGCTCTGAGGACAAATCGCCGTTGGAGCACACGGGGAGTGCAATGTCCATCCCCCTTGTATCTGGAAGGAGGGAGAACTGCGGACGCCACAGAGCAGGCTGAATAGGCAGCAGCGGCCTGGGTGGGGCTTTTACCACAGCACCTAAAATTCTGTTGACGGAAACAACTCTAGAAAACCTATTGACTAGTAATGTTTTTCCTCCAGGCACCTTATAATTTTCCCTGGTGAACTCAAAATTTGGGGACAGTTTGTGTCTTGAACATACTGCTTTTGATTAAGAAATGTTTATGTTCCCACTTTGCTTAATTAAGAACATATGGAACTGCCAATCAGAGCATCTGCTCAGCCCGAGCTGAGATAATGATAACCTTAGGTAAAAGCGGAGCTGGTCTGGGTCTTACGTCTTACAAATGTATCTGCTCCTCCGTGGGCTGTTTGGAGTTCTGCCCTTAGTTCTCAGGCTGCCACCGTCTTCTGGCTCATTTGGATCCAGGAACCTCCAGTTGGGCCCCACTCGTTCTTTAAATGCCTAGGGTCTGTGAGAGGAGGGGCAGGAGACCCTGGAGGCAGGGAAGAGGAACTGGGTGCTTGGTGGCCACTGGTGGTGACACCTCGGCTCACTGCAGTGAAGCCAGGCACTGCCTGTTTCCGTTCTCTGATTTTCCATCCACTTGCTCCCGTCCCTCCCTTGTGCCACCCCCACCCCTCCACCCCCCGCAGCAGAACTCCTGGAGAGCGGTGGTCCACTCCAGGTTTGCTCTCTCCTCCGCAGCCCACCGGGTTTGCCCTGAGCTAGAACGGGGCTGCTAACAGAGTCAGTTTATACGGTAGCAGTGAAACTGCTCTCTGCTTAGACTGATTTAATATGGTACCATCTACCTAGAATCTTCCCTTGTGGTGACGTTAGTGGATTACAGTCTCCCATAAACATTACTCCACAGCATCGAGAGTTTGTGGTGGTGTCAGTGCAGGTGAGTGGTTTATGTTGTTAATGGTCCATCAGCAGGCAGACCTCCTGGCTGGGGTCAGTGTCAGCAAGCAGGGCAGCCAGTCCTGAGACCACCGATGAGAAGGAGTTGGCCATTTGTGACTGCTTCATAAGATAATGTGGCTCCTTAATAAATAGCATATCCCTTATGATTATGTTGGTGTGCTCAGTTTAAAGCCCACAGTCTGGCCCCTGCTCCCTCCCCAACCTCATCTCCTGCCACTCTCTGCTCTCCCCCTGGAGTGCCCACCCCCATCCCTGGCCCCCACCTGCACCACATTGATCCGAGACCCTCTCCTGACCATCCTGTGTAAAACAGCAGTGCTTTCCCATCCCCCCTCCGCATCCAACTTTATTGTTCTCTCCACTGCACTCACCACCACCTGACATTATATTTTCATTTCTTTATGTTTGTCTCCCCTTTAGAATGCAGTTTTGCCCTGCTGTTTCCCCACAGCCCAGAACCCGGGGTAGATACATATAAATACTTGATGAATGAATGAGAGAGGCCCTGAAAGACAGTGGACTCTGCTAATCTAGTTGTCATTGCCAGAAACCTATCAACATGGAAATTTTCCTTTCCGTGGTATTTCTGGATTTTACCATTTACCCCTCTTCTGCTATAGTAATTGGTCCTGTCCACTTGAAACAAAGATAATCAGAAAATGTATGTTTACTACTGCTTTTACTCCTGTGAAATTTTTTGTGTTATCTAGTCTTTAAGAGAATGTTAGTCATCGTCTAATGACCAAAGCAGAAAATAATTCTATTCCCTCCTTTTAGAGAAAGTACATTTTTCTTTATATTTTTCTAGCACATATTTATTGTATCGTTGCCTCCAATTCTGGGTTGTTGCAAACTTACAGATGGTGGGAACCTTTTGGGCAAGCTGAGCAATAAAAATAGCAATTCTACTAACATGTAAATTTAATTGACCAATTCCTTGTTACGTTTTATGAGAATTTGCAATTATTACTTTGAATACTTTTTTAATTACTTTTTCAGACTTAAGAAACTTAATCTTTTTTCCTTTCTAAGTGAATTTTGGCTGTTCTAATCATGTTTTCTAAAACTGCCTCTGATTTCATTCACTCAATTTCCTTTTCTTCTTAAACTCTCAATATTTTTATTGATTTGTATAGTTTTGTTTGTGTTTCTCATAATGTCTTTTCACAAGTATTAAAGTCAGAGTGCCCATCGAGAAAAGCCAACAGTGCCAACAGATGCTTGAGACAATGATGGTTGTACTGACAAATAACAAAATCAATAAAATTTAATAAATGAAATTTTAAAATAACATTTTCAAGTGAGAAATCATAGTGAGTATCCAGGTATGACCGGGTGAAAAGATTGTTTAAGGAAATAAAAGCAATTGTTTTGCCAGCATTTGTGAAGCTACTACCTTGAATCCGCCAGTGTGGACAGAGCTGGGAATACAAGGAAGGATAGAGTTTACCAGTGGATATAGGAAGGTACTCACACTGTCAGGAGTTTGATGGGGGGCGGCAGGAGTGGGACCATTGTTAAAGTTGACCACGAGTCTTCTGAGAGCCCAGGAGAGCTCCTATCTAAGACTGAGAAAGAAGGTTCCTGGAGGAGGAGCTCAGTTTCAAAGGATGACCAGGAGGTCTTCAGGCATGGTTGGGAGAATTCAGCTGTACAAAGGCAGGGTGTACCCATCAGGCAGATATGCTGGCAGCATGGCCAGAGCCAAAGCTGCAGGAGCTGAGCTAGAAAGGGAAGCAGGTCGAGACCCTAAGGGCCACCCAAATGCAGTGAGACTTGATCCCATGTATACTGGGCAGCCCTTCAAAGGGCCTGTGCAGGATGCATGCGCTCAGAAATTAGGGTCAGTCATGAAGGCTGGTGATGGTGGTGGTCAAGAAACCCATGAGCACAGCTGACAACTCCAAAGTATGTAGAGGCTGAAGAGAACCAGAGTCTTGAGGGAATGCTAAGGTTTAAAGGATGGGCAGAGGAGGAAGAGCCAGGAAAACATGCATCATAGAAGCCAGAGGAGAAGAATTTCCAAGAGGATGGCGCAGGTGAGGGCCAGGTATTGCAGAGGAGTCACAAAGATTGCAGGCTGGGCCTGAGGATTTTCCCGTGAGAGGAGCTGGTGAACGTCAAGTAGCAGTGGAGGGAAGAGGCCCTGTTAGTGGTTGCAGTGAGGGGGAGCTGCTTCTAATGGAGTGAAGGGGTTTCCTTACAACCCAAGGCTTTCTGTGTTAATTACTAGGTAGTAGAGAAACTCCACGAAATGCATGAAATGAATATTTTGTATTCACTGTGCTGGCTCTGAAGATAGTTCTAGGCACGCCCCTGATGCTGCACAAACGTCAGACATCCCACTTGCACCCTCCCAGACGCCATCAGTCATCAGTCCAGCACATGTTCCTTTCTAGAACTTCCATGAACATGATAATTATTCATCTTAAGCTTTTGTTTTTATTAGGCTTTGGATTTTCCCTACCTTAATACTCCTTGATCCCTGATAATAGAAAGGTATACATATGACTAAAACAATATTATTTTTGTGTTTAAAAAATATGTTTAACAGCCAGAGTCTATCATGATTGTGCTTAGGGTAAAACAAGGTGGTAGGAGACATTTAATGGTCATCTGAACAGAAAAAAATTATATGTGGTTTCACTGATAAGATTTTTGCTACAGGTCTTCTACTGCACAAAGATAAAACAACAGTTCACACGGCCAAGTTTAGAATATAAATCAAAAAGAATTTGTTCTTGTACCTTCACAGCAGGATTTCTGAACTTTGTGATTTGCCTTCCTTTTCCGCCCCCTGGTGAGTTGCTTCCCAGTGACTATTTGTGATGCTGCCTGTAAGCCTCTAGCCCAGTTCCTTCTAATTGACCACCGCTTAGCAACCAGCCCCGGCCAGCAGGAGTCCACTTCTGGCCCCAAGTTTCCCAGCGGGGGTGGTAAAATGCCCCGTGGTCCTCTAGGGCTTCTTAATGATTGTTCTATAAGCAACTTGGAATCATCTGTGATGGGTTTCTTTCTTGTCTCTTACTCACCTGACGGATTTGTTTGGGTGATTTGCATATGTGTTATGCAAACCAGCTTCTAAGTGGAAATGGATCAGAGTGTAATAGCAGCATTAGGTTTGCCCAACAGAAATTCGTATAAATATCTTTGCACCAGATGATTTTACCTCTAAATACACTCAATTCACCTTGCCAGTATTCCGCTCTTTCATTTTTCTGCAATAAAAAGTATTTCCTGTGAATTTTCTTCTCACAATATTTTTCTGCATCTCAGTTGTCCCTTGGAGGTGCAAATGAAAAACAGTAATTGGCCATTGTTGCCACATTCTGGTTCTTGAGTTCTTGTCAATACTGTCCTCACTCCAGGGCAGTCGGGAGCTGCTCGGCTTTATGCGGTTCTTTTTAATGCCCCCACACTGCCATGAACTGCTTTATTGCACAAACACTGCTCCCCTCTCTCCTCACTAACATCTGTCTCTTTTTAATAGTTCACCCTTTTAAGAAGTGAATAACAACTACCAGTCACAAATTAAAGCTGTGCAGTTCTCATCTGTTAACTAACATTCTGGCCAGAGTTTGCCATTTCAGCATATTGGCTATTCATTTTATTTTTCTAACACAATAAAATAAATAAATGGTCTGCCATAGTTTTGAGTTAATGAGGATTTGAAATTGTATTTCAAGTTTCCTAGTCGGGTTTTATTGTGCAGGTGCAATCTCAGGCAGTAAATTACCAAAACTAAACACTTTGAGAGCCTTTGAGAACCATAAAGCTTGTCTGCAGTGGCATTGCCAAATTAATAGATTCATTTGCTAGACATAAGGAAAATATCAGCTGTTGGATATTTTTCATTAGTAGTAAGCTGGACGTTTGTGACCTTAAAAAGCTTATGCAGTCTCGTAAGTGCTTCAACCAGAGTTTAATTTTTATTTTATTACTCTTTAGCTTTCCAGTATTTTGAAGCCACTCTCTATAGGCTGCTCTATTTCTCTGTGATTTTTTTTTAATGAAATGTCTTTTAAAATAATTCTTCTTATATTGTTTGATTAAAGTAAAGGGTTCAGTTTGAGAATTCATCTGTGCATTTATCAGCATATGTTTTCTAAGTGCCTACTGTCCTGCAGACACCAGGCTAGGCACCGAGATAAATAGACACACAGCTCAGGAAGAGAAACCTGTGACAGCACGAGAGCAGTGCCACAGAGCATTCTGGAGGGGCCCCTAGAAGAGGGGGCATTTGAGTTGAAGCTTGAAGGATGAGTTAGATTTGGCAGGGGGGCTTGCTTGATCCCTTGTTGACAGTGGGTAAGAGCATAGTGTCTGGAGCCAGTAGGCCTGGCTTCAAATCCTGATTTCTATCATTTAGGAGACATGTCACTTGGACTAGTTACTTCACCTCTCTAGGTCAAAGTCACCCCAGCTAAAAAATGGGGATATTCATAGTATAGAAATCACATGCAGGCCTGAAATGCGGGAGTACTTCTAAAGCCACTAGAACAGCACTTGGTATCTGGCAGGAGCTGTATAAATGTTTTAAATAAATCAAGCAAAATAAATATCATGTATTTTGACCAAAGTAATGACTAAGGAAAACTCTATTGTGAAAAATATACAAACCAACTGGCAGATATTCTAATATTTGGTTTTAGATGTATGGACACTTTATTTGCTAATTAGCTTGTATGGGAATTGACTATCGCTAGGTTCTGTCTCCAGAGCCGTGGCTAAATTTTTTTGTTTCCCCATGTTTTCAGTTATTTTAATGTTTTTAGGCAAAGAAGAACTTTCTAACAATCAGAGAAGCTGAAAAATGAATTGACTTGTCATTTGTGCTGTTTTACATTTGTTTCTCATTAATAGAAACCTTCAAGCACAGGATGAACCTGCCTGAGAGACAGCTTTGGGGATGTCTGCATTGGGTAGGGGTCAACCAAGTCAGTTCATAGAAGTTCATAGAAGTTATGCATGGGGGGTGTGTATTTTATTTCAGTCATGCTGAAGGCATGAGACGTTGGGAGCAGAGCAGGGCTCTGGAGATGGTGAGATGGCAGTTTCACTGGAGAGGACAGTTCTGGTTGGGAACAATTCACAAAGGTTGGAACTGGAGAGTGGGGAGTTTTAATTGCTGGTCTAAACCGTGGACTTCATCTTGTAGAGAATTGGGAGCCGTGGCAAGTTTTCAGTAGGGTGGTGACCCAGAGTAAAAGAGATTCCAGGCAGATTAACCTGGTAAGATTGGTAGTGGCAGTCCTGCTGGCAGGCAAGGCCATCATGCCACCAGGGAAGGATAAGGCACAGAGTATTGACTTCTGATGGCTATGGGAGATCCAGAAGAATCAGCCAAGATGACTTGGAGCCTCAGGAATGGCAACATGCTGGTATAAGCATTTGGAAATCAAAAAGAGAGCATTTAATGCATAATTCTATTCATTTAGTTTTTTGACAAGTGTTTATTGAATGCAAACAGGGCAAGCTCATAACCACCTGATTATGGACTCATCATGCTCTTCTGGTGCAGGAGTGATACACATGCAGATGCATTCCACGTGGGACCCAAATCCCGCCAGGGTGAGCCTCAGTCCTGGACAATTCCTACCTCCTGCATGAGGGCCCTTAAGAAACAATGCCAGTTACAACGACAAAAGCACCTCTGCACATAGTAGGCCCTTCCTTTTATGAAGATGTCTCATTATGTGTCTGCACTGATGGCAAAGAGATCAAAGCAGTGGAACTAAAAACAGCTTTTCTGTTCTACTATCAAGTAATATTTATCTATCTTAGCCCTTTCTGTCTTACTACCTCAGAATACTGACTCACTCCCTCTAAAATCTGCATAAATTCCTCAAAGTGCCGAGGCACAAAATCCAGTTGTACTTGGACCACTGCCCTTCTTTCCTTGTGTTCAGAGCCTTCCGCTTTCTATAACACTTCTTGCTTCCCATTTTGAGACAAGAGAGCCTCCTTATGCCCAAGCAGAGATGACCAAGCCTTCGAGGGCTGACCAATTTGTGCAAAGACTATTAGCATAGTGCTTAGCGCAGTCTTGGTGCTCAAGTCATGTACCAAACAAAAATAGATTTTTAAACAGACCGCCTTTGCTGTTCTTGAGGTGCCCCAAAGGAGCTTTTAAATCTCGAATGTTACAAAAATGCCCAGCCATCCTTTGAAAAGCAAACGAAAGCAGTCTGGAATAGAAATCTCCCTTTATATTTTCTGCCCAAAGGTGCCTCAAGCTCCTCCCCACTCCCCCAAAGTTAAATGTCTGGAAAGAAAACAGGATACAACCGTCCAATGCCAGGCAAGTATTTTTAACTTAAGTACAGCCAGAAATGTGCAGCACCTCCCTCAAAGTCCTCGGAGGTTCTTCGTGTACTTGTTTTACAAGGTGATTGAGGCACAAAGGTTGCCTTCTGCCCAGTTCGTCGAGTAATTGAATGTCGTGTTCCCTCCTTGCGTTGACCGTGGAATTTCAGAGCAGTTCTGCTCCTTGTCAGATTTATTTGCCACACGTGGCACAGACCACACAAGTGGCCTCTGTCAGCCCTGATAAAAAGGGAAGTGCAGCACCCTTTTATGAACCTTCTCCTTTAAACCTGCCAGGCTCTAAAATTAGGCAGGCGCTGCTATCACCAGACATTCTTCTCCATCAGGGTCGCCCTTTGCAGTTTACCTCAATCTTTGGTATGTGAGCACGTTGCATTACTTGTGATAATGCGAGTCCTGGCATTTGCCTCAGATAGCACCAACCTGAACGCGATCAAATTGCATTGTTGAAGTGTGTTTGGGGGGAACTTGAATTGTTGAGTGTCTTAAAATTGATTTTATTACTCAGTGTGTTAGTCTCAAGAAAAGTAATCATTTCAGTGGAGGTAGCTGATCTTTTCATAGCTAATGTCATTCATTTGAAGAACAGTAATGTTCCCTTGATTTATTGTGTTTACTTGCTCCTCTTGTTTTCTTGAAAGGAAGATGTTTTATTTTGTTTATTTGAAACCAGAGTCACATGTTCTTGTGTGCAGTGACTGCCGTCTTGGGCCAAAACGTGTTTCCAGGGTTAAACCTCTTGATATTTGGTGATGCCTCAGTTGGCAATAGGAATGGGTCATTTCTGAAATTTTAGACTCTGTAGTTTATGTAAATGTAAATCTTCTTGCCTCTCTTTTCTTCACTGGTTTTATAATTTAATGGATTCAGCTCAAGGATCCATGAGCTCTGATCTTTCAAGCAATCATTCACACTCGAATTTAGTTTTAAATGTGCCAAAATTAGAAGCTGCTTTAAATTTAACTGTCTCCTTAGAAAGTTGTGATTGCTTTCTTTTGATTCCCAAGCAGTTTTTCTTTCATTTTGTGAAGTGAATTGTATCATTAAGCTTTTTCAAAAGACTTTTGAAATTGAATTTTTTAGTACGATGGTATGGCACGATATATAGGGATTTTTGTTCTTCTTTAAGTATCCAGTCTCAAGTAGCACCAATGACTGCACTTAGAATTATCTTTCTAGGCAGACTTATTTTGCTTAAAAAAAAAAAAAAATTAACCCCTTACTGCAAAACGGCTTTTGACGTGCTACAATGGGTCTCCTTTTCAAGAGAGTAAAGAACTCAGAGTTGCAAATTAGGCACAGCAGCTCTAGCAAAATTCTGTTCATCCCCTGAATTTCCAAGGGACAGGTGATGACTGACTTGGAAAAAAAAAGAAAGTACTAAATCCATGCCAAAGTTTCTAACATTTACCAAATTTTTCATAATTACACCCAATACAGATATTTTTGAGGAAGTCATGCCTTGAAGTGAATTCATTTGTGATGTATTATGAAAAACTCTGAACTAGGGACTTGGGAGATTGGGGTAATTTACTGGAGGCGGGCTGTGTTATCTTGGCAGGTAGCTAATCTTCCTGGATATTAAGTTTGTCCACAAAAAGAGAGGGTGACAGGGGCTGCATACAGTCCCTTATCATATCTGAAACATTTTAAATCCCCAGAATTTGGGATTATCATCTTAATTCCCCGGTGCTGAGAAAGCACTGACACCAGCGTTGTTTTGCCTGGTGGCACAGTTCTGCTGCTGCTCAGAAAATACCCCTTTCTGTCCTCTACCTAGATATGCCTGGGCTTCACAGACAGCTCCTCATAGCCTGTGCTGCATGTTCTTGGTTTCAGATGTGGACTGACATTGAAACTGCTCTAAGAGTCTCCCACATGAAAAAGTTCCTTGTCAAAGCAGGCTGGGGAGGGGGGAAATGCAATTGAGAAAAAGCTTTCTTAATTCAGTGGTTAACTGGTCAACCTTAGAATTGCTGTTGTGATGAATAAGGTTTTTTGTTTGTTTTTTGTTTGTGGTGTCCCTCAGGAAAGTTCACTATCGATATACTCTATAAAACAGTCTTTCTTAAGAGAGCTCATGGGTGCTTCCAGAGTGTGGTTGGTTGAATTGTGTACTGCAACAAACAGATGTTCTTAGTCTTAATCCCGTCCTCATGGGTCCCTTTATGTAGGACCTTTTGACAATGTTTTTAGTTAACGGTGTGGTGACCTGAACCAGGGTGGGCCTTAGTGCGGATTACTGGAGGTCTTATAAAGAAACTTGGAAGTCACAGAAGCGATAAAGGAGAGGGCTTTGCCATGGGATGAAAGGCAATGATAAGCTAAGGAAACCCAAAGTTTGCCAGCAGCCAGCACCGGAACACTAACATACTTTGGGGAGAAAGCATCACCTTGCTGATGCTTGATTTGGGGCTTCTTGTAGCCTCAGAACCGGGAGCCAATAAATTCCTGTCGTTTAAGCCAAGCTCACTTCATGGTATTTGTGATAGCAGCTCTGGCAAACCAAGACACAAAGAAGCCTGTCATGGATTTTCTGGTGGTGCTTGCAGTCTCTTAAGGTAAGAGAGTGTACCACAACCAGGCCTGGTTGCTGATATCTGTGTCCCAGGCTTCTGGTGGAACTGAATCTAGATCATTATACAGCCCATTTGCTCCACTGCTGACAGGAAGAGGGGGAATGCAGGGCCCCATCAGCCTCACATGACAAACCATTAGCCGTGGATGACAGACAGAATTTTTCTGTTACTTAAGTGGGTACATATTAGATCCCATGTGAGCACTTTGTTTTCATGTCCATTAAGGATCCCATAAAAGTTCTGGCCATCCCATTACAGGGCTGGGCCCATAGTGGACACTCAGGAAGAACAGATGTATATTGTCAGCTTGTTCTCCTTTGGTTACAAGTACAAGAAAAATAAAGTCTATTTGCTTTTTAACTTGAGCCTGAGAATTGTAGTAGCAGTAAATTGTTGGATGATGGAAAAATAACACATGAATTTAAGCATTGGCCGTTGTCTGTCCTTAAGCACTAATGGTTTTTATATTATTTACACTTATAAATACATTATCACTTCTGTATATTATAGAGAGTAGTTGAAAGTTGCTAATATTCCTACCACAAGTCTACTTCAGTGAATGAGAGGAGTCAGGGAGACCAGTTAGGAGGTTAGTAGAATAGAGAACTCGGAGCAGGTTTTTTGGTACAAATGGGAGAGGAGAGAACTGGTTGTGAGGACTGATTGTGGCATTCCTTAGCACAAGTTATGATTCTGAGGGTGGGCAGATGGGTGGCTAAGAAGAAAGAATCTTGTTGCTAGCCCCAAGAAGAGAGGAGCGAGAACATGGGGATGTCTGGGGCATGTTGACTTGGAGATGCAGATGGGCCATCTGTGTGAGCTCAAGAACCTCATCTGGGTGAGATCATGGACCTGCCAACTTGAAGCCACCTGAGGGGCTTTCTAGCCCAGCCCATTACAGGCAACAGTCAGGAGATACAGGTCTGGTGCTATATGGGCCTACAGATGTGGGCTCCTTGGCACAAACTAGTTTGTTGGGGCTCTGTGAGATGGCAGAGAGAGAAGACCAAATATAGAAAATTGCACAATAATAGCATTTGGCAGGAGACAGAAGAGGAGCCAGTAATGAACAGGTTAGGAAGGTTGAAAACGAATCAGAGGAATAAACAAGAGCCAAAGAAATTCTGCACCTAGGGAGCCAAAGAAGTATTTGCCATAGAGGGATTGAGAAGGATGAGGCCTGGGAAGAAACCAATTCAAAAATGGCATTTCTGGACAGTGGAGGAAAGAATAGATTCTTCAATATATGATGATGGAGTAGTTAGCCATTTTGGGAAAAATTGCAAAAATAAACCCTATTTGTATTATAAAATTTAAATGTAAAACTTCAAGCTGAAAATGTAAGCAAATATTTTTATAACTTTCGGGTGGGAAGTCCTTTCTAATTAAGGCAGGAAACCAAAAGGAAAAAACTAAGTATTTGGATATATATATATGAACAGCTTCTTACAGTGCAAGATACCCACAAGATGCAAGCAATAGAATGGGGAAAAAAGTTAACAAAACATATGATAGTATAAAGGTTAATATCTGTCTTAGTTTGCCAGAGCTGCCACGACAAATGCCACAAACTGGTTAGTATAGACAACAGGGAATTGACTCTTGCAAGTTCGGAGGCTGGAAGTCCAAGGTCAGTGCCTTGCCAAGGCCACGCTGTCTCCTGGGGCCTGGGGCCTTCTATGCTGACTTCACCTCTGCCTCTCTTCCGTGGCAATGTCTGCGTCCCCTGGCTTCCACCGCTGCCCAGTCGTCTGTCTCTCTAGATTTCCTCTCCTTAGAAGGACTCCAGCCATGGGTTAAGACCCACGCTGATGCAGTTTGGCCTGATCTGTTCACAAATGAGTCCAAACCCACAGGACCAGGGTTAGGACTTGGATGTGTCTTTATGGGGGACAGGATTCAATCTACTACAATATCCTTAATATAAGAAAGTTTCCGTAAACTCAGCAGAGCAGAAAAGCACCACCATAAAGGAGTAGGTGCACTTTGTTCTCAGAGGAACAAATATAAAATGACCAATAAATAGATGGACAATGTGCGCTCATTAAAAAGCAGGAACCAAAGATACTAATGAGATGACGGTTTTTGCCCAACTTAAAATCCATTTTAATACTCACTGCTGGTGCGAAATGGACACTTCAGTAACCTAACATTGTCACTAGGAGCTTAAGTTGATACACTCTTTTTTAGAGAATTAGTCATAATCCATTGAATTTTTAGATGTACATACACTTTGATCTAGTAGCTTCATGTCTAAGAATATATCATACAGAGACCATAGCATGAGTACATAAAGATTTATCTACAAGGGGTTTATTCCATCATTCTTGATAACAGAAAAATAAAGAGTAGTCTAAATATCCATTAATCAGGAACTGGTTAAATAAATCTGTGTATATCCATACAATGAAATATTATGTGGCCTTTTTTTTTTTTTCTTTAATGAAGTATATCTGGTTGTTTAACCTAGAAAAAAATCCACAATATTTTGCTAAGTGGGAAGGAGGAAGAGTTAGCATGATTCTATTTTTTGCTAAATAATAATCTGTGTGTGTGTGAATGTATATATATTTATGTATATATACATTCACACACCCACATATAAATAGGTGTATTTGTATAAGCTTAGAAAAAGGTTGGGAAGGATGTACAGCATTGGGGTGTAGAGGTAGGGATGGATGGAGGCACAAGGAGAAATACAAAACATTCATTGATGACCTTTGATAGAGCAATGGTGGGGGCAGAGGACTGAACAAGGAAGTATAGTGGTGAGCTATGGGTTTAGGTTATTCTGGGTAACTTTGATCCTAAGGGAACAGGAAGATGGAAATTTAGCTTGAGGGGCAGACAGGGTTATACAAAAGACTTTTTTGTATTGTTATGTTTTTTGTTTTGTATTGTTGATTTTTGTTTTGTTACGTAGTATAGGGGAAATCTGGGTCTGTTTGTATGCCAGTGAAAGGGAGAGAATAAAAATACAACAAAAAGTTGTGGGAATTGGAAGAGTGTGGTAGTGGTGGAGGTGGTAAGGAGTGACTCAGCTGAGGTCTTTCTTTCTCTGCCATTGTAGAGGGTGAGTGAAATTGGCAGATGTGGCCTGTATGGAGATAGGCAAGGCCAGATACAAAGACGATGCAAAGGGGGGGGTTGGGTATAAAGGAAAATGGGAGACATTAGAAACAGGTACTCTGGAATTACTTAGAAAAGAAGAAAAGATGCGTAAGTGTAGGTTGTTCAGAGCCCAGCAGAGTTGAAGTGTTATTAATCTGTAATGAAGCGAATTGGCATTTCTTGAGTGCCCAGCTCCCCAGGGGAGGAGAAGGAATCCAGTAGGTTAGGATTAGAGTGGGACGCAAGGCTTAAGCCAGAGCATTTCAGACATTAGTGACATTGAAAGGGCTGGACAGGAAAGCCCAAAGGAGGCTAGAAGCCAGAGAGAATGTAAGGGACTAAATGTCCTAATAAGAGTTTGTTGTTGTTGTTTAAAAAAGGAGGTACCCCAGGATAAGGAGGTGAACTAGGTGCTGAAAGAACAAATTGGGGTCAGAAGTAGAAATTTCAGGGTTTCTTTTGGAAGAGTTTTGAGCCAAGGTCTAGCCAAGGCGAAGGGCATTGGTGGGGCCTGTTCTTTGTCTGTCACAATAGCCTTTTCTGCCCATGAGGGCAGGGGGTATCCATGTTTTCTTCATCTTTGTTTCTCCAGTGATTGGCACATGATAGACACACAGCAAATATTTGCATGAGCAAGTGGATGGAGTGGGGTGGACACCAGGGTCCTGACGTTGAGGGCTTCAATTCAGGCATCTGTAGGGTCAGGATGCCGAACAGGTCAACAGCTTGATTGTTAAAGTCGCTGAGGACAACACAGGATAACTGGGTAAAGAGAAGTTTAGTGTCCCATATTGAAGTCATCAAGGATTATGGGGAAATATGTGGTTTAGTTTATAGGATGGGGGCCCGGGGATGGTAAAAGCAAGTGGTATAACTGTAATTTTTTGAGCCCCCATCCAACTCCATCAGAGTGTCTAGGTTGCTTCCTAAATCTGCAGGTTTGACGACTCCATCCCAAACCTATGGAATCAGAATCTCTGGGGATGAACCCTGGGAAAACTGTATTTTACTTGTCATAATTTTCTGATGAAGTTCAAGAACCTCTGGTGTAGACTCTGGAGTGGAGCATTTGGGCCAGGTTTGGGAAACAAATGGAAGCAAGCAGTTTGCTAGCTTCTCCTCCTAGCCTGGCAAATCCAGGTCAGTGAGGAAAGAAATACCCCAAAGTATCTGGAAGAGAAATTTTGAAGGAAGTGGCTTCAAGAGGAAACCAGTTTCAGTTAAGTCAAAGTAGAAAGTATATGATGGAAAACATCCGGGCTGTTTAATGGACTATTCTAAAATGCCCACATAGATTTCTGAGTTGGTTGTCAGAATGCTCACAATTCAGTTTGCAGTTTTATCGAAGTGTCAAGTTTAGGTTTAGTGTCAGTTGCCATTCTGTAAATGGAAGTGGCATAGAATACTGTCCCATGCTTGTGCACACACGCATGTGCATAAAGAGAGAGAGAGATTTGATGAACTATGTGTGCACACATAGATGTGGTATGTATGTGTGTTTATTTCAAGGCTGAAACAGCCTTCTCGTAGGTGTTTCCTTACCTACGATAAACTCACCTTCCCAGTGCCCTTTCATTCTTGGACAGTGGCCAGACGGTGGTCAAAATATTGTTTTTTTAACATCAGCACCACATCAGCTTAAAGCTTGACTGTATTTATGCAACTGGACATAAAGAAATCTTTATGCTTCCAATGGCATTAAAAAGGATACCTTTGCCACAGAGCCAGATGGAGAGTTACGGGTAGACTCTCAGACCTTGTAATTTTGCAAGGGGCAGCCAGGAAAGCGGTGTCAGAAGAGGAGGCTAAATTGTCATGGAGCAACAAGAGAAGGAGCCCTTGAGGCACGGACGGAGGGTCTGAAAGTGAGTTTGGTGGGGACGAAGCAGAAGAGCTGGTGCCACGGGGGTGAGGTCAGCCTGGGAGGGTGAGCCGGGTGGGAGGGGCTAGGTGCTGGGGCGGGGATTTGAGAATAGGTGGGAAGTTGGAGGGTGGTCAGAGGCAACACTACTTTTTGAACAGATGATTCAGTTTGCTCATTTGCTCCTTTTATGCTGTGGCCTCTGTGTTTATAGTGCTCCAGATTGTCCCCACCTCTGTACTGAAGGCACAGTATTTTAGCTCACTAGTCTCAGCCAGTCACTGGAAACTTTTCCTCTCACTCTGGAAACTTTTCCTCTCACTCTGCATTTACTTGTATCCACCCACACAGTTACGCTCTATTAGTGGCTGCTGGTGGCATTAAATGACTTTAAATAAAACTCTATCCCCTCTGATAATTTTGAATTCTGCAGAGTGTTTTCCCAGATTTCTAAGCTGCCAAATTCATGTTTCGCTCAGTATTTCTCTCCAAAATCAGAAACAATTTTTTATTCTACTGTTTCTTGGCAGGTTTCAAAAATTCACCAGACTCACACAGGCATTTATCATGGTCCTGGAATGCCCTTTCTCCAAGTCTGCATTGCCTCCCCTTTCTGTCACCCACTGTTTATTTCCAAGGGCTTTGTGGCAACGTTTTACAAAAGAACTGCTACCTTAAAAAGCTTTAGATTGGAGAGCACGCCCCCTCTGCCTGACACATCCTGAGCCCCTGTGTTTTGGCACTCATTTTCACTTTTCTGCCCTCTTTTTGGGGGGAGGCTTTTTTGTGCCCCTTCCGAGTTTCAGAGTCAAACTCTCCCATAGTTTCCGGACCACCCGCCTCCCCTGAGCTTCCTCACAGGGTTCTCCTGCAGGCCAGTCGTGATCCCTGGTTTTCCAGCATTGTCTCCGTCTGGGCCCTCTGGACAGACCTTACCTGACAGAACCAGCTGCGGATTTGTGGCTGGTGAAAGTGAGGGGCCCTGAGAAGAGGGGTTTACCCTGCACAAATTTGGATGACAGATCTAAGGGCATGTTTTGGGATCTGCTTTTGCCTTTCAAAAATTAGGAAGGGGAATGCAAGAACTTTAGAGACTGTCTGATGTTTTACCCTTTTGCAGTTCTGAGACCCAGAGATGTTGACTTGGCCGAGGTTACATGGTAGTTAAAGGGCTCCTCCGTCACATCCTGCTGCCAGTGGGGGACAGAAGAGTTAAGATGGGGAAACAAGTGGAAGATTATGGATACTGCTGCTTTGGGGGTTTTAATACCATGAAGGACTTTAAAGAGCAAGGAGGAGGTGAAAAGGGTTATGGGAAAACTGCTCTTCTGCATAAGTGGCTAAGCCAGAGACGGCTGCTATTATATTACAGCATTCAGATGTTTGTATTCTGCTAAAATTAATCAGATTTGAGATTGTTGGAGTTTTTATACCCGCATAAAACCTAATGCTGTTTAATAAAATTCTGTTTACTTGGGGGGTGGAAGTTTTGGATATAAGTGTACAAATTGTTTGAATGTAAAGGTCATGCCTTTGCCCATAACAGGTGAGGTCAGCAAGATGTTCCAGCCCATCACTTGGGGTAAAGACCCACATGTTTGGCCAAAGAGAAAGCTAGTTACAGCTTTTCTGTTTGAAAGAAGCCATTATCAGCTTTTTGTGACTTATCACTTGAATAGCCTTTAATGGCCTCTACCATATTCTTTTCCTCAGATTCCTTTTATCCAAAAAAGTGATGAAAATGGAATAGTTGACTGTGAACTGGCCTAAGGTTTGTTCAGATTCAGGAACGTTTGATGAGCCCTAATTATCAACTGGAGAAAATGTCTTTGTTTAACCAGGAATAATATAATTTCTATGTTGTTCCCAATTTACTTTCCAAGCTAATATATGTTGGTTGTTGTTATGTTTGTTTAATAGTTGAACATGTATTGCACTGTTTTAATATGTGTTAAGTGTTTTAAGATTTAGAGAGGAAATTGAATGTGAAATTTATTTTCTATGTTACAAAAGGTCTTTCTAGATAGAATCGCTTAGTCTAATGGCCAAATCTGACTTTTTCCTGGTGCTGGGAGGAACGGTTGGCAGCAGAGAACTGAGTGCCTGTTCTCTTCTGTCAGCCTCAGGACTAGTATTGCATCCTTGGAATGGCCCCGAGAGGCTGGCATGAGAGCCACATTTTGGGGATGTGAGGAACTGAGGCTGTTAGGTAGTTAGTTTAATAATGTGAAAGTCAGTTCTCCCTGTTTTCAGACCCATTCTGTTTTGACTACTACACACTGTCTCCATAAAAACGGAAAGATGCTTCACCATCAAGTAGCTGTTTTGTGGTACTCGGCTTTTGTGGTGCTACTCAGCCTCTGGAAAAGAGAATTTGCTACCTTTCTATTTTTTCTATTTAAAAGCATGCAAGTGTTTACTATGTAATGCAAATTTAAGTATGCTGCTCTCTTTTGTTCTAGATTTTCTACCCGAGCAAGGATGGAACAAAGATTCCAATGTTCATTGTGCATAAAAAAGGCATAAAATTGGATGGCTCTCATCCTGCTTTCTTATATGGCTATGGTGGCTTCAACATATCTATTACACCCAACTACAGGTAGGCATGGAACGCTCTTGCAATCTCAGCATGTATTTGCTTTTGTCCACACAGTACTAAGAAACTAGACCGATCTACTTAATCAGGTTTATCCAATACGCTTAACTGCATATTTTGCTTGTTGTTTTCATGGAGGGGCAGGATTATGTGTTAATTACCTGCATTTTTGTTCAGAAATTGTGAGATCGTTACAAGCAAATCTGTTTTGGGTTTTTTTTTGTTTTTTTGTTTTTTGTTTTTTTGGGTTGTTGTTGTTTTAAAAGAAAAAAAGTACACAGTCCTCAGCAGAACGGGTTGTGTGAGAACTCGATGCTGATGGCGACAGAAGGTCAGCATCCATTGAGCTTGTGAAGATGGGAAGTTCCTATCTTCGTGTTTGTCATTTGCTACCACCCCAGACTCCTCAACATTGTCTGCAGAGGGAATTTTGATTTTTTAGCTAATTATATTTTTCACCAGCACAGAGTCATAAAACAAACCATCTTAGCATTTAGCAGCCGTCAGCGTATTTTCTGTTTACTCTATTACTTCTTCCACTTTAAACTGTTCTATGTTCATTGTTTCTGTATTGCCCAGATAACCTATGATCTGAGAAAACAGTCTACATTTATACATTTGCTGCTGTTTGTGCAAATAGCTTCTGTCAGTTATTTGAAAACTTGATTTTAATATCCCATTCCTAGTATGAAATGGAATTTGCTTGGGTATGTTTAGTGAAAGCACAGTGTTAACTGCCAGCAAAACCAGCTTTGAGCCGACTTCTAAATAGAGCCTCATATGAAATCTGATACATGGAGTCATCCAGGATCTTTCCTATTTGGGAAGAAATTCACGGACTGGTGATCCCCAGGACATAAAATGCAGAGGAGATTCAACCAGCTGTCCCAAACTTGAATACAAGAAAACTGTAACAATGTTTTGGGCACTTGATATCTGTAGAGCTCTCTGCTTATAAATTTGGGATTTAATGAAGTATGAAACATGGTCCCTGCTCTCAAGGGGTTTATAGTTTTGAACATCTAGCTGAAGAGTTTGATTTTATCCTTTTGTTAGCAAGGAGATGATGAAGGCTTTTGTGGAATAGCATCATGTAGAGCAATATTTTCAAACATTGGCATGGCCTCATCACATGAGTAAGTCAAAGGGGAACTAGTTAGAGGATATTGTCCTGGTCACCGTTCATTCCTTCCATGATGGTATTGCCATTCTACATTCTATCCTAGGCATGGCCTGAGCACTGGTTAAGAGACCGCAGCCCACATGCAGGCTTCTCACCTCTTTCCAGAGAGTTTCTCAGGTGATGAGATTTGCTGTCTGATTAGTACATCCACGTCTGTCTGTTAAAACCATTTGCCATCTTGCTTCTCTGAGATTATTGGTCTAAGAATGCAGGATGTTAAAACAATAGATGTCATTTTAGATTTCCCTAGTCCTTACAACAAAAAATGTCACTGTTTGCCCCTCTGTCAGCCGGAGTGATGAAATTAACAAGCTTCAGTTTCAAGTCACAGCAATGCTGGAGTGTGGGATCAGTGAACTCGTGCTCCTTCCACCGAACAAGTCAGGGACTCGCACCCCGAGCCCCATTCCCTTGTCCCCAGCAACCACAGTGGGCCCAGGAGCAAAGTCAGCACTGATTCCAGAGCAGATCTGCTGTGCTCAAACTTGTCTCTGTCCGTTCATGTCACAAGTATTTATTGAGCCTGCTCTGTTGGGAATCAGGAGATGAAGAAGAAAGGGCCCCTGCACCATTTCCATCCCAGAACTCAGTGGAAATACTGGTAGTTTGAGTAGAAGACCCAGTGATGGAAAATCACTTCAAGACTGAGTGGTTGGAAACCAGGCCATTTGGGGATGATTGTACGGTCTGATACACCTGGCCCAACTCTTCTTTCCTTCCCTCTTCCTCCTCAGTATCCAGGAAATTAGGACTCAAACCAGCTAGAGTCTCAGGTTCACAGCAGCCCACAGTTTCCCCATTTACTAAAATGTAGCATGACAAAATTCTCAGAAGTAATTCTCAAAGCAAAATTAATTTTAGCCAACAACAAATATAAAAATAATGTCATCAGCATTTTTAGGGTCAGAGTAGAAAGGGGAGGGGAAAAATATAAAATCGAAACTTTCCAAAAGACGTAACTCTTTTGCCTAGAAGGTTTGTGCTATAGTTTCTGCTGTTTATTTCTAGAAAATATTCTCCAGCCCCGAGAGCACGGTTGTTGTTTTCTGGTCTGGATCCTTGATCTCAGCCTCCCTCATACCCTCTGTTGTTGTCTAGTTGACACTGAATTGTCTGTAAAACTGGAAAACCTGTTTAAAATCTGTGCTCCAGAAAGAGCTCAGTTTCACTTTTTCCAACTTGAACAATTTGGAGATCATTTCCCAGAAATGGGGTAGCAGGAGCCAGTATTAGATTCTCCTGTGAACCCAGCACCATTCAAGCCAGGGCTGTGTTACATGGCTGGCAGTTTATTTGCAAAGTTAGTTGTTGAACAAATGGATTCAGTATGAACTAGGGGTCTCTTTTTTTTTCTCGTATTGCATTATGAACTGCTTAGTTCTATTTTGCATAATGTAGTATTTACCAGTACAGAAAAATGAGACTACTGAATGCTCATGAAAATGTATGAGCTTCGTAGTTAAACAATAATCAGAAGTTATATACTTTTGGGCTCCTATTTAGATGATATTACACTTGGAGTTTTCTGCTGATCATTTTTTTTTTTTTCTGAGATGGAGATTCAGTCGCTACTAGGCATAAATGCAAGCTAACTATCTTAACTTCTTCTCAGTGTGTCCAGGCTTATTTTTGTGAGACATATGGGTGGTGTCCTTGCAGTGGCCAACATCAGAGGAGGTGGCGAATACGGAGAGAGGTGGCATAAAGGTGAGGCATTTTCTCTACAGAAACACAAATCTGGTATTGTCAAAGCTAAGATTATACTAATTGTCTTAGTTTGCCAGGCTGCTATGACAAATCCCATACAGTGGGTTGGCTTAAATAACAAGAATTTGTTGTCTCATGGTTTTGGAGGCTAGAAGTCCAAAACGAAGGTCTGGGCAGGCCCTGCTTTCTCCCAGAGGCTGCCTGCGTTCTTTCTGGTGCTGGTTTGCCTCAATCCTTGAGATTCCTTGGCTTGCATCTCTGCCACTCATCAGAGGGTGATCTATCTCCTTGGCCTCCTCTTGTGGCTTTCTCTAACATCTGGCTTCTACTTCCATGTCTTATCAGGGCTTCAGGAATCGAATTAAGGCCCACCCTGATTCAATTTGGCCTTTCCTAATTGACCCCATTCACCAACGAGTCCAGACTTTGCCTCCCCTTAACATATTCAAAGGTACAGTTTACAAAGGGATTCACACCCAAAGGAATGCCAATTAAACTTGAACATGTCTTTCTTTTCAGGGCGTATGTGATTCAATCCCCAACAGTGATCCTTCCTGTTTGAATGAGCTGAGAGGGTTAGAGCAGAAAAGCATTTTAGCTCAAAAATAAGGATACTTTCAAACACTTTGCAGGCCCAACTCCCCTTTAAAAACAGCTCAGTCTTTTCACATCTTATTTTTCTTTGTAGTCTGTTTATTGTAATGAAGTATTTTTCAAGAAGCATTCCCCGTAAGCCATAGTCAGAATTATTTTACTTGTTTCTTGACAGTGCATGCATAGGTGCATTTTTATTTACCACTGTCAGAAGCAAGACTTGAGAGGGCTTTTTGGTATTAGTTTTAACTCGTTAGCATTGCGTTTACAGTTTAGCATTATTTGGCTTTCAGGAAACAGACAGCAAAATAGGTCATTTTCTCTTAAAGGAAAAGACCACTCAAAATAGAGCTCACGTCTTCCCAATGTGGGCACCCTTTTGCTTGTATTCTTTGATCTTCCCAACATTGCTGAGAAATAGCATCCTCCTGATGTTGCTGCTGTGACTCTGTCGTGTGTTGTTTTTAAACACAAAACTCAGTCAATTTTCTTTTCTAAAAGGTTTTAATTATGCCATTCCTTTCTCAGGCCTCCTGAAACATGTACTCTAGTTGATTAAGGCTATTGTTCAGTACTCACTTTCATACCCCATAGTGTCACAATTTTATTTAAAATAGGAAACTTTTCTTTTTAAAGCCCTTACTCTGTTCCATTTCTTTATATATGGAGCACACCCTCTCCCGCAGGCTTTTGTGTATCTGGAATTCTCCCCAGATGAGCCGATGGTCTGAAGAGGATGTTCTTCACTTGCCTAGTCCTGCATCCTTGGGGAGGAGGATGTGGGAATGCACCTTCACTTCCGTCAGCTACATGCCTCTCCCCTCTCTCATCCTCAGCCATCATTTATGAGAAAGCCGTCCTGGGGTGAAGGACCCCCCAGTGCCTGGTTGGTCAGCAGCACCAGCAGAGGGTTCTTCTCCTGCAGTAGGAAGATCACACCACCCTTCACATCTTCACATCTGTATATCCACTTGCTCTTCTCTAACCTCCCAAATCTGAATCCAAAGGCTCTGGTTTTCTGTGTCAGATCAGATCAGCCAAGATGAGGGTAGGCTTCCAAAGAGACTCTCCTAAGGGCCTGTTAGGTTTCAAGATGCAGGAAACGCCAGGTCTGATCCTTGGCCATCCAAGGGCTATCATCAGAGAATAAGCTACTCTAGCATCTAAGCAAGAATGACTGTTCCTGATGAACTAACAAGACAAGTAGGGCTCCTAGCCTACCTGCCTCCAGGTTGCGGTGACTCTAGCCAGTTATGCCCAAAGATTTTTTTCAATTGTTGCCATAATTGGAACCGTCGAATTAATTTTAAATTGTGACCTGATTACACTAAAGTCGTACCACCATGCTGTAATTTTAAAAGATGACTGATAAAAGGAGAATAAGTAAGAATAAAGTCTCCACATACGTGTTTGATTTATGTCCCAAATTCGTACACTATGCCTTGCTCCTTGACTTGCCATGATTTCCAGTTTAAAACAGATGTGGTGCTTGTACTCAAACACATGCCCTGATGCACAGATTCTGATCCTGTGTCTTCTCCTGATAGCCCAGAATTCTCCATAAAGCCCCTCTGCCTAACCACCCCCCCCACCTTGTGCTAATTGGGAAGGGTGCCCTTGGTCCTGGGTGACTCTTTTTCTAATCTATATGTTAATTAGAACTGATGTATTGTCCAAAATTCTTGGGGTGGGGGGAAGGATTGGAGCTTGACTCAGGCTAAAAGTAGACGCAGTGTGTTTAGACTGACTCAGAAACTTTCTCAAAATTTAGGCAGTGGAAGGACTGGAAATGGATTGAACATGTGATAAATCTAAATTCCATTCTGTTGAGTTTAATATAGTCTTATAACCAAAATGATATTATTCCGGGAAACTAAGTAATCCTAGCTGTTCTAATATACTGATAATTTCTTATGAAAATCTTAATAACATTTGTTTTGATATGAAAAATTTTTTTCAGTAGCACTGCTTCATCTTTAATTGAATTTCTGTAGAAGTGGTTAATTTCAAGTATCTAATTAGATCTGTGTCTGCTTTTTGTTCATTTCATAGGGAGCTGCGACAGACATCTGTTCCCTCAAGGGTGTGCCTTTACCCAGTACAGAGTTTTAGGTCTTCCAAGACCCTGTCAGTCTTTCTTTCTTCAGGTTATTTCATTGTTCGATTTCATACATTGGAGTGACTCAGGGATAGGAAAGCGCAGATTCTCTGGGGAGATGTTTGAGATCTTCTTTCATTTAAGAATTGAGAAACCATCAAGTGACACTGCTGCAGCACTCCCTCACTGCCTCATTCCTACTTATTCTTTAAATTAGTAAAGAATTTAAGGGCAAAATTGGAGAACTTAACTTCTCTTCTCCTGCCAAGAGGAGGGGTGCAAGTGCATCTCTGCAAACCATTTCCATCCTCACAGAGAGAAAAGGTGTGGCCAGCCCCCATGGCCAGCTCCAACACTGGGTGCTAGGTAGAACCCAAGGAGGGCTGTCCACTGCTTAAGTTGTTTCTCCAAAGCAGATTCTTTTTGATGACACACTTGCATACTTTCGTTTTCATGCTTCTTTGACTTAACAGGTCATTCATTCCCTTTGGGTCTTTTGCCTTTTAAGTTCTAGAGATTTTTAAAAAGTTACAAATCCAGCATAAGAATTAGAAATTTTGATGGTAACAGTGGATTTCCACAAAGTATAACAAAATTGAGGCTTTAAACAATGTAATTATTAGCTTAAGCTTTTTAAGTTGTTTAGGTTAATAGTTGAAATTATGCCCTGTCATCATTTGAACTTCCTTTAGGTAAAACTGTTATGTTTTGATTTGTTTTTTAATTAACTATTTTTCTCTTTGGCACATCGTAGGTGGTATCTTGGCCAACAAACAAAACTGCTTTGATGATTTTCAGTGTGCTGCCGAATATCTTATAAAGGAAGGTTACACATCTCCCAAAAGGCTGACTATTAATGGAGGTTCAAATGGAGGCCTCTTAGTGGGTAAGAACTGGGTTTTGCTCATTATACTTACCAGTTAAACCTCCTTGGGGTTTTCTGATAATGCTCTCAGCAGCTCTTGATTTACTTCATGGACGGGAGCAGTGGTACAAAGAAGGCAAAACCCATACATATTTAAGCATCTAATAAATGACATTTAAAGAAACAGATACACCCATATCCTACTAACTGAACTCATGATAGCCAGAAAAGCCATCCACACCTCTTGGTGCTATGTCCCTGCTCTGAGCTCTTCTCCTCTCCACTCTAAAGGCTGGACTGAGATTCTCCTCCCATTGGGGCAGGACCTGGGGATGAGCCCTTAACACTCTCAATCGATTGAGTTATTTTGAGACCTAGTAAGATGTGATCATTCTTAGACATTTGTTGAGTACCTAAGCCATGTGATACCAAATGCCATGGAGAGAGAAGGCTGGGTTATGAAGGAAAATGAGGTATACACAAAAATGGATCATTCACAATTTTAATAGTGATGCAAGAGTTCACAGTAACAGTTCACATTTGCCGAGCTTCTGGTGTGCCCAGCCCAGTGCCGAGCCTTGGCACACTCTCTCTTATTTGATGTGCATGCAGACCTGTGAGATGAGACCATTATCCCGTTTTTAGAGAACAGGAAAGTGGGGCACAGAGAGATTAAGCGGTTTGCCCAGTGTTACACAACTGGAAAATGGTGATGCTGGGCTTTGAGCTTGTCAGTGTGATTTTAGATACTGCTCCTTTAGCATATATGAGCTTTTCCTAATTTTTGGTAGTTTTTTTACTCTACTTTTTTTCTTTCTATATCACTTAACATTGTACTGAACATTTATGGTGAGCCTGAACATTGCCTGATGGGTCCTAGCCCAGTGTCATTAGGCTATGAGGAACCATTGTTCATAGGTAGAATAGCACATTTAGACTCAACTTTAAAAGTGTGAGTCTTCAGAGTTGACAACCCACTATTTCTAGGGTCGAGTGGCACTTTCATTCAGTTATCCTGTCTTTGAAACAGGCTGAATCATGGCAAAACCTGAATTCCTGGTCTTACTCCTTATCCCCAGTGAATACAATCTTGAAAAAAAAGACATTTTCCCATGGAGGTAAAATATAGACGTCCGAAATACTTTGTTTAATTTGTAAAGGATATTGATAAAATTCTTAAATACCAAATAATAACAAATTCAATCCATTCGTTCAACAAATATTTATTGAGCACCAAGATGTGCCAAACAATTATTCTAGATACTAGGCATATGTCAGCAAGCAGAACAGATCACATCTCTGCCTTCATGGAGCTTTCATTCTAGTCCAAGGAAGCAGATGATAAACCAAAGGGCTTGGGGCCAGCACAGGGCCAGCACGGGCCCAGCGTCTTCAGTAACTGAGCAGGCAGTATGGCTGGGGCACAGTGAACCAGAGAGAGTATCAGCAGAGGTGACAGGTGACGGCAGGACACTAAACACGCGGGGCCCTGTGGCCAGTCAAGAGGACTTGCTTTCCTCTGGGTGAAATGAGAAGCCTTTGGGGGTTGGGAGGTATTGATCAGAGAAGTGTCATAATTTGACTTCGCCTTGGAAGAGGATCACAGTGGCTACACTGTCAGAGCAGGTGGAAGGGAGGCAGGGGCAGAAGGGCAGGTGACCAGTTAGGTGGCTTCTGCAGGGGTCCCAGTGAGAGACCGGTGGCTTGGACCTGGGTCATGGTAGTGAGCATAGTGAGAAGTGGTTGGATTCTGGATACACCTTGAATTTGAGCCCATTAAATTTGCATATGGATTATATACGAGGTAGAAGAGAAAGAGAAGAGCTAAGGATGAATCCAGATTTGATAGGAAAGGACTTTGAAAATACCATCTGACCTCATTAATGGGAGAATTGTGTGGCAGTTTACCAGTTCATCGGGTAACTCATTTTATATTTTTAGAGTTTAATAATCAGCATTTGGTTTATACCTACTGATGTACCAGGTCCCATAAGAAACCCACAGAGATGGAGTCTCTGTGCTCCTCCGTGGAGACCCCAGTGTTGGCAGCTGCATGCCCAGCCCCAGCTCCTCTGCCTCACTGGCCACCTGGCCTCAGGCCCTCAGGGCTCTTTCCAACACTGCCCAGCTTCCTTGTGCCCACCTTGATCAGGTGAAACGTAGGTGGAAAGAGAAGGAATAGGGAGAGTGAATGAGGCTGGAGAAGAAAAATAAGGCTAAATACATAATGAGAGCAACATTTCTCAAAGTTTTCTGACTCATCTGCACAAGAGGCACCTGGTGCTTAATTTTAAAAGTGCAGAACCCAGATTCCTGCCGCTCCCATCCCTGAGCAAGGGAATCAGGCTCTGCAGGGGCAGAGATCAAGAGTCAGTATTATCAATAACGTCTGAAATCAGAATGAGGGGTAGGGGGCTATGTTTTTTGCCAGAGGCGGAAAAAGCCCAGATTCCTTGGCTAACTCCTCGTTGTGCTAGGTTTGGTGTCCCTTCCTCTCAAAGCCTGCCTTACTGCTCTGCCTGGGGTTGGCCGTCCCTACTCCCCAGTTCTGCAGACCTGAACTGTCTCAACAGTAGCAGTGGCAACCTTACTTACAATTAGTTGCTCACTTCTTTATCTCCCCCATTCAGTTTAGTGTTCCTCACTGATATATTCCCAAACCTAAAGCCATGCACATCACAGATGGTTAATAAACATTTTTGAATGATCAAAAAGAAAAGTTTAATTATACAAAGAAGAGAATTAAAAAAAATAATAATAATAACAGGGTAAGATGTTCCGATATTGTTAGGAACCCTGAGCTGGGTTTAAACCCTGTTCTGCCTTGGGCTGGTCCTGAGATCATCCTAAACAAGTCCCTTAACTTGCCTTATCACCTGTGAAAGCAGATGGGGAGAGGAGTGGGGTGGAGGTGCACAAGTGTTTTTCCAAAAGACCGTGGAGCTTTTCAAATAACACTCTTCCGTTGAGATTCATGCTGAGGAGTAAATCTCTATGACAGATGAGAATATCCCACACATTGGATATATTAAAAGGGAAGAAACTTGTGGACCACAGGGCAGGTGATTTCTGATGATTCCTTGCTGTACTTTAAGGAAAAAGGCAACCAGGATTCCGGAAATATTTGCATGGTTTTTTTGTTTTGTTTAGCTTGTTTCTTTAGCTGTTTCATGATGGACTGCTTCCCTTTTTCCTTCTCTTGGTTTTTTAGCTGCTTGTGCAAATCAGCGTCCTGACCTCTTTGGTTGTGTCATTGCCCAAGTTGGAGTAATGGACATGCTGAAGTTCCATAAATATACCATTGGTCACGCCTGGACCACTGATTATGGGTGCTCGGACAGCAGGCAACACTTTGAATGGCTTATCAAGTAAGGTTTTCATTCGTATCGCTATAGATATATTATTAATGATTTGATTTCCTAATATTGAACACAGTCAGTAAGCAATATAAGTGATTCTGATCTCTGGGGGAAAAGGTTCACTTTGAAAGCTATTACTTTTACGTGTACCAATAGTCCTTACACATACTAGTAAAAGTTGAATTTTTGAAGAAACTGTAGTTCAAATTAACTTAGAGAATATCTTTGCACTTGGGGAGATATGTCCTATTTATAATTCATTTGAAAATACTGGGTTAAGCATATCCCAGGCCTGTGATGGTTGTAGGCCTGCTACTCCTAGTAGGAGAATAGACTGCCCCTAAATGAGCAGAGAGCTCAGCCCCACCTGTTAGAGCTAGAAAGGGCCTTTTGGAGAGCTCCTCAAACCTAGCAGCCCTGGAGTATGTTCCATCATGAATATTAAAAGATGTCCCCTTCTCCATTCCCAAAAAACAAGAGAGACCTGGATTTCCAAGTTTGGAAATGTCTGGGTTAAATGTAACCCAGCAGACTTCTTTCTACAAAGTGTCTCTGAATCTTTAATGTATAAATGTGGCACATGAATCCTCAAGGGTGAGTATTATTGGTAGGCAGAGTTTTCCAAACTTGTTTCCCCACAGAACCAACCCTTATTTTGCAGAGCGTCTTAAGGACTGGGGTTAATCAGGTAACACTTTGAAATGAGAGGAGGAAAGAAATTCATCATAATCCCCTGTTTTATATGTTGGGAAACCAAATCCCAGAAGGTTACTGCCTTGGCTTAGTTAACGGAGCAAAATTTTTACTGTTTTTTTCTCTATTTATCCTTCAAAATAAAACTACTAAAATATTTTTTCATTTTCATTAATACTGAATACTTGGAAAAGCGTGATATCACCCATATTAGTAAAATGTAAAGAAAAAATTTCCAGCGATTTCTCTCACTTACTTATCATCCATCAGTGTTCAGTTTGACTCTGCTTTTATTCTTGAAACCCTTTTTGCTAACTTACCCTGGAAACTTACCAGGTACTTCAGAAGGTGTCTCCTAAGCTAACTCTCTCTCCATTGGCCAAAGGAAAGGCAGTTTCTTTCACTGCTGGACTGTGAGAGCCAGTGGAGGCTCAGCCGCCCAGCCAGCGCTCCCCAATTTATGGACAAGCACACTGAGACCCAGGGAGGATGCCTACTCTTTGTCAAATTGCAAAGTTGAGTGTGGAATAAAGATGTTAAAAAGCAAAAAGCTGCTGTACAGTGATGTTAAGTTCTTCAACAAAAGAAAGGCTGACACAAGTAGTAGCTTACAAAGACAATCAAGTCCATTTGTTGCCAGGTGAAAAAGTAAGTCTAGATGTTATGAAAATATTCAGCTCAACACAGTAAGCGTGCATGTAGTTTTGCTTATTTCAAGAGCCTTGTGAGTTTCTTTCTTACCCAGTTTTTCAAAGTTGGAACTGAATAAGTTGCCCAGCCCCCCAGTTTCCGGTATCCCTTGCTAGTTATAGTCTAAACCATAGTATGGGCATAGTCTGTAGTGGTTGCTCGATACTAGTTAGCTGCGATCTTTGTTCCCAGTGGAGTTAGGCTGGTAAACCACATAGGTCACTGTGCCACACACTGCTCCCGACCGTCTTAGCTGATGCCTCTGCTTTTGGTATCCATCCAGCCTCACGAAAGCACCTCTGCCTTTCAGATATTCTCCACTGCATAATGTCAAGTTACCGGAAGCAGACGACACCCAGTACCCGTCCATGCTTCTCCTCACAGCCGACCATGATGACCGCGTGGTCCCGCTCCACTCCCTGAAGTTCATTGCCACCCTTCAGTACACCGTGGGCCGGAGCCAGAAGCAGCTCAACCCCCTGCTCATCCACGTGGACACCAAGGCAGGCCACGGGGCCGGGAAGCCCACAGCCAAAGTGATAGAAGAAGTCTCAGATATGTTTGCGTTCATAGCACGGTGTCTGAACATCGACTGGATTCAATAAATGGAATTCCCTGTTCCCTCCTGACAGCCACAGAAAACCTCAAGGGCTTTGTCTCCGTTAAAACCTAGAAACCACTGGGCATAATGCTTACCCACATGAACACTGCACTCACAGACTGCGGTTAAAGAGAACTGCTGTGGGAATTTTATCTTTTTTAGACTTCTCCTTTTTAGCAAGCCCTTGGAGTTACTTTTTCCACCTGTCCAGGCACATGTTAAAAAAAAAAAAGGCATGTTCGGATAAATACCTAAGTGGCAGCCAACATGTTGTGAATGCTAGATTGTTGAATTAAAAGTCATAGTCAGGCAAACTTCATATATATATAACACCTCAATGAAATTTGCTTCTATAACCATAATCAATATATCTTTAAATGTGAGAACTGTTCTCATTTAAAAAAAAAAATAGATTTCTTTGCAAAAATAATAAATGTTATTTAAGAATGGGAGGCTTTATTTCTGGTTCCTTTGCATTGAGGGGCAACTCTAGAAGTGTAGTCATTCTGGATCATGCCACTTTTCTGTGGAAAAATAGCATTCCTTCATTACACAGCAGGTTAGCTTCCAAACAGTTAAGTCGTAGAATGTTAGCACTGAAAAGCAATTGACTTCATTCATTACAGCTCCTTTGTTTCTGAATGATGATGCTGTCCCAGGTGATTCACTGTCCTATACATTAACAGCTCAGTCAGGTGATAATCTGATCTGGGGCTCTTTGGTTTGGATGCCTCCTTTTAGAATGCTGTAGACTGGAAAATTCAGACTATTCACCTGTTTGTCTATTGATTTGGTTACAAAGTATTCCTGGAAATCAGAGTACCTTGGATATGAAACTAAGAGACTATTTACTGGGATAAGTAAACTATCCAAACAGATAAATTTATCCAAACTTTCATGATCAGCATTCCCCAAGCTGTTTTCCCATAGACCACTTCTGGAAATAGATATAGGCATGCTTTTAAAAAAAAGTTCTGGGTTTCATAAGTTTTAGCAATCAGTGGGTTAAGCAAAAGGTTGAAGGAGGAGAAATGTTTTGTTTTGTTTTTTCAATTTCAGCCACTGGACTTTTCCAGCATTCCTTTGAAATGCCAATATATTTATGGATGTTTCAGAGGAAGATATATCATTCCTAAAACTTTCATCCCTGAAATGCTCTTTTGTCAAGGTATATGAAACAGTGTTCCTTTGGGCATCAAATTTGGAAATGCTGATCTAATTTACAGGAAGAAAATAGTGTCCTCTGCTTTTTGCTTCATCAGCTATGATGAATAATAATTAATCTATTTTATATAAAATAGCTTAGAAGTTTACTTCATCCAGGAACTCATACTTTTCCAGATAGATCCTATTTCCCAAACCTTATATGCATGTACTTTTCTTTAGAGCTTCCTCTCTTCCCTTCAAGTTGTGGCCCAGAATTAGACAAATCATTTTCTATCAAGCATATCACTACATACTAAGCACAACCAAGTGGTGGCTACATGGTTTGGTTTTATCCTCTAGAATCATGCTTTCTATTAAAGCACTGTATGTAATAACGTACTGTCATTGAATAGGTGATTCGCTATAATCCCTCTCGAGTCAAAAGTACACCACCAGCCAGCAGTGCATTCAGAAACTGTCGTGTAAGTTCATCACCACCTACCCACAGAGGTGCCAACTAGAGCTGTCATGTAACCACTGATCGGTACGGTAGGAAACCAACAACAATAAAATGCGTTAAGCCAAAAGGCACCTCTTTCCTAGATCAGCTGGTTCATTTGGCATATAGACAAGCCAAGTTGTACCCACTCCGTCTGGGGCATTTCAACATTGCACAGAATTCAACCATACTTTCCTACCGAGGTCTTCTTAGCAGAAAGTAGAATTAGAATATATAGGGTCTGAGCTTCAGGCAGAGGTTGGTCAGGCCTTGGGTTCAAATCGCAACCCTGTCATTTATTAGCTGGTGATTATGAGAAATAAAAGAAAATGTATTTATATTTGCCTAGCATATAATTGGCCTCCAATTGTGAGTTCCTTTCCCCAAGCTAATTTTCATATCTAGATTTTAGCAGGGCAACTGATCCCGCAAACTAAAGGTAGCTTTAAACATTGAAAGTAAGACTTGGGGTTGGACTCCTTCCCAGATCTCCCAGGGAGTCTTCTCCACTGGGTACCACTTTTCTCTGTTTCCTGTGCCCTTCCCCCTCTGCCCTAAGAAATGTCTTCTGTCCAACTGTGGTGTTTGAAAAACAAGAAAAGTTGTACACATTACACAATCACCTTGTCACTGGGCCTTGCTGAATACAACACAGAGCATTTGTTACCTTATTAAGAAGAAGTTAGTCAGATTTATGACATTTAATATGTACATACCTAGAATATTGTAATTCTTTGCAATTAGTCATGTTTTATAATTACTCCCACTAAAACTTAGGCTGTTACACATAACTGGTGCTACTAGTTTGCAAGGCCTGAATTTCAATTAAGGAAGCCCATCACCAGTTTCTTCATGCTTATCAGTTTCACTAGCCACAGGAGTTCCCTAAGAAGACCACATGGCTGATTCCCTGGCGCAGGGGCAAAGACTGGGCTAAGGACAGGCTGGAAAGCTGAAACATATTCTGCTAAGTGAAAGAAGCTAGACACAGATGATCACATGCTATAGGATTCCATTTATATGACATGTCCAGAAATGGCATGTCTGTAGGAAGGCAAACAAAGGTCGAACTGTAAAGAGATGTTTAGGTGAGTGCAATGAGAACTGTGAGGCAGACAAATGAGAAACATTCAGCCATCCGAAGCATCCATTCATATTCCAGGGGCTAGAGATGCAGAGAGAAAAAGAGCCTGCTGTCCTGAAGTTTAACACTCCAAGGAAGAAACAGATGACAAATCTTCTTGTCCAGTGCTAACATGTGCCACCCTGTTTTAAGTGCTCTGTGTGCATGAATGTGTTTGTCCTCACATCTTTATGAAGCACAAGCTACCATTACCCCATCTGGCAGTGACCCAAGGTGACCCAGCCAGGAAGGGAGCAGTGCGTGTGGTAACCCTGGCAGCTGGTGACCCCAGAGACTGCACTCCTACCCACAAATCCATAATGAAGACAATAAACAGAAAATACAGTTTCAGGAATTCATAAATGCTATGAAGAAACATAAATCAGGGCAAGTCAATAGTCCATGGCAGGAGATGCTATTTTAGTTGAGGTCAGAGAGGGCCTCTGAGGAAGCATTTGAGCAAAGACAGCCTAATGAGACAAACATTGGGTGGAGAGCTGCAGCGGGGAGCTCTGGGCAGGTGGGAGCCAGCTGGTGCATTGGAGGAAGAGCAGGAAGGCCAGGCTGGCTGGAGCAGTGGAGCAAGGCAGAGCATGGTGGGACAGGACTGCGAGGACAGTGCCGCCAGCTAAGACGAAGCCACCTGAGGTGCTGAGCAGGGAAAGAGCATGGCCACGTGGAAAACGACTAGTGGAGCATGAGAAGGAGGATCATTTAAAGAGCAGGTGGTCTGAGCACCTTTAAAGAATTTGGGGGCTAGGGACAGCAGGAACCCACCATCACAAAAATAACTGAAATGCTACAACACAGAAAAACCTCAAAAACATTCTGCTAGTGAAAGAAGCTAGACACAGATGATCACATGCTGTAGGACTCCATTTATATGACATGTCCAGAAATGGCAACTCCATAAAGACAGAACATAGATTTGTGCTTACCTGGAGTTTGGGGTGATTAACTGGAATGGGGCATGAGGGATTTTGCTGGGGTGCTGAAAACGTTCTAAAATTGGAGGATATTGATGCTTGCACAATTCAGTAAAATTACAAAACATTGAGTCATACACTTAAAATGAGTGACATTTATGGTAATTTTAATAAAGTAATCACAATAAATTCCTATAGCAAAACAAAGAGAAAAAGGAGAAATTCATCTCTTTAGAGGAACACCATCCAAGAATAGACACCTGGAGAATTGCAGTATCAAGTAGGAAAGGCGGGTGACAGAAATTGAGATAAAAGCATGTGTATCTGGCTTGGGCAAGAAGGACAGGGCTATTTTGAGCAGCGATCCTTATGTCAAGAGTTCATATCACAGGGCAGAGCTGTCCCTCTCCCTCTCTGAGTCTGCTCCTGTAAATCTGACATCAGAGCTACTGATACCACGTCCTGAGAAGAACGCCTTGAATCCATTTCCATGGGCTTCTCTCAGCTCAGGAGCTCAGGGGCTTCTGCGGACTGGTTACTGCCACGCCTGTAAGGCAGAGAGAGGCACATGCAATGCTGGGTAAATGATGAAGTATTTTCTCTACTGAGCAAGAGAAAATAATTGCATGTATAACTTGTCTCTGGCCATTTATGGGAGTAAGTAATGTCAAATAATCCTGAGAATTGTAAACAAAATATCTTAATTGTAATTAAGTGATTTTGAAAATTATTTACAATAGCTGGCAATTTAGGCTTAAAAGGTAATTCAGTCTTCTAGTTCCAAAGTATTGAAAGCTTTAGGAAGTATGGGAAGAAAGAGCTTCCAGCCATTTTGAAAAGGAAGTCAAACTGAGGTTTGCAAGAAAAAGCAAAGCCAAAAAAGAAGAAAAGTATGTTTCCCAGAGGGAGGTTAAATGAAAGACAATCTGGCAGACTATGGTGGTTATGATGGAGGATATGTATAAGACAACAAAGACTTCATGTGACGTTTTATCTTTTCCTGGTGTCTTCTTTCTGTTGCCCAAAATCCCTTTGACAAGCAGCACAATTTCCTTTCCTCTCAGGTCTGCCAAATTCTGCAATCAGAAGTGCAGTATCTTTGTGTTGGTTATTTAACCCCTTGACACTTAGGTGCTAATGTGTGTAGGAGGGAACTTGGGTCTTGCTGCCAAAGGGTTAAAAGCCAGAACCTCACCTACTACTAATTCATAGTTAAAAAATAAAAAAAATAAAAAAATAAAAATTCCTAATAATGTTGTCATGTTGCTATCTGATTCCATAGCAGCACTCATGAAATTGGAAAACAAAAGTTGCAACATGACTAAAAATTGTGTAGTATTTACCAGCACCATTCAGTAATCCAGCCTTACTCATACCTCCTTGAACTACTTCATAACTTATCAAGAGAAGCAGTTTATAGCAAGGGCATGTGGTATGCACCTAGTTTTAAGATTGGTCCTAAAGTTAAGTGTGAGGATATTAAAAATACATTGTGAAGAAGACTGCTTATCTCAGAGTGAAAATACTGAAAAGCCACTACCAGTTTGACCTTTAAAAATTAAATTACCAAAACCCTCCAAATCTGAAGCTGAAGAAAGCAAACCTCTCCATTACTGCATTACAAGTTGTGGGATCTCTTGAGTGCATAAACTGTCTACTTTATATTTAGCAGAATCTTTCTACTGTTGAAGTGTTTCAGATGTTTTAATTGCCGATTTAAGTGTCTGAGAAACAAATCTGCTTAGTTTTCCTAGGCTGAGATGGAACAATTTTAACAGGGTTTTGGCATTTCCTTTCCTTTATAAAACATGCTCAGCAAACGGCACCAGTTAACTTCAGTTTGGTAAATTGTTATGTTAACAATTACAACATCTGCTGTGTTTTATAAAGCAACTAATCTAATAAAATCACTATTGTGAGAGAAAAAAAAACAACGACCCTAAGTTCCAGAGGAAATGGTGGCAGTTAACGTTAGGTAACTTTTTCACTTGCTCCTGACATTCCTGTGGGGGCATCGGAGGGGCTGGGCTCCTGCAACCTCAGTTCCAAGAGTTGCACAGCCTGATGACGCAAGGAACGTCAGCTCTATCACTGTTCATTCTTCACTCGGAGTGTAAAATTCCCTCTCACTAGCCCAAGATGGTTGTTAAATGCAAATAGTTTTGAGAGGGAAGATAACAGAGGGGCTTCATTTGCTATCACCTGAACTTTTCAGCTATTTTGCTGTTTCGTGTGAGGGAAGACACTTGGGTGAAGTGGGTTTAAGACTTACTTGGAGAGGGAAAGAATGCTCAGGGTAGGGAGGTAGGTATACTGGGAAGTTAGGGTTCCATAAAGGATACTGGGGAACAGATACTTAAGACCGAGATGGCCCGCCTCTCCCTCTGGCTCTCCGTGAACGCTGCCGCAGCATCACCTGTCAGTCAGGGGTCTGCCCCCAGCAACCCTCCAAAGCCAAGAGCCCCTGCTCAGAGCTCCGATCAAGGTTGTGGAGAAACACAGGTTTTGCAGCCTGAACCAGTCCAAACCTGTGGTGAAGGAAAATCATTCGATACTCAGGAAACAGAACACATTCACATATAGACTGGCCTCCATGCATGTTATTTTAAGCACCATGCATTTTATCCCAAAGTTGTATATCTTTCTAAAAATATTTTTTGCTGTTATTTTTAATTGTTGCAAAATGAATGTTGCTTGTCATTTTTAACTGTGTAATTTGAGATAAATTTTTATATATACAGAAAATTTGCCCCTTCACCCAGGTTTTCCTAATGCTGACATCTCCCTTTGTTCTAGTTTGCTAATGCTGCCTTTTAGCAAAATACCATAAATCGATCGGCTTTTATAAAGGGGGGTTATCTGGTTACACAGTCACAGTCTTAAGGCCATAAAATGTCCAAGGTAACACATCAACAAAGGGTACCTTCACTGGAGGATGGCCAGTGGCATCCAGAAAACCTCTGTTAGCTGGGAAGGCACATGGCTGGCATCTGCTCCCAAGTTCTGATTTCAAAATGGCTTTCTCCCAAGATATTCCTCTCTAGGTTGCAGCTCTTCTTCAGAATGTCTCTCTCAGTTGCTCTTGGGGTATTTGTCCTCTCTTAGCTTCTCCGGAGTTAGAGTCTGCTTTCAACAGCTGTCTTCAAACTGTCTGCCATCTGCAGCTACTCTCTCAGCTTCTGTGCATTCTTCAAAGTGTCCCTCTTGGCTGTAGCAAGCTCACTCCTTCTGTCTGAGCTTATATAGTGCTCCAGTAAACTAATCAAGGCCAATGCTGAATGGGCGGGGTCACACCTCCATGGAAATTATCCAATGAAAGACCTCGCCCACAGTTGAGAGATCACATCTCCACAGAAACATCCAATCAAAAGTCTCCAACCCAATCAACACCAATAGGTTTCCTTCCCACACAATAATGCATCAAAGATAATGGCATTTGGGGGGACATAATACATCCAAACCAGCACACCCATAATCATGATACAATTATCAAAACCTGGAAACCATCGTTGCTATAGGACTGATAAATAAACCACACACCTTATTTGAATCTTGTCCATTTTCCCACTCATGTCTTTTTTCTTCCCCAGGCTCCTACGTTGCGTTTAGCTGGCACGTTGCTTTAGTCTATCCCAATCTGTGACAGCCATCAGTCTTTCCTTGCCGTTCATGACCTTGACACCTTGGAAGAGGATGGTCAGATATTTAGTAGAACGTCCCTCAATATGAGTTTGTCTAATGTGTTCTCATGACTAGTTTGAGGTTATACGTTTGGGGGAAGAACAGCATAGAAGTGATGTTGTTACTTCTGTGCCCTTCTCAGTGCATCCCATTAGAGGGTACGTTGTGATGACACGTTTTATTCCTGGTGATGGTACTTTGACCACTTGAAAATAGTGTCTGCCTGGTGTCCCCAATCTAAAGTTACTATTTCCCTTCTTGAAAATTGCCTTATTATTTAATGATAGCTTTTGCCAAATTGAAATACATATTTAAACTCTAACTTTTTGAAAAGTATTTGAAGAAATTATAATTAAAGATGTATATAAATAAGGGTTGTGTGTCCCCCCTTTATCCTATTCCCCAAGCTGGGGAGATGTCTTCATTTTTCCTTCTCAAATTCAGTCATCACCAGGTCTACCAATTCCACCTTCTAAATATGCCTCAAATGTGTCCACTTTTCTCTTGCTTCACTGCAACTTCATAATTTGTCTTCCTGACTCCAAGTCTTGTTCCTTCAAATGCTATCTCCTCACTAACTCTAGAGTGGGCTTTGAAAAGCAAATACTATCAGGTCGCCTCCTGCTTGGAGCCTTTAGCGGCTTCCCACTGCCCTTAGGCTGAGTGATCTGTGCAGCAAAGCCTATAATAGGTCTTCCGAGATGAGCTGGTAGAAAAATGTCCCCTGGGTGGCTGAACAAGTTAATCTCCCAGCTGCAAAGCAGAATCACCTGGGGAGCTTGTTAAAAATATAACTCCATGAGTACTACCCACAGAGATTCTGATTTGATAGAAAGGACCTGGGATCTGCATTTTAATAAGCTCCCCAGGTGATTCTGAGATAGAAGTTGGTTGGAGAATCACTGATTTAAACACCAAAATGATGTTGGTTCTTAGGGGGTACAATGGGAAAAATTTTCTCTATATTCCAAATTTCCAGAATCTGTTGCAGGCCTGCTATAGTTTTTAAATAAATGGAGATTTATTTAAAATTGCATTATACTATAAAGCAAACTGGAGTCTATGGTCAACAGTAACATTGTAATATACCTCCATTAAATGTAACAAAGGCAATATGCCAATGCTAAATGTATATGTGAGGGGGATATAGGGGAGGAATATGGGATTCTTGGTAGTGGTGTTATTTGCTGTCCTTACTAGTATATTGTATTGTATGATATGTTATTTTTCTTTTTATCATTTTTTTTCTTATTGCTAAAAAAAAAAAACAATTTTTCTTGTAGTAATCAATACGTTCAAGTGCTGATTGAGGTGATAAATGTACAACTTTATGATGATACCATGAACAACTGATTGTACACTGTGGATAAATGTATGGTATGTGAATATAACTATAAAATTGTAGGAAAATATATATATAGGAGTAAAAGTGTTGGAGAAAACATGGTGAGAGGGATGTACCTATCTACCTGTTGATGAGCAGGTAGAATGGTGTAGCCTTTCTGAAGGTCAGTGTGGTTGTTCCACAAAAAGTTAAGTATCTAGGGACCAAAAGGTCCTGCAACCTCATTATGAGGTATGTCATTTGAAGATCTGAGAGCAGAGACATAAATGAACATTTGCAAACTGGTATTCATGGAGGCAGTAATCATGATTTGCAAAGGGTGCAGTTGACCTAAGGGTACATTGACTGAAGAATGGAATGGTGTACTGTGGTGTATGCTTACAGTGGAACATTGAGCAACTACAAGAAGGAGTGAAGCTGTGAGACACACAACGAGGTGAATGGATCCTGTACACAGTATTTGAGTGGAGTACACCAGAAATAAAGGCAAACACTTTAATGCCTCACCAATATGGACTAACTACAATGTGTAAACGCAGAATTGAATCTTAGAACATAGTCTAATGTGAACATAATTATTGTAATAGTCCCTAGATTGTAAGCTCTTACAGCAGTTAACTCTATTCCTGAATTGTAATGCCTATCTCTAAACTTTGAGATGCTGATCCCCTAGTGTATAACCTGATTGGTCTCTGGAACAATGCATATCTCTGAGACACCTGAAACTCAGAGCTAGAGCTCAGCAGATATGAATGTCAGTATTAGTGCATACAGCCACTGTTAAAAAAAATAATAATAATAAAAAAAATAAAGCTGAAAAAGAGCCCAGACTTCAATTAGTGATATGAATGAAGCAGGTCTGGTTAAGACCAGGGCAAGCCAGGCCAAAGGGTAAAGGTTGAAACTGACTGTGTTTTAAAACTTCAACTTCTGTATGAGACCAAGGGAAGAGATATCTATTTGGTACAGGATCTAAATTTTCTAAACGGTACAACTCTACAGTCGATTTGTTCAAACACCACAATTGCATGGAACTTTGAATAGGAAGTGAGATACAGTAGGTTAGTATAGGCTGGAGTGAAATAGTGACACATCCCAGAGTAATTTGGGAAGATAATAAAAAATATATTTACAGCCTCCCCCACCCCAGCCCTGAGGATCTGGGGAAAGGTGCAGATGTGTTGGACATCCTCACCTGGACTGGTGTTGATGTTGTCACAAACATTGGGACTGGCAGTTTGATGTGCTGAGCCCTCGATCATGGGACTTCCCCTTATGAAGCTCGTTACTGCAAAGGAGAAGCTAAACTTGCATATAATTATGCCTAAGAGTCTCCCCCTGAGTACCTCTTTGTTGCTTAGATGTGACCTCTCTTTCTCTAACTGAGCCATCTCGACAGATGAACTTGCTGCCCTCCCCTCTACGTGGGACCCGACTCCCAGGGTTGTAAATCTCCCTGGAAATGCAGCATATGACTCCTGGGGATGGATGTGGACCCGGCATCGTGGGACTGAGAGTATCTTCTTGACCAAAAGGGGGATGCAAAATGAGACGAAATAGTTTCAGTGGCTGAGAGATTTCAAATGGAGTCGAGAAGTCACTCTGGTGGACATTCTTATGCACTATATAGATAACACGTCTTAGGTTTTAATGTATTGGAATAGCTAGAAGTAAATACCTGAAACTACCAAACTCCAACCCAGCAGTCTGGACTCCTGAAGACAATTATATAATGATGTAGATTACAAGGGGTGACAGTGAGATTGTGAAGACCTTGTGGACCACACCCCCTTTATCTAGTGTATGGATGAGTAGAAAAATGGGGATAAAAACTAAAGGACAAATGGGGTGGGATGGGGGGGATGATTTGGGTGTTCTTCTTTCACTTTTATTTTTTATTCTTGTTCTGGTTCTTTCTGATGTAAGGAAAATGTTCAGAGATAGATTGTGGTGATGAATGCATAACTATGTTATCATACTGTGGACAGTTGATTGTTTACCATGAATGATTGTATGGTGTGTGAATGTATTTCAATAAAACTGAATTTAATAAAAAAAAATCAAAAAAAACTGCATTATACTAAAGGTTTTTTAAAAATGACTTAAGTACAAAGTCCTGGCATGTTCTCACTTCTAATGAATTTGCACATAACAAGGACATTATCATTTTCTTTCTTAAAAAGGTGATCACTTTATTTCCTAAGAGACTTGTTAAATTTAACTCCATAGCAGTGTGAATATAATCCTTTGGGATAATGATATGAAGTCCTATGTCCTATTGTAAAGATTCCAACACTGTCAGTGTCCGTAAAAGGCATTTGCCAAGTACAGTCCACAGTTTTTAAGACTAGGGCCAAGTTTAAAAACCAGCTTATCCAGTGCTAAATACAAAGTTTTAGTCATCCCAGTCTTTTCAAATGTATATAAAAATTGAACAATTTAAAAAATCCAAGCAACAATTATTTCTATCAAGTTCACTATACTTTTGTGGGAGTTGAGACATTCCCAACAGTAATCTTCAGCCTTTTCTTTAAATAGATAGCAAAATACATGTTATACCAAATAAATTTAAAATTCACATTAAATATATGATGTGAACAAATATTTTATCTCCCAACAAAATAAGAGGATGGCACTTAAACTTTTTTTTTTAACAGTGCACGTGCACATCCTTCCACTTCTGTTCTTGCAGGTGATACAGCTGACTGTACTGGGGAAATATTGGCAGAGAGAGAGGAGATGGGGGAGCTGAGGAATCAGTATTATTGGCTCATGGTAGCCTGTGGCTAAATGGTTACCTCGGCTCCTTGGGAATGAGTCGGATCCACTTCAGAATGTGACTTCTCAAGCCTGAAGGTACCTCCTTCACTGCCCCTTCCTTTGTGATTTATTCTTGTGATGAATGTATGTATTTTTTAACTCTCAAAAAAACACAAAGGGACATAAATTATGACAACATCATGATTAAGGAATCAGGTTTCTCATAGACAATACTTTTCTGTTTTTGGTTCATGAGAAAAATAAAGGTGGTGGGATATGATCTTTATCACAGACCCCGATCATATGCAAAAAAAAAAAAATTGAAAATGATCTAAGAATGCTGGATATGAAAATTCAATATTCTGCTACCTTTAACTATTACCTTTTGGGTTTGGAATCTAAAAACACAAAGCCAAGAAGCTTCAGATGAATGAGTCATAAAATCAACTGGGAGAACTACTCAGGGGTTTCCCCAATAGCCAAATTTATAGTATGGAATTTTTCATTTTCACTAAAAGGCAATTAATTGATTGAGTCATTACCACAGCACCATACCACCCTACATTTCATTTGTCTGAAGTGTATGTCTTGGAAGAATTCTGGGCAGCTTATGAAATTAAACAAGACATCTAAAAAACAGAAAGCAGGGGGTTAAAAAAAAACACTTCATGTTAGCAAGCACCTGGGAAAAACCGCCAAAGTTGAGCATCGAGCACTGAACTTGGCCCTGAGTCTATCAGCCCCTGGGTGAACTTGGATAAATTACCTAAACTTCAGGAGCCTCAGTTTCTTCAGCTACAAAATAAAGATAATACTGTTTGCCTCAAAGGGCTACTGTGTAAACATGGATTAAATGAGAAGATGACTTCCCCGATGTCTTAGTTTGCCAGGCAGCTGCAAAAAAGTGCCACAAACCAACTGACTTAAACAACAAGAATTTATTGTCTCACTGTTCTAGAGCCTGGAAGTCCAAAATCAAGGTGTCTGCAGGTGCATGCTTTCTCTGAAGTCTGTAGCATTCTGGTGGTGGCTGGCCGGCAACCAACTACTCAAGCTCTGCTTCCATTACATGGCCATCTCTCTTCCTGTCTGTCTCCTCCTGTGTCCAAATTTCCTCTGCTTATAAGGACTCCAGCCCTATTGGATTAAAGCCCACCCTGATTTATTGTGGTCTTACCCTCACTGATAGCCTCTCCAAAGGTCCTTCTTACAAATGGCTTCACACATCCACGGGACCAGGAGTTAGGACTTGCACATGTCTTTGTGTGGGGCATGGACCATTCCCCAACACCCAACTAAAGACAGATTCTCATTTTGTTGGTCTCTTCTCTCCACCCTCTTCTGGTGCCCAGTCCTCTGCTGCAGGCTATTGGTCTGATTTGTGTCTTTGACTGCAGCTGCAGAGGTTCAGTGGGCCCATCACTCTGCCCTTGGGGGCAGCATTCTATCCTCCTCAGGCTCCATCGTGCTGGCCAACCCCCTTCCTCTGCAGTTTCTCCATCCTGACCTCAGGCCCCTGATAGTCCTCTGTATTCCTCAGCGGGGCACTTAGGGACCTCTAGGTTCCCTGCACACCTCCTGCAGGTTGGGGGCTGCCGTGGGAGCTACCTCAGGCCCATCTGTCTAGCCAACCTCTCCTGCAGGGCTGCACATGGCAAAAGTGCCAGGAGGATGTTGTGATCCTCCTTAAGATCCAAAGGCCAAGGCAGCAGCAGGGCACAAGCCCCTTTGCCTTTGTCTTTGCCTCCACCTATTTATCATGATCCCTTCCTCTGGACATCAGCCCAAAGAAGGGAGGTCGGGACACGTGGATGTTGCCGCCTGCATCCCCTCCCTCTAATTTTCTCTTCTCTTTCACACACTCCACCTACCCTATGTCATACACTGACTACTATCTCTGCATTTATTATGATCTAGTCCACCAAGACAGGCTCTTAATAGCTGCCAAGGAAATTCCTCTCCACAAAGTTTGGTTTTCAAAACTAATGCTTTGCTGCAGACCTAGAAGTCCCATTTTAGATGTCAAAGACTGACTCTTGAATCTCTCTCTTGGTATTCCTGTGTGGCAAGCCTAATCTTCTCTCAAGGCAAACAGATATTTCTGGTCATAAAATGCATATCTGTGCTTTAATATATTTGAAAGAACATACAAATTTTCTAGAATGCCACACTCTTCCTATGACAGTTTGTCTTTCCATCTCACATTCCTCTCTTCTAACTGAACAGGGTTGAAAAGTTCCCCTAAAAGAAAAGCTCAAACTAGGAACTTTGGAAAAACAAGATAGAAAAAGGAGCTTTGAGAATGTAGGCTCATCAGTTAGTCTTTTTGCTTTTCCACATCAACTCCTGCTATTAGGTCATGTGTATATCTGAAGACAACTGGATCAAAACATGGAGTCTCCATTCCTTTAAATACTATTTCAAAAAACAATACATTCCTTGTTTGTATGAACCTCAAATCACATTTTCAAACCTCTCATAACAACAGGAAGCTCTTTTGCTACCCAAATGTTCCTCACCACCTTTAAAAGTTCTGCACATTTTCCATCACAGTTCTGTAAGATAATTTGTGAAGTTCCTTATACGAACATTTTATTCAACTGCCTAGGGTGTGACTCTATAGGCAACATAGAGATGAGTAAGTCAGGGCCCCTGTGTCCCATGAATTTACAATCCAGTGAGGGAACAGAAAGAGGAGATGAGCAACTACATAATTAGTTGTAAAACAATGGAAAACATTCGGGTACAATGGGATACAAACAATGGGGTACAAAATGCTAAAGAAGTGCTAATAGTGGTTGTTAAAGGACACCTCCCATGTGATTTCATAAAGGTGACATGACTTGTGTACTAGAAAATACACTGAGAGCTGTTTTACAGCCATTGTAGAAGTGAACTCTATGGTATTGAGCTCCCAATGACTGCTAATAAAATGACCTTGAGCCAGACCATCATGGTCCAATTACCTTACCTTCTGATCAAGTGGAGGAGGTTGAAGTTCAAGCAAGACCCTCAGACTAAATGACACGTCTGTATGGCGAGCTTTGTTTAGAAACTGGATGGTGGACAGGAGTCAGGAATAGAATACAGCTAGCATAGCGTACAACTAGCATAGCAACTTGCATAGAGATCTGGATGTTAACAGAAGAAATCAGTTCTATATGGTGCTCTAAGATGCTGACCGAGAATGGGTGTGTTCTTTGGAAACCAGATAAGTGGGGGGTAAGGTTGCTATGGTACAATGAAACTTGAGAGCACACTCTTTGTCCCCACTATTTTTATCCAGATGGAGGGCAGGGAAGAGAGACTATAGGAAGCAAAGACCAAAAGAAGAGAAGCACAGTGAAACAGGAGCATGGCAGGGGTTAATTGTAATGCAAATAGGGAGAATATTATGAAGATCACTGACATTTCTAAGTGTTTTGGAAAACCTGGCCACAAAGACAAGAATAGAAAAAGGCATGGAGTGAAAAGCAGAGGAGCCAGAAACAATTGTGTATTTGATAAACTTGGGATAAATCTTTGCAAGAAGAGATGAGGGAGTTAAGAATGAGAAAAGGCACCTTTGGAGAGAAGCAATAAACATAATAGGAGAAGTCAAACACAATTTAAAATAAGCAGCACAAATACTTGTCATAAAAATGTTTCCAGGGACTTGAAAATTAAATTAGATCTACTCGAAGGGACACTGAGGACCTCTTATTTCACAGTATATTCTGGGTGCCAGCAAAGCCCTATCAGGGTAACCAGAGCACAGCTCTAGCCCTGGGATATGGCCAGAGAATATTGTACTTCACTCCATTGTACCGTATCTGACAGGGAGGTGTAATAGGCTTAGGAAACTTAGGTTTTTCAGGCTGAAATCTAGGAAAAGGTGAATCAAGGGGCCAGGTGTGTGAGGTTTAGCTAGTCCTGTCCAGAGAAGGGGACACTGATTCTGGGTGTTTTATGTCTCAGTGCAAATGAATAAATTGTTCGGGCTTGCCATTTGTTCCAGTTTGCTAAAGCTGCCATTATGCAAAATACCAGAAATGGATTGACTTTTATAAAGGGGATTTATTAGGTTACAAATTAACAGTTCCAAGGAAGTGAAAATGTCCAAATTAAGGTATCAACAAGGGGTTACCTTCAGTGAAGAAAGGCTGATGGTGTCCAAAACACCTCTATTAGCTGGGAAGACACATGACTGGCATTAACTGGTCCTTTGCTCCCAGGTTCTGGTTTCAAAATGACTTTCTCCAAAATGTCTCTGGGCTTCTGTGTCTCTTAGCTTTTCTCTCTCAGCTCCTGTGCATCTTTGTTTGTTCTCCCAGGGCATTTCTCTCTAAGCGTCTGGGGGTCCTCTCTTAGCTTCTCTGGGGAAAACTCTGGGCTTCATCTCTTAGCTTAGTATCTCCAAATGTCTTTCTGTCTGTATCTCCAAGCATCTCCAAGCATCTGGGTCTGTGTTGGCTCTTAGCTTCTCTCCAAAATGTCTCTCTTCTTGGTTCTCTGAGCTCCTTGTTTCTGTGAGCTCTCTTAAAGGACTCCAGTGATCTAATTAAGACCCACCTGGAATGTGCAGGGTCACATCTCCATGGAAATACATAATCAAAAGATTCTACCCAACAACATTGGATTAAAGATTATGGTTCTTCTGGGATCCATAATAGTTTCAAACCAGCATATCATTCAAATCTGATCATTGAGAGAATCTGGAGCAAGAATCAACAAAGTAAAATGCAAAGCCATGAAAGAAAGCAGGGAAATGAGATTTTATTAAAAGTTGTGTATGTGGAGGATAAGCCTGTGAAGCAAGTTGCTTACATGGTATGTCATGGGAATACAGGCTCAGGCACAACAGAGGCTTTCAGCATATGAATGCTTTACTACTCTTACAGCATGAAGTGTCCATAAGGGCAGGGGAAGAGATCCCATTGGCTGGTGCCCTGGGGAAGCCACCTGCTCATGTCGGGATTGGCAGTTCCACATGTCCAGTTCCACGTCAGAGATGAGGGACACTTATGCTGCCTGACTGTTGGGTTTTTATAAACTCCAGGGGAAGGGGTCCCATGAATGAGCAAAAAGCATTCATCAAGCAACCTCTGTGCCCTGAGAAGCATTTGGGGCTGGTTAAGATTTAACATCTCCCCCAAGCTGCTTGCGGTCTTTTGTGAAATAAAAAACATACCAAACACTTTCACGCAAACAAGTACAAATGGAAACACACCAAACACCTGCATGCAAACCAGCAAGAGGAGAAAAGGAGGAGAGTAGGCAAGGGCTAGGAAGTGGCTACTGAGTGTGTCTGTGACTTTCCCAGCAGGGCTATTGAGAGTTCTTGTAACATACTTTAAAGGGAAAGAATATGGGGGAAAAAATCTGTGAAGCAAAGATAAAGTAGAAAGGATAAAATATAAATGGTAAATTTGGATGTTAATGGAAGGAAGCAGGATAAACTTAAACCAAGAAGATTCTTGGTGTCAGATTTCTTGTGCACTAGTTATACATGGCTCACAGGACCAGATACAGAGATCTGATGGATGGAAAGCTTATTATAGCTAACTCTACCATAAAAGGACAGAGTTTCAGAAAACATTTCTGGATGAACCATCAGAGGAAGTCGGGCATTATGTATACATGATTGCTTCTTGATTTAATGAATTAAAGACAACAAGATCTAGGTGTCCAGGGTCAAACCCCCCTGCCCAAACCGATGGGCTATTGGAGTTGGAGAACTACGCTACAGAGGGAGAAAAGATATACAACCCAGAACGGCATGCCCTGGAAAAGTCATGGTCAATGGAGCAAAGTGGAGGCTTGTAAAGGCCAAGGGTCTGAGACAAACAGGAAAATCTTGTTCCATGGGACAAACATAGATTAAGAAAATTGAGATGGACTTGAATTCTCAGGCAATGCATGTTACCTATCTGGACCTCTGTTTCCACATCTATAAAATAAGCAATTTAGATTAGACAATCTCTGAAGTGGGAGTCAGCTTGAAAATTGCATTACTAAATGATTTTTAAGAATTAGCAGGAAGCAGAATTAGGCCAAAGCAGAATTATCCTGTGAAATGCTGTACATGACAAATCAAAGTTAAAACCAGAAGAGGGGTCCCTGCCCCAAAGTAGAGTTTGAGCAAACAGTAGAGCAGCACATACTCTCTGAATAAGCAAAGGATGTTGAAGTTCATTCTATGGGAACACAAGGAGGAGGTTGCGATGCAAAGAAAGGTGTATAGAGTCTTACTAAATGGGAGGACGAGGAAGCAGAAAGGAAACAAAATAATTTAAGATCTTATATTTAAAGTGTGCCAGTTTGAATGTATTATGTCCCCCCAAACGCCATTATCTTTGATGTAATCTTGTGTGGGCAGACCTATCAGTGTTAATTAGATTGTAATTCTTCGAGTGTTTCCATGGAGATGTGCCCCACCCAACTGTGGATGATGACTCTGATTGGATAATTTCCATGGAGGTGTTGGCCCACCCATTCAAGGTGGGTCTGAATTAAATTACTGGAGCACTATATAAGATCAGACAGAAGGTACGAGCTTGCTACAGCCAAGAGGGACACGTTGAAGAAAGCACAGGAGCTGCAGATGAGAGACAGTTTGAAGACGGCCGTTGAAAGCAGACTCTTGCTCCGGAGAAGCTGAGAGAGGACAAATATCCCAAGTGCAACTAAGAGTGACATTTTTGAGGAGCTGCAGCCTAGAGAGGAACGTCCCAGAAGAAAGCCATTTTGAAACCAGAACTTTGGAGCAGACGCCAGCCACGTGCCTTCTCAGCTAACAGAGGTTTTCCGGAAGCCATTGGCCATCCTCCAGTGAAGGTACCCGATTGTTGATGCGTTACCTTGGACACTTTATGGCCTTAAGACTGTAACTGTGTAACCAAATAAACCCCATTTATTAAAAGCCAATCCATTTCTTGTGTTTTGCATTCTGGCAGCATTAGCAAACTAAAACATAAAGTGAATTAATATTTGATATCTTTCAAGTTTTCCTTGTAAAGTCTTAATAGTGGGAGAAGAAATGAAAAGTTGTCTCATACATTTTTTAAAAGTTGCGAACACAATTTTAAAGCACTTTACAGATATATAAGTTACTATTTTCTGTATTATTTCATGAGTCTAGAAGGAGAACCAGCTCTTTGAATTTCCAGTGCACTCGACACTTAGGGAAGTTTGAGTCTATGCTACAAAAGCAGCAGTTGACAACCAAAGTAAAAAAATGCTCTTAACACAATTAATATGACAAAATAATAATGATGGTAAAAATTTAGGAAGCCCAAAAAACTCCATATACAAGGGAACCAGTTGAAGATAAAAGAAGAACTGAAATTTTTAGTGGCTTTTAAATCATCATTATTATGACTATTAGTACAAGTTTATAAGAGGTTTTAGCTAAGCTCTTAGAAATCTCTTGTGCTTTCAGCAAGACCACAGAGCAGGAAAGAATGCATTTCAAAACTGAAATCCATGGTAGTAATGCTATCATCAAGCATCCTACATATTTGAAAGCTCTAACACTTGTTTCTTGGGAAGGACATGCCAATTTTATGGGAATTAGAGTACTTTAGTCATCTTCCTGATGCTTCCATCCCCCTCGCCTGTCACTTTTGCCAAAGATCCTCAATAAGAATATGGTGGAAATTTTTCTGCACTAAAAAGGGTGTTTGCACTGCTGCACTCTGTTTGCTGTCATGAAGACAGGCAGCTGCACCATGCCAAGAAATAGCCTAAATGTTTAATGAAGCAGGAAAGTCATTCTCCCCTTGTAAGGCAGACCCACTAGATGGTCTGAAAGATTGCCTCTGTTTGTTTTAAACTGGGGTATGGATTGTGAATATTTAATCAGTGCCACAGTATTCAGCTCTGTGAGGGGCCAACCCAGGGTCAGGTTATAGCTGCCCGTTGCTCCTACCATTTCCGAGCCCCTCGGGTTTACTAAAGGTGGGGATAGGAAGGCTGGACCAAGGCAGTCTCCAGCAGCACCCTTCGTAACACTGTATAAGTAGAAAGAGAAGCAGGATGTCATGTGTCCCTCCTGCGGCACAATGTTAAGAATTAGGAACAAAGTTTCAGCAGGAATGAGGAGCAGGCCTACAGTTGTTGCTGCCACTCACAAAGGTGGAGAAGAATAAAGGTGTTAGGACAGAGAAGCAATCAAAAATCCTTGTTGTGTATAAGCTGGGAAAGAGATCTTACATCCAGTTAGTTCCATGATTTAGTTGTGGTATTAAGCCCCTTTTACTAACTGAATAATCTTAGTTCAAGAAAGGGGTACTTTTGTGAGCAAGTTCCTCCTAACGAGATTTAACCTTTAATGGATACAGAATCTACTACAATAATGCAGGTTGTGGCTTGGATAAGGAAGTAGCAGTAGAGTAGAACCAAGAGGTGTTTGCTGATGGATTGGATCTAGAATATTAATGAAAGAAATGGATCAAAGACGACTCCAAGATTTTTGGCAGGAGCATTTGGAATAATGGAGGTGCCATTAACCGAGATGAGAAAAGGAATGAGAGATGCAGTTCTAAGAGGAAAATAAAGAGTACAGTTTTAGAAAATGCTAAATTTGAGAAACCCATTAAGCATCCAAAGCTAGAAGGCAACTGGAGAGCCAGATTTGCTGAGCTGTTGTTCTGGGTGGAGATATTTGGGACTCATCATAATAGCAATAGATGTTAATTGAATAAAATCACTAAGGAAACATAGAGAAAATAGAAGAGTTCTGAAGACTCCAACATTTAGTGGTCAGGAAGTTGAGAAAGGACCAACAAAGGAAACTGAGGAGGAGATGCAGTATGTAGGAAGAGAAATGAGAGAGAAAGTTATGAAAGTCAAGTGAATAATGTTTCAAAGAGAGAATGCTCCTAATGGACTAAATAAAATGTGGACTGAAAATTGGCCATTGAGGTCTTTGCTGACTGATAATTATACCTGAAGAATGGGAGAGACAAAAGCCTGAATGCAGTGGGCTCAAAAGAGAATGGGAGGAAGGTAAATGGAGAATATGAAGTATGGAGAAATATTTCAAAGTATTTTTGTGTAATGGCCAGCAAGGGAATGGGGTGGCAACTGGACTGAGAGGTAGAGTCAAGAAGATTTTCATTATTTTGTTTTGTTTTGATCTGTTTAGTTTTAAATGGGAGACATTACCCCATATGTGTGTGCTGATGGTAATAGTCAGAAGAGAGAAACAGCTGACAAGGAGAAGAGAGGGTGTGATATCGCTGAGTAAGCTGAAGAGGATGGACTCTGTGCACAAAAGGAGGGGTAGTCCTTGTACAGGAACACGGACATTTCATCCACTCTAACAGGAGGGAAGCAGACTAATACACAGAGGGGTAGTTTGATAGGTTTAATGAGGGTATGTTGAAGTTGGGTTTGAATTGTTTCTGTTTTATAATGTTTGTATTTATTTTTCAGAAAGTGAATTGTATCATCTAGGATACTTTTGGGTCAAAAAATCAAGATATCCAACTAAAGCTTCCTAGCTAGGCAATTTAAGGTTGTGTTCAGTAGTTCATGGATAACACCAAGGATCCAGGCACCTTCTGAATTTCCATCCCCAGTCCTCAGGGTACTTACTTGGTCCTTTGACCTGTCCCCGCCTGGTCACAAATGGCTGCTGCGGATGTACCATTTCTGTCTGAAGAAGAGTGGCAGCGAGGAGAACAGCGGCCTTTCTCCTACATGTCTCTTATTTCCAGGTGGGAAACCTTTCCCACCAGCAGACTTACCCCTAGTCCCATGGGCGAGGATTCTGTCATCTGCTTGTGTTCTTAATGGAAGGCAGGCAGCCAAAGCGAGTATCTGGCATTTTCAACACCTTAGTGGGAGGCAGAGTCTGCAGAGTCTGGAAGGAAGGATGAGGACTGGCCTTTGGGTTAGTTATGAACAGTGCCGGCTGCAAAGGTGGGGATACTCATTAATTTTAGACAAAATTAACAAGTATGAATTTTAAAATTTAAGGATAGCTACTAAAAAATAGAAATAAAAATTTAAATAGTAGCTTCCTTATTTGTAGACAGAAAGAAGGGGAAATTTAGGAAACAGAGATCAAGCAGTTAAGGCAGAGAGGGGACTAGAATTCACAGATCTGAATATCGGGTCTAGCACTCTTCCCACAAAAACAGCTGGCCCTTTTATTTCTTAGAGTCATACCCCATGGTGTTTTTACTACTATTCATAAGTAGTCTTTCTGTTTTATATATACACAGAGAGAGCATCTCCTGACTGTCATAAGGGATTCATTTTGTTTTCCAGGAGCACTGATAGAGTTGCGTTGTTCAGTCTTCTTTGGAACCAAACCACATGTTCATGCAGTACCCAACTAGAAGTAAAAAAGAAGGCAGTGGCCAGGCACTAGAGCAAGCATGATGGGTTTATATGAACTTGACCTTGGTATCAGCTTCACTAACCATCAAACTCCCACATCTCTTGGGTTTACCACCATCTGTCTTGTTCCCCATGCTTCTCATCTCTGAGTCACTGTCAGCTGCCATTCATTCTTCACATTGCCCAGACTGGAGGATTTGTCTTCCTTTTCTTTATTAACACCCAGGCCCTATTTGTGCCTGGCTTATTTCCCTACAGCAGCATCCTTTCTGAACTTCCCTACAAGTTACCCCTAGGTATCTTCAAGTGCTCTTAATCCCCTGCTGTCAGTTAAAAGACTCCTCTTTCTCAAATATGATTTTGATCACTTTATCTCCCAGCTCAAAGGGTAACTCCCAATTTCTTCTCAATTCACACATCTTAAGAACAACCAGTAACAAACTCCCTTACCCCCTTGTCCTAACTCAGTTGGATTTGTTTCAGTCTATATTCTGGTCCATGCAAACTAAATAGCTAATCAACATTCACATATGAGTTACCCACTTTCATAGAATAGATCTTTCTACCTAGTTACAATTCCTCTGTGGCTCTCTTTCCAACTTTCTTCTTGAATACTTCTAAAACAGTTCCATGAATGCTCACACATCATTTTTCTTAAAAGTCTATGACAAGCCCCAGTTGTTTCTATTTATACCAACAATGCTCTTTATAAATGTATCTGCCTCTTTGTGGAAATGTGATCAATGGGGATAGATGGGGCAAACTATAAATGGCTGAACGGTTTTTGTTCAAGTCAGAACTTGGATTCACAGCTGGTCAAAACCACCAGTGGTTTCTATATATTCCGAAGAGGATTGAAAGAAGTGCAACCCAAGCAGAATCCCAAACCATGCCCAAATGAAAAATTATCGCTATTTCAGAGTTCTCAGAAATTTTTTTTTTCATGTCTACATATTTCACAATATCATAAAATAATTTAGTTTTTGCTCTCATCACTTTTTCAACTTTGAGATGACTTTTTCTCTATGGAATATAGGCTCCTTCAGTTAATCAGCCCATACTCATACATAATTATCTGACACCTACTATGTGTAAAGCACTGAGTTAGATGTCTCTAGGGCTTATAAGGTAGAATCTGGGCCTTCAATTAGAAAGATAATTTAAAACTCAACAACCCTGTCAATTTGCTTTCTCTTTCTAGGAAACTCCTAGATTTTACATGATAGCCATTCTTCCAGTTCAGATGCTGTAATTTACATTGGTATAAGAAATGATACATTTCCTTACTTTTCTAAATCAAAGCAATTCTGATCTATATCCATCATCCACCAAGGCTGATGTAAGCTCTTCATCATTTCAGGGTCCCTCCTCCTCCCTAGAAATGTAGACGAGACCATAAAGCTTCTTCAAAAGCTCTCAGTCTGTGGTCACTGCTATTTCACTACAGCTTCTTTTCCTATGGCCAAGGCATTCTCCTTGGTGGTCCTTTCTGCTGTCTACAAGCTGACATTTGCACATTCCACCTCACCTTATCTCATTCCCAGCACCTAAGTCCAAGCAACTCCAGGATACTGTGGTTTCTAGGGATTCCACTGCAGCCCCTTCCTTCCTTGAAGACTATACCCTCCCTACCTCCTACCAGCAATCAGCTTAAATACTTGCTCCTCAGAGTTTGGCCCCCAGTCCCTTTTAACTGTTAATTCCTTCCAGGGGCTGGGGATTCCAAAGCTCAAGAACAAAGACCTGATACTCTATGTGTCTGGGTGAGGAATGAGGACATGTGTGGGTGTGAGTGTGTGGATGTGTGTGTGTGAAGGAAGTAGAAGGAGGCACGGGAGAGGATGAGTGGGGAATTAACCTTTTATTCTTTGAATCTTCTACAAAAGTATATACAACAAAAATAGTATCTCAATAGTTACCCTTCTACAAAGGTAGTAGATTTAACTTTTTCTCTGGGGACCAAAATCTTCTACTTCATCACACCAGTCAACAACTTTTCTTCAATATCATCTCCTGCTACTAAAAGACAATTCACTATTACTCAGCCTTTCTCCGTACATGTTCTCCACAACGCGTCTCCAATCTATTCTTTGTTTATGACATCCACAGACAACAACTTCCAACCAAGTTGTCACAGCACAGAGCCCCAAGGAAAGAGATTTCTTACTGAAACAACTGTTGACAGTAGAGGTATTAAGAGAATTCTGGAAGGCTAACAACCACAGATAACCATAAAAGCATATTTGACTGAGGCATATCAATGCCTGTCGAGTGATTTGTATTCCTCAAAAGGACAAAAGGATTTGTATTGCTCTGTACCCCTGTCACCTCACACACAATAGCAAATCCTGTGGCCATGCTGTGAAGCCCCTTGAAGGACCATTTGATACTGCCATAATTTAATTCTATCAGTCTGGACCCAAAGTGGATCCACTGTGGACTAGTTTTCTCTTCAGAGAACACTGTGAATGCTTCAAAAGTAGTATTAGCTATAAGTATGCATTCTCCAATAGAAGGAACCAAGGCTTCTTGAATAAATGACTGGTTTGGGGGCAGGGAAAATGCAGGTTAGCCTGGAGCATCTTGTAGTAGCAGAAAGTGCTAAAAAAATAAAAATTAAAAAAAAATATGTGGGGGAGTGTCAGAGTGACACAGGAGCCAAACTTAAAGAGTTGCTGATGGGCAAAGCTGAAATAATCTGAGCAATGAAATAAATAACATAGCATTGGATTATAAGCCAAAGTAGAAAATAAATACCCATGAGTCTATGCTGACATAAGTAAATAACTGAATACAAAAAGGTGGGAAAAGAGATAAATCTCCAAATAATTTATGGAAATACTCCACCATCAAGAAGATGGTGTTTAATTCCCTTTTCCCCTTGATTTAATGACTTGCTTCTGAAGGATAGACTATGGAAAGGAGGGGGAAGTCACTTTACAATGGATAAATCTTGCAAAGACTACCTCAGTCAGGTGATCAAGGTTAACTTCTCCAGAGATAAGTTATACTGATATCATGTTCCCTTGATATGATGTGATGAGGAGGGCACTTTGCCTCTGTAGTATTCTTCCCCCAAACCCTTAACCCCAGTCTAATCTTAAGAAAACATCAGACAAACCCAAAATTGTGGAACAATGTACAACATACCTGATAGTACTCTTGAAAACTGTCAAAGTCATGATAGGAATAACAAAACTATCATCAATCAAAGGAGGCTAAGGAGGCTTGATGCTCCAGAATGAGATACTGGAACAAGAAAAGGATATTAGTGGGAAAACTAGTGAAATCTGAATAAAGTCTATAGTTGAGTGCAATGTTTAAGCTCATGGGTTAATTGTTTAGATTATAGTGTCCAGTTGTTTGGTCAAGCAGACTCTGGCCTGATTGTTACTATGAGGGTATTTCATAGAAGTATTTGCATATATAGTCAGTCGAGTGTATCTACAGCTGATTGCATCTACAATCAACAAAGGAGATTACCCTCAGCAATGAGAGTAACCTCCTCATTCAATCAGTTGGAGGTCCTAAAGCCAGAACTGAGGATTTCAGAAGTCAGAAAGAAAGATTTCTATCTCTGCTTCAGCCAGACAGCTTCTTCTGGAGAATTCAGCAACAGCTTTATGGGAGTTTCCAACACATGTCTTTTCCTGGGGAATTCAATGTCCCTTCATCAGCGTTTCCAACTTGTGGCCTACCCTACAGAATGCAGACTACCCATCTCCATAATTGCATGAGCCAATTTGCATAATGAACTATATATATATATATGTATATGTGTGTGTGTATATATATATACACACACACTTTTATACACCTAAATCCACCCTTATCCATATATCCTATCTGTTCTGTTTCTCTGGAGAGCCCTGATTAACAAATTGAGTTAATAGTATTCCAACATTAATTTCTTAGTTTTGACAAATACACCATAATTATGTAAGATGTTAACATTAGGGGAAACTGGGTGAGGGGTATATGGGAATTCTCTGTACTATTTTTGCAATTTTCTATAAATCTGAAATTATTCCAAAATAGAAAGTTTATATATATATGGTTCATTGGGCAATGACCCAAACAAGTAAAAGTGTCCGTTCCATCCTGGTATTTCTATTTCATTTATTCTGAATTTGCTTTGCCTACAAGCTGAAAACTGATCCTTTAACATCAACCAGGATGAGTAGATGTGGGAGAGAGTCTTCTCCTGACGACCTAAAATGTGTATCATAGAAACTCTTTCAACTCCCTGGGCAGAACTTGTTTGGCTCTGGGACAGCATTCGCCAAAGAAGAGCAAAGATGAATTATAAGTCAGCACTGAGAAGACTGCATCTCAGCTTTTTGTAATTAACAGCTCACTTCAGTGCCATATTTCAGCATAAAAGAAACCACAAAGGAACCAGCAGCCTCCATTTAAGAATTGTTATTGAATGTGTTATTGCAGCTATTAACACTTCTCAATTGTGATCCCTGGCAAATACTTCTATCTTCCCTTCATACCACCTTCATTTTTCAGTTCAGTTCTTTCTAAAGCTTTCTTACAGCACAGAGAGATTTTGGATTAATTTTTCCTGCCAAATCAAATTTTAAAAAATATTTTAAAAGCACTAGGGTCATCTCCTCAACTAATATCTATTTGGAGAAGATAAAATTCCACCTTCCACATGGAAATTAAAGATTTAAGCATGCTAAAAATAATGATATCTAATATTATACCATACATTTGCAACACACTTTCATACACCTAAATCCATCCTTACAATAACCCTTTAAGGTAGGCACAACAGATACCAACAGAGTGAAAAATCAGGCAAGTGGCTTAAGTCGCTTAAGCTCTCAGCAATAGACAGGTGGGAAAGAGACAAAAGCTAGATTGGGAGGGACTGAAGTTAGGAGAACCGAGAATATAATAGGGCCAACTCCCCAGAGGGAAAGCCGACAGTGTACATTACAAAGAAGGGATGGCCTGGGCTAGAAGGCATCACATCCGGGGGTGGGCAATGGCAGAAAGAGCATCATGGTGCCTGTGGAAACCCAGCTGATGTCCGAGACTCCCAGAGAGGGTGTTCTGGTCCTCGCTATAGCAAGGCTCTTATCCCAAGTAGATTATTAACCAAAACCAAGGCAGAAAACTTTTCATAGCATACTTCTTTCTGTCACAGATTGCTTCAGGAACTGCACAGAATTTGGTCTTCATTTGGAGGCTTCAGAACACTAGCTTAGAAAGGCTGGAGAGATAGGTTGTGACAATCATTCCCACTTTTCAAATGAAGAAAGAGATTAAGTGATTTAACCAAGCCAGACTATGCAGCCACACTGCCTGGAATCAAATCCAGATTCCACTGAGTGGAAGCTTCACCATCCCCCTCACCACCACGCCTCTTTGTAGACTGCAACCAGGAGAGGTGAAAGAGCATGAAGGAGGTACACCCTCTTCTCAACAACTTTGATCTAGAAATGGCACATGTCCCTCACGTCCCAGTGGCCCCTGCTTACTGCAAGAGAGGCTGGGACATGTCAGGTGGGTACATGCCTAGAAAGAAGCAGCAGATCTGGGGTGAGCAGTGCCTGCTACACTAGCTCTATGACCTTGGGAAAGTTAGCTTCTCTGTGCCTCGTTTTTTTCTCCACTATAAAATAGGGATGATAATATCACTGGCCCTATAGTGTTCTTAGGAAGATTAAATAAGGCAACACATGGAAAGCATTTGAACAGTGCCAGCTTCTAAGTTAGCTCTCCACAAATGCTGGCTATTATCATTATTTGCCTCATTATCATGATTATCAGCAAATTAAGTAGCTGGGACTTAAATCTACATCCTTTGACTCCCAGTCTAGGGAGGATTGTCCCTACTTTTCTGGGTTGCTGCTACAGTCTACAGCATCTATATAAAATGATTCAATTCTCAGCTTTCTGACTGAAATACAAATATTGTTTCTTTCAAAATCACCAATGGGAAAATCTGGTCACAGTAATTGGAAGTAACTCTTGGGGCTAATGAAAGGACATGGTACGTTTATTTGATTTCAAAAATTATAATTCAGGTTTTTTTCTTACATTGAAATTAAGAATTTCAATGAAAGACAGCATAAACATGCCATGCTGGGGAGAAAATCCAACTTAAGGGCTCATTGCTCCCTAGGCCTGTATTTTGAGGGGAGAAAACACATATTTGATTTTTTTTCAGAGAACACTCTTTTATTAACGGCCTTATTGAAGCAGCCACGGGCTGCTTACTAGATTATTTCTTGCCCTTCTAGCCTTTCAGCTAAAGCAGATTGTATCATTCCATATTTAGCTAATTCTATGTCATTTGCTTGAATATTGAGAAGAGTATCAGGAAATGAAAATCTCCTTCAGTGAATAATCTGGACACTTTCCTTTTCAATCAGGTAAATAAAAATAGAAGGCAAATATCATTAGCTCATGAACAGTAAATTTTTCTGTCCATATTCCTGAGCTATTTGACATCTAATGCTGCTGTTTGTTGCCTATAAACTGGGGCTTTTTGTAAATGTCCTGTGATGATGATTCAATACTTGGGTTGCCAGTATGTCTTGCCAACTACCTGGATTCATTTATTACCCTATCTCACTTATCAGATGAGAAAACCCGGAGCACAGTTGTCCTTGCTGGAATAATGTACAATTGGGCTTGAAGCATCAATTTATTCTCACCAAAACAGAAAGCATTAAACAAACAGATCTTGAAGAGGCATAATCGGGTCATCTTGTTCACTTCCAAAGTCAAGAAGGTAGAAAAAGAAAATCTACCCATGCATTCTCTCCCGAATAGGCCACCTCTGTACTCAAGACATCCCAGGAGTAGAACTTTTCAAGCAGGTTGTGAAGTCCAGGTTTGGAAAGTCTCCTTGACTCTTCTCTGAGTAAACCTCACCTTATTGGGTGATTCACCCACAGATCTCTGGAAGATGTGTGAGGGGACTTTAGATACAGTAATGTGGCAGGGACTGTGAGCTGTCTGTCAAAATCTGCTCCCCACTCTTAGAAAATAAGAGAAATGTAGCCAAGTATAAGGTGGCCCAGTGGGATTACACTCCCCAGAGAATCCTCAGGTAGATATGTCCATATAGCTATGTTTTCACCAAGGAACGTGGGCAGGAGTGATATGTACTACCTTTAGGTCTGGAATTTAAGACATTGAGCAAGCACCTTCATGCCACCTGCCTTCCTTCTTCTTCCCTTCAGGTTAGAACCTGAATGTGGCAATGACTCAATTTTGACAATGCAAACAATGATAATGCACTAGGGTCTTGCTACTCCAGTAACAAATGCAAGGAACTGGGAAAGAGGAAGAGCCTTGCTAAGGAATTGTCACTAATGGGAGTCACGGACTGGAAGTCAAAAGGGGAATTGCAGTAGATGAAATTAGAGCTACAGTTAAGAAATCTCTGGGGCTTCATGGCTGTCTGCAGCAGCTATCTTCCAAATGCATTGCCCCACTCCCCCAGCCTGAGCCCCCTGCCCTTCCCAGTGTCCAATGGCCAGTTCAGAACACTGTGGTCCTTGCCCTGTACGACTAAGCTTGAGTTGTTTCAAGGTCAACATTGTATACATGACAAAGGAAATGCTGGAGTGGTAGTCACAAATGATGCCACATGAATTCAGTAATTTTTAATTATCTAAAATAGCCCAAATGGCTTAGCTTGAAATATAATCCTATTCTCCCATTTGACTGCTACATCCATCTGCAAACAATTTCCTCTGCTCCTGTCCACATCCCATACTCAATCCATGTACTCTATCTCTGTTTTCAGCACACAAAATTTTTTCCATTCCTTCAGAATATTCCCTCTCTTATCTTGGCTTTGCACATGCTGTTCCTTCTAGTTTGAATGTTCTTTCTTCCAGAAATACAACCTTTCCAGAATCATTCTTCAAGACCAAGTGTAATGTTTCTCCCAGAAGCCATTCTCCAACTCCACCTGGGCTTTAGGTCTTTCCCCCTTCTGTCAATGGAAGCTAATGGCCCTTAAGAGAGGGTATTTTTTTTTTAATTTAATAGATTTTATTTTGAAATAAATTCGATCTTACAGGAAGAGTTGCAAAAACTGTACAAACCCATCATACCCCGACCCCCATCCCCCAATACCCGGATCCACCACCTTTAACATCTGGTCACACCACCATTTCTTTCTTTCCCTCCCTCTCTCCCTCCCTCCCTCCCTGTCTATCATCCATCATCTATTGCTCTGTCCTCTGAACATATGAGAGCAAGCTGCACGTATCTTTGAACAAACAGTATAATTCACATATACCTTTCCCATGGACAAGAACATTCTTTTATGCAATCTCATTAAGCACAGCTAAGAAGTTCAAGAAATTCAACATTGATACAAAGCTTACATTCTGTATTTCCTGTGTGTGTGTGTGTGTGTGTGTGTGTGTGTGTGTAAGATAGAGTATTTTAATTATTTATTTTCTTCTCTAGCTCCCAACTTACCTGGCCATACCTAGCGGGATAAACCTTATATTTAAACTCGTCTTTGAATTCTCTGCTGCAGAGCCTGGTACCTAGAAAATACGATGACTGTTTGCTGAATAAATTAATTCTCTCCCTACCCCATTCTTCCTTAGTCCATTACACTTAACAGAGTTTTCTCTATGTATATGTACATGTGTCCCTGGCTGGTTGCAAGTTTCCATTCCCAGTATGCATGTGCATTTTAAAAAATCTCTGAGAAAACATGGTGAGAGGGATGATGCCTCACCAATATGGACTAACTACAATGTGTAAACTCAGAATTGAATCTTAGAACATAGCCTAACGTGGACACAATAATTGTAATAGTCCCTAGATTGTAAGCTCTTAGAGCAGTTAACTCTATCCCTGAGTTGTAAGGCCTATCTCTAAACTTTGAGATGCTGATCCCCTAGCATATGTTGTCACAAACATTGGGACTGGCGGTTTGATGTGCTGAGCCCTCGAGCATGGGACTTGCCCTTATGAAGCTCATTACCACAAAGGAGAGTCTAAACTTGTATGTAATGGTGCCTAAGAGTCTCCCCCTGAGTACCTCTTTGTTGCTCAGATGTGGCCCTCTCTCTCTCTAACTGAGCCATCTCGACAGGTGAACTCGCTGCCCTCCCCACTACGTGGGACCCAACTCCCAGGGGTGTAAATCTCCCTGGCAACACAGAGTACGACTCCCGGGGATGAATGTGGACCCGGCATCGTGGGACTGAGAGTATCTTCTTGACCAAAAAGGGGATGCAAAATGAGACAAAATAGTTTCAGTGGCTGAGAGATTCCAAATGGAGTCGAGAGGTCACTCTGGTGGACATTCTTATGCACTATATAGATAACACCTCTTAGGCTTTAATGTATTGGAATAGCTAGAAGTAAATACCTGAAGCTACCAAACTCCAACCCAGCAGTCTGGACTCCTGAAGACAATTATATAATAATGTAGATTACAAGGGGTGACAGTGTGATTGTGAAGACCTTGTGGATCACACCCCCTTTATCTAGTGTATGGATGAGTGGAGGAATGGGGATAAAAACTAAAGGACAAATGGGGTGGGATGGGGGGATGATTTGGGAGTTTTTTTTCACTTATATTTTTTATTCTTGTTCTGGTTCTTTCTGATGTAAGGAAACTGTTCAGAGATAGATTGTGGTGATGAACGCATAACTATGTTATCATACTGTGGACAGTGGATTGTATATCATGGACGATCGTATGGTGTGTGAATGTATTTCAATAAAACTGAATTTAATAAAAAAAAAAAATCTCTGAGCACTCAGAATGCCTAACATAATTTGCAAACAAGAAGTTCTCAAATAATGTTGATTGATCAACTGAATGAAAAGTTTTCTCTAAAGATTCTTTAAATAGGACTCTGCCAAGTCAGTCAAGTAAAATTCTGAATTTTTCCTCTAGATTTGGAAAATACATGTACCCATTTTTATGCATTTGTCAAATTTTCTTTTCCTGTTGAGTATATAATTTGTCTATATTTTGGGAAGTTTTTAATAAAATTTTCCTGTATACCACTTGGATTTACCTTCTGTCTTCTGCTACTTCCACTCTTAGCACCCAGATTGTTGCTCTGAATACCATTTCCCATAAAAATGAACCAGGGTTCCATGGAGAAATGGCTGATTCCAGACCTGGGGCAGGAAATGTAGATGATATCTTTCTTATACCAGAAAGCAAGGAAGCTCTCATAAACTTCTGGAGTCATGTCAGTAGAAGTCATGAAACAACTTGAAGTGGCTTCCACTGGTCAAAGAAGAGATTATTTGAACATTTATAAAATAATATGAATTTATGTGAAATATAAATTTCAGTGGATTGAAATAAATCAATTAAGATAAAAGTCCATGGACTACTTGCCCTTATGAAGCTTGTTACTACAAAGGAGAGGCTCAACTTGCATATGATTGTGCCTAAGAGTCTCCCCCTGAGTACCTCCTTGTTGTTCAGATGTGGCCCCCTCTCTCTCTCTAACTGAGCCGCCTCGGCAGGTGAACTCGCTGCCCTCCCTGCTATGTGGGACCTGACTCCCAGGGGTGTAAATCTCCCTGGCAATGTGGAATATGACTCCCAGGGATGAATCTGGACCCAGCGTCGTGGGACTGAGAGTATCTTCTTGACCAAAAGGGGGATGCAAAATGAGATGAAATAGTTTCAGTGGCTGAGAGATTTCAAATAGAGTCGAGAGGTCACTCTGGTGGACATTCTTATGCACTATATAGATAACACCTCTTAGGTTTTAATGTATTGGAATAGCTACAAGTAAATACCTGAAGCTACCATTCTCCAACCCAGCAGTCTGGACTCCTGAAGATGATTATATAATAATGTAGATTACAAGGGGTGACAGTGTGATTGTGAAGACCTTGTGGTTCACACCCCCTTTATCTAGTGTATGGATGAGTAGAAAAATGGGGATAAAAACTAAAGGACAAATGGGGTGGGATGGGGGGGATGGTTTGGGTGTTCTTTTTTCACTTGTATTTTTTATTCTTGTTCTGGTTCTTTCTGACTTAAAGAAAATGTTCAGAGATAGATTGTGGTGATGAATGCATAACTATGTGATCATACTGTGGACAGCTGATTGTATACCATGGATGATTGTATGGTGTGTAAATATATTGCAATAAAACTGAATTTAAAACAAACAAACAAAAAGTCCATGGACTTATGGCCCATCTGAAAAACAAAACAAGCCATTTTAGTTTACTAGGCTACAGGAAGCAATATACCATGAAGTAGTTTGGCTTTTAACAGTGGAAATGTATTCGCTTACAAGCTTACAGTTCTGAGGCTGTGAAAATGTCCAAATGAAGGCACCATCAAAATGATGCTTTCTTCCTGAAGACCAGCTGCCTGTCATCCTGGACTCCCCTGTCACATGGCAAGGCACACGGCAGTGTCTGCTGGTCTCTCCCTTCTCTTCTGGATTTTGTTGCTTTCAGCTTCTTGCTTCCATGGCTTTCTCTCTCTTTGTCTGAATTACATTTTCTCTTATGAAAGCTTGCAGTAGTAGGATTAAGACCCAGCCTGATCAAGGTGGGACACATCTTAACTGGAGTAACCTCATTAAAAGATTCTACTTACAGTGGGTTCACACCCACAGGAATGGATTAGCTTTAAGAACATGATTTTCCTGGGTATGTACAGTTTCAAACCACCACGAAAGCAAACAAAAAATGCCTCATTAATTGCCTTTGGGGGATCTACGTAACCAATTCATTTTCTGAAAAATCCTTTAGAAGGGAAATTGTCAAGCATTTTTCCTGCCTTTCTTGTAGGAAGTATACCTTAGGGCATATAAAATTGAGTTTAAGTATCACCCTATAACTGCACAGCTCCATCTGCCCCTGAGCCTTGTTCAGTGGACATCCCCATCACCACCATTGCTGCTCCCACCCCTAACACTGCCAACCCTCTCAGCTTCCCCTGAGCTAACGGCTGGGTTCTGAATATGGCGGCGCCGTATCTGTAGCTATGGAAGGAGTAGCAGCCCTGGGGCCCAGGTCCAACCTGAGGGAGTGGGCACAAAGGCACTGGCTTTTCCCACCACTTCTGAACCCAGATAAAGTGCTAAATTGTAGCACATGGGATGTGGCTTCAGCTCTGATAGCTCTGTCTGGAATTGGGGGCGTTCAACACCTCCTGATGTGAACTTTGAACTTTGACCAGTGAGTGGTAGGATACAGAAAAGCAAAAGCAGATAGTCACACACACACACACACACACACACACACACACACACACACACACACACACACACCCTTCCATGGACTGTTCCAAGATACAGTGTTTCATGCTGGCTGTCTGGAAGATGTTCTATGTAACCAACTAATCAGTTGTGTTTTTTTGGTGCCAGCTCAATAACACACTACCTTGCATTTGCTTTTCCTCCATACCTGCCTCACTTCCCTTTTTCTTTGGCTGTTGTCACCCTTGGATGGCATCTCCCAATAAAACCTTAGCATGCAAACTTTCCTTAGCTATTGGTCTGTAGGGAATTTAGTTAAGTCATGGTGTAGCCAAATGTTTGAAGAAGCAAAATTCAGCTTATTTTATTTAATACAGAAATTACAGAACTAAAAGATCACCATTTTGAAATCTCTTATAAAATAATGCATCCATCATTTTATAACTCTCAAAAATTGATAATGCCACAGGAAGTGAGACAAATGGTGTATGTCTCCTAATGGAAACAAACAGAGAGAATATCTAGATGTTTTCATTTCTGTGGTGGGAGATAGGGACATTTTTTTCATGAAGACTCATATGATAAGGGGGTTCCTATCATCTGTGCTCTTGATATCTGAGAGATACCCTTTCCTTTAGCCTGACCCCATAAACCTGACATAGTTCAGCCAAACCAGGTTATCCATTCTATAAACACAGCTCTCATTTTCAACACTTCACCTTTTATCATATCTGTCCTTAGACCGTCTTTGCAAATCCACACAAACTGCCATCCTGAGACATTCAAAGAAGGACTGGAAAGAGAGAAGCCTTGCTTGGATCAACAATATGTGCATACAATTCACTCCAGTCTATGCCAGAGAAGCCAAAATTGAAAACAAACTTTCTTTGAAATCAAGTTTTCTTTGATTGTTTTCTGACCAGAATGATTTGTTTTTCCTCCTATGAGCTCCAAAAGCACCTATTTTGAACTTTTTGCAAGTCAATTATCATTTCCTTCATGTTTTTCAAACTGAAGTATTTAAACCCACATTGGCAATGGATAAGAATTTAGGCAACGCCACAGAATAAACATGGGACCCCTTCCTAGGATGTCAATTTTATTTAATATTTGAAAGATTAGACAAATTTTTAAGAGACTCAGTATTAATGTGGATATATTATGCAGTAGAGTGCATATTTTGTTATTTTTCCTGATATAACATGCAGCTGTAACTTTTGAACCTAAACTTGCCTGAATTCCACCCCTTGTTTGGAGAAGGTGGAAGTGTTGTAGATGTGCATATTTAACATGCCTCTGGTTTATTCAAGTGCATAGTAAGTATGAGACCATCTTTACGTAATACACTCCTTCCCTGCTATTATTACTTGGAGCATGAAGTGTTTTGAAAAAGGGTGAACCTTCTGGGAGGAAAAGTGTTTGAGATATCAGTCCTATTTTTTCAGTATTCAAAATTGTAGAAACATGTATGGATGGCTTGTGATGTTCCTGCAGAAGGCTTGGTGTCAGGGAAGGGCTACCAGTCTTGTGCGGTAAGACAGCCTTATGAATACAGGTGGTGGGCCAAGGTGGCTCTGCTCCTAGAGTCGGAGGCTTTCCTTGGGGCATCGGCATGGCCTTTAGACCCCAGTTGGTAAGTGGCCTTGGTGAACACAAATGAGTCCACTAAAAGATACCATAAATTCTTCTGCCAGCATCACCTCTAGGCTGTGGCTCTCCCTAAAATGGAAAGGTTAGTGGGGACTATTGAAGACCAAAGTGAATCCTTTGGTGATGTCATGTAGCAAATTCTTTCTCTACTCTTGTAGGAGGAGTCACCAGTGCCTATTCAAAGTCTAGACTATGATCAAACTAAGGCTTTGACTTGAAGAAGAGGTAGAGGACTACAGCAGTAGTAGAAGAGAGAATTTTTAAAAGTGTGTCAATAGCGCTTTTTAATCCACCTCTCCTTCGTCCTAAACACAACTACTCCCCGCCCAGTTAATCTCCATGTTTAGCTGCAGCAGATTAGATAGATAGATAGACAGATAGATAGATAGATAGATAGATAGATAGATAGATATAGATATGTGTATCACATGCATGCATATACATACACTGTGTTCTTATATATTTCCCACCTTATCCTAATTCTTTGAAGGCAAAAAATCTCCTCCAGTGTTTCCTTTCTTGGTCCTCCAGAGAAAAAAGGCTTCTATATTTGGTGGGTGACAGTGAAATTAATGAACTGACTGATGAAGTTAATATGGGGAATGCCATCATTGGCTTTGCTTTTTCAGGAAATATGGATTTGGTTTTTATGGATACCAATTTTAAAAAAGCTGCCTCTCTGAATCTCACAGCATTTTCTTCACTAATACATTCGCATTCCCAAAACATAATTCTTCAGACTTAATGATAAGAAACCAGTGGTAAAAGATTTAAGAGATTATATCATATTGAATGAAACAATTCTCTCTTATGAAGGAATTCAATTTTGTTATGAGAACTGCAAAGGATTTCAGTCTGTGTCAGCATGGATCTGTATAAGATCTAGTGGCTTTTGTGTTGACACAGGTGTTATCAGAATTCAAGGCATGTCTTAATTTCCTTGGAGTACAAAGAAAGCAGGAATAGAAATAGGGAGATAGATGTGTCTTGTTGGAGAATAAACATTAAACACATAAGCGTGTGTATTTTTAAATGACTTTTCAAGGAAAATCCTTGGTTTAGTTGCATGGTTTCACTGCAGAGCCATCCCTCTCCAGTCCAATGTTCCAGAATCATATGCTTGTGCCAAAATAATTTGTTTCTTGGAGCACTTGAGACTTCTGCCATAATGAGAATCTGTGAATCTTACAAGGTCAGTAAAGGTTATCAATACACACCCAGAGCCTACAAATCAATCCCAGACAACTGAGTAGCAGGATGGCTATTATAAGAACACCAGCATCAGCAGAATTACAACTAACAAAGAAATATAATGATTTTCTCAATTCTGGCACAAAAAAAGTGGCAAGCTTGCTAAGAATGGTACAGAAATAGCTAGCATGGATTTTGATACCCAGGACTTCCTGGAAATGTCAAGTTTGTGTTATTTTTTATTTTTGACTAGAGGTTCACGATATAAATAATTTCATTTGGGTTTTTTCTGTTTTTTTTTTCCCCCTCCTATTTATAGCTGTAATAGGAAAAATAATTTATGTCCAACAAAAATATTTGCCATAATAACTAAAATAGACTAAAATGGAAATCACCATTCACTGAATGTGGCCTACTTCTTCAATGTACACTTAAATATCTATTTATATTAAATTACAAAACCTATTATGTACCTCTATTATCTCTTAGCAAATAAGAAACAAGCCAACATAAGTGAATATCCTTATTCTTAGGAAATGTACATGGAAGTATTAAGTGTTCATGGAGCATGATGTGTATGACCTAATCTCAGATGTTTAGAAAATAGATAAATAGGAAAAAAAGGTAGATTAGATATAGATAGATAGATAGATAGATAGATAGATAGATAGATAGATAGATATAGAACAATATGGCAAATGTGGCAAAATATTAAAAGTTGATAGATCTGGGTTGGGGATATTGGAGTTCTCTGAACGGGTTTGTATTACTTTTGCAACTGTCCTGTGAACTTGAAATTATTTCAAAATAAAAAGTTTAAAAAAAAAGAAAAGAATCAAACCAATGAGAAAGACTTGCTCCAAGGCTTCCAGGAACATATGTTCAGGTGTGGATGTCCAGCTCAGGCAGGTTCTAAAGAAGTTTACTAAATGACAGAAACAGTTTTTTTAAAATGTGGTTAATATTATTATTATTGCAAGTATTAGCACACACATTAAATAAGAACATATTTTTAATGGATTTAATGATAATGACCATTATATCATGTTTTGATGAGAAAAGTAGGCAGTGAAGGTTTTGTGGAAAATGGACATTTCTTTTTTAAATTAACTTTGTAAAGGTATAATTTACATGCAATGAAACACACCATTTTAAGGGTACAGTTTGATGAGTTTTGACATATACACCCTGGCAACCATCACCACAATCAAGATATAAAACATTTCCATCAACCCAAGAACAGCTGTGTCTTTGTGCATTCAGTCCACTTCCACCTGGCCCCTGGCAACCACTGATCTGATTTCTGCCACTATCGATCAGTTTTACCTTTTCTAGAATTTCGTATAAATGGAATCACACAGTATGCAGTCACATGTTTATGTATGTTACTGACTTCTTTTGTTTATCTTAATGTTTTTGAGATTCATCCATGTTGTTGCATGAAAATGTAGTTGATTCCTTTCCTTGCTATGTCATATCTATGGACACAATATCTTTTCAATCTGTATCTTTGACCAGTTGTCAGATACTACAGGGTGGTGAACTAATACTAATAAGTCACTAATACAATGTAGTGAACTTCCACTTTTTGTTTTCTACTTCATTAGCAGTTACCTGATATTCTTTGATTAGATGCAGTCTAGGGTCAAAACTGTGAAAAGGTCCAGATGGCTAGACTGACCATGATCTTGGTCAAACTGATATAAGAAAATGACCTGTTAGAGCTTAGAGAATTGGGCAAAGAATGAACACTGTATGATTGTAAGGACCAGTGTTACATCACCACTGCTATGGTGGGTACAATGCTTAAAGATTTTTCCTTGTGGAAAAGTCATTTTTTATTTCCCCTATCAGAGAAGCTCTTTTATATTCAGACTTTATTGAAATATGTTGAATAAGAAACCATCTTGGACTATTGGCAGCAGCAGAACCTGGCAACTAGGCCCTCCTGGCACCTGAGACGCCCCTGGAGACTGACCCCGCCCTGCGGCCCAGGCTGGAGCCAGAACCCAGCTGGTGCCATGTCTCCCAACTGGGATTCCATTTACCTCCAATGAGCCCTGTTCCAGGCTGCAGGAGCCACCAGGTCACCCCCTCTCATAAAGCAAAAGCAGCCACGGTTGCAGCACTGTTCAGCACTGCTAGTCCTCCAGCTGTCGGGCCAGCTGAAGGAGAACTATACCCCATGGAGTGCTGGTGGCTGACAACGCTCATTTCCCACAACTCTTGCTTCTGCTGCAAGCACTGTCACACAAAGCTCAGCCTGGATGCTACGCGGTGTTGCACAGGGAAGTTTACTGTAAAGCCCACTTTCAGCAGTTGTTTAAGAGGAAAGGTAACTGTGATGGAGAGTGAGTAGGGGAAGGGAGAGTTTCAGTAGAAGCAGCACAAGGAGCTCTGGGGCTACAAAGAGGTGGACTCTGGCACCAAAGACATTCTGAGACCCTAGAGGGCCTGGAGTGGGGCAGTGGGAGGGGTGGGAAAGAGACTGGATCTGGGCTTGGTCTGGGGGGCAGTGTTGGTGTGGGGGTGGAGTTGGAAGGGGATGAGGCTATCATGCTCAGGCTGAGGGTTACTGGGGCAGGGCTCTGCTCCAGGTTTTCTGGGTGGAGGTTTGGGAGCCAGGTTTTGAGTTAACTCACCACACTGCTTCTGGCTTCTTTCAGCCCAGCTTGGACCTCAGGGTCCCAAGCTCCTCACTGCCTCTGGGGTCCTGTGTGGTCCCCAGGCCTCCCCATCTACTTCTGCCCTTGTCTGGTTGGGAGCCACAGAGACTGGGAGGAAGGAGAGGGGGGGTGCTGCCTGCTGGGCCTCACAGATGGCCCACCTGGTCCCAAGGGGCGGCAGGAATAGGAGAGCGGAGAAGCCCTGCCCCTGGCAAGTGGGGCTCAGGACCAGCTCGCACCTCCACGCCTCCGAGTCACAAAGCAGAAGCTAAAGCACCCACCAGGCTGGAGTGAGAGCCTCAGAGACTAGCAGTGGGGCTGTCTGCGGCCATGCTCCGTTCTGACTGTTGTGATCAACCCTGTTTTAAACACGTTTAAACAGATCCTGACTCTGTACAATGTGGCCTAGCAAGGGGCTGTGTGGCAGGAAGGAGGCAAACTCACTACGAGAGCAGAAGGAGGAATAGGGTCAGCCCGGGGTATCCTGGCTTTAAGGGGGAGGCAGGGGGTGTTGTTTCTGGCGATGAGTGTCCGGGAAATACTAGCTAGCTTGAGAAAAGGGGGTGCTCTCCCCAGCCAGGTCTCCATGCTGTCAACTGCAGAGTGGTTTTATCACCAGAACTCCACTTTCCCCCTCAACTTTGCATTGGTTAAGTGATCCTAGACCCGGCAGCTGACTTAGGCACCTATCTGAAGGGAAAGAGCGAGTTCTGACAGCGTGAGGGTCAGGCAGGCCGTGGGTGATAGCATGGCCTCCCTGCGCTTTAGTATGGTGGGGTGCAAGGCAGAACTCTCTGTGTCTTCTCTGAGGCCCCTTTCCCTTAGAGGGTGTCAGAAGTCCCCAAATCTCCAGCTCCCCTTCTTCTAGCCCTTTGTCCCGGAAATCAGCAAGGAATGGTGGAAACCAGCAGATCCGGAAAGTGCTGTTGAAAGTTTCGTGTCTGCTTTTCTTTTGTCCCCAGTAGTTCCCATGTTTTTCCCCCTGAGGAAAAAAAGAAAGAAAGAAAGAAAATATTACCCTCTGGCTCTTTATTCCCTAGCCTTTGCAAGTTGGTATGGTCCTTCTATGTTCCTTTGGACAAGGGTTTTTTATAAAATTATTTTCATACTAAAATATTAAATATTTTTATCATTTGAAATGTCTAAAGGTTTAAATGTTTAAAATGTAAAACAAAAGAAGAAATAGTATAAAAAATTAAAAAGAAAGAAAACACTCCAAACCTCTAGCTTTGAGAAACTCAAATGGATATAAATTATCTACATTTGTCAATTAGTTTAGCAGACTTCTGTTATCGACTCGAAAACCAAAGGTGATGATTATAGATAAGAATTGTATTCCGGCAGGCAAAAGTAAAATAGCTAGCTAGTTAGAAATGCAATTGTGGTAGAATTTTTTTTCATTTAATTTTTATATCATCAGCAAGTTTGTGCAGTAATACAATGTTTAAAATATACTTTGATACAAAAAGAATTCTCAACCAAAAAATTAGTACAAAAACATGAGCTAGAAGAAAGTCTTATTGATTCCTTCTTATAAAAAGAAAATTGAAAGGAAGTTTGTGCTAATGAGGCGCTAGTGTTATATTTTGTAGAAAACAGGGCAAATCAGCTTAATGATACACATTCATTTGTAGGAGTTTAATGAAATACAGAAAAGCATATTTAGAAACCCCTTCAGGAAGATGACAGTATTTGTTCAGAAAAAATTCCTTGACAAGCCCGCTTGGGAGAACTCAAGTGTAGGCACACCTGTTCTGCAGGCTGTGTGCTGGAGTGGGATGTAAGTGGGGTGGTGGGAGCAGGAAGGTTGCAAAGGGTTAGAAAAAAAGTGGATGTGGAGCCAGCTTTGCTTGACTTGGCTGCCTTTTTGTGTCCCTCCAAACCCATAACAATATAACCAAACTCATTAAACATATTAAATGAGTCCTTTTTTTTTTTTCAGGTCTGGATCCATGTGCAAGGAACTAAAGCAGCCATCAGGGACTCAGGGGAGAAAGAACAAGTGAGCACGAGGAAGCAAAGAGGGGCAGGGAGAGAAGGAGAGGGAAAGAATGAAGGTTAGGACAGAGTTTGGAAGGAATGTGCAGAAATTATGGAGTGAAGGGGGGGGATCTCTAGACTCTAGCCAAGAAATTGGGTTTGAGGCAATTTTATCTGGGAAGCAAGAAGATATCCATAGCAATCTTGCAAGCCAAACTTTAAAATCTGCTTGAAATGGTCATTATGATTTTGGTGGTAAATATCCCCCACATCCAGCCACTATGAGGAACTAATGCCACATCTTTTTCCATTTTATCAAAAATATAAAAACAAATGATAAAAAATTGACCAAGGTAGTTTGTATTGCCAATACATGCATATTCTAATGATTCAAATGCTAATTAAACAATGCTGACTTTCCCCACCTCTGTCAATCATGTGAAATCTTATTCAGTTCCCCCAATACTGAAATGTTCATGCGTGTACAGTCTTCCCTATCATGACTTTAAGGTCTATTTTTCATTAATCCTTAGCTGATATTAGTTCTTAGAGTTTCTTATGGAAAAAATAATGTTTTAATTCATACACACACACACACACACACACACACACACACATGTGCACGTGCCTGGGTTACATATATATTCTTAGATGGAGCATGAAGTAGAAACAAAGCACAACAAGGTCGGGAAGGTTTGTTTTGTTTTTAGTTTTGAATGCAAATAAAGGTAGTAGTTCTGGGGAAAGCCCCTACAGACCACTTTACCACACTGCAAATTGTCAAAGTCTGAATTACAGGCATTCCTAGTCTTAAGAGGCTGAGTGTGACTGTGGGAGGGTGTTAATGATCTAGACATCACATCTGAGAGCTGTCCATGGCATGCACTATGGGTAGGCAGAAATATTTGCAGTATTACTGTGGACTGATCAATTTGGACACCCACAAACTGTAAACATTTTACTAAAAACCAGAATCATGTTGAGAATGAATGGTTCCATTTCAAAATGCAATTTCTATTTAGGAAAACAGATTATGAAAATTCATTTTATTCATGCACTTATTAAATGTATATTGATCCTACAATATAGCTATTCTTCAAGTTAGTAAAGAGCCAGACCAGCAGAAGCCACAGACAACACAGAAAGACCCATAGGGACGCAGTGATAATATGGTGAGCAAAGCAGGCAGAGTCCCTGTCCCCAGTAAGCTCACGTTCTAGTTGTAGGGTGGGGGACGACGGGTACATTTCATGTTAGAATTACGTGCCATGAAGCAGGGTCAGACAACAGAGAATGACAGGGGATGCCACCTCAGGGAGGGTGGACCGGAAAGGGCTCACTGAGGAGACCTCGGGAGGTGAGGTGTGAGCTCTGTGACGATCTGGGGGAGAAAATACCAGAGAGGAGAGCAAAGGCAAAAGGAATTTATTTCTGAATGTAGCCTTTATGATGCTTGGCAATTATGGTCCAGGTAGGTCTCGATTATGGATTCTCCAAATAAATGAAAATAACATATAGCCCGACTATAGTCATACACACACACATATATTTCTGTCAACCAGACAACCAGGAACATGAATTAGCTAAAAGTTTTCAGACTGTAGAGTGATTGAGAATCATGTGGGGATTCAGGTGAATAAGAATAGTGCAGGAAAAACTGGCAGTCTGTTGGATATTTAATTAGCTCTTAGTTTTTATAGCAGTGATTGGGCTTCAACTTTTTCTAAGCTCAATTTAAATGTCTTCAGCAAAGGACAGTTTGCTGAGTTGGATCCAGCAAGCAGAGGGGTGTCATGAAAAGAGCAAAGAGTTACTTCCAGCTATAAATGGCACGTGATATCATTTGGACCAACTCTTCCATTGAAGATAACTATGAAATCTGGATATAATTTTTCAAAATCTTGAAAGCACTGTAGAGAAAAATGATAATAAGGATTTACCAGGCTAAAATTTTGGAGAGGTGAGTGGAGCCACTTCTATCTAGGGGATGCTTGTCAGCCTAAAGATGAATTTGTGAGAGTGAGAAGGTGGGAAAAGGGACATCAAAAATTAGAGTCTAGCACCTATCAAAAGTTAGAGCCTACTGAAACCTCCCTCACCTGGGTCCTGCCCTGGGACCCTAAAGGGTTGCAATGTGGAAGCGAGGATATAGGCCATGGTCCAGCAAATTATCTGGGTGGACCAATAAACCTCAAACCTTGGTCTTGGACTGCTATCACACTTAGGTGCTGGCAGAATGAAATCTTTTAGAAAAGAAGAAAACATCACCCTAGATCCAGGTTATTTCTATAATTTTTTTCACAAAGACAATGTGTAAGAAAAAAAAAGAGGCTCCAGAATCATCAGAAACAGCAGGAAAAAAAAAAAAAATAGATGAAGAGAACTCCAAATCCCGTAATGCAACTTTGCTTACCATGTTCATAGTGATGAAAGGGAACTTTGGAAACTTCAGCAAGAAAGTGGTAACTTTTAAAAATGATATTGGAGGTTTGAGAAATAACAAAATAGAAAGTGCAGAAGTAAAAAAGTACAATAATTGAAACTGAAGAAGCAATAAATGGATAGCTGACGAGAGAATTAGTGAATTGAAAGGTAATTAAAAAAGAGACAGTCCAGTGTGAAGCACAGAGAAACAAGAGTGGAAAATAAAGAGGCATAGAGCATACAGTGTGAAGGATTAACAGATATTTAATTAGAGACACAGAAGGAGAGGGGAAAGGACCAGAACAATATTTGAAGAAACAAAGATAGAGTTTTCCAGAAATTTCTAAAACAAGAAGCCTGACAAAATCCAAGCAAGACTTTTTTTTATAGTGGCCACACCGAGACACGTGAGAGTGATGCAACAGAAAATCAAAGGGAAAAAAACTCTTGAAAGAATGTGGAATCAGTTAAAAATTAGGTTTGAATCCCAGCTCTACCATCAATAGATCATGTGACCCAAGCATGTTACCTCTCTGTCCCTCAACTTCCACATCTGCACTAGGTAAGTTAAGGGCTAGGTCACATAGTTGTTGAAAAGATTCAACAAAACACCTATGTAGTACACCTACTGCATGTTAAAAAATGGTTCCCTTCCCTTCCCAGGGTGCTCTCTGAGTCATGCCACACTGTCAGTAATTGCCAGGACTTTGCAGGTCCAGCCTTGTGAAGAGTCACTCTTAAGGAGACATTTTAAACTTCTAGTGCAGATTTCTCCCTCAATTAGCTTGAAGTGTAATACTGAACCCAGAAATCTAGTCAAATCATTCATCAGGTAATGATATCAATGCAAGGATATTTTCTTTTAACCTTTGAGGTAAAGGGAATAGGTATTTACAAATTAAATAAGATCCTAACCCAGTACAAAGTCATTTTCAAATCATATTTTTGTCTAAGTACTATAATATATATCATGGCAGAATGCATCAACTTCTTAGTCAAACTTTTTCTTACGTTAATTATAAAAACCTAAAGGATCAGGATTATACCATAAAAGAAAATGGATATTTATCTACAAATACTATCAAATGAGTTTCTTCAACATCTATTACTTTGATAACTATTGGTTTTTTAATTTTGTTTTTACTTTCTTTGCTTTATAGTAAAAGCCTCTCTTTTTACCTTCAAAGGTAGCATCTTTAATTTGTATTTGCTGAAAATTTCTCTCCATTCCAAATGTTATGTGAACTTCTGAAAAGAAATGATTATCGGAAACAGGTTAAACTTTCAGTATGGATGAACAGTTATATTTGTACTAATTCAGGTTTTCTCACATGCTCTTCCATTCGGCACTCATACTCCTTGATATGTGTCCTATTGCTATTCTTGCACATCTATGAAATGACATATGTACAAGGATATTTATTACTGCATGCTGTTAGAGTAAATGTTTGGAGACCACTTAAATAAAGGAGGGGTTGGATAAATTACAGTATATCTCAACAGTATAATACTATTCAGGTATTAAGAAAAATAAGATCCTGTCTTAGTTTCCCAGCTGCTAAAACAAATACCATACGATGGATTGGCTTAAACAATAGGAATTTATTTGCTCACAGTTCTGAGGCTATGGGAAGTCCAAAATTGAGGCAGCAGTGATGCTTTCTTCCCAAAGGCTGTGGTGTTCTGGTCCTGGCTGCTGGCAATCCTTAGTCCTTGGTTTTTCTGTCACATGGCAATGCACATGTTGGCATCTTTTCCTTTCTCTTCCAGGTTACATTGACTTTTAGATGCTTCTTCTCCAAGTGATTTTCACTCTCTATGTCTGAATTTCATTTTGCTTATAAAAAACTCCAGCAATCCATATTAAAGCCCAACCAAATTCAGTTGGGACACACCTTAACAGAAGTAACATCTTCAAGAGATCCTATTTACGATGCCCATACCCACCAGAATGCAGACCAAGATAAAGAACATGTTCAAACTGGAGTACACAATTCAATCCACCACAGTCCCCTTTGTGCAGAGATATGTATAGATCTCTATATATTTTCAAAATATTGCATGGTGAAAAAAATCAAGGAGTAGAACAATGTACATAGCATGCTATCATGTGTGGGGGAAAAGCCGGTAGATATATTTATATACCTAACAGTAAATGCATTGAATGTTTACCCTGGAAGAATATCCAAGAAATGAAATAGGTTGGAGATAAGAGCCTTGCATTTCACTGTATAGGATTTATATACTTTTTGAACCTTATAGCCTATGTATGTATGTATGTATTACTAAAAAATAAATAAATAAAACTTTAAAAATCTATTTTAATTGATTACTATGTGACAGACATTGTTCCAAAACAAAAAATAAAACCTTTTCATAGACTCTAGAGCATCACAGAATTCAGGAGAATACACAACAAAAAGTTTATGGTAACTTTTCCAAGACTCTTCTGGATTTTACTATACCAATTAATTCTTTAAATCATATTACACTTTATATCCAGTAAATTTTATGCTACACAGAAGAAAAACTATGTCCCAAGCCAATTACATCTAAAGCAAGTTCAGGGCCAAATCTTGCCTACCATCTGTATTTGTAAATAAAGTTTTATCGGAACACAAGTACATCCATTTGTTGCAACAGAATGGCCTGCAAAACCTAAAATACTTACTATTTATCCCCTTACAGAAAAGGTTTGCCAACTCCTGATCTAAAGCAATGAAAAAATGAGGCTACGAAAATATCTTGCTTGAGTAATATAAAAGCAGCGCACAGTCAATCAATGATTTTAAGAGGGCGTTTTTTTACTGTGTAAAGGGAATGTATATCTTGTTTCTCTCTCCGTAGTAAGAAACACACTCTTAACATATTTTATATTAACCCATGTATCTTTTTCTTTAAACATGTTCTGTGTATTGCTAGAACCCACCTTGCCAATAGTTGAACAAAGCCCAGATATTTGCTTCTTTTTTTTTCCCCAAAAAGGAATATCCTGGCAGATTTGTTTTGTGTATTCTATGCTGCCTAAATATTGACCTCATTTTATAAATCTCAAAATCTATGTATCTAAATTTAATTTTACTTAAGACTCATAAAGTGACTAAGGCAAGTCACTAGTTTGCTCTGGATCTCAGCTGTCAAGGGAATCAGCCCTTCCATGACCAGCAGAACATCATGGTACGTATTCTAAAAATTAAGCATCTTAACCCAATGGGATGTTTAATGTTGTGTCCCTAGGATAAGTACTGTAACCCCTATAGACAATAAATGTTTTACTAGACAAACATTGTGACCTCTCAAAGTTGGTTCTCAGTCCCCCTTTCCAATGGCCTTTTTGAAGTTTGCTATTTTAATACCATGAAGTCTACATCCCCCTCCCCTGCTGAGGAAACAAGATGGGTGATTACCCCTTTGTTCTGGTTTGCTAATGCTGCTGTTCTACAAAACACCAGAAATGGATTGGCTTTTATAAAGGGGGTTGATTTGGTTGCATAGTTATAGTCTTAAGGCCATAAAGTGTCCAAGGTAAAGCATCAACAATTGCATACCTTCACTGGAGATGGCCAATGGCATCTGAAAAACCTCTGTTAGCTGGGACACGTGGCTGGCATCTGCTTGCTCCCAGGTTGCATTTCAAAATGGCATTCTCCAAAATATCAGTGTCAGCTTCAATGGCAGTCTTCAAAATGTCTGTGTCAGCTGCAGCTCTGAGGTCCCTCTGTTTGCTAGCTCTTTTTATAGGACTCCAGTGAGCTAATCAAGACCCACCCTGAATGGGTGGGGTCACATTTTCATGGAAACATTCAATCAACAGGTCACACCCTAATCAAAGTTGTCACTCACAGTTGGGTGGGTCACATCTCCATGGAAACACTCAATCAGAAGTTTCCAGCCTAATCAACACTAATACCTCTGCCCCTACAAGATTGCATTAAAGCATATGGCTTTTTCTGGGGGACATAATATATACAAACTGGCACACCCTCCCTCTCCTGGGTAACAGAAGGTTCCTCCTCCATGCTGACCCAAGTCAATTTTCAGAGAGAATCTTAGGTTGTCCTTATGAGAAAGGCATCAAACAAATGAAGGAGGGACATTCTGCAAAACAACTGGCCAATACTTCTCAAAATTGTCAAGGTCATCAAAAACAAGGCAAGTCTGAGAAACTGTCATAGCTAAGAGGAGTCTGAGGCAATGTGACAACTACATGTGATGTGGTATCCTCGATAAGATCCTGGAACAGAATAAGAACACAGGGTAAAAATTAAGGACACCTAATAAGTATGGAGTTTAGTTAATAGCAATGTATCAATACTGGTTCATTAATTATGGCTAGTGTAGCATACTAATGTAAGATGTCAGCAATAGGGGGAACTGGGTGTGGGGTGTATGAGAAATCGCTGTACTATCTTTGCAACTTTTCTGTAAATCTAAAACTATTGTAAATTTAAAAGTTTATTTTTAAAATAGGAAGAAGAAAGGCTGCAATTTTGATGATTTAAGGAACTGGGCTTTGTGACTCTCCTTCCTTTCCAAAATGCACTTTATAAATGATGAAGTATTGGGTTTTTGTTTGCTCATTTGTTTTTTCTTAATTCTTGATATTTAATTCTGAGTAGTGGTAGCTTTTCTACAATTCAGTTTCTCCCTCTGTTAAGTTACAATGATAGCAATATGGAAAGACACCTTAGGCAACGATGAAGAAGCAATCTTGCATTTGCTATGTTAACTTGTAAGACTGGGTTCTTACCCACATAACCCAAAACTCCCTGAAAGTGATAAGAAAACCAGGCTGCCCCTGGTTTTCATGTGAAAGTCAAAACTGACCTGTCTCTGAAGCCTTGCTTCAGGGTGTCTCACTAATTCCACTTTCTAAAATAACTGTCCTGCCATACTGGCAAGTTTTGAGTCCTTCAGAAAATTTTGTTATTTTATGAGAAAGGATACCAGAAACTCTTGCATAGCCCTGTCAGGATATCATCAGCTCATTATAGAGTATGGAAGTTTTAGTCTTGGATGTTGTCAGAAAATGTGAATGAAAAGATCCATCAACTGACAATAAGAAAAAAAAAAGGTAGAAAAATGTCACACTAGAACTAAGAACGCTTTTTAAAGGGTCTGTTGTTTTTCCATCTTAATATAGCTTTATTTGTGGATTTATCTCATAAAAGATGAGCCAGGCACACAATTAGTCAAAGGCACAAATTAAAAGGCATGCTGTCTAGCTTTATTTCATTAGGAAACTAATCCCAGCCATGTTTATTTTGGCATTGCTAGCACATGTTGAAATGAATTGAATTAGAATAATAAAGGTATGATTTTAGGGGGACATATGCCTATTTATAAGCTGAGGAAGTATTTATAGTGGTTCCAAGGTATGAATATGTGTGTGTGAATGTGCATGCAATGTAATAAATAAGTTATACTGCAAACATACAGAGAGCTTTACACATCCAAGCTTTTGCTGTTGGAGATGTTTACAATAAAGCTGTCTGAAATGTGTGCAAATGTCAGGAGGACATTTTTCATCTAGAAGTTGTCCCAGTTTTGCTCTTAGACATCTAATCACGTTCCTGTGGTTGGGGAATTTCCCACCTTATGAGTTTGGTCAGAGGTAAAGCCCATCTTTCACTATCCAAACCGAAGATGCCAGATAGTCTCATGGTGTCATTTGCACTTAATGACCTAGGCCTTGTCAGTTAAATATAGCCACTCCAGACCCTTAAACAGGGGAAGCAAGGAAGCAGGACTGGCAGGAAATTTTTTCTGGCAACAGCAGTATTGTCAGCAGCCCCCTTTACTGAGGTAAGGCAGTGACATGGTACCAGTGACAGAGTGTCCTGTCAGTGCATAAATTGTAAAGTACAATGTCAGGGTGCCAGTGGTAGGGTCCTCACTAGACCAATAGTGCCAGTTTGAATGTATTATGTCCCCCAAAATGCCATTATCTTTGATGTAATCTTGTGTAGGTGGACCTATCAGTGTTAATTAGATTGTAATTCTTTGAGTGTTTCCATGGAGATGCGATCCACCCAACTGTGGGTGATGACTCTGATTGGATAGTTTCCATGGAGGTGTGGTCCCACCCATTCAGCACAGGCCTTTATTAGTTTACTGGAGCACTATATAAGCTCAGACAGAAGGAGCGAGCTTGCTACAGCCAAGAGGGACACTTTGAAGAATTCACAGAAGCTGAAAGAGGAACTGCAGCTTCTTTGCTTGGAGACAGCCTTTGAAAGCAGACTTTTGCTCCGGGGAAGCTAACAGAGGACAAACGCCCCAAAAGCAACTGAGAGTGACATTTTGGAGAGAAGCTGAAGACTGGAGAGGAACATCCTGGGAGAAAGCCATTTTGAAACCAGAGCTCCAGGGCAGATGTCAGCCACATGCCTTCCCAGCTAACAGAGGTTTTCTGGACACCATTGGCCATCCTCCAGTGTAGGTATCTGATTGTTGATGCATTACCTTGGACATTTTTTGGCCTTGAGACTGTAACTGTGTAACCAAATAAACCCCCTTTATAAAAGCCAATCCATTTCTGGTGTTTTGCATTCCAGCAGCATTAGCAAACTAGAACACCAACTTTGTGGGATAATTTTAGATGTGTAGGATCTAGATGAATTGGGCTACCTGACTGGAGATAGCAGAATCCAACCCTCCTTGTGTTTCTGTGAGTTACCCAATATCTTCTCAATAAACTTTTTCTATGTTTAAATCACCCTAGATTGGTTTATTTTCCTTATCCTAACAGATAGTGCAATGGCTGCAGACAATATACCACCAGGGAAATAGAGAAGCTGAGATTGATTATCTGGCCAAGTCAAAGTTCAAGGCAATGAAAATCCAACTCATATTGAGGAGACAGGAGACTCTGACCTTCCCAGGAACTGCAGAGGTAAAACAGTTCATTTAATTATTTCCCCATGATCATCTGAAAGAAGTGCCCATTGAATGGTTATTGCTATAGAGCAGTGTTTCTCATCCTTGGCAATATTGATGGTTTGGGTTGTTCTTTGTTATTTGGGGCTGTCGTGTGCATTGTAGAATATTTAGCAATATTCCTGATCTCTTTCCACTAGGTTCAGTGGTAACCCACTTCCCACCAGTTGTCACAACCAAACTGTGTTTAGAGATTGCCAAATGTCAATGGGGGTGTGTATGCAAAATTATCCCTGACTAAAAGCCACTGCCCTAAAAAAGCATGACAAAACTGAGGAATTAAGGTCTTTGGGGTGGGTGGATTAATAAAGGAGAATGACAATCCCTAATTCTTAAACTCCTGGTTGAAGGGATGGAGAAAAAACCAATGACTCCCTTTGACTTTGGCTAAAAGACTCCCTTATCTCTTATAGCTACAAGGTTACAACAGGCAAAATCAGTCTCCAGAGTTGAACCTTGCTCTTCCACTTGGTTCTGGACCCAGGGAAGTAGGAGGTGTACAAAAAGTGAATCCCCATTTGGAACTGGTGGCAAACCTCTTGAAGGGCCTACTGCCCCAGCTGGGGGTATTGCCGGAAATATTGCTGGCCCCCAGCTGTCAGCCCTCTTTAGAATTGGCTCACCTGAGGAGAGTTGCCTTGCTCAAGGTCATGCCTCCTTCCATGGGAAGCCCACATCCAATGGCTGCTGACACAGGGGTATAGATGCCCAGCCACCTCACCTCAAACTCAGGACAACTCTGAAGGGCAATCCCAGCCTCTGAACTTCTTGTGGATTCGATTGATGAGTGGGGGAAAGCCCTGATTTATAGGATTTGCCGATTTCCAGGCAAGTTGGCTCCATTTCTCACAGCCTGACTGCTACTTCAGCCCCTTTCTGCTCTATGTTATTCTCTTCTAAGGTGGTAATCCCAAGAGCATGCCCTGACAAAGCTGCTGTTCCCCAATCTCCATCTCAGAGTCTGCTTCCAGGACTATCCAGCCTGCAACAAATGATGACTCAAGCAAATGGCAAACCTCTAGAGGGGAGGATAAGCTCTCATCATTGAGAGAAGAGTTCACTATTCAGCTCATGGAGAAACTTATTCATCATGCAAAGTAGGTTGCAATTTATCTTGTAGGCAATATGAAGGGCTCTAAATAGGGCAGTAATAAGATCAGACATATTTTAGGAAGGCTGTTTTGGAATCAGAGCACAAAATAAACTGGTGTTGCAAGAAGTAATGAGGGTTGAATAGGGACAATGGCAGTGGGGAGAGAGAAGAAATCCTGTAATAAATTGGGAGGATTGGATGAATAATTAGACATGAAGGTGGGGGGGAAGTAGAAAGAAAAGTAGTAGATTAAGTTAAGATTGCTACTAACTTGGGAGACCAGGAAGATTAGTTTATGACAAAGAATTTAGGAGGAAGATAAATTTCCAATATATTGAATTTAAGGTATACCTACATGAAGCAGCGAGGTGGAGATTTTATATATATATGTATATATCCCTTTGTATACACATACATGTACATATATAGACACACACTTATATTATATTGCATTGTGTTATATCATATTATATGAATACCCTGACTAGTCTAAAACAAGATTTATTGAGACTTACACAAATGCATATATTACAACAAGATAAAAATAAATGGATGAAAAATTGAGGTGGAGGGAAATTAAGACAAAGGTAAGGTTAATGCATAAGAGGCAGACCCTAAACAACAGCTACAGATGGATCACCAATTCTGCCCGAGCTTCCTAGTGGCAAAGCAGAGAAGAACACCATCTAGCACATTATTCATTGAGACCCTAATTTAAAAGCAAGTCAGTGGCTTCGGAGAATCAGCTGTTCCTGGCTACTCAGATCCCAGGGCTAAACAACAGTGAGGTTTAGAGAAATAGAGGCTTAAAAGAGAGCTCTAGAATGGAGATAGAGTGTAGGAGTCAAGGGGAATTGGTAGTGGTGATGACCGTGGGCATGAAGGCAATCATCCGAGGAGAGCAGGTACTTGAGAAGAAAAAGGATCAAAGATGGAGCCCGGGGGAGCACTGACATTTAAGAGGAAAGCTGGAGGACCAGGGAAAGAGATGGAGAAGGGAATATTAAACTGCCAAGGTACCACATCCATCTGAATTACAGATTTTATTCTTTGGGTGTATTTGATAATTTCAGTGACTATTTCAAGGACAGAAGAGACCATAGTGGTGAAATACACCAATAATAGCCTTCAAAGGCCTGCCTGGGGAAAGAACTCAATGATCATTTGTCTATCTCGGAACACAGCTAAAAGCCACTGTCAGTAACAAAACCCCCAAAGGCAAAGGAAATTGGTTTATATCAATGGTGCTAGGGTTATTATGATATGAATAAAGTAAAGTATATGGCAGTAGAAGAATGTCTGGTATCAGACTTTAATAATAAATTCCACCTTACCTCCAATTTTAAAGGAAAATTGCAATTTATGTTTACTTCAGGAATGACTGCATCCTCAAAAAATATATATATACATTTCTGCAAAATAAGTTTCTCCCAGCATCCTGTCTTAAGAGTATAAAAGTTTTGTCCAATGTTTTTTATTTGCCTTCCAAATTAATCTCTCTCTATATCCAGCAGTGATGAAAGAATCACTAGGTTTACCTATGGATTAGCTGATAAATGAAATTAGATCATCTCTGCCCTGAAGAAATTTGAGGCCTGCTAACCCTCTGAGAAGGAAGGTTTGAGAGAATCTGTTCAACAGGTAATTATAGACACAGTTTTTCTTGGCGGGGAGAGGATGAAACACAGAAATAATATAAATAGAATTGATAGATTCCTCCTAATCCAAATAGTTTCTGATAGATCTTCAACCAACAGAAGTGTTGGGGAGAAAAATATGCTATTTTACATCAGTTTTTAGAAAGAAATCAAAAATAGGAGTAGGTTATGCATTATTGTATGAGAAAGGAAGTGAACAGATGCAAAATGGACAACCATATGAAAAGCTCATTGAAGAGAACTGGATGATTAATACACTACAAACAGGTTGGGACATCATGATTTATCTCCATCTCAGAATGGAAGTCTGCGATGCAGAAAATGAGGTTAAAATGAAAAACGTAGGAATCCTGACGAACAATAGAATAGTGGTTAATCTACATTTAAAGAAGGGACATAAATTAAAATGAAGGGCCAAAATTCTGGCAAAGAAGCCAAGAATCTACCGACAAGTCTTAGTGAGCAAAAAGAGTTGGAATACTTCATTTGAGGACTTGGAATTTTTCTCTAGTATAATGCAAACCAGAAATCTAGATGAAATGACCTACTGCATTTCCCAGTAAGCTGATGATGCTTTATGGGTAGCAAAGAAAATTTTACAGATAGAGCAAGGATGGGGAATGGAAATCACCTAGATTTTTCTTGCTGGTAGACACAGAGGAATAACTTAGGATCCCAGGAATAATGAGTGACTCCAGAAATCGAGTAACAAACTAGAATCAAACTTGCTATTTGACAATATTCTAATAACAATATTCACAATTGACGTAAAAGATCACTTACCCAGTGCCAGTTAGGGTGGTTTAGTGTATATTCCCTTTTTATAGCTGAAGAAACAAGTTTAGAATGCCAGATAACTGTCAGATAATTAGAGTAACACTTAGGACTTCCAAAACCCTAACAGAGGAGCATAGTGTGTTTGATACTCCTACAGTATGTAGTCTGGGCCAAAGTTGTGTTTCCTACACTTAGAAGAAAAAATTTCTTCCTTTTTTCTATTCCCACTTCTGAAGACTATTTCTGACATCTTTCTGGAAGAATTCTTTAAACAGTTTCATTTATGTTAACACTTTTTTGTTAGCTCACACACACACACACACACACACACACATTAACCAAGAGCAGCATTAGGTAAGTATTTCTTTACTTAAATTTTATGGCTTTTTTTTAATGCCTATGTCCTACCCTCAGGGATCCAGCTTTGATTGTTCTGGTCTGTGGTCTGGGTATCTGCGGTAGATAGAATTTTCCATAAATGGCTAGAACAATAATCTCCCATCCCATGTGCTCTTCCACAATGTGACCTTGCTACTCCCCTGTCAAGAGGTGGAGTCCATTTCCCTACCCTCTCGCTTCTGAGTGAGCCAGCCTGACGACCTGACTAATAGAACATGGCAGAAGTGACGCTGGGCTAGTTTGGGCATTGTCTTTAACTTACCTGGCAGCTCCTGCTTCCTGCCTTCCAGAACATTTACCCTTGGAACATGCCCTCTGGGAACACAGCCTCCATGCTGTGGGAAGTCCAAGCCACATGGAGAGGTCCCACGTGGGAGCTTCTGCTGGTGGCCAGTGTTAACTACCAACAATGAGAGAGAGCCTTCTTGGATATCCAGCCCAGTTCAGCTCCAGTCAACATCTGACTGCAGTCACATGAGACACCCCAAGCAAGAACTGCCCAGCTAAACTCAGTCAGACCTCAGAACCATAAGATATAATAAAGAATTGCTTTCCTATATAGCTACTTGTTAAATCATACTTTAAAAGATATTATCTTTTTGTATATATGTTATATTTCACAATAAGGAAAAAACTGAAACTGTGGAACCATAACCCATAACATTCTTTGAAATTTGCTAACTACTTGTTAAATTGCACTTGGAAAGTTATCACTTCTATGTATATATGTTATATTCTACAATAAAAAATACGATTTTAAAAAAAGAATTGCTTTAAGCTTCTAAATTTGGAGGTAGATTATAACATAGCAATAGATTATCAGAACAGTGTATTTATTATAAAAATCTCCAGGTAGAACTTTTTTCTTTTTTTAAATTTCATTTTCTTTTGTTTATTATGAACTTTAACATACATACATAACAGTGACAACCTTCAAAGTATGACTTCACAGGCAGTTAGAGAGCAAATCTCAAAGAATGTCATGGGTCACAGTTCCACACCTTTAGCCATTTCCACTGTTGTAAAACATAGCATGCATACAGAAAGGTGCCAACTCTCGGTGTACAGCTCAACAAGCAGTAATACAAGTAATCTCAAAAACTGCCATGGATTACAGTTCTACAGTCCCAGTCCCTTCCCTATTATGCAATACAAGGTATATACAGAAAGGTGAAGAACTTCAAGGCACAATTCAATGATGAGCAGCTACAGAGCAAACCCCAAAGGATGCCATAGATTACAGTTCCACCATGTCATTTACCTCCTTCCAGCCATTTCAACACACCAGCATCCAAATATATATATGTGTGTGTGTGTGTGTATGTGTGTATATATATAATTATATAAAGTTTCAGTATTCATAGACCTTTGTCAAATCTTACCTTGTTTGTTGCTACCCCTTCCTCTCACTTAATCTCTTTCTCCATCTTCAGGGGTGTCTAGGCAGAGAGCACCCTAATTTGTTCATATTGAAAGGGGATGTTGATAGTTTGGGGAAGGAAGCTGCATCTTACTGTTGATCTTAAAGAGGCAATTGCCTCTGAGTTTTAGTAATTGTCTAGTATAGGTACATTCTGGTGAATTTAAGTTTCTGAAAGATAAAACTTAATGAGTGAATCTTTTATAGAATCTCAGGTAAGGACCTAGGTATTTGGGGACTACTTTTGGTAAGGGCATGGCATATTCTGGCCATTTGGGATGTCTAGCTGGAGTCTGAATAAGAGAAACCTCTAGAATAGACTCCTGACTCTATTTGAGATCTCTCATCACTCAGCTTGTTACCTTTCTTTTTTCCCCCTTTTGGTCAAGTAGGTATTTTCAATCCCTCGCTGCCAGGGCCAGACTCATTCCTGGGAATCACATCCCACGTCATCAGGGAGATTCATTCCCCTGGGAATCATGTCCCTCATGGGAGTGGGGTGGGATTATTAATGAATTTATTTGCCAAGTTGGGCTTAGAGAGAGAGGCCACATCTGAGCAACAAAAGAGGTTCTCAGGAGGTGCCTCTTAGGTATAATTACAGGAGGGCTCAGCTCCTACTACAACCCTAAATTTCACAAGAGCTAGCCTCAAGTTGAGGACTTGATTTATTATTATAAAGTAGTGGGTTCCTAACTTCACTAAATATATATTTCCTTTTTTTTTTTTTTTTAAGCAATGAGAATGTTCCAGGTAGAAATTTGAACACAGACTAGATACTTAATGATATTAAGGAATTATTATTAATTTTATGTCTGGTTCTGGTTTTATGTTAAATAAAAGAGTCTTTATCTTTTAGAGATAAATTTTTAAGTATTTATGGATGAAATGATATGAAGTCTGGGATTTTCTTTAAAATAATGAAGTGCGTGGGGGCTCATATGATTCAATTTTGTGTTGAGAATTGAGGGAGCTGGTTAGAGGGATTTTTCATAACACATTTTTTTAAAAGTTCCCCAGGGATTAGAACAATGACTTACATATATTTCATAAACATTCTTTTTATCTATTCAATATTTAATTAAAAAAATTAAAAAGTTAATTCAGCATTCAAAATACAGACTCAATATAACTTCTTAGAGAATCTTGATACTTCCTTTATCTACAGTTTAGGAAAAATATATGGTATTTCTGTCTTTGAAGAGACTTCAAGTGCTTTTTAGAATGAAGTGACTATGAAGAAAATACGATGTATACAGTTTGCTGAAACATCATGTACAAGGAATTTTAATGGCATGTAAAGCCCCAGAATCCCCATCTTCTTGCCATACATGCCTGAATCCTTAAGTCCATTCATCCAAGTTCAGCCCCCTCCTAAAATAGGTGCCAACACTAACAGCAATTTTCTAAACAATTTCCTGTCTCAATCTCCCTACTACGAACTCACTAGATTGTGCATCATTCCCTTCAGAACAGGTACTTTGTTGTTTTTATCTTTGTATTCATTGCCTTGGCAGAGCACTGGCACAGGGTTCTTGTTCAATAAATAGAAGGGTTGTGTATTGCAACGCATGGTCCCCCTTCCTGTAAATTGAAGGGCCAATTGCACCTGATCCTCTACACCAGACAGAAGGTAGGCATCTTTCATTTTTTGAAAGACGCTTCTTTGAGTGGAGGAGGCACCTTCCCTCACCCACTCTGCTGGCACAAAGACCTGGGGAGGTGCTCTGTTCTCTGTCTCTTTACTCTGGAAGGGTTGGACCTACCCAGAATGGGGTAGAGAGGCCAGAGCCAAAGGTGTGTGAAGTCCTGGCTTGCTGCCAATCACATCACGGTATACCCAGCAGGGGCTCACTGCTCAGAGGCTATTCTGGCATAAACTCAGTCACTTTGGTTAATTCAAGATGGGCACGGCGTGCTCACCTGGGATGGAGGTACATCATGACTGAAGGGCACAGGAGGGGTCCCCCATTATTCTCTGTGGCTTAACCGACTTTAAGGTATCTCCTTAAGTAGGTCAAATGGTAAATGGAAATATACAAATCTCAACTTTCCTCATGCCTTTGCTCATGATAAGGCAAGAGAATTTGAGACATTACTCTTTTATATTTGATTTTATTGAGATATGTTCACATACCATACAATCACCCAAAGTGCACAATTATTCACAGTACCATCATATAGTTCTGCATTCATCACCCCAGTCTATTTTTTTGAACATTTTTCTTGTACCAGAAAAAGTGAAAATAAGAATAAAAAATAAAAGTAAAAAAGAACACCCAAATCATCCCCCTAACCACCATATTTTTCATTTAGTTTTTTATCCCCATTTTTCTACTCATCCATCCATACACTGGATAAAGGGAGTGTGATCCACAAGGCTTTCACAATCACATTGTCACCCCTTATAAACTGCATTGCTATACAATTGTCTTCAAGAGTCAAGGCTACTGGGTTGCAGTTTGATAGTTTAGGATTTACTTCTAGATATTCCAATGCATTAAAACCTAAAAAGGGTTATCTATATAGTGCATAAGAATGCCCACCAGAGAGTGACCTCTCGACTCCATTTGGAATCTCTCAGCCACTGAAACTTTGTTTCGTTTCATTTCCCATCCCCTTTTGGTCAAGAAGATATTCTCAATCCCACAATGCCAGGTCCAGATGCATCCCCGGGAGTCATATCCTGTGTTGCCAGGGAGATTTACACCCCTTGGAGTCAGGTCCCACGTAGCGGGGAGGGCAGAGAGATCACCTGCCAAGGTGGCTTAGTTAGAGAGAGAGGGCCACATCTGAGCAACAAAGAGGCACTCAGGGGAGACTCAGGCACAATTGTAAGCAGGTTTAGCCTCTCCTTTGCAGTAACGAGCCTCCTAAGGGCAAGTCCCGAGATAGAGGGCTCAGCACATCAAATCGTCAGCCCTCAATGTTTGTGAGAACATCAGCAACAATCCAGGTGAGGAAGCCCAACACCTCTGCATTTCCCCCCAGCTCCTCAGGGGGGCCCTGCATATATATTTTTATTCGCTGCCCAAATTACTTTGGGATGTGTGAGACATTACTTTTTATTTCTGTTTCTTTTGTTCTTCCATAGCCAAGACAAAACAAAATAATGGATTATTATGCTTCACAAAGGAATGCAATAATTTCAGTTAAATTTGAGACTGGGATTTAACATGACAGTTTGTCATTTTAAATTGATTTCTCTGTGCAGGTCAAGAAATGAAAGAGCAATTCACTGGAATGAATCTCAATGGAGCTCAATAACCAGCCAAGATGGGCATTTCAAAATAAAGCCAAGATTGAGAAGTGGTCTTTGTTTCCTGATTTTGAGCTCCTCAGAAGAATTTTAATGACTTCTCTTTTGACTAGCAGATATTTGTTTTTCCACATGGTATGAGATGGATTAATTCAAGAGTTTCATGCCCAAGACCAGTTGAAGGACAATTTTACATTTTCATGTATTTAAATCCCTACATGGCTTTTCTACCCCTTCAGCAACTCTGACAGCTTCATATCTCATACCCTCTTAAATGACTGTGGCCCCAGGTTCTCTGGTCCCTTCCAGAGCACATATGTACCAATTTAGTCATCCCTAATCCACAGGAGCCAATAATGCATCCTTCTAACTCAGAAATGTTATCACTGCCAGAGAAGACCTTCCTTAATCCCAAAGATCGATTTACCTTTTAAATCAATAATCCCAATTCTCATCAAGAGACTTAGGCACCATATATACTTTATTAAAATTACCTAACTGATGAAGATATTGTACAGGGAATGTGTCATTGGACTACATACATGTTGACAAGTTCTGTCTTCTTTTGCTCGATAGGGAACTGATGTTTCTTGAAAAGTAGAGGGGTGAGGGCAAACTTTCTTACCACCCTTTTCTGCCAGTTTTTGCTCTCTAGGTCTCATTTGTCAGCTCAGTGTCAAGAGAGTTGCAACTGGCTGTCTACAAATATGGTAACCAGTTCTGACCCATCTGTGTGTGCCTCTGAGATGGAGGGAAAGTGTGAGCTGCTCAAAGTTAGATCAGTTGTTTTGGTTCCCCTTTCCATTGTATTTGGTTCATTTTTATTTTCTTTTCTCTCAGTCACCCATTTCGGTTAGTGAACAAAAGTCACACAGCGAAGAAATATACATGGCCTGAAATCATGTGTAAATATGTGTGTGTGTGTGTGTGTGTTTGGTTTAGGTAATTTAAAAAAGCATACTTGAAAGATAAACCAGCAAGAACCTGGAACTAATGTAACCAAATTTCCTATTGTGTTATACATCCATTACAATCACATACTTGTTGGTGGCCAACTGAATTCAAAGGAAAAACATGTAGAGCACAGGCTAACAATCCTTTCCCAGATTTCAGAGAACAGCTTGCAGTGACTCTGTTTCGTCAAAGGAAAGCTGGCTGTGTTGCAAGAATGGCTTGCTCATTCTTCTGATGAATTAGTTGTATTCATGTGCCAGAAACAAAATAACAATCTGGGGATGATTTCCGTAAAGCTTGATGGTTCATCCAAATGTGATTAACACAGCCAAGGATTTTTGCCCTTGCTACTGCAAAATAACTCAGAGGTTGGGTTAATCAGGGCTAATCTCTTCTCCACATTTGAAGAACTGTGCTAGTTGATTTTCTTTCTTTTCTGCATAGTAGTTCCTGGGAGAGCCATAAATAAACCTCTTGGTTTTCCACTTTGAAGATATTTTAGTGAGGATCAAAGTATGAAATCTGTCAGACTAGAGATTAATTTCGGGGTGGAGAGAATCCCATGGGATAAACAAAGATGCAAAGTTTGTAACAAAATAGTTACTAAATAAATACTGACTTTTAAAACTGCAATGTGGCAGATGAGAAGCCACAAACACAGACTTGTCTTTATCTATACTTTGGGAAGTAGTAGAGGATTGTGATTATGTTCACAAACGTGAACACCTGAATGATTCGGGGTTTAACACTGGCTCCAGGATTTTAGGTTAGAGTGGGAACTGCAGTTACTTGCTGGAGACTGCTATATACCTCAATTTCTATCAACAAAGAGGAGTAAAGGTATCTAGCAACTTCAGTGAGAAATTGAATGAGATAAGTAAGACTCCTAGCAAAAGTAAGTGCTCAACAAATGTTCACTATTCAAGCCAGTAGCTGTTTATTAAATGGACACAATAATTATTCTTTAGGTCATAATAGAGATCAGGGGAAAAAGTAAGAATTTATCTTATTTAAATATAGATTAGTGTTAATTCACTCATTTCTCCATAATTCACACTGCCTTATTCATGTATACTTGGTAGATTTTAAAAAACACTGCTTAATGCATCTGAGACAGCTTATATACAGGAAGTTTTCTGAATACATTATGATTTGACTATGGCAAGCTGACTCAGAAGGTGGCAAAACAACTCACTGTTTGGGTACAGAGCATAATTTCTATTTTAAATATCATAATCCTTTAAAAGGGATCTCAATCCTGAGTTTCTTTACCAGTCAGGATTTGAAATAGAGCAGGGAAGGAAATTAAAATGAAGTAGAATCTGGATTAAATGATGAGTCATTCAGATGCCAAATTCTGTGCATTTAATACTGGACTGTAATGCTTCCTAAATTAGTGATAAAGACAGGGCTGTGTCAGAAGTTCCCAACCTGCTACACAATAGAGAAGGAATATGGTGGAGTGGTGAAAGTCTTGGCCTCTTGAAGCCCAACTATCTGAGTTTGAATCCAGCTCTACCACATGTGCTATAAAACCTTGGGAAAAGTATCTAATCTCTCTGTGTCTGAGTTTCCTTTTCTAGAAAGTGAGGACAACAGCAACACCTGCCTGTAAATTTGCAGGAGGATTAAATGCCTTAATACATGTAAGCTAATCAGAACTGTACCTGACCTATTATAAGCAGTTGTTACTTGTTATTTATTTTGATGAGCATATAGGACACATTCCAAGATTTTATTTTTTGTCTTTGATTATTATTAGATCTGAAGGGACCTCATTTTTTTCTTTTTTCTTTTACCTTGTCCTAAAAATCTGGGGATGTACCTTTAATCTCATATGCCTTGACTACTTCAAACACTGCTCATAGATAAGGCTTTTTCGTCCCCTATTTCATAGGGATTTCCACGGATTGAAAGAGATATTTCTAAATCAGGTTATCCCTCCTTGAGGACTATAAATGCTAAGTTACTTATCTTCAGGGCAATGGTTTCAGAAGCACTAAGCTTAAAAAAAATGGGTTATAGAAACTGCTTTGTAAACTCCTGAGAACAATGAAAATGTAAGGTAAATTTTCACTCCGAGAAGTTGGATCTTATCATGGAGTCAGGTTCTACAGTCAGCATTTTAAGGCACAAATAAAGGATGGTCAAAATTGCCCTTGAAAATCCTTCAGATTGCCCTTAGAGCATAAGAGAGCTCTGATTTTCGGTAAGTCCACTACAGACACTTTTTTCTCTAGCTTTGGAACAGATCTCATTTCTTTTGGACACCAGATGAAGTAGTTGGCTTGTATTTAAGAACTTTTTGTTTGAAAAATATGTACAACATAAACCAAGCCCTTTATGTGCATTTTCGTCATTTACTCCTCACAAAGACTTAATAAAGTATTACATAGGAAGGACTGAGGCAAAACAAAAGGTGAGGGCTTGCTCGCGGCCAACATCAGGCAGACTGAGGAGCAGAATGGTGATCTCAGTTCTCTTGGGCAAGGGAGCCTGTATTTCCTCTCTACAACCTGTTCCCTCTGCCTAGAATTACTGTTACATGGTATTGAGGGATACAAATTGCCCTTTGGTCTAGTCAAGGCTGTTTAGTGTCTTACTGGAGGGAGCCGTTGAGTTTAGAGCTCAACTTCAACTGAATACAAGAAATTGGACAGAGTCCAGACAAGACTAAGGAACTAGTTTGAAAGTAGTCCCAGGAGGGGTTTGGTTTACGAGTGGAAAGATTTAGAGAGGAATAGAAAGGGCATTACTGACTCTGCTGGGTTTTATAGCCATAAATAAGTTATGCAAGGAAGCCGAGGAAGAATTGGCCCAGGCTGTCTTCCTGCCTTGATTGCCGCCTGCTTGAAGATGGAGCTGGATGTGCAGCCTCTTGAGACTCCGTTGCATCTCACGATTCTAGGAATCCACCCCTAGACTTCACATGGGGTAGAGTGGGAGAGGATTTTGCCAGAGGCTGTTTACAGATACCACTCCACTGATTCCTGGAACACCTCTATAAAGGGTGACCAGACGTTATTGTCTTCCTCTCATTTAATAATGGAGAAATGAGACCCAAAGAGTCAATTCACAGGAAAAATGACTCTTTGACAGGCATTTCTTGCCCGGCTGCCAGGAAGGCGCCTGAATGACACATCAGCTTCACAGGCAAGGCTCATAAGACATAACTGAAGCAATCAGCTTTAGAGAAATAAAGGACACTGCCACCCACACGCCAAGTGTCCCCGCCTATCCTCCAGGCCTGGAGGAAGGGCCCGGAGGGAACTTAGAGACTCAAAATTTGCTGGTCGGTGGATACAGGTGAAAGGCACCTAAAGGCTGGAGCCACCTACCTGTAGCAGCCCAAACAGCCCATCCCCTCTGGGTAAATAGACCTGTGAAGAGACCAGGTACTCAAATTGCCTGGTCAGCAATAAAGTCATGATGCTTTATTTATTTATAAAGGGGGTTTTCAGTACTTTTTTCTAATTATGTATACAATATCATTCAATGTTAAAAAAAAAAAAGGAAAAAACAGAAAAGTGTAAAAAATAAGATAAACATAGATAAACATCACTTCTAACATCAAAGATCATATATTTATTATACATATATTTTCCTGACAAAACTGAGATATATAATAGTCCATTACATGGATAATATTAATAACAACAATACTGATGAAATGTCATATGTGCCAGACATCATGCTAAGCTTAATTTGCTTTATCTTGCTTAATAAAAGTAATTCTGGAGAGAAAATGAGGATTATTTCTAGGGCCAATCCAGTGTGGCACCTTTAAGGAATGTGATACTTTCCTCACCCTACCAAAAAAAGGAAAAAAAAAACTATCTAGCATCAAAATCCTTTAGATCATTTTAATTATAGCCCTCAGCAGTGTGGTTGATATTAAAATCTAAGGAGAATAAGAAAAAACTAGCATGAATGATAAGCCTCTAAATCAGTAAGGCCCCCCAGGGTCTGCTAATGTGAAAATAAACAATGGCCCACCACACTTAAACTTCAAAACCAATGGGAAAATTAGCAGTCTAATCTCGGAACTGTTTGGAGTTCGTACTTCAGCAGCACTTTCTGTAAAGATCCACTGTACTTTTGAGTGCTGCAATTTTTACTTCTGTAACTGTTAAAGATGATGCTGATACAAATATTCTACATAGTGTCATGAAAGGTATAATAAAAAGGACCAACACATCTAAAAGAAAAAGGTTTCAATTTTGTGTGACCATAGCTACAATTTCTTAGTAACATGGCATTTGGAATATAATGTAGAAAAAATAATTAATAAAAATCTTAAAGTCCTCACAGAGGAATCTACATTTCTATTCTCTTGTTTCCTCTTCATTTTAGTTGGTTTATGTTTATATTTTATCAGTGACTTTCCATCTCTCTTCTAACTCTGAACATTAATTCTCCTCTCTAGAGCTAAGAGATAATTTGTGATTTAAAAATCCTTAAAGGCTACTGAATTGTAATATGTGCTTTTTAAATTAAAATCTTATCAAGTCCTAACAGAGGACTTACTATTTGCATAATGCTTTTTTTCCTCTTTCCAGTGTGTCTCAATTCCAATTATTACCTATAAGGTAGAAAATTAGGCATGTCCCATTCACTGTTACCATGGTTTAAAGAACTATTCCAGGTCAGTCAGGAATCAGATTTAAAAGTGTGAGATGTGGGGTAGAAGATATTTAACAATTAACCTGCTTTCATTCCCAAGTATATTTCCTTTGGAATTTGGGTTTTGGAATGAGCTGCCAAACCAGGAAAATCAAGCTTTTCCCAAGTCCCATAAATGGCAGCATTGACACAGTCATTTAGTTCTGGCCTCAAGGGGCCTCAAAGTTTGGCTGTGGTTGAACTGCAAGTTTTCACCCTGGAGTAGAGTAAGGCCGCTTTACAAGTGCTTAAACATAGAATTACCATACGACTCAGCAATTCCACTCCTAGATATATACCCGAAAGATTTGAAAACAAGTACTGAAACAAAAATTTGTACCCAAATAAATGTTCATAGCAGCACTATTCGCAAGAGCCCAAATGTGAAAACAACCCCAAAGTCCATCAACTGACGTATGGATAAATAAAATGTGATATATCCATATCATAGACTACTATTCAACCAAAAAAAAAAAAAAAAAAAAAAAAAACCGAAGTTCTGATCTATGGTCCAATATGGATGTACCTTGAAAACATTATGCCAAGGCCAGACACAGAATGTCACATATTCTATGATTCCATTTATACAAAATGTTCAGAATAGGTAAAGCCATAGGGACAGGAAGCAGATTAGCGGTTGCCAGGCTGGGAAGAATGGGAAATGGGGAGTGATGACTTAATGGATCTGGGGTTTCCTTTTGGGTGATGAAAATGTTTTGGAACTAGATAGTGGTGATTATTACAAAACATTGTGAATGTAATTAAAGCCACTGAAGTGTATAGTTTAAAATGGTTAATTTTATGTTATGTGAATATTATCTCATTAAAAATGTGGATGGGACAGCAATGTGGAATACACTGCAGCCATTGGCAATGATTTTGTAAATGTGTATTTGCTGACACAGATATTTTCATGGCCTTTACTAAGTAATAAAACAGGATATAAACTTTTTTAAAAAAAGCAAAAGAGGATGATGAAGCAAAAGAGCAAAAGATCCTGAGAGAGAGGGAGAGAGAACAAGAGTCAGGGGAAAAGAGAGAAAGGTAGTAGAATAAGGAGGAAGCAAAAAAGGGGAAAAGAGAGAGGAGGAAAGAAATATGAGAGAGAACTAGAGAAAGAGAAAAAGAAAATGGAAGGAAACAGTGAGAAAGCATATCAGTTTGGCAAACAATTTAGAAGTTTAATAGTATCAAGTGTCAGTGGGAGTTGTGCAGAAATGAGAACGCAGAAAGGAGCACTCCCTTACACACCAGGTATCAGTGTAAACGGTCACATCCACTTTGGAGAACAATTTGGCAGCGACTAATAAAATTAAAATGGACATATGCAGAGCCCCACTTTTGGGTGTATAGCCTAGGGAAATGATTGCACATGGGCCCAAGGAGTCAGGCACAGAGCCTTTGTTTGTAATATCAAAATATTGGAAACAACCCAAATTCCTTTGGATACATAGTTATATACTAATAAAATAACATTTTGCAGTTTATACCACATATATTAATATGAAAAGAACGCCAAGCTATTTTGTTGTCTGAAGAAGATAACTGCAGAATGACACATATAATTAGATGCCACACAGAGTACGTATTAGTTTATGAGATTTTATTCATGTATTACTTGTATAATTAAAAAATTATAGTAGTAAAAAGAAAATGAAAAATACAAAGAAAGAGAACCAGGGAGATTTAAAGAGGCATTAAAAAATGAAGGAAGCAGGGAAAAGAAAGAAGGAAGGAAGAGGGTAAGCAAACCAGACTGGATTTGTATCCAGAAGTAGGGGCAATTGGCAAGCAAGTACTCAAGGGGAAGGACAAAAGAACATCACAGAAGTCTTGGATTAAAGCTTTACCAAGCTAAGTGGATATGGAAAGGCATGGTTTAGTACTTAACCTGCTCCTAGTTCTTTACCACAAATATGCCTCACTTTGCAGTGCACTTGAGTTGTATACATTGAGTTGACTGTGTTTCTGTCCAGCCACAGCAGTTTTAGCCAAGAAAACATCCCATGGACCTGAAGGGAGGAGAGTGGAGCCCAGACTCACAGTCTTTGAAGCAGAAACGCAGCTGGAAGTCCCAGGGAGCCCTAGACCTCTGGCTGATCTGTGAGGACCTTTTCATCAGACTTTTTGTGTCATGGAGCCTCTGCAATGAAGATCAAGGTGAGGAAATGCAAGTGAAGGAGCAAAAAAGAAAAATCAGAATGCAACAGGACAGCAACATTAAATGCAAAACCTATCAAAGAATGGATTACACTCTATGTACTGAAACGTTGAATATCTGAACAACACATGCAAGTTACCAGAAACTTAGTGGCTTAAGATAGCACACATTTATTATGTCACAATTTTGGTGGGTTGGGAGTTCAGGCACAGCTTAACTGGGTCCTCTGCTTAGGCTTTCACAAAGCTGCAATCAAGGAGTCGTCTGGTCCACATTTTCATCTTCAGGCTTGACTGGGAAAGAATCTACTTCCAGGGTCACTCGGATTGTTAAGAAAATTAATTTCCTTGTGATTGTAGGCCTGAGGCCCTTGGCTTCTTGCTGGCTGTTGACTGGAGGTCCCTTCAGCTTCCCGAGGCCACCCACAGCAAATAGAGGCCACCCATGGTTTCTTGCTACGTGGACTTCCCCAACATGACTACTTACTTCATCAAGCCAGCAAGAAGAGTCTCCAGAAGGAGTATTCTGGGAAGACAGTCTTTTATAATGTATATTGTATGCCTTAGAAGCAAGACACATGTCCCACCCACATTCAAAGGGAGGGGAGTCCACAAATGTGTGAATGCCGGGAGGTGGGGGTCATGGGCTACCTTAGAACCTGTCTCCATATGAGCGTATCTTCATTAACTCTGAGATTTTTTTTTTCCTTTTTAAAATAACTTTGAATGTAATCCTTAACATTTTTTAATTTAAAATACTAAATAAGCAGTAAAATCTAAACCTAGAATATACCTGACATAAAAATTCATGACCTTTTCACTTCCCTAGCTAATTTGAAACCTATATGTATACACTACAGACAGCATCCACTTCACACTGGATCTCCAACATTTCAGTAATACCCCAGAATGAAGACCTGAGATTTTGCTGGGAAACCATTTGTGGTTTCTAGCCACTTATGAGTTGTAGCAATTCCAGGATCTTTGACCTTCAATCCAACATCAACTTCAATCCAGGTTACTTTTTCATTTGTCTAGATTCATTGTTTTCCAAATTGCTCTGGGGATCAAAAGAAACGTTGCTTACTCAATAAAGGTTTGTTCTTGGAATTATTGTTACCGACATGGTTATTATATAAAATGAAAGGGAGGGTGCCGACAGAGGAGAGAACATGGAAATACATGAATAAGGTGTGCGATTCACTGACCCCTCACCAACCAACAGATAGTTTGGCCAACAAAACAAAACTTTGCTAATTTCATCGGAAAAAAAAAATAACTTTCATTACTGCCTTAAATTGCATGCATTGCTTATTACCGACAAACTTCCTTTTTTATTTTTTTCTTTTTATGATTGTCTATGCCCACTATCCATTTGTTTTTTATGTGTGTTTTTTGAGATATTCATTGGTTTAAATAAAGGTATTAACCCTTCTCTATCCTATAAGCTCAAATATTCTCTGGTTATTTCTCTACATTTTGTTTATGTTGGGGGCGATGGGCGGGGGTAGACACAGATGCTTTTCATTACAGTTGTCAACTCTATCGCTCTTTCCTTGCCGTTTATTTCCTAAAACAGTCTTGATTTCGATTACATGTAAGCGTTGGTTGGAAGAGATTCCTGCCTAGTAAAGTAGCGAACACTAGGTTTATTTTATAACCGCGAGCAAAGAACACATCGGGAAAGACGTCTTTGCAAACTTTGGTCCGCAGCCCCCACTTCGTTTACCTCCAGTCCTGCAAGCCCGCGACCGCGCCATCTGCACCCGGGTGTTAGGTCTACGCTGGCCGAGGCGGAGCGGCCGCCCCAGCCCGCCCCGCTATGCCCGGGGCGCGTGCCCGTGCCCGGCCCCCTCCCGCGCCGCTCCGGAGCCGCCTGCTGTGGCGCTGAGCCCGGGCGCGGGGCGCGCGCCGGCCGGTTGGCAGGTAAAGAGCGCGTGAGCCGGGGACCAGGGCTTACGCGCCGGCGAGGCGAACCCCGCGCTCTCGGCAGGGGAACTTCCTCCCGCGCCAGGCTGGAGCTCCGCGCTGGCGGGAGAAAAAAGGTAAGGAGGGGAACCCAGGGGGCGCCGCGGCCGCGGCTTTCCCGGAGCTGTCCGCACTCTCGCACCTCGCGGCCGCTTCGGACAACTTTCCCCGCGCGGATTCTCTCCGACCGGCCGGGGTTGGGGGCTGCCAGGCCTCCGACCCCCGGAGCGCCCGCTCACGCCAACTGCACGCCCTGGGCTCTCAGCCGCACCGCTTGCAGCTCGGCGGGGTTGGGGTCGGCGGCTGCGGGCTGCGCCCGTTCTGGCCCCTGAGGACGCGTGTCATGTGCCCTAGAGGCCTCCTGTGAATCTTCCTTCCAGATCTTCTCGCACAGGTCCGAGGACTCCGTGTGATCGGGACCAAGTCCACCCCCATTCCACTCTTGACCAAGGCACCTTAGAGCCCAGAGGGAAAGGCCGGATTCGCGAGAGGGAAACGGTGGTCCGAGGGGCTCTGGCAGTTAATCTTATGCATCGCTTTGGGGAAATGCCACGTCTGGGAGTTTCCTTTCCCTGTCTGTAATCAAAGGGACTGACTGGGGCCAGTGTTCTCACACTGTGTGGGAAGCAAGCTGTCCGGGTTTCCCACTTCATCAAAGGTCGCCGGGACCTGTTTTCCACCTTTGGAGACCACCCTGCAAAAAAGAGAGAGAAAGGAACAGAGGGAGAGAAAGAGAAAAATATTTGAAAGCCACCTACTTACTCCGTCACCAAAGTCGATTACAGTGGCATAAGTTTTGAAAGTCTGTATCTTAGGAAAAGATTAAAGACACTAATTGAAATACAGTAAGAGGACTATGGCAATAATTGTTTTAGCTAGGAGACATTTGCAAAAAGTGAAAAGTACTACATGTAAATAATAAATGGAAACGTATAAGTAGAAGCCCACTTTTTAAAATAATTTGATATAATAAACTTCTAGAATGTGACTTTTCACTCTAACTCTTGTACTTAGGTATTTTGAATTTGCAAGCCTGCAACCTGCAGTTGTTTCATGACAGTCTTAAGTTATTGCTGCCTGCTCGTACTAAGGTTTGGTGGCTATTTTTTCTCTTATTTTTAATTCCGGAATCAGTTCTGTGTGGCATTAGGAAACCAATCAAGAACTACACAGAAGAGAAAATATTAACTGAAATCTGATCTCATTTTACACATTTGCAGAATGAAGTGGTCAGGCTGATGCCAGATGATCTCTAAGGCTTTCTCCTGCCCTGAGAGTCTGTATTCTCTCTTGAAGAATTTAGAATGCAAATATTAATTGATGTAGAGTAAGATATTACCTGTCCTAAAAATTTTATACATTTAAACTGGGAAACATTTGATGATTAAGTTTCTTTAATCATATCGGTCTCTCAAAAAAGCTGAATCATTGTGCATCCTGTGCTTCTAAATGGAGACATTCTGTGCTATTAAGTAAAAATGTGTCGTGGGAAACCCAGTATCCCCATCTTTTTACCATAAGACTGACTAACCATAAGATATGATTGGAGCATTCACATCTGCTTATTTTGAAGCAGTTTCCTGGAAAGATCAAGAATAGTTAGGGAGTATTTACTATAGTACATGAGTATAGCAACACAGAAGCAACATGGCAGATAAGTTTCAAAACTGCTTTGGAAAATATCATGATAGATATACAAGCCTGCGGGTTGTCATTTAGATCGGTTTTTGTAATTGTGGTTGTAAATCAGCTGGGATTATGTGAATTTATCTCCAGTTAATGGAAGAGTATATGGAATCATTATTTAAATTTTTAAAAGGAAAATGGAAAATGTATCTCCCTTTTATCTAAGTAGTTACAGGAAAATGTTTTGAAGTGAAAGTTACAAGAGATAGTTTTTTAAATTAAACAAATGCCAGGACCTCCTCCAACTGAGAGAATCCAGGGAGTAATTCAGAGTGATTTAAAATGACACCTTCTCATTTTGTGTTCTTCAACAGAAGTAATAGTAACCTCCAGTGGCTCTGAAACACCCTGAAATTGGAGGGAGGAAGATGGGAGAGTTGGGGGGTTGGGAGCATCAGGACTGGGGGTGGGGTGGGGGTGGGAGATCCAGAAACTTGCTGACCCTACAGAAGAATTTTAATCTGCTTGAGCCTCATTTTCCACTCTAAACAATGCTGAGAATACTGAAATTGCACAATTGCTATGACTCCTAAGTGGGTCAGTGTTTGTAAGACCTAGTGCCTGGCATGTAGTAAGAACATAGCTAATCTTCCTTGGAAGGTGTTTGCCTATTGACTGAACAAACTGTAGGTGGGACAATAGGTTACAGATTGTGCTTTAATTCAAAAATACCGTGTGGCAAAATCTTGATTAATATTGAATCTGGGCAATGGGTATATGGATATTTATTAGATAACCATTGTCTCTACTTTTGTATATGTTTAAAATTACTCATCAGAAAAAATTTTTAAGTATGATTCTAAAAAAAAATTGTGAGACATTTCTAATCTGGCATTTCATTTTAATGTGTGTGGTTTTTTTCTTTTGATTAATGAATACATAAATATGGACTGGAAGTAAACACACAAATTATAAATGGGAGGTTGATGGGTGAGAAATGGTATTGGAGAACAGTTTATGGTGATCTTCAATTTTGTGTGTGTGGTATGTTTTATTTCTTTTATTATAAAAAGAAGACCTAAAGAAAATATGACAGTGTCATTTGAACTGGTTGTTGGGTTCATGGATTTTCATTATATTCTTTGATAATTTTGTATTTAAAAATTTTCAAACTAAAATAAGAATCAGCTGGTTTTATAAAATCATTTAAAAGAACATAGACAATATGAATGTCAGTATTAACGCATACAGCAACTGTTAAAAAAAAAAAAAAAAGGCTGAAAAAGAGCCCAAACTTCAGTTAGAGGTATGAATGAAGCAGATCTGGTTAAGACTAGGGTAAATCAGGCGAAAGGGTAAAAGTTGAAACTGACTGTGTGTTAAAACTTCAACTTCCATGTGAGACCAAGGGAAGAGATGTTTATTTGGTGTAGGATCTATATTTTCCAAACAGTATAAGTTCTACAGTCAGTTTGTTCAAACACCACAATTACATGGAACTTTGAATAGAAAGTGAGCTATATGGGTCTATATAGGTTAGAGTGAAATAGCAACACATTCCAAAGTAATTTGGGCAGAGAATAAAAATATATATTTGGGGCCCCCCTAAAGAGCTGGGGAGGATGCAGAGGTGTTGGACTTCCTCACCTGATTGTTGCTGATTTTCTCACAAACGTTGGGGACTAATGGCTTGATATGCTGAGCCCTCTGTCTTGGGTCTGGCCCCTATGAAGGTCATTACTGCAAAGGAGAGGCTAACCTGCTTATAATTGTGCCTAAGAGTCTGTCCCTGAGTGCCTCTTTGTTGCTCACATGTGGCCCTCTCTCTCTAACTAAGCCACCTTGGCAGGTGATCTCACTACCCTCCCCACTACGTGGGACCTGACTCCCAGGGGTGTGAATCTCCCCGGCAATTCAGGATATGATTCCCGGGGATGAGTCTGGACCCAGCATGGTGGGATTGAGAACATCTTGATCAAAAGGGGGATGCGAAATGAAAAAAAATAAAGCTTCAGTGGCTACAAGATTTCAAATGGAGTTGAGAGGTCACTCGGGTGGACATTCTTACACACTATATAGATGACACCTTTTAGGTTTTAATGTATTGGAATAGCTAGAAGTAAATACCTGAAACTATCAAACTCCAACCCAGTAGCCTTTACTCTTGAAGATGATTGTATAACAATGTAGATTACAAGGGGTGAGTGTGATTGTGAAAACCTTGTGGATCACACTCCCTTTATCCAGTGAATGGATGGATGAGTGGAAAAATGGGGACAAAAACTAAATGAAAAATAGGGTGGGATGGAGGGAATGATTTGGTGTTCTTTTTTACTTTTATTTTTTATTCTTATTCTGTTTCTTTCTGGTGTAAGGAAAATATTCAAAAATAGATTGGGGTGATGAATGCATGACTATATGATGGGACTGCGAACAGTTGATTGTACACCATGAATGACTGTATGGTATGTGAATATATCTCAATAAAACTGAATTTTAAAAAAAAGAACATAAACAATGCAGATGTATACAAAGAAAAAAAGTAAAAAGAGGATCCCACCATCCAGAAATAACCATCCTTAACATTAAATGAAGAGGATTCTATGTCTTTATTTATTTATACAGATAGAGGAATAGTTGCTAGATAAAAGATAGAAATGCTTTCCTAAAACTAGGATAATGCTAGGGATATATATATTTTTTTAATTTTATGATATTTAACGGAGGAAGAAGAAATTGTACTGAAATTAAGAAATTGCCAAACTTGACATCAGTACTTCTTTATCCTGAGAAATATCAGGTCCTAAAAAAGTCATCCAGATTAAGAGAAAAGATTATGAATACATCTCAAGATCAGGTTATTCAAAACATATTTAAATTTAGACAGTGACTCTGTTATGAGAGATAAGATATTGGCACTTTTATACTATACTTCCTGTAGTTTCACTTCACTCGTGCTCCAAGTTTTTTCCTATATTTATATTTTTATGTTGTGAAGATCTATAACATTTGCACATTGCCTCATAAACCTCATTTTGGATATTATTTAGTCCTAGTTTTATGACTAAGGAGAATCACTGCTGATCACTGGTTCTTTATCCTTGGCCTCTCAAGTATTCACTTTTAAATTTTGATTTGTCTTCTTTTTTTTTTCATCATGTGTTTTTTTTGTTTTTTGCTTTTTGTTTTTTTTTTCCCCAAGAAGGGTTCATTTCCTATACCCTTCTATGTCTGAGAATGCCCATATCTTTTTTTCTGTACCTGAATTACTGTTTGAATGGTTGTAACCTTTTTGGGTGCAGTTTCCTTTTCTCAGAATTACATAGCTCTTGATCTATTAGTTTCTGGCATTTGATTTGGCTGTGGAAATGTCTAAAACAAGTCCCCAAATTTTCCTGCATGCAGTTGATTTGTTTTTCTGACTAGAGTCCCAAAGAGTATTCTTTCTATTCTTTAGGTTTAGTAACTTAGCTAGATTATGTCTTGGCTTAAGTTCTGATTCAATTTTTCACGGAACTTGGTGTGTTCTTTCTATTGGCAGATTGAACTGATCCTAATTTCAGGATAATTTTCTTCCATTATGAATGCTTTTCTTCTTCCGTATTGTGATTCTCTACTTCAAGGACACCAATTACTTTTCCATTGGCTTGTAATTATTCATATATATATACACACACACACACACACACATATATATATCTCTTCTATTTTGATTTCTCCTGTGTTTTCTGTGCATTCACTGTGATTGTCTAAGTGACTAAAAATGTGTCTGATTCATAAGTGAAGATGTAGCATGATATACACACCAGTAGGTCTAAGAATGAGGAGATTTGGATTCTAACTTGGCCAAAGCTTTCTTAAAGAGGAGAAAAAAAAAACCCACCCCTCCTCCCACTCCCAGTGTTCTCATAGCTATGAAATGACAGAGTTACTTTATGAAGGATCTGACAGAATGAGTACTCAACAAATGGCATATTTTATTATTATCTTTATTCTCCTTCCAAGATGGGGGGAGGGGTGGTGTTAAAATTCAAGTTCCAAGTGCCTGTTGCATTATAATTGTTCTGGAAGCTACAGTGCATGAATGATAGATAGCGCCCTGCCTCCTCTATTATAAAGAGGAAATTTAATCAACTCAGAAAAAAGAGATAAACAAAACACCTTAAAATTTTGTTTGGAGTTTGTTCTGGGGTCAAAGCTTTGTTTTCTATTCTTTGTATTTGTTTTCAAATTTAAATGGAATCTTGGCAACCTCACCGGCCGTGGTGTACCCTCCTTGACCAACGCTTGGTCAAATAGGAAAGGAAGTTAAAGATGAAGATTCTAACTGCACTATGGGGAAAAGTTATTTCCAATAAAGAAATTTTGTTGGGAAAGGGAAGGCTGACATAAAAAGATGTACATGTGGTCAGTGTAGAATAGGTTCATTTGACCTAATATGGAACTTAGCAGCTCTGAGTTCTCAAGGTTTCAGACTGGCAGCCTGTGGCCACATCTGGCCTCTGAAGTTTGGCCTGCTCAGCATTGGCTCTTACATGGAGGTTTGTAAAAATATTATTTAGCTGCAAGCATTTTCGAATCAGGAGGGTTCCCATAACATCTGGATTTCTCGTTTCTCTTGAAAAATCAGATAATTTGGCAACAGTGGGCTTGCTACAATCAGCTGGTGCTGAAGAATTACCTTCTCTTTTGGATGGGACATGCAGCGCTCCTGGTTGATTTCCTTATACCCTGCTTCACTAGTTGATGTTGGCTGTTTGGTTGCTGGAAGGACCATTCATGTATCCCCTAGTGATGAGGTCTAACCTCCTTATTTCAAAGGAGTAAATTGGCCCAGGGAGTTAACTGTGGGAGCCAGGTCAGTCTTGCATCCGGTCTTGTCCTGAGAGGGCACACACTGCCCTTCTCGTTGACCTCAATCTTAAGACATGCTTTAAAAATACATTCTTGTATTTGTACTGTTAGCCAATAACAAGGAGTCTGTATAACTAAAGAAATATAATAAGAAAAGAAGTGGTTGCCAATGAAGTATTAATACTCATCAAAATTTTTGAGGAACTCAGGTCTCAAAATAGTTTTTTTTAAACTATGGGTAGTTGGTTGGCAGACACAGTAAATTCTCATCTTTAATGTGTGCAGTGTGTCATCATGGCAAGAAACAAAAAGTCCAATGTGCTAATAAAATCTTTTCAGAGGATAATTTCAGTGAAAGTATATATCTTACTGATTATTGTTAAACCACTTTACTTAATAAACATAGTGAATTTCTTTTAAGTTTTGTGTAACACGTCTTTAGAGTCAAATCCATAAGAACATGGTAGTTTTTGCGCTAAGTTCAGGAATTTCAGTATATCCTTTAGTGCCAGTTAGTTTTGTTGCTACATTGCCTAAAATCTGGCACATGGAAGTGAAATGATGTGGTATAAACTACAAGCTTTGGTGTCAATAAACTTAGATGGAATCTTAGTTCCTTCACCTATTAACAATGGACCTTGAACAATTTACTTACCTTTTCTGAGTTTGAATATTCTCATCTGTAAAATGAAGATAATAGGACCTTCCTCATGGAATTGTGAAGATTAAATGAGATCATTTTTTAACTGTGACTGGCACATAGAAGTTGCTGAGGAAATGTAGCCTCTTGAGGAGAAGTAGAGAAAGCTAGCTTAAGGAAACAGGAATTGAGCATATGGAACACATACCAAAGTTGGCATGTGCTTCCAATTAATGAGTAGAGTATTGGTGGAATTTTGAACTTCTGAGTTGCCTGGCAACCAAGAGTCACTCAATGCCACAAGCTACCAGGGTTGTTTTCGTTTTTAAGGAAATCTTAAGGAGCTCAAGGTTGTAATAAGACAAAAGGATTCCTCTGTGAATTTGGAGATGTGTCAGATGTTTTAAAAAAAGCAAAAAGCAATGCCCAACCCCTCACTGTCTTTGGCCAAACTGTCTTGGATGTTGGGATCCTCCCCACTTCTGTGCCTCTAGGTGACAGGAGATGGTTAGACCATCCGTTAAATTGGGTAGAAGGTGGGATAGAGAAGGCAGAGTATGTGCACTTCTATACCAATGTATTCAAACAACATTCATTTAGTGCCAGGGTTCAGAAATACAAAAACATTTGTCTTTGCACTTGCTGCCCTTAAGAATTTCAGAGTCTAGGAGAGAACGTTAGTCAATGTTGAATAATAATTCAACAAATTATTTCGTGGGTGGCTTTCCTTGTCCCAGGAACTATTCTAAGTATGGATTGAGTAATACAAGCAGATATAGCAGGGCCTACATATCCACTGTTAAGACTTTTATTTTCCTGGCAAACTGATTCTGGAAGAATATCCCATTTTGGTCTCCCAACACAGTAATATCTGATTCATTCCTTGAAAGGAGGCATTGCCTGCTGCAGAGAGCAGGAAGCTGGGGATAGGAGGATTTGTGTCCCCACCCACTGCTGTGACTTACTACCTCCTTGACCCGGAGCAAGTGACTTAGCCAAACTTGTGCCCTGCTTTTCTCATTTTTAGCTGGAAGTGATGGTTTAGATTCTGCCTCTCTCACAACCTTGATAAGTGTCAACATTCTGAACAGATAAATGCAGTTTCTGAGCTAATCCTTATCAGTCTGCCACCGGGTTTACATCACATTTCATTGCATATCCTTGTAACTCCTTTTACTTTTCTTCATTCCTTTTTAACTCTGAGTCTGACAATTTAAGGGGAGAAAAGAGGGTGGGGGTGGGGGAGCTTGGAACTATTGTACATATTTGTACTTAATATTGACTCTGTCATTTGTATCTCCTATGCTAACTTCTCTTGCAGGGAAGATCAATTTTATTGCTTAAGGAAGAAATTCTTTGTGCCACTTTGGCATTTCAACATTTATTTACCCAAAAAACATGACTTGGGGGCCTCCAGGCCTTTAAAGCAGGCAGCTGGCTGGTGAATCATGTTCAACATTTGTCTTGCTGCTGCCACGTAGCAGAGGAACATTCATGCTTGTCACCTGCCCCTGTCACTTCTTCCTCTTCTAATAAAGCACGTCTGTTTTGGTGACTGAATAAAAACATACCAAGCGGAGAAGGGCTGGGTGTGGAGTAATTTAATCAGGGCAAGTCAGTGTGTTGTGTTGAGTAATACAGTATCAGAGATAGGAAGATGGTTTGGGAGCAGCTTATTGAAATAGAAACAAACTGGAAAGGGCCAGAAGCTCATTTCCTCTCATAATTTAATGGGTCACAATCCTGGAATGTAGGGGTGCCAACATATCCCCGAAATCAAGATTTTAAGGGAAGAAGATTCTCATAAGCTCCTTTCTCAAGTCGCCACAAACATTTTAAAAGGCCTTTCTCTATTATCATCATTTTAACTTTTTGTTGAGGATTATAAATTTTTAAGGAAGTTCAAACCAAAGTTCAGGGCTCTACTAGAAATGCTCTTTAATATTGGCTTTAGTGGCTATGTTTTCTCATCCTGAGAAATTGATTGATTTAAAATACCCTCATTTTAAAAGTAAAACAGCAGGGAGACTGACATTTGCAGTCTGGTATTTCATAGTTCTCCCTTACTGTATATTTTTTTTAATGTCTCTGTTAATATCCAATTGTGTCGACTTTTGTATTTTGTTTAAAAGGGGGGATATTGAACATTTAGAGTGCCAGTTTGCTTCGAATCTCATAATCTTACAGTGATTTTGGGGGGAGAGTGATTAGGGGTTCACAGAATGAAAAGTGTTTGAAAACAAGTTAAGTGGAAATAAAACTGTGATTGTAAGTTGCAGGTCTAAGTTATTTCTGTCTCAATCTCTCTCTCTTTTGAGAACATCTGGCAGTGTTCTTAAAGTCATTACTCATCAGGAAAGGAAATCACTATCCATGATGAAAAACTAGAAACTTCAATAACAGCAGCTCCTTTATTTCCATTTCTAGTTTTGTTCATGATTACACTGTTGTTTTCACTCCAGATAAGCCATTTTCATCTCTGTTTGTGAATTTTTTTTTCTCTGGGACAAGCTCTGTGATATCTGATATTTTATTAACAGGTGTTCTGGAAATCTATTTCAAAAATAAAAACACTAAATATAGCATGAAAGTTCAAGGCTTTTGGAGGTTGTTACAATTTTTTTAAAAAAAACATCAGTTTATGAATGAATGCTTCACATTAAAACCATTTATTGTTAGGAAACCTGGTGGAAAATGATACATATCCTACAGCTCTGTCATCATGGTTCATTCTCTCCTGACTCAAGTCACATTTTAGCATTTTTACCGTATGGCTAAAAGGGTAGCGAATGTATATGCAGTGGAACAGAGCAGGTAACGTTTTTGACCATCTGGTAAATTAGTGTGTAAGTAGTAGGAATTATTCATTTATTATTTATTTAGTTATGTGGATGCAACCTTTAACCTGAAATAAGCTCTCATACAGTAAAATAGTACTGAATTTACATTTTTCAAATAGTTTCAATCTAATTCATTAAGTATTTTCACAGTCTACTATGTGCTCTTAAAATTTGGCTCCTAGTTATGTGTTTCTTGTGGTTATTGATTTATTAGGGTTCCTTAAAGTGCCTAATTAAAAAAATTTCTTCCATGACAGGTTGGATGATTGGATCCAGCACCCAGGCACCCAGGCTGCAGTTCTGCCCTGCCAGCCACCACCCTGTAGCCTGAGGTCAATTACTTAGGCTCATGGAGACTCAATTCTTCATCTGTCAAGTGTGAATAATATATTGTCAGACGGTATCCCTTAAAAGAAGGACCATGGGTTGATGCACTAGAATCACTTGGGGAGTTTCTTTAAAATGTAGACACCTGGCCTCCCTACTTCACAGACTCTGATTCAGTAGGTCCAGAAACAGTCTCAGAATCTCATTTTTTGTCACTATCCCACATGTTTCCAAGATACACTGAACCACTGTTATGGAGACTGGCAGGTTATAGCACTTTGGTTCCTTGAAATATGTGTGTCTAACTAAAATTTCTGTAGAAAATTTATTATTAAGCATAACTCTAAGCTACACTTTTTATATTAAAGAGATTAAATTAACACTTGATTGCATCTGTACTTAAAATACACTAATTTCATACAAAATAGGTTGTCAACTTGCATAAGTAATGCTGTTGATTCATTAAATATACCACTCAGTTCTCCTTCTTGCTTAATTGGATGATTTATCCTCTTGCACAGGAAACAGCAAAATATTTATGGATATATCTGAATCCAGAGCCCAAATGAACTTCAAGAAATGAGTATGGGATTCTTGGTTTTTCAAGATCTATACACATCCAACGCTTAATTGCCACAGATCCAGTGCCCAGACTTTCTCTGGTTTTGTGAAGACCAAGCAAAACTCTGATGATGGAAAAAAAAAGGACTTAATTACTTACATATCATCTAACATCAACTGAAAAGTGAACAAGGTGGTGGTACAGTCATGGAAAGAAATTCAAGTTTATGGAAGAACCTAGTTGATGAGCACCCAATCTGCACAAGCTGGAAACAAGAAGCCGAAGGGGCAATTTATCATCTTGCCAGTATTTTATTTGTAGTAGGTTTCATGGGTGGAAGTGGATTCTTTGGGCTTCTCTATGTCTTCAGTTTGCTAGGACTGGGCTTTCTCTGCTCTGCTGTGTGGGCTTGGGTAGATGTCTGTGCAGCTGACATATTTTCCTGGAATTTTGTACTGTTTATCGTCTGTTTCATGCAGTTTGTTCATATTGCATATCAAGTTCACAGCATAACCTTTGCAAGAGAATTCCAGGTGTTGTACAGTTCCATTTTCCAGCCTCTGGGGATCACTTTGTCTGTCTTCAGAACAATTGCCTTGAGCTCTGAAGTGCTTACATTGGAAAAGGAGCACTGCTATGCTATGCAGGGGAAAACCTCCATTGATAAACTCTCTCTGCTTGTTTCAGGAAGGTTTGTACTCTTGGTGCTTGCATTTCTTTCCTCTGTGTGAAGTTGTATTTCTTTCCACTGTGTTTCTCCATCTCTGTGTAGCCTATGTTTGGTGGAATTTAGACACTGAGACTTCAGAAAGTCTTTGGTACATGAATCATGGACAGAAACACTTGTTTACTTGAAGCAGGAAGTAACCTAGAAGCTTAATGTTTCTTCCTAGAAATCAAATGAAGTGGATCTTAAAATTAAAGTATGTGTTCATTTATCTGGCCACTCAATTTACTTCCAAGCTAATCACTGAAAGTCAAGAAAAGAGTGATGTCAGCTTAAATTAATGGACTACGTAAGTTGGCATGCAGAATATTTTAAATAGACTGTCCAATAATACATTGTTTTTTAAGTAATACAGAAAATTTAAATTTATAGTTATTGATTTTTTTCAGTAAATTCTAGCAGTTACCCACTGGCTAGAATTTGGTGAGGGGACAGGCACTTCAAGAATACGTAGAGAAAATAAACTCTGAAAATCAAAGATTTGGGGGAGGACACAATAATATGATTAAAAAGTTTAAATATTTAGTTTGCAGGGGTATTTATAGTATAACTCCTTTATGTTCTTACATGTCATCCTGCTTAATTTAAAACCTGATTGGGTGCTTTGGAACTCTTTATTGAACTATAATAAATATACATAAATGTGCACATATCATAAATGTAAAGCTTGATGAATTTTCTAATTAATTTCCCTCAGTACTGTGTGAGGAACGTCAGTATATGAATCTTAGAAGATGGTATGCCATTTATTACATGGTATGAACTTAATTTTGCCCTTCAAAAATCTAAAAGACAAAAAGGTCTTCAGAGATCTGAAATACCCATTGCTCCTCCCCAAAATGTATTCTCTTTCTCCTTCCTTTATAAATGCTGTTCTTTGTGTTTTGGTAGGATCAGAGTGACAGTTGATGGAGAATTTCTGCATTACATTTTCCCCTTTCAGTTCCTGGATTCTCCCGAATGGGATTCACTGAGACCCACAGAGGAAGGCATTTTTCAGGTAAAGGATAACTAGACCACATAGTTAACACTTTCTCTTCCAAACAGATAAACAATGCTTGTTTAAAAACAAACTGTTAACAGCAGATGAGGCAAGAATAATTTAGAGTTAATGTTGGAAGGTACTTTGCAGCATATGTGATTTTTCAATTCTGTGTGATGCCTGCTAATTAAAGTCACTGCATAGGCCCAGCAGTGAGGGGAAGACTGGTATTGTAGATGACAGGTAGGAGGCCATGATAAATATTCTTGAAATCATCTTTCCATGGCTGCATTATTTGAGAATTAAAATAGAATTGATTGAGAGTTGACTACAAACTGAGCGCTGCCAATGTGATAGTTTAGAAAAACACCAAGAACAATATATCTGCCCTTATTCAAAATAATTGGTTTTTAAAATTTTAAATGCTGATGGATTTCAGTTTCAGCAAGAAAATGCTAAATTTACAATTACTACTCTGCTGCTGTTTTCTGGTAGTTTTGAAAGATAGTCATTTCAGTAGGTTCCATTAATTACAGTGTACTATTTTCCTGTGAATTAATATGTATAATGTATACCAGTGTGTCTACATTTATATAAATACAAATACATATACTTATATAAAATAAGTGTGTATATTTTATGTTGTAGTAAAGAAATTGGATTGTGGTTAAATGTATATAGTTTTTAGGACTGGATTGGAAATTTTTCTCTAACATTAGCCAGTTTTATTTTATTTTTTATCAAGTAGCTCTTGCCTCAACAAAATGTAATATATAGATACCCAGACTTAGAAAACAGATAAATTGGAGATGGGGACAACATTGTGATTATTCATGTTACAAAATATATATCTAGTAACAAATTTTGTAGTTGTGGGTCAACATATTGCAAAGTTAAAAAAAAAGCAAGGTGAAATTCATTTAAAATTTTGGGGGTCAAAAACAAATTGGAGAGAAAAAACAGTGGCAGAATTTTTCTTGCATCCTAATCTTTTCTTACCTGTGGTCTTATGTTTTTAGGTAACCCTCACAGCAGAAACTGATTGTCGATATGTTTCTTGGAGGAGAAAGAAATTATATTTGCTCTTTGCTCAGCATCGTTACATCTCTCGCCTGTTTTCCATTTTAATTGGCAATGACATTGCAGATAAACTATATGCTTTGAATGATAGAGTATATATAGGAAAAAGATACCACTACGATATTCGGTTACCCAACTTTTATCAAATGTCAAGTCCAGAAATACCCAGATCACCCCTAACAGAATCTTTTTGGAATTCCAGACAATATTGTGATAAATGACATCAGAGTCTGATGTTTTATAATTATAAAAAAGACTCTCTTCATCATTCCCCAAATGAAATAGCAAAATATAGAAAATTGAGCTCACGAATATTTTTATAACTCAAACTCAGAGGCTAGATGCCAGTGCCAGCTGTTTTATTCATCTCAACTTCTACATTGTGAATAAATTTTTCACAGTTTTCTTGTATTTCTTATTCTTATAACTGGGGGGGGGGAGGTGTTAGTAACTATGGGAAGTTTACCTTTTTTGCATCAGAAGTAGGAGAATGAAATTTTGTATTCTCAGATATTTTATCAGATTTATTCAAATCTATTGTTGTGCCCTCTCAAGTTAAGCTTTGTTTCCCAAGAATCAGCCAGCAAGTGCTGAGTATGGGTTGCTATAGTCTACAATGGCATTTCCAGAATTCGCTGTATTGCTGTAACCTCTGATGAAAGATAGATGTATTGTTGTGGTGGGCAGCAATTATTTATTTTTAAATGTGAAGTTATTTTAAATGACCAAAAAGTAGAATAAATTCTAGAGATGTCAATATGCCAATCTTGAAGACTATTTTGTTGCCACAAATGATTCATCAGCTTCATCTTTACAATGAAATAGTCAGAAAGAAGTATTTCATGGAAAGCAAAGCTGCATAGTAATTACCGAGAAAAAAGAGTATCTGTGAGCAAACAATAAAAATGTTGCACAGCATTCCATTTGCACATGGTTGGCTGGAAAGGCACAGATCAGAGGTTTGACTGGACTTTGAGGGACTCTAGTGAATGCTCAGTCCACAACACAGACACAGGACAGTGCTTTATAGCAGTTCCTCCAGCTTTGTGACAAAGAGCTTAAGAAAGAAACAGATCTTCAGTCACAGATGTAGTCCCTATCTTTGGAAAACTGGCTTTCTGAAGATCACATGCAGGACATGTTCTTTGCAGAAAGATAAAATAATCATGCATTTAACCAATGCTTACTGAGCACCTACTATGGTTCCAGGCACTGACCTGAGAACTGAGGATATGTCATGTTACAAAGGAGATGGAGATCCCTGCTCTAGAGAGCTTACATTCTGGGGGTGAAGTTGGGATGAAGATCTACAATAAAATAAGTCAGTACAATCTACAGTTAGAAAAGGTGGTGCCAGGGAGAAAAATAAAATACGAAAGGTAGATAGGAAGGGACATTACAGTTTTAATATGGTCAAGGAAGCCTTTAAAGAGAAGTAATGTTTGAACAAAGTCTTGATAGGAGCAAAGGAACAATCCACGCCGATACCTGGGAGAGCAATCTGGGCAGTGGTAAAAGCAGATGAGAAGGTCTTTACACATGAGAAGATCTTTAGCACATGGTCTTTTCAAGGAGCAACCAGAAGGCCAGAAGAAAGAGCACCAGGGAGAAAGGGTGAGGTAACTGCAGGCAGATTAGGTAGGACCTTCTAAGTCATTGTAAGGACTTTAACTTTTATTCTAAGAATGACCAGAATCAATCAGGGTTGGGGGGCGGGGGGTGATTTCAGCAGAAGAATGATGTGATCAGTCCTCTGTTTTAAGGGAATCACTCTGGCTAGCATGCTGTGAATAGATTTGGGGAGGGCAGTCAAGAGTAGATTTGGAAGGGAAGTTCAGTCTAGGCTGGAGATACAGATTTGGGAGTATTGAGTATAAATGGTATTTAAAGCCAAGAGATTAAATGAGATGGTCAAGAAACTGAGTGTAGATACAGGGATGAAAAGGTCCAATGGCCTTGCATTGGGGCACTGCAGTGTTAAAAGGACAAGAAGATGGGTTAGAGTAGCAAAGGAGATGAGAAGGCACTGCCAGTGTGGTAGTAGGAAAATCAAGACAGGGTGGAGTCCTAGGAGTATTTCAATGAGAATGACTGTGTCAAATGTTGCTGAGAGGTCAGGTGAGAAGCGGTCTGAGATTTAACCATTGGATTAAGCAACATGGATGTCATTGGTGAACTTAATAGGAGCAAATTTGGGGGAGTGATTGGGGATGAAAACTTGACTGAGTAGGTTGAAGAGAAATGGGAGACAAAAAGTGGGAACAGGGAGCATAGGTAAATTTTCAAGGAGTTTTTGATGTGAGGAGATGGTGGGATCAAGAGAGAGGTGGTGATTGTTGTAGTAGGAGAAATAGTGGCTTGCTTGTATATGGATGAAATGATCCAGAAGATAGGGGCAAGCTGCTGAAGTGATGACCTTGAGCAGGTGAGTGATGATGCTATCCTGCAGCCTTGAACAGGAACGTGGAAAATTCATCATTAGTAGATGCTTTAGTTTCCTAGGGTGCTCAAGCAAATACCATGGAGTGGGTTGGCTTAATCAATGGGAATTTATTAAGACTAAAGGAAAGTCCAAATCAAAGCATCATCGAGGTAATGTTTTCTCCTTGAAGACTGTGGCGTTCTGGGGCTGGCTGCCAGAGATCCTTGGCTCTTCTGTCGCATGGCAGCATCTCCTGGGCTCTCCCTTCACTTCTTGGTTCTGTGAAATTTCAGCTTCTTGCTTCCATGGCTTTCTCTCCATCTGTCTGAATTTCACTACGATTACAAAGGACTCCGTTAATAGGATTAAGACCCATTGTGGTTGAGGTTGGCTACACCTTCTGAACTGAAATAATCTAATCAAAAGGTCCTACTTTCAATGGATTCACAGCCATTGGATTGGATTTCATTTGAAAATGTGTTTTCCTGGGGTACATACAACTTCAAACCACCACAGGAGAGAAGTAGGGGTGTATGGGGATGCATTTGCTGGCAAGTGGGAGATGTAGTGGTAGGAGCTTGTGGAAGTTCTCTCATGATTACTTCTATTTTCTCAGTGACATAGGAAGCAAGGCCACCAGAAGGATGGGAGAAGAAGTACTGGGGTTATGTAAAGTACATTACTTTTTCTATGTATTAGTTTCTGCCATCAAGTGGGAGAATGTGACAAGGTCTGCACCATTAGTCTGGATGAGCTACTGAATGTCTATTCAAGTTCAGCATGAACTAAAGGAACAGTCGGGGTGGTTTCTTCTGTCTCCCAGCCACACCTGGCTGTCACGGGCAGCTCTTGCAGCTGGAACAATGGCAGCCATCTTCACAGCACAACTGGAGGACTTCAAGAAGCACCCACTAGTTTGTCAGTGGGCTTCACAACGGCCCTGGGAGAAATTCATTTCTCTGAGCCTTTAGGAATGTGTGTCAAGTATGAAAATGCAGAGCGTTCCAGGTAGAAGTCACACCGTAAATTATTGCCAGCTAATAATTTAACCAAGGTTACTTTTTCAGATAGCTTTCTAACTGAAAGCTGACTGAGAACATAGCCACACAAGAAAGAAGATGCAGGTTTTTGGGTGAAATCGTGTGGCAGGGGAAAATGAAAACTTACATACAAATTTTCCAGAAATCTATTTTTAGGTCAGGGGAGGAAGGTATGCAAATTGTAAGGGATGCTGAAAGAGGAGGTAAAGAGAAGGTAAAGAGATGCTTTGAAACCTCACTGTCCTCACAATTTGTGTAAGGCTGGCACCATCCCTCAGTATTACAGAGAGGTTATTACCCAACCTTGGTTTGCACCCAGATTTTCTCACTTAGAGAAAAAAATCAAAACCCCTGCCATAACCTCTATGTACTTACACTGTATGTTGTCTAGCAAATCACGTTTTACTATCTCAAAATATTCTGATCAACCCAGATGGAAAATACCTCTGCAGTGCAATGCCATTGTGCATTTAAATGTTAATTTAAAATTTTTTTTCTTTATTGGAGAAGCTGTGGGCTTACAGAACAATCATGCAGAAAATACAGGATTCCCGTATGCCATCCTATTATAAACACCTTGCATTGGTGTAGATCATTTGTTATAATTGATGAAAGCACATTTCTATAATTGTGCTAATACATATAGGTTTAATTTAGAGTTCACTGTATAGTGTAGTTTCATGGATTTTTTTTTCTGTTACCACATATACAATCTAACATTTCCTCTTTTAATCACACACATACACACCCACATATATATCTGTTCTGTTAATTACATTCACAATGTTGTGCTACCACACCACCATCCATTATCAAGCATTTCCATCATTCCAAATAGGAACACTGAACATTTTAAGCCTTAACTTCCAGTTCCCTATCCTCACCTTGCCCCCTGGTAACCTATATTCTAGATTCTGATTCTATGAGTCTGCTTATTCTAATTATTTCAAATCAGTAAGATCACACAATATTTGCCCTTTTGTGTCTAGCTTATTTTAATTTAAATTGGTCTCATTTTAGTATCAGTCTAATAGTGCGCAGCCCTAAATTCCTTTGGTTCTCTTAAGAGTTCAGTAAGTTGAGGAAGTGGTTGCTTTCTTGTGTACTAAGAGCTTTATGGCTCTGTTTACAAGATCTGTATAGGCCTAAATAAACAAATGCTACCAGGAGCCCTGAGCTTTTTTGCCTTTTGCTCATTTTTTGAGCCATGAGCCAAGGACAGGATGGTCTACATAATTTGTGAGGTCCAATGCAAAAAGACAATGCAGGACTCTTTGTTTAGAAATTCTCAAGGATTTCAAGACTGAGACAGCAGAGCATTAAACGAAGTGTGGGGCCCCTCTAAGAGCAGAGCCCTGCGACATTGCACGTCCATGAAGTTGGCCCTGGCCAAGAGTTGCCTTATGACTTGAAGGAGTTGCCTTATGACTTGCCCAGGGGTTTTCAATCCTAAATTCTGTGATTAGGAGGACGTAGCCTGAAGCAGGGAAGGGGGTGACTTTGTCAGCATCAGATGACTCCATACACCTCCCCACCCCAGTCAGCAAGGCAGATTCCCTGCAGCTGCAGGCCCCTCTTGCTCAGCCTTGACTTTAGCTGGACATTTGGAGGGTTCCTGTTTCCTGGGCACTATACCTTTGAACCTGTTTTGACCTCTGTGCAAATATGAGAATGGTCCTGTGGGATTTTCCCTGGACTCCTCATTCCTAGGAACTCGAGATTAATCTACCAGAAAGCATAATATGTCTCTGAGCGTTTACTCTTTGAAGAATTTTCTCTCCTTTTCAAAAGAGGAGCAGAGGGAAATTCATTTGCTCTCTGCTCATCTGGATAAGCTCTGGATGTCAGATTGCTACATCGCATGGAACCAGAAGGACAGAATTGATTTGACAGAGCAGTTACAAAGTGAAATCCCCTAACTAAGATGGCAAGAGCCAGAAGGAAAACGTACTAGGCAGACAGTCTATATTATTATAAGAGCAGTACATTATACCACATGATGTACACGAAACTCCTGGTCTGATCAAGGTAATTAGTATAAACGTGGACAGTACTTTCTAATTGGAGTCCATGTTCCACTACATTGCACATTGTTAAAGAAGAAATGAACATTCCAAAAAAAAAAAAAAATGATGTTCCCAAATTTAAAATTATTTTTTAGGAAGACACAGTTTTTATACAAATTAGAAAAATCAATTGACCCAATTCATTCCACTATTTTTCTTCATTCTACTAAAATATATCACCTCCACATCAATAAAAAGTACAAATAAATATCAATATCATTAGACCTATTATAATAAAATACAGTGTCAATTTGAGAGAACTGTGAAGTATTTCAAGACCAAAAATCTTACAGTAAGAAAAGATGTGGAAAGAATGAAATATTAGTTATATTAGCTCTTAGTCATCTCACCATGAGTATTATCTTCATTTTAATACCGAATTGTACATTTGCATATAACATCAGCATGGCTTCAACATAATTTGAAGTTTTATTATTATGCTAAATTTGACTAGTTTTAAAAACTGCCAGCTATTAAAAATTGACAGGGAACTTTAAAACACTTTTTTCCCCATTAAGTATGGTAATTTGTGTCTTGAGCTATAATTTTCTCTTTACTCTTTTATTCCAATTCAGGCTTTAGTGATCTTAATAAGGATAATTTTAAATTACTTACAGAATTCCAAAATATTTGTTTTTCCATAATTTTATGGTAGGAATCTAGCTCTACTTGATATAACATCAGATGTTATATCTGGGACATCAAATTTGAGGCTTCAACTCATATTAAATATAAAGTTATCTCCTAAATTACATAATTACAAAATACTGTCTTACATCTATTTAATATTTTATAATTTAACCAGCACTTGTCTACATGAGATTTCATTTGTTTGTTCTGAGCTTATAATATATTTATTATACTTCTCTTCAGGTAACTTAAAGTGTTCATGTAAAAAAATGTTAAGAAATTCCCAAACATATGGTATGCAGTCAAAACTGCATAAGAATGATTTGCAATGGGTGCAGGGGACCTAAGGGTACTAGACTGAGGGACAGAATGGTGAACTGTGGCATATGCATACAATGGAATATTGAGCAACTACGAGAAGAAGTGAAGCTGTGAGACACACAACGAGGTGAATGGATCCTGTACACAGTATTTGAGTGAAGTATGCCAGAAATAAAGACTATAATGCCTCACCAATATGGACTAACTACCATGTGTAAACTCAGAATTGAATCTTAGAACATAGCCTAATGTGGGCATGATTATTGTGATAGTCCCTAGATTGTAAGCTCTTACAGCAGTCAACTCTATTCCTGAATTGTAATGCCTATCTCTAAACTTAGAGATGCTGATCCCTTAGTGATTGGTCTCTGGAACAATGAGTATCTCTGAGACACCTGAAACTCAGAGCTAGAGCTAAGCAGATATGAATATCAGTATTAGTGCATACAGGAACTGTTAAAAAAAAAAATCTGAAAAAGAGCCCAGACTTCAATTAGTGATATGAATGAAGCAGATCTGGTTAAGACTAGGGCAAACCCGGCCAAAGGGTAAAGGTCAAAATTGACTGCGTTTTAAAACTTCAACTTCCATGTGAGACCAAAGGAAGAGATGTCTATTTGGTGCAGGATCTATTTTTCTAAACAGTATCACTCTACAGTTGGTTTGTTCAAATACCACAATTACATGGAACTTTGAATAGGAAGTGAAATACAGTAGGTTAGTATAGGTTAGAGTGATATAGTGACACACCCCGAAGTAATTTGGGCTGAGAATAAAAAATATATTTACAGCTCCCCCTCCCCCCAGTTGCTGGGGGAAGGTGCAGAAGTGCTGGACTTCCTCACCTGGACTGGTGTTGATGTTGTCACAAACATTGGGACTGGCAGTTTGATGTGCCAAGCCCTCGATCATGGGACTTGCCCTTATGAAGCTTGTTACTGCAAAGGAGAGGCTAAACTTGCATATAATCGTGCCTAAGAGTCTCTCCCTGAGTACCTCTTTGTTGCTCAGATGTGGCCCTCTCTCTCTCTAACTGAGCCACCTCGGCAGGTGAACTCACTGCCCTCCCCCCTACGTGGGACCCGACTCCCAGGGGTGTAAATCTCCCTGGCAATGCAGGATATGACTCCTGGGGATGAATCTGGACCCAGCATCGTGGGATTGAGAATATCTTCTTGACCAAAAGGGAGATGCAAAATGAGAGGAAATAGTTTCAGTGGCTGAGAGATTTCAAATGGAGTTGAGAGGTCACTCTGGTGGACATTCTTATGCACTATATAGATAACAACTCTTAGGTTTTAATGTATTGGAATAGCTAGAAGTAAATACCTGAACTACCAAACTCCAACCCAGTAGTCTGGACTCCTGAAGATGATTATATAATAATGTAGATTACAAGGGGTGACAGTGTGGTTGTGAAAACCTTGTGGATCACACTCCCTTTATCTAGTGTATGGATGGATGAGTAGAAAAATGGAGATGAAAACTAAATGACAAATAGGGTGGATGTGGGGATGGTTTGGGTGTTCTTTTTTTACTTTTATTTTTATTCTTATTCTGATTCTTTTGATGTAAGAAAATGTTCAGAAATAGATTGTGTTGATGAATGTATAACTATATGATCGTACTGTGAACAGTTGATTGTATACCATGGATGATTGTATGGTGTGTGAATATATTTCAATAAAACTGAATTAAAAATAAAAAAGCTGCATAAGAATCATTTGGTAAATGGCATGTAAACCAAAATCATCTTCTGTCAGAAAATGCTCTACCCAAAGTGTTTCTATTCTTTCCATACTCTGAAAAGAGACTCAATGATTGTAAAATACATATCTTTTTAAAGCATGACCTATTTTTTTCCCTCCTTGAAAGTGTGTGAGGGTTTCTTTAGTTTCCAAACTAAATATCTCTGTAATCATTTTGTGGTTCTCAACTGTACTGAATTTGTTTGATCTTAGACTAAAGAAATGTTTAATATTGTGTACTATTTTTTTATGCCAAATGATAAAACTGCTGGTATGTGGCTCATAAATATTTTGTTAGGTTTTATAAATGCATTAAGCTATTGAGGTGTCTATTTTCATGAATTTATTACAACAATTTAAGTAGTAGTAATAATAAAAAATTTGCATTTAAATAATTCTTTTCTACTGGGAACTCTGAGTACTTTTGCACATCAGTTAGTGCTGGATGGTAGTGTCATTATTCCTAACTTTATTATTCCATCTTTACACTGTGTTGCTTTGGGGTTTTGTTTCCAGCCCTATGTCAACTATTTGACTGGTCTTAATCAGGCCTCACATTTGCCTTCTAAACCAGCACTTTTTGAAGGGTTGATTACATAAAGAATGATATTGTCAAGTAGGATCTATGATTGAAAGTTCTGCTTTCACCAGGTAGGTATAGATGAAAAGTCATTTGGTAGCTTCACTGTCCATCAAAATCTTACTATATTGTCAAATTACATTTTACTAAGAATTGCCAAAAGTTATTTGTAGACCAGATTTTTCTGCCATTAACAACTTTTCTTTTCTGGCCACTAAAAAATCTCATCTAAATAAGCTGCTTACACACTTAAAAAAAAAAAAAAACCTTTAAAAGTGCCACCCCCAAGGACTCAATGGTTGCCACATTCAAAAGTAGAAGTGCTTGGAAGAAGATGGTGGCATAGAGAGGAGTGGAAGCTAGTTTGTCCCCTGGAACAACTAATAAACAACCAAGTACAACTAGTAAATAATCCAGAATAACTGCAGGGGAACAAACATGCTGTCCACTCATCATACATGAACCTGAATTGGGAGGAATGCCCAAGATCGCAGCATAAAATCTGTAAGTAAAAACTGTGGATCCAAGTTGGGAGCCCCTCCCCCCATGGCCTGAACTGCAAAGCCTTGCAGTGCTAGAGAGAAGCTCTCTCCCAGCAAGCGAATATAGCTCAGCTGAGTTCCAACTGGGGTTTTAATTAACAAGCATGGACAGCTCAATACAAACTTTGAATCCCCAATAAGCAGACAGAGGCTTTTGGTGATGACTAACCCTGGAGAGCCAGAGGGTGGCCGTGGACTGGCCTTGAAGGGGGCTTTCTGAGCTTTTTTTTGGCTCAGTAGAGAAAGCCTCAGTCATTTTCAGTTCCCAGTTCCCAGTGTTCTGACTCAGACAAGGGTGGAGATAGCATAGGCAGAGAGACTATTCAAATGCTAAAGACCTCTCCCTAGGTGGGGTATCTTCCCTAAGAGGAAAGAGGTGGGCCCCAGCTCTACAACCCACCCTCCATTCAGAACCAGACCCCAGAGCCTAGGGGAATACAGCCATGGGCCCCACCTCCTTACACCAGTCTGGAGCTACAGGCTGACAGATGCTACCTGCTGGGTGGAAAAGCACAGTGACTAGGGCTCACAGGGTGTACCAATCTTCTAAGACACCCTCAGGGAAACTGGATACTATCCCCTCCTTCCAAGACCTGACCCCAATCTGGTCTGGGAAAACCCGATTGGGGTAACCAAGGAAACCAGATGCCTAGACAACAGAAAACTACAATCTACACTAGGAAAAATGAAGTTGTGGCCCAGTGAAAGGAAAAACTTACACTTCAATTGAGATACAGGAATTTAAACAATGAATACTAAATCAATTTAAAAAGTTTAGGGAAGATATGGCAAAAGAGATGAAGCATATAATTAAAACACTGGGCGTACATAAGGAAGAAATCAAAAGTTCAAAAAAAAAACACAAACAACTGGCAGAATCTATGGAAATGAAAGGCACAACACAAGAGATGAAAGACACAATGAAAACATACAACAGCAGATCTCAAGAGGCAGAAGAAAACACTCAGGAACTGGAGAACAAGACACCGGAAAGCCTACACACAAAAGAACAGATAGAGAAAAGAATGGAAAAATATGAGCAATGTCTCCAGAAACTTAATGACAAAATGAAATGCAGGAATGTATACATCACTTGTGTCCCAGAAGGAGAAGAGAAGGGAAAAGGGGCAGAAACAATAATAGAGGAAATAATCAATGAAAATTTCCCATCTCTTATGAAAGACATAAAATTACAGATCCAAGAAAAGCAGCATACCCCAAACAGAATAGACCTGAATAGGTCTACCCCAAGCCACTTAATAATCAGATTATCTAACATCAAAGATAAAGAGAGAATCCTGAAGGCAGCAAGAGAAAAGTGATCCATCACATACAAAGGAAGCTTGATAAGATTATGTGTGGATTTCTCAATAGAAACCATGGAGGCAAGAAGGAAGTGGGGTGATATATTTAAGATACTGAAAGAAAAAACACCAACCAAGAATCCTATATCTGGCAAAATTGTCCTTCCAATATGAGAGAGAGCTTAAAATATTCTCTGACAAAAAGACAATGATAGAGTTTGTGAACAAGATACCTCCTCTACAGGAAATACTAAAGGAAGCACTGCAGACAGAAAGGAAAAGACAGGAGTGAGAGGTTTGGAAAACAATTATGGGAGACAGTAGCACAGCAATGTAAGTACTCAAAGATGACTGTGAGTATGGTTGAAAGAGGAAGGTTAGGACCATATGGGACACCAGAACGAAAGACAAAAGATAAAGACTGGGACTGTATAACTCAGTGAAACCTAGGGTGCTCAATGATTTTAATAAAAGGTACAAATATGTTGTTACATGAGGTAGGACAAATGAATGTCAACATTGCAAGGTGTTAAAAATAGGGTGGATTTGGGGGGTGTTCTAGTTTGCTAATGCTGCCAGAATGCAAAACACCAGAGATGGATTGGCTTTTATAAAAGGGGGTTTATTTGGTTACACAGTTACAGTCTTAAGGCCATAAAGTGTCCAAGGTTACACATCAGCAATTGTGTACCTTCACTGGAGGATGGCCAATGGTGTCGGGAAAACCTCTGTTAGCTGGGAAGGCACATGGCTGGCGTCTGCTCCAAAGTTCTGGCCTCAAAATGGCTTTCTCCCAGGACGTTCCTCTCTAGGCTGCAGTTCCTCAAAAATGTTACTCTTAGTTGCACTTGGAGTATTTGTCCTCTCTTAGCTTCTCCAGAACAAGAGTCTGCTTCCAATGGCCATCTTCAAAATGTCTCTCATCTGCAGCTCTTGTGCTTTCTTCAAAGTGTCCCTCTTGGCTGTAGCTCCTCTTCAAAACATCAGTCACAGCTGCAGCTGCACTGAGTTCCCTCTGCCCGCCAGCTCATTTATCTCACTCCTGTCTTTTCCTTTCTGTCTGCAGTGCTTCCTTTAGTGTTTCCTGTAGAGCAGGTATCTTGTTCACAAACTCTATCATTGTCTGTTTGTCAGAGAATATTTTAAGCTCTCCCTCATATTGGAAGGACAATTTTGCCAGATATAGGATTCTTGGTTGGTGTTTTTTCTTTCAGTATCTTAAATATATCACTCCACTTCCTTCTTGCCTCCATGGTTTCTACTGATCAAGGCCCACCCTGAATGGGTGGGGCCATGCCTCCATGGAAATATCTCATCAGAGTTATCACCTACAGTTGGGTGGGGCGCATTTCCATGCAAATCTAATCAGCACCAAAATGTCTGCTCCACAAGACTACATCAAAGAATATGGCTTTTACTGGGGGACATAATACATTCAAACCAGCACAGGGGGGAAATACACTCAATGCAACCAAAGACTATAATTAGCAGAAACATTGTATTATGCTTCCTTTAATATAACAAAGGCAATATACCAAAGCTAAAGGCATATGGTGGAGGGTGGTGGGGGGTGGAGGTAGAGTATGGGACTCCTGGCATTGGTGATGTTGTCTGACTCTTTATTCTGCTTTAGTTTAATGCTGTCTTTCCTTTTGTTGCTTTCTGGCTGTCGTGTTTTTTTCTCTCTCTCTCTTTATTTTTTCTTTTTCTTTTGTCCCTCTACCTACTTTGACTCTTCCTCCTTCTTTGTGGAAGAAGTGGAGATGACCTTATGTAGATAGTGGCAATGGTGCTGAATACATAAATACATAACTACACAGGGAACCAATGATTGTTTACTTAGGACGGAATGTATGGTGTGTGCACAAAACCATCTTAAAAAAGGGGTTGATGAAGAAACCTTGAGGGCACTATATTCAGTGAAATAAGACAGATACACAAGGACAAATATTGCAGGGTCTCACTGATAGGAGCTAATTATAATGTCAACTCATAGAAATGAAATATAAGTTGCCAGGATATAGAATGAGGCTAAAGAATGGGGAGCAGTTGCTTATTATGAGCAGAATGTTCAACTAGAGTGAATTTAAACATTTGGAATTGGACAGAGGTGATAGTAGCATGCTGTGAGAATAACTAACAGTGCTGAATGGTGTGTGAAGGTGGTGGAAAGGGTAAGCTCAGAGTCAAGTATGTCACCAGAAGGAAAGTTGGAGGTTAAAAGATGGGAATGTATAAAACAGTGAATCTTGTGGTGGACAATGTTCATGATTAACTGTACAAATATTAGAAATCTCTCTCATGAACTAGAACAAATGTATGACAGTATAACTAGAAGTTAATAATATAGGGGCATATAGGAAAAACATAAATATACCTACTGCAAACTATATACTACAGTTAGCAGTATTTTAACATTCTTTCATCAACAGTAACAAATGTACTATACCAAAACTATGAATCAGTAACGGACGGGGGGTGGTTAGGGGTATGAGATGATTTGAGTTTCCTTTTTTTTTTTTTGTATTTTTTTCTTTTCTGGAGTAATGAAAATGTTCTAAAAATTGGAAAAAAAATTAATTGTGGTGATGGATGCACAGCTGTATGATGGTACCATGGGCAACTGATTGTACACTTTGGATCTTTGGATAATTGTATGGTTTGTGAACAATCTCAATTTAAAAAAACTGAAAAAGATAAAAAGTGGAGGTGCTTAACTTGGGATTCATAGATGGGCCTTCAGAGGTCTGCAAATTTCTAGAAATTCCCACAAGGGAAAGAACAAAAGACAAAAGTGGTTGTCACTCTGGTTGGCACCAGACCTTTGAACCTGCCTTTCTGGGGGGTCTCTGCCTGGGCCCCAGGTCCAGTTTTGTTTTGAAGATCCAACCTGGCCTACTGGCTTTAGGGTTTCTTCTGGAATTAAGCATGAATTCAGAGCCACTTCTCTGATCCTCTTTCCACACTTACCTTTTTAAGAACAAAACAAAACAAATCATGATTCTGTTATGTGTGGTTACTTATACTAAATTCATTCTCTTTGAAATAATTTCCTAAAGGATTAGGAAATCCTATTAAGTGCTTCATCTGTGGTCTTTGTTTTTCATTACTAATAATGAAAACAAGTAACTCACAAAAGCAAATCTGTTTTGAGATAGAAAGCTTTGTGAGGAAGAATAGAGGGGACATCAAGCCTCTAGTTTTTGACATTATAATAACCATATGCACATTTCTGCCGTCCCCAAGTGAATTATTGTAACTTAGCTCTGCCAACTGCCCAGCATCTAGAATCTGTACTATTGCATATTTCATGAGTTTGCTTTCGAAGCCAAAACCTAATTTCTAGCTACTCCAGGGAAACCCCAAACCACTGGAAATTTTAGCATTCACCAAAGTATTGCAATTTATAAGACAGTTTTGTTTGAATATCAGAGTCCTTGTATACTGTATTTCATTTATTTAAAACAGGCAAATATATAGAAAATGAAACCACTTAGCTATTTCATGTGTCCATAGAATATTTCAACTATTTCTTCAGACTAGGGAATTCCAATGATTGTAATTCATTTCAGTTAAGCAAATTGAAATTCAAATATGTTTTATTAATTGTGTACCATGTGCACAACACTATAGAGAGGATACAAGAATTGTAAAATTATAGCTACCAGGAGCTGGACACCACGTATTTTAGAGACATAGTCTCTAAAGGTCAATACAATCTGTCAACTAAGTATTATTTTCCCAGTTTTGTAAAAAAAGAAACTGAGACTCTGAGAAGTTTAATAAATTATTTGAATTCACCTGGTTTATTAAATGGAAAACTTTGGTTCAAACCCCATTGCTAATTCCAAAGACCCCACTCTTTCCACAGAAGACCAAAATGAAGATGTTGGCAGGCTTAGTTTTCTCTGGAGGTTCCGAGGGAGAATCCACTCCATCCCTCTGCTTCTGGTGGCTACTGACAATCCTTGGTATTCCTTTACTTATAAACACATCACTTCAACCTCTGCCTCTGCCTTCACATGGCCTTTCCCTCTGCACAGGCATACTTCAGAAATATTTCAGATTCAGTTCCAGACCACCACAATAAAGAGAATATCACAATAAAGGGAGCCACACAAATGTTTTGGTTGCCCAGAGCATATAAAAGCTATGTTTATACTCTATTGTAGATTATTAAGTGTGTAATAGCATTATATCTAAAAAAAAGTACATACCTTAATTTAAAAATACTTTATTGCTAAAAAATGTTAACCATCATCTGAGTCTTCAGCAAGTCCTAATCTTTTTGCTTGGTGGTGGGTCTTACCTCAATGTTGATGGCTACTGACTGATCAGGGTGGTGGTTGCTGAAGGTTGAGGCAGCTGTGGGAATTTCTTAAAATAAAACAACAATGAAGTTTGCTGCATTGATTGACAATTCCTCTTATGAAAGATACCTCTCTAGCATGCAATGCTATTTGATAGCATTTTACCCACAGAATTTCTTTCACAATTGGAGGCAATCCTCTCAAACCCTGCAGTGCATTATCAACTAAGTTTACATAATATTTTAAATCCTTTGTTGTCATTTCAACAACATTCACAACATCTTCACCAAAAATAGATTCTATCTCCAGAAACCACTTTCTTTGTTCATCCTTAAGAAGCAACTCTCATCCTTTCAAGTTTTATTATGGGATTGCAGCATTTCAATCACATCTTCAGGCTCCATTTCTAATTCTAGTTCTCTTGCTATATCTGCCACATTTGTCATTACTTCCTCCACTGAAGTCTTGAACCCCTCCAAGTCACCCATGAGGGTTGGAATCATCTTCATCCAAACTCTTGTTAATGTTGATATTTTTACATCCCCCCATTTATGAATGTTCTTAATAGCATCTAGAACGGTGACTCCTTTCCAGAAGGTTTTAATGGACTTTCCCCAGATTCATCAGAGGAATCACTATCTATAGAAGCTATAGCCTTACAAAATGTATTTCTTAAATAATAAGACTTGAAAGTTGAAATGACTCCTTGATCCATGGGTTGCAGAATGGATGTTGTGTTAGCAGGCATGAAAACAACATTCATCTCATTGTACACCTATCTCCATCAGAGTTCTTGGGTTACCAGTTGTGTTGTCAATGAGCAATAATATATTTTAAATGCAAATTTTATTGAGATATATTCACACATCATATAATCCTTCCAAGACATACAAGCAATGTCTCACAGTAGCATCACCTAGTTGTGCAAGCACCACACTCAATTTTAGATATTTTCATTACTCCAAAAAGAAAAGGAACAAACAGACATAAAAAAAGGAAACCCAAAACAACCCAATCCCCTTATCCCCCTCCTCATCATTGATCCCTAGTATTGGTGTGGTACATTTGTTACTGTTGATGAAAGAATATTAAGATATTAATAATTGTGGTCCATAGCTTGCAGTAGGTACTTTTTTCCCATTTACTACTCTATTTTTAACTCTTTGTAAATGTGAAATACATTTGTACTAGTTCTTGAAATAACTTATTTATATTCATAGTGTTAATCATAAACAGCATCTACCACAAGGATCACTGTGTTAGATAATCCCATATTTTAATCTCTAACTTTTCTTATGGTGTCATACATGACTCAACTCCTCTCAACCCAATTCACCTACAATTCAGCACTATTTCTTATAATCCCAGTAATGAACTACCCTCACTCTATCCATTTCCAACATTTAAGTTCAACCTTGTTAAAAATTCCATATATATTAGGCAACTGCTTCCCATTTTCTAGCTTCATTCTATCTCTTGGTAAGCTATATTCTAAGTTTTATTATTATAAGTTTACATATTCTAGTTCATATTAGTGAAATCATACAATATTTGCCCTTTTGTCTGACTTGTTTCACTCAGCATTATGTTGTCAAGGTTCATCCATGTTGTCACATGCTTCAGGACTTCATTCCTTCTTACTGCTGAATAATATTCCATCATACACACACACACACACACACACACACACACATACATATATATACGCGTACATATATATATACACCCATAGTACATTTTGTTTATCCATTCATCAGTTGATGGATACTTAGATTGTTTCCATCTTTTGGCAATTATGAATAATGCCACTATGAACATCAGTGTGCAAATGTCTGCTCGTGTCCCTGCTTTCAGATCTTCTGGGTATATACCAATTGGCAGAATTGCTGGATCATATGGCAGCTCAATATTTAGTTTTCTGAGGAAAAGCCAAACTGTCTTCCACAGTGGCTGTACACTTCCACCAGCAGTGAATAAGTTTTCCTATTTCTCCACATCCTCTTCAACACTTGCAGTTTCCCATTTGTTTAATAGCAGCCATTCTAATTGGTCTGAGATGATATTTCATTGTGGTTTTGATTTGCATTTCCCTAATAGCTAATGAAGATGCACATCTTTTCATGTGCTTTTTAGCCATTTGTATTTCCTCTTTGGAGAAATGTCTATTTATGTCTTTTGCCCATTTTATAATTGGGTTGTTTGTCTTTTTATTGTTGAGTGTAGGATTTGTTTAAATATCCTGATAACAAGCCCTTATCCAATATGTGGTTACCAAGTATTTCATCCCATTGAGTTGGCTGCCTTTTACCCTTTTAACAAAGTCCTTGAAGCACAGAAGTATTCAGTCTTGAGGAGGTCCCATTTATCTATTTTTTCTTTCATTGCTTGTGCTTTGGGTGTAGGGTCTAAGAAGTTACCTTCTATCACTAGGTCATGAAGATGTTTCCCCATATTTTCTTCTAGGAGTTTTATGGTACTGGCTCTTATATTTAAGTCTTTCATCCACTTTGAGTCAATTTTTTATAGGGTGTGAGATAGGGGTCCTCTTTCATTCCTTTGGATATGGATATCCAGTTCTTCCAACACCATCTATTGAAGACACTATCCTGTCCCAGTTCAGTAGATTTGTGGGCCTTGTCAAAAATCAATTGACCATAGCTCCAAGTGTCTATTTCTGAACTCTCAATTTGATTCCATTGATCAATATGTCTGTCTTTATGCCAGGGCCATGTTGTTTTGATGACTGTGGCTTTATAATAAGCTATAAAGTCAGGAAGTATGAGTCCTCCCACTTCATTCTTCTTTTTCAGGATGTTTTTTGGCTATGTGTGGCCCCTTTCCAGTCCAAATAAATTTGATAACTAACTTTTCCAATTCTGACAGTAGGTTGTTGGAATTTTGATTGGTATGAGCAATGATACTTTGAGACGAATCTTTTTACTCTGATCAATAGGTCTTATGAGGAGGTTTAAAATATTTAGTAAACCATGTTGTAAACAGATGAGCTGTCATGTAGGCTTTGTTGTTCCATTTATAGAGCACAGGTAAAGTAGATTTAGCATAATTCTTAAGGGCCCTAGGATTTTCACAATGGTAAATGAACATTGGTCTCAACTTAAAGTCACCAGCTGCATTAGCCCCTAACAAGAGAGTCAGCTTGTCCTCTGAAGTTTTGAAGTCAGGCATTGACTTGTCTTTTCTAGCTATGAAAGTCATGGATGGCTTCTTTTTTCCAATATAAGGCTATTTCATCTACATTGAAAATCTGTTGTTTAGTGTAGTCACTTTCATCAAGTCTATTAGCCAGATCTTCTGGAGAAGTTGCTTCTATATCAGCACTTGCTGTTTCACCTTGCATTTTTATGTTATGGAAATGGCTTCTTTCCTTAAACCTCATGAAGCAACCTCTGCTAGCTTCAGACTTTTCTTCTGCAGCTTCCTCACCTCTCTCAGCCTTTACAGAATTTAAGGGAGTTAGGGCCTTGCTCTGGATCAGGCTTTGGATTAAGGGAATGTTGTGGCTGCTTTGGACCACTAAAACTTTCTCCATATCAGCAATAAGGCTGTTTTGCTTCCTTATTATTCATGCATTCACTGGAATAGCACTTTCAATTTCCTTCAAGAACTTTTCCTTTATCTTAACAACTTTGATAACTGTTTGGTACAGGGAGTCTAGCTTTAGGCCTATCTTGGCTTTCAACATGCCTTCCTCACTAAGTTTAATCATTCCTAGCTTTTGATTGAAAATAAGAGATGTGTGACTCTTCCATTCACTTGAATACTTAAGAGGATGCTGTAAGTTTATTAATTGACCTAATTTCATATTGTTGTGTCTCAGGGAACAGGGAGGCCTGAGGAGAAGGAGAGAGATGGGGGAACACCAAGTCAGTGGATCAGTCAGAACACACACAGCATTTATCATTTATGATTGCTATCTTATATGGCCATGTTTTGTGGTACCCCAAAACAAGTACAATAATAACATCAAAGATCACAGATCACAGACCACCTTAAGAGATATAATAATAATGAAAGTTTGAGATATTGTGAGAATCATCAAGATGTGACACAGAGACATGAAGTGAGCACATGCTGTTGGAAAATGGTGCTGATAGACTTGCTTGACACAGGGTTGCTACAAACCTTCAATTTATAAAAAACCTCAGTATCTGCAAAGTACAACAAAGAAAAGCACAAGAAAATGAAACATGCCTGTATCTCTGAGCCTTCTATCTCCTATAAGGGCACTAATCATTGGTTTTAGGGTCCACGAGAATAATCCAGAATGTTCTCATGTCAAGATCCTTAATTGCATCTGCAAAGACCCTTTTCCCAAATAAGGTCATATTCCCTGTTTCTGGGAGTTAGGGCATGGACATATCTTCTGTTCAAGTTACCTCCTTGCGTCACATGAATTTTTAAATAGAATCTGCCTGTCTGACCTTTCTATGACCAGCAGAAGGAGACCAGAGACCCTGAGGCATGCCCAAACCCAAGGTTTTGCATATAGAGTTCTTATTTTGGATTTCATAGGGCTAGCGTTCATGTATCTGTGATAAGAAAACTAAAATATAGTAATCTACTCATTATAGACTATGCTTTCAATCCATACATGGTTATAGTGAGGGGATTAGGCTGTTTAGTTCAACTTCCTCTTTCCATAGGAAGACTTAGAGAAATGTAGCTATGAAGGATAGAACTCAAGTCTTATATCTAATCTTTTCATAAAATTATGCAAACTATATATGATCTAAATGCCTTACATGAATCCTCTCCTTATAGGTAAGAGTTAATACATACTGTGATAGGTGACTTCATAACCACACATTTAGAGCTTGATTTTCTAGTCTGTAAAAGTCATAATCCAAACTCTACTTTCTTAATAAATATTTTTAATTATAAAAGTAACATATAATCATTGTAGAAAAATTAGAAAAAGAAAGAAGAAGGAGAGAAGGAGGTGAAGAAGTAGGAGGAGAGAAGGAAAGAAAAAAAGAGAAAATTCATTTACAACCTCACCACTGAGTTAATGAACGTAAGCATTTTAGTGCTTATCCTGATGGATGGCACATAATATTCTACACACTGTTTTGTAACATGCCCTTTCCCATTTTCTATTTAATATCTTTCCATGGGAGGCAGTTAAGCTAAGGGTAGAAAGTGGGAGGAGCTTTGCAGCTAGTGGACGAGAGAGGTGCAGGCTCTGGAAGCAGATGCCTGGGTTTATGTCCTGGCCCTGCTGCTCATCAGCTGTGTGACCCTGAGCAGGTCACTTCATTTCTCTGTATCTCAGTTTCTCCATCTATCAAATGAGGATAATAATAGTACCTATTACTTCATAGGGCTTGTTGTGAGGATCAAAGGGCTCAGTATATTGAAACCACTTGTAACAGTGCCTGGCACAATGTACAGTATATCAGGACAGACAGGAAATATTTTAGACTTCATGGGCCATGCAGTTTCTGTTGCAGCTCCTCAATTCTGCCTATGTAGTGTGAAAGCAGCCATAGACAATAGGTAAATGAATGATTGTGGCTGAGTTCCAATGAAACTTTGCTTATTTGTCCTGAGTATGACTGTTCTAGGCTGGCAGGAGGGTGACATGCTTTGGGACCATGGTTCTGAGGTGCAGGGCTTTTCTGGGCTTGTGAGCTGCATGTACCAGCTTGGCTTGTCCCACCACTATCACTGCCAATCTCCATGATGCGGTGCAGGTCTCAGGAAGTGATTGGCCAATTGCAGTGTGAAACTCTGTTTATAGATGTATTTGCCCCCCTGGAAGCTGAAAGATTTCAGGGTGTTAGAAAAGGGGTCCTTCATGGTTCAACTCTGCAGAAACTGCCTCAAAGGGTCTGACAGTGGAGGGTCAAAAAGCAACTGGATGGAATTCTTCAAAAATTTATTATAGATATAGGACTAATACCACCAAGACGGCAGAGTGAGACACTCCAGTGTTCCCTCCACAGAAGTTTTAAACAACAAACAAAAACAGGTAGAATCATCTTCCTCAAAGCCCCCCCCCCAAAAAAAAAAACACAATTGCAGTAATTTGGCAAGTGCCGAAAGAAGAAAAAGGCAACTGTAAACTGGTAGCAAAACTTTATGGCACCATTGCTGGCTCTACCCTTATCCTCTCCCTGGTTTGGTAAAGAGGTGGCCTGTACCATATCCAAAGAGACTGAGTAAACTTATGCACATACTGGTGTATGTTTGTCTGTACCAATCTGTCTAGAGGCAGCCTGAATGTCTGAACCAGGATGTTCATCACAGGCTTACCTTCCCAGAACTTGCCCAGCACATAGAAGTGGCTCACAACTTAACACTCTTTAAGAAAAAAATTCAAATTGTAGTTGCCTGGGGCAAAGAATTACTGGCTTTAAGACATAAAATATAGCACTCATGACCAGGAAGAAAGACTATATCCTAGTGGAAAGGGGGACATTTGGATAGTGATGGGGGAATTTGGATTTAAATGGGGGAACTCCTAAGGCCACATACCACAAGAAAAGACACATGCTCAGAAAAGCATGGGAAGTCTATTTGCTTTCACCTAGGGCTCTTCTTTAAATTCATTGTTAGGATTGCTAACATCTGAAGAACAGCACTTGCACAGGCCAATTTGCAAAGCCTGGGAAAGCTGTTTTCTTTTCTTTCATTTTTTATTAGCTCTTGGCATTCAAGGAAATCTTAATCATAACATTAGCTGATACAAGCTTAAGGAACAGACACATCTATGACTAACTTTCAGAGATAAAACATTAAAATATTAAAAGGTCCAGTGTGCAAGAAAAGATTACAAAACATACAAAGAAACAGGAAACAATGCCCCATACAAAACTGCAAAATAAAACTTTAGAAACCATCAATAAGGAAGACCAGATTTTGGACATACCAGAAAAGGAAACTTTTAAAAAATGGTCTTAAATATGCTCAAGGACTTAAGGAAAACATGGAAAAAAGACCTGAAGGAAATCAGAAGAAAAAATAGATGAACCCAAAAAACAAAGAATTTCAATAAAGAGACACAAACAATAAAAAGGAAGCAAACAGAAATACTGGAAATGAATACTACAGTAATTGAAATAAAAAAAAAATTCCCCAGAGGTGTTCTATAGCAGATTAGAACTGGCAGAAGAAAGAATCAGTGAACCTGAAAATAAGACAATTGAATCAAGCAGTCTGAGAAGCAAAAAGAAGAAAGAATGGAGAAAAGTGAACAAAGCCTGCAAGAACCATGGGACACCATCAAGAATACCAACACATACATGATGTGATTCCCAGAAGAAGAATAATATTCAAAGAAATAATGGCTGAAAACTCCTGAAATGTAATGAAAGACATAAATATACACATCCAAGAAGCTCAACAAACTCCAAACAGGAAAAAAACCCAAATAGACCCACATGACAACACATTATAGTTAAACTATTGAATGTCAAAGATAAAGGGAGAGTCCTGTAAGTCACAAGAGAGAAGCAACATGTCATGTAAGGAGCCTCAATAAAATTAAGTGGAAATTTCTCATTAGAAACCATGGAGGCAAGAAGGCAGTGGTATGATATATTTAAAATGCTGAAAGAAAAAAAATGCCAACCAAGAATTCTATATCTGGCAAAACTATCTTTCAAAAATGAGGGTGAGATTACGACATTCCCAGATAAACAAAAGCTGAGGCAGTTTGTCACCACTAGACTAGCCCTACAAGACATGCTAAAGGAAATTCTTCAGTTTGAAAAGAAAGGACACTAGACAACAGAGTGAAGCTGCATGATGAAACAAAGATATCTGCTAAAAGTAATGACATGGGTAAACATAAATGCCAGTATTATTGTAACTCCACTTTTTACTTCTTACAGAATCTAAAATGCAAATGCATAAAAGTATTAATAAATCAATGGTTTTGGACTCATACAATAGAAAGATATACTTTGTGACAAGAACAACATAAAGGTGGGGGGACAGAGAAACACAGGTACATAGTTTGTGTATTCTACTGAAGTCAAGTTGATATCAAATCATACCATATACAAAAAATGAACTCAAAATGCATCAATTATCTAAATATAAGAGTTAAAATTTTAAAACTTTTAGAAGAAAACATAGAGGAATATCTTAAGGACTTTGTGTAAGTCAGTAGTTTCTTAGAACAAAAGTAGGACCAACAAAAGAAAAAACATAGGTAAACTGGACTTCATCAAAATTAAAAACTTGTGTGCATCAAAGGACATTATCAAGAAAATGAAAACAATCTACAGAATGGGAGAAAATGCTTGGAAACCATATATCTAATAAGTGTTTAATATCCAGACTGTATAAAGAACTCCTACAATTCAACAACTAACAACCAAATTAAAAAATGGGCAAAGGACTTGAATGGATATTTCTTCAAAGAAGATATACAAATAGCCAATAAGCACATTAAAAGATGCTCAATGTCATTAGCCATTAGGAAAATGCAAATCAAAACCACAATGAGATACTATTTCACACCCAATACAATGGCTACTATTTAAAAAATGGAAAATTACAAGTGTTGGAGAGGATGTGGTAAAATAGGAACACTCATTCCTTGCTGGTGGGAAAGCAAAATGGTGCAGCCATTGTGGAAGACAGTTTGGCAGTTCTTCAGAAAGTTAAGTATAGAATTATCATATGACCTGGCAATCCCACCTCCAGTTACATATCCAAAAGAATTGAAAGCAGAGACTCAAACAGATATTCATACACTGACATTAACAATGGCATTGTTCACAATTGCCAAAAGATGGAAGTAACCCAGGTGTTCATCAACCTATGAATGAATAAACAAAATGTGGTACACACACAATGGAATATTAACAGCTAGGGTGAATTTCTGATACATGCAATAGCATTGATGGACCTTGAAGACATCATGTTGAGTGATATAAGCCAGACACAAAAGGACAAATATTGTATGCTCTCACTGATATGAAATAATTAGAATCATAAGCAATCTCATAGAGTCAGAATCTAGAATTTAGGTTACCAGAACATAGGGTGGGATAGGGAATAGGAAGTTAAGGCTAACAAGGTACAGAGTTTCTACATGGATGCTAAAAAGGTTTTGGTAATGGATGATGGTGATGGTAGCACAACATTGCGAATATAACAGCACTGAATTATATAATTGAATGTTAAAGGGAGAAATTTTAGGTTCTATATATATTATTAGAATGAAATTTTTAAAAAATCCATGGAACTGCACAACACAGTGAGCCCTTAGTTAAACCATGAACTACAGTTAATAGTACAATTTCAAAATTTGCTTTCATCAGTTGTAACAAATATACCACATCAATGCAAGGTGTTAATTATAGGGTAGCAAATGAGAATCCTGTATTTTATGCATAATTGTTCTGTAAACCCACAACTTTGCTAATAAAAAAACACCATACACACACACACAACGAGATACCACTTCACTTCACACCTACTAGAATGGCTATTTAAAAAAAAGGAAAATAGCCAGTGCTCATGAGGATGTGGAAAATAGGAACCCATACACATTGTTGGTGGGAATATAAAATGGCACTGTGGAAAAGTTTGGTGGTTTCTCAAAATGTTAAACAATAAATACCACATGGCCTGGCTATCACACTTCTAGGTATATACCCCAAAGAAGTGAAAACAAAAATTTGAACAGATCTTTGTACACCAATGTACATTCATTCACAATAGCCAAAAGGTGGAAGCAACCCAAGTGTACATCCACAGATGAATAGATAAACAAAATATGCATATACACAATGCAATTTTACTCAGCCATAAAAAGGAATGAAGCTCTGATATATGCTACAATGTGGGTGATACTTAAGACATCATGTTGAGTGAAATAAGATAGACAAAAACGACAGATATGATATGATTCCACTTATATACACTAACTAGAAAATGCAAAATTCTAAAAAGACAGAAAGAGGGAGGCAGGGGGGCAGTTAATGAAAAATGAGGGCTGTGTCTGTGTTCTCTAATGGAAAAATTTTGGTAATGGATGCTTGTGATGGTAGCACTACATTGTGACTATAATTAATGTCACTGATTTGTATCTTTGGGGGCAGCTGAAACGCAAATTTTTATGCTGAATATATGTTACTACAATTTTAAAAAGAGACAGAGAGACTTAAGAGTCAATGATAATTAAATGCAATATATGATCCTGCACTGGGTCTAATAATGGAGTAGAAAATTTCCTTTTGGGTATTATTAGGACATATTTAAAAAATTGGAATATAGACTGTGTTCTTTATATCAATGTTAAAATTCTTGAACTTGATAGTTGTACTTAAAGTAGTTACATAAGTGAATATCCCTGAAGAAAAAGGAAGGAGGGAAGGAAGGGAGGGAGGGAGAGAAGGAAGAGAGGGAGGGAGGGACGGAGGAAGGAAGGGAGGAAGGAAGGGAGGGAGGAAGGGAGGAAGGAAGGGAGGGAGGAGGGAAGGAAGGAAAGAAGGGAAGGATGGAGGAAGGAAAGCAAGCAGGCATGCAAAATGTAAAAAGTTAGATAAATATGAGTATCTGGGTATGGGTATATTGGAGTTCTCTGTATTATTTCTGTATTAATTTTGCAACTTTTCTGTAAGTCTGAAATTATTCCAAAATTCAAAATTAAGTAAAACTTTATGAACACTGAAATTTGAATTCCATATAATTTCCATATGAAAAGAAATATTCTTCTTTTGTGATTTTTTTCAACCTTTAAAAATGAAAAATACATTTTTAGCTCCCATGATGCACAAAACCAAGCTGTTAGCTGGGCCGATGGGCCAGAGTTTGCTGACCCCTGCTCTATCTAAAGAAGTCTATAGTATCTTTCTATAAATTATTTTCAATGGCTGCTTAGAACAAGATTGTTTGGATGGCCTATAATTTACTTAATCCCCTACTGTTGGAATTTAGGGTATTTCCAATGTTCATTATTATAATCAACCTTACAAGGAAAACCCACGTAGGGAAACCTTTGCTCACAACTATTACTATTCCCATGCCTTAAAATGTATCTTGAAATAGTTACTAAAATGGCTAGCCAGCACCTAGAAAGAAACAGACTCTGAAAGTCAGTAGCCTTGAACAGTAATTTTGTATAGTTACAGCAAATTTCAAACATATTAGAGGAGCTTTATAGATATGATATACTGTAGGTTCATAAACAGAATTTATGTTCCAGGCACAAGTCTAAATCCTTTATACTGTATATACTAAATCATTTAATCCTCAAAACAATCCTATGCGGTAGGTGCAATCATCATCATCATCATCATCTCCGTTACATAAGAGTAAACTGAGGCACAGAAAGATCGTAACTTCTCCAGGATCACATAGCCAGCTCCGGTTAAGTAGCTCAGGCAGATTTCAAACCCGGTCTGAAGCACTGCCTCTTCAATAGAGAGACCTGTGAGTGTGTACAGCTAGCCACTCACTTTATAACGCACCTTTACACAGTTGCCGGTGGTCTTGTTTATATCTAGATCGTGTTTGGCACACATGAGTGACCTCATACTCTAATAACCTGTACAAATTCTGTCCCACGATGAGATGCTTCTGGTGGAGACTAGATGCCCATCTAACCTTCTTCGGTTATTCAAACCCCAATGCCATTTTTTCTTTAACTTTCCCTGCAGTTCTTATCCCCAGATAGGTGCTGTCTATAAGAAACAGCAATGATTCATTGGAGCATACTTTCACATCTTAGTTCCCAATTTATGGACCCAAATCGATCACTTTCATGTGGCAACTTCAGGTGGAACTTCGCCTGCAATGGAGGGGCATTCCCACAATGGGAATGCACACACTGGGTAAGTACCCTTCGTCTTTGGAAACAGCAGTGGCGTTTGTCAAGTCACTCCCGCGTGGCCTCCCCGGTGGCAGCGGCAGCAGAGGGGCTGACTGCTCCAGCCATCTCCGGGCCCCGGGGGCGGATTCCTGCGTCCGTCCGGTGTGGCCTCTTGCCGCCAGGCTCAGATCCGGAGTTGTCTGCTCTCCGGGTCCTTGCCTGCTCGGGCTGGGAGGCAGGCGACTGTCCCAGAAAGCAGTTGTGCGAGTGTGTCGTTCGACTGTGAGGGGAATGACGATTCCAGTTTTCCTGCCGGGACCCAACTTCTCAGATGATTCCCGCTGAGGATGAGCGACCAACGCCGCAGTCCTACAGTGTCCCCACCCCTACCCACGCCCCGAAGGAACAAAACCAAGATGTAGAAAGGAAAAAAAGAGGCAAGAAATACGAGGGTGCTTCGAATTGATCACGTGCCGCGCAGACCCGGCGTGGAGTCGGAGAGCCGGCGCGGGGAGCCTGGGGCCAGGCCCGGAACTGGCAGCGCCGGGGCCCGCGCTCCGCCCGCCGGGGTCGCCTGGGCGGCGGGCGCGTGCGCAGTGAGGCCCCGGCCACCGCCTCCCGCCGCTGCCGCGACGCCTATTTTAGTCCAAGGGACCGCGGGCACCGGGACTCCGCTGGGGCCCAAGAGCCTCCGGACCAGCCGACCAGCCGAGGCTCGCGCGTCGGGCGCCCGTCGACCCGCTGCGTCCAGGTGCCCCGGGCCCCGGGCCCCGACGCCCCAAACTTTGGCCAGCGCCGCCCAGGCTCCGCGCGGGAGGAAAGCCAGGTAACAAGCGGGAGGCGCAACTGCCGCGGGTCTCCCCCGCGCGGCGGGCTCTTTGCAACCTCGCGCTCCTGGGGCTGAGTTGGGAAGCGAAAGTTGGATCAGAGCTCCGCTGGGAGCTACTCTTCCCACCCGGGAAGCGGCTGCCTTTCGCGCCTCGGGCCCCGAGAGCGCCGCCCTCTGCCTCTTTTCTCTGGCCGCACCCTCGCGGAGTTCTCTGTCCTTGGAGAATGCCCTTTTCCCCCGGTCTGGGCGCCGCGGCCACAGACCCTAAGCTGCCAGCTGCCGCTACTCGGCTCCTGGCAATCCCTTTAGTGAGCGCGGCCTCTCTTCTCTGCTCCGCGCTTCCAGGGCTACGGGCCCCCGAGCCCACTACTACAACTTGCCTCCACGGTAACCGCCAAGTCCCGTGCGGAGGCTGCGGCAGCTGAGCGCACGGGTGTCGCCCACCGCTGCCCGGCGAAGACAGGGCGAGATGGGGCGCGCGCGGCGCCTGGCAGGACCGGCCGCCCGGCGCTCACTCCGCTTCCCGCGGTGCAGAGCACCTGGGCAAGAAAAACAATTGATACTGACCTTTGTCTTTAAAGGAGCTGGGTGAGCGGGGTCTCTGGAGAGTGTAGATGACTGGGGACCCGGCGTCCTCGCCTCCCACCCACGCTCTCGATTCCTAGGCTTTGGGAAGCCGGTAGTTGGCTAGACAAATTCCAGGAACTGCTTGCTTTGAACAAAGCGTGAATAAGTGTGAACAGACTCTTAGGAATGCAATGCCATTTGCCATTCCGAAGATGTGCAAAAATTCCGTTAGAATAACAGAATGAATCGAGTAAGTCTAGCATGCCTTTTGCTCAATGCTGTTTCTTTTTCATTTTTTCGTTTGGTTTAGTATGTTTAGTTTCACCATTAGGCTATTTAGACCTGCAAACACCTGTTTGAAAATCAATAGAGAAACAGGGCTTCCCTAGAAAGAAAGAGACTGTGAGGAACTAAAAGGAAAAAAGATCATTTCTCTTACCAATTTACCAGTCTAATATTCCTCGTTAGACACATTCATTCTCAGTATAAAGACAGTCAGTGTAAGCCACTTATATTAATTAGTGCAACATCTGACCATTCCTGATTGACAGCAGTTAACTGGCACTTCACAATAGATGGTTATTTCATGTATTCTTAATAAGAAGTGTTGCTTCTTAAAATATGTTTAGGATGGTCCCACCATTTAAAAAATATTACTGTTTCCCTGGGGCTTGGGTCAGTAGATTGTAGTGTTCCTGTGGTTTTTCTTGGACCAGGAATTGGTACTTGTGTTGCCACTTTAGAAACCTTAAAAAAAAAAGCCTGAAATTAAACTACAGTGGAGTAGTTGGCAATACAGGTAGAACAGAGTGGATATGAAGGGAAATAGGTACTGACTGACTTAACTTTATCAATGTGTATTAGAGTCATAGGCAATTAAAACTTGAGGGGATTTCAAGGACCATCTAGTCCAGCTGCCTCTATTCCGAGAAAGCAGCAGACCCAAGGAGTGGAGGTGACTTTCCCTGGCTTATGTGGCTCCCTGGTGGCCAGGTAGAACCTGAGCCTCAACCTCAGCAAGGCTAGGCACTCTCTAAAGTCTTTAATTTTGAAGTTTGGGGACACTGAAAAGGGACTTCTAAACCGTTCATCATGTTTGTCTCTGGTATTGTTTTCACCTTTCCCTCAGTGGCATTCTCAAAGGGGAATGTCTAGCACACTGTGGGACTTGTGTTCAATAGTTAACAGTGCAGTTATGTAGTACGGCTAATTTACAACCACCACCACCACCACCACCACCGCCACCCCCCCCCAAAAAAAAAACTGAGCTCTTTTTATGAAAATTATTTAAATGACATATAATACCTTACATTGTAAGGGTGCATACTGTTTCTGATTAGAAAGAGAAGACTGTTTACAAAACATAGGGTTTGGATTCTAAATGTGTGGGCAAGTTGTTCAACTTCTTTGATCCTTGGTTTCCTTATCTGTAGCATGGGGCTGCTAATACTAGTTCTTCCTTTCTTCCTTCACGGTGCTTCCAGGCCCTGGAAGAACATAGATGGATAAGACATTATCTATAGGGTAGTTAGATAAATGGGACAATGGGAGTGAAAGTACATTCTAAAGTGCCACAGGAATAAATGGTAGTTGTTATTAATTTATTTATGTAATGCTAGGGAGTTGACCTTAGCTTGTGAGTGATAGAGGACATTTAACATCATTCTCTCCTGCAGAAATTATGGCCATAAAATGCAAATTTAGTATAATTTGAGTCACTAAAATAATAATGTTCCTCCAATCCAATAGGTTATATTTTTATAGATTTGGATACTTGGAAAGTAGTTGAATTTTTATGGTTTTTTCCATTTTGTAGCAAAACAATATCTAAGCCAACCATTACTATTATATTTATGAGCTAATTCAGAATGATGTAAAGAGATCTTTAATTTACTTGAGCGTTTCATTCACAGTCTGTAAATTTGTGTTTTTTTTTAAATGATTTTAGGACGCGGAATTCTTTCACATTTATCTGTCAACATCCCAACCTATTTTTCTACCACCTAAAACCTTTAATTTAGTACGTTTAAACAATGAATAGAAAAGTAAGGTTAACTGCATGACCTTATTTGGGAAGAAATACATATTTCTAAATTAAATTTAAAGGTATTTTGGGTTCTTTTGGAATTTTTTTCTGAAATAGAATAATTCACAAATTCCATAAATGTATATAGCATTTTTTCTAGGACCATATTAGTATAATTAATAATAGGCAGCTTTTTTAAGGACCAGATATCGAGAACAAGTGATATAGTCAAGAAATAGTGCCACTTTGTGTTAAGTTTTATGTAAGCATATGTAAAATGAATATTCTTTTAAATATTTGCTGTGGATTTTAATATTGAAACAAATAGGCAAATGTTACCTTCTTGAACCCTCCTACATATAAGTAAACTTTGTGGGAAAGAGAGTAGAGATTTAAGTTAGTAAAGGAAGGCTTAAATGTTTTATCTCTCTGAGTGTATATAAATGATAGTAAAATATATGATTATATATTATGGGTATATACAAATGTGTACAATGTATATATGTATGATAATATGTGTGATGTGTATATATGTATGACAGAGTGATTTAACAGTCATATAAAAATAGAGCCTTCCAGGTATCCTAAACTTTCCAATAATAAATAAGAGGGTTTTAAGTTTTTTGAAAGCATTCAAAAAATCATTTATTCCAGTTGATTTTTTTGCATTTTGCAATCAGTGTCACCATTGGGAATATGATGGAAGCTTTTACTAAATAGCTTTGTAGTTGCTGTGATATATGAACATTGGTGATTTTGTCTTTTGGACTAATTAATTCCCTTACTTCTTCCTCCCTTGCCCCCTAATATATAAGACGGCACTAAATATTTTATATATTTCATCTTCATCAGAAGGCCAATGAGATGTTATTTTTCATAAAAGGAAATGGGTACATTTAATAAATGACAGAGCCAGAATTTGAATCCTGCTCTGTCTAATTCATAAGTACCAGAGGAATCTATTTACCAACATTTAGTTCATGGAATAGGCATGATAAGGTACAGCTGCCATTTTTATGATTGTTCTTTTATTTGTTTTTACAGGAATTTTCAAGATGAATTATACCGAGTCCAGCCCATTGGCAGAATCCACTGCAATAGGCTTTACGCCTGAATTAGAAAGTATTACACCCGTGCCTTCCAATGAGACCACATGTGAAAACTGGAGAGAGATACATCATCTAGTTTTTCATGTAGCAAATATTTGTTTTGCAATTGGATTGGTTATTCCAACTTCTCTTCACTTTCATATGATACTTCTTAGGGGGATGTTCTCTATAGGTAAGTTATCTAACTCAGACCTTACATAAATTTTCTATAACTGGCATCAGATGGGCTTTGCAGTGGGGATTTCAGAGTATTCCTTTTTGGGTCTATAGAACACAAGAGGAAAAAGAAGTCTCTATTAACTACTTGCAGAATATCAAGTAATTTAGAACACAGACCTTCATATTGCCATATCCCTTACTTATTTTGAATAACAATATATATGTTTGCATCTTTTGTATAGATTTTCCGGGTAAAAAAATGTATTCATGTGTAAGAACATGGACTTTGGAGTCAGATTGTGTGATTTGAATCCTGGTTCTATCACTTGCTAACCATGTAACTTGGACAAGCGATTTAACCTTTCTATGCCTTAGTTTCCTCATATGTCAGATGAGGGGAAAAAATACTAGGGTTGTTGTGAGAATTAAATGACTGTGTGTGTGTGTGTGTGTGTGTGTATGTGTATGGATGGATGCGTGTGTGACTTATGAGACTTAGAAGAATGCCAGCACATATTAAGTACTATATAATCTTAACGATTATTATTTTTAAAGATACTTGCTGTGACCAATAAAGCCAAATTGGAAACAAAAGCAATTACCCAAACACAATAGTTCAAAAAAAAAAAAAAAATCTTATTTTTTTGGCCCCAGTAACCCTGATGAAGCTGGTTTTATTGATTTCTGTCAATATATTAAAACAATGGAATCTTATTTAAGTTAGTGATTCTTGACAAATTACTCTCTGTGAGTTTATTCCCTGATTGTCCATTTCTTCAGGTGCATTTTTGAATGCCTGAAATGTGTCAGACAGAGACTGAAGAAGGTAGTCTCCATCCTTAAGAGATACTCTCGTGGGGGCTGGAAAAGAAACAGGTGGGCAGTCACAGAGTGGTGTGTCAGCTGCTGGGATGCAGGTGTGCACCGAGGCCCTGGGGAAGCGGAGAGGGCGACAGGCTCATTAGGAAGGTGGAACAGGGTCCCACTGAGGAATGACATTGGGGTTGGCTTTTGGAATATGAGTGGGATGTTTCTGATTGTAAATGTATGTAGCCTCCAGGCAAAGGGCACAAAGGAGAGGGAAAATTCAGCAACTTGGAGGAATGAAGAGTAACTCATCCTGTTTAAAATATATGAAAAATGGGAGGAATGATAGAAGAAGAGACTGAAAGAGTAGCTGGAAGGCAGCTTATGGGGCTTCTGCGGCATGCTAAGGAATTTGGGCTTTTCCTCTTCGCAGAAGGTGGTTTTTAAAGGAAATGTGTGGCATGGTTTGATAAGTATTTCAGACAGGTAACTGGCTGCTTTGTTGAGGAGAGTGTGGAGAAGGGGTGAGGTGAGGGTGGGGTAGGAGGTGTTGGGATCTGCAGTGGCTACCAGGTGATGCTAGAGGCAGGACGGCCAGTTAAGAGGCTGCTTCATTTGTCCAAGCAAAGGATGGCAAGGTAGAGAACTTTTGCAATGGCTGCAGGGGATGAGGGGATAGGTTTGAGAGAAGTTCAGGGATAGAATAGAAGGATTCAAATGCTGACTGGGTATGAGGCTTGGCTGGGGTATGGGAGCTGCTGCTGACTAAGGTTTAAACTGGGACAACTGGTATCTGTGTCACCTCTGAGTAAGGTAGGGACTGCAGCAGGAGGAGCAGGGCATTGGATGGGGAAAAAATGCTCCCCATAAAAAAGTGACAGCTAATTAAGAGTTTTAAGGTAGACTTTTGGCAGTTGAATGAATTAAGAAAATCCTCTATTCCAATAGCTTCATTCTAGAATAGAAGAAATAGAAGTATGGACAGTTTAAATCACCTGTCCAAAATAGAGATGGGAAAAAACAGCAGATCCAGGACTGTAATTCAGGTCCTCCAACTTCTTAGTCAGTCCTTCCATTATAGTGCCCTGTCTCCTTTAAAGAATATTTAAATTCCTTAAATATTTGCTATGAAATATTATTTTTAAACAGCATTTAAAATTTTATATTTCAGGCTTTTATTCAAATACCCTAAATTACCCTTAAGCAATTAAAAATTACAAATGAATAATTTATTTATCATTTAAATAACAGGCTAGCTTTTTATTTGCATGTATGTCATTGATATATTTGTATCATAATGACCTTGACTTAACTTCAAATAATCCACCTTGTGTAAACAATCATACAGATAAATTTTTATTTTTAAATATGCTGTTGCCATTTATAATTTCAAAAATTATAACCAAAAATCTCATCTCTCTGACAATGGGGGGTGGTTAAATAAATTATGGTTTTAATTACAGTCATTAAAAACTAGAGTTTTAATGATATGAGAAAATCATGGCAATAAGTAAAAAAGTAGGTTTTTAAATTGTATATACAATAGGTTTGACATCAGGTAAAAATACATAAAGACTGTAAGGAAGTATTAAATATCAAATGGGGTTGTCTTTAAGTGGTAGAATTATGGATTCTCCCCCCTTTAAAAATATTTTCCATACTTTATAGATGTTCTGCAACAAATCATGTGTTTCTTTTGTAATCAAACAAAAACTCAAAAGGAACTTAATACAATATTTGGTTTTCATAATGCTTAAATATTTTTTAAATGTGTTTAACTTATTTTATATACAGAGGATAACAAATTTATTAAGCTGCAGACTGAAGCTGTATCATAGACATTTAACATATTAACTTGGTTATTCAACAGGATGTACCCTTTATATCGTCTGGGCCACTCTCTACCGATGTGCCTTGGATATAATGATCTGGAACTCTGTGTTCTTGGGTGTCAACCTTTTGCATCTTTCATATCTTTTGTACAAGAAAAGACCGGTAATTACCAAAACTTAATAAGAAGTAATTTTAAAGCTAAAATAATTTTGAAGTATTTTGTTAAGAATGAACATCTAACATCTTTAATCCCTTTCATATAATTTCCCTGATGATTATACTTTCCATTTATATATGCCTAAAAGTGAAATATTTGAATATCATGAAAATTGTTTTACAAACAGATTTTTTAAATCATGAGAGCAGTTTAGACATGGGAGAACATTAGTCCTATAGCATGATTATTTATTTTGTCTGTTGATATTCAAATGTCACTTGGGAATATCTTTGCTTAGTTATAAAATTACGTACCAGTACGCAACTTCCATAAACATACTAATGATTTACAAATAGTTCATGCTCTTTTTTAATGCAATAGCTATGTATTTTTTTTTCTTATGTCCCAAATCTTCGTTTAAGGAAATTGCCATTTTGGGTGGGTAGTACCAAAACACCAGTATTTTTTAATACATTTTTTAATTGTGAACTTTAACATGTATACGTAAGAGTAATAACTTCCAAAGTACGATTTAACAAGTAGTTAGAGAACAAATTTCAAAGAATATCATGGGTAACAGTTCCACAATTGTGGAACACCAATATTTAACACAACACCAGTATTTAACTTTCTCCTTTCTACTCATATTTATCTTGTGTTTTCTTGATGACCCCAAGAACAAAAAGATGAAAATAGAGTAGGAACATAGCAGGGCTCCTGGAAATCACTCCGTACATGTTAACTGTGTTAGGCACAAACATACATTCAGTAAATTTAAAGAATTAATAGCAAGACAATTCATGGGAAATTAAAATTTGTGTAATACAAGTGATACATGCACTAGACATTTGGCTAGATTGTAACCGTCTCAAATATAGCATCCCAGTCTGTTTTGCCTACTCTGTTGGTTTTCTCTAGGTTATGCTGTGTGTAATAAACAACCTAAAAATCTCAATATTTAGAATAGCAAAAATTTTTGTTTTCCTCACTCACCTAACATGGAGGCTCTGGCAGCTGTGTGGTGGCTATGATTTTACCCCATGTATCTTCTTCGTTTCAAGATCGATGCTGAAGCATCAGGTTCTGTTTGGACTGTGCAGTCTCATGGCAGAGAGAAAAGTACAAGAGAACAAAAGAGAAACAACAAATGTTTCTTAATACTTCTGTTCAGAAGTGGCATATGTCACTTCTGCTCACAGTCCACTAGCCAAAGCAAGTGACTTGGCCAAACCTGATAATGGGGGCTGGGAGCAATTATGAAGGGATGTATAATCCTCTTATAGGGTATGGGGGCAGCAAATGATTGGGAACAATTATATAATCTACCATACTTACGTTGTATTCCCTCTTCTGATCAGCTTTGACAGGCACATAGTAGGTGCTCAAAAATCTTTTGATGAATAGATTCATTCAGAATGGAGGAGAATAAAGAAAACTTCATAAAGGAATTAGGACTTGAGCTGAGACTTGCAGGATGAGCAAGTTATGCATATGAGTCAACAGAACTTTTTTTCATATGTTTCATTACTGTGCCATATTAGCTAATGTGCATGCTGGAAATGGGACACATACATGAATAAATTATTTTAAAAGCTCATTATTAGAGCTCTGGATTTGGGGAGGTAGACAACAGTAATAATGAGGATTATATCCCTGAATATCAGAATTTGCAGAAACCCCAAAACAAGGTTCAGAAGCTGCTATGTGAAGGCAGAACCAAGTAGATAAATCAATTAGTATCTGTGCTTTTAATTCTTCTGGAACTATAAACCTAGTCTTATAAAAATGTAAACACTGGCTCTTCATTAAAATGAAACAGCAGGCCAAGTAAGAGCATTGCAACTGCTAGAGGAACATCTGAGTTGCTCTCATGATTGGGGTCTATAAGCTTCATGGTGTATCTGCCATAGATTTCATTGGGACGAGTGACCATTTGAAGTAGACCCCAGAGGTCATTCACAGCACAGTACAGTTTCTCTTCTTCACAGTCAGTATGATTTCTAGAGACTAATGCTGAGCCCAAAGAGGGGTGTGACCCGGGCCTTGGAAAGTCTGACAACAGAGGCAATTAAGCCTTTCTACTTTCCTCTTCCTCTGGTAGCCAGCCTTATTCTCCAGTGGGTTCTCCAGTCTACAGAGTTTGTTTTAGCTTCGGATGAAACTGCTACACTGAAAGCTTTTACAGCCTTCTCTTTTCCTCCACTTTGCTTGAGAATGAATCAATGAGAAGCAGTGACTGAAGCTTTGGATGCTTGTTTGCCTGTATTGCGTGGAGATAAAATGCCTAGTGTATTTATTATTTTCATAATTTTTGTCAAATCATTTCTTATTTTATGTGTTTAGCTTCTTGCTTTACTATTTAAAAATTAGTGTAGTTTCTTTTCTTGTGAAACAAAAATGTTCTAAATGTGAAAAGGCTTTGTTTTATTTATAGAAAGTGCTATGATTGGGAAGGTGAATGTTGTGACAAGATACAAAATCTCAACTGTTGCTTCACAGCCCATAGGAAGAGGTATGATCAATAGTGCAAATCCTTCCCATATGTTCTCAGAGTTCAGTTCAACCAGAAAAATGCCCCTTTAGCATCCAAAATAGAAATTTGTATCACTACTTACTTTCTGGATAAGATACCATTGACCTAAATGCAGTAGAGTGATGGTATGTATCACAGATTTGTTTATCCTCAAAACCATATTTAGATGACAGGAGTCAGTGTTTCAGTGTTGCTGTGTTGGTGCAGTATCTGACCATTTCTCTGTTTCAGGTAAAGATTGAAAAGGAACTAAATGGCATCTACCGGCGGTTGTTTGAACCACTCCGTGTGCATCCAGATTTGTTCAGAAGATTAACTGGACAGTTTTGCATGATCCAGTCCTTGAAAAAGGGTCAGACTTATGCTGTAGAGGATAAAACCTCAGTTGACGACCGTCTGAGTATCCTCTTGAAGGGAAAGTAAGTGCTTTATGAAAACCGAAATTCCCAGTTTGCTTCGAATCTCATCCTGGCCTCTGGGTAGGAGATGACTAGAATGGATATTGCCAGCTAATGGAGGAAGCAGCCAGAGTTTGTTGTTGGAGAAATTTCACGTTACAGCTATGCTATAGGGCAACATGTTAGAATTAGATAGAGTTTATACTCTGAATCTTGTTGATGTCAGGATATTCAATTGTGAATATTTTTAACCTTTTTTAATTTTTTATTTAATAAGGAGTCAAAATTGAAGTAGGTTTAAACTAGGCATTAAAATTCAAGAAGCTAGGAACATTCAGATATGCCCTTTTCATTTTTCAAGCCTCACAAAAAATACAACTTCTGGGAATATCAGTTTTATAGTCCTGGGGAGGGTCCCAGTGTATGCTCTGGCATAATTATTAATACTAACCCTTTCCCTATAAAGTGGTCCAGGTTGAATAATAAATCACATGATTACTCCAGCTATAAGAGAAATGCTATTAGATCAGAAGGCACATGTCTGGTTCAATACTGGACACTTTTATTTTTAATTACATTATTTTTGAAAGAAATATTTATGCCTCAGAAAATGCTTTCAATTATGTCAGTCATCTGTGGAGTCTTTAAAACTTTAATACTAAATGCAAACCCATAAGACTATGAAGATTTTAAGGATTATCATGATACTTGTAAAATATTTTGTCCATATTATTAACACTAATTTTTATTATCAGAATGAAGGTCTCCTATCGAGGACATTTTCTGCATAATATTTACCCCTGTGCCTTTATAGATTCTCCTGAATTTAGATCAACTCTGATGCACAAAGGTGAAAAATTCCAGGTATGTTTTGGCATGATTTTTAAGAAGATTTAAAGGAATTCATATCTCATTTAAAATTCAAAGTATATTAATAAAAAAGTACCCATGATTTATTGAAAAAGAAAGAGCTTACCAAATGGTATATATCATATGATCCCATTTTTATAATACTTAAACAAAAGAGTGTATATATGTGCCTATAAAAAGACTGGAAAGATATATTCTAATTTGGCCATTGTATTAGTTAGGGTTCTCTAGAGAAACAGAACCAACAGGAGATATCTGTAAATATGAGATTTTTTAAGTGTCTCATGCAACTGTGGGGATACACGAGTTCAAATTCCATAGGGCAGGCAGTGAGATGGCAACTCCAATGAAGGTCTTCGATGAATTCTGCAGGAGAGGCTGGCTTGTTAAAGAAGAAATGAAAGTTCTCTCTCTTCTCCCTTAAAAGTCTTCAACTGATTGGATTAAATCCAGTTGACTGAATTACCTCATTGTGGAAGACACTCCCTGCTTGATGTAATCAGCCACAGATGCAGTTGATTGACTGATGATTTAATAAATCAGCCTCCTGGTTTATTAACCAGCCACAAATGCCTTTATAGTAATGGTTAGGCCAGGGCTTGCTTGACCAATACCTGGAAACCATCACCTGGCCAAGTTGACACATGAACCTGACCATCACAGCCATAGTGTTAAAACCATTATTTCTGGGTTGTGAGTTTGATTGCTTTTTATTTTCTTCTTTTTTTGCTTATTTGAATTTTTCTAAATTTTCCATTGAAAACATCACATGCATTCATGATGGGAAAAAGGGAAAATCTCAGTTGTAGTTAGTGTTCCTAAAACACTAAAATCAAATACTTTTATTTGGAAAAAACAGAAAACTGGCTTGCTCTAGAGAATTTATTTTGTTAATCCTTGTGAAAAAACTAATCACTTTATCCTCTTGTGTTTAATGACTATGTTTAAAAATAATGGAGTTTGACCATGGACTACTCAGCGTGCTTTATTTTATCTTAAAATAAAATTGCCCCATTGTCTGGCACTTTGTTCTTATTCTTTCTGTAAGTGCTCAGTCTCCTATTTTACTCACCACATTATTGGTTGGAAAGTAGCCAAGAAAATGGGGAAGAGTTTTCTTTAGTCTCAGCCTCTGGATAAAGATCACTAAGGAAATATTCTGAGAACAGGGTTGCTTATGAGCAAAAGAGTAAATTTATTTAGGTGGGAAATAGAATGGAAGGGGATGTTACCACCTGAGGGAGGAAATGTCAGTGTTCTTCAATGGCAAAATCTTGTTTTAGAGCCATATATTTTGGGATACCTCAAAGGTGGAGCTAAAAATGAAAACTCACTGAAATGCAGTTTAGTTTACTTCATTTACAATGGTTTCAGTCCAGTCCTGCTCCCACCCTGTCTGAATCACTGGCCTGAGTAGTTGTGCAACTTGTTTAAATTATGTGTATCTACCAGGGGGTTCCATATAAGTTTACTCACTGGGTGCAACACTGTTCCCAAGCTGGCCAGGTTATAATACAGACGCAGGAAGCTGGGACTGCATTCTGGCTCCTCTCTCCTCTAGTTTGCACTTTCACCTTGTGTGTTGTGAGGGTCAGCCTTGCACTGTGGCTTATCTCCTTACTGTATCTTTAATCACTTCCGTCTATAGACTGGTGCAGTCCCCTCTCTGCTGTCCTTCTTTCCTCCAGCCTCCCTACAATTTCATCTTCCAAAGTCCATCATCATCTGTGGCATCTATTTCTCTTGGGTGCAGTTGGTTTTATACAATAACTTAACTCTCATACAGTTCTGAGGAGATTGGGGTTTGGGGAAGGGATGGGAACTAAACATCCTTTGTTTCCAGAAACAAGTGGTCCCTGAGAGGCCAGGGATCACTGTCTTTTCCACTGGACTTCAAACTTACTTATTTATCCAGTTAATAAAAACAGAATTCCTGTCACTAGGTACAGCTCTCTTTCTTCTTGGGGACTGGGGGTTGGGATTTGGTAGTTGATAAAGATTCCTGATAATTGCAGCAACAATTCGAAAATCAAGAGGTGCCAGAGCTGGTTGAAGGACATTTATTCAACCTAACCATATACCAGCCAGCTTTTCTCTACATACAGTCTGGTGTGGTGATTCCTGATTGGCCAATGGGTAAAAACTACTCCTTGGCATTGTCAAACTTGCATCCTGTACAACTGGAGCAGACTCCATTACTGTAGCCCTGGGGAGGGATTGTGTTTTGATTGTTTACAAAATGTTCCTGTTGGCACATACCCAAAAGTAAAAATAGCAGTTGCACATCTATGTAGGAATATTTTACCTCTTACTGAAGCAAGTTCCCAAATGAAAAATGCCATGTGCACCCAGGGCCAACTTCTGTGCCTATAAGAGGAATCTTGAAATCGTCAGTGGTCAAACTTCTCCACCCACATGCTTCTTACCTGTTAATCTCATTTTTCCCTAACTCTGAACAGTTTACCAGTGTCTTGACAAGCAGCTACTTCCTTTGAATTTTCATGTCTTTACATTCTTTATTTGGTAGGAGTGCTAATGGCTTACATAAGAGGGCAAAAGGGGGGAAAGAAAAGGCAAGCAAACTCAATGACTGTCCCTTGCAATTACTCAGTGATTATTATTCTGGAAAATGTGTAGTAATTATAATGATAACAGAAACAGTGATAGAGCCAAGGAAACAGGTTCTGAAACTGACAAGTCCATTCTCCCCTAAGTGCTTCCAGTCACTTTGATGCTTGCAGACCAAAGTTGTTACTCATAAGTGCTGATGGAATCTTGAGTATCATTGTTGCAAAAGGTAGAAATAGTGTTTTGTGTTTGCTTTTTTCATCTTTGTGCGATTGTTTTATATCAAATGAACTTTACCATTTACCTTTTTCTTTCTTTTGTTCTCTATCTCCCCGTTGCCTTCCCCTAGTCAATAACATGTCCTATGCTGTGAAGCCCGAAAATCAAAGCTTTATTGACTTAAGGGGAAGAGGAATGTCTTGGAGGCATATGTCCCAGCTCTTGTGAAATAAATGCACACTGCTTTAACTGGTATTTAAATAAACCATTATCTTAGTATTAAGTAAATCTTTGGATAAGCTGTGAAGAAATTTAATTTGCCAGTTTTGACTCTGATCTATTTTAGTGCAGATGGGAACTCAGTAAGTTTTAGTTGAATAGACCCTTCTGGGATATTTTCACATTCCTGGTGTTTGGAATGTTGTACAGTGATGAAAAAATAATAAATTTTCCCCCAAGGACTCTCAAGTGTTTATTATTAGACTGCGGTTTCCAATTCTAACATAATCAGCAATTCCCTCAAACGCCCTTTGTATTATTTTCCTATAGAGCTGCCATAACAAATGACTGCAAACTTGGTGACTTAAAACAACAGAAACTCATTTTTTGAGTTCTAGAGGCTAGTTGTCTGAAATCAAGTGTCAGCAGGGCCATCCTCCCTCTGAAGGCTCTAGGGAAGAACCCTTCCTTGCCTCTTCCTAGCTTCTGGTGGTTGCTGGCAATCCTTGGCATTCCTTGGCTTGTAGACACATCACTCCAAACCCTGCCTCCATCTTCACATGGCAATCCTCCCTGTGTCTCTGTCTGAATCTCCTTCTCTTTTCTCTTATAAAGACACTAGCCAGTGGGTTCAGGGTTCACCCTAATCCAGTATGACCTCATCTTAACTTGAGTACATCTGTAAATACCATATTCCCAAATAAAGTCACATTCACAGGTACTGGGAGTTAGGGCTACAACATATCTTTGGGGGAGACACAGTTCAGCCACACCCTTATTCTTATGTGATGCTGTCCACTATCTTCTCTATGTGAAGGTGTAGAATTAGTTTGGAATCTAAGGTGAGGGACTGACCCAGTGCCTTGAGGCAGTTGTGGCAAACCCAGTTGCAAACATTTAGTCTAACCTTTTCCTGAAGGAAATCTGTTCTGGTTTGCTAATGCTGCCATTATGCAAAATACCAGAAATCAGTTGGCTTTTATAAAGGGGATTTATTAGGTCACAAATTTACAGTTCTAAGGCCATAAAAGTGTCCAAACTAAGGCATCAACAAGAGGATGCGTTCACTGAAGAAAGGCCGATGGTGTCTGGAACACCTCTGTCAGCTGGGAAGGCATGTGACTGGCACCTGCTGGTCCTTTGCTCCCAGGTTGTGTTTCAAAATGGCTTTCTCCAAAACGTCTCTCTTAGCTTCTGTCTTAGCGCCTCTCTCTCAGCTCCTGTGTGTTCTTCCTTCTTTCTCCCAGGGCATTTCACTATAAGCATTTGGAAGTTCTCCCTTCACTTCTCCAGGGCAAACTCTGGGCTTCATCTCTTAGCTTAACATCTCCAAACTTCCCTCAGTCTGCATCTCCAAGCATCTCCAAGCATCAGCATCAGCATCAGCATCGGCTCTGGAGCTATCCTAAGTAGTCCAGTAAACTAATCAAGACCCACGCTGAATGGGCAGGGTCCACAGCTCCATGGAAATAATTCAATCAGAGGTTCCACCCTAATCAGCAGACTGATTAGTCTGTCCCCACAAGACTGCATTAAAGAATATGGCTTTTCTGGATGACATAATATATCGAAACTGGCACAAAATCCTTTTCTGTCTTCCATTGCCATGTGCACTTTTATGTCTTCATTAATATTCTTTACAAGAACACAAGCATGGCACTGCTGAGCTAGCCTAATAGTTTAAGAAGCAAATTTAGTTTTGGGGAAGCTTTAAAAATTCCTATATTGCTTTATAAAAATTCCTCATTAAAATATATTTTAATTGTCTATTATGATAGGAAATCACTAAATAAAACTGTCTATTTGGTAGAAATGAAGCATTAGCTATAAAATAGAATTACTTCAGTCCACACACTAACTACCAGCTTCCAACTAAAGGCCTGCTTTTATGGACCTGAAAATTACTCATGTGTACTATAGGTATAACTTATTATTGAACACTTTTATTAAACTTAACTTGATAATAATTTAAGCAGGTTTAAAGTATTTTTCAACCACCAATAAAAAACTGATTTACTAAGCAAATTGTATCATATTAAAAGTATCATAACCTCAGTGGAAACTTGGGGTAATTAAAATGGTTGAAGGGAAGTTAAACGCCTTTTGTATCACCCAACTGCAATTACTTCTCCTGGATAATTTCCACTTCGTCTTTTAAGGCTGTCCCCAACTGCACATGAATCATATTTTCCCAAGTCACAGATAACAGCTTTGCAAAACTAAGGGATGGTCTGTGGCCTCAGTTCTCCTACCCCTTTCTCCAGTGCTTGGGTACTGGTGCCAGGCCACCAGGGCTGCCCAGAGGCCACCATTCTCTGATTGCTCCTACAGAATATTATTCAGTTGTATATTCAGACACCCATCACCTGCTGTTTCTGAGAATTCCTCTAGACTGGCTTGACCTTATACTTTTCTTCCTATAAATCTTGCCATTAAGAAGTTATCATTCATGACTTTGCATTCAGGCATTCTCTTTATTAGGGGCCTCCATGGACTGTGCAGCCAACTGTGTGGTCATTTGGGTAAAATATTTTCTGTATCATCATCCTGATAAATGCTAAATACCCAGGTAGGGTTTATCTGTCCTGGTGGGAAAATATTTCTGGACTGAAAGTCAGAAGTGCTTACTCTGCCACGAATTAACATGTTCTTGAACAAGTTTTTTGGTGCCTCTCATTTACCATCTACAAAATGAAAAAGAATAATACCTGTCCTATCTTCAAGGCAATTTTGAGGAGCCACTTACATAATAGATGTAAAAGTGTTTTAAATGTTTAAAAGCACAATTTATGAGGTGAGAGGCATTATGTGCAGCTGTCACCCCCTGGTTACTCTAGCACCTTCCCCTGTTAAACATTTGCCAAAACACTTACAGTCACCTGAGATTACCTCATTTCTTTATTTATTGTCAGCCTCCTCCACTAGAATGTAAGCTTCGTGGGGCAAGGACCTTTTCTTTCTTGTTCTCCATTGTAACCTCAGTGACTTGAATAGTGTCTGGCATAAAGTATGTATGTACTAGTATATATCAAGAGGATGAATGAAATTTATGTAGTGTTTTATGGAGTCATAGAGCTGTTAATAAATTTACTAAATACAAATCTATTAGATTTTTGGGATATGACCTCACTTTTTTAATTGTGATAACACATATAAAACATCAAATTTGCAATTTTAACTATTTTTAAGTGTTCAATGTAGCTGTATTAACTACGTTTATAATGTTGTGCTACCATCACCACCATCCTTCACCTAAACTTTTTCATCACCCAGAACAGAAACTTGCATCCATTAAGCAATAACTCCCTATTCTCTTTTCTTCCAGCCTCTAGTAACTTCTAATCTACTTTCTATCTCTTTGAACTTGCTTATTATAGATATTCCATGAAAGTGGAATCATACAATATTTGTCCTTTTGCGTCTGGCTTATTTCACTTAACATAATGTTTTCAAGGTCCATCCTTGTTGCAGCATCTATCAGAATTTCATTCCCTTTTATGGCTGAATAATACTCCGTTGTATGGATATACCACATTTTATTTATCTATTCATTTATCAGTAGATACTTGGGTTGTGTTCACCTTTTGGCTATTCTAAATAATATTGCTACAAACATTTGTGTACAACTATCTGCTTTCAATTTTGGGGGGTATATACCTAGCAGTAGGATTACTGGGTGATATGATAACTCTATCTTTAACTTTTTGAGGAATTGTAAAACTGTTTTCCACAATGGGTGCACCATTTTATGTTCCCATGAGCAATGCACAAAAATTTCCAGTCTCTCCACATCCTCATGAACTCTTACTTTCCATTTTTAAAATAATAGCCATGCTAGTGGGTATAAAGTGGTATCTCATTGTGGTTTTGATTTGTACTTCCCTAATGGGAATTTTAACTTTTAATATAATAAATAAGAAGCAAATTTTTCCTATGAATATTAACCTACTTTTTAAACTAGCAAAAGCCTCTAATTTGCTAAAGATTAGATTCCAGCCTTCTGACATAAGGAGAGCATTGGAGGTTTACATTTTCTCTCTTGGTAGACATCAAGAGCCCCCTTGTCATCTGAAATGTGTTTTATTTTGTGATTAACAAAGAGGAAAGAGCTCCTTTGGAAATATTTGCTATGAGGCACAGATATGACCATATGTCAATTTAACAAACTTTTATTCATCTCCTATTTCAGTGGGCATTGGGTTTAATGTTGAGGGTGTAAAAATGGTCTTTGCCTTCAACAGTGTTTGTGTGCTCATTTGTTAATTCCTTCATTCAATAAATGTGCAGTAAACACACTTTTTGTGGGAAGCTGGGCATTCAGACATGAAGACACCCAACCCATGTCATTAGAGTGCTCAGGAGAGACGGATGTACTGAAAGATGAGTTCTGATTCCGTGATAAGCAACCCATCATGAAGCTTGGAGGAGGACTGACTCCAAAGGAAGAGGACCTGAATGGGAGGAAGGGCTTCCTGACACCCAGTTGTGAGGGCATGGCCCCTCACTCTGGAGAAAGGATTGAATTGGGGTGTGCTTGATTTATGTGTGGTGCAGTCTATATAACAATACTTAAGGGAAAGGTGTGGCTTCCCAGCTCTGAACTAATTGGGGGTCTCTGAGTGTCCCCAGTGGAATTTCCTGGAACTAGACCTTCAAGAAATAGCTGTAACAGAAGGACCTAGAGATGGACCCTCAATAACCATGTTTGTCGCCAATAGCCTGGGCCCTTAAAGCAATTCATGGGAGTCAGCTTTCACGATCTCTAGTATGTGCTTGCAGCTCTGCTGGGCAGAAGGTATTTCATCTACAACTCTTACCTCTGTTTGTTTGAAGCTGCAACCTTAAACCTAAATAGCAGGGTGATATTTAGCCATAAGTCTAGTACATTATTTAGCAGTGGTATTTACCCAGTAGCCATTTTTCTGCCACAAGACCTCACAAAACAGCAATAAAACTCAGATAATTTTCTTTCATTTAGTCTGTAAATGGCTTGTTAACACAAGCCAATATGTAGTTAAAGACACTTATATATATTGGATCTTATTTTAACTAATTGGATATATCATTGCTATGATAATACCCCATAAATTATTCTGCTTTTCCCTTTCCCAAAGTTACTATAGTCATAGTCCATATAAACAGATGTACTTTTTTCTTTGCATGTTTGTTTCTTTGGCAGGTCACCATTATTGCAGATGATAACTGCAGATTCTTATGTTGGTCAAGAGAAAGATTAACTTACTTTCTGGAATCAGAACCTTTCCTATATGAAATATTTAGGTATCTTATAGGAAAAGACATTACAAACAAGCTCTACTCATTGAATGATCCTACATTAAATGATAAAGTAAGTGTTTTTCTGAATTTGTTAATTTTCTTAAATATGTATATTGGGGTATACCTCACATTATCCAATTTTTTCCCTAAATTTTCCTTAATTGGTCAAATTTTACATGCAGTGGAGGTACTTGTAATTTAGATCTTTCAGGGAATCATTTCTGGAGAGTGAGGAAATCTTTTGTGATTATTACATTTGCCATTGCTTAGTGAGGCGTATTTAAGTGTCAGGGACCTCCATTTGTGGTGAGGAGGTACTAGCACATGGATCTATTGAGCAGTCTAAGGAAGGAGGTAGGGGTGGAGTGGGCCAGGGAAGGAAGGACAGTGGAGAAGTTGCAGACAGAAACACTGCCAAACCCCAGCATGCGGAAAATTGGCATTTTAGCCCTAGAGTCTTCCAGTCTTGCACATCTTTCTGGTCAGGCTTCCCCCAGAAAGTCCATCAGCAATAGGAGATTGTGGAGTGGAAGCCTGTGGCTCTTCAGTTAGGAATTTCAGAGTTCTATAGATCTTGCAAAACTTACAATTTGATTTTAATTTCCCCACATTTGCTTGGAAAGAAATTAAAATGATTACAGAAGTTGTGAAATACTGTTTCTGTGACAAGTACCCTTTCGTTATTAAGAACCCCTAGGAACAATGAGTATGATGTGTTAAAAGTCATCTTGTCTAGGCTGTTTATCAAATTAAGTTGGTACTTACTATTTTTCAGATTAATAAATAGGCTATTAAGTACACTGAATTATATAGTAATAAGGAATATCATAGCTAATATTTATTGAGCACTTCCTGCATACCAGGTAGTTTTTTATATGGACTAACTTACATGTTGTTTACAGAGATATCAATTCAAGTCCCATAAAACTAAGAAATATTAAAACTTTGCTTTATAGAAGGCCAAAACATTGGATCACCAGCTCAGCCTTTCTACTCAGATCTCCATATTGGAAATGAGAAACAGTATAGCCAGCTCCAGTGACAGTGAAGATGGATTACACTATCTTCGGGGGACCGCCAGCATTTCTTCTCTTCGTAAGTTACCCCCAAATTGGTAATAGTCAATTCAGGAGTATGATGGATGTTACTGGCAATAGACAATGACAACTTTGATCAGAAAAATAACTTTGCAAGTAACTATTAGGTAATCTAAAGGTAGAAATAAAAATTAATTAATTCAAGTTTTTTTCCTAGTTTTTTTTCCATACTGCACACTAGTTAAAATCCAAATTTAGAACTCTTATTTCTATTACAAAAATTGTTCACTTATTTCCCGTAGTCTTTATTTAAATACTGATTCACTGAAATAGTGTGATGACATAGTTTGGTGGATAGTTGGCTTTGTTTTTCAGGATATTAGTTAGAATGAAAACCTTGACCCAGCAGTATGTTAAAAATGATAGGAAAACAGCTGCTGGATGTTTTACTGTAGACTGATTGTCCCACACATAAGGTCCAAAAGGTAACAAATTGATTGAGTAATGGAATTATTCTGGAAGGTGGAGACCACTCTATAACACTGTAAATTATCTCATTTACACACCCACCAAGATACAAGTTTTCCAAGACTCTTCTGTGATTTATTTTAAAACACTTTAAGTAACACTTACAACACAGATATGTCAAAGATTGGCAAGTAAAATGAAAGAAAGAAAATTGTTTTAAGAATGATGCTTAAAATTATTTTAAGAATTATTCTCAAAATGATGTTATAAGAACTTTGAACAAATTTATGTGAAATAGCAAAAAGGCATCCAAGTTCTTCTGCTGCATATACTAAAAACTATTAATATTTCCAATTGTGTTTTTAACTATAGTAGCTTAAAAAAACAGACACCTTCAAAAACCCTAAATGTTTATTATGTAGCTGGTTTGTAATTTTTGGATACTTTTGGTAAATTGGACTAAGAATTTTAAGTATTGCATAATTAGGAGAAGCTGGCATGTGCAAGGCCACATAGGGAAGGGAAGTCTAGGTATAGACATGCATTATGGACTTCAAAGGAGTAATGCAAACAAGAAATTGGAAATGGTTGTATTTTATTCCAAAATAACTTTTTGAATATTAACTGAGGTTGATCAAACTCTATAATCTACCAGCATATCAAATACATTATCTGGCTTGTTGAAACAGATTGGCTGTCCCTAAGCATTTGTAAATAGACCCATCTTAATTACATGTATAGCAGAAAGGGAATTACAGTTAAATATTATATGTGAATTATTTTTCCTGTAGAATGGCTTATTTTTATAGCTCTTATTTTTCTATAGTTCTACAGTCTTGCTTGGGAAGCACTGATAAAAAGCAGTACATGTATGACCCATCATTTTCAAAAACACAGTTTTTTTTGGTATTATTTTATTCTAAAATGCAAATCTTTTGTGGGGATAAAATGACATTTTAGAAAAATTTTTAATTAGAGACTGTTATTTAAATAGAATTAAAGCATATTTTCAAGAGTAACATTTGTATTTTCCTTTTCCTCCAGAAACATACATTTCAAGTTGTTTGTGATCAATGGGTCACACATGTTCTCTTTACAGACCTGAGTTCCCATCTTGCCTCTAATAATTATTATGAGACTTGAAGTTACATGACCTTTCTAATCTCATGTGAGCTGTCTTCTATCTCAGAACATGCCTGGTTTTCTTAACAACTCCTGGTCTGTTTCCTTCCCACTTCCTCATATTGAATCTTCAGTTAAGTCCAAGCAGCCATGTTCTGTGTGGATTATTGAAAACTTCAGTGTTTGTAGAGAAGTGTGTTGCTGTGTTGCCCTGAAGGCAGGGCTACATTTTTTTTTCTTAGTTCCCTTATCTATTTGTTCTTTGCTTAGGTTGTTCATTTAATTTTTTAGTTTCAGGTGTGTTAATGCAAAAATCTTACATATTAATACAAATGCACATAGCTAAACAATGTGCTTATCTGTTTTTTGTGTGTTTATCACACAACAAATCCCTGTTCACACCAGCTTCCCTTTGGTCACTCCTCATTCTCAATTTCTTGGCCCCATTCCTGCAGTTTAATGAAAGATGTCAGTACTTGGGCATATCACTGATACTGTGAGTTTTTAAATTCATCTTAGCTTGTAATTTGTTAAAAAAAAAAGTGGTTAGTTCTTGTTTTTCTTACTTAGGTTTTAGCGCAGAAATACTGAAGGCTGTTTTTGTTTTCCTTTTTCCAGACCCAATTCCATCAAATTTTCCATAGTATGTATTTCTTTTCCTGTAAACAGACAATATAAAAGCAATCTCTCAAGACTGTTAGGCTGAAATAACAAAATTTATCACATTTTGAGTACATGGTAGGTCTTGGTAAATGTTATGTCTCTAAAATAAGCAACTTAAGCTCTTGGTAATGCAATTTCTTATATACAAAAGGGGACACCCGTGGTTGGCTATCCCAGCAAGAGTATCAGCTTCATTAATGCTGGGGGGAGGGGGGTGGTGGTGAAGGGAACAAACAGTTTTTGACAATAATAGCTATTATTTTTTCAAGCACTCTATATCCATCATCACATTTAATCTTCACTATCATCCTGCTTGGAGAGGTGTAATAGACAGCTTTTGCTGGATGATGAGGCACTGATAGCCCCCCAAATTCTCAGTGGTTATAACAAAGAGAGGCTTCTTTCTTGCTCACATGCAGGCTGGGTACTGCTTTGTGTCATGTCTTCTTCACTCTGGGACTCGGTCAGCAAGGCAGCCACTGTCTGGGTCACTGCCAGTCTCGCGGCAGTGGGACAACAGAGATGGCACTTAAAGCTTCTGCTCAGAAGCAGCACATGCCACTTCATTTGCGTTCCACGGGCCAGAGAAGTCACTTGTCCAGGCCCAACATCAATGGGGTGGATCATCTAATCCTCCTGTAGGGGCTGCACAGCAAGGGGCCTGACGAGGGCAGGGAAGCAGGTATTCTGACGGGAACACAATCCACCACAGTGGGCATTATTTCTGTTTACAGGGGAGGAAATGGAAAATATGAGTTGTTAACTTATTCCAGTTTCACAGATGGGTGGTGCTGGGCTACAAACTGAGGTGTGTCCTATCTGATTCTAAAGCCCATGTTTTTTGACCATATTGCCTCTGTGTTTTAAAAAGAAAAGGAAAAGATGAAAATAACATTTGATTAGTGCTTTCTAAGCGACAGGTCACTTGGGGACCATTCCTGCATATAAACCTGACAATCCCGAGAGTAAGGCCCAGCAGCTGATATTATTCGCCCCTATACAGCTGTGTCTGCTCACATTCTGTGAGAAGGTAGAGAAGTGTCCAAAGTCACTTTGCCCCACTTCAGCCTACTGGGTTGGAGAAACTTGCCACCCTCTGCTTCCTTCATTATGACCAAGCAGTACTGCAAATAGGTCTTCATAGGCTGGATAATGTAATCCATTTCAGTGAAAAATGTTGCCTTATTCTTTGTATTGGGATTCTGCTTAGAAACATTTTAAATTATCCAGTGATGTTCTCCAAAGTCATTTAGCTTTTTGTTAGCTTTCACTTTGCCTGGTATGTATCTACAGAATTATAAGCAACACTATTCTATAAAAATTACGTTTATTTTATGTTTACTTATGTAAACCATTTTTTACATTCTTACATCTATTCATTAACCCAAATACATGAGTAGATTTAAACACTAAGATGCACGTAAATATTTCTCATAATTATTTTTCAGTCAGTGTGTTTGAAGCAGGATCTGAAGAGTAGCTACACGTGGGATTTGGTTGACAGCTTTCTGAAGTCTCTTTTAATCTACAGACTACTCCTCCATCTCTGTCTCTGTGTGTTTTTGCTTTTTTTAAAAAACAATTGTTATATGTCTTATGGAAGATCAATTATTAAACATAAATGTGCATATGAATCACCTGGAGAGCTTACGAAACTAAGATTCTGATTCTGCAGGTGTGGGTGGGGCCTGGGATTCCACATGTCGAACAAGTGCCCAGCTGATGCCAAGGTGTCTTTCCTTGAATGGTACTTTGAGTAGCAAGGCTGTAGAATTCTTTATATTCTGGAATATTGCTGATTGCATCCCTGTGATGTTGATTAAACATGCTTCTTGTATTTCCTGTCTGCTAGGCGTTCGGTCCAGAGGCTTGCACAGATTCCATTAGAGGCACTACTTTTAAAGATCACAGTCTGTGATACAATGTCACAAAAATATTTCATAACATTACACAATAAATGAAGCTCAATTAAACAGAAATAAAGTTCAGAAAAAGGTGATGGGAAATTTTAAGTGAACTATTTTGAGGACATTGCTGCTGCTCCCATTTCTTATTGTGCGCTATTTTTACACACATCACATGATGCTAAATCCTGAGCAAGATCTCTACTCTTTTACCACACAGTTTCTGGATTCCACTTCAAATTATCATTTAAAGGGAAGAAAGTAAAGTAATGAGATAGCCTGGGAAAAAATGGTTCCTATCTGTATATTCAGAAGCTCATGATTCAATTAATTTAACTCTTTTCACTTTCCTGGTGCTTCATTTACTTGGTTTTCAGGTTCAGATAAGTGATTGTGAGATAGAAGTGGGAGGAGGGACAAGACACCTAGTTGGACATGTGAGAGGATTTAATGCCTCATGTGAATATAAGCTTTCTTCTGTGTCCTCTTGGACCATGGTGCTCATCAGGGCACTGCCATCTTCTCATCCTTAGAAGGTTTAGCTCCTAACATGTAATGTATGGCGGGGGGGGATTATCCTTGGCAGTTGCATCACTGACAAGTGGTGCAGAGCACAGGCATTGTCATAGCAACAGGAGGACATATTATGTTGCCCTGAAAGTTGCAGAACTTTATTTCAGTTAATTGGGGTTATATGATCTATGGTTGAGTATTTAAAAAAAAAAAAGTCTTGAGGCAATATAGTAAGTTAGAACTCAGCTTTGGAAGATTTTATTAGTCTAGACCATGTACTTTTTCAGAAATTATTAAAATTTATGATTTTTGTGGATCCTATAAAATATTTAGAAAGATTTCTTAATGAAAAAAATCGTTTTAAATACTTTTTGTTACTAATGTTGTGAGAGTTCTCTGGACAGTCTACTAGTTTGATGTGACTTTTAGTTGCACAAATATGCTTTAATTTAATCTGGTTAATACTCTTATCTGCAAAGACTAGCAACATATCTGATGTAATAAGTTTCTCTCAGCTCTTGTACATCTTTATTTACTTGGAAAGCTACAAAGAGCCAATACAGCATTCTTGGTTTTAAGGCTGGTTTCATTAAGTAATCTGTTCAACTAAATTTGTATTTCATTCCATCTGTGAACAGTCATACATTTATAAACAAAAAGCTTTGCAGGAATTCTATGAAGAGGCAGAAGGAGCTGTGGTCAGGCAGGAGGTGTACAGGGGAAGAACTCATGAACAGTTGTCAGACCCACCAAGCTGATTAAAGAAAAGCAATATGCCCATTTTGTAGAGGACTGCAGTGTCGCTCAGGGAGGTTAAGTAAACCAGTCAGGGTCACTCACCTTCCCCTGAAACAAAGAAGTGTTGAATTTGTCGTGAGGTCTTTGTTTTTTATTACCTTAAAATGATCCATATTAATGTGAGAGTAAACTTGTTTGGGGATGTCCAACCACTGCTGTAACGGCTGACCCATCCTCACCACTTTCATGCATCTCATTTCATCCTCACAACCATCCTGTGAGGTAGGTGCTGCATTTTCCCCTGTTAGGAATGTGACGTTTATTTCCTCTGTGTCCTTGGTCCCGCAGCCAGTAGGGGCATTCCATTATGTGGTCTCTAGCCTCACACCTCATGGGCTCTGTGACCTTGGACAAATTACTGAAAGTTTTCTCATCTGTAAAATAACCATGAAGGGATTTTATACATTTTTAATCTTTTAATCAAAATTTTAAAAATTAACTATATATATATACATGTAGATATCAAATAGTTAAAAAAAATCTTATAATGAAAAGAACAGACACTCTAACATATTTCAGTCTTGCCTTCTTGGTGCAATCACTCTGGAAACAATATTTGTTTAGAATGCTAAATAATGTGCTGTTCTTCATTGATTTATCCACCTAACCATTACTGCTAACCTAATTTAGCTCACTTCTAATCTCCCTTCCCCTTTTTGCTCATATGCTATTGCTATTCTATTATTATTTACCTTTGTAATATCAAATAATATACATAAGAAGCCTCCCTTTCTTTTTCTCCACACAACAGTTTTAAAGGTGGGGACATTTTGCATTCCTACCCTTTCTTCTTTCCCTGCTTTTACCTTCAAACTGTTGTAGGGCTTTCCTTTTACTTTTAAGCAGTCAAGCCTTATAAAATGCATTCTCTTTTGTAATCACAGTTTGTTCTCCCTTACTTTGTCTATGGGTTGTTTCTCAAAGTTTAAAACAAATAATGTTGATGCTTTATGGAGAGCAAAATAGTGGACTATGACTACATTTCTCTTTGGTTCCAATTTCCTGATCTTTTTTTGTTCAAAAGAGACTGTTACTAATATCAAATTCAAGTGGGTTCTCTTTTTTTACACAGCATAAAAATCATGCCACAGTTTGCTTCATACTTTGACCCTCTTTTTTGTCCCTGGAGTTTTTTATTGCATTTCTTTTGGGGAAAGGAAGCATCTTTTTCACCATATCTTCCAGCTTCTTACTCATTGTTTTTTTAGGTAAAATCTATTTCATTTCTTCTCAAAATCTTCTGTGTGGTTGTTTCATATTTGAACCCTGATTTTTTCTTGCTGCTTTTTGTTTTCGTGGTAGTTGCCTTTCTTTTTCATTATCCTTGCATTTTCTTTCCTTATATTACTACTTGCTCAGTCAGTCAATTCTGTGTCCCTTTTTACCCAGACACATTCCTAGCAGAGCTTCCCATCCTCCTACCTCATTCTGCACTAACTGTTCTCTGGGGCTGTTGCACAGCTGCCATTTTGGAACTTGCCTTCACTATTCCCTTGGGTTTATCCATCACCTTCTTGACACTACAGCTTCCTCTTTGTGAACTGGAAGAGGCTGCAGGACTTTTCCTGCTCCTTGGTCACTCACACCTGGTGCTGTGGAGCTCAGTGCCCTGACCACCCCCTTGAATGGTCAGGAATTGAACAGAAAATCACCCCTTGGACCACAGAGAACCTTCTCATGGCAGCCACCTCTCCATTTGCCCTAGCTTATATACTTCTTTGAGTTCCTCATTGCTAGTGCGAAATCCATCTAAGGGAAAATTAGGTACAAAGGCCATAGCCACCCTTCAGCACTATTGTTCAGAAAGCTTCACTTCAAACTCAATTTCTTTAATTAAAATAATCTTATGATACAAATAAGCAAAGGCAGGAAAAGGATGGTACTCCTTTGCAGCAGAAAAAGCCATTAAATCCTGCCCTATCCCCATTCATCAAAAATTGTATAATCTAATTAAAATTCTAAACCCCTCTAAGATTTTTAATTACTTGCGGAAGCAGTTGGCCAGATGGTTAAACATAATAAAAATAACAACACTTTGAAAGCAATGAAGAAAATGTCATCAACGTTAATAGGAGAGAGAAAACAATCTTACCTCATAACATTATGTTGGGTTGTTTACAAAAGTATTATTCCTTGCTTAAAAAAAATGTGTTTCTTAAGCAGAGAGAAAACTCACTTGACAAACTTTACGTCATAATATGCTACTTATTTGAAGGTCAAGCTAGCTCATCAGTCCTCTGGAATAGGCCTGACCTTGACTCCAGTATAACAACAACAAATATGTCTGTTTACTTTTATCTGTGAGGAGAACCCCTCAGGCTCTCAGGTAATTAGAAGCACACTGAAATAGAAATAAGCTTTATTAGGACAGAATTCTCACAAAGGGAATTTCTCTTAGCTAATTTTTTCCTACTGTGGACACCAAAATGTTCACTGATTGTCATGTAAGATCTCCTGGTCCATGTATAAAATGGCCTCCTGCAGTTCTTTAGAGCAGGACTTTAGGGGACAGAAAGGGTGTGTGGGCATCCTGAGCCTGCCCTCCACAGAGTCCATGTGTAGTTTACACTTGTCAGCAACAGTTCTCGAAGACACACGGGGTCATAATAGCTCCCGTCATCCTCAGCCAGGATCCAGCACTAAACATCATCTGAACAGGTCTGCTGAGAAGACACACTGCTGGCCAGATCCCAGTCCCCCTTTGGGTGCCCCTGGTGCTGTCACCCCTGCAGTGTGGCATGAATGGAGGTGTCCACTGTGTGTTCATGATTGTACTGCTAGGTCTTAGTCTTTACTTAAGCATTTGCTCTAGGGATGAGTTTTTGAGTTTGAGGTTTTATTTCTTGACCCTCAGGATTGTTGCCTGGTGCTACAGTTCTCTTTCTCATCTGACCATATAAGATCTATGTATGCTCAGCGTAAAATTCTGCTCTGCTGACTATACCTTCTTGGTACATTGAAATCTATGGAATGGGATGTCTTAAGTCCCTTTGGCTGTTTTTGTCTGTTCATTTGCCAGTTGTTGTAACATCAGGAAACATCCCCAAACAAAAATAACTCATGATATAACTGCTTAACAGTTTCACACTAGTAAGTCTGGGTTGCAGTTCAGGCTAAGACTATTTATTTTACACACTTTTATAATAAACTTTGTTAATTGGCAGCCAGAGTCTAGCAAATTGGAAGGTGAGTATAGGTGATAGCCAAAAGTAGTAATAATGATCTCTTCCTGATCATAATCATACCAAAGGATACAATTAACCATTTCTGTCCCCAAACTGTAAAAGTGGTTTCAATAGAAGAAGGACAAGAATCAGTTTTCTGGAAAATTTATGTATAAGGAATTAGTTGCCCTTTTAGAATTTGGAATAAATGTAAAGTACCGCATTATACAGAGGTCATGAACCTCACAGTAACGTCTTTGAGTGGCAAAAGTAATTTGAAAAAGACAAGCTTAACTAAAGACAAGCTCTTTTTCTTCCTCTCCCCTCTTTCCTGGCATTCTCAAATTTAGGTAAGGTATTTGGGCCTTTGGAAAAATTTCTGATGGTGCATCAGTGCATAAAATTGATGAAAAATCAGGCTAATTTGTAGAAAGAATTTATTAATGTTCAACTTGGGAAACGTAAGGTAGTTCCCTTGAAGTATAACATTCCCTCATTTTTTGTTCATAATCCAAGTTGCTTTTGCATTTATTAGTGGACAAAGAAATAATGTCTAGCTGTATAGAGATGGACTCTTTTTTTGGGCCAGTCGGTCCCCTGATGAGGTTGGAGACAACCATGTCTAGGTGGCAGGTGGGGTCCCTGCTCTTTGAAGACTTTTTCCTGGCATGACAGTTGCAGCTTCCCAGGTAGGGCCAGGTGATCCTTTCATTTTTGTGGCTCTAAATGTCATACTTGGTCCTCAGAAGTAAGACGGTCCAGGCTAACTGAGGTTGGTACAAAGAGTGAGCCAGTCTCTGATTCTGAGTCTAGCAGTTACAGGACTAGCAGTTATAACAATTTTTCTGTTGTCTGCCAGTGTATCTACCATGATGGAAAAACAGCAGTTTCTTACTGTGTGGATGGAGGCAATGTCATTGTGGGGCCTGAGACCTGGGGGACTAATAGACTGTAGCTCAATCACAAAGCCTAAAATGTTAGTAAGTCAGGTATTCTCTATGTGAAAAGAATGTTAGCAGATAAATTCATTTTTTGCCAGGCTGTTTGGGCCACCTAGTTAATTCTCCTAGAAAATGTTGCTAAGTGCTTCCCTCCCCAGTGAGAAGTGAATTCATCCATTTGGCTTTCTTTCACAGGTTGTCCAGGTCATCTTTGCTTTAGTTTCTGAGTATCAGGTAGAATTAATATTATGGATACAGTGAGGATGAATTGGTCTGAAAAGTAATTTGAGTTCCTGAGAAATAAAATGTAGAGTCAGAGACTATTTCCACTTCATTTTAATTTCTCCAGCATTTAACTCCATGTCCAGCACCTTACAGGCACTCAGGGATTATCTGTGATTATTGGATAAATACTTGGTGGCAGGTGATGTTTCTTGTCAAACCTTGTGGATGTTTGCTCAAGAGGACAGCACTCATACCCATGCTGAGCAGAAAATGATTTCCTTCAGGGGATATGAAACACAAAATAGTGATGACAGTCCCTTTTCAGAGTGAGGTTCTACTGTAACCTGAGAGTTGCCTGCACTTGAGGACTGCTGGCGGTGCCCCAGGATAGGGTTGGGGCTTGACCCATCAGATATTAAAATGTGATGGCCATGTGTTTTTCCCAGATTCTCAGGACCAGCTTTCTCAAGGCCCCATATGGAATTTCAGAAGAGGGATTGTTTTCATTATCATGTACAAAGTAATTATTGAGGTTATGACTGGGCACTTGTGAGAGGCTGCAGACTGAAGAGATCGTGGTTGTGGCCCTCAAGATGCTTGTTTTCAATAAGGGAGGGATGGAAGCACTTGTGATCACAATGTCATGTAGAGTGTGTATGATCTGCAGTTTGGACAAGGAAGACAGAATCTCCCAGCTGAAGGAATTGGGGAAAACTACAATGAAGGAAGGGGAGTTTGAACTCAGTCTTGAGGAAAAAAGCAAAAGGAAAAGGATGGGTTGGACGGGAGTTGGGGGTGGTGAGTTTGCCAGAACTTGTGCTAGAAAGTGGACAGAAGCCCAATCTGGAGATCTCAGGAGTCACCCCAAGGACTGGGGATGACTTCTGCTTTACTATCTTTTCTAATATCATACATAACCACAGCTCTTCCTTTGGCAACTAGCTCAGGAACAGGATAAATCCTTTCACAGAGAAGCTGAAATTTCTTGGAAAGTTTTTACCTTTGTCAGGTTAAACAATATATAACTCAGTATATTGGATCCTCTTTTCATTTTCTGTCAATGAAATATACAGCAATAGGTGAGGCAGTTGAGAGGATCAAATGAACTATGTAGATACCAGTTTCAGGATACTACAGAATGCCATATCTGGTTTGGTAGACAGGCTTGAAAACTAGGGACCAATTGGGCCCACTTCCCCAATCAAAACAAACTGGGCATGTTTCTGTTATGTGTGTTATACAGTTATGTCTAAATGCTAAATGCTATATATTATTGGTTTGGCTTAATGCTCTTAGACATGCCATTTTGTTCTAAGGGTTTTATCTAATTGCAAATACCCTAAGTTAATATTTTATGAGGCTCAATCATAACTTGTGGCTAAAATACTAAGATGGAAGCCATGGCTATTGTGAGAGAGAGAGAGAGAGAGAGAGAGAGAGAGAGGGAGGGAGAGAACTGCCGCACTCAGGACAATTTAGATGGAGAAATACAAACTTCCATTTGAGCAGAGTCCCATTTCCTTTATTGACCATTTCTATTTGGTGATGATGAATTTTAACAAATTTTCTAGTTATTTAGGCCACATTAATTAATTAATATTATTTACTTACCAACATGAAGAAAGCACCCATTCCAGGCCAGGCATGATTATAAGAACTTCACAAATATTTAGTCATTTAATCTTCATAACAACCATATGAGGTAGGTATTACTGTTATTCTAATTTTATAGATGAGAAAATTGAGGCACAGAGAAGTGAAGTAACTTTCTCAAGATCACACACGTAGTGTTCATTTCCATTTAAGTAGTCACGTGAATTAGAAGTTTTCATGCGTTTGACTTCACCTGCTTGGAAAGGGATAAAAAGAACATGACTTAGAGATTTTACCAAGCTGTGTTTTTTGAGAGAATTGTGTTCTTGGACCACTCAACTAAGACTGACTTACTACAGTTTATTTAGTTATCTTTTCAGGAACTCAGTACTTTTAATTCACTTTAAATGTTTTTAAGTGAATGATTTACATGTATGTATAACATGCATTAACTTTACCAAAGTCCAGCCCTGCATAATTATTATCTTTGTATGTTGGAAGATGCAGCTGTCAGTGGTGGCATTTTCCCTAGGTGTATAACAGTGACTCTGCAGTTAACTATAAATGACACTGAGTGACACGCTCTATGTGCCTGGCACCCTGCCAAGTACGTTATGTGCATTATTTTGTTTAAGCGTCCCAACAGCCCTATGAAGCAGGTCTTGTGAATATCCCACTTTTACAGATATGGAAACAGGCCCAGAGAGGTTCAGTAGTCAAGTGAAGGTCACACTGCTTAGAGGCAGCAGAACAGAGATTTGAACCATGGAAATGTTTCCTAAAACTCTGGTCTTGAGCATGGCGCAGGCCACCTCCCCCTGTGCTGTGCTGGGGACCAAGGAACTGCTACCCATCGTGGCTGAGTATTGGGGTAACTGGTCCTCCCCTCCCAGGGGTGTCAGTGCCTCCTGCCCCTCCATGCTGACAGCTGCGTGCCCTCAGTGCTGACTGACCCTGCTGTCTGCTGCTGAGTCTTGCCAGCGATTGACAGCTGATCTTGACAGATTTCTGTGGCCATCTCATAGCTGATCTGCTTCCTGTCTTAAAGGGAACCCTCCACTTGCCTTTGCTGAATAGCAAATATTTGAAGAGTCCAGTTTCTCCCATTGTCCTTCCATCGTCCTTCCATCCACACCCAGCCTGAGTTCAGCATTTGCTGACTGACTAAATGCTGCTCTGCTCTGCTACTGGGCGGCAAGTATATGGGAGAAGCATGGGTGGACCAGGTGGAGACACTGACAAGATGGATCTTGACCTTGAATGTGGTAATTGTACAGAGGGGAGCTTATGTTCTGAGCAGCTGACATGCCCACATGCTGCTGCATGAGCTGCTCATTAGGCCCCCTGAGAAGTCTATGCACCTATCTGTAATAACTTCTACTTTTACTTTTTTTTTTTAATTTCAGAAAATTTTAATATTATGACAAAATTACATGGTAGAAAGTTACACAGCTAGAATTAGAATTTTTCTCTGCTTTTCCCCAAGCATTAATTCCTGGAGTTTAATACATCACTCACAGATTTTTACATGGAATGTCACTCTCACATCAAACATCAGAGTTCCCACTCTGGGGCTACAACCTGTTCTCCTAGTTTCTCCACAAAAATATTCCCTATACCCAGATTCTAATACTACATGGAAATGTATATTGCACTGGCCCCTCTCTACAAACATCATTTGCTAGCTCTCATTTTTACAGCCCAGTTTACTCCAGAGTTTGTAATTTCAACAGATAATACCAAGGCAAACATTATGTCCCTCTGACTGCTTACAACATTTACCAACCAAAACCTCAATATTCAATGACTTCAAATACCTGTAATTATCCATGACTATATCTTGCACAATACATGAGTAAGATATTGATCCAGGAGTAAGCACAGACTCACAAGTTCTAGAGGTTTTCATATACACCTGGGAACTGTACTATGTCTTGCTAATTAGATCATTCCTGCATACTCCATAACTACTCCAAACCTTCTCCATACATTTTGAATCTCATGTACTCTATCACTTACCCTCATTTTTAACAGATGAAATTACCTCCTCCTAAGCAGATGGAAAATGTAATTTGCCAAATTACACTATAACACCATAATATTTTCAAATATCCCTGAATGCATACACATTATTAGTTACTCCATCTCTCCTGTTAAATAGAAAAGTCATGGTACCTCTGGCCAAGTCCAATGTCTCCAATTGATCTCAATCTCATGTTTTCTTTTGCACTATATTATTGATTATAAATTAAATTGCCTTCATCAGAAACCTCGTGCTCTCTTCACAATCTCCTCATTTAAGTTCATTTTTGACTCTTCCATTTTGAAAAAAATAAAAACAAGGCAAATCTATTGTGTATGCCTTTTCTCACAAGTGCTAACTCTCCAGATCGTCCCTTGACAAACTGAAAGTGCACCTATCATGGCCTCACATTCACCTCATTCTTTGACTCACAAAAATCAAGGCTGGTGTCCTCACTAATCACTAACGATCTACCCATAAATAAATACTTTCTTGGAACAAAATTATTGGACCACAGTATCCTTTTTAGGACTTCCTTTTTCCTTTCTTTTTCTGATATCACATTTCCTGATTGTATTCAAACTACTCTAGACACTTCTCCATGTCTGCGGCAAAGAACTCCTCCAAGAACACTATTAGAACATCTTGAAACTAAATCCTAACCCCCTTCTCTCCTCATCTGATGTGCTGTACTGGTCTGTTCTCACATATATTCAATTACATTAATTTCTTCCATTGACATTTCTAAACCGAAAGTCAGAAAACGCTTTTCTGGATTCAATTTCAGAGCTACCATGGCTACTTGCTTAATTGTGTGCACCTAAAATGAAATACATCACAAGATATTATCTTCTTAATAGCCAAAATATATATATTACTCCTCCCCCATCTCTAATCTTTGTTAAATTCTGCAACAGGCATTCAGTGATTCATCTTTTTTTTTTATTTTGAAATAAATTCAAAGTTATAGGAACAGTTGCAAAAACAATACTAACCCCATACACAGAATTTCATCATACCCTGACCCCCCTCCCGCGATAGCTCAATCCACCAACTTTAACATGCTGTCACATCGCTATTTCTTTCCCTCCCTCCCTCTCTGTCTATCATCCATCATCTATTGCTCTGTCTTCTGAACATATGAGAGCCAGCTGCACACATCCTTGAACATACACTATAATTCACATACACACTTCCCATGAACAAGAACATTTTTTTCTGCAATCCCATTAAGCGCAGCTAAGAAGTACAAGAGATTCAACAATGATACAAAGCTTACATTCTATATTTCCTTTTCCTTATGTCTCAACCATGTCCCTTTGAGCCACCTGTCCTCTATCCTCCAATCCCATCCAAGTTCATCCTTGGCATTCAATTGTCATCTATTTAGACTGTCTTTTTTTTTTTTTTTCAGTTGTGGAAACATCTATACAGCCTAAATCTTCCCATTCCACCCCTCCCTAGCCTTCCATTAGTGGGATTAATTACATTTAGAATGTTGTAATGTTCTTTCCCACCATCCATTACTAGAAATTTCCCTTTACCTCAAACAGCAACCCTACACTCCTTTCTGAACTCCCCATTGCCCCTTCCCCCATTTCTCTTAACCCAAACTCTACTTTTCATCTCTATGGTTATATTCTCTGATCATTTCTTTGTGTTTACTGTGGGGCTAAAATTAACCTCTTAAATCCGTATCAACCTTGTTTTTCTTTGATACCACCTTCACTTCAATAGGACCCATAAACTATGTTCCTATACTCCTCCATCCCCCCACCTTTATATAGTTGTCTAAAATTACATATTTTACATTGAGTTCAAAACCACTGATTTGTCATTAGAGTTTGTGTATTTTATATCATGTAGGAAGTAAATAGTGGAGTTACAGTTCAAAAATTATTGACTTCTATTTGTATTCCATTGTGGTTGGAGAATGTGCTTTGAGTATATTCAATTTTTTTTTTTTTTTAAGTTTCTTGAGGCTTGTTTTATGTCCCAGCTTATGGTCCCTTCTGGAGAAAGATCCGTGATCACTAGAGAAAAATGAGTGTCCTGGTGATTTGGGATGTAAGGTACTATATATGTCTGTTAAAATTCTCTATATCTCTTTCTCCTTTGTTTCTCTGTCGGTAGGGCTCCCTTTAGTATCTGAAGTAGGGCAGGTCTTTTATTGGCAAAGTCTCTCAGGATTTGTTTGTCTGTGAAAAATTTAAGCTCTCCCTCAAATTTGAAGGAGAGTTTTGCTGGATAAAGTATTCTTGGTTGGAAATTTTTCTCTCTCAGAATTTTAAATACGTCATGCCACTGCCTTCTCGCCTCCATGGTGGCCGCTGAGTAGTCACAACTTAGTCTTATGTTGTTTCCTTTGTATGTGGTGAATTGCTTTTCTCTTGCTGCTTTCAGAACTTGCTCCTTCTCTTCAGTATTTGAGAGTCTGATCAGAATATGTCTCGGAGTGGGTTTATTTGAATTTATTCTATTTGGAGTTCGCTGGGCATTTATGCTTTGTGTATTTATATTGTGTAGAAGGTTGGGGAAGTTTTCTCCAACAATTTCTTTGAATACTCTTTCTAGACCTTTACCCTTCTCTTCCCCTTCTGGGACACCAATGAGTCTTAAGTTTGGACGTTTTATTTTATCTATCGTATCCCTGAGATCCATTTAGATTTTTTCAATTTTTTTCTCCATTCTTTCTTTAGTTCTTTCATTTTCTGTTCTGTGAACTTCTAGGACACTGAGACGTTGTTCAGCTTCCTCTAGTCTTGTATTGTGAATATCCAGAGTCTTTTTAATTTGGCCAACAGTTTCTTTTATTTCCATAAGATCTTCTGTTTTTTTATTTACTCTTGCAATGTCTTCTTTATGCTCTTCTAGGGTCTTCTTTATGTCGCTTATATCCTGGGCCATGGTCTTCTTGATGTCCTTTAAATCCTTTGCCATGTTTTCATTCCTCGATTGTAGTTCTTTGATTAATTCTGCCAAGTACAGAGTCTCCTCTGATATCTTGATTTGTGTGTTTGGAGTTGGATTCTCCATATCATCTGGTTTTATCATATGCATTAAGATTTTCTGTTGTTTTTGGCCTCTTGGCATTTGCTTTGCTTGATAGGGTTCTTTCAAGTTGTAAAAAAAAAATACCTATCTAATTTTTCAGAAACACAGTTTGGTGGTGTACACTTTCTCTAACTAACTAGCAGATGGCATCTGTGAGTCACCTATACCCCTCAAGTCAGTTCTCCACCTTGTCCCCATGTTGTGTGGGGAAATGATTCTTGGGGGGTTCAATGGAGAACTCAGTTTGGGTGTGTTGCTGGAGCCGTCTGCCCTGAATGTGGGGCGTGTGTACGGGTGGCCAGGGAGGAAGGACAGCTTTAATACTCAAATCCCCCAGGCTCCCAGAGATTCAAGGCCGCCGCAAGAGTATAAGCCTTCATTTCATTTCAGCGCCAGACACTCTCTCTCACTGTCCCACAAACCACCGGACTTGGTGTAGCGTCCCTGGGTTCTCCAAGCGGGTACCCCCACCCAGCTGTGATCCTCCAGGAGCTCAGCCGAGGCAATGCCGTGCTATGTCAACAGTGCGCGCCATCCCTCAAGGGAAGCCCCAGGCCGCCGGGCCGTGCCGGGGCGCTTTCAGCCTGATGCAAAGATTGCCGAACAGGGCGTCTCAACACCCCCCTCCTCGCACAGTTCCTCCTTCCCAGCTCTGGGACAACTGGCGGGGCTCTGGGCTATGGGCACGGCCCCGGGCAGGAGTTTATCCAGCCCTCTGGGGAGCCAGCTGCTGGCCGTGGGGTTTCTTTCTGCTTCCAGCTCTCCCCTCCACTCCCCTGGCCTCGGGGGTATCTGCAGAGGGCTATCCTCCAGGCCAGACACCGAGAGGCCAGCCCAGCCCCCTCTTGCTGTGTTTTACTGCATGGTTCCCACTGTCACAACTGCAGCCGCTCCTGGGTCTTTCCCTTTTTTTTTTTTTTTAAAGAACCAGTCAGTCTCTAAACGCCAGCCCCTGGCTTCCCCACACCGCTGTGCAGCTGCGGGCCTTCCAGCCACCTTACTCACTTGTTTCAGAATGCAGACTCCCGGTTTCACCAAGTATACGGCCCCTGTAGAACTAGCAGAACTCGTTCAGCTGGCGCATCGCTGTAACCGGTATTCTGGGTCACTTTCTGGTTTTTATCTAGTGTTTTTCACGGAGGTGTTTTTTTGCCCTGTCTCACCTAGCCACCATCTTAGTTTCTCCTCTACTTTTACTTTTAAACAATATTCTCTTCTTCAGTCGTGGTGCACAGTACATGGTAGATGCTCAATAAGCATTAGGTGAATGCATGAAAGATTGGATGATTGAATGAATGAATGAATCATTCTTGGTTCCTTTGATTAAGTGGCATGCTAAAAGGTCTTGGGGATGCTCTCTTTCCCACTGTTACTTGGGATTATACTTCCCTCCCAAAAGCCTGGACTCCTGTCTCCTCTTCCTAGTATCAGTACAGGGACTAGCTGCACCAGTGGTGGCAAGAAATATTCTTTTACGTGGCATTACAGATGGTGCTAGTTTCCATAGTTTTAGACTAAAACTATTCTTCTGGAAAACCGGGAGTTACATCATCCTTTCAGGGTCAATATGAGACTCCAGTCATCATGTATGGTATTAATTTATGTAGGAATGTGCCTTCTGAATCCTAAAGGGACTGGGGCAGCCTACTGAAAACTGCCTCTGTTTGAAAAGCTCATATTACCCAAGCAAATGCAGTGGAATCAGTTCCACATCTGTTCTCACATTGAGAATCACTTCTTGACTTTCTTGTTTTATTGAAATATTGGACTGAAAATACAATGTTTAAGGAAACTGCATTCAATTGGCACATCACACCAGCATCAGGGAAGGTTTTCATTAAGTGGTTTTCCTTTTTGTGACTTTTGACAGATGTGTCATCCCCACACCAGCGAGCCTCCGCCAAGATGAAGCCAATAGAAGAAGGGGTGGAAGATGATGATGAGGTCTTTGAACCCGTGCCTCCAAACACACTTAAAGTGCATCAATTGGCTTGATCTGAGAGAGAATTCAAGCTGCCAAGATGGAAAGTGTCGAAGAGATCCTGAGAAATACCAGCACTTTTTCATGGCTTCCAGATTATTCTTTTTTAATACATCAGGACTGGTAGAGTATGAGGGCAAGAAAGTGAGGAAGTGTCAAAGATGGAAAGGTTATTTTACCTGTCCTTTTTATTGGTCAGCTTTTTAAATAATTGTTTTACTGAGCTTTCTGCCTAAACCTAGTTCTATTTTGAGATACATATTTTCACATTATTTTCTAGACGTATTATCATTTTAACTTAAATCTTTGCGTGCTCTCAGTGTAAATGCCTTTCACTTACTTTTCCAAATTGTGGTTCTTTTTCCTCACAGACATGTTGTTCACTGCCATGGCGATGGAGTCATTGGTTTGATAGATTTAACAAGTAGTGTAAGTTTGAAATTGAGGTTGAGGTAACATTAAAAGGCAGGGACTTTCAGGCTTTGTTCAGTTGACTTTTTTATGGGAAATTTTATGACTGGTGTTTATTTTCCTACTGCCAGATGCATTATTCTACTAGATCACCTTACTTATTTGGACACTGTGTAGATAGCTTGATAATGAACCAATCTCATCAAACATTACTCACATTACCTTTGTGTTAGGCCATTTATAAACTGGTCTGAAACCTGAAGCTGGAAAGATAACAAATGGAAGCAGTTCTAAGTTCAGCTAAAACTTCAGCTAAACTCGATTTACCTGTGATTTAGAGCCAACTTGTCCCACACACTCTGATGTGGGAAACATTTTACTTGGGATAGGGAGGATAGGAGAGTCAAAGCACTGAGCAAGTGTCCCGGGTATGAAGTAACTAAGAGATAATCTTCCTCCTTCTGTGTTCTGAAGTTTGTTTGTACCTCCAAAGGCATAGATGTCTCTTTAAAATATGTGCCAGATACTCAGTGCCAGAACTTTGAGTGTGAACACAGCTGAGGTGAGCAGATGGGTCATTCAGGGTATGCTTTGGGTGCCCAGTCTAGATACTGCTGTGAGGGCTTGATTCCAGATGTTGCTTCTCTCCTACAGTTGTGTTTTAGAAAATGGTGGTATTTGACACAGTTTTGCTCAGATCATCAATCCGGCTGGTCAGTGTGACTGGTACCCGGCTAGATTGAGCGGCCCGGCCGCTCAACTGAGTGAGGCCCATTGATTGGAGTTGCTATGTCATGCCCATTCACATTTATTTCATTTTGTCCACTAGAAACAAGCTTCACTTGGTTCCTTGTTAGGTGAAATAGCTAAGAAACTTCCAAATGATGTGATTTTCAGGTGACCTCAGCCAAAAGAAGCATTGCTTGCAGAGAGGTGATTTGTGGCAGAGAAGGTACAGAAATAAGCTAATATACTGTCACCTCAATTCCCTAAATCCATTTTTTCAGAGCTATTTATTTTAGTAATTTATCTTGAGTAAAATTTACATGCTAGGTCATTCATTGAGAAAATGTACACAGGATTGGGAATCCAGCTCCTGACATCTATTTCATATATTGGCATATTAACATCACAATAAGAAGCTGGATTTCAGTTTACTATCATAGTTGTCTCTTCATTTTGCTAAATTAAATATTTATTTGGGGGAAATGAAGCAAAGGTGATTTTGAAGCCTTGGCTTCAATACTGTAAAGTTATATTAGGTTGAACTATCTCTTTCTGTACCTGAGAGGATGTGTATAACTATACTGAAATAATGTTACCACTGCTTTTCTGTAACCATTGGAGTAAGGTCATGTAGCCCACCTAGTTCACGGATGCTAACGACTGATTTACAAAATCAGTCTATAGGGTAATTAGATAGTACATCCTTCCCAGATTTGTAGGTGAGTTTAGATTCCTCTAAGACCACGTTTTTTAATGTTCTATAAATCCACAGAACCTTGGAGTTATCTTGCTTTGTCCCATCTTCAGGCTTGTTTTACCTTGTAAGCCTTAGACAATGAGAGAGGGTCATTGCTAATGATCAGTTTGGGCATATTTGGGAGTTGTTCCCTGCAGCGCTGGGAACAAACATTTTTAAAAAGCACACGGCTAAAATTAGGTGATATAAAGTCAGTTCACTGTTTTTATTAAAATGTGCATGTGAGTGTATATAGAGGGGTACAGGTGTGTCTCAGTGAAGACTAATTTCAAGATTAGGAATCTTAAAAGAACCACTTTGCCTGAGCAAGAAACATGAAACTATTTTTAGATACACACCTGGAAGGGTTGTGGACAAAGAAACTCAGAAAAGGGGAAGCCTTTGAGTAGCCCTCCCACCTAGACTTGATAGCAAAGAAGCAGATAAGAAAACAGAAAACAGTTTAAATGTAAGCTCTCCAATGGATGACTTGAAATTAATTCATGCAGATGAACAAATATATCTTTGTGTAATGCATAAATACATAGATTTTTTTTAAAAACACGTTTACTGCCAAAGCTCCCAAATAAGATGCTTCCTGTGTTTTTTGCCATTCACTTAAGCTGTGTGATCAAGGTTCAAAATTATTCTCTTATAACCCAAAATCTACTACATCAAGTCAATTGTGAGACTCTGGAGTGGACCATTTATAATAGAATATGTGTGTCATTTATAATAGTTTAAAAGCCCTCATAAATATTTACATTTATAAAAATAATGGCACACTAAACAGATCCTTGATAATATTTGTATCTCTTAAATTAGTAATAACAGGTGCTATATAATTATTTTTAATTACCATTACCATCGACCTCCTTTGCTCTGTGGAACCTTTTCCATCTATTCCTATCCCTCAGTGTCACTTGGATCATCGGACACCTTTGTGACTTTTGTGCTTTGCTGCTGACACCATGCACACTAGGAGATGTCTCTTTATGTCTGGTTGTCCTCCAACATGTCTAAAGCCTTCCAGATTTTCTGATGTGGAGCTGTCCACTCCTGCCTCCCAGGTCCCATCATGGCCCCAAAGACAGGGTCCCTCGGATGCTGGAAAGTGGATGTAACCAGCACACTTCACCCTGTCCCAGTGCAGCCAGTGAATGACTTCAACCTCTGGAGAAGATTTCCTGCTAGTGTATGGCAGCTCCCAGCCAGGGCCTCGGGCCTGCATGTCAGTCCCTCCCTGCAGTGCTCAGTGCCCTCTTCCCTACAGACCCCAGGGCGAGGCTCCAAGAATCCAAATGATTTTTGTTTGTTTGTTTTTTCTCTACTTCTTTGGTCATTCCTAGAGCTGCTCCACAGAAACCTCAGACCCTGCCCAGCCTGGGTTTCCCCTTCCTCCCCTTTTCCCATGCCTGCTTTCCCAACCTCTTTTTCTAATTACCTCCAACTACAGTGATTAGAAATTCCCACCTAATCAACTCAAATACCCAAGGATTTGGAATGGACAGGTTGCTGTGTTGGGAATCCAGGGTTGAGGCTGTCAACACTGTTTCAGTTCTGCTTATCAGGTGACAAGGTTTTCCTCATTGACAGTCACCAGGTTTTGATTGTCATGGAACCCCCAAAATACCTGTGTATAGCAATATTTTGTAGGTGTCATAAGTTTAAGAAACCTGCATTTAAGTACTATTTACAGCTTTTTCTGTTATACTTACAACCTAGTTTTAAAGTACACAAGGATTTTATGAATGCTTTATATAGACATTATTTATAGGAACCTCATTCTTTTTAGGTGCCATTTACATGGACTTATAAAAAAGATACATTTTGTCTGAATAGAGCCTTATAGTTTAAAATATCTTCATGTATTGTCATTTGCTCAAATAAATTTCTTATTTAGAAAATATCCTTATGTTTTTATTTCTTTCCTCCTAAATAGAGTTGATTTTGCTGTAGCTCTACTCCAAGACTAGGGTTGGTTCAGTTACCTTCAGAGGTTATGGGGGTTGCTCTGGTTTAGGTAGCCTGAGCAGCTGCAGAGGCCATCCCTTGGTTGTTTCACTTTTTTTCAAAGGCCCTGGGTCTGCCATTTTGGCTGCCTTTGAACATGAAAAGAGGGACAGTAAGGAGATGAGGCAGTGTAGTGTTGACTGCAGCAGCCATGGGGAAGCCTTCATGGTCTCACTTTGGGGATATAAGGAATTCAACTTTTTATACCACTGTATCTAAACATTCCCTTTAGTTTCACAACATTCAGCAGTACAGGGAGCCACGTGAAGGAGGTAGAAAACCTCTCTTGGCTTTTCTGTGGTGGGCAAAAGGGTCCAGTCTTTCTGTTCTTGGAGAAACTCAGATTTTCTTCCATCATCTGCCCTAGGTGTTGGAACGGGAGCTTGATAGCCTATCTCTTGGCCTTTAGTAACAGGTCCTTGGCACCTAAGAGAGTTGATACACAGAGCAGGAGATGGTTTCCCCAACTCAGCCTCAAGACCCGATCCAGATAGAAGAGGAATCTAATACCCTAAAAGGAACTAGCTGTCTCTCAGTGAGCCCTGTCACCTAGGCCTGATGTCCAAGTTCTAAGTCCTGAACTTCTTTGTGTGACAGCTTTGGAAGAACTTCCCTTATATGAGCCCGTGCTATAAGATCTGACATTTCCATGTATGTCCATTTGGGGGTTTTCTGGGGACAGATTTGGCCATGATCCACTATAAGGTAAAGTTGATAGGATTTGGCTATGGTTTGTGGGAGCAGAGGTGGTAGTGAGGGAGAGGGGCATGTCCAAGATTTGTCTCACATTATTGCTGGTTGTCCTCTGGGTAGGGACATGGCAGAGCACCAGGTTTGAGTGAGAAGACTGAATACATTTTTGGGATAGCTGAGAGACGTCAAGTAGTCAGTTGGATAAATGAATCTGGAACTCAGTGGAGGGGTTTGGACTGGAGATACAGATTTCTTGAGTTGATGGTGGCACATGAAGCTGTGGGGGTGGCTGCGAGAGGAGGGAGGGAGAGAAGGTGAGGTCTAGGACTGAGTCTTGAGGAACACCAGTGCTAAATGGGCAGATGGGGTAGTCATCCTTCAAAAAGACTGAGAGGTGAATGGGGAGGTAGGAGGAAAACCAGGAAACTACAGTCATGGAAGCCAAAGGGAACATGTTTCAGGGAAGAGGATGACAGTGAAGAATGCTGCTGAGAGGCCACGTAATAGGAAGATGGAAAAATATCCATTGGATTGATGGGAAACGAGGTCATCAAAAACTGTTTTCATGGTATGGTGTATCCTGGAACTCAGTGTGCAGTGATGTGAAAATTCAACGGAAGTTGAAGTTTGATTGTGTAGGAGGGTGAGGAAGGTGGTACTCCTCAACCCCCTGCCCAAAAAAAGGGACAGAGTGTGGTTTCTTGTATGTGTTTGTGTTTGGTTTGTTTATTTGCTTTTAATGGAAGAAACCTGAGTATAGTAAAATGTTATTGTGAAAGATCCTCTTTGAGAGAGAGAGTGAATATAGAAGAGAGAAAGGAAAATCCACAGTATACGGTTCATATGACTGGGGGTGGGAGTGGGATGGAAATCCAAGAGCAGATGGAGGGATTTACCTTGGACACAGCAGACTGCCCTGCCCAGGAGGGACGGTGGGTGGGGCTCAGGGGCTGCTGGTGCAGAAGGGGAGTTTGACACCAAGCTCTCCTCTCCTTCCTGGAAAACTGGTGGCCTTTGCAGGCAGGTTCCTTCCATCCCACTCAGCCTAGGGCCACCCTGATCAGTGAGAAGGACAGACGCAGTCTCCTGCCAGTGGTGAGTGGGGCCTGAGGTCAGTTTGCCAATGAAAACTGCCAGCAGGTGAGCAGAGAATCCCAACAATTTAAACTTTCTTCAGGCTGGGAAAAACTATGCTAAACAATGATGTGGTCCACTACTACTCACTTTCCACCTTTTCAATCCTTTAATATATATTCTAATTCCATCATAAAACATGAGACAATGAGATAATAGAAAACAAGAAGAAAATGAAAAATAATCAAAATTCTATCATTCCCACCATCTAGAGATAAATGCCAATTTATTTTGCTGGCTTTCTTTTCGTTTACAAAAACAATGTTCATTTGGTTTTGTAACTTGCTTTATTTTATAAGTCACTGATATTTTCTCATACATTACATGCTTTCTAAAACCTCATGTTTAAGGCTATACAGCATATTCCACTGTATGAATGCACCACATTTATATAACTAATACCCTATTGCTGAATATTAAATTGTTTCCAGATACTCAGTTTTATAAATAATGCTGAAATGAATATTCTTGTTTCAAAATAAATCATTGGTGAAAATTCTGATTATATTTTAAAGATAAATTCCTGGAAGTGGAATTGCTGTGTCAAAGGATAAAGAAGCTTTAAAGGATTACTTTAAAAGATTCTTTCTTAGAACATCAGGGCATCTACAATTAAATTTACTTTCTCAATATCAACCAACCTATACCAGATAGAACAAATGGGAAAAAATTCTGCATACAGAGGATATGGTTTATCCCATAGCAACAAGGCAGTGGTTCTCAAAGGATGGTCCGCAGAACCCTGGGGGCTGCCGAGACCCTTTCAGGGAGCCAGTGAAGTCAAATCTACTTTCATAACACTAAGATATTATTCACCCTTTCCGCTGTGTTGATATTTGCACTGACCAGCTGGATAAAAGTGTTGGGGCCTTAGTAGCAAGGTGGTACCCCAGTCTGTACCAGTCATCATTGTATTCATCGCCACCACGTACTTGCAGTAAGAAAAATGCTAGTTTCACTCAAGAATGTTCTGGGTGAAGCGGTACAAGTCATTAATTTTATTAAATCTCAATTCCCAATAAAATGGGAAGTACATTTTTTTTTTTTTTTTTTTTTTTTTGGCATACCCAAATATAATGGCTTCCTTGAGGAAAAGAACTTGTGGATATTTTGGGGTTTTGTTTTGTTTACTTTTTGAACTAAACCAGCTGCTCTTTTCATGGAACATCAAAGTATGCCTGTCAATTGAGGGGGGGAGGTGACAACATTTGTTGGCAATGATAAAATTTGAGCTTTTGTGCAAAATTTAGAATTTTGGAAAACTTGTATCGACCACTGTGAGCTTGGCAGCTTCCTGATACATAAAGATTTTTCTTATAAGGAAACTGGTTATTTTTTTATTAGTGAATATGACTCTCTGATCTTTTATTTCGAAATGTTTCTACATAGCTCAGCAAGCCATTATTTTCTAAGTCCTCTATAGGTATTTTATTTTGTTGGCTATCCTTCATTTTATAAAAATGAAGCTCACTTACTTTTGTAACCTGCTTTTTTCAGTGCATATGCTGCAAAATCATGTATATATCCCAAGTATAAGCTAGGCAAATGTAATAGATCATTGAAATGGTTTCAGATTCCACACTGCAACTAACCTTTAAGAAACTATCACTTGTTGAGTTTTGGTGTAATATCAAAAATAGCCATAATTATCCCTAACAGCTATTGAAATACTCCTCCCCTTCCAACTACATATCTGTGTGAGGACAGATGTTTTCATGGACAGTCAACCAAAACATTATATTGCAAGAGACTGAATGCAGAAGCCAATAAGAGAATCCAGACTCTAAAAGGATTTCCAAAAACAATGCTGCTTTTTACTATTTTTTTGTTTTACTTTTGGAAAAGTTATTTTTCAAGAAAATATTATTCATGTTAACCACATAATGGATTTATTATTATTAAAGGAAGTGTCTCAGTTGTAATTTGTAATAGAGTAAATATTGATAAGTATCAAGCACATAGTTTTTAAGTCTGCTGAGGGGTCCTAAGACCAAAAAATTGGGGAATCGATGCCTTTCATCTTCTAAGTTATTTTTACAGTTTGAACTACATGAATTTGCCATTTTGAAGGCCAGCTTCATCGAACACGAGGAATGTCATTCAGTCCAACCTAAATACAATGATTTCCCCCACCGCCCGCCGCAAGCCGCTCTCGCCAGAAGGCTGAGGTCACCTTTGCCGCGCTGTACCCGCTGCCCGCGCCTCCCTCCACTCCCTGCCGCCTCGGCTCACAGACGTCTCCCCGGGCGCCCCTCCCGGCGCCTGTGAACTCCGCGCTCTCCCCTGGTGTGTGCAATAGGGTCCCACCTTGTTTCTCTATCTCCGCCTTTCCAAATCGACCTTAGTCCCATTTGGAGTTGGAATACTCCAACTATCAGAGAATTCCGTTGGAAATGCCCTGGTGGGGCCTCCTTACCTGCACAGAAAAGCCTAAATGCTCAGCGTGGCCCCCAGGCCTTCCTACCTCCAATCACCTCCACCCCGGGTCCCGCAGGCACAGCGACCCTTTGCCCTTCTCTGAGCTCATCACACGCGAGCCCACCTCTGCCTGAAATGCCCACGCTACCCCTTCCAGTGGTGCCCCCGTGAGAAACTTCTATAGCCCCTATTGAAAGGACGCCCTCGGTGATGTCAGCTCTCTCCCCACTTCCGCCCTCTGCGCCGCAGGGTCATACCTGCCGCCTGGCCGGTGAGTAGCCTCCGTGGTCTGACTGGACACGCTCCTTCTCAAAAAGTGCCTTCACAGCATTTCAATTAATCAACATTTGAACAAGGTTGCTACTGTGAAAGTGGCAGGACTAGCACCACCATCCCTGCTTTAGATGGGAGGGACCGGAAGTGCAGAGAGGGCAAGCGGTTCAAGGTCACATTGCCCACACAAGCAGCAAGCAGGACCCAGTCCTGTGTTTGGTCTCTGCACTTTCCACATTTCCTGCTTACTACTCTGATATGATTTCATTTTAACCATGTTCTTATTCTACTCTTACTCTACACTTAGACCTTCTCATTCCACTCTTGGGCCATTTGCACTGTTCCAACATCATCTGCACCAGCTTCCTCTTGGTTGCTACACCCCTGGATACTGGGTATTAAACGCTACATCACTGTTCCTTATTATTTAGAAGGGGCAAATCTCTCTTCACTGACATTCAAGTTCTCCCAGCGTCTGATAGCTGGGTAAGTAGAAAATACTCAATATAATTCTTTAGCTGGAAAATGCTTAGTATAGTCTTCGATAGCCAATAGGAGAAAAAAAAACTGTTTATTAAGATCACTTCATTCAAGACCCTTGAGTTATTCTGACCATGAAAAGCCCTTGTTAGAATAACTTGCTGTTGTTCTAATCTCAACGACAAAAAAAACGTGCTCTCTGCTCCCAGGAACTTTCCCAGCATTGCCAACAGGACAAAACCATCATATGGTTTGGTAAACAACTGGCTTTCTGAAAAACAAACCTGAAAGAGGGGAGGACTTCAGGACTTCAGGATAACAAAAAGATGCTGACAAAACAGCTTTCTCTCTTTTATTTTATTTATTTATTTATTTTTCCTTTTTGCTTTCTTCTCGATTCTGGCCATTTCTTTGTCTGTTTTGGGCTTGAAAGTTTTTTCTTTCCTCCAGTTCCTTGTTGATGCATCTTCAATAAACTCACCTTCTCACCAAAGAAAGAGACTTGTTTCTCTGTTTGATGCAGTATCAGGTGGGCCTGACTACCTGGGACTGGGTTTTCTACCGGTAACACCTCTTTCTTCATCCTGTCTTGGGAGAATTTCACCTCTTTTCAGGTTTCAGCTCTTTCTATTTTTGACCTTACATTTGCTTGTTGCAGTGCCTGCTAGGCTGCTGTACTGAACATTGCTGGGCCAGCAGCCAGGGCCTTCTATGAGAAGGATGCTCCATGATTTGGGATTTTACGCTGTGACTCCTTGCATCATAGGCCAACAGAACCAAATGTGGATGGAACTAAGCTAAACCATGCCACACCTGAATAAATGGAAGACCCAAAACTCTGAAACAGCTCTTGTAGGAAGGAAGATGATGGGGAAATGATTATTGCCATTTAGTACTTTAACTGCAAATGATGAAAACTTAGAGCTGCTCATGTCTGCTGGTGGTTACATACAATTATGCCATTTGTGCAGACTGGCTGAGGTGAAATATATACTCCCTTGATGGAGCTCGGTCATGACACAGAACTCAAGCTCCACTACCCAGTGCACAAAACAGTACCACAGTCTATTCATCTGCTCTGAATTGATTTCTCTTAAAAGATCTTCCATCATCCTGGAGACCTAACTAATCTTTTCTAGCATGCTTCTCACAACTTTTGTTTTTCTCATCTGCTCTCTTTTAACTCTTCTCTTTATTATTATTGATATATATACATATCATTTGGTTGTCAATCCTTCATTGAAATATTTTCCTCTCTATTACTTAACCAGCTGGGCCTCCCTCTGCACCACTGCTGATTTCATCCATGACATCATGAGGGTGGCTGCGTCAACGTGCAGCCCAAAGTCTGGGCAGACCCCAGAATCTCTTTAATGGTTCCAGAGAGTTCTCTGACTAAAGATCGGTGCCGTATCTGTTGCTCATTGTTGACAATCCCATCAACAGTGGTGATTCCACTGTTCTTAATGTTTTTCTGCTTCTTTCCATCTCTGGCTGGTTCCTTGTGGGCTTTGATGACCAGGGCGGAAGCAGAAGGTACCTGCTCCATCGGGGCCTGTCTGTCCGAATGGCTGGTTTCACCATAACCCTTGGACCCTTCCAGTCACCAGTTGCCTTGGCGATGTCATTACCAACTTATTTTGGAGGCAGACCCAGAGGGCGATCTTGGGGACCAGGGAGGATGTGGCATCAGTGGGATGTCCCCCACTGGTGCACCTCAGGTACACGACTTTGATTTCTTGGAGTTAAACATGGGTGGCGTGGCAGAGGTAGCTGATATCCAAATGAACCGAGATGTAGGATGTCCAAAGGAAGTGGTGCCTTGGCCTCCTCTCAGCCAAAAGCCACAAATATCAGTAGTGGTATGTTTCACTAATAAAAATAATTACAATATAAAGTGATCTAGTAATAACAGTGATTATCTATTGAGTACCTACTATTTACAAGAGACTGACAGGCGGGACTTTAGAATGCATGAATTGATATTTTTACCACAATCCTACAAGGCAGTTGTTATGATCACCACTTTACAGATGAGGAAGCTGAGGTTCAAATGAATTGATTTTGCTGAGCCAACCTAGTTAGTTACAGAGAGATCCAGGCCAGATCCCTCAGCCTGGAGAGTGTCTGCTCACTCTCACTCTCTTCAAGCAGTGTCTATGAGGCTATGTAAAATGTTTTGGAGAGCAAGTGAAGAGTGCCCTCTAGTGGTATTAGGCAGCTACTGAAATGCAAACTACTCTTACAAAATATTTTTTTGCAGTTTATTATGACAGTAAGACTTCTCATACTTCACTTTAAAAATTTTTAATGTGATAAAATTTACAAAACATAAAGTCATTTTAACCATTTTAAGTGAACAATTCCTTGACATTACATAAAATTAACAACTCTGTGTAACTTTCACAACTGTTTACTCCCAGACAATTTTCATCATCCCAAAACAAAATTCATACTCATTTAGTAATAACTCCCCAATCCTCCCTCTCTGCCACAGTAACTGCTATTCTGCTTTCTGTCTCTATGAATTTGCTTATTTTAAAAGTGTTTCATTTAAGAGAAATCATATAATATCTGCCCTTTTGCTTCTGGCTTTCTTCAGTCAACATGATGTCTTCGAGGTTCTTCCATGTTGTAGCAGGTACCAGCACTTCACTTCTTTTTTCAACTGAATAATATTCCGTTGTATAGATATACACACTTTATCTATTCATCTGCAGATGGACACTTGGGTTCTTCCACATTTGGGCTACTGTGAGTAAAGCTGTGGTGACCATTACAGTACCTGATTTCAGTTCTTTGGGGTGTATACCTAGGAGTGGAATTGCCAGCTCATGTGGTAATTCTGTGTTTAACTTTCTGAGGAACCACCACACTGTCTTCCACAGTGGCTGCACAATTTTACCTTCCCACCAACAATGTATGGGGTTTCCTGTTTCTCCACATACTTAACAACACTGGTTTTTCTTCAGATTCTTAAAAATAGCCATCATAGTGGGTATGTGGTAGCTCGTAGTTTTAATTCTCCTTCTTTAATGGCTGATGATGCTGAGCATCTTTTCTTGTGCACTTTGGCCATTTGAATGTCTTCTGTGGAAAAATGTCTATTCAAATCCTTGGTCCATTTTTAAAATTAGGTGGTTTGTCTTATTGTTGCTGAGTTGTAGGAGTTCTTTTAAGATTCTGGTTATTAAACTCATCAGATATATAGTTTCCAAATATTTTCATTAGGTTGTCTTTTTCACTTTCTTGATAATGTCCTTTCAGCCACAAAAGTTTTTCATTTTGATGAAGTCCACTTTGCCTATTGTTTCTTTTGTTGCTTGTGCTTTTGGTATAAAGTCTAAAAATCCTTTGCCTATTACAAGATCCTGAAGATATCTCCCTATGTTTTTTTTAAAGGGGCTTCCCCTGCTTGCCACCTGGTTGCCACCCAGTCATAGGCCAGCAGAGGCCAGGAAGCTAAGGCAAGAAGGAGAAGGTTGGTAGGGCCAGGGGCAGTGGCTGCTGGAGAGGCGGGGAGGCAGTGAGTGATGGGAATGTACTTGAGCCAAAGCTCCAACCCCCCAGAGCATCTCCATGGTCCCATTGATCTTCACCTATAAGATACGAATTGAAAGGTAAAATTATTAAGGACTTCAAGCCAGTGTCCACAGAGCATTAAACCTCAGAGCAGGGTCACTCTGAGTGCCAACCCTAGGACAGTACAGGCTGCACATCCATGAAGCCTGCCTACGGATCTTATTCATGTCTTACCCATTGCTTCAATAATGTTCTTTATAGCATAAGAAAATTCTGGATCCTGCTCTGCATTCAGTTGTCAATCTCTATCATCTCCTTTAATCTACAGCATTCCTTAGTCTTTTTTGGGTTCATGACATTGACTTTCTGGAAGATTGCAGGTCAGCTGTTTTACAGAATGTTCCTCAATTGGGCTTGCCAGAGGTTTACTCGTGATTGTATTCATGTTATACATTTTGGGCAGGAATATGACAGAAAAGATGTTAAATTCTTCATTGTGTATCCTGTCAGGAGCCACATGATTTGGGTTTGTTTCGATACCAGTGATGTTAACTTTGATTACTTGATTAAGGTGGTATTTGCTAGGTTTCTCCACTATCAAGTTCCTATTTTCCCTTTTGTAATGAATGTAAGTATCTTTGTGGAAGACACCTTGAGACTGTGTAAATATCCTATTATTTCTCAAAACTTTATCCACTAGTTTTGCACCACTGATGATTCTGGTCTGAATCAATGATTACTTAATGGTTGCTAAATAATGATTTTCTATTTCTATCCCTTACCCTTCTCTACCTTTACTTAGCCTTTTTTGTCTTCCCAACTTTAGCTACAGTATGAGGGTTGGGTATTGTTTTAGTTTGCTAAAGCAGCCAAAATGCAATATACCAGAAATAGGCTGATTTTCAACAATGGGAATTTTTTAGCTTACAAGTTTACAGTTCTGAGACCATGAAAATGTCCAAGTCAAGGCATCATCAAGATGATCCCGGGCTCCTCTGTCAGGGGGCAAAGCACATGGCAATGGCTGCTCCTCTCTCCCTTCACTTCTGGACCTCGTGGCTTTGAGCTTCTAGCTTCCTCAGCTTTCTCTCTGAGCTTCTGTGCCTTTCTCTGAATTTCATCCTCTCATAAAGGACTCCAATAAGAAGATTAAGACCCACCTGGGGAATGCCTCAACTGAAATAACCAGATCAAAAGGTCCCACCCGCAGCAGGTTTATAGCCACAAGAATGGATTAGCTTTAAGAACCTACTTTTCTGGGACCATAAAGCCTCCAAGCCATCACAGGTATTGTGTCCTGTCTACTTTTCTGAGCCGAGGGCATGGTGGGGGTAGGAGGATAATCTTTGTTGGAGTTTTGGGGCTCTGCTCTCTCCTCTGGGTTTTGGTTAAATGTCTTGTGCCAGGGTTTACTCCAACCAGTTAGTGGAGCATCCTATTCCCAAGAGGGATTTACTCTTGAGCTTCAAGTTAGTGCGCCCATTCTGGGTAGAGCTTTGGACTCTGCATCCATTCAATAGAGTCAGCCCCTTCCCATCACCATCTCTCTACACTAGCAGTTTCTTCATCTTTGTGTGAAGAGGAAACAAAGTGCCTTTGTATGTTGGACCCTTTATTAATAGTTCAAGGAGGGAAATTGATCTCTCAGTCTTATCTCATGTATTTTATATTTTATCTCCAATTTTGCCACGTTTTAGTTCATTGCTTGAGAAAATGAGCTACTAGTAATTACATTCTCACTTCCCTTTCTACTTTTCTCCCAGTTCAGAAAGATAAAGTGAGTGTTTCTGGTGGTTTCTGTCATTTGTATTGAGATCCTTCAGTAGTTAGTAGAGGCTTTTACTCTTGAGGTTTCTTTCACAACTTTTTCCTGGGCTGCCTTCTCATAGCCCTTGGTTTTATAATTGTTCCCAGTTTGGCAACTCTCAGTGAGGATTCTCAGATGTTAGTTGCCTCACATTTTAAAAAATTCTATTTTTTTTTTATTAGTTATATATTCTTTATTAGAGCAGTTGTGGGCTTACAGCACAATCATGCATAAAATGGTGTGGAACATTTGTTACAATTGATGAAATCACATTTTATGACTGTACTATTGACTGTAGTCCATTGTTTGACTTAGGGTTCCCTCTGTATTGTAGTTCCATGGATTTTTTTCAATTTCCTGTTTTATTGTAAGCTATATAAACGATGAAGAACTAGCTTAATTCTTTTTTTTTATTAGAGAAGTTGTGGGTTTACAGAAGAATCATGCAAAAAATACAGGATTCCCATATACCACCCCACCACCAACACTTGCATTGGTGTGGAAAATTTGTTACAATTGATGATAACACTTTTTTTTTGTAATTCTACTATTTTTTTTTAAAGTAGTAACATTTGTTACAATTGATGCAAGATTATTAAAGTAGTACTGTTATTATTGTCCATAGTTTCCTAGAGGTTTTATTCCCCCATAGTCCCAACCTATTATTTTTTTCCATGCCAGTCTTTATTTTATTACTCATCTACACATACATTGGATAAAGGGAATGTCAGTCATAAGGTTTTATAATCACATGGTCACATAATAAAAGCTATATATTTATACAGTCATTATCAAAGATCAAGTCTACTGAATTACAATACAACAATTTCAGGTATTTCCTTCTGGCTATTCTGATATACTATAAAATAAAAAAAAAAAAAAAAAAAAAAAAAATCAGTAGTCATAGTCATTTGTCAAATCCTAATTTCTCAGTTACACCACTTCCCTCTCATTTGAGCGTTCTCTCAATCTTCACGTAAATCTGGGCAATGACCGTTTTAGGTTCTTTGTGCTCAAAAGGGGTGTCGACCTTATGGGGTAGAGGAATGGAACTGTTTGATGTTTTCAGAGAGACTGGTACCTTTGGGTTTCAGGGCTTAACTGGCATAGGAACAATCTGGAGGCCTTAGGTTCCTGAAAAACTAAACTGACTAAATATTACATTTATAGAGTCTTAGATAGAGCCCAGGGTATTCTTCAGGGTTTTTAGGAATACTGTTTGTTGGGGCTTGGCATACTGTGGCAATTTGCAATATCTGGTTGAAGCTTGCTTAAGAGTAACCTCCAGAATGACCTCTCGACTCTGTTTGAAATCTCTTAGCCACTGAAACTTTATTTTGTTTCATTTCTTTTCCCCCTTTTGGTCAAGAAGGCATTCAAAATCCCATGATGCCAGGTCCAGGCTCATCCCTGGGAGTCATGTCTCACATTGCCAGGGAGACTTATACTCCTAGGAGTCATGTCCCTTGTAGGGGGAAGGGTAGTGAGTTTATCTGCAGAGTTGGCTTAGAGAGAGAGGCCACATCTGAACAACAAAAGAGGTTCTCTGGGGACTCTTAGGTATAATTATAAGTAGGCTTAGCTTTGCCGTTGCAGAAATAAGTTTCATAAGGGCAAGCCTCTAGATCTAGGCCTTGCTTATTAAATTGTGAGTCCCTAGTGCTTGAGAGAATATCAGGAATTCCCCAGGTGGGGAAGTTTTAGTTCCACATTTTGTCTCCAGTCCCTCATAGGGACTTTGCAAATACTTTTTTATTTTCTGTCCCAAATACTCAGGAATATATCAGGGCATTACATTAACCTGTATAGAGTAACAAGATCTCCTTCCCTATTCTAGGTTCCATGTATTTAGGTTGTTTAAATACACTGACCAGAGAGGTTAGATTAGATAATGCGCTACAGAAAATTTAAATTTTGAACAAAATAAGCATCTTTTCCTTTGATCTTACACAGAAGCTGGAGTTTTAAAATACAGACAATATCATTCTTTACCCTGTGTGATGGTTAGGTTCATGTGTCTACTTGGCCAGGTGATAGTACCCAGCTGTCTTGTCAAGCAAACACCAGCCTAACAATTGCTATGAGGATGTTTGTGGCTGGTTAATAAACCAACAGGCTGGTTTATTAAATAATCAGTCAATTGACTGCAGCGGTGACTGATGACTCACCAAAGGGTGTGTCTTCCACAGTGAGAGAATGCAATTGGCTGGATTTAATCCAATTAATCAGTTGAAGACTTATAAACGAGACAGATAGAGGATCTTCACTTCTTCAGCTGCCCAGTGAAGCGTTTCCTGAGGAGTTCATCGAAGTTGCTGGCTCGTTTCCTGAGGAGTTTATTGGACATCTTCCTTGGAGTTAACAGTTTGCTGACTGCTCTACAGAATTTGGACTCGTGCATACCCACAGTTGCGTGAGTTACTTTTACAAATTTGATAGTCAGAGACACCTCTCACTGATTCTGTTTCCCTAGAGAATCCTAACTAATACAACTTGGTACCAGGAGTGGTTCTTGAGAAACAGAATCTTAAAATGGGCTTTTACAATTTGTTTTCTACTCTGATTAGATTCAAAGGCACTAATGACTCTATTTCCAATAATAAAGAGGGCACTGACAGTCCATGGCATGAGTTGGCAAAGGAGATACGCAAAATAGCACCGTTTGATTCTCCTAATCATACTCTAGTATGAAGCAAGGCTCTGGGTGACAGTGTTTTTGACACCTTCACAGAGTTTTGCAGAATTAAGAGGTATAATGATGTTGGCTGGCTGCTCTTAGATATTTTGGATAAAGTTGTAAGAGAAAGGGATGAGCTAAAAGCTTCAAATTCAAAACTTAAACACCGTATGACAGATGTAAAGGTTTCTATGTGTGCCCTGAAAGAAAATCTTATTTCCTGTGTCCGCAGACTGGAAGTTTCTGAAAACCAGACACAGACTCTTATTGTGCGAGTAGCAGATTTACAACATAAACTAAAATCTCAACCTCTCAGGGTGTCTGCTGTTAACTTAAAGGCATTGATTGGAAATGAATGGGATCCTGAAACTTGGGATGGGGACATATGGATTGATAATAATGGCAGCGAGGACATTGGAACCCTGGATTCTGCTGAATCATTGTTAGATTTACATGTAGAGGGCTGTCCTGAGGAAACAGCTTCCCCACCTCCAGTCTGCCCTAAGGAGCCTGCCATCCAACCCCCACCTAAAGAGATTAACCCTTCAATGCCTGCTAATCCTGTAATCACCTCCCCTGAGGAAGCAGCTCTCACTCCTCTGTCTGGAGAGATTAATCTGGTTTTAAGAGATGAAAATGCAACAGAATGTCCTGAGGTAAATGGCTTGAGAGATAATTCTAACTCTTCATGACCCACCCCCACCACCAGTCTTTGCTTAAAGACCTATAACTAGGCCAAAGTCCCAACAGGCCCCAAAGGGTGAGATACAAAGTGTGACCCATGAAGAGGTATGCTATACTCCAAAAGCACTGTATGAGTTTTCCAACTTATACAGACAGAAACCAGGGGAATATGTGTGGGAATGGATATTAAGGGTGTGAGATAATGGTGGAAGGAATATAAGGTTGGATCAGGCTGAATTTACTGATACGGGTCCACTGCATTCAGTGTTGTAGCTCGAGGGGTTAGAAAGGGTGTTAACAGTTTGTCTGGATGGTTGGCTGAAACATGGATCAAAAGGTGGCCGGCATTACCAAAGGTTGAAATGCCAGAACTGCCCTGGTATAATGTGGAGGAGGGGATTCAAAGGCTTAGAGAGATTGGAATGTTAGAGTGGATTTATCATGGAAGACCTGCTCACACATCCCTGGAATGTCCAGAGGACACACCTTTTACCAGGACTGTAAGGAATAAATTTGTGAGACTAGCTCCATCATCCCTGAAGAGCTCTGTAGTTGCCCTTCTCTGTAGGTCAGATATTACTGTAGGAACTGCTGTCACTGAGCTGGAATCCTTAAACACAATGGGGATAATCGGGTCCCGAGTCGGCAGAAGCCAAGTGGCTGCAGTTAATTGCCACAGATAAGGTGGGCGTGGCTACCATAATGGAAAACAGGCTCAGAGCAGCAAACAAAAATAATTATATGACTCGCAGAGACTTACGGTATTGGCTAGTGGATCATGGAGTAACAAGTAGTAAAATAGATGGGCAATCGACTAAATTCTTATTTGAACTATATAGGTTCAAGAATTCTAGGTCACATGAACAAAAGTCTCCCTTGAATTACAAAAACAGAGAGTCACGGCCCCTTAATCAATTCTCAGACTTGAGACAGTTTACAGATCCAGAGCCCCTTGAATGAAGGGAAGGCCAGGTACCCTTGGGGAAGGACCCTCTTACACTGCCAAAAATTTATACTGTAAATCTTCCAGCCTTCCCCAGGGGCACCTATGGTCTTTTACCAGGGTAACTGTGCATTGGGGAAAAGGAAATGATCAGATATTTTGTGGATTATTAGACACTGGTTCAGAAGTGACATTAATTCCTGGAGACCCAAAACGTCACTCTGGTCCACCAGTCAGAATTGGGGCTTATGGAGGTCAGGTGATTGATGGAGTTTTAGCTCAGGTCCATCTGTCAGTGGGTCCAGTGGGTCCCTGGACCCATTCTGTGGTTATTTCCCCAGTGCTGGAATGCATAATTGGAATAGACATACTCAGCAACTGGCAGAATCCTCACATTGGTTCCCTGACTCATGGAGTGAGGGCTAGTATGGTGGGAAAGGCCAAGTGGAAGCCACTAGAACTGCCCCTGCCTAGCAAAATAGTGAACCAGAAGCAATACCAGATTCCTGGAGGGATTGCAGAGATTAATGCCACTCTTAAGGACTTGAAAGATGCAGGGGTGGTGATTCCCACCACATCCCCATTCAACTCTCCTATTTGGCCTGTGCAGAAAACATGTGGGTCTTGGAGGATGACTGTGGATTATCATAAGCTTAACCAGGTGGTGACTCCAATTGTAGCTGCTGTTCCAGATGTGGTATCATTGCTTGAGCAAATCAACACATTCCCTGGTACCTGGTATGCAGCTATTGATCTGGCAAATGCTTTTTTCTCAATTGCTTTCAGTAAGGACCACCAGAAACAGTTTGCATTCAGCTGGCAAGGCCAGCAGTTTACATTCACTGTGCTACCTCAGGGTTATATCAACTCTCCAGCCCTATATCATAATATTGTCCACAGGGATCTTGATTGTTTCTCCCTCCCACTTGACATCACACTGGTCCATTATATTGATGATATCATGTTGATTGGACCTAGTGAGCAAGAAGTAGCAACTATTCTAGATTTGTTGGTAAGGTATTTGTGTGGCAGAGGATGGGAGATAAATCCAACAAAAATACAGGGGCCTTCCACCTCAGTAAAATTTCTAGGTGTCCAGTGGTGTGGGGCCTGTTGAGATATTTCTTCTACACTGAAGGGTAAGCTCTTGCATCTGGCCCCTCCTAATGATCAAAAAGAAAGCACAATGCTTAGTTGGCCTCTTTGGATTTTGGAGACAACATATTCCTCATTTAAGTGTGCTACTCTGGCCCATTTACTGAGCGACCAGAAAAGCTTCTAGTTTTGAGTGGGGACCAGAACAAGATGAGGCTCTGAGACAGGTCCAGGCTGCTGTGCAAGCTGCTCTGCCACTTGGACCATATGATCCAGCTGACGCAATGGTGCTGGAAGTGTCAGTGGCAAATAGAGATACTGTTTGGAGCCTTTGGCAGGCTCCTATAGGAGAATCACAATGCAGGCCCTTAGGATTTTGGAGTAAAGCTTTACCATCCTCTGCAGATAACTACTCTCCATTTGAGAAACAGCTGTTGGCCTGCTACTGGGTTTTAGTAGAGACTGAACGCTTAACCATGGGCCACCAAGTTACCATGAGACCTGATTTACCTATCATGAGCTGGGTATTGTCTGACCCACCAAGCCATAAAGTTGGGCTTGCACAGCAGCACTCCATCATAAAATGGAAATGGTATATACAAGGTAGAGCTCGAGCAGGCCCTGAAGGGACAAGTAAGTTACATGAGGAAGTGGCCCAAATGCCCATGGCCCCCACTCCTTCCACCTTACCTTCTTTCCTAGACCACAGTTATGGCATCTTGGGGAGTTCCTTACAGTCAGTTGACTGAGGAAGAGAAAACTCAGGCCTGGTTTACAGATGGTTCTGCACGATATGCAGGCACCACCCGAAAGTGGACAGCTGCAGCACTGCAGCCCCTTTCTGGGATGTCCCTGAAGGACAGTGGTGAGGGGAAATCCTCCCAGTGAGCAGAACTTCAAGCAGTGCACCTGGTTGTTCACTTTGCTTGGAAGGAGAACTGGCCAGAGGTGTGTTTGTATACTGATTCCTGGGCTGTTGCTAATGGTTTGGCTGGATGGTCAGGGACTTGGAAGGAACATGATTGGAAGATTGGTGACAAAGAAGTCTGGGGAAGGGGTATGTGGATAGATCTTTCTGAGTAGGCAAACAACATGAAGATATTTGTGTCCCATGTGAATGCTCACCAGAGGGTGACTTCAGTAGAAGATTTTAATAACCAAGTGGATAAAATGACCCATTTGGTGGATACCAATCAGCCTCTTTCCCCAGCAACTCCTGTCATTGCCCAATGGGCTTATGAACAAAGTGGTCATGGCAGTAGGGATGGAGGTTATGTGTGGGCTCAGCAACATGGAATTCCACTCACCAAGGCTGACCTGGTCACAGCCACTTCTGAGTGTCCAATCTGCCAGCAGCAGAGACCCACACTCAGTCCCCGATGTGGCGCCATTCCCCAAGGTGATCAGCCTGCTACCTGGTGGCAGGTTGATTACATTGGACCACTTCCATCATGGAAGGGGCAGTGATTTGTTCTTACTGGAATAGACACATACTCTGGATATGGGTTTGCCTTCCCTGAACAACATGCTTCTGCCAAAACTACCATCCATGGACTTACAGAATGCCTTATCCACTGTCATGGTATTCCACACAGCATTGCTTCAGACCAAGGAACCCACTTCACAGCAAATGAAGTGAGGGAATGGGCACATGCTTATGGAATTCTGTGGTCTTACCATGTTCCCCATCATCCAGAGGCAGCTGGGTTGATAGAGCAGTGGAATGGCCTGTTGAAGACTCAATTACAGTGCCAACTATGTGGCAATACCTTGCAGGCTTGGGGCAGTGTTCTCCAGGAGGCTGTGTATGCTCTGAATCAGCATCCACTCTATGGAGCTGTGTTCTAGTTTGCTAATGCTGCCGGAATGCAAAACACCAGAGAGTCCTGGACTGGCTTTTGTAAAAGGGGTTTATTTGGTTACACAGTTACAGTGTTAAGGCCATAAAGTGTCCAAGGTAACACAATTAGCAATCGAGTACCTTCACTGGAGGATGGCCAATGGTGTCCAGAAAACCTCTGTTAGCTGGGAAGGCATGTGGCTGGTGTCTGCTCCAAAGTTCTGGTTTCAAAATGGCTTTCTCCCAGGATGTTCCTCTCTAGGCCACAGCTCCTCTTCAAAATGTCACTCTTGGTTGCTCTTGGGGCATTTGTCTTCTCTTAGCTTCTCCAGAGCAAGAGTCTGCTTTCAACGGCCATCTTCAAACTGTCTCTCATCTGCAGCTCCTGTGCTTTCTTCAAAGTGCTCCTCTTGGCTGTAGCTCCTCTTCAAAACATCACTCATAGCTGCACTGAGTTCCTTCTGTTTGTCAGCTCATTTATATGCCTCCAGTGATTAATTTAGACCCACCCTGAATGGGCGGGCCAACACCTCCATGGAAATTATCCAATCAGAGTCATCACCCACGGCTGGGTGGGGCGCATCTCCAAAGGAACACTCAAAGAATTACAATCTAATAAACACTGATAACATCTGCCCACACAAGATTATATCAAAAATAATAGCGTTTGGGGGACACAATATATTCAAGCTGGCACAAGCTGTTTCTCCCATAGCCAGGATTCATGGGTCCAGGAATCAAGGGGTGGAAACAGGAGTAGCACCACTCACTATCACTCCTAGTGACCCACTATGCAAATTTTTGCTTCCTGTCCCTGCAGGCTTAAGCTCTGCTGGTCTACAAGTTTTGGTTCCAAAAGGAGGAGTGCTTCCACCAGGAAACACAACAATAATCCCATTGAACTGGAAGTTAAGATTGCCACCTGGCCACTTTGGGCTTCTTATGCCTCTGAATCAACAGACAAGGAAGGGGATTACTGTACTGGCTGGGGTGATTGAACCTGACTAACAAGAGGAAATAGCACTGCAACTACACTATGGAGGTAAAGAAGAGTTTTCCTGGAATACAGGAGATCCCCTAGGGTGTCTCTTCATACTACCATGCCCTGTGATTAAAGTCAATGGAAAACTGCAACAACCCAATCCAGGCAGGACTACCAATGGCCAAGAAACTTCAGGAATGAAGTTTTGGGTCACCCCACCAGGTAAAGAACCATGGCCAGCTGAAGTGCTTGCTGAGGGTAAAGGGAACATGGAATGGGTAGTAGAAGAAGGTAGTGATAAATATGAACTATGGCCATGTGACCAGTTACAGAAACGAGGACTATGATGGCATGAATATTTCCACCTTGTTTTGTTATGATTATGTTTGTATTTGTCTGTAAAGCAAATATCTTTGCTTTCTTCTCTGTCTTATCCCCTTATCATATGACATAACCCATACTGTTCATTTTGCTGTATTTAAGCTAAAGGAAATCAATTTTAAGAGCTAATGTCACGCAAGGACTTGCACCCTATTCTGGAGAGATTTAGTGCATTTCCAGTTGTATGCTGCACAGCAGTGTATTGTTAGGCACAATATATGTCTGTTATTGTTATCTACTTAGAGATAAAGTATGGTTTTAGGTGATGTGTATAACTGCCAAGTTGACAAGGGGTGGACTGTGATGGTTAGTTTCATGTGTCAACTTGGCCAGGTGATAGTACCCAGCTGTCTGGTCAAACAAACACTGGCCTAACAATTGCTATGAGGATGTTTGTGGCTGGTTAATAAACCAACAGGCTGGTTTATTAAATCATCAGTCAATTGACTGCAGCGGTGACTGATGACTCACCAAAGGGTGTGTCTTCCACAATGAGAGTGCAATTGGCTGGATTTAATCCAATTAATCAGTTGAAGACTTATAAACAAGACAGACAGAGGACCTTCACTTCTTCAGCTGCCCAGTGAAGCGTTTCCTGAGGAATTCATCGAAGTTGCCGGTTCATTTCCTGAGGAGTTCATTGGACATCTTCCTTGGAGTTGACAGTTTGCTGACTGCTCTACAGAATTTAGACTTATGCATACCCACAGTTGCATGAGTCACTTTTACAAATTTGATAGTCAGAGACACCTCTCATTGATTCTGTTTCCCTAGAGAACCCTAACTAATACCCCCTGTATTCTGATTTGCCTTAGTCCTAACCAGAGCCACTTCATTCATAGCTCTAATTGAAGTCTGATCTCTTTTGCAACTTCTTTAACAATTGCTGTATAGAATAATGCTCACTTTCAGAGCTGTAGAACTCTAACTCTGAGTCTCAGGTGTCACACAGATACCGAAGTTCCAGGGAACTTCCAGGTTATACACAAAGAGCTCAGCATCTCAAAATTTAGAAATAACAGTTAAAACTGAGGGATAAATGTGACTGCTATAGAGCTCATACTCTAGGAACCTTTACAATAAGCCTTATTGAACATTCTTATTGCTCAGTCCTGCCTGCTTTCTATCTCTGTTAACCTATGCTCTCAAATTCAATTCTCCAAGTTTGCTCATTACAGTTAGTTTATCTTAGCAAGGCCATAAAATATTTGTCCTTTCACTTCTGGCTTATTTTGCTCAACATAAATTCCTCAAGGTTAATGCACCTAGTTGCACCATGGATTTTTAAAAATTTTTATTCTGTTACCATAGATACAATCTAACATTGCCCCTTTTAATCACATTCAGATATGTATTTCAGTGCTGTTAATTGCTTTCACAATGTTATGCTACCATCACCACCAACATTACCAAAACATTTCCATCATTCCAAAAATGAACCCTGTACATTTTAAGACTTAACATCCCACTCCTTATCCCCCACCCATCCCTTGGTACCTATATTCTAGATTCTAATTCTGTGAGTTTGCTATTCTAATTATTTCAAAATGGTGAGATCATACCGTGTTTGTCCTTTTGTGTCTGTGTTATTTCACTCAACCTGATGTCTGCAAGGTTCATCCATGTTGTCACATGTATCAGCATTTCATTCCTTTTTATAGCTGAATTATATTCCATCATTTGTATATACCACATTTTATTTATCTATTCATCTGTTGATGGATTCTTGGGTTCTTCCTTATTTTGGCAATTGTGAATAATGCAGCTCTGAAAATCAGTGTGCAAATATCTGTTTGACTTCCTGATTTCAAATCTTTTGGTAGTGGGATTGCCAGGTCATATGGTAGTTCTATCCTTACCTTTCTGAGGAACTGCCAAACTCTTCAACAGCGGCTGCACCATTCTACATTGCTACCATCAATGAATGAGTGTTCCCATTTCTCTGCATCCTCTCCAATACTTGTTTTCTGTTTTCTTAATAGCAGCTCTTCTAATGGGTTTGAAAGAGTATCTCATGCTTTTGATTTGCATTTCCCTTTTTCCCTGATGGCTAACGATATTGACCATCTGTTTTCATATGCTTTCTGGACATTTGTATTTCTACTTTGGAGAGATATCTAGTCAAGTCTTTTGACAATTTTTTTTTTAATTGGGTTGTTTGTATTTTTGTTGTTAAGTTGAAGGATTTCTTTATATATTCTGTATATTAAACCTTTATTGGTTATGTGGTTCTATTTTCTTCAATTGTGTAGATTGTCAGTTTATTTTCATGATAAAGTCCTTGATGCACAAAAGTTTTAAATTTTGATCGGGTCTCATTTATCTATTTTTTTTTCTTTTGTTGCTTGTGCTTTTGTTGTAAAGTCTAAGAAACCATTGCCTAACATAAGGTCCTGAAAATGCTTCCCTACATTTTCTTCTTGGAGCTTGAAAGTTCTAGCTCTTATATTTAGGTCTTTGTTCAACTTTGAGTTGATTTCTGTATATGGTTTGAGGTAGGGGTACTCCTTTTTTTTTGGCAAATGGAGAGCCTGTTTCCCAGCACTATTCCTTCCCAGTTGTCTTGTCCTGGGGTTTTGCTTGTTAGATGTTTTGGAGTTCCCAAGTTTACAGGGTTTTGGTTGTCTCCTCTGTTTCACAGGAAACAGACCTCTCTTTCCAGGGTATTTGATGTCATCAAGCCTTTACCCTAGACTGTCTGCCTTTATAATTTTTATACTCCTTTCATTGTCTCAAGCTGCTTTTGCCTAGAGGACATATTCTGGGAGGAGGGGCATGCCAGAGAGGACTTTCCCAAGTCAGCCTTTCCCAGCCAAAATATGGCCAGGGAGCCATGAAGGTGGCATGGACCGGCTCCAAACTGCCCTGGGGGGGGTGGTTCAGGAAACGCATCAAAAGCTTCTTCCACAGCAGCCCAAAGCTGAGCTTTCCTGGCTTCCCAGCAAAGCAGCACTCAAATAACTGTCCTCCACAGTCCTGAGGAAGTGCAGCGACTTTAAGTCTCCACCACCGCCGCTGGCCCTGTCCAGGGAGGGTTGAAACCAAGGCTGTTACCACCTTTGTCTGGGACATGTTGAAACAGTGGTTATCCTGTGTTTTTTGTAGTAGTTTTATAATGTTGAAACAATGGCTCCCCTACATTTTCTTGTAATACTTTTGTAAAATTAGCTCTTATATTTAGGACATTGGTCCATTTTGAATTAATTTTTGTATATGGTGAGAGCTAGGGGTCCACATTCATTGTTTTGCATATGGATTTGCAGTTGTCCCTGCTCCATTTGTTGAAGAGATTATTTCCTCATGAATGTATTTGGCATGCTTATCAAAATCAACTGGTTATACTGTGTTTTAAAACTTCAACTTCTGTGTGAGACCAGACAAGAGATGTTTATATGGTGTAGGATCTATGCTTTCTGCAGCACACTAAATAATTTAACTTGTGTGGTCAGTTTATTCAAACACCATAATTACAAAATCATACTGTAAGTTTGAATGGAACTTTGAGTAGGAACTGAGATCTGATAGGTTTGTACAGATTCGTGTGAAATCCCGATTCATCCCAAAGTAATTTAGATAGAGAACAGAAATATATTTGCAGGGCCCCCCTGAGGAACTGGGGAGAAATGCGGAAGTGTTGGAATTCCCCAGTGGGTCTATTGCTGATTTTCCCACAGACATTGAGGACTGCCAATTTAGTGGGCCGAGCCCCTGATCTGGGGGCTTTCCCTTGTGAGGCTGGTTGCTGCAAGGGAGAGGCTAAGCCCACTTATAATTGTGCCTAGGAGTCCCCACCAGAGAGCTTCTTTGTAGCTCAGATGTGGCCCCCTCTTTCTATAAGCCCACTTGGTGGGTGAACTTACTACCATCCCCCATATGTGGGACATGACACCCAGGGGTGTAAATCCACCTGGCAACATGGGAAGTGACTCCTGGAAATGAGGCTGGACCCAGCATCACAGGACTGGGAAAGTGTTCTTGACCAAAAGGGGGAAGTGAAATGAAACAAAATAAAGTTTCAGTGGCTGAGAGATTTCAAATGGAATCAAGAAGTCACTCTGGAGGACATTGTTATGTGCTATATAGATATCCCTTTTTAGTTTTTAATGTATTGGAATAGCTAGAAGGAAATATCTGAAACTGTCAATCTGCAGCCCAGTAGCCTTGATTCTTGAAGACGATTGCATAATTATGTAGCTTACATGGTGTAACTGGGTAATTGTGAAAACCTCATGGCTCACACTCCTTTTATCTAATGTATGGACAGATGAATAGAAAAATGGGGACAAAAACTAAATGAGAAATGGAGTGGGATGGGAGGATGGAATGCTTTGGGTGTCCTTTTTTCCTTTTATTTTATTCTTATTTTCATTCTTTTTGGAGTAAGGAAAATGTTCAAAAATTGATGGGTGATGAATGCACAACTATTTGATGATACTGTGAACAACTGACTGTACACTTTGGATGACTGTACGGTACTGTGAACAGTTGATTGTGCACTGTGGATGACTGTATGGTATATGAATACATATCAATAAAACTGAATTTTAAAAAAATCAACTGGTCATAGATGTGTGGATTTATCTCTGGGCTCTCTATTTTATTTTATTTCATTGTTCTATACATCTATCCTTATGCCAGTACCACACTGTTTCAATTACTCCAGCTTGTAATCCTAAATCACATAATTATTAAACTGCAGCTCTTCTATATTTCTTAAAAGTCAAACTTTTGTCCTGACCATAAGGGTTTTTTACACTTCCAAGAGACCCACTGTAAAATGGTCTACATTAGGACATGCTATAGATTTTGTTATAATATGTAGCTTATCTTTAACATAAACTCCAAAGAAAATTTTAGTTGGAACAGTGTTCTGCTAAGAAAAAAATGTTAATAGAAAGGAACACTGCCATTGAATTGTATAATTGGGGATAGGTTCAGATGAGAAACTTTAAGTTGTATAATGTTACTGTGATTGAAAAAGAGATAGAGAGAGACTACAGAGACAATGATAATTAAATGCAAAACATGATCCTAGACTGGATCTAATAATAGAGGAGAAAATGCCTAAAAGGACGTTACTGGGACACCTAAAAAAATGGAATATAAACTGCATGCTTTATATCAATACTAAATTTCTTGAACTTGATAATTGTATTTAATGTGGTTACACAAGTGAATATCCTTGTTTTTAGGAAATATACATGAAAATATATGTGGCAAAATAGAGTGATATATGTAACCTATTCTCTTATGTTTAATAGATAGATTCTTAGAATGACGTAACGTGGCAAAATGGTAAAAGTTAGTAAATCTGGGTATCTGGGTAGGGTGTATACTGGAGTTCGCTGTGTTATTTTTATATTATTTTTGCAACTTTCCTATAAGTTTGAATTATTTCGCAATAATTTTTTAAAGGAACACTGTAGGTTGACAATTTTGAATTTCCAAATGTTATCTCATAAATAATCTGACTGCAGCCTTTAGCTTTTACTGCTTGTTTTTTTGTTTTGTTTTGTTTTGGGATGGGGTTGGGTATTGTGTTGGAATTTTAGACATTGTGATGTGGTTTTAAATGGCCTTGTTGTATCTTCTCCAACAGGTTTTGGAAATAACCATCATCTTGAGATAGTTGGATGTGATCCTGGATGAAAACAGAAATAGACCAGACGACATTCCAGGGTAACTTACAGCCACTTTGTTCCATGTTAAATTTTCCCTGGGAATCTGATGTTTTCCCATCAATTTTGTGTAATATTAACAAATAAAAGTGCCACCTGAGGAAATAGACACCTCTAGAATGTTTTAACAACTGCTTCTGACATTTTGGACCCTTCTCTGTATTTTCCAAATTTTCTATAATAAGAAAATTTATTATGATCAAAATAGATTATATTATTATTTTTAAATGGATTGCATTTGGTGAGTGACAGAAGTAAGTTTAACATAGAACTAGCTAAATTAATATCTAGAGTAGCCAATGAAAATTGTTTTCACTGAATTCCATGAAGAAGTAAGAGAATTAAAAGAGCCAGTGTTGAGAGAACTGTAATGGCTTGAAAATGCAATATGATGAACCAAAGGAAAGGAAGTGAGAAATAAAACTTGAAATGCCTGACATACTAGCAGTGAGGGGCATGCTACACTTTTAGAGGAAAATTTGAAAAAGCAGTTAGGAAGGACCAAAAAAAAAAAAAAAAAAGGCAATAATATGTCTGTTTGAACCAGAGTGCATGGAAGTTTGGTTTGATTACTTAAAATCTAAATAGCCTTTCCTGGTCCTATGATTTTGCAGCATTGTCCCTCCTATAATAATTGTGAGTCCAGCCTCTTATTTTTTTTTTGGCAAATGAGCAGAATGAACCATGTAATATGGGGTGTAAGCAGAAATCTCAAGGTTGGAGCTAGTACTTTAAAGAATTTTTACAAACTGGAGCAGAAAGATAGCTACAGCTGCTGAGCAGCTCAGAAATTAATAGAAATTGAGGCCTCTGAACTTCAGAAAACAGCTCACATTGTCAAAGAAATTTTGATTAATTTTAGAAAGTACACACATGCACTCTAAAGAGATGAAACTTTTTAAGTGGAAATATTGTACTCAGAAACATGACTGATATGTGGCCTCAGAAACATGTACAATTTCCCAGGATTCTCAAAACCACTTCAGAAAGTCTGTGTGTGGGCGTGTGTGTGGGTGTGCGTGTGTACTTGGGGGGGGATTGGAAAGGGCAACATGCTTACTTCTAAATTGAATATGACAGAAATGATATTTGAATAAAAGTAAAAGCTTTTAAAAAAATTTCCTTTGTTTCTAGAAAGCAAAGCAAAACAAGAACCCACAGAAAGAGCTTTTGAGAGAAGTTTTCAGTTTCAAGAAAATAAAACAGGAGCAGAATCTATCAAACAATGGTGGATTGTCAGTGAGCAATTTTTAAATTTAGCCTAGCAAGCCAAAGCTTCATCTGAAGGCTCCTACCAAAAATGTATGCTGGAGGTGGTATAGGTGCAGTGCTCTATGTACACGTAAGGAAAGCCTAGAGATCTGGATCTGTTATCTTGAATGGGCCTCACATTTGTTCTTTATTGGGGAGGAGAGGTGCTGATTACAGAACCATATTGGGTTACCTGTATTTTAGTTACTAAATTCTCTTACCCACCATGGAAAATGATAACCTCATACTTTTCCCTGGCATAGCTCTCTGGAGAGGACACATATGGTGAACTTCGCTTCTCCACATCAGTGTGTAGCGAGCAATGGCATTAAAATATTGGTGTGTATTCCAAACATTTATAAATATTCAGACTACCCAAAGCTCCAGCTTTTCAATGAAGGAAGGGGGACTCGGAGAGTTCCATCAAAATACCAAAATAAGTTATTTCCTTCTCAGAATCCATGTCCATACAGACTCGCTTACAGTTCCCATGTGTTCCCCCAAAATGGCCACTGAGGTTTAAGGAGCAGCGAGAAGTGGGAAGAAGCCCTTCCCCCAAGGTTCTCTCATGACATTGGTTCCATCCTTAACTCCTCTTCCAGCACCTTTAGTCTTCCTCCCTCATTGGATCCATCCTTTCTGTCTTCAAACATGTGTTTGGGTATCCGTAAAGGATTTAGAGGAAAAAGTAAAAGGACGAGGTCATGAGAAGACACTCTTGAGAGATGGAAGCAAAGGGTTGCTTTTCCTTGGCATTAGGACCTATCTATCTTATCTGTCTGTCTGTCATTTTTATTGTTAGACTGAGTAGGGTTTCAAACCCACAATGAGGTTTTGGGAAAGATATCCACCCTCAGGAATAAAAGCATTAGGTGTAAGTCCAGCAGGGTTTCTAGCTACCATCTTAGCAGAAAGTTGGGAAGCAAGACTGTAGTAACTTTGTTATGGAAACAGCTTTATAACAACTGTAATGACTTTGTTAACATTTGTAGCTTTCCCACACTCATTATTTCTGCTATTTTATGTCTGTTTCCCATATTGAAATAAAACAAACAAAAAAGCAGTTGCTTTCTTCATCTTGAAAAATTAAAAATTATTTTCTTAACTCTTACCTTTTCTAGTTACTGCATTGCATTTATCCTTCCTCACTCCCAGACGTTTCAAGCCTGGACTGTTTTGCTTTTCCTTTCTTTCTTCCTTTTTTTTTTTTTTAAACTTCTGTGATCTAGTTTCACCACATTGCTCCATTACAATTTTTCAGTCCATCAATCTGGATCCTTTGTAATTGACCTGTCTTCCCATTTACTAATCTGTTCTGTTGTTTCTAACCTGCTATTAAGCCCATCTATTGAATTCTTGTTTTCAATCATTGTAATTTTTGGTTCTAGAATTTGTTTGACTTGTATATTTATTCACCATAAAGTCCTTATATAATAATCTCAGTATCTGATTCACTTAATATCTGTGTGTTTTTATTGTCTCTTTTGTTTCCTGTTTATTAGTTCTGTTTATTAGCATGCTTCATAATTTTTGATTGGATGCCAGAAACGTAGATGAAAAATTGGAGAGGTTATGGCTGATGCTGTCTTCTTCCGAGGAGGTTGTTTTCTTTTTGCAGGCAGATAGTTACCAGCCGGTCACCCTAATCCTTCCAGGATTAATTTTAAGCTTTGTTATCTGTTCCGATTTTGCCCTTTTTCTTTGTTTGTGATCCTTAAATCTAGGAGTTAGCTTTTCTGGGGTCTAGACAAAAAGCCCAGGGTGTTTAGCCACGACCTCTCTAACTCAGTGAGGTTTGAAATTCAGTGTCTATGTCCACAGCACTAGATGGCTGCTGAAATCTCTAACCCCTTCAGCCTCCCAGCCATAGCCAAGACTAGGGTAAGGCATGGGAAGTCAAGGCACCATCCTGCAAGTGAGCACCTCCTTCAATCTTGTGCCCTAGGTGCTTTCCTTGCCTCACCCTAGTCCCAGCCTTGCTCGCAGCCGCTGTTTTCTGCTGAGTCTTAAGATTCAGTTAATGACTTGAAACTGTATGCAGAATGCGAGTCGCCTTTCTCCGTGTTCCTCTCTCTGGAATTTGTCCCTCGATTTTCAGTTCCACTGCCAGACCTGAATTTGTTTCCTCAGCCTAGTAACACTGAATCCACAGGTTGGATTCTATCTCCCTGTGGCATCACAGAGAACTGGAAAGTTCCCATAGGGAAAAAGCTGGGAGTAGTTGTGGTCCTCCCTTCTTTCTAAGTTTGTAGCCCTTCAAGGTCCTGTCTACATTAGCTGTCCTTCAATGCATTCATGTATTTAAATTTTCCTCCAACCAAATTCATCTGCTTACTGATTGCTTGAACATGCAGTGCTTATTTTTGACTCTGACCTTTCGTTTATGCTGTTTCCTCTACCCAGGATTCCCTTCCTTCACCCCCCCAAATCAGATCCATCCTCCTTGCTCAACTGAGTTTGGTTCCTCAAACTATACATGCATTTTTCAATAAAATGCTTTTGAACAATATTTAATGCCATAACAAAACATGATATGATATTAAGGAAAAAGTGTAAGTAATTTAATTTTTAAAATCACTCCTGTAGATGAGCATATAAAGTTATTTTTAAAAAGCAGGAAGGAAATTAATAAAAAAAATATTAATGTTTTTTTCCAGGCATTGGGATTATATATTTTTCTTTTTCTTTTTAAATAAGTTTTTCATATTTTCTATGGTAAAGTACTATTTCTGTAACAAAAAGTTAATCTTTTAAATAATAGCTATCAGTGAAAATAAACATAGTTGGAATATTTAGGTAATCATCTTCTCATGAGCATTCATAATAGAGCCTTCACATCTTAAGAAAAGTGAATCTTCCAGGTATAAAGTCTGCTTGCTATGAATGTGGGAAAAGGGCATAATTGTGAGATTGGCCAGTTTATAGAACACAATGGTTTTACCAAATTGTTTTTAGAGAACATCAATACAGTATAAATAGTATGATCAATCAATATTTACCTTTAGATATTTGGAACTGGTATATCCTGACTTTATTCTTTTCAAATACTTTTAAATCATTAGGAAAAAATTGTAGAAAAAATTCTAAAATGGTTCCTCCAAAAGGATTTGAAAACTTCTGTTCCAGACCACTTTTCCTGACGATGTGAAGTATGCCTCTTAATTCACAAGCTTGTACAACCCATGCAGAATAATGCAGGGCAAGTGCTAGTGATGACACCATCCTCCCTCCCTTCATTCCTTCATTTTGACCAAATTTAGTCACCATTTGTACTGTCATAGATTAATCCCATATTTACAATCACCGCTATTTGAGGATATGTTAAAATCATTTTATTTATGCTCAGATAGTTGTAAATATTACCAAATAGCTTTGCATCCATTCATTTAATTTAGCAATTACATAAATCATGAAGAATCTCCAAAACCCATCATAAATGCCAACGTTATATGTTTTATTTTTAATCAAAGTAATTTTTTAAACCTCAGAACATCCATAATTGACAGAAAAAAGACATTAGGCATGAAGTGAGAATATAAAATCCATGGTCTGCAGAAAGGCAAAAACAGCACTTTAGTCCACAAAGATGACTGCACACAAGTGAAATGCCATTCCAAACATCTCCTCCTTTTTGTCTTTGAAAAACATACAATTCAAGTGTTTTTAATTTTCACTTGTAAACATGGACAAGTCAAAATGGACCATGAGGCAATCTAAATACTACACCAGATAATTTAAAAACACTATGTAAAACACCTTATTAAAGACATATAGAAATCAGTGTTCACTTTGGTCTCTAGTATGGTTAGGGTTGTTAATACCAAAAAGCAACACACACTAGTTAAAGCCAGCTTGGTGGTGGGTGCCAGGGGTTGATAGATATAAGTAATTCAAGAGGTAGTCAACACCATCATTTTCAAGCTGGTAACTCTGACAAGTGTTAAGCCACAGATGTATTAAATATTATCATACTTTCTCATAGCATAGCATTTTACCATAACTTTGCAGCTTCATTACAAATGTAAAATTTAAACACTTATCATAGGTCAACCTCTCACAGTAATCTAACAACTATGACACAGGTCACACAACCACCACATCTTAAAGAGGCTGACATTTATGTAAGACAGAATTTGATGCTTTAAAAACCTTGGTCTTCTCTAAAATAAATCTCATTAAGACATCTAGAAATGAAAGTCAGTGCAGAAGCACTTGTACATACTTTCCCAAATTTTATAACCAAAGGGGGAAATACACATATATATTTTATGATAAACATTTCTTTGAGAAAACAGATAAATTAATTTAAATTAACTTTAAGACTTAATGAGATTTCCCATGTCCATCTTACATTGAATGTTTCAAAGTCTATTAACACTAATGGATTTCTATTCACAAACTAAATACAACTAACAGTAACTTGGGGCCACACTGGTGCAAAATTAAAACTGAGCCAGAATACGAAAGAAAAAAGAAAAAAAAAAACCCACTGGCAATGGAAACATCCTAGATTTGGAGGTGGACCAATGCTAGTAATATATGATGTTTCTTGATCATTTTCCCTACATTGCACACTAAACATCCAAGTTATAAGCAGGCAAAAATCTTACTAAATCTTTCCATTGTAAAAAGACATCCAAAGTCTTCTAGTGAAGACTAGAAATGCAAAAGTATAAAAATGTTTCCACTTTTATCTGCCATGTAGCAAATGAATAGCTCTCAGGGCTAGGAGACTGGCAGTTCATCTGCTAGAAGGCGACTATCCCAAAGTACTCCATTTGACATGGGGGTGAGGTCAAGGGACAACTATTTCACAGACACTTTAGTAACCTCTGCAAACTAATGCTTGACCCAGACCATTCACCTTAGCAGATAGGAATGGCATTGCACCTTCACTCCTTGGCAAGCCAGTGCTAGTTAGTGACCTGCCTAGGGCAATAATGCTGCCATATGCTTGGCTTCAAGACAGCACAGACAAGCAGTTAAATGAGTGAAACTGGCATCTTTTATACTGTTTGCCCAGCAGGAAGACACACCAATCCCTCCCCTCCTGCTAACCCCTTCTGCTCCCCCATATCTGGGCAAAACAGCTATTTCCAATATTGTTTCTGTGCTCTGTTTTCCTTGAGTTGAAGAGTGCCCATAATTCTTCAAACTAAGTACATGATAACTTTAAGGAAAAGCTTGGAGACTTCACTAACTAAAATGAGATGCTTCATTATTCACAAGTGTTTGTCAGAAACATGCAGTTGTGAATTGCTATCTATAATATAGATAATAAGGTTCTGTACCAGAGAATTATCAGCCACCTGAAAGGCTGGAGCAGCATAAAGGTGTGCTATGCATCAACTATGAGGTAGCCTTTTGCTGTAAACAGAATAAAATTTCACCCATGTAAATGAACACTATGTTCACATCAGTGATATTCACATATGCAAGTTCAGGAATTCTGCTTTAGAGTTCTTTTCACATGAAATAAAAAAGAGGGTAATTGATATCTATTCAGGAATTTTGATCTATGTCAAACTCAGAGGTAGTTACTAGTATCAGTACATAATACCTATATAAAGGTCTACATTATTTGGTTTGTTTTGAGAAAGCAGGACTGTAGACTGTTCTGTAAAGAAACAACAACAACATTATATGGTATTTTCCCTGAGCAAAGTTCTTTGTCCTGAGCATGTTATGTAATAGTGATAATATTCTCATATAAAAAATAAACCTTAACTTTTGACCATAAGATAGGTTTGGTATGTGCTCTTAGTAGTTCAGTCTGGTAAGATGTTTAAAATGATTTCAAATTGCACCCATAAGGTCCACAGTTCTTAAAGTGTTGTTTTTTTTTTTTTAACAGTGATCTCAGCTCTGAACTTTTTATATGTAAACAGGGAATGTCCAATTCTTAAGTCCATAATTTCCTATTTCCATAAGGTCAAGAAACTTTGGTTTAAATTTTCAAAGTGACTTATTACGTTTTACATTTTTACTGTTAACCTGCTTATTATACCTGCTAAAAATTAAGCAACGCCACTTTGATTTGTCTACATAATTTAAATAAGCTTACAATCCTCACGTAAGGCAAGGAAGTATTTCTCTATAGCTATATCACATTCAATATCGTCAAAGGTAAGCTTTGCATTACAGCACACTGATATTTCAGCATATACCATGGGGATTCTCACAAACACTGTTGTAGACTGGCAGCCCAGCCAGAGGCATTTTCTCCTTATGTGTAACTTGCTGAAGCAGCAGCAACTATACAAGCCTCCCAAGGTAAGACAAGTAGGGGAGGGAGCATACTGCTCAGAAGAATATGTCTCACTTGAGTCATGAGATTTTCCTTTTCTGATTATCTGAGCTTATACCAACAGGCTCATACAAACTACATTTATTGCCAATGTTAAGCATTATAATTAATTGATACCTTCATGGAGATGTTTCATAAATTGATCCCTAACATCTAGAACCAGGATGACACAAAAATAATTTTTTTTTTTCCTTTCTGAAACCTAAAGGGACCAATCCTGTGGCTGGTCTTGAGCCAGTTGATTGAAATAACTGAGGGCTGATGTGAGATTATCCATCCTCAGCAATGAATATTCATCCTGAATCCACCATACAGGTTACTTTAATATAGGTAATGAAGGTAACTTCTAGAGGGTCAATTTTATTACATACAATATTTCCAGCTCTCTGGTAGGAGAGGTTTTGACACCTCTGCCCCAGGCTTCATTACTCCAGTTGTCCACCACAAAAAACTGCACTTTTTAAAATAGTTCACAGGTTATACATATCAGGCAATTCTGAGCACCCACTTGATTTTCATTCTCAACTCCTTATTTTATTCACTTCTGTACTATTTTTGTTTGTTTTAAAAAGAAGTTAGATAAGTCTTCAGGAGAAAAAAACAGCCATCAAAAATATATATGAGACAATTGGAGTTTTCCTCCAAGGTCTTCAGTAGTAAACAAGGAGGGTCCCTGTGGTATGTGATGGTTAAAAAGATTGACTTGTCACAGGAAGCTGCTGTTGCCACTTAAAAACCTCACAACATGTAGAAGACTACAATGAATCGGTATAAAACACAATTAAAACAATCAAGTCACTACATTTATACATTACCCTCCCCACTTATGGCAGCTAATTTACAATCAAAACATATTAATTTAAAACACTGAGATATCGGCACAGAAATTACACATTCATTGTCTTTTCTGGATTTATGTGTGACAGAATCAAATGCTTATGACAGTCAGAGGCATTTGAAATTAAGGTACTGCCTTCAACCAGGAAAAAAAAGCCACGCTACAGATTAAAAAAAAAAAAAAAAAAGGCAATCCCACCCAAACTTGGGAAAATTGGATGTCTTAAAAACCTTTAGTACCATATGATTGGCAGCTCTGAGATCTGAAGTATCCTTTGGTTCACACAAAAGTTAACAGTCATGTTTTTATGTTTATGTAATAAAAAAGAAGTGGTTATTTCAAGAAAATTTTCAGGGGTTATTTTTTAAACCATCCAAAATGCTTCACTTGGGTATTCAGTTCTTGGGGATGTCCAATTATGTGAGGGAGGGTGTGTGCTTATTTCCATATACACACATATATAAAGACAAACCTTTATATATATGTCTACATTCCTAAATATAAAATCCACACACACACACACACACAAAAACTCAGGCTCTCTCCCTCTCATACATGCACATATAGATACACACAGTGTCTCATTCTCTGAGTAACATAAAACACGGCACCCTGCTCAAGTGTAATTTGCTTAGAGTGATTTGTCTGTTTAAAAAAATTCACAGTTCCTCAACAGTAGTTAAAATTCCAGGTCAGCTGCTGTTTGTGAAATACTGTTCCCCTGTACTTGCATGAGGTAGACTTCCCAACTGGGTAAAGAAAACGATACATCAAGAAGAAGTGTTAAGTCTTCTTCCTTTTTTGAACTGAAGGCCCCTTTTTGCTTTGTTCCTCTGGTGCTGCAGATGACTTCGTGCAGGAAGCTTCTTGAGGTGACCTGCCCGGCCGTTCTGCTATCTCTGACCTTGCCTCCTGTGGAAACGGAGGTGATGTAGAGCCATGGCCTCTCCCGACTTCTCTAGGCAGAGTTGAAGTACATGGCTGTGATTCTGCTTCCTGTCTTCCCTGAGAGCTTGTGGGCGGCTGTGCAATAGTTTTATGCGGGCAGTTTGCCACCATGTGCGTGATGCTCTGACAGTAATGGCACTTCTTTGGCTGAGGAGGTAGACTGCATTCCTTAGCATGATGATCAAGGCCACCACAGTTATAGCATCTGCAAAAAAAGAATAAAACAAGCATCTTAAGATGGAGGTAGCATTTGTCATCAAATACACAAGTAAAAAAAATACTAACATACTCAAACTGTCAATAAGATCAGCTTACTTTTTAAAAAATGGGTCTTCTTAATACATATGTCATTTATAATACTGGATGCTTTGAAGAAGATCATCACCAAAAAGTTTTGGCAAAGTCATAAAACTAGTGGTATCAAACAAAATTGCCAGTTAAAAATGAGAGCACTGAAACATGAAAGAATATTTCATCACTTCCCTATAAAAGTGAAGCCTTATTTAGGTTTCATAGGCTGTTCGTTTATTTTTAAAGGGCAGTTTAGCCCACTAGAGGGCAGAATTCAACAGCTAGCCTTAAAAAAAGCAAAAAATACAGCTGTTGACATGATACATAATTGAAATTCACTCAGCAATTGGGAAAATTACAGATCGAATTAAATTTTATTAGTTTAACATTTCTTTCATTGTTGATTATTTTGATTGTGGAAGCCACCTGAAACTGGAAGAAGTTTTTTTTTACCTTTATACAAACTAAACAGTGGATTCATAAAGGTTGATGATAATTTAGTGAAGGAAAAAATTACTTTTTCCTTTGTTGTAAGCACATTAGTTTTCTTTTTAGGGTGAATTATTCTAAGTTGAAATAAATATAAATCTATCCTTAATTAATATTTGAATTGCATTAGAGGCATGGCTTTGTACTAGATGTTTGAAAATTCAACTTAGCTTTTTAAAAGCTGAGCAAGGAAATTATTTGGAAGATACATTTACTTGATTTCAATCATTTATTTCTTTAACATTTAACATTCAAAACAACAAAACATTATGCGTGGTTTTTCTGTAAAGCTACAACTTCTTTAAAAAAAAATGAAAAAAACAAAACATAAAGTAGAGATAATAAGAAAATTTTAAATTTAACAAAGGATTTTAATCCATTTGGTTATAGAATTTGCTTACTGATTTGTCTCCAGATGAAATATTTTATTTTAAGCTTATAGGTCACAACATTTAAAAAATAATAGTAAAATAAGTGGTAACTGTTAGAATTAACATAAGATTAGAATGACAACAAAAATATTTAATAACTAATTATATTTGTATGTGTTAGAGTATCAAGCTTATTATCTTATGCTACTTTATATTCCAAAGACAAACTACTAACCTACTATCACCTTACTGAAGGAGTATATGTAGCATACTCATTATTTGTATGTACATTTTTATCTTTTAGCTTAGGATACAAATGATTTTTTTTTAATTGGCAAAAACTAGGATAACTACTTCCTGTATCTCCAAGTATCCATAATTACCTTACAGGTTTTAGAATAACAGATTCATAACATGAGCTTTTATTTTTTGCAATAATTAACAAGCATTTATGTCAGGAAATAGTGCATTATATTTTCAAAAATCAAAGGGAAAATTACTTACAATGTTTTCCCACATAATTCTTTTCTATAATGGATAAGTGAATTCTTAAAATTAAATTTGCCCATCTATAAAATATCTTCCTTTGAATTAAATTCACTTCCTTGAGGATAACATCCACTCAGGAGCTCATTTTCAAAGAGAAAGAAAATAGGTCAAAGGCTTTGGTAATAGAGCAGGCTCTACAGCAGACACATCAATTTCATCAGTCACTGTAGTATGAATCCATTGTGTTATCCAATTCAGGGAACCATTTTGCCCACTCATTGACCAAGGGCCTGATTTTAGGAATCCATGTTCACAAATGGAGTCTTTGATCATACTCTGTATCTGCATTTACCATTATATTTAGATTATATAAGTGATTTTTTAAAGATGCTATATGATTTTGGTTTCCTTGCATTTTGATATGCAGAGTTAATTCACCCTCCAACTTTACAGATATGTGCTGTCATTAGGCAAGAATGTCTTCCACATTGAAAAGATTTGCTTTGGTGTATACATGCCTGGCCTTAAAAGGGGAAGAGTGGTATTTATCATTCTCTTTTATTTAATCATTCAGTGTCAATCACATTAAGAGTGCAGATCACACCCCTTTATGAAACGCTTTCCTAACCAAGGGACTGACACCAAAATAGAAATGTTCAGCTACCTCTTGGCTCACAAATGATGCTATACTATAAGCTCCATAAAAATTAAACATGGTACCAGAACCCTTTGTTTACTCTTCACACTTCTCCAAACCAGTTTGCTTTTGTTAGTTTGAATGAATTTTACATTATGATGTGAGCATAAATATGGCATGTGTGCTTATGTATAGCTACGTGTTGAAAAAATATGAGGACATAGCCTTACAAGCAAAAAACTATACAAAGAAAGGTATAGCCGTACTCCATATATATTCTCATAGCCTGACATAAAAATAAAATTACTCATGTTAAGTATTTTATAAAATGCTGAACCAATGGCACAAAGGATATTTTCTCACATATAAAAGATAAACAAAAATGCTCAGTTTAATCTTAGTAGTTCAAGTTCTTCATAAAATTATTTTACAAATATTTTAATTTTAATGAGCTAATACAGTCTGTAAATATTATTTCTTATTTAAAAAGCTCTTTAAGATGGAAGACAAATAATAAAAAAACAATAAATTTTTAAAAGACCATCAAAATAAGATTAAAAGCATTTTAAATGAAAGGAGAATGTCAACAATAGGTATAATAAAATAGAAACACCTCCAATGGCCAAATAAATAAAACAAATTTTTAGGACTTTGGAACCACTTGATTACATTCTGAAACAAGTAATTATGTGAGTTTTTAAAAATTCAAGCCCCAAAGCCTTCCATTAGTTAATAAGTTAATGTTCAAAATATATCCAAATTTCTTAGGACTCCATATAAAAATGAAATGCCTGATTCAGAATTTAGATTTGCTATATATAACCCACTGAAAAATTCTCATTTTTTGGTCCTAATCACTGAATACATAAATTACATTATTTTCAAAAGATACTAGTGACAAAGTTAGAACTTAGATTATTCAGCAATAAGGAAAATATTTTGACCTGTATCATTATCCTGCCAGTAATCCGAGGTCTTTCAAAAGTAGAAGAAAAATACTCTCATTTAGATTATGTCTTGCCACAGAGGAGATAGAATGTGAGGGAGATTTGGGGAAATAGGGTAAGTCAAACAAGGCTGATTTTCAGCAGGAAACATCCAGAGTTATACCCATTGCTTATGGCCAGTGTCTATAAAAATAATTGAAATTGTTTTAAAATTAAAAATTTTTCTTCACCTTCAAATGCTAATATAGATACTATAATAATTATATGCATATATTTAAGTTATAATGATTAAAACATGATGCCTGTTCTATGTGAAATTAGTTGCTAAGTTTGTAAATCTTAATCATGAGGAATTGTGGATTAGATTTGAAGCAAGAATACACTGCTACTGAAACTATACATGAATAAACTAAAAAAATGGTAGTAAGATAATCAAAATTACTTTTAGTCATAGACCATCTTCCAAATACTTTGATTTGGGTAGTTCCAAACTCTAGTTTCTGTAAAGGCTTAATCGCTGACCCCACACTTGTCATAAAAGTAGAGACAGTGGTCATCTGACATCATCTTATAACCTTCCGTAATAACAAATGTTCAATGAAATAGTTGTCTAAATGTAAACACATTAATTGTTTTAAAAAACAATTGCCACTGAAAAAATTTCAGTGGACAATTTGGTAATTTGATGGGAATGCAGAAGAAAAAGTTCCTAAAATAATGCCTAGCTTAGCAGCTAAGGCTCAGTAATTTAAATATCTTAATTGCCTAGGTCTAAACCCATAGCATGTCTTGTATATGTACTGAATTTAAGCCTTAGTACGTGAAATCGGGAAATGCTCTCAGACACTTAAAAGAGTGAATGTTGGCATGCAGCAACTCTTCTTTGAACCGAGGATTCTCATGTTCTATTGACATGTGAAAGTGTTAATGTCCTGTTAAGACCATTGTATAGATTTTTAAAAGACAGAACTGATTAACTACCTGAATTATCTTTTAAAATACTACTCTAATACCTATATGCAATAAATAGATGATTACTAAACCACTAAAATAGATGAACATGTTCTAATGGCCATAACTATTGTTCAGTGTTGGCAAAGTCAAACCTATTACAGGAAACAACCCTTTCCTTCTATACCAGATTCCAGTTTCAATTGGCTGGAATTTGCTTTCTATAAAGTAGAAGGATGAGCAGTTGAGAAAGGAAAGAAGCAGGACTGCAAAACCTGGTTTTATGTATCAAATACACTTTAATGTATAATAATAAAGGGGAAGGGGTTTGGCCAGAAGGGAAGAGAATGGCCCGGAGTTGTTCCTTTGATATGCCAAGTCAGAACCTGAGCTAAACTGAGGACCGCTAGATCAGAATATAGATGTTAGTTAGTAAATAATACTCGAATGGCTTAAATGAAAGAATTTATATTCACTGTATGATTCTCCCTTGTCCCCCAAAGTGATTAAAAAATTTGGTGATGGGGGGGGGCAGAGAACAGATAGAAAATTAGAATTGCCTGTCTAAAAAATGTAACTGAAAAAAAAATGTAACCAAGGGTGTCTTAAAGTATTTGAATGTGTTAACTTAATAAGAATTTATATGGAAATTCAAATCCATATTCTAAGGGCTTGATGTGAGAGGCACTCAGGAGTGAGGAAATGTCAAAAGAATAGTAAGTTGAGCAATATCAGGGAGAGGGAAGAATGTCCCAGTACACTCTTTATAACCTTAGTCCATGTTAAAAATAAAATAATCTATATATAATAGGGCTAAACACATTGCAAACAGAATTAAATGACAATAATAGAAATGATAGTAAGAACAGTTCCATTTGTTGAGAGCTTGCTATGTTCCAGATACTGTGGACAAGGCTTGATAAAAGCTATCAATATGCTGTATAATTTAATCTTCCCTCAAACCCTATGAAGTGGGTACTACAATGTCTACACTGTATTGATGAGGAAATTAAGACTCGCAAAGTTTATGTAGAAAGAAATTTTCATTAAAAATAAATTTGGCTTGCATTTTTATATTGTATTTTATGTAAAAATATTTTATACCCTATAATACTGACATAATTTTGATATACGTAAGTTTAAAAAAATACATAGGATCCTGAATTTAAAACACTAACACATAAATACAAGATTTGAAGGAGATTTGTGAGATTTGGTGTACTGTTGTCACCATGCTCTGGGGAAGCTGGCTTCTCTCTGAGAGATCCTGTCTATAAAAGGAAAGGCTGCGCGTATTGCAGCCCAGACTTTTCATTACCAAGGCCTGCTCTTATTTCCACCCCTTCTGTAGTGTATGTTGAAAAATTCTGCCTAGGAAAATTCATACATTGATTAAAAATTTTTCCATTCTCCTTAATCATATGCTTAATACTGTAAATCAGAGCTTCTGGTTGCTATGTTTTAATCAGCGCTAATGAACTGACTCAACAGAACTTCGGTCAGAAATTGCGTTAGCCCATGAAGTCACTGCATGATGTGAATGATTTTATTTAGGCTGTGAAACACTGCAATTAGATCCTACTGATTGAAGCAAATGTAAATTGAGACTACCCCTCTTGGAGGGCAATTTGACAGTATATTTCAAAATATTAATACACATACCTTCTGAGCCAGCAATTCTAATTTTAGGAATCTGCCCTACAAGAATATTCACCAGTAAGTTGTGACCAGAACCAAGATATTCAGTTGAGCAGTATTCACAGCAAAAAACAAAACAAAACAAACAAAAACAAAAACACTGGAAAAATGAAATTATAATAGTAACAATAAAAGTAAACATTTATAATCAAACCTAGGTCTTCTAGTAACAGTTCATATCCTTTCCACTAAGCTCTAGATATGTTAAAAGGAAAAATAAAGTAAAGCGCATCTATACCAGGAAACACTTTGCAGATATTAAAAGGAATGAGGTAAAATAATTTTTGAAAAAAGAATGAGGTAGATCTATATTTATTCACATGGAAAGATCTCCAAGGCAAATTGTTAACTGAAAAAAGCAAACCACAGGATAATACTTAAATATAATAAAATATCATATATGTCACAAAAGCACTGGAAGTATAAAGAATAAATTCAAGAGGTTATATCTGGGGAAGAAAAGAGAGTTAGTAAGGTGAAGGGGAACTTTCATATTTACTCCAAAAACTTTTGTATAGCTTCTTTTTTAAATAACAAGAAAGAATTTAAATATTATTTATATAATTTAAAAAGCAACAGAGCAAGTATAATTAGAATTATAAAGCTTCCACTTCCATTTTGTAATTTGACCTTCATTATTGTCAGTCTTCTGCTAGTGAACTTTTATTTTATACCAGTGGTTCTAAAATTATCTTGGAAGCTTTTAAGAAATATGAATGCTTAGGTCATACTCCAGACAAATTAAATCAGAATCTTTGAGCCCCAGGCATCAGTATTTTTCAAAAGCTTGTCAGGAGATGGTAGTGTGCAGCTACTTGAGAACCACAGCTATAAAGAAACCCAAGTTTAGCACTGACAGTCTTAGTAAGGGAACACTCTAAAATCCCAACAATGAATAATAAGATTCAAAATAGAATAAATCTCCCAAAATGCTGTTTTTAACATGCCACTAATGCTTCAGAAAAGTAGAGAGAGAGGGAGGGAGCGAGGTGAGGGGAGTAGAAAGAAGGAAAGAAGGCAGGAAGGAAGAAAAGGAGGGAGGGAGGAAAGAAGGAAGAAAAAAGTATGTGTGTATCTTATTTCCTTCCATATTTATAGCTTAGTGGGAACTAAAAATGACTCCCTGAAATTTCTGGCTGTGATAGCAGAGAAGCCTAAAACCTTTTTACCATTACTGATCCCTGCTTATTTTAGAAGAAAAATACTGCAAAAACCTACTGAGTTTAGCTTCAAAAGTGGTTCCCCTGTTACGAGGACATTGTTCATCTTTTAGTTCATCAATCAAGGATAGGTTCAATATAAAGGCACCCATGTCACCAAATGGGTGACAATTTACAGCTCTCAAATCAATTGCTACTTTCTCTAAGCTTCAACATCACTGCCAATTAACATTTATTGATTTCCCATAATAATTCTTTTAATTCTCCATCTTCTGCTGCCTGCATCTAAAATGATTTCTGAAAAGTATATACAACTGTTTATATGGACATACTCCTGTAACTATTCCTCCTAATGGCCAAATTATTGTGTTTTTAAACAGAAATTTACTTTCTTATGGATACAAACATAATATGATCTCTGCATTCTGTAAAAACTATTAGCCATGGAATTTAAAAAATCTAACATTTAAACTAAATTTTGTCAAAGAGTGCCATTACTAAAGTAATTATCTCTTATTCTGTTTTCTACACTTAGAAAAAAAGAAAGTCCATCATGAACAGAATTGAATAACCTCATTAATTAGACTAACATAAAGGTAGGTGCTCAACAGTATTAAATAAAAAGCAAACTTTATTCAGCACAATTGTCATCCAGTTCTTTTTGGTGCATTATAAATAGCAGATGTCTGGATGGTCTCTGTATTGCCTAGTTCCAGTCACAGTAATCAAGGGTCAGTCTGTTGGAGCATGGAACCAGTGTGAATTCAAAACTCTAAAACTGCTGACAGTGGAAACGAATACCCTATGCCCTCCCCTAAACCTCAGTTCAAAGGTTTTTTTTTTTTTTTTTTCCAACTGCTTGTTCTAACATTTTTTATCATCTGATTTTACAATGAGAAATCATCTAGATACTTTGCTTATTAGTGGATTTACCTGCTTATAATATCCATTCAATAATTTTCCTAAGATCAAATGAAAAGACAAACTGAAAAAAACAGGAACATCTATTATGTGCACAACTCTGTACTAGATGCCAATCAAAATACGTGGATAGTTGGATAGTAAGATCTATATATTTACATATTTTTAAATCTCATTTGAAGTCTTTTCCTGACTGCTTTTTGTATCATGTGTTTATCAGCTTTTGCTATGCTCTATGTCTTCATACCAGCTAAAAATGCACCACAGTATCTTGAAAACCATCTAAAATACAGTAATAGCTCTATTCACAAACCTTTCATCATCTTATAAAAACAAGAAAAGATGGAAAATGCAGGAGACTGGTATGTAATGAATGGCAGTGCAGGGTATCAAGAGAAGTAGGGATGGAACATGTGGCAGTCTTAAAAGAGCGGAGGGTATGGAAGGGGAGAAGTCTTTGGAGGTGCGGCAGCAAAGGGAGTCTTTCCAATATAAAGGCATTTCAATCAGGGGTAGTCATAAGCCAGAAATTTTCATATTTAATTCCATTGTGTTCAAAAGTACATGGGAGACTTTATAGCAATTCCACGGGACAATAATCATTTGTTTAGAGTTTTCTACTTGGGACTGTGACTTGAGAAGGAGAGTAGAATTGTAGGTCATGTTAACATCTTTATTTGAAAAAAAATGTTCTCTCTCTTCTGGCTGACAAATAACATCCCAAATGGGTAATATACAACAGTTCTGGCCAATGGAAAAGTTGGAAAAGAAAAAAAAAAAAAACCCAGGGAGAAAGATGTGTTCAGACACAGAAAACGTAAGGCTTTCCAATTTCTTAGGAGTAAAAGAAGTTAGTAATGAAACAGGAACCAAACTCTCCTACAATGAGTACTCTGAGACTAGCTGCTTTCAGAATCCAGGACTAAGGAGGAGTGCCCACGTCACAGACATCACACATACCCATGCAGAAGTAAACAAAAGCCTCATGCGTCTTTGCAGTAGCAGTATTGTTGTAACTATCAAAACTGCCGGGGATAGTTCTGGAACTATCTTTTTGGAACTACGCACAGTTTGTCTACCATATTTGATCACTCTGACCTTTAGGTAAAGGACTTTTTAAAGAAGGTTGGTGCTAGCATCAAATATGAAATAAAGAAAGACCCTCAATATTTAACTTATATAGAAATGAATAAAATTAGGTGTTTGCTTGGAGAGAAGAATTATAAAATGTAGTCTGCAAATGTTTGTCATTTATCTATTACAGCACCTTACTGAAAACTTTTAGCCTCCAGGACCACTTGCTTTTCACCAGACCACTTCAAATCCACCAGTGTCAGAGGTGTGACATCTGCTATAAATAAGCATTGTCTTGGCCTGAAGAAATACAATTCCATTACTGCTTTTGTGTCAACTTTTATAAATGTTCTTTTTCTAGCTCAACATATGATTTCTTTTAGGATTTGGTTCTGTAAGCCAGCATTATTTTTATGGTTGATATTATTTCACAAGTCATTCTGAAGTCTTCTCCTTTGTGTATGCTGATTTTTCTTTCTTTCTTTTTCTTTTTTTACTATTAAACATTTGAACAGAAGCAGAAGACATTTTAAAAGAGGTATTTCATCACAATTACTTGATAAATGAAGTAATATTTTGCTATCTAGAGAAGTAGATGTAATCATCAAGACAGTAAGATATGAATGAATTTAAATGCCACAATAAAAAATACCTTAGATATTCAAAATCTAAGGGCTGCAAAATAAAAAAAAGTGACTACCCCATAGCCCTCCCCACTAAACAAAGAAGGAAGGGGATGCATGAGAATTTCAAAGGAAAGAAAGGAAAACGATATACAGAGGTCAAGAATCAATTTCAGTGGCATGACTGATGAACTGTACAGAAGAAGGTTAGATAACAGTTCCAGATTTATACTGATTGTTTCCAAGCTGGAGGCAAAAAAAGGGCCTGTTAAAAGATGCTATCCTAGTTTTGGCCAAGTGAATATTTTCTGGGTTATTCAAAGCTTAGCAATTACCTTGACTGAGTTACCTTTGAGGCAAGTAATAATGCTGGTAGCATTTGAACTTCTATGGACATTGAGCATTAAAACATGCCTCAATTGATGTATTACTGAATTAATATTTAATTAGTATAAACACTGAATTACTGTTATATTACCTAATTAGTAAGAACTATGAATAAACTTCCAATTTTGACAGTGTTTATGTATACAGCATAAAAAATATACAGCACTAATTGTTTCAGAGCATGTTGCTTGATGTGATCTATCCAAAATACACCCTAAAGATAGATTCATGTGCAACAGGCAAGAGAAGATTGTACCCAAACTATCTCCTATCTGTATAGTTACTTGGAATGAGAAAGAGTTAAAACTATTTCAGTGAAATCTCTAAGGAAAGGTTTCTAATGATCAATAAGTTTGATCTTTTGTTTGAGCACCAGCTACTGCTGAGGAAAATGATGAAGTACAGATGAGAACTAAATGACCTCTGTCCACTTCCCCTACTAGTCCAATTGGTCTTCCAGTGACAGACTATATATCGTCCTTTGCCAAGAATCAGCAGTTCTTAAATTGTTCACCATGTAGGCAGGTAGGCGAAAACTGAATGAGGAAAATTGCTACTACGTTCAGATAACCTCTGCAAACTGTGAAATTATCTCCTCTCTGTATAGGTTTGATCTTGGAAATTAGAACTTAAGGTAAAATCATGTAAAGTATTCTTGGCCTCATGGCTGTGTCTTTTTTAACTTCTTACTGGTTGAGACTGCCCTTCATGCCAACCAGCTTCCTATGTGACTAAACTTTGATAGTCAAACTGCTAGGGCCTCCCTGCAGACCTCTGCTATGATCACTGATCCCTTAAGAAATCTTTTCTCCATATTTGAATTTCTTTAAAGCTGTGACCCTGAACACGTGACCACAGATATAAAAGGAGATGGCTATCAAGCCATGGATGGAGGTAAATGTTGAAGTAAATATGAGAAGAAAGGATAAGTCCCTGTATGGGGACAGGATTGTTTACACATATTCAAATACTGTTAATAAGTGGTAACCAGTAGGCTAGATTCTACATATTAATAAATCTATTTCTGCATATTCTATACACCAAAAATGGCTTTGTCTTGAGGATAAAGTGTTAGAACAATGGCCTTTGCATCTCCTTTGGTCATCCTCTGGATGTGGCTGGTAAAGCTTACATAAAGAATTTGTTCTCTCTCTTAGTAGAACAAAAGAAACAAAGCCAACAGATAATGTTTCTACGTTTCTCTAAGAAAAAAGTCTTGAAAATATTCTGGCAGGTGTTGGTAAAAGGAGGCAAACTTGTTTGGAAAATACTGGACCTTTTTAATATACATACATCTAACATACACTAAAACATATATAATTCAGAAAACTAACAAACATTTAAAAATATGATAGTTGCAAAGTGGTTTATCACACTGAATGTGAAGTTCTCTTTACATTTTTTCTTTTTTTGTAATTTGATTGAATTCAACACGTGTAGGGAAAATTTATGCTTCAGTGGAAAACTGCATTTCTAGATCTGCTCAAGCACACACTTGTGGATTATCTGATTATAACTCTACTGGAGCTATTTTACAACTCTAAGTTGTTGCTAACTGATAGCAAGCAAAATTATTCTTGTCTACCAATAGGCACTTTCTCTCTTGACAGGTAAAGGATCAATTGATTTCCTTTTTCACTGTACAAGAAGCAGTTTTGCCTCCATTTGTACATTCATTTCACTATTCCTGATCTACAAATGTACTGTTATTTAGATTCTCCTTTTAACCGGTTATAACATCTCCCTGGTTCCATCATTTAACTGAGTTAAATAAAATCTTTAACATTTGTATATTTCATAGCTCTTTAAGAGTCATGATTTTACCCTTTTTGAAAATTATCCTTTATCATACAGTAAATATGCACCATACCAGCCACTGCGTGAGATGCAAAAATCATTATGACATGTCCCTTGCTCTTTAACTACATAGCATCTGGAAAGGAGATGAGATAAAATGCACAACTAACTCTAGCCCCTTGAACTAACTGGACCAATTTTGGTTTCTGTTTCTTCTTAGTAATCTTATTTTTTCTATATCTTGAAACATTTTTCTGTCTGATAATGCTGGGGATGATTCAAACAATACTCAAAGGAAATTAAAATACTAAGATATAAAGAATGGAGAAATACCTTGATGGATGATAAAATACGGGGAAAATCATCACTATTTCATCATCCTTCAGTTTTCTTATCGCAAGGTCCAAAGTATTGCATGACCTTTCTGGAAGGTATAAAAGACATCTGGAGAAAGCATTTTTGTAGTCTTTTTACAAAAAAACTTTCACTGAACACTGCTGAGAATTCAAAATATGTCATTTTCTGCCCATAAGGGCAAAGAGAAGAAAACTGAGGAGGAAGGTGTTTCACAACTATTAGACAAATAAGAACATGAATACAAAGAAACAGAGAGCAGACTTCAATGATAATAGAGAAATTAATTACATAAGCTAAATCTCTTATGAGTCTTTAGATAATACCATAGATAAATTTTGTCTAACTCAAGAGTTGCTAAATAAACAATATATATCTAGGCACAAAAAGGAAATGTGCATTGGCTTATGGTTAAGTCATTGTACAGAGAGGGCTGCATCAAGCCATATTTTTCAAGAAGCACTTTTTTCTAAAAGGACATGTGACAGTATTCTTTTGCCTTTTACGAAGTTTGTGCAAGAAAATTTACTTGTTATGATTCATAAGTGGACAAATGCTGAAAGCAGTGACTGAAAGGAAAATGATAGAAAAGAATGAATAATTTATTGGATTGATCATTCTAATCAATGTCTAAAAAATGAATATGTTTTGCACTTGTAGAATAAAGAAAATGACCACTCTCTCTTTAACAAAATTGAAGTCACGTAAGTTTTTAAAATATTGCATTTAGAGCATGCAAGTGCAAGAAAAAGAACCAGAAGTAACGATGAGCTAGAGGCCTTGAGAGATGTATTTGAAGGTGGATTGGTATTTACAAGATGGGTATGTTCCAGGTTAATTCATGATAGTTGATTAACAGTTATTTGCATTCAAAGGACATTGCCTATTTTGGATATTTATATCTTCAATCCAGAAAAATATGGAATATGGAAGTGTGTATGTTATGCCTAAATTCTTATTAATTCTAATAGTTGTTTTTAATCATCTCTTAATTTTTATATCTGTAAAGTATTCATAAAATGACTGAAAATATTAAAAATATTAAAGGGTCCATTGCACCTAGATGGTAAATGGTGATGACTTTCTTGCTGGTGTATTTATGGATAATAAAATGTAGAATTTGATAGATGGTCTAAGAAATAAAAGGTGCTATATCTTTTCAAAAGAAATGATAATAATTATTGGGAGCAATAGGGATAGCTGTGTAGAGAAGCTGGCCTGGCTGCAACTAGCTTTTAAAAAGGAATAATGTTTATCAAGAGACAGAGATGGAAGATAAAACATGCCAACTGCTGTTAAATTCAAATGAGATAAGTATTTGTAAACACCTAATGAACTATAAAGCGCTATATAAACGATAGGTGCATTTTCCTTTCCTAATCGTGGAGGTTATATTCCTGAAGCAACCCATCCATCAGTGGTAAGATAATTCATTGTAAAAGAGCTGAAGTCCTCATGAATTAGGGGTCAAGATAAAAAAAAAAAAAAAAAGGAAAAGCTTAAAATACTTTTTTCATTCTCAAGAACAGTAAAGAGAGCAAATTAAATAGCCTAATAATGATACCGACTATATTGTGGGTATTCGATAGTTAATTTCCATTTACCACTCCTTGCCCACTGGGATTTTCTTTACTATCCCCAACTCTTGCATTTTGATAAGATACTAGTGAATTAATTTGCTTTGTGGCAGATGTTTGCCTCCTGTATGTAGTTCACTGTCCAAATAATCAGTACTTTTCTGATTTATATCTTGGAGTCTTTAACAATCAAATCTCAGAGTAACACAGCATGCATAAATTTGATCAGAATATTACACAGATTAAGAAATTTATAAAGAAGTTAATCTGTGTATAAAACAGTTTTAAGTATGGGGAATTTGCTCACTATTCTTATATTCTAAAACTATTCTTTCATCTGGCTTTTAGGAGCCTCGGTTATATTGGTTTTTTTCCTGCCTTTCTGACATGTTCCATCTCATTCTCAGTGTCTTCCTGGATTCACTGAGACCTTGACTTATGTTTACCTATCATTTCCCCTTTGAAGAATCAGTCCCTTTCCTTTCTACAAACTATTTTTGTTGCTCACTCACAATTTATTCCCACTTGAATGCCCTCCTGTAACCAAAAACTCACTTCATCTCACCCAAACCAATTTGATTCCTAGTTTCCAAATCTTTTTCAATACTGATTGATTTTCCCTGTGAGTTCCAGCATTCATCATTGCATTCATAGTCTTTATTAGTATGTTACTTGGTTGGCTGGTTCAAAGAAAAGATAAAAATTATATTAAAATCTTCACTGTAGAGAGGACTGTTGGAGGATGGCAGAATAGAATGCTCCAGAAAGCAGTCCCTCCAACAAAACAACTATTGATCTGGAAGGAACTGTCTGAATCAACTATTTTAGGATTTTGGCACTTAGTGGAACACTAGCTGGAGAAAGAAGCTGGTAAATTGTGTTAAATATTGGTGAATTTCACCCTCAGCTACCAGCCTCCATACCCCAACTGAGTGACAGGTGGTAGTGGGGACTGCAGTCTAGGCTCCTGGTGCAGCTGGCTGGAGCCAGGGTAGGCTATGAGACTTAGTGCTCCCAAATCTGGGGGTGTGAGATCTGAATGATGATCACAGCTTTGAATAAGCTACTTCAGATCTGGCTGACTGATGGCAGCCATTGTTCTAACCCACCTCAGGCAAAAGTGGCAGAGGAGTCTTAAAGAAGTAGTACCCATTTTTCTTCTTCTTCTCTTTTCTCTTTCCATTCCCTATGTGGGAGCAAAAGTAGTTTGGAAAGTGATAAACTGATGGCTCCAACCCTCAACAACAGCAGCAGCAACAACAACAACAAAACCTAACAATCCTAGAAGAGTGGGGGAAGTAGATTACCAGAGGTATAACAAGATAATACTCAGAATGTCCAGTGCTCAATGATAAATTGCAAAATAAAGAAACAGGAACATATGGCACATTCACAGGAAAAAAAATGTATTTGCCAGAAACCATCCCCAAAAAAGTACATACATTAATTAATCAAAGACTTTAAAAAATCAACGGATGTAATATGTTCAATGACCTAAAGGAATTCATATACAAAGAACTAAAGGAAATAAGGAAAACACTGAACAAAATAAAGAGGTGAAATTTATAGAATGGAAACAAACAAATTTTGGAAATTGAAATGAAAACCTCATTAGACAGATTTTAACAGCAGATATGAACAGGTATAAAAAAGGAGCAATGAACTTGCAGACAATTGAAATTATCTAGTACGAGGAGTAGAAAGAAAAAATAATGACAAGGAATGAACAGAGATGGAAGGACCTGTGGTACACCACCAAGCATACCAACACATGCATCATTGGAGTTCCAGAAGGACAAGAGAGAAAGGGGCAGAAAAAGTATTTGAAGAAATAATGGCTAAAAATATCCCAAACTGGATGAAAGACAGGAATATACACACCCAGGAAGCTCAACGAACTCCTACAGGATAGATTCCCAGAGAGTTATACTGAGACATATTATAGCAAAATCGTCAAAGTTCAAAAACAGAGAAGTTGGAAAGTAGCAAGAGAGAAGTGATTTGTCACATACAAGTGATTATACAGATTTACCATCAAAAACCATGGAGGCCAGAAGACAGTGGGATGACATATTTAAAGTCCTTAAATTAAAACAACAACAAAAAACTGTCAACCAAGAATTTTATATATGGCAAAATTATCTTTCAAGAATTTGTGAGAAATTAAGACATTTACAGATAAACAAAAGCTGAATGAAGTTGTTACAAAAAGATCTGCCTTACAAGAAATGCCAAAAGGAATCCTTTAGGCCAAAAGAAAATGACACTAGACATTAACATGAAGCTATAAGAAGAAATAAAGAATATTGCTGAAGGTAACTACATAGATAAATATAAAATCCTGTAGTATTGTATTTTTGTTTTTTAACTGCTTCAGCCTCCACCTTATGACTTAAAAAGCAAATGTGTAAAAAATATTTAAAATCTATGTTAATGGGCCTATAATACGTAAAGATGTTATCTGAGATAACAAAATAAATAGGGAGGGATGGAAACATAGAAATAAACAGTTTGCATACTATGAAACTAGGGTGGGACTAAATCAACAAGGTTGTTTTAGTTTAAGTTTTTAATGGTAATTACAAAGGTAATCACTAAGAAAATAACTAAAAAATATAGAGAAAATGAAAGAGGGGGTCAAAATAATACACTACAAAAAAGTAACTAAATACACAGAAAGGCAGTAAAGGAGTTATTGAAAGGCAAAAAACACACAAGACATACAGAAAACAAATACCTAAATGGCAAAAGTAAATCCTTCCTTCTCAGTTATAACCTTAAATATCAATGGATTAAACTCCTCTATTAAAGGGCAGAGATTGGCAGACTGGATGAAAAAACATAATCCATCTATGTGCTATCTACAAGAAACTTGCTTTAGGTACAAAAGCACAGAGAAAATAGAAAAGTAAAAGGGTGGAAAAGATATTCCATACAAATAGTAATCAAAAGAGAGTCAGACTCCCGGGGAGGAATGTAGACCCAGCATCGTGGGACGGAGAACATCTTCTTGATCAAAAGTGGGATGTGAAAGGAAATGAAATAAGCTTCAGTGGCAGAGAGATTCCAAAAGGAGCCGAGAGGTCACTCTGGTGGGCACTCTTACGCACACTTTAGACAACCCTTTTTAGGTTCCAAAGAATTGGGGTAGCTGGTGGTAGATACCTGAAACTATCAAACTACAACCCAGAACCCATGAATCTTGAAGACAATTGTATAAAAATGTGGCTTATGAGGGGGGACAGTGGGATTGGGGGGCCATGGGGATCACACTCCCCTTTGTCTAGTTTGTGGATGGATGAGTGGAAAGGTGGGGGAAGGAAACAAACAAACAGACAAGGGTGCCCAGTGTTCTTTTTTACTTTAGTTGCTCTTTTTCACTTTAATTATTATTCTGGTTATTTTTGTGTGTGTGGTAATGAGGGTGTCGGGGATTGATTTTGGTAATGAATGTACAACTATGTAATGGTACTGTGAACAATCAAATGTACGATTTGTTTTGTATGACTGTGTGGTATGTGAATATATCTCATTAAATTGAATAAAAAAAATTAAAAAAAAAAAAGTCAGAGTGCTATATTATTCTCAGAAAAAAATAGACTTTATGCCCAAATAATTATTAGAGACAAAGGATATTATATATTGATAAAAGGTTCAATCCAGCAAGAAGATATAATAATTAAACACATACACGTACCTCACAACAGAGCCTTAAAACACATGAAGCAAAAATTCACATAATTGAAGGGAGAAACAGACAGTCTACAATAATAGTTGGCAACATCAATACACTATTTTCAATAACTGACAGAACAGACAATAAGAAGTGGTATATAAAAACAAGCAGTCATCTTCCTCACAACTCTGGAAAATAGTTTGTTGGGGAAGTCATGGACATGCTTAGGAGCCATCTCCCAGTTACCCTACCCCCCACTTTCCCTCTCTTGCTTGTTTGGGTACAGAAGTTTCAGTATGTTTCTATTTCTCAGACTGGGGAGAAATTAGGTCTCAACCATGAAAAACAAGCTACTCCCAAATGGAACAGCCTCACTGTACCTTGAACCTGAAACCAAGAACAAGCAGTTCCAGTTGCTTGCCTGGGTGGGAATAAAGGTTATTTGATACATGCTTTTTGCTCAGGGCAGGGCCCCATTCCCATGGGGAGTATAAAATCCCAGTATTCAGGCAGCATAGGTGTTCCTCATCTCCTACCCAAAGCAGGGTGTGCAGAACCACCATCCACTGACCTGACGAGAGCTGCTGGTTTCCCCAGGGTGGCCTCTCTGCTGTATAAGAAATAAAGTGGCCATTTGTTAAGAATCACTGCTATGCCTGAACCTGTGTACCCATAAGGCACCATAAAGCAACTCACTCCATACACTTAAGGGTTACAGTAATTGAGTGACTGCCAAAGCAAGAAAATGCAGCTTGAAAAATGGTAGGAGAACCTTGTAGCACCCTTGCTCCCTGGAACAGCATGGGACCAGCCTGAGCTATCATGTGGTTCCCTGGCCCTGTTCCAGAGGAAGCAGAGTAAACCCTACACACATACTACGGTGATTGTATGCCAGTGTCAATCTATCTGGTGAAAGCTTGAAAGACTGAACAAGGAAACTTGCCTCAGACACAACATCCCAGAACTTGTTCTGCAGGAAAACGCAGATTGCAGAGCTAAAGCAGTATAAGAAATAATTAAGTTAAGGCCGCCTGGGGCAAAGGATTACCAGCATTAAGACATAAAACAGAACACCAAGCAGGGGCTGAAAGTCTAGGAGTACTCTAGGAAGTAAAGGGAGCCTTTAAATTCCTATAAACAGGAATCCCTAAGGCATTAGCAAGACAGGAAAAGGAGAAGAAGCAGGCTCCAGGAGCATATAAGACAGCGAGGACCCTGCACTTCATATTCACCTTTGGATGATCTTCTTGACAGCATGCTAAGCTCTGAGTAAGACCATCAGTCAAAACAGAGTCAATCTGCAAAGATGGTGGAAGGTGCTTTTTGTACTGGTTTATTTTATTTAGCTCCTAGCACAAGGAAATCTCTGCCATATCACTATCTGGATACAAACTTAAGGAACAGATAGCTCAGGGTCAAAATCCCAGAGCTACTACTTTTAAATATTAAAAGGTATAGTGTGAAACAAAAATTACAAACCAAAGAAAGAAACAAGAAATGATGGCCCATCCAAAGAAACAAGATAAAAATTCAGAAAACATCAAGGAAGAGGACCAGACTTTGGACATACTGGACAATGACTTAAAAAAATGATGCTTAATGCTAAAGGAGAGAAAGGAAAACAAGGAAAAAGAACAAAAGGATATGAGGGAAAAAAAATGAATGAACAATATGAGGATCTCAATAGACAGACATTTTAAAAAGGAACAAGACAGAATTACTGGAGTTGAACAAAGTAACAAAAATAAAAAATTTCCTAGAATTTCAACAGCATATTGGAGCTGGCAGAAGAATCAGTATCTCAAAGACAAGACAATGATTCAAGCTGAGAAGTAGAAAGAAAAAGCATTAAAAAGAGCAAACAGGGTCTAAGACAGCTGTGGAACTCTATGAAGTGTACCCATACAGTATTGTGGAAGTTTCAGAGGATAAGAAAGAGAGAAGGGATACAAAGAATATTCAAAGAAGTAATGGCAGAATACTTCCCAAATTTAATGAAAGACACAAAGAGCACACATAAGAAGCCCAATGAACTCCAGACTCGCTAAACTCGAAGATAACCATGCCCAAACACATAGTAATGAAACTACTGAATGCCAAGGACAAAGAGAGAGCTCTGAAAGCTGCAAGAGAAAAGCAATGTGTTATGTACCAGGGAGTCTCAATAAAATTATGTGCCAATTTCTCATGAAAAACCATGGAGGCAGAAAGGCAGTAGGATGAAAGATTTAAAATGCTGAAAGTAAACAATTGCCAAGCAAGGGTTTTATATCTGGTGAGATTTTCTTTCAAAAATGAGGGAGAGATAAAGACATTCCCCACATAAACAAAAGTTGATGGAGTTCATCACCACAAAACCTACCCTACAAGCAATGCTAAAAGGAGTTGTTAAGATCAAAAGGCAAAAGGACACTAGCCAGTGAATTGAGGTGACATAAAGACAAAGACTTCTAGTAAATGCCAGTACTACTATATTAAATTTTTTGCTATGTAAGTCCACTTCCTACTTCCTACAGATGCTGAAGTGTAAATTGCATAAAAAGTAAAGATGAATCTATGGTTCTGGACACACAATGTATAAAGATATCATCTGTAAAAAGAAAAACAAAAAGGCAGGGTTGGTGGAGGGGTACAGGAACAGTATATGTGTATGCTATTGAAGTTGGTATTGAGTTAAACCTGACTATTATAGATTTAGGATGTTAAATTTAAACCCCATGGTAAACATAAAGAAAATATATCAAAAACATATAAAGAAAGAAATAAGGGACTTAAAAATGGTACAATGCAAAAATAAAAAATAAAGATGAAAGTAGGCATTAATAGAAGAACTGAGGGACAAAAAAAGGTGTAAGATTTACAAAGAACAAATAGCAAACTGGCAGTAAAGAGTTGTGCATTATCAATCATTACATTACATGTAAATGGATTAAATTCTCCAGTCAAAAGGCAGTATTGAAAGAATGGATAAAACAGGATAACCCAACTATAAGCTGTTTATAAGAGACTCACCTTAATTTCAAACACACAAGTAGGTTGAAGGTGAAAGGATGGAAAAACTATACAATGCAAATAGTAAACAAAAAAGAGCAGGGTAATGATACTAATATCAGAAAAGATAGGTTTTAAGTAAAAAAAAAAAAAAAAGGATATTGCTTACCAAAAGTTTTGATAGAGGAGTAGAGTGTATTAAAAAGAATCATCTGGAAATTACTGAACTAAAATTACCATTGAACTTTAGTGGGAACTGCCTTCGCACCATAAATAAATAAGGAACCTGTAAAAATACATGAAACAATTATTTTTAGATACTGGGCAATAGATCACTGAGAAAAGGGAAGCAGATGAGAACACCATATAATTGCACTTCCTTAACATTAAAAAGGAATTCCAAGTCCACAGTGCAGGAAGGGGGAAACTAAACAAGAGTCCAGTGGTCTCACAGAAGTGAGGAGACAGAGACTGGAGTTCAGAAAGGCTAAGGCAGCTAGAATTTGTGTAGAGAATTAGAAAGAAGGAGCTGAATGGAGAGGACTGCAAGTATTTGCCAAGGGGTACCCTTGAATCTTTGCCTAAATACTAATCATCACAAAAATATTTATGAGGGACAAAAAAGGTCACTATATATGGAAAAAGAGGTCAATTCAATGAGAAGACATAACAATTATAAATATATATATGCACATAATGGCAGAGCTCCAAAAATGTATGAAACAAATACTGACAGATTTGAAGGGAGAAACAGATGGTTCTACATTAATAGTAGGAGAGTAATACACCACTTTCAATAATGGTTAGAACATCTAGATAGCAGATCAATAAGAAAACAGAAGACTTGAACGATACCCTAAGACAACCAGACCTAACAGACACATATAGAAAACTTCACCCCAAAACAGCAAAATATACATTCCTGACTAGTGCACATAGGTCATTCTTCAGGACAAATCATACGTTAGGTCATAAAACAATTCTCAATAAATTCAAATATACTGAATTCATACAATGTATCTTCTCTGGCCACAAGAGAATCAAGCAAGAAATCAATAAGAGGGAGAATGGGAAAATTCATAAATGTGAATGTACCTAATCTGTTATTAACAGAGTTTCAAAACACACAAAGCAAATACTGTCAGAATGAAATGGATAAAGACAAAATTTGTAATCATAGTTCAGGATTTTAACATCCTTTTCTCAGTAATTGAAAAGACAAGCAGACAAAAGACATAGGAAAGATTTGGAAGGAAGGAAGATTTGATCAACACTGACAACCACCATTATCTAACTGATATTATAGAACATTACATCCAGATTTCTTCAAGATGGCAGAGTAGGGAGCCCTAGGATTCAGTTCTTCCTCCAGGGCAGCTAGTAAATAGCCAGGTACTGTTTGAAACAACTGTTTGGGGAGCTCTGGAAGCAGAACTAGATAACATCCAGGGAAGAGTGGAAGGTAGAAACTGATAAACTGCAATGAAGATATGTGAGTAGATCTCTTCATGCTGTGGAAGCTGGTGTCCATCCCCCAATGGTGTAGCCGGCTATCTTGGGAGATACTCTCTGGCTGGAAATAGAAACCCTCTTTCCCAAGAACAGGAGGCGGTGCATGCACAGCTGGGCAGATTGTGGCTTTTGATTAGCAAATTTGGATTGCTGGATTCCAGCTCTGAACATAGCTAAACTTTCAACCTCCCCAGGACAAAAAGCAGCTGGCAGCCTGTTTCAATCCCCCATGTGGCAGGAAGACACACAGGAACTTTTCAGGGCAATGGGGAACAGTTTCTTGAAGGGCAGCACTTTCCAAGAAAAGTGGGTGTGTGTGGGGGGGGTGTCATGGCCTTGTACAGTTTGTGGCTGTTGATTAGAGATCTCAGACAGCAGGGTCTGAGATCTGAGCAACAGTTTTAACCCACCCTGGCCAAAAGCAGCTGGCAGCCTCTATCACAACCATGCCTCCAGCAGGAGTTGGTTGAGAATTAAAGGCACAATACCACTGTGGGGAATAGCTGGCTAAAGAGTGCCATATGCTGGACACACCAGGAAAGCACATTTTTGGGAAGCCATCATAGAGAAGATTGGCATCCTTCCAGGTCTCCTCCCCTGGACACTATGGAACTGATCTACACCCCTCTTTGTGGGTCCTTGGGCCGGTTTTGACTGGGAAAACTGACTTGGGAAAGTCCTCCCAAGGGGAACCCTCCTCCCAGAATCAGCCCTCCAAGTAAAAGCAGCTAGAGATAATGAAAGGAGTGTTAAAAAAAATTCCGAACAATTAAATATGAGTTATTCTAAAGATCTAAAATAAGGTGAACCAAGTATCAAAGAAGATCTTTAGCACAAAGCCAATAAACAAGAAAATCCTAGGCAAGAGAGAGAAACTGACCTCCACAGTAAACTCATCAAGAAAATCAGATGCCTAGACACCATCTAAATACTTACAAACCTTACTAAGAAACAGGAAGGTATGGCCCAAAGAAACAAATGAAAACTTCAGAAGAAATACAGGATTTGAAACAACTAATCAAAGATATTCAAACAAATCTTCTAAATCAGTTCAAGGAGATGAAGGAAAATATGGCAACAGAGATGAAGGATATTAAGAAGACAGTGGGTAAGCCTATAGAAGAATTTGAAAGTATGCCCAAAACATGACAAAATGAAAGGCACAATAGAAAAGAAAAAATACACTAGAGGCATACACAGCAGATTTGATCAGGCAGAAGAAAGAACAGTGAACTAGAGGATAGAACATTTAAAATCTTAGAAGAACAGAGAAAAGTAAGGAAAAAATGGAGCAGGTTCGCAGGGAATTGAGTTACAGCATGAAGTACACAAATATATGCATCTGGGTGTCCCACAAGGAGAAGAGAGGGAAAAGGGGGCAGAAAGAATATTTAAGGATATAATAGCCGAAAACTTTCCAACTCTTGTGAAAGAAAAGTACAAGTCGAAAAAGAGCAACACACTCCAAACGGAAAAAATCCTAATAAACCTACTCCAAGACACATTCTAATCAGAATGTCAATGTCACTGATAAAGAGAGAATTCTGAAAGCAGCAAGAGAAAAGTGATTCATCACATACCAGGGATGCTCAACTAGACTGCCAATTTCTCATCAGAAACCAGTGGTATGATATATTTAAGGTATTGAAAGAGAAAAACTGCCAGCTAAGAATTCTTTATCTGGCAAAACTGTCCTTCAGAAATTAGGAAGAGTTTAAAATATTCACAAATAAACATAAACTGAGAAAGTTCACTTACAAGAGACCTGCCCTACAAGGAATACTAAAGGGAATGCTACAGGCTGAAAGGAAAAGACAGGGCAGAGTGACTTGGAGAAGAGTACAGAAATGAAGGAAATCATTAAGGGTAACTAAAAGAGTTAAAAAAAAAAAAGAGACAAAAATAAGATATGACATATAAAAGCCAAAGGACAGAATGGTTGAAGTAAGTATAGCCTTTACAGTAATAACACTGAAAGTTAATGGATTAAACTCTCCAATAAAAAGACACAGATTGGCAGAATGGATAAAATATAATCCATCTATATGCTGCCTACAAGAGACTCACCTTAGACCCAAGGACACAAACAGGTTGAAAGCGAAAGGTTGGAAAAAAGATCTTCTACGCAAACAATAACTGGAAAAGAACTGGGATGGCTAACACTATTATTGGACAAAATAGACTTTAAATGCAAAACTGTTAAAAGAGACAAAGTAGGACATTATATATTAATAAAAAGGGCAATCTACCAAGAAGAAATAACAATCATAAATATTTATGAACCTAAGTATGGTGCCACAAAATACATGAGGCAAACACTGGCAACAATGACGGGAGAAAAAGACATCTCTACAATAATAGCTGGAGACTTCAAATCATCACTCTCATCATTAGATAGAACATCTAAACAGAGGATCAATAAGGAAACAGAGAACTTGAATAACATGATAAAAGAACTAGACCTAGCAGATATTTACAGAACAGGGAACCCCACAACAGCAGTATATACATTCATCTCAAGTGCTCGTGGATCTTTCTCCAGGATAGACCACATAGGCCATAAAACAGATCTCAATAAACTTAAAAACACTGAAATTATTACAAAGCACTTTTTCTGATCACAATGGAATGAAGCTGGAAATCAATAACAGGTGGACAACTGGAAAATTCACAAATATTTGGAGGTTAAACAATACATTCAATCAGTGGGTCAAAGAAGAAATTACAAGACAAATCAGTAAATATCTTGAGATGAATGAAAATGAGAACAAAACATATCAAAACTTGGTGTATGCAGTGAAGTCAAGTGTTGAGAGGGAAATTTATAGCACTAAACACCGACATTAAAAAGAGGAAAGAGTTAAATTGAAGACCTAACGGCACACCTGGGGGAACTAGAAAAAGAACAGCAAACCAGCCCCAAAGCAAGCAAAAGAAAATAAATAACAAAGATTAGAGAAGAAATAAAAGAAATTGAGAATTAAAAAAAAAAGAGAGAATCAGCAAAACTAAATGTTGGCTCTTTTTGAGAAAATCAATAAAATTGGCAAACCTCAGCTAGAGTGAGAAGAAAAAAAGGGAGGAGATGCAAAGAAATATATCAGATATGATGGGGGTGGGGAGCATTACTACTAACTCAACTGAAATAAAAAAGACCATAAAAGAATACTATGAACAATTGTATGCCAACAAACTAAACAACTTAGATGAAAGAACATTACATCCAACAACCACAGAAAATGCATTTTTTAGAAGTGCACATGCAAACATTCTCCAGGATGGTTGTGCCAGTTTGAATATATTGTGTCCCCCAAATGCCATTATCTTTGATGTAATCTTGTGTGGGCAGACATTATCAGTGTTGATTAGATTGGAATTCTTTGAGTGTTACTGTGGAGATGCACCCCACCCAACTGTGGGTGATAACTCTAATTGGATAATTTCCATGGAGTGTTGGCCCGCCCATTGGGTGGGTCTTGATCAGTGGAGCCATATAAATGAGCTGACAGGCAGAGGGAACTCAGTGCAGCTGTGAGTGATGTTTTGAAGAGGAGCTACAGCCAAGAGGGACACTTTGAAGAAAGCACAAGAGCTGCAGATGAGAGACAGTTTGAAGATGGCCATTGAAAGCAGACTCTTGCTCCAGAGAAGCTGAGAGAGGACAAATATCCCAAGTGCAACTAAGAGTGACATTTTTGAGGAACTGCAAGCTAGAGAGGAACGTCCTGGGATAAAGCCATTTTGAAACCAGAACTTTGGAGCAGATGCCAGCCACGTGCCTTCCCAGCTAACAGATGTTTTTCAGACACCATTGGCCATCCTCCAGTGAAGGTACCCAATTGCTGATGTATTACCTTGGACACTTTATGGCCTTAAGACTGTAACTGTGTAACCAAATAAACTCCCTTTTATAAAAGCCAATCCATTTCTGGTGTTTTGCATTCCAGCAGCATTAGCAAACTAGAACAATGGTCAAAAGTAAGTCTCACTAAATTTCGAAAGGTTGAATATACTACAGAATATGTTCCTGACCTTAGTGGAATGAAATTAGAAATAAATAAGACATATGGAAAATCTTTAAATATTTTAGAAATTATATGAGACTCTTTTAAATAACACTTAGATCAAAGAAGAACACACAAGAGAAATAAAAATGAAAAAAAAAAAGTTAAAATTTGAGGGATGTAGCTAAAGCAGTGCTTCGAGGGTATAATGTTCATATTAGAAAAGAAAGATTTTACCTTAAGAAGCTAGAAAAAGTGCAAAATAAACTCAAAGTAATAAAAAGGAATTAAGTAAGATGAGAGCAGGAATCAATGAAACAGAAAACACAGAAAATTAACAAAGCCAAAATTGTTTTGAAAAGATTAATTAAATCAGTGAACTCCTAATAAAAAACAGAGAAAAGAAACAAATTACAAATACCAGAAACAAAAGAGGGACTCTTATTATATACCTCATAGACACTGAAAGAATACAAAGGAATATTATATACACGTTTATGCTGAAAACATTCCACAACTTAGTTAACATGGAACCATTTTTTGAAAAACACAACTTAAAAAGGGGAGAAAAGAATAAAGAGAAAATATGAATTGCCTTCCATCTATTAGAGAAATTGAATTTGTAATTTAAAAAAAATCTCCACAAAGCTCCAAGCCCTGATGGTTTAGTGGTGAATTTCATCAAACACTTAAAGAAGGAATTTAAGGAACTTAAAGAATAAATAATGCCAGTCTTGCAAAAAACACTTTCATAGTGAAGAAGGAACTCATTTATGGGACTCACATAATCCTAATACCAAAACGTGACCAATTTATTACAATTTATTACAAGAAAATAAAATTGACATTAGTATATGGAACATGAATATGTAAACCATTAACAAAATATGTGCAAAAAGAATCTGGTGACATAGTCTATCCTAGAAATGCACAGTTGGTTTATCATTTGAAAAGTCAATCATTTAAGTCACCATATTAATAGCATAAAGTACATAAAACATCTGGTCATCTTCATAGATGCAAAATAATGCATTTGACAAAATTCAACATTCATTCATGATTAAGACTGCTCAGAAAATTAGGAATAGAAGAAAACTCCTTCAACTTGACAAAGAACATCCATGAAAACCCTACAGCCATTACCTTAACTAATAGTGAAATACTCAACACTGTCTTCCTAAGATTGAGAAAGCAAGATGTCCACTCTCATCACTTCTAGCTAACATTTTATTGGAAGACCTAACCAGTGCAATAAAGCAAGAAAAAGAAATAAAAGGCAGAAAGAGGAAAAAGAAGAAAATATGCCTTCATTTGCAGATAACATGATTGATAACAAGGAAAATTCTAAGGAATCTACCTCTCCCAAATTAGAATAGGCAAATTTAGTAAAGTCACAGGTTATGAGATAAATGTACAGAAATCAATTTCATTTTTAAATACTATCAGCAAACAGAAAACAAAATTAAAAATTATTTACAATAGCATCACAAATTATTCTAGAGGTAAATTTAACAAAAGACACGTAAGACTAATGTTACACTAAATCCACAAAACATTACTAAGAAAAAAGATAAAATCTAAATAAATGCATATATATCATCTTAATAAATTGCAAAACTCAAAATATTAAAATGTTGATGCTCACCAAATTATTCCATAGTTCAATGAAAGGCAATCGAAACAAATCCCCAACTGACAAGTTCATTTTATAATGGACATGAAAATGCAAAGGACTTTGAATATCAAAGGCAATTTTGGAAAAGAAAAACAAGGGTGAAAGACTGATACTACCTGGTTTCAAGACTAACTATTAAAATACAGCTGGTTCTCAACTCCATCACTATTTCCATTTTAGGTCAGATACTGGGGTGGGGAGGGGGCTTGTTTAGCAGCATCCTTGTCCTATAGATGCCAGTAGTATACCCCTAGTAGTAACAACCAAAATGCCTCTAAACATCACCAGATGTCCACTCTAGGGCAAAACTGCCTGCATCTGAGAACCTCTAAGATATAGTAAACAAGAAAGTGTAGCGCTGGTATAAGGATGGGCAAATAGATTAATACAAGACATTGGAGTACAGAACATCAACCATTATGCAGCCAATTGATTTTCAACAAATAAGCCAAGGCAAATATTGAAGACAGGAAAGTCTTAATCAAGAAGGCACTGAACAATTAGCCAAATTTATGGGGAAAAATGAACCTCATTCTCTACTTCATACCACACAACAAAACGAATTCTATATGAATCAGAGACCTAAACTTAAAAGGTAAAACTATGAAATTTGTAAGAAAAACGGGAGAATATAATCATAACCTTGGGTAGGCAAAAATTTCTTAGGAAAAAAACAAAGCTAGCACCAACAATTAAAGAAAAAATTGATAAATTAGACCATCAAAAATTTAAAAGTTCTTCTCATCAGAAGTCACTGATAAGAAAGAAAATGAAAAGATAAACCTCAGACTTTGAGAAAATATTCTCAGTACATTATCTGACAATGAAGTTGTATAAGAATATATAAAGAACTTTACAACTCACTCTGGAAAGATCACCAACTTTTAAAAAATGTAAGCAAAAAACCTGAACAGACATGTTACAAACGAAAATAAACGGCCAAAAGTATATGAAAAGATGCTCATTTGACATCAGTTTTAATGGAATGAAAACTAATTGTTATGGTCCACTATACAACCAGTAGAAAGGCTACTGAAATATTGAATATTGGGAATGATGTGAAACAACTTGAACCTTTATATATGTTGCTGGTTTAAAAAACTGGCAGTTCTTATAAAGTCGGAAAACCACCCTACCTCCCAGCAACTCCACTTTTATGTAATTAACCAAGAGAAATAAAAATGTATGACTATAAAAAGACTTTTACAAGAATGTTTATAGCAGCTTTATTCATAATACTCACACATTGTTAACAACAAAAATGTCTATCCATAGGAAAATGGTCATACAAATCATGTTAAGAAAGACTTAGTGATACAAACATTAATCTATTTCATACATGTTATATTGAGTAGAACAAACTAGACACAAAAGACTATATGTATAGTGTATGATTTCATCTATATTAAGTTAAAGAACAGGCAAAACAAATCTAAAGGAACACAAATCAAGAGTGGCTACATATAGAGGGTAAAGTCTGGCTGGAAGAGGGCACAGGGTAGTTCACTGAACGATTAAAATATTCTATATATTGGTTGGGGTATATGTTATATGGGTCTATATTTTATCAGAACTCATCAAATTGCATACTTCAGATCTGTGCATATATACATATATTTACTGCAATTGAAAAATAAAATATGTAAAATGGCAAAATATGAAATATTTTAAATAAACCTTATCTGAGTATATACCTAATTTGATCATATCTGAATTTACATCTATTAAAAAGAGTTTCAAATTTCCTCTGCTAGATATTGTGTGTGACAGCTACAAATGCATGCTCAATACCAACAGCAGCACAGCGCTCTGTGACATGATTTTTTGAAATCTTGGAAAAGTTCAAAACTAAGGATAATCTTCCCTCAATTTACATTATGGTTTCATTTCTAGAAAATCTGGTATAAATCAGAATAGATTAAAAAAAATTTCTTACATATAAATAGAAAATAGAATTAAGTGCTATGCTTAGATATTTATGAAAGGTATTTCACCAACATGGTGCTGGTATGAATATCCAAAACTAATAACGGAGGTGGGACAATGTTATGTGAGACTGTCTCATGCACTAAATTGTCTAGCATTCCTAAATAATAGTATCTATACTTTCCCGTCTTTGTGATGGCCAAAAATCTCCCCCACAAATTTCTAAACACCCTCTGTGTTATGGTATCAGACTGGCTGAGAAGCACTGATTTAAACAAATAACAAGGGGATGAAAATATGGCCGGGAGCAAGAGATATCACCAAGAAAAACTGAAAAACAAACAAAAAGAATTCTTAGAAACTAAAAAAAAGAAATAATTGAATAAAAACTTAATGGATGGCTTAAAAACAGATCAGAAACAGTGAAAAGACTGTTAAGAACTTTTACTTCCAGCAGTATGGCCAATCAAGTGTTCTGAAGAACACCTGGATAAAACATGCTTTTTCATGCATTGCTGATCTAGCAGAAAGTAAGGGAAATATCACCCAAACAAGCAACAAACCTTGAGGCAAGCCAGAGCAAGGAACAGTGAGTTATAAGCAAACAGGTAAGTGGGGCTGCCCTAAGGGCCAATGCTGATATTAGTGCTGTAAAAGGCTATGAAATCTTGGGCTGAGCATCTGAAAATTCACTCCCACATCAAGGCAGTGATCCTTGAAATGGGTTATGGTGGTCATGGCAGTGGCAACTCCTACCTATCTCCTGGCAAAAGTAAACACAACTCCCTCTAAAGGAAAACTTTCCAGATTTCAGATTGTACTGTTTTCACTGACTATAATCAAATATGTATGAGTTCAAAATTAAAGATCATGAAACACTAAGAAATAAACCACCATGAGTGAGGATCCGCAAAACATCACACTGCAGATTAAGTCCTCATGGTAGGAATTCAAGGGAAATGCTAAAAGATTTTTAAAAATTACATACCCTCTGAACTACTGAGGGGGAAGGTGGAACAAGAAAACAAACAAACTCAACAGACGAACAAAGAAGAAAGGAGAACATCCACAATAGCAACAAACACAAACAGAAAAATTCAGGCAAATGGACAGCACATAGTAAAAATATATCAATAATGACAGTAAACATACCAGTTTAAATGTAGAGATTGTCAGATTAGATTTAAAAAAGAAAAACAGCTATATGTTGTTTAAAGAGGCATATAAAACAAGGATATAAACAGATTGAAAGGAAGGAAATGGAAAAAGGTATAGCAAGCAAATATTAACCAAAAAAAAAAACTTGTTATATATAACAATAAGAAAAAAATAGACTCTGAGGTAAAAATATATTGTTATGAATAGAAAGGGATGCTATATAATGAGAAATGGTTCAATTCCCAATGTAAATTACATACATACACACACACAAATGGACAGTTCTGGAGGGAGAAATTAACAAGTCCACAAACTTCAGGATAATAATTTGAACAAACCAGCTGTAAAGGATATTTTAGGATAATTTGGAGGAAATTTCAATATGGTATGGTTTTCAGATAAGACAAAACTGAATAGGAATGGAAAGGAAAAGATTAATGACTACAAAAACAGCAGGTTATAGAAATACATAAACACGCACACACAAGCACACAAAGAAGATCCAGAAGACTACACACTAAGGTCTTCATTCTCTAGGATGAAAATATCATTTTTTTCCTCTTTGTGGCTTGTGTGTATTTTTTTTTTTTTATGGCCAATTCATTTTTTTATTCAATTTTATTGATATATATTCATACGCCATACAATCATCCAAAGTGTACAATCAATTGCCCACAGCACCACCACACAGTTGTGCATTCATCACTCCAATCCATGCCTCAAACATTTTCCTTGCACCAGAAAAAGTGAAAAGAAAAATAAAAAATAAAAGTTTATACCCAAAACACCTCCCACCCTATTTTTCACCCAGCTCCTGCCCCCAGTTTTCCACTCATCCATCCATACACTGGACAAAGGGAGTGATCCATAAGGCTTTCACAGTCACACTGTCACCTCCCGCACACTACATTGCTATACAATCATCTTCAAGAGTCAAGGCTAATGGGTTGCAGTTTGATAGTTTCAGGTATTCACCTCTAACTATTCTGATGCATTAAAATCTAAAACGGGTTATCTAGTTCTGGGGATGCCCAGAAATGACTATGGTCTGTTAATTTCTGATGGATGTAGTAGGAACAAGTTCACTGAAATGCTGCTATATTATGTAACTTTCTTGGGGTAAAGTAGGAACATGTTGGAAGTTAAGCAGTTATCTTAGGTTAGTTGTCTTTTTCTTACTCCCTTGTTATGGTTTCTTTGAAATGTTCTTTTATTGTATGTTTGTTTTCTTTTTAACTTTTTTTTTCATACAGTTGATTTAAAAAAGAAGGGAAAGTTAAAAAAAAAAAAAAGAAAAAAGACAAACAAGAAAAAAAAAAAAAAAAGATGTAGTGCCCCCTTGAGGAGCCTGTGGAGAATGCAGGGGTATTCGCCTACCCCACCTCCATGGTTGCTAACATGACCACAGACATAGGGGACTGGTGGTTTGATGGGTTGAGCCCTCCACCATAAGTTTTACCCTTGGGAAGATGGTTGCTGCAAAGGAGAGGCTAGGTCTCCCTATATTTGTGCCTAACAGTCTCCTCCTGAATGCCTCTTTGTTGCTCAGATGTGGCCCACTCTCTCTGGCTAAGCCAACTTGAAAGGTGAAATCACTGCCCTCCCCTCTACGTGGGATCAGACACCCAGGGAAGTGAATCTCCCTGGCAACGTGGAATATGACTCCCGGGGAGGAATGTAGACCCGGCATCGTGGGATGGAGAACATCTTCTTGACCAAAAGGGGGATGTGAAAGGAAATGAAATAAGCTTCAGTGGCAGAGAGATTCCAAAACGAGCCGAGAGATCACTCTGGTGGGCACTCTTACGCACACTTTAGACAACCTTTTTTAGGTTCTAAAGAATTGGGGTAGCTGGTGGTGGATACCTGAAACTATTAAACTACAACCCAGAACCCATGAATCTCGAAGACAGTTGTATAAAAATGTAGCTTATGAGGGGTGACAGTGGGATTGGGAATGCCATAAGAACCAAACTCCACTTTGTCTAGTTTATGGATGGATGTGTAGAAAAGTAGGGGAAGCAAACAAACAGACAAAGGTACCCAGTGTTCTTTTTTACTTCAATTGCTCTTTTTCACTCTAATTATTATTCTTGTTATTTTTGTGTGTGTGCTAATGAAGGTGTCAGGGATTGATTTAGGTGATGAATGTACAACTATGTAATGGTACTGTAAACAATCGAAAGTACAATTTGTTTTGTATGACTGCGTGGTATGTGAATATATCTCAATAAAATGATGATTAAAAAAAAAAAAATAAAACGGGTTATCTATATAGTGCATAAGAATGCCCACCAGAGTGGCCTCTTGACTCCATTTAGAATCTCTCAGCCACTGAAACTTTATTTTGCTTCATTTTGCATCCCCCTTTTGGTCAAGAAGATGTTCTCAATCCCACGAAGTCAGGTCCAGATTCATCCCCTGGGAGTCATATCCCACATTGCCAGGGAGACTTACACCCCTGGGAGTCAGATCCCATGTAGGGGGGAGGGCATATAGCCAATTTATTTTTTTTTTTTAATCATCATTTTATTGAGATATATTCACATACCACGCAGTCATACAAAACAAATTGTACTTTCGATTGTTTACAGTACCATTACATAGTTGTACATTCATCACCTAAATCAATCCCTGACACCTTCATTAGCACACACACAAAAATAACAAGAATAATAATTAGAGTGACAAAGAGCAATTGAAGTAAAAAAGAACACTGGGTACCTTTGTCTGTTTGTTTCCTTCCCCTATTTTTCTACTCATCCATCCATAAACTAGACAAAGGGGAGTGTGGTCCTTATGGCTTTCCCAATCCCATTGTCACCCCTCATAAGCTACATTTTTATACAACTGTTTTCGAGATTCATGGGTTCTGGGTTGTAGTTTCATAGTTTCAGGTATCCACCACCAGCTACCCCAATTCTTTAGAACCTAAAAAGGGTTGTCTAAAGTGTGCGTAAGAGTGCCCACCAGAGTGATCTCTCGGCTCGTTTTGGAATCTCTCTGCCACTGAAGCTTATTTCATTTCCTTTCACATCCCCCTTTTGGTCAAGAAGATGTTCTCTGTCCCACGATGCCGGGTCTACATTCCTCCCCGGGAGTCATATTCCACGTTGCCAGGGAGATTCACTCCCCTGGGTGTCTGATCCCACGTAGGGGGGAGGGCAGTGATTTCACCTTTCAAGTTGGCTTAGCCAGAGAGAGAGGGCCACATCTGAGCAACAAAGAGGCATTCAGGAGGAGACTGTTAGGCACAAATATAGGGAGACCTAGCCTCTCCTTTGCAGCAACCATCTTCCCAAGGGTAAAACTTATGGTAGAGGGATCAACCCATCAAACCACCAGTCCCCTATGTCTCTGGTCATGTTAGCAACCATGGAGGTGGGGTAGGCGAATACCCTGGCATTCTCCACAGGCTCCTCAAGGGGGCACTACATCTTTTTTTTTTTTTTTCCTTGTTTGTCTTTTTTCTTTTTTTTTTTTTTAACTTTCCCTTCTTTTTTAAATCAACTGTATGAAAAAAAAAGTTAAAAAGAAAACAAACATACAATAAAAGAACATTTCAAAGAGACCATAACAAGGGAGTAAGAAAAAGACAACTAACCTAAGATAACTGCTTAACTTCCAACATGTTCCTACTTTACCCCAAGAAAGTTACCTAATATAGCAACATTTCTGTGAACTTGTTCCTACTATATCCATCAGAAATTAACAGACCATAGTCATTTCTGAGCATCCCCAGAACATTAAATAGCTTATCTGTTCTTCTTGGATTATTGTTCCCCCTTCCTTAATTGCTCTCTACTGCTAGTTCCCCTACATTCTACATTACAAACCATTTGTTTTACATTTTTCAAAGTTCACATTAGTGGTAGCATATAATATTTCTCTTTTTGTGCCTGGCTTATTTCGCTCAGCATTATGTCTTCAAGGTTCATCCATGTTGTCATATGTTTCACCAGATCGTTCCTTCTTACTGCTGCGTAGTATTCCATCGTGTGTATATACCACATTTTATTTATCCACTCATCTGTTGAAGGACATTTGGGTTGTTTCCATCTCTTGGCAATTGTGAATAATGCTGCTATGAACATTGGCGTGCAGATATCTGTTCGTGTCACTGCTTTCCGATCTTCCGGGTATATACCGAGAAGTGCAATCGCTGGATCGAATGGTAGCTCTATATCTAGTTTTCTAAGGAACTGCCAGACTGACTTCCAGAGTGGCTGAACCATTATACAGTCCCACCAACAATGAATAAGAGTTCCAATTTCTCCACATCCCCTCCAGCATTTGTAGTTTCCTGTTTCTTTAATGGCAGCCATTCTAACCGGTGTTAGATGGTATCTCATTGTGGTTTTAATTTGCATCTCTCTAATAGCTAGTGAAGCTGAACATTTTTTCATGTGTTTCTTGGCCATTTGTGTTTCCTCTTCAGAGAACTGTCTTTTCATATCCTTTGCCCATTTTATAATTGGGCTGTCTGTACTATTGTCATTGAGTTGTAGGATTTCTTCGTATATGCAAGATATCAGTCTTTTGTCAGATACATGGTTTCCAAAAATTGTTTCCCATTGAGTTGGCTGCCTCTTTACCTTTTTGAGAAATTCCTTTGAGGTGCAGAAACTTCTAAGCTTGAGGAGTTCCCATTTATCTATTTTCTCTTTTGTTGCTTGTGCTTTGGGTGTAAAGTCTAGGAAGTGGCCGCCTAATACAAGGTCTTGAAGATGTTTTCCTACATTATCTTCTAGGAGTTTTATGGTACTTTCTTTTATATTGAGATCTTTGGTCCATTTTGAGTTAATTTTTGTGTAGGGGGTGAGGTAGGGGTCCTCTTTCATTCTTTTGGATATGGATATCCACCTCTCCCAGCCCCATTTGTTGAAAAGACCGTTATGGCTCAGTTCAGTGACTTTGGGGGCCTTATCAAAGATCAGTCGGCCATAGATCTGGGGGTCTGTCTCTGAATTCTCAATTCGATTCCATTGATCTATATGTCTATCTTTGTGCCAGTGCCATGCTGTTTTGGCAACTGTGGCTTTATAATAAGCTTCAAAGTCAGGGAGTGTAAGTCCTCCCACTTCGTTTTTCTTTTTTAGAGTGTCTTTAGCAATTTGAGGCATCTTCCCTTTCCAAATAAATTTGATAACTAGCTTTTCCAAGTCTGCAAAGTAGGTTGTTGGACTTTTGATTGGGATTGCATTGAATCTGTAGATGAGATTGGGTAGAATTGACATCTTAATGACATTTAGCCTTCCTACCCATGAACATGGAATATTTTTCCATCTTTTAAGGTCCCCTTCTATTTCTTTTAGTAGAGTTATGTAGTTTTCTTTGTATAGGTCTTTTACATCTTTGGTTAAGTTTATTCCTAGGTACTCGATTTTTTTAATTGCTATTGAAAATGGTATCTTTTTCTTGAGTGTCTCTTCAGTTTGTTCATTTCTAGCATATAGAAACATTACTGACTTAAGTGCATTAATCTTGTATCCCGCTACTTTGCTAAATTTGTTTATTAGCTCTAGTAGCTGTATCGTCGATTTCTCAGGGTTTTCCAGATATAAGATCATATCATCTGCAAACAATGACAGTTTTACTTCTTCTTTTCCAATTTGGATGCTTTTTATTTCTTTGTCTTGCCGGATTGCCCTGGCTAGCACTTCCAGCACAATGTTGAATAACAGTGGTGACAGCGGGCATCCTTGTCTTGTTCCTGATCTTAGAGGGAAGGCTTTCAGTCTCTCACCATTGAGTACTATGCTGGCTGTGGGTTTTTCATATATGCTCTTTATCATGTTGAGGAAGTTTCCTTCAATTCCTACCTTTTGAAGTGTTTTTATCAAAAAGGGATGTTGGATTTTGTCAAATGCTTTTTCAGCATCTATTGAGATGATCAATTGATTTTTCCCTTTCGAGTTTTTAATGTGTTGTAATACATTGATTGTTTTTCTTATGTTGAACCATCCTTGCATGCCTGGAATGAACACCACTTGGTCATGGTGTATAATTTTTTTAATGTGTCTTTGGATTCGATTTGCAAGTATTTTGTTGAGGATTTTTGCATCTATATTCATTAGGGAGATTGGCCGGTAGTTTTCCTTTTTTGTAGCATCTTTGCCTGGTTTTGGTATTAGATTGATGTTAGCTTCATAAAATGAGTTAGGTAGTGTTCCATTTTCTTCAATGTTTTGAAAGAGTTTGAGTAAGATTGGTGTCAGTTCTTTCTGGAAAGTTTGGTAGAATTCCCCTGTGAAGCCATCTGGCCCTGGGCATTTATTTGTGGGAAGATTTTTGATGACTGATTGGATCTCTTTGCTTGTGATGGGTTGGTTGATGTCTTCTATTTCTTCTCTGGTCAGTCTAGGTTGTTCATATGTTTCCAGGAAATTGTCCATTTCTTCTACATTGTCCAGTTTGTTGCCATACAGTTGTTCATAATATCCTCTTATAATTTTTTTAATTTCTTCAGGATCTGCAGTTATGTCACCTTTTTCATTCATTATTTTGTTTATATGGGTCTTCTCTCTTTTTGATTTTGTCAGTCTAGCTAGTGGCTTGTCAATCTTGTTGATCTTCTCAAAGAACCAACTTTTGGTGATATTTATCCTCTCTATTGTTTTTTTGTTCTCTATGTCATTTATTTCTGCTTTAATCCTTGTTATTTCTTTTCTTGTACTTGGTTTAGGATTGGTTTGCTGTTCATTTTCTAGCTTCTTCAGTTGATCCATTAGTTCTTTGATTTTGGCTCTTTCTTCCTTTTTAATATATGCGTTTAGTGCTATAAATTTCCCCCTTAGCACTGCTTTTGCTGCATCCCATAGGTTGTGGTATGTTGTGTTCTCATTTTCATTCGTCTCTATATATTTAGCAATTTCTCTTGCTATTTCTTCTTTAACCCACTGATTGTTTAGGAGTGTGTTGTTTAACCTCCAGGTACTTGTGAATTTTCTAAGTCTCTGATGGTTATTGACTTCTAATTGTATTCCATTGTGGTCAGAGAATGTGCTTTGAATAATTTCAATCTTTTTAAATTTATTGAGGCTTGTTTTATGTCCCAGTATATGATCTATTCTGGAGAAAGTTCCATGAGCACTAGAAAAGTATGTGTATCCTGGTGATTTGGGATGTAATGTCCTGTATATGTCTGTTAAATCTAATTCATTTATCAGATTGTTTAGGTTTTCAATTTCCTTATTGGTCTTCTGTCTGGTTGATCTATCTATAGGAGAGAGTGATCTGTTGAAGTCTCCCACAATTATTGTGGAAACATCAATTGCTTCCTTTAGTTTTGCCAGTGTTTCTCTCATGTATTTTGTGGCACCTTGATTGGGTGCATAGACATTTACGACTGTTATTTCTTCTTGCTGAATTGCCCCTTTTATTAGTATGTAGTGGGCTTCTTTGTCTCTCAAAACATCCCTGCATTTGAAGTCTATTTTATCTGAGATTAATATTGCTACACCTGCTGTCTTTTGGCTGTAGCTTGCATGAAATATTTTTTTCCATCCTTTCACTTTCAGTTTCTTTGTGTCCCTGTGTCTAAGATGAGTCTCTTGTATGCAACATATTGATGGTTCATTTTTTTTGATCCATTCTGCGAATCTATATCTTTTAATTGGGGAGTTTAATCCATTTACATTCAACGCCATAACCGTGAAGGCATTTCTTGAATCGGCCATCTTATCCTTTGGTTTATGTTTGCCATATTTTTCCCTCTCTCTATTAATATCCTTTATTGTACCCATACCGAATCTCTTTAGTACTGAACCTTTCTCCAAGTCTCTCTGTCCTGTCTTTGTTTCTCTGTCTGTAGGGCTCCCTTTAGTATCTCCAGTAGGGCAGGTCTCTTGTTAGCAAATTCTCTCAGCATTTGTTTGTCTGTGAAAAATTTAAGCTCTCCCTCAAATTTGAAGGAGAGCTTTGCTGGATAAAGTATTCTTGGCTGGAAATTTTTCTCACTCAGAATTTTAAATATATCGTGCCACTGCCTTCTCGCCTCCATGGTGGCTGCTGAGTAGTCACTACTTAGTCTTATGCTGTTTCCTTTGTATGTGGTGAATTGCTTTTCTCTTGCTGCTTTCAGAACTTGCTCCTTCTCTTCTCTGTTTGACAGTGTGATCAGTATATGTCTCGGAGTGGGTTTATTTGGATTTATTCTATTTGGAGTTCGCTGAGCATTTATGATTTGTGTATTTATGTTGTTTAGAAGATTTGGGAAGTTTTCCCCAACAATTTCTTTGAATACTCTTCCTAGACTTTTACCCTTTTCTTCCCCTTCTGGGACACCAATGAGTCTTATATTTGGATGTTTCATGTTATCTATCATATCCCTGAGGTCCATTTCGATTTTTTCAATTTTTTTCCCCATTCTTTCTTTTATGCTTTCATTTTCCATTCTGTCATCTTCCAGGTCACTGATTCGTTGTTCAACTTCCTCTAGTCTTGTACTATGAGTGTCCAGAGTCTTTTTAATTTGGTCAACAGTTTCTTTAATTTCCATAAGATCATCCATTTTTTTATTTAGTCTTGCAATGTCTTCTTTATGCTCTTCTAGAGTCTTCTTGATTTCCTTTATATCCCGTACTATGGTCTCATTGTTCATCTTTAGTTCTTTGAGTAGCTGCTCTAGGTGCTGTGTCTCTTCTGATCTTTTGATTTGGGTGCTTGGGCTTGGGTTATCCATATCGTCTGGTTTTTTCATATGCTTTATAATTTTCTGTTGTTTTTGGCCTCGTGGCATTTGCTGAACTTGATAGGGTTCTTTTAGGGTTTGTAGACCTATTGAAGTCCTTATCTCTAATTTATCAGATCTACAGCTTCGTGGAGTACACTTTCTCTAACTAACCAGCAGGTGGCGTCCACGAGCCACCTGTTCTCCACAAGCCAGTTCTCCCCTGCTTAGCCTTTTTGGTGAGTGGGGGAGTGAGTCTTGTGGGGCCCAATTGGTGTACCAAGCTTGCGTGTGTAGTTGGTGTTGCCTGCCCTGTATGTGGGGCGTGTTTCTGGGCAGTCGGGGAGGGGGGGTGGCCCTAACAATCAAATCTCCCTGATGATCCTAGAGTTTTAAAGCTGCTGCAATAGTCTAATCCTTCAGTTCAGTCCTGCCACAGTTTGTCTCTGCCACTGACCCACAAGTCCTTGGTATTGGCGTATGGCTCCTGAGACTTGCAAGTGGGCCCCTCTTCCAGGCTGTGCACCCCGGGTCCTCTGTTGAGGGATGACTGTGCTATGTCACAGGTGAGTGCCATCCCCCCAGGGCAGTTCTGGGCTGCTGGGCTGTGTAGGGAGGCTCCCAGTCTGCTGAAATGATGGCTGAATGGGGCTTTGTTAATTCACACTGCTCCACCTTCCCAACTCTGGGACAATCAGCTGAGGTTGCAGGGAAGGCTAATGTCCTCGCCCAGTTTTGTGGTGTGTGCCTGTTATTTGAAGCACTTCCGTCACACTGGGTTGTCTGGGGCAGCTCTGGGCTATGGGGCTGGCGATGGGCAGGAGTGTTTCCTGTCCACCAGGATGGTGGCTGTGAGCGGACACCCCCCTTTTCTTGGGAAGTTGTGGTGTTTAGTGAATTTTCTCAGCCACTGGATTATTGCCTTTTGTCTCAGAGCTCTCTTAGTTCTGCTCTTGACTTGACGTGCCCAAATTGCAATTCTTTGAAGCTTTCTGTATTGGGTTTCTTAGAGTAATTGTTTTAGAAAAAGAAAAAAGGATTGGAAAAAAAAAAAAAAAAAAAAGGGCCCTCCTCAGAGATCTAATGGGTTATTGAAGTGCTAATAGACAAAGCAACCAGGGCCATTAAGGGAAGGTCCACAGGGCAGAGAGATCAGCTTTTCTTCAGGATTTGCATATGCGCCTCAAGGCCTGAGCTCCGCCCTTCCCCTTTCTGTGTTCATCAGAACTCCAAAAATCCTCTGCTTTTATTTTGGAGTTTTTCGTGTTTTTTTTTTTTTTTTTTTTTTCTATGCCTGTCTCCTCTCTGCTGGGCTGGCAGCTCTCAGATTCTCTGGTGTCTGGTCTCAGTCTATCTATGGTTGGAGTATGGATCAGTAGAATGAGTTTCCGATAAGGGCTACCACTGCAGTTCTCCCTTCTCCTTCCTGGAGTTGGCAGCCCCTCCTCCCATGGGACTGAGCCTGGCAGGGAGGGGCGCGGGTCCCCTGGCCGCAAAAACTTACAGATTTCGCTGATCTCAGCAGTTCGACATTTTCATGAGTGTTGTATGAAGTATGCCCAAAGACAGATTGCTCTGTGGTGTCCAGTCCACGCAGATCCTGGCTTTCTACCTACTTTCCTGGAGGAGTAACTAAAACTTGCAGCTCACCAGTCTGCCATCTTGCCCCGCCCAGCCCGGCTTGTGTGTATTTTTAAGTTTTATATAATGTTCATGTATTGCCTCTATAGTATCAATGATCATTTAAAAAAATTAACAAACTAAAAAAAACTTCCCAACCAAGATATAGTGTTTTATAGTATGCTGTCATTCATGAAAATAGAATATACATTTGTAATCAATTGCATAGACATTTAAAAATCTCTACAATATTAAATAGACACAATAATAAACAAGAAACTAAGAATAGGCATTAACTTATTGGAGGCAAGAACACAGTAGTCTGCACTTTCATACATAATTTGATGATTAAACTATGTGAAAGTATTATTTATTCAAAACTTAAAAATAAAACAAAGAATTAAAGGTAAAAAGTCTGAAAAAAATTCAAAAATTATAGAATATCCAAAAAATTGTATTATCATAAGGAGTGTTAAGATCATTACATAATATTTTAATTTTCTTAAGCATTGATGTATTTTTCAAGCTTTCTACAGCAAAGTTATATTTTTAAATTAAAACTATATTATCTTAAAAACAGTTATTGTGAACCTATAAAATAGAGCTGCTGTTTTTAATGAAATGTTGCATATATCACATAAAATAATTTGAAAAACTTTAATATCAACTCCAAATACCTGAAGGATAAGGAGAAACTTGAAAAATCATCTGTTCTAGTTTGCTTGAGCTGCTGTTATGCAAAATACCACAAATGGATTGGCTCTTCTAAAGAGGATTTATTACGTTACAAATTTACAGTTCTAAGGCCATAAAGTGTCCATACTAAGGCATCAACAAGAGGACACCTTCACTGAAGGCCAGTGGTGTCCAGAACACCTCTGTCAGCTGGGAAGGCACATGGCTGGTATCTGCTAGTCTTTTGCTCCTGGGTTATGTTTCAAAATGACTTTCTCCAAAAATATCTCTGGGCATCTGTCTTAGCTCCTTTCTCTCAGCTCCTCTGCATCCTTGCTTCTTTCTCCCAGGATGTTTCTCTCTAAGCATCTGGGGGTCCTCTCTTAGTTTCCCCAGGGCAAACTGGGCTTCATCTTTTAGCTTAGCATTTCCAAGCAGATCTAAGCATCAGCAAGCATCTTGGCCTATGTTGGCTCTTAGCTTCTCTCTTACATACTCCAGTGAACTAATCAAGACCCACCCTGAATGGGTGGGGCCATTATCTCCACAGAAATAATCTAATCAAAATATTACTCACATGGAGTCACATCTCCATGAAAACACTCAATCAAAAGTTTCCACCCTAATTAAAAGACTAATAAATCTGCCCCCACAAAATTGCATTAAAGAACATGGCTTTTTGGCGGACATAATATATCCAAACTGGCAAATCTTCTAACCAAATGACTCTTAGTTGTTTTAATGATGATACTTTATGTTTTAATTTCAATCTCTTTTTTCCCAAACTGAGAACAAAAAGACTATATGGCATGTATAATAAAAATGATCAGAGTGATTCTTCTTCCTAGAGAAGAAGTAGTCATCTAATCTAATTCTCTCATTATATAGGCACTAGAAATATCCCTTGTTAAAGCAAGCCAACAGTGACTTCCATCATGCCAAATCCAATGGCTGCTTCTCATCTCCCCTTCTCAGCAGCATTTCAGTTAATCACCTTCTCCTTCTGAAAACATTTCTTCACCTGGCTTGTGAGGAACCCCTTTCCTGGTTTTCCTTCCCTGTCCACCGTTTCTTAAGCCATACCATCTATTCCCAATCTCTAAACTGTTCTCAGTCCCTCTCTTCTCAGAATGCTCTCATCCATCCCCATGGCTTTCAATACTGCTAGTATACTGATGGCACCCAAATTTTTATCTCCAGCCCCAACCTCCACCCTGAACTTCAGAAAGAATCCCCCAAATGTCTGTCTGAACCCCTATGTTTTAGGCAGCTCAGACTTACTATATTCAAAACAGCACACTTGATTTCCCAAATCCCAACTCCGCTTGTCCCCAAATTATCTAAGTAAAATGCACCATCCTTCAGCCAACTGCTCACACCAGAAACTAGGAATCATCCTAATTCTTCTCTTTCCCTTGTACTCCATGTCCAATCTATCGGCAATTTTTGTTGGCTCATTCAAAATGCGTCCAGAGTCTGAAAACTTCTTACCATGTCCACAGCCATGTCCCTGGTTGAAGCCATCATCTTGATGGCTTTCACCAACCTGCATTATTGTAACAGCATCCAGACTGATCTCCCTGCTTTTTTTCTTGCCTTACCATAGTCTGTTTTGCACACAGCAGACAGAGTGATCTTTGTAAAACAAAAAAGCGACATGTCACTGCCTTCCTCAAAACCCTTCAATGGCTATCCATCCCACCAAGAATAAAATCAATCGTTCATAAACAACCATGGCCCACACAGCCCTCTATAATCTGGCCCCAACCAATCTCTCGGCCCTTACCTTGGACCTCTCTCTCATCAGTCACTTCTCTCTCACAGTCACAATGGCCAGCCTGTGGCTCCTCAAACACGCTAAATTCATTACTGCCTCAAAGTCTTTGCATGGGCTTTCCTCCTGAATAGAAAGCACTTCCTCCAGATCTTCACAAGCCTGGTTCTTTCACTTAACACAAGTTTCTGCTCAAATGTCACCTCCTTAGGCATTTCCCGACCACTTGATCCACATCATTCCTACCACTACTTTACCCATTATTCTATTATAGTTTACTTCACAACAGTTACCACTGCTTGACACTATAATTTTGGGGATATATCTGTTTTTGCTTATCTGTCTGACATTCTAAAATGTTTGCTCCAGGATGGCCAGACCCTTATATATCTCATTCTCTACTGCATGTTCTGTGCCTAGAACAATGCCTGGCACTTAGTAGGTACTCAAGAAAAGTTGGTGGAATGAATGAATGAAGTACAGATGAGGAAACTGAGGCCCAAAGAAAGTTACTTGCCCAAGGTCACATTATTTTATTCAATACAACATACTTATTGAGTACTTTTATGTCAGACTTTGTGCTTGGAATGAGAAATACAGTGATAAATAATGCAGATCAGATTCTTGCTTCATGGAGAAAACACTTAACAGAATTCAGATTTTAGGTCTCAGAGTCTACTGCTCTTTCTGTAATACCCCACACTTTTAAACTTTTTAGAAGTCCCTTGAGAAAGCCAAACAAAGCCAGAATACAACATTTCTCAACAATTCAATTACAACTATGTTTCCCTCTTTGGCTGTTTTATTTATTAATAATTGCATTTTTTCTTTTAGATATATTCACTTAAGTCTATGTGAACCCTACATACCTTTTAGAGCGTCATTTGTAAAACACAGCCTTATTTATTTTGTGTCATTTCTTGAATTTCCTAATGAAACAAAGTACCTAAATCAAAATTTCTTGGATATTTTGGTGATCTCTGTCTGACATAAACAAGAAAAAGCATTTTTAAGAAAACTAATGCAGCAATGTATACAGTCCTGATAATATAAAAATAAAGTGATTTGAAAACATTTAAAAATCATTTACAATTAGCAACTCAAAAAATACTCTTTGAGAAAACAGAACAAAAACAATATATGGATGAAAGAGTATGTCAGCTTTAGATGTTTTTTAAAAAAGTGGTATAGACAGCATTTCATTTATAGATCATTTGGAGAGAAACATAGCCAAGTTTATAGTTCTGAGTTTTTGCCAGGCTTTGTTCCGCATCCCACCAATTGGCCATGTACTACAGAACACCCAGATTTATTTCCTGAGCCAAAATGAGTAATTTTTTTTAGCATTATCCAAATGTGTGCAGATATGTTACCTTTTAATTTGTAAAATATATATAATTTAAATGAGTGGACTTAGGGGTGCTCAGAACTTAATTAAACACACTTAACTATATAAAATACAGGTAGAATAAATCAACAGCGCCTTCAGGTATCTCTAGAATTTTTCTTAATCTGTATTTTTTTTAATCTGTGATGGGATTATGTGTTCTTTCTATTATTACCTCTAACAGTTTAACTTTTAGACAATTCATATTACATATACCCACAGCATTATTTTTCCCTTCTATCTTTGACAAGGCCTTTCTTGCATATCTAAGAGCAAACTTGCAGATTGATAGCAAATGTCAGAGTTAAAATTTTTAATAAATACGAAAAGGACATTATTAAACTGTTGCCATCAAAAAATGTCCAGTGACTATTATAATACAATTGTTAGAGCATGAAAAATAATTTTATCAAGCTAGTAAAGTAGTAGTTTATCAGCTGCGGTAAGATTTATGGCTTCATTATGGAAATTAAAACAAAATGTGTAAAATAAGTAAGTAGAAATACAATTAGTGATACTTCTTCCATTTTTGAAGATAACAATCTATTGTCTTTTCTACCCTTTGGAGTGTCACTCAACTTTGGGGACGGCTACCTTAATTCTTATGTATATTGAATTATTCCACAGCATCAAACAAGACAGAAAACTCCCTACTTTATGAAGCTAGAATAACCTTACTATTAAAACACAATGAGGAAAACATACCTAAATGGCCAAGTTCATGTATGACTAATAAATATTATAAAATGGAACCTATCAGCATATCATGACTAAGAAGGTTTTGTTCTTCTCAGGAATATACAAATGGTTCAGCTTCATAAAATTTTAAAATGTAATTCATTTTATTAATAAACAGGAGCAGAAAATTACATAATTATGTCACAGGTGCTGCTAAGACTTTTGATAAAATCCAGCAGCATCCACAATAAAAACTGAGCAAAAGAGAAAAGAAAAAGAAAATCAAATATGATGACTACTGACAAACAATAACAAACATCAGATTTAATATGAAATATTAAATCCATTTTCATTAAATCAGAAGACAGGATGCTTGCTGTCATTAGCATTATTTAACACTGGGAAATTCTAGTCTATTCTACGAGAAAATAAAATAAAATAACAGGTTTAACTATCGGAGATGAGGCAAAACTATCCCCCTCAAACCCACAGTTTTCCTATAGTAGCAATAACCAGTGAAAACTGAAGGAAAAAAAATTCACTCACAATAGCATAAAAAATTATACAATATGTAAGTATAAACATCACAAAAAAGATACAGAATCTATATGAATAGTTTATTGACGAACACAAAATAACTTCAGCAAATAGTTAAACAGCCTGTATACTCCTCTAGTCCCATTCTCTTCTAGGCCTCTCCAGAGTAAGTACTATCATGAATTCAGGGTTTATCATGTTTTGATATTTTTACCACACATGTAAGTATCCATGGACAACACATAAATACCATTATCATATAATGTATCATTAATACATAAAATCATAATAAGTTTTTAAAAATTAAAAGAGATGGAACAATATTGCACGCAATTACTCTGCAACTTGATTTTTTACTGAAAATTATAGAGGGCTTTTTTACTTTTAGATTTATCCATATTGATAAATATTGCTTGAATTTACTCATTTTAACTGCAATATCATTTTTAAAATATACCACCATTTAACCATCCTCTTGTTAATAGACATTTAGGTTGTTTCCAGATTTTTGCTATTAGAAACAATGCCGCAATAAACATTTTTGTATAATTTTTGTATAATTCTCCTTGTGTACATGTGACCATGATGCACACTGAGAAAACATTTTGCATTATGATTCAATACACATACACACACACACACATACCACAACACCAAATTTTATGCAACAATCATTACCCTTACTACATGCAGGCAATGAACTCGAATATTTGTTATTCTATTCTAATTTATTTCATTAAAAGATAATAATGCTGGTCAAAATCCACCACATTGATTTCAAAAGCCACTAGTGGGTCTCAACCCACAGTTTGAAAAACACTGCCCAAGAAACATATACAGAAGCAAAATCAAATATATGAGCCATTTCCATTGTACTAAATATTGCTAAATTGTTCCTAAAGTGGTCATACCAATTAAGAGTTTCAATGGCAGTGTATAGCATCTGGTATTATAGTCTTTGAAATTTCTGTTAATTTGATGGAAGCAAAACAGAGTCTTGTTTTGTTTTGTTTTTAATACAACCTAATTTCCCCCTTTAACTACATTCAAATATCTAATTCAGTGCTCTTAATTATGTTCATGATGTAGTGCTATCATCACCATCTTTTACCGAAACTTTTCCATTGTCCCCAATTTTTCAATCTTTTTCTCCCCATTCTTCATATTGGATAATTTCTCCAGATGAAATCTTCAAGTTTACTGATTATTTTGTGTTCTGTGACAAGCCCTGGTAAGTTTGTCTTCCCCTCTGCTGGCCCAGCTGACCAACAGCAGCCCTAGGCCTATCATCAGCCCTTGTCTGTAAACTCACAGAGGCAGTAGCCACACAGAGGCAGCAGTTTCCATAGACCTCTCCAGGAGCTCCCTCTTCCCATTCTACCTCAATAGCCAGGTGTGCTTGTCTTTTTGGATTTCCTAGCAAGCTCTGATTTGTCCACTCAGCCCGGTGGTTATGAAGGACTGGTTAGTGACTATTTCTTTAATCCACTGACTCTTCTCTTCCACACCTTCACCTTCTCAGCTCCTCCCATATTTGCATAAGGTCTAAATCCCTAACTCCTATAAAGGAGTGGTTCTATCTTCCTGACTGAACCTTTTGCCAACGTAAGTTTCAAATTCTAAAGTCGTCAATTTATCAATCTTATCCCTTATGGTTTGTGCATTTTGTGTCTTGTTTTTAAAAAAATATTTCCCATGCTTAAGGTCATAAGGCTGCTCTCCTATATTTCCTTTTAATACAATTGTAAAGTTTTGTTTTACACTTTTAGGTCTTTAAATATGGCATGAGGTAGGGATCCAATTTGTTTTATTTTTCTCTACGGATAGACAATTTTCCCAGGACCATTTATTAATCTGCCCATTCTTTTCCAAGATCTGAAATGCCAACTCTCATGTATCAAGTATATATAAATCATGTATATCTGTAAGTATATATAAACATACATATTTGTTTCCCCCTCCTTTTCCAATGGTCTTTGTCTTTTCACTATGCCAACATCTTACTTAATTACATGTGCTTACATAGTTTTATAATAAATACTGATATCTCTTTGGAAGAGCTCTTTCATTTTCTTTGATAAAACTGTGTGGTCCTATGAATTTTCAAACCAATTTTATGATCAACCTTATTGGAATTCTGAATGTAACTGCAATGAATTTACAGATCAGTTAATGAAGAATTACCTTCTTTGAAATACTGAGTCTAGTCATTCATTAACAAAACACCCTTCTCCATTTATTTAGGTCCGCTTTTATATCTCTCAATGTAACCTTATCATTTCTCCAAAAAAAGCCTTTCATAGTTTTCTCAGATCTATACCTAGGTAATGTATATTACAGGTTTTGTTGCAATTGTAAAATGAACCCTTCTTAAAATTACAGTTTCTAATTGTTAGTTCCTGTGGTATAGGATAGTCCTTACATTCCTGATACTCAGTTATTCTTAGTTTGATTTCTATGTTGTTAGATTATAACCAGCAATCTTGCTAAATTCTTTTATTTATTCCAATTATTCCAATAATTTATCCAATAATCATATTGTCTGTGAATAATAATAAAGCATTTGGTTTCTTCATTTCCAATCCTTAGGTCTTTTATTTTGTTTTCTTCTCTTATTGCAGTACAAGTTAATAAACCCAGGAGGAGACTCTAAATGGACCACTAAAACTGAGGGGACTAAAAGCAAATACTGAAATGAGAGAAGCGCCTGGGGTCAGTCAAGTAGAAAAGAGCAGTTCCACACAATGGCCCTGTAAAAGCTTTGCTATTTATAGTAGCTTTGATTTGTGACAGTGCAGAATGGCTAGTGAAGAGGTGGCTAGGTATAAAGAGTCCCTGGTTCAGATTGGCACAAGGCAATTTGGCTTCTCTAAATATGATCATTCCCTGCTTTCCCAATTGTGAAATTCAGTTGCCCTTACTGTATGATTCTTGAAAAACTGGAAGTTTAAAAAATAATTATTAAAAATATACACTCAGGTTTCCAGCTGTGAAGGGGGGAGAAACAAGTCACAAATGGTACATATTATATAACCTCAGTTCTATAAAAAATATAATTATTCAACCCTCATAGAATTGCACAAGTACATTTTTAAAGCATTTTTAGAGATTTTGGACATTTCCTATAGACTCTAACTGCAAACAAGTAACTGACATTCAGGAGGAAGGGAAATTCCTGATTTTTGTTCCTTATTAATTCAATTTTAAAATATAACTGGTAGGGCTAAACTTAAAGCATTTTAGAGGTTAAAAGTCTTGAATTCTTGCTTGATTTGTTCTAGATTTTCTTTTAAGAAAGGGTGATCACAAGGTCACTCTTTGCCTTCCAAAACATTTTTTAAATTTAATATTTGTTCTGTGCTTATATCCAAAGAATCTACACTTTAAAAGTAGCCCTTCACTATGTGAAAATGCTTATATTAAAATATTACTTTAAATGGAAACACTTTTTGATCACAAATCTTATTTTACAAAGTAGGTAAAAAGCCAGGAACTGCGTGGACTGGACACCACAGAGCAATCTGTCTTTGGGCATACTTCATACAACACTCATGAAAACGTGGAACTGCTGAGATCACCGAAATCTGTAAGTTTTTGCGGCCGGGGGACCCGCGCCCCTCCCTGCCGGGCTCGGTCCCGGGGGAGGGGGGGCTGTCGGCTCCGGGAGGGGGAAGGGGGAGTTGCAGTGGCTGCTCTCATCGGAAACTCATTCTGCTGATTCGAGCTCCAGCCATGGATGGACTGAGGCCGGACGCCAGAGACTCTGGGGGCGGCCAGCCCAGCAGAGAGGGGACGGGCATAGAAGGAGGGCGGCACGAGAAGCTCCAGAGTAGAAGCGGAGGATTTTTGGAGTTCTGGTGAACACAGAAGGGGGGGGGGGCGGAGATCAGGCCTTGAGGCGCATATGCAAATCCCGAAGCAAGGCTGATCTCTCTGCCCAGGGCACCTTTCCTTAATGGCCCTGGTTGCTTTGTCTATTAGCATTTCAATAACCCATTAGATCTCTGAGGAGGGCCGTTTTTTTTTTTTTTTTTCTTTTTTTTTAAATCCTTTTTGCTTTTTCTAAAACAATTACTCTAAGAAGCTCAATACAGAAAGCTTCAAAGAATTGAAATTTGGGCACGTCAAGTCAAGAGCAGAACTAAGAGAGCTCTGAGACAAAAGGCAATAATCCAGTGGCTGAGAAAATTCACTAAACAACACAACTTCCCAAGAAAAGGGGGGTGTCCGCTCACAGCCACCATCCTGGTGGACAGGAAACACTCCTGCCCATCGCCAGCCCCATAGCCCAGAGCTGCCCCAGACAACCCAGTGTGACGGAAGTGCTTCAAACAACAGGCACACACCACAAAACTGGGCGTGGACATTAGCCTTCCCTGCAACCTCAGCTGAATGTCCCAGAGCTGGGAAGGGGGAGCAGTGTGAATTAACAGAGCCCCATTCAGCCATCATTTGAGCAGACTGGGAGCCTCCCAACACAGCCCAGCAGCCCAGAACTGCCCTGGGGGGACGGCACTCACCTGTGACATAGCACAGTCATCCCTCAACAGAGGACCCGGGGTGCACAGCCTGGAAGAGGGGCCCACTTGCAAGTCTCAGGAGCCATACGCCAATACCAAAGACTTGTGGGTCAGTGGCAGAGACAAACTGTGGCAGGACTGAACTGAAGGATTAGACTATTGCAGTAGCTTTAAAACTCTAGGATCATCAGGGAGATTTGATTGTTAGGGCCACCCCCCCCTCCCCGACTGCCCAGAAACACGCCCCACATACAGGGCAGGCAACACCAACTACACACGCAAGCTTGGGACACCAATTGGGCCCCACAAGACTCACTCCCCCACTCACCAAAAAGGCTAAGCAGGGGAGATCTGGCTTGTGGAGAACAGGTGGCTCGTGGACGCCACCTGCTGGTTAGTTAGAGAAAGTGTACTCCACGAAGCTGTAGATCTGATAAATTAGAGATAAGGACTTCAACTGGTCTACAAACCCTAAAAGAACCCTATCAAGGACAGCAAATGCCACGAGGCCAAAAACAACAGAAAATTATAAAGCATATGAAAAAACCAGACGATATGGATAACCCAAGCCCAAGCACCCAAATCAAAAGACCAGAAGAGACACACCTAGAGCAGCTACTCAAAGAACTAAAGATGAACAATGAGACCCTAGTACGGGATATGAAGGAAATCAAGAAGACCCTAGAAGAGCATAAAGAAGACATTGCAAGACTAAATAAAAAAATGGATGATCTTATGGAAATTAAAGAAACTGTTGACCAAATTAAAAAGATTCTGGACACTCATAGTACAAGACTAGAGGAAGTTGAACAACGAATCAGTGACCTGGAAGATGACAGAATGGAAAATGAAAGCATAAAAGAAAGAATGGGGAAAAAAATTGAAAAACTCGAAATGGACCTCAGGGATATGATAGATAATATGAAGCGTCCGAATATAAGACTCATTGGTGTCCCAGAAGGGGAAGAAAAGGGTAAAGGTCTAGGAAGAGTATTCAAAGAAATTGTTGGGGAAAACTTCCCAAATCTTCTAAACAACATAAATACACAAATCATAAATGCTCAGCGAACTCCAAATAGAATAAATCCAAAAAAACCCACTCCGAGACATATACTGATCACACTGTCAAGCATAGAAGAGAAGGAGCAAGTTCTGAAAGCAGCAAGAGAAAAGCAATTCACCACATACAAAGGAAACAGCATAAGACTAAGTAGTGACTACTCAGCAGCCACCATGGAGGCGAGAAGGCAGTGGCACGATATATTTAAAATTCTGAGTGAGAGGAATTTCCAGCCAAGAATACTTTATCCAGCAAAGCTCTCCTTCAAATTTGAGGGAGAGCTTAAATTTTTCACAGACAAAGAAATGCTGAGAGAATTTACTAACAAGAGACCTGCCCTACTGGAGATACTAAAGGGAGCCCTACAGACAGAGAAACAAAGACAGGACAGAGAGACTTGGAGAAAGGTTCAGTACTAAAGAGATTCGGTATGGGTACAATAAAGGATATTAATAGAGAGAGGGAAAAATATGGCAAACATAATCCAAAGGATAAGATGGCCGATTCAAGAAATGCCTTCACGGTTTTAACGCTGAATGTAAATGGATTAAACTCCCCAATTAAAAGATATAGATTCGCAGAATGGATCAAAAAAAATGAACCATCAATATGTTGCATACAAGAGACTCATCTTAGACACAGGGACACAAAGAAACTGAAAGTGAAAGGATGGAAAAAAATATTTCATGCAAGCTACAGCCAAAAGAAAGCAGGTGTAGCAATATTAATCTCAGATAAAATAGACTTCAAATGCAGGGATGTTTTGAGAGACAAAGAAGGCCACTACATACTAATAAAAGGGGCAATTCAGCAAGAAGAAATAACAATCGTAAATGTCTATGCACCCAATCAAGGTGCCACAAAATACATGAGAGAAACATTGGCAAAACTAAAGGAAGCAATTGATGTTTCCACAATAATTGTGGGAGACTTCAACACATCACTCTCTCCTATAGATAGATCAACCAGACAGAAGACCAATAAGGAAATTGAAAACCTAAACAATCTGATAAATGAATTAGATTTAACAGACATCTACAGGACATTACATCCCAAATCACCAGGATACACATACTTTTCTAGTGCTCACGGAACTTTCTCCAGAATAGATCATATGCTGGGACATAAAACAAGCCTCAATAAATTTAAAAAGATTGAAATCATTCAAAGCACATTCTCTGACCACAATGGAATACAATTAGAAGTCAATAACCATCAGAGACTTAGAAAATTCACAAATACCTGGAGGTTAAACAACACACTCCTAAACAATCAGTGGGTTAAAGAAGAAATAGCAAGAGAAATTGCTAAATATATAGAGACGAATGAAAATGAGAACACAACATACCAAAACCTATGGGATGCAGCAAAAGCAGTGCTAAGGGGGAAATTTATAGCACTAAACGCATATATTAAAAAGGAAGAAAGAGCCAAAATCAAAGAACTAATGGATCAACTGAAGAAGCTAGAAAATGAACAGCAAACCAATCCTAAACCAAGTAGAAGAAAAGAAATAACAAGGATTAAAGCAGAAATAAATGACATAGAGAACAAAAAAACAATAGAAAGGATAAATATCACCAAAAGTTGGTTCTTTGAGAAGATCAACAAGATTGACAAGCCCCTAGCTAGACTGACAAAATCAAAAAGAGAGAAGACCCATATAAACAAAATAATGAATGAAAAAGGTGACATAACTGCAGATCCTGAAGAAATTAAAAAAATTATAAGAGGATATTATGAACAACTGTATGGCAACAAACTGGATAATGTAGAAGAAATGGACAATTTCCTGGAAACATATGAACAACCTAGACTGACCAGAGAAGAAATAGAAGACCTCAACCAACCCATCACAAGCAAAGAGATCCAATCAGTCATCAAAAATCTTCCCACAAATAAATGCCCAGGGCCAGATGGCTTCACAGGGGAATTCTACCAAACTTTCCAGAAAGAACTGACACCAATCTTACTCAAACTCTTTCAAAACATTGAAAAAAATGGAACACTACCTAACTCATTTTATGAAGCTAACATCAATCTAATACCAAAACCAGGCAAAGATGCTACAAAAAAGGAAAACTACCGGCCAATCTCCCTAATGAATATAGATGCAAAAATCCTCAACAAAATACTTGCAAATCGAATCCAAAGACACATTAAAAAAATCATACACCATGACCAAGTGGGGTTCATTCCAGGCATGCAAGGATGGTTCAACATAAGAAAAACAATCAATGTATTACAACACATTAAAAACTCGAAAGGGAAAAATCAATTGATCATCTCAATAGATGCTGAAAAAGCATTTGACAAAATCCAACATCCCTTTTTGATAAAAACACTTCAAAAGGTAGGAATTGAAGGAAACTTCCTCAACATGATAAAGAGCATATATGAAAAACCCACAGCCAGCATAGTACTCAATGGTGAGAGACTGAAAGCCTTCCCTCTAAGATCAGGAACAAGACAAGGATGCCCGCTGTCACCACTGTTATTCAACATTGTGCTGGAAGTGCTAGCCAGGGCAATCCGGCAAGACAAAGAAATAAAAGGCATCCAAATTGGAAAAGAAGAAGTAAAACTGTCATTGTTTGCAGATGATATGATCTTATATCTAGAAAACCCTGAGAAATCAACGATACACCTACTAGAGCTAATAAACAAATTTAGCAAAGTAGCGGGATACAAGATTAATGCACATAAGTCAGTAATGTTTCTATATGCTAGAAATGAACAAACTGAAGAGACACTCAAGAAAAAGATACCATTTTCAATAGCAACTAAAAAAATCAAGTACCTAGGAATCAACTTAACCAAAGATGTAAAAGACCTATACAAAGAAAACTACATAACTCTACTAAAAGAAATAGAAGGGGACCTTAAAAGATGGAAAAATATTCCATGTTCATGGATAGGAAGGCTAAATGTCATTAAGATGTCAATTCTACCCAAACTCATCTACAGATTCAATGCAATCCCAATCAAAATTCCAACAACCTACTTTGCAGACTTGGAAAAGCTAGTTATCAAATTTATTTGGAAAGGGAAGATGCCTCGAATTGCTAAAGACACTCTAAAAAAGAAAAACGAAGTGGGAGGACTTACACTCCCTGACTTTGAAGCTTATTATAAAGCCACAGTTGCCAAGACAGCATGGTACTGGCACAAAGATAGACATATAGATCAATGGAATCGAATTGAGAATTCAGAGATAGACCCTCAGATCTATGGCCGACTGATCTTTGATAAGGCCCCCAAAGTCACCGAACTGAGCCATAATGGTCTTTTCAACAAATGGGGCTGGGAGAGTTGGATATCCATATCCAAAAGAATGAAAGAGGACCCCTACCTCACCCCCTACACAAAAATTAACTCAAAATGGACCAAAGATCTCAATATAAAAGAAAGTACCATAAAACTCCTAGAAGATAATGTAGGAAAACATCTTCAAGACCTTGTATTAGGAGGCCACTTCCTAGACTTTACACCCAAAGCACAAGCAACAAAAGAGAAAATAGATAAATGGGAACTCCTCAAGCTTAGAAGTTTCTGCACCTCAAAGGAATTTCTCAAAAAGGTAAAGAGGCAGCCAACTCAATGGGAAAAAATTTTTGGAAACCATGTATCTGACAAAAGACTGATATCTTGCATATACAAAGAAATCCTACAACTCAATGACAATAGTACAGACAGCCCAATTATAAAATGGGCAAAAGATATGAAAAGACAGTTCTCTGAAGAGGAAATACAAATGACCAAGAAACACATGAAAAAATGTTCAGCTTCACTAGCTATTAGAGAGATGCAAATTAAGACCACAATGAGATACCATCTAACACCGGTTAGAATGGCTGCCATTAAACAAACAGGAAACTACAAATGCTGGAGGGGATGTGGAGAAATTGGAACTCTTATTCATTGTTGGTGGGACTGTATAATGGTTCAGCCACTCTGGAAGTCAGTCTGGCAGTTCCTTAGAAAACTAGATATAGAGCTACCATTCGATCCAGCGATTGCACTCCTCGGTATATACCCGGAAGATCGGAAAGCAGTGACACGAACAGATATCTGCACGCCAATGTTCATAGCAGCATTATTCACAATTGCCAAGAGATGGAAACAACCCAAATGTCCTTCAACAGATGAGTGGATAAATAAAATGTGGTATATACACACGATGGAATACTACGCGGCAGTAAGAAGGAACGATCTGGTGAAACATATGACAACATGGATGAACCTTGAAGACATAATGCTGAGCGAAATAAGCCAGGCACAAAAAGAGAAATATTATATGCTACCACTAATGTGAACTTTGAAAAATGTAAAACAAATGGTTTATAATGTAGAATGTAGGGGAACTAGCAGTAGAGAGCAATTAAGGAAGGGGGAACAATAATCCAGGAAGAACAGATAAGCTATTTAACGTTCTGGGGATGCCCAGAAATGACTATGGTCTGTTAATTTCTGATGGTTGTAGTAGGAACAAGTTCACTGAAATGTTGCTATATTATGTAACTTTCTTGGGGTAAAGTAGGAACATGTTGGAAGTTAAGCAGTTATCTTAGGTTAGTTGTCTTTTTCTTACTCCCTTGCTATGGTCTCTTTGAAATGCTCTTTTATTGTATGTTTGTTTTCTTTTTAACTTTTTTTTTCATACAGGTGATTTGAAAAAAGAAGGGAAAGTTAAAAAAAAAAAAAAAAAAAAAAAAGATGTAGTGCCCCCTTGAGGAGCCTGTGGAGAATGCAGGGGTATTCGCCTACCCCACCTCCATGGTTGCTAACATGACCACAGACATAGCGGACTGGTGGTTTGATGGGTTGAGCCCTCTACCATAAGTTTTACCCTTGGGAAGACGGTTGCTGCAAAGGAGAGGCTAAGCCTCCCTGTATTTGTGCCTAAGAGTCTCCTCCTGAATGCCTCTTTGTTGCTCAGATGTGGCCCTCTCTCTCTGGCCATGCCAACTTGAAAGGTGAAATCACTGCCCTCCCCCCTACGTGGGATCAGACACCCAGGGAAGTGAATCTCCCTGGCAACGTGGAATATGACTCCCAGGGAGGAATGTAGACCTGGCACCGTGGGACGGAGAACATCTTCTTGACCAAAAGGGGGATGTGAAAGGAAATGAAATATGCTTCAGTGGCAGAGAGATTCCAAAAGGAGCCGAGAGGTCACTCTGGTGGGCACTCTTATGCACACTTTAGACAACCCTTTTTAGGTTCTAAAGAATTGGGGTAGCTGGTGGTGGATACCTGAAACTATCAAACTACAACCCAGAACCCATGAATCTCGAAGACAGTTGTATAAAAATGTAGCTTATGAGGGGTGACAATGGGATTGGGAAAGCCATAAGGACCAAACACCACTTTGTCTAGTTTATGGATGGATGTGTAGAAAAGTAGGGGAGGGAAACAGACAGACAAAGGCACCCAGTGTTCTTTTTTACTTCAATTGCTCTTTTTCACTCTAATTATTATTCTTGTTATTTTTGTGTGTGTGCTAATGAAGGTGTCAGGGATTGATTTAGGTGATGAATGTACAACTATGTAATGGTACTGTAAACAATCGAAAGTACAATTTGTTTTGTATGACTGCGTGGTATGTGAATATATCTCAATAAAATGATGATTTAAAAAAAAAAAAAAAAAAAAAAAAAAAAATCTTATTTTACAATAATGGAATCTACTTTACCAAATTACTACTACTTACTAATAAGTGGAAGAAGATTATAATAAAATATAAACCTATTAGATCAGCAAAAAGAAAAATCTCTTTATAATAAGACAATACTTCAAGTTGTAGCTCTTATTTTAAACAACTTACAAAAAAATTAAAATTCCAGTATAATCTGGAATAACCTTTGCATGCATGGGCTCTTCAAATTCATCAGAATAGAATTTGACTTGCACCTCCTTACTAATGGAGAATAAAGAAAGGCTAGTTGGAGGCTGCTAACAACTTTGTAATTCCCTGGATTATTAGTCGAGCTTGGGCATAGGGCTAGTGTTTGAGTGGAGGGACTTAGCACTGTAAAAAAAGGAAATTTTTTGCGGAAATGTCTTCATTTTGATCAGCCCTTATTCTGTTCACACAGGAATAGATTAGACATTATAGTTAGTGGACATAAAACAAGGATTTATATTTTAAAATTTAAAAGTGACACTAAGAACAATGCTATATGTCCATTCATTTATACACACACACACACACACACACACACACACAGTTAATAGTAAAGGTTACATTAATTTCCCTTTTTAAAAGGATCTCAAAGTTTTGAAATTTTACCCAAGCCTCACAATAGCCTTGTATTAAAACCATACAATAAATATTTGGTTTCATTTTTACCAAGGCCACAGTCTAAAGGAAGAAAGTCAAGTAAAGTTACTTCTTAAATCCACAATTTCCACTTGAAATATTATTAGACTTGCTTTTGGAATATTTTTCTTTCTGTAGGTATTATTTTACTATTTATTATGTCTAGCATAAAATAGCAATCAGAAAATCAACCTAAAATCATGATTATTTGCCACTTGGCTTCTGACCATTCCCATCAGGCATCTTGGGAGACCTATGCAGGACCAAATGAAGCTCAGCCCCACACAATGTCTTGCAGAGGGTGATGAGAATGGCACATTGTCTGCCGAGTCTGAACAGAGGTCACAGCAGGGAGAGCATCTGCTAAGATAATGTGAATGAAGGAAACAACTATAATTGCCTCATTAAGAGATCTCTGGCCAAATAATCACAAGAAGAAAGGACTTGAAAAACTACCCTAAAATTAAGTCAATAATAAGGAAAATTTATGGGAGAATAAAAAATGCAAAAGAATTAAGGAGAATTGGGTATTGGTTGTACTAATTTCCTTAGTTGCTACATGGATGAATGAAAACTTGGATGCAATAGTTCAGTTATTCAACTTTAGACCTTGCCAGTCATTAGCAGGAAGCAGAAGATGCAAATTCACAGATGTCCAGGATACAACAAATGTAGAATAAAGGACTGGGGGGATTTCTTACAAGGGACCAAAACATAGCAACTAAGAAAGGGTAGCTACTGGTTCATAGTTTGGAATTACAATAAAAAGCATCCAATTTTAAAGCATGAGTTTTAAGGGGTAAAAAGGTAAAATTTTAAAGAACAAAGTCTCAGAAAGACAAAGGAGAAAAAAAAAAGAATAAACTGTCTCTGCCTCATCAATTTACCTTCTTCTATCTTCTGCCTCTACCTTTTTACAATAGATTTTACTTAAAAGTGAATAGTATACAATTACGACTAAATTCTCAATCACTTCAAATTACAGCTAATATAGTGCATAGATTTTATTCAACATTTTTGATAAATTTAAATATTCCATAGTAACAGCTAAGGTAAATGTTTTCCCATTTCACATTTAAATTAAGTATCCAAACTGGACAAATTATACTGTGACAAATTGTTTTTTCATTTCCTGGTATTTTGAGGTGAAGCTTTATAAACTTAATTTGTATTATACAGTTAAACATTTATTAATTATATAAATAGTATCTTGAAGTGAATTATGCTTATTAATTTTTTCTGATTCCAACAAACACAATAAAATTAGCTTGTTACACCCATAAGCCAGGTTTAAAATAAGCAAACTATTTGTGACTTTGATGTTTTGCACCCAAAATGTGCCGGCTAATTTTGCCATTCCATTTACCATTCCGGTCTTTAAACTGCCTTAATCTCCTGCCCTCAGATGTTGACCTTGTAAGAATAGGGGTCATAGGTCAGAACAGACAGACCTCAAAGGATTTGGACTATCAATTCATGCCTGAAAGATCTCTCTTCCACAAAAGGAACCTACTAAACAGCAAATTCCTAAATCTAATCACACAAGTATCAGGGTGAAACAATCATTTATTGGAATTTGTTAATTTACATTTTATAAACATCTCTAGCATCTGAAGAGCATTTTATTTTTCTTTTGGGAATAGGTTCTGGAATATAATAATCAAGGAAATAAAAACATTGAAAGCACTTTTAAGATAAAACATACTTCTTAATAAAAGGGGCTCATAAAGCTAAGTATAGATTTACTTTTTCAGGAATGCTATGGAGACTTCAAAAAATCTAGCACCATATTTCCTAACTATATAGTACCAGCTGGAGAGATGAGTGGGTGGGAATGAGGTAGAGGTACCACTAGTTAAGTTTAGAGCTCACTTGCTCTAAAGGTGAATGAGAGAAGTAAATGAATATTTTTCTTTTTAATAAATAAATTAAACTATGTAGCTCTAAACTGAGGAGAGCTTCACTAGACATAAAACCTTATGGCTTCCAAACCTCCTTGCAAATTTAAAGAATTTGAAACCACAAATTATGGCTGTGTAAAAATAATTGTGCTATCAGATATCTTCACTTTCATAAAACAAGGAAAGGTAGGTCTTCTGAGAATGAATTCTATAATATATTATATAATACAATTAATTTTTGTTCATGTTCACCTTGGTCTTTATGACCATAAGTGATAAAAAGTATCATATGCCCTTTTAATACTGGAACACAAGGATGTTGATATCAGTCAATTTTTAAGTTTAAATAAAGAGCACCTCAAAATGATAAATTAACAAGTCTTTCTAATATGATAAAATGAAAGGAATTTCCTACTCTGACGTGAATGAAAGAAAAACTCATCCGCATGAGTAACAAAAAAACTGAACAACCTAACAATTAACTTTCTTTGTAAACAAAATATTTACTACTTCAACTCACAAAGAAAATCAAAAAGCTTTCTTTTGTGCTAATACAATGATGCAAATTAAATACTGCATAAAATGGAATGAAAGCAGTAGAATGCTGGTATATTTTCTAAGTTACTTTTAAAATCTCAAATCAACACTATTGGAAGAGAACTTGCATTATTAGGAATAGCATTTCTTGGAGTGTGTGGTTGGGTCAAAAGACTTGGAAGGTTAAGCAGAACAAAGAAGATAGTCACTATACTAGAAGAAATTGAAGCAGAAAATGAGGTAAGAAGAGAAACCATAAATAATAAAAAATACAGAGCTTTATGTATCTTATATATACCACATATAAATGCACTTCAAATATTTTAAAAATTACACGTTTCTACTCATTAACTAAGGACTAAAATCATTTAACCTAAACAAAAAGATTTCCAGACTAGTTGTTTCAGCCCAAATCCTTTTTACACACAAATCCTTATGTTTTAAACAAACATATTTGCTAACAGAAACTAAAATTTTATTAAATAAAACAATTCTATATAATTCTATATTATAGGTGACATGATTATTTCATATAAATTAGTGGCAATAAAATAATTGTTGTACTACCCCCCCCCCACAATTCCATGTTAGAAATTACTTCTTTTTTCCACATAATACATTATTTTTAGAAAATAAAAAGGTGCTAGGTAAGAGCCAGTTTTTGAGAAGAAACATAAGGATTCTTAATCTTTTCTTAAAAGCAATCTTGATTTTATTATAAAGAATGCTCTACAGGGATATTAAAATCTATTTTAATTACATTGGAAAAAGTAAATAAAAATAAATCTGAAGTCTTTTCATTTGACATTTTAAGAAAACTTTTCAAATTTAAAAACATTTCAAACTTTTATAATCTATACACTTTTCAGATGTATAGATTTAAAATAAAACAACAAAACACTCATTGTTAATGAGTAACCAGACATTAAGCAGAATTTTAAGACAATGAAAAAAATTCCACTTACTTTTTAGTTTACTCAAAATTAAGGTAGAATCTTTAAAGTTCTTTCATGTTTCTCACAAAGACATAATTTGTGATAAAATATGGTTCCAACTTATTTATAAACATTAGAACTGAACAAATAAGTTCCCTTGAGTGAAAGAACAAAATTTGAATTTATTAAACTTATCAATTCAATGTGATAAAACCTCGAAGTATTTTTTTACCCAAAAGGACAGAAACTAAACTTTTTAATTTAGAAATATTTCAATAGAAAGGATAGCTCTTTCAAAAATGGCATTTGAATGATTAGGTATTCATAGGCAAAAAAAATGAACCTTAACCAAAATCTCATACCTTATAAATAACATAAAATGGATCACAGATGTAAATATAAACATAAAATGATAAAACTTCTAGAAGGAAACACAGGAGAGATTCATTGAGTGCTGTGGTTAGGAAAAGAATTTTTAAATTTTTAAATGTGACATCAAAGTTCTGACCAATAAAATAAAAAATTCAAAATTAAAACTTTTGCTTTGTCAGAGGCATGTAAGAGATTGAAAAGAAAAGATGCAGACTTGGAGAAAACATTTGCAAATCATGTATCTGAGAAAGGACGCATGTCCACAATATATATAAAGGACTCTTGAAGTTTAATAATAAGAAAACAAGCAACCCACTAAAAAATGGGTAAAAGATATGAATAGACACTTGACCAAAAAGGATGACACAAAAAACACATAAAAAGATGCTGAACATCAATAGCAATCAGGGAAATGAAAATTAAAACCATGATGAGATATCACCGCACACCTATCAGAATGTTTAAAATAAAAATACTGATAATTCCAAATTCCGGTGAAGAAGAACAGCTGGAACTCTCATATATTGCTGGCAAGAAGGCAAAAATAGTACAATTACTCTGGAAAATGGTTTGGCAGTTTCTTATAAAGTTAAACACATACCCATGACTATAACATCCAGCATTCCCACTTTTGGGTATCTAACTTAGATAAATGAAAGCTTACATTCAAACAAAAACCTTTTCACAAACGTTTATAGAAGCTCTATTCACAACTGCCAACAACTGGAAACAACCCAAAAGTCCTTCAACAGATGAATGGATAAACAGTGCCACATCCTTATGAAGTAATACTACTCAACAATAAAAAGAAATGAGCTATTGATACACACTACTTGCATGAATCTGAAAGGCATTCTACTCAGTAAAAATAGCCAATTTCAAGTGGTTACACACTATATGATTCCATTTATTTGACATTCACCAAAAGACAAAATACTGTGATGGAGAACAGGTCAGTGGTTGCTGAGGGAGGAGTGACCAAAAAGGACAGTACATGGAAGTTTTTTGGGGTGATAGATACTTCTGTAACCAGATTATGACAGTGATTACAAGAACCTATCTATATGTGTGTTAAAATTCATAGAACTGTACACCAAAAAGAAAAAAAGTCAACTTCACTTTAAGATATTAAAAATAAAATTAAAAAAAAAAAATCCAAGCAAATAAGATATACAGATATACTAATGCTTCTTTTAATAGAAATTAACAAGCTTTCTAGTATTTAAAAGTCCAAATCAATTATTCAATATCATTATTTAAAATATTTTATAGGCTATTAATATGAACATATCTTATACCAATAAGGAAGGAAATAATCAAAGAATGATGGAGGTGTGTCAAAAGGACATAGAAACCAGCTTGAAGGAACTCCTACTGTCCAAATCTGGGACAATTTGAGCACTAAAATTAATAATGATGGTTATAAATTATATTTCAATGAAAAACACTAGGAATACAAGGTCCATAATGATATAATAAATAAATAATTTAAAGTTTGACAAGAAATGGGATATTTACATAGCCTTAAAACTTTTTCCCAACAAAATACTTATTAATTACAAAAGGACAAAGAGTAACTACAAAGTGCATAAGTCTCACAGACACCACTTTGATCAAGTGTTAAAAGTGAAAATCATCAGTAATGGGAAAAAATCAAAATTGTATGCCACCTGATAAGAAGAGAACAACAAGGCATCACTTTCATGATACTCTTGTCAAAGATGGTTAACCTCAATCAAAGTATTAGACAAAGCCAAATCATTATCTGGATTCATCCCGGTGTTTTTCAATTTTTTTCCTCTAATCTGTATTTATATTGCCTACAAATTGGAAGTTACACTGAAAGGATTTTGTTAGATTTAAGTTAAACATTTTTGTCATAGCACTTCAATTTAGAGGAAATATAAGAAACAAGTTTAAAGGCACCAGAATCAAACCAGATCATGCACATTCTACAAGACAAGTTGGTATCTCAACAAGTTAATATCATGGAATTATTTCCTCAAGGGGGTGGTGGGTGGTATGTTTGTGTATGTGTGTGTATGCATGCTGTCCTAGATTACAAATTATTTAAGAGGTAAAACAACTAACTGTTAACAACTAACTGAAAGGCATGCTTTTTTTTCCTGGATTCTGGTTTGAGAAAATACCCACAAATGACAGGATTTGAACAACTGGGGAAATTTTAATATGACAGGACATTAGATACTATTAGGGAGGTATTTTATTTTGATTGGTATGATAAGGGGTATGGGATCTGTAATATACTTAGAAATGGCTCTGCAAAAAACGTTTATAATTACTGAAATACATGAGGTAGATATATCAGTGTTCACGGTACCACTTTTTCTACTTTTTTGTATTCTGGAATTTTTCATAATAAAAGTACAATAAATAAAAAAACAAGGAAGGAAATAAGAATAATCACAGACAGTACTAGGAAAAAAATAGGCAATGGGAAATTAGGGAATCCAGAATATCTTAAAAAGTGTTGAGGCTACTTTACATAGTTATGTTAATAAGAATGAAAATCTGGATCAAAGCACAATTTTATTCCTATTACTAAAACTGTCTAGGAAGAAGAAAACTTAAATCATTAATAACCATGGAACAGATCAACAAAGTTATCAAAGATCTTTTAAACGTAAGGAGCAAATCATTCCCATGGTAACTGTTCCAGCCATCAGCTGACAAAGATCCATTTCTTGCTATTACACTGTGGCATCTTCTTTTCCCATTGTTTAAGATTCTATATGGAGTCTTTATGCTTATTTGAATATTTTGTTACAGTTTATCTCTCTCATTTTATAAAACAAGTAGCACACAAAAAGCTGGATTTGCTAATCCTAGTGACAAAAATTATGGCATGACAAACTTAATAGAAAGTTGGAAACCACCAGTTCCACCAGTCAACTGAAATATTCTTTTCAACTTCACTAATGACTTTTGTGTTGCTAAATGGTTGACTCAGTGCTCATTTTTACTTGATCATTTAACCATCAGCTTAGCTATTATAATAGCTATGATAGTTGTTAACTCTAACACACCTGATACCCTCTCCTTCTTGAAATACTTCCTTTCCTTGGCTTCTGAGGCAAAACCATCTCTCAATTCTCTTTTCCTCCTTCCTTAGTGTCCTTTGCTGTTCCTCCTATTCTTCTGACCTCTAAATACTAGAATGCCCAGAGCTCAGTCTCCAGTCGTCTTCTCTTTTCTATGTATCCTCACTGACAAGTAGAAAAAAAAGAAAAAGTCAAAGTCTTTACAATGATTGACAAGGTACTCCATGATGGGATGTTCTGCTACCTTCTCTACTCTCAGCTTCCACTACTCTCCAATCCAGCACACATGTAAAAAATGCTATAACTATATATTAAAGATTTTATCTAAAAGACATGAGAAGATAAAGCATTTTTTTTTCACTTTTTACTTCTCTTTATTTGTATGTATGTATCTCTGAAGCTTTGTATGTATGTATGTATCTTTGCTTTATTTGTATGCATGCATGCATGCATGCATGACCTTTCTCTCTCTGTGAACCACAACCACTCTAACAGGTAAATGTATCATTAAACTTGCACATGTTTTCATGGACTTTCTTTTGTACAAAATGAACTCCTAAAATGTACATGAAAACTGAATTTATTCCCTTACTGGATGGCTTTTCAAATCTGTGGGGAAATATGGACTAGGTAATAAATGCTGTAGAGAAACCAACTAGCAAAATGAAGAGAAAACAAACACTAGATCCTTACAGTCCTCTCTTCAACAAGTAACATTACAAAGAGTAGAGGTCATTAAATTAAAATAGAAATTAATAAAAATGATATAAAAATACAAATAAATACGGTATATTTTTAACTTTATAGTTTTGTAGTACCCCAACTACAACAACAACCAGATAGCAATGTAAGTCAGAAAGCATTAAGGAGTCACAGACTTGTCTATGCAAACATTCAAACTTCAATATTCTTTTTAAAAACCACTATAATTAAAACCAAAATATATTTCCCAAGCTGAAAAAACATTTCCCATTTGGAACAAAGGTCAACTTCCTAAATATACAAAGAGAAATTACAAATCAATAATACAAATGAACATGTCAATAGAAAAAATGGTCAAAGGACAAGAAACATGCAATTCTCAGAAGAAAAAATTAAAATTAACTTATAAAAATATATTCAACCTCATGAGTAATTGAAGGTGCACAGAAAAACGAGATACCTCTAAAACTATGTAATTGGAAAAGATTAAAAAATGACGACATTTAATGCACATTCTCACTTTTGGAGGGGTTGCATATTGGCCCTAATTGTTTCCAGAGAGCTCTTAGGCAAAGATATCAAAAATTTAAAAATGTATATTTTTCAATCCAGAATTTTTCCTAATAAATATTTATCCTGAGGACATAATCAGACAACTTTTCAAAAACGTATATATGAGGATTCCTATTGTGGTGGTGTTGATAAATTCAAAATACTGAAATATATTAAATTAACATAGCTTTTGTTTAAATTAAATTTTGGTACATTCACACAGTGGGAATTTAGGCAGGTACTAATAATTCACATGAAAATGCTCCATTATATACTGTAAAGGAAAAGAAAAAAGCAAATTTTAAAACAGCATATACATTATGATTCCTACCTCTAGTTAGGATTCTAAGTAATTTTTTCTTACTTCTTTATAGTTTTTAATGTTGTTTGAATTTTGTATATATGAATTACATAGAAGTCAACAAGTGTATTTTCATTTGAAAAAAATGGATTGGATGTTGTCAATTTTTGGATTACAGAGGGGCACCTTTGTCTGTTGATAACTTCTTCAATGCCTCAATTATGGTCTCAAAACATTCCAGTGGATCTGGTGGTCACTGCGCCATGCTGAATGCTCAGTTCAGAATACTCTGCAGTTCCTACTACAGGATATAGCCTATATTTCCAACATATTCTACTCAACTACATGCTGGTGGCATTTTATTTTTATTTCATTTTATATTTTGGTTAGACTATATAAAGTCCAATAAGGTAATAAAAATATAAAGAAATTTTCAGACATTTTTTCTAAATACAATAAACTCATAAATTAACAAAGTAAAATATTTACCTATCTCCCTTTGGTTTTCTTTTTTGTAGTGTCTTCCCTTTGGGTCTTCTTTCGCTTCCTAAGCAGGGGCTCCCACCAGGTCCTGTTACCCGTATTGATTCAAGGCCTTTGGAAGATTTCTTAAATGTGAATTCCACTGGTTCTCCTTCTTTTAGGCTTCTAAATCCTTCCATGAATAATTTGCTCTGTAAAGAAGTTTTTTTTACAAAAATGGGGAAAGGAGTTTGGGGAGGGAAAGAGAGAGAGAAAGAGAATCATTATCATTGCTTTATAAATCATCTCTATAATTTTAAGATTACCGCAGAAAGATGATCTCTGTTACCCATTACAAAAGTATAACATTATTTTTGGTGTGTGTATGGGTTTGTTTGTTTTTTAAAGTTCAGTGAAACTTACACCATTTTCAAGTTTCCTGTTGCAATGCTGACAGTAGGAGAATAAACTAACACTGTTTTTTGGAAGATAATTTGGCAATACTTACCACAATTTAAATGAGCATACCCTTTGACTCAGTAATTCTAATCCAAGGACTCTCCTACAGACATGTTCATACTAGGGTTTGAAGAAAAACCTATGTAAAAATTCACGGCAGTATTCCCTGGTAAGAAATTACATCTACTTTTATGTCAATAAATGGGAAATTGATTAAATAAATTATAGTAGAGCTACATAGTATAGTATTATTGAACCATTTAGAGAAGACCTTTTAAGATCTACCTGTTTTGATGTGGGACAACAAGCAGGTAATATTACTGAATGAAAAAAAAAGTAAGTTTAAAGAACAGTGTGTTTTTCATGATGCTGTCTACCTAAAAAAGTTTTTAAAAGATATATGTTTATCTATGTAAATATGGGATTTGGAACGACAGATGCTAAACCCTATATGTCATTTTCTCCTGTTGTTTTCTGGAAAAGTGGGAAAGCTTTCTGATGTACACATTCTTCATTGTTTGGGTAGATCTTTATAAACTGAAAGACAGTTGACTTTTGGAAAGAGCAAGTTTCCTGATTGTAAAATTGTTACCTTGGTTTCAAATATTAATTGGCTCTTTCAATCCCTACTCTTCTAATCAAAGTCAATGTGCCAGTTCAAAACAAGCTGAAAATAATTAAATTGTTAATCTTATTTATTTCTTCAGTCCTTTTTGTGTATATTTTATAGCTTTAAATTGGAATATTATGTAGGTTTTAAAGACTTTTCTGAATTTGGTGTCAAAAGGAAGAAAATACTGAATATGGGGTTCAAGTCCAGTTCCTCAGATAAATAGCTGTGTAGCTTTGAATGGGACATTTAATCTCTTTTCTGTTTATCTGTAAATTCAAAGGACTTGAGTTTCCTTGTGTGTGCCCTGAGGAACAGTGGTTCTGAAAGAAGCGCCATGAAAAAAGGGTTCGTGGTAAAATAAGTTTGTGAAATGCTGTAAGTTATTTCTCCTCAGGTAAGTCATAATGCATATTAGCATAGTAAAGTCTCTGTGCCCTTCCCCACCCCAAATAAAAATCTTGATTAATTATGTTGAACACACCAGCAGTTTCCCAACCTAATTGACCCCTCAGTCCCCTCCTTTGTAAGTATGGTGACTAGTATACTTGGGGAAACATTGGACCAGAAAATTTTCACTCCTCCTAAGTCTCTGATTGTAAAAGCTGCTTAAATAATTACATGTAACCAAATAATTACACAGAACAAATCAAAAACACCAATTCAAAACTTACAAAAGGAGACTATTCGTTGTGAAACCAGCAACTAAGACAGCACATGAAAACAGTGCAGTATTTTTAACTTGTTTCTAGAAGAAGTGCAGGTGACCTAACTTTGTGAATTACTTCATGCAGAACTCTTCAACTTGAAAGAAGCTTTTCTGCTTTCTGATTCTATGCAGAAATCAGAAAACAATATTCACAACTGCTTACACTTTTTCCAATAACAAATTATGGTTCTAAAAGCTTTTTGAATATTTCCAAAGAATTGTCTCATTTTTTTCTATTATATCTTCTAAGCATTTTGCTTACTAATTATAAATAGTTCTTTTGCTTTTACTCCCTTTCTTCCTTCCTATTTAAGAAAGTAGATTATTTCTCTTTTAAATTCAGATGAAGTGGTGCAAAGGTAAAGTACTGAAATTATTAGAACAAAAGGGCAGCAGTTTTAAAGGGAGCTATCATATGTTCATGTTTTCTTTGTGTACTAACAATTCCATCACTTATTTATTTCTTCACAGTTCCTATTATACCTACTTAATTTGATTTTCCATTATGATTTTTGATAGGTATCATTTGTAAGTGATGTTTTTCCCAACCTGAAATAAAATTCCAGCTCTTACGGACCACTAAATTCTGGCTATTCTTCAAGATATCCTGAAAGAATACTTTTCTTTTATTCTTTTCATATACCGCCTTCCTTCACAAATTGGTACACAAAGCAATTTAGATTCATAGTACTTGGATAACTGATATTACAGCATCACTTCCTTCCCTACTCCACAGCATCCTCCACACATGTGCATCCTCTGACTAAATCGTAGACTGTTATTCTCCTGCCTCAGAAGTCTACAATACCTCTCCTAGATTGTAGGTGAGAGCCTTCATGATCTCATCTCTCATTACATTTTCCTTTCCCATTACTCTAACACACAATCCCTCTATTAGTAAAACTAGCTGATGTGTATTTTCTAAATATGCATCATCTTTTTTAATCTCTGTACTCCAGTTTAGGCTGGATAGGCTGCACTTTCCTAGTCATAGCTGTCTATCAAAATCTTACTTGATCACTTACAAGTGATCCTTTATGCAATTATCCTTAATCTCCCCAAGTTGGAAATACTCTCCTCTTTTATGTAACTGATTCTTCTACAGTTTTTATTGTACACTGCTATGTAATGTAGATATTTGCGCATGCCTTACATCTAATTTCTCTTTGGAATATATCTTTTCATGAAGGCCAGGGACTATGAAAAATACTTCTTAGTATTTCCAAAAGTACCTAGCATAAATCCTTGTTAGTAGCTATTACTTAGCAAATATTTTAAAAAGAATGATACATTTAGCATCAGTAAAATCCTTAAGGATTTTTTTAGTCCAAATCCATTTTGGAAAAGAAAAAAAAGGTAGCCTGATCTTTAAGGGTTAAGTGAACTACTGATGCAAAGTCAAATTTTCTGGTTCCTACTTCTACTATATAAAATAATGTGTCTTATTTTTAGTGTCAAGTGACACTGCATAAAAGTACATTTGGAATAAAATGCTGACAGGATTTTAATGGCTTATTGTAACAAAATTATTCTCTGACTCCAATCAGGAGTTAATATAGATCTGTTTTCCTTGATCTTCCTTCTTCTACCTATATTCTCTAAGGAAACATCATCCCCATTTGATATGCCTCTAAATACATGATGTTTTGCCTGTCTAAACCAAGAATGCAGACTTTTATTCAAATCTACATGTACGACCAATATAAGCCAGGTTATTTTGTGTTTGGATTTATATCTTCATCTGGGCCACCTGTTTGGGCAAAATAGAGGTTTATTCTCTCTGGGAGTGAATCACAATTATTAAATAAATAACAGAACAAAGAAATGACCAAATAAATGAAAAAGCAACATTTAGAAGAAGCTGTTGAAATGCCTACTAAGATATCACGCACTTAAATGGGACAAACCAATTTTGAATGTGCACATATTATGCTAGCTCGCTTAACACCTTTGATTACTGTTCCTTGTCCTCCAATCAAGTAAGGTTCCTACAATGGCTTGAAACTGCGTACTACAGAAAAGATCATGTTTTTTTTATCCATTCCTGTGGATGTAGACCTATTGTAGGTGGGCCCTTTTAAGTAGGTTATTTCAACTGAGATGTGTCCCACCTCATTCAAGGTGGGTCTTAATCCTCTTACCGAAGTCTTTTGTAAGATGATAAAACACAAAAAAAAAGCCCCAGAGAAGCTGACAGAGAAAGGACAAAAGAAGCTGAGAGAGACAGAAGCTAAAAGAGAGAAACATGCAAAAGCTCAGAGAGGAAGCCACTGAAGCCAGAAGTTGGAAGTAACAAAACCCAGGAGAGAAGGGAGAGACCAGCAGACACATTATGTGCCTTCCCATGTGACAGAGAAGCCCTGAATCGCCAGCAGCTTTTTCAGGAAGACGGTATCATCCTGCTGATGCCTTAATTTGGAGATTTTTCACAACCTCAGAACTATGAACTTGTAAGTTTATAAATCCCCATTGTAAAAGCCAACCCATTTCTGGTATATTGCATTTCATAAGCTTTAGCAAACTAAAACAATTCCCTTTTTTCTCACTTCCCTTATTCCAATTTTAAAAGATTCACTGTTGTACGGATTTGTTTCAGAATTATAAAAATGGTGGCTTTCACTCTCCTTACTCCTCCCAACCCTTTAAAAATGACTTTCAAAGAATATGGAGTCAAATAAGAGCAGTCCAAATGCTATACTTTATTTGCCAATTATTTCTACCCAGGACTCCAGCTAGTAATGGGATTACTTATCTCTTTTGGTACATGCTTTTTTCTCTCCAACTAGATTGGTAAGGCACCAAAGTCTAGTTACAGTTTCATATCCGATTCTCCTTAAAAATGGGAAACAATTTTGTTTTCTAGGAAGCATAAGCTGACTTCCAGTTCAAGACAGCAGAATGAATGGACATGTGCCTCATGTTACTAATTAAAAGCCATCAAAATGATAGTAAAATAATAAAAAGAATTAAACCCACAATAAAGAAGAATATGAAAGGGGTAATATCAACAGACAAGATAATTCAACAAATTTCTGGAAGTTAGAAAGAATGCTGACTGGTTAACTCACTTGGAGCCATATCCTAGAAAACTCACAGAGGGGGATGCAGTAGAGGTAGGAACCAACATCCCTACAAGAGCCCTAGAGAGACAGTATAATACGTACACAGTGGGTTTGAAAACTGGGGGATCAGTGAAAGATTTGTATATGGACTAGATGTCCAATCTACTCTCCTATCCCATTACTCCCCCATACACACAAGAAAACAGCCAAACATTAACCCCAAGGCAAATACCCCTTTTCTAAATAGACTAAAGGAAATATGTGAGCAATTGGTGGAATTGTGGATCCAGAGCACAAATCACCATTCATTCTGACAATGAGGAGGTCACCAATATAAGAGGTGGTTACCTATCCATTCAACCTAAAATCATTGCTACCCCTCAATATTATCCCCCATTCATATATTTGAAAAATCAATCAAGAATCACAAAATATGTAGCATAATTAAGAAAGGCCAAGATAAATGTGGGAACAAAAAAAATTAGATACATCATTTAATTAGTATCTCCAGAGATAATCTGAAACAAAATAACACCAATAAAACAAGAACAAAAACAGCCAGAGAATACAAAAGCACTCTTAGAAAATTAAAAATGACTGCTGAAATTAAGTAGATTGGAAACAAAAGATTAGAATATATCTCAGATAAAATAAACAGTCAAAAAAATTTAAAATACACACTAGGAAAAAAAAAGAAATACAGAGTATGAATGTAGGAGGACAAATAATCAACTAACCAGAGTTCTACAGAAGGAGAATAAAGAAAATGGTGGAAGAAAAATTGTTAAGTGAATAATATAAGAAAAATTTCCACACATAAAGGGAACACCAAGGACGAGGGGTCTATACTGAGTGGAGGCATTATGGAGGCTTTTACACATGAGGTACATTTTTAAGGGCATGAAGAAAGAGCAAAATGTTGATGGAGGTGGAAGAGTAATTCAAACTGAGCTAATGGTTTAAACATGTGCCTGGGAGGGCAGGTTAGTTAATACATGCTTGGAGATAACAAGTAGCATAATTTAATTTAAATGTAACATTTGTGAAGGAAGTGACCAAAAATAAGGTTGGAAAATTTAAGTTAGGGCCAGATAATGGAAAGAATTGATTGCCATCCCTAAGCAATTTATTGTCTAAAATGGAAATCTGATTTTTTAGAATCAGCATGATGATATCCATGTTTCAAAAAAATATAACTTCTTTGACAATATCTTGGATGTTCAGAGATAGAAAGAATGTGTTTTGGTAAGTTTAACAGTCTTAGCAAGAAATTGTCGCAACTGCGCTAAAAAACCAAAGGAGGGAATGGTTTTGAAAAACATTTCAGGAGCCAAACATATCACCTGCTATAAGTTATTACTTGCCCCATGTTAAATGAATGGGGATGCTGTATTACTAACACACGAATCTTTTCAAGACTGCTCCAAGTGCTTTCTCACAGAAGGATCATCTAGTACAGCACTCTTGGGAGACAACAAAAACTCAGGTTCTGGTCATTTTTTTTTTACAACCATTCTTTGAACAAGTCAATTAATATCTTGATAGTTGACTTTCTCTATAACAACGATAAATTTAAGTGATTCCTATCAATCATTAGGCAATACAAGGATGCAATAAAAAATTAAACTGTAGAAGAATTTAAGTCCAACAGAGCTAGATGTTATAGGTATACTGTGAGAAAAGAGCAGATTTCTGGAAAAACAGCTAATAGTAGTAGCTGAGGAGCTGAGAGAACTCAATGAAAATTCAAATATATTCTGGTTCTTCTGAATCTTTTTATGAGGCAAAGATTACTATACAACCATAATATGTAATTAGGAAAGGGCAATTACTAATTGCTATCCACATGCAGTGGTAGAGAGAGGAGTAACGGCCAGGACTCTTAAGGACTCCATGCTTTGGAATACATGCCAACATATGCTGGAGATCATTAAGCCTGAAACATACAGAAGAACACAATAGAAAGATCACCGGATGAAGGGTCAGTATATCTGGGTTCTAACTTGGTTCATAATTAATGTGTTATATAACCTTGGATAAGTTGTTTATCATTTGGGGATCTCCATCTTTTCTTTTTCAGTTACAAAACACAGATCTCTATCTTTTTAAGATTTTATTTTTTTTACTTATATAACTTTGCTTGATCTATATGGAATAGATGGAAATGTGAGAGTCAATGCTGAAATTTCCCCTCATGCATTACTAATATTTCCCGATTCACTGAAGAGGAGCATAATTTTAGTTCTTAAATCCCTTAAGAAGAGAAGATAAAAGAAATACAGTCGCATTTAGAACTCAGTGTTTCCTGAGATTTTGACATAAAAACTAATAAAATCTAGTCTATCTTCAGTCAAATTATAAATTTCACATGACTAAAATCCAAAATATGAGATTTTCCTACTTATCTTGAATATCTGAGGAAGCGGAAGCTTTAGGTAAGCCACTCTATCTGGCAACACTTACTGAAATGGCATTTAAAAGACATAATGGAAAGCATTTAAATCTTGACCATGCAACTCACAAGTTAAGTTGTATAACTGTAGACATGCTAAAAACAAACAAACAAACAAAAACAAAAACAAAAACAAAACTCTGTGCCCCAGCATCCTTATCTATAAGCTAGGGATATTTTCTATGATAATAATATCTACTAACAGTTATCGTTTGATTCCAAACAGTGCTTGGCACACTGACTAGTAGCTTAATAAACAGCATATACTATTATTTTAAGTATTAAGTCTGCCCTTCTATCTGCTCACACAGATACAGAGAGATGGAAGAATACAAACATATATTGACAACCTACTCAATAATAGGCATGGGCTGTATGCTTTTACCTGTTAACCCATTTAATCTAGCCTATCCCTACCCCTAGCCCACTTGGGCAAACCCAACTATATTAGCGGATTTCAGCTTAACCATTATCTCCTCTTCAAAACCATTCATGATGTTCTCAAGCAAATACAGGCACACCTTTCCCAGTACTTCAATTATACATATTAAATATCACCACTTTGGGAACTATTATACTGCATATAATGTGTCTATTTTCTTATAAGGCTACAGGTTTCTTGAAGGCAAATATCATAACTTTTCAATACAAATGTCCATCAACAGATGAATTATTTATTGGAATGTGATTCAAAGAGGGAAATTTTCAGTTGTATATATGTTAGTATAATAAAAATTTAGAAAAAGCATAAGACTGTACAACAAAAACAGTTCATAACCCTATGTAAACAATGGACTACAGTTAACTAATATAATTATAAATATAATAATATTGTTTCATCAATTGTCACAAAGGTACCAGACCAATGCAAAGTGTTAATAATAGGGAAAAGTGATGGTGGGGGTGGGGGTGGGAGGGGATATGGGAATACCGTATTTTCTGCATGGTTTTTCTGTAAAGGAACAAGTTCTTATAAAAAAACAGAACTGAGAGAGAAATTTATACCAGTAAGATAAATAGAAAGATAAAAATTATAAATATTTGTAATTCCACAAATTAGACCAAAGATCAAATAGATCAAAGAAGCAATCACAAGGAATTTTTAATTAATTTTTGAACTTTTTAAATTTTTAATTAAAAAACAGTACATTAAATTTGTGGGATGCATCTAAAACCATCCTTAAAACCATTTTAACATTTAAAAATTTAATTGCATATATTAGAAAATAAGAGGTTTTAAAGCAATGGCACAAGATTTCACCTCAAGAAGCTAGAAAAAGAAGAGCAAAGCTAACCCAAGTTTACTAGAAGAAGTAAATAACAAGAATAAGATATATAATATAATTATATATATAAAATTATATATATATATTATATATAATAGATAAAAAGTAGGAAATTAAAAAGCCAAAACTGGTGCTTTCAACAAAATTGATAAACCCCTAAAATGAAAAGAGAACAGAGAGCAAACACAATTATCAAATCAGGAATCAAAGAAGGCCTATTAATATCAATCCTACAGACATTAAAATGGATAATAAATGAATACTATGAATAAATTATTGTCAATAAAACTGACTACTTAATGAAATGTCTAAATTTTTAAAAACTAAGGACTTACCAAAACTGACAAAAAATGTAATGGAAAATAATAACCAAAAATCTATTAAAGAGGTTGAACTGATAAATCAAAGCCTTCTCACAACCAAAACTCCAGGCCCAAATTTTCATAGGTGAATTCTACAAAATATTTAAGAAAAAAAAAAATATTAGTTGTGATGATTAAGTTTATGTGTGAACTTAGCCAGGTTATGGTGTCCAGTTCTTTGGTCAAACAAGCACTGGCCTGATTGTTACTTTAAGGGTAACTCATGGATTTAAATCATCAGTAAGTTGATTGCATATGTAGCTGCTTTCATCTACAATCAACTCAGGAGACTGCCTTCAACAATGAGAGATGTCTCATCAAATCAGTTGTGGGCCTTTAAAGGAGACATGATGATTTCAGTAGTCAGAGGGACAATTCCCATCTGTACTTCAGCCAGCCCGCTTCTCGTGAGGAATTAACTGGAAACCTTCATCAGAGTTACCAGCTAGCTGCCTTCCCTACCAAATTTGGACTTAACCACCCCCATATTCCTGTGAGTTAATCCCTAAAACAATCTCATAATGTATGTGTGTGTGTGTGTATGTATGTGTGTGTCTATAAAATCTCCTGTTGGTTCTGTTTTTCTAGGGAACCATGATTTTGTTACCGGGAGTGGTTCTTGAGAAACAGAATCTGAGGATGAGATTTCCGACTTGGTTTGGGGTTTTGGGAATTGGTTCTCTAACCTGATTAGATTCAAAAGCACTAATGACTATATTTTCAACAATCAAGATGGCACTGACAATCCATGGCATGAGTTGGCAATAGAGATATGCAAAACATCACCACTGGATATGGTTATCTCAATGCTTATAACAGGCAAGGCTGTGTGTGAGAATGTTTTGACACCTTAACAGAGCTTTGTAAGATGTTGGCCAGTTGTTCCTAAATATGCTGGATACAGTCGTAAAAGAAAGGCACAAGCTCAAGACTTTAAATTCCCAACCTAAGCACCGCATGAAGGACATAAAAGTTTCTACGTGTGCCTTGAAAGAACATTTTATTTTGTGTAGCCATAGACTTGAGATTTCTTAACACCAGACCCAGAGTCTCATTCTGCAAGTGGCCAAATTGCAACATCATTGAATTCCAAACCCTACAGGGTGCCTGCTGTAAAAGTGATGAGAAAGGAATGGGGTCCTGAAAACTGGAATGGGGACATTTGTGCAGAGAATTATAATGGTGGGGACATTGAAATCCTAGATTCTGCTGAGTCTTTGACAGATAAACCTGTAATGGTTTGCCCTGAGGAATCGGCCACCCAATCTCCAATCTGCCCTGAGGATTCAACCATCCAACCTCCACGTGAAGAGATTAATCCTGCTATGCCTGATAAATCTGTAATCACCTGCCCTGAGGAAATAGTCCTCATACCACTGTCTGAAGAGATTAATCCCTTTTTACCAGATGAAACTGCAATGGAATGCCCTGAGATAACTGGCTTGCAAGACACTTCTAATTCTTCTCATGACCCACCCCCACCACCTCTCTTTTCTTCCAGACTGATAATTAAGACTGAAGTCCCAACAGGGTCCAAAAGGTAAGGTACAAAGTTTGATACATCAGGAGGTGCTACTACACTCCAAAAGAACTGCATGATTTTTCTAATTTATATAGGCAAAAATTAGGAGAACATGTTTATGAATCGATATTAAGGGTGTGGGATAATGGTGGAAGGAACCTAAAGTTGGATCAGGCTGAATTTACTGATATAAGCTCAGTAAGCAGAGATTCCAGATTCAATGTTGATGCTCCAGGGCTTAGAAAGGGCTCTAACACTTTCTTTACCTGAGGTCAAAATGCCAGAACTGCCAAGGTATAATGTTGATGAAGGGTTCCAAAGGCTTAGAATGACTGGAATGTTAGAATGAATTTATCATGTAAGACCTGCTCACCCACCCCAGGAATGTCCAGAAGACATAACTTTCAGCAGGACTGTGAGGAATAAATTTGTGAGACTAGCTCCATCATCTCTGAAGAGCTCTGTGGTTGCTCTTCTCTGCAGGTCAGATACTGTGGGAGCTGCTGTCACTGAACTGGAATCTTTAAATCCAATGGGGATGATTGGATCAGACTTGGGAGAAGCCAAGCAGCAACACTTAATTGCCAAGAACGAGGTAGATGTGGCTACCATAATGGACAGCAGACTCAAAGCAGCAACAAGATCTTGACTCACAGAGACCCAAGATATTAGCCAGTAGATCATGGGCTACCTAGAATTAAAATAGATGAACAGTTTACAAAATTCTTACTTGATCTGTGTAAGCAGAAGGATTCTAGGTCAAGTGAACAAAAGCGTAACTTGAATTACAAAAATAGAGAGTCACAGCGCCTTAATCAATTCCCAAACTTGAGAGAGTTGACAGATCCAGAGCCCCTTTAATAAAAGGAAGACCAGGTCCCCTCAGGAAAGAATCCTGTTCCACTGCCAAAAATTTGTACTGTTAATCTTCCTCCTTCCAGCCTTCTCCAAAGAGACATATGGCCTTTTACCAGGGTAACTGTACACTGGGGAAAAAGGAAATGATCAGACATTTCGGGAATTGTTAGACACTGGCTTAGAAGTGACATTAAATCCAGGAGACCCTAAACTTTACTGTGGTCCACCAATCAGAGTAGGGCTTATGGAGGTCAGGTGATCCATGGAGTTTTAGCTCAGGTCCTCCTCACAGTGGGTCCAGTGGGTACCCACTGTGTTATTTCCCCTGTTCCAGAATGCATAATTGGAATAGACATACTCAGCAACTGGCAGAATCCCCACACTGGTTCCCTGGTTTGTGCAGCGAGGGCTATTATGGTACGAAAGGCCAAGTGGAAGCCACTAAACTGCTTCTACCTAGAAAAATAGTACATCAAAAGTGATACCACAGATCAGACACCCAGGGGAGTGAATCTCCCTGGTAATGTGGAATATGACTCCCAGGGAGGAATATAGTCCCGGCATCGTGGGATGGAGAACATCTTCTTGACCAAAAGGGGGAAATGAAAGGAAATGAAACAAGCTTCAGTGGCAGAGAGATTCCAAAAGGAGCTGAGAGGTCACTCTGGTGTGGACTCTTACGCACAATATAGACACCCTTTTTAGGTTCTAATGAATTGGGGGAGCTGGCGGTAGATACCTGAAACTATCAAACGACAACCCAGAACCCATGAATCTTGAAGATGATTGTATAAAAATGTACCTTATGAGGGGTGACAATGGGATTGGGAAAGCCATAAGGACCAGACTCCTCTTTGTCTAGTTTATGGATGGATGAGTAGAAAAATGGGAGAAGGAAACAAACAAACAAAGGTACCCAGTGTTCTTTTTTACTTTAATTGCTCCTTTTCACTTTAATTAATATTCTTGTTATTTTTGTGTGTGTGGTAATGAAAGTGTCAGGGATTGATTTTGGTGATGAATACACAACTATGTAATGGTACTGTGAACAATTGAATGTACGATTTGTTTTGTATGTCTGCATGGTATGTGAATATATCTCAATAAAATGAATATTTAAAAAAAAAAGTGATACCACATTGCTGGAGGGATTGCAGTGACTAATGCCACCATCAAGGACTTTAAGGATGCAGGGATGATGATTCCCACCACGTTCCCACTCAAATTTCCTATTTGAATATTGGAAGATGACACTGGATTATCGTAAACTTAACCAAGTGATGACACTCCAATTGCAGCTGCTATTCCAGATGTAGTATCACTACCTGAGCAAATCAACATATGCCCTAGTACCTGGTATGTAGCTATTGATCTGACAAATGCTTTTTCGGGTGCCTGTTAGTAAAGACCAGCAGAAGCAGTTTGCTTTCAGGTGGCAAGGCCAGCAATACATATTCATTGCCCTACTTCAGGGGTATATCAATTCTCCAGCCCTGTCATAATATAGTCTGCAGTGATCTTGACTGCCTTTCCCTTCTACAAGATATCACACTGCTCCATTATATTGATGGTCTTATGCTGGTTGGCCCTAGTGAGCAAGAAGCAGCAACTACTCTAGACTTAAGGCATTTGTGTGTCAGAGGATGAGAGATAAATCCAACAAAAATCCAAGGCTTTACACTTCACTGAAATTTTTCTAGGCATTCAGTGGTGTGGGGCATATTGAGATATCTCTTTTAATGCAAAGGATATACTGTTGCATCCCTCCTACCACCAAAAAACAGGCACAATGTCTAGTTGGCCTCTTTGGATTTTGAAGGCAACATTTGGATATGCTACTCTGGCCCATTTACCAGAAAAGCTGCTAGTTTTAAGTGGGACCAGAATAAAAGGAGGCTCTGTGACAGGTCCAGACTGCTATGCAAACTGCTCTGCCACTTGAACCATGTGATCCAGCAGATCATACAGGTGGATGGGTATGTGGATTGACTGAGAAGGGACATGAGAGATCTTTGTGGAATGATGGTAATGTTCTATATGAGGGGTTCAGGTTACAAAATTGCAGACATTTGTCAGAGTAATTGAATAGTGCACTTAAAATTGTGCATTTTATTACTTATCAATTTTACCTCAAAAGAAGAATTGAACTCTAGTTAATGATATGCATGTAGCAGTTAATATGGAAGAGTGAACTGATGCTTGCAATTCCTTTGAAATGCATCAAAAAGATAAGATAGATTGATGAATCAATAGAAAGGTAATAGAAATAGAGTTGTGTGAAAAAGCAAGAATAGGAAAATGTTAATTATAGAATCTAGATGGTGGCTATATGGTGTTCACTGTAATATTCTTTCATTTGAAATTTTTTTCATTTGAAATACTGGAAAATACATCTTTGACACAGAGACACATTATGGGTGACAGATCCTGATACTCTTAAATATTAAATTTCTAAATTTATTGAAGATATCATTATTACCTTTATAAAGCATTTAGTAAGACCCATGTGTATAGCACTATATTGGACTTTACATAAAACAATATGAGGCAGTTATATCCTTTAGAGACTTACAATCTGGCATTTTATAACACTTTTATAATTGGAAAGGGAAAGAGGGTAAATGGAGAGAGAGAGAAGGTGAATGAGGAAGAATGAAGACTTATAGGAATGGGACTGAGAATTAATGAATATAAGAACTTTGGAGTAATCTGAGAATTATTTTCAGACCCTACCCTTTTGGCTGCTGCACTGATGCCTGGATTTGAAAAGCAGCAGAAAGGTGAGTTAGAGATCCATACAAAGGAGCACAGATCATGAAGCAACAGAGAACAACCGATGCAGAGATCCAGTTATCCTTTCTAGCACATTTTCTGAGAGCAGTTACATTTCATTCTTTCCTCTTAAGCATTTTCTGCCCTCCACACAGAGATCATTTGGGTTTGATGGTGATATTCACCCTAAACAATGATCGCTGATGGAGACAGATAGTAAAGGAGATGAATCAATAAGAATTGTGTCTACTCTCTTGTTTGGAGATGACGAATAACCAGGAATTTCTCAAGCTGCATAGGAAAAAAAAAATTCCAAACATCTTTTTGGCTTTATCCAATGTACAAAAAACAGAACTTGGTTTTCTATAAACCCCCACTCCCTGTCCTCATCTGAAATCCTCTGAAAGAAGTGATTTTTAAACTATGCTATTTTAAAAACTCTCTAATTCAGGGAAGCCTTCAGAGATTCCAAATTTATTTGATTTGAATTTCTAATTTTAAATATATTATTGAAGAATTTAAAAACCTATAGCATACAACATACACATGAAAATTAAGTCAATGGAATCCCTAACATGTTACCTGGCCCCACCAGATCTACACATTTTTGTGCAGATTTCAGAATAGTGTCTACTGCTATCTTCAGTACATGTATTAAAACTTAAACTACTGATTTAGAATACTATAGCTCTGTATTATCTTTCCTTAACACTTCTGGTTTGTATAAGACTACTCACAAAAAATCACCCAAGTGCAGTTACAACTGGAGCACATTTGATACACAGTGTGGCAAGGCCCAGATATATAATGTTATCAGTCAATTGCTTATTAGCAAGTGAATGCATAACATGCCTAGTCATAACACCTTGAGAGTTACTCTTAGCTAAATATCAGCATGTGAAGAGAAAGTAAGTACCCTTAAAATTGGAAATGGTTCTCTATTTTTTAACTAAAACCAGGACATTTAAAAAGAAATGTGTTGAAACAGACTCAGGATAAAATAATTAGTATTTCTATACAGTAGTAATTAACAATATGAAGAGGAAATCAAGAAAAGACTTCCATTCACAATAGCAATTAAAAGAATCAAATATCTAGGAATAAATTTAGTCAAGGATGTAAAGGATTTGCACATGGAGAGTTAAGCATGTGACCCAGCAATCCCTTTTCTAGGTGTGTACTCAAAAGAATAAAAATCAGGGACTAAAAGAGATATTTGCACACCAATTTTCATAACAGCACCATCACAATTGCCAAAAGATGGAAGCAACCCAGGTGTCCATTAACAGATGAATAGAGAAACAAAATATGGTAAATACATTCAATGGGATATTATTAAGCCATAAAAAGGACTGAAGTTCTGATACATTTGACAACATGGATGAACTCTGAAGGCATTAGGTTGAGTGAAATAAGCCAGATACCAAAGGACAACTGTTTCCACTATGTTCACAACACACAAATGACAACAGTGTGCTCAAAACTTTCACTTAAAGTCAACATGCAAAGGCAAACAGTCATTTGACATTGAGATACTCTTTTATGAAAATAAAAACTGCCCAAACATACATGGGTTTCAAATAATGAAATTTAGGAAAGTGTTTGTTTCGTCGCTGCCAAGTTACAATGTCATTTTTAAACACAGAATAAAAATAAAGCTGTTAATTTATTTTAATGTAAACTGAACAATTTTAATGGTTTGGCAAACAGAATTATATCATGTAAAATAACCTACTACACATTGAATATGAGGGAAAAACAATCATGGACAAGGAAATGCTTACAAAATTTTGGATTTGTCTTTCTAAGTAAGAATGTCAAATATATAAACTGTCATGATGATAAAACTAGTACCATTGTCTTTATGTAATCAGAGAAGACTCTAAGTCTATGTATCCAGTTCACCTGATGAATTATGGAAGGCGGAGACTGCTTAAAATCTTTATAATTCAAGTAAGAATACAGATGTGTACTTCTGTGTGTTTTATTTTTATTGATATTATCAAGTGAATGTAAAATGAGTAAGACTATTTCAAATGTTAATTGGATATTACAAATGAGTGAAGAAATCACATTTTCTTGGCAGATAAACTAATAGTTATGTATTTTTTAGATAATACAGTTGCATCAGCTTGTGAACTTTGCTAATATTTTTCAAGAGTCAAACTCAATTTATCAATATGGTGTTACAATTTTATTGGGCTTACAAACAGATAAATGTCAGCAATAAAATTAAAGTTTGAATATAAAGCACAAAATAAATATTGCTGTTTGAAGGGCACTGACATATTTGAGGTGTTAATGACAACACAGAATAACTTAAAATTGTAAAAGATATATTTTAAAATACAATAAACTTGTTTCCAAACAACAAAGAACATTTAAGTTAGCTAAGTAAACTGATAATTTAAAATCTCCAAAACTGGACATTTATAATTCAAAGATGCAAGCAGCTGTTAAATATTGCCAATTTTTCAACATAGGAACAAAGATGCCCTAGTAATATTTCAAGTTTCTGAATCTGTTTCAATGAATACTTCTGAATTATTTTTTTAAAACTGCTATTGAGGAAAATAGATCCCAACTTCTATGGAATATTTAATTTTTTCCACTACATTTATTGAATACAATAATTATCAACAAGTTGTCAGGAGTGAAGGGCAGTTCTTAACTCATAGAGCCATAGAATTTGAGGCTGGAAAGGACTTTAGACATCCCACTTTCCAATGATATGTATATAGGATAAACTATTTAAATTGCAGGAGCATAAATAAATTATGCATAAATTGAATACCACTGTGGTAGCCAGTAGGGTTGCTGCAAATAATCTGGTGGCCCTCTACTTTCTGGCACATGACAAGTTTGGACTTCCTTACCCCTTTTAAGTTATGCATGGCCCTGTGACTTGGTTTAGCCAATGAAATGTCAGTAAAAGTAGCTTGTGTACTTTTGGGCAAAAATTTTAAGACCTAGTACACAATCTGCTGTATCCCCCTTCCCTGCCACAACAACTATGGATGCAAATTTCAAGAAGGAACTTCCATTAGTTTGAGTCCCAAAGTGAGAACCATAAATAGAATTGCCTGCAGACCATACTGGGTATATAATAGAGAGATAAAACTACCATGTTATGTCACTGAAACTTTGAGGTTGTTTGTTACTAAAACATAACCTACACAAACCTGAGTGGTAGAGAAATGGACTGGAAATGAGTTGTGGCCATACCAAAAACCTAAAATATTTGTCATTTTCTTAGGGTCTGGCAAATGGGAGGCAATAAAATTTATATTGGATGATAATCCATGCTATATAGTGCCAAAGCATTTTGTAAAAATGTTTCATGTGGAAGACAATTCACTAATAAACTTGTAGCACAAGAGAAAAAGGCTGGGAAACAGAGTGTCAGTAGTAATTGTTGGTTGCTGTTGGCCGAATTTGGTGAGATACTACAAAAAGACATTTATTGTAGCAGTATTCACAATGGTTACAAATAAAAAATGGTACTAACAAAAAATACTGGTTCAACAAATTCTGGCATATAATAAAGAAACAATAACATACAACCACTGGAAAGAACTTTTAATATTTTGGGAAAGTATTCTTGATATGTTTTTTTTTCTTTTCTTTTTTTTAATCTTCATTTTATTGAGATATATTCACATACCATGCAGTCATACAAAACAAATCATACATTCGATTGTTCACAGTACCATTACATAGTTGTACATTCATCACCTAAATCAATCCCTGACACCTTCATTAGCACACACACAAAAATAACAAGAATAATAATTAAAGTGAAAAAGAGCAATTAAAGTAAAAAAGAACACTGGGTACCTTTGTCTGTTTGTTTCCTTCCCCTATTTTTCTACTCATCCATCCATAAACTAGACAAAGGGGAGTGTGGTCCTTATGGCTTTCGCAATCCCATTGTCACCCCTCATAAGCTACATTTTTATACAATTGTCTTCGAGATTCATGGGTTCTGGGTTGTAGTTTGATAGTTTCAGGTATCCACCACCAGCTACCCCAATTCTTTAGAACCTAAAAAGTGTTGTCTAAAGTGTGTGTAAGAGTGCCCACCAGAGTGACCTCTCGGCTCCTTTTGGAATCTCTCTGCCACTGAAGCTTGTTTCATTTCCTTTCACATCCCCCTTTTGGTCAAGAAGATGTTCTCCGTCCCACGATGCCAGGTCTACATTCCTCCCCGGGAGTCATATTCCACGTTGCCAGGGAGATTCACTCCCCTGGGTGTCTGATCCCACGTAGCAGGGAGGGCAGTGATTTCACCTTTCAAGTTGGCTTAGGTAGAGAGAGAGGGCCACATCTGAGCAACAAAGAGGCATTTGGGAGGAGGCTCTTAGGCACAATTATAGGGAGGCCTAGCCTCTCCTTTGCAGCAACCTTCTTCCCAAGTGTAAAACCTATGGTAGAGGGCTCAACCCATCAAACCACCAGTCCCCTATGTCTGTGGTCATGTTAGCAACCATTGAGGTGGGGTAGGCCAATACCCCTGCATTCTCCACAGGCTCCTCAAGGGGGCACTACATATTTTTTTCCTTATTTTTCTTTTTCTTTTTTTTTTTTTTTAACTTTCCTTTCTTTTTTAAATCAACTGTATGAAAAAAAAATTAAAAAAAAAAACATACAATAAAAGAACATTTCAGAGACCATAAAAAGGGAGTAAGAAAAAGACAACTAACCTAAGATAACTGCTTAACTTCCAACCTGTTCCTACTCTACCCCAAGAAAGTTACATAATATAGCAACATTTCTGTGAACTTCCTCCTACTATATACATCAGAAATTAACAGACCATAGTCATTCCTGGGCATCCCCAGAATGTTAAATAGCTTATCTGATCTTCTTGGATTATTGTTCCCCCTTCCTTAATTGCTCTCTATTGCTAGTTCCCCTACATTCTACATTATAAACCATTTGTTTTACATTTTTCAAAGTTCACATTAGTGGTAGCATATTTCTCTTTTTGTGCCTGGCTTATTTCACTCAGCATTATGTCTTCAAGGTTCATCCATGTTGTCATATGTTTCACGACATCGTCCCTTCTTACTGCCGTGTAGTATTCCATCGTGTGTATATGCCACATTTTCTTTACCCACTCATCTGTTGAAGGACATTTGGGTTGTTTCCATCTCTTGGCAATTGTGAATAATGCTGCTGTGAACATTGGCGTGCAGATATCTGTTCGTGTCACTGCTTTCCAATCTTCCGGGTATATACCAAGAAGTGCAATCGCTGGATCGAATGGTAACTCTATATCCAGTTTTCTAAGGAACTGCCAGACTGACTTCCAGAGTGGCTGAACCATTATACAGTCCCACCAACAGTGAATAAGAGTTCCAATTTCTCCACATCCCCTCCAGCATTTGTAGTTTCCTGTTTGTTTAATGGCAGCCATTCTAATCGGTGTTAGATGGTATCTCATTGTGGTCTTAATTTGCATCTCTCTAATAGCTAGTGAAGCTGAACATTTTTTCATGTGTTTCTTCGCCATTTGTATTTCCTCTTCAGAGAACTGTCTTTTCATATCCTTTGCCCATTTTATAATTGGGCTGTCTGTACTATTGTCATTGAGTTGTAGGATTTCTTTATATATGCAAGATATCAGTCTTTTGTCAGATACATGGTTTCTGAAAATTTTTTCCCATTGAGTTGGTTGCCTCTTTACCTTTTTGAGAAATTCCTTTGAGGTGCAGAAACTTCTAAGCTTGAGGAGTTCCCATTTATCTATTTTTTCTTTTGTTCCTTGTGCTTTGGGTGTAAAGTCTAGGAAGTGGCCGCCTAATACAAGGTCTTGAAGATGTTTTCCTACATTATCTTCTAGGAGTTTTATGGTACTTTCTTTTATATTGAGATCTTTCGTCCATTTTGAGTTAATTTTTGTGTAGGATGTGAGGTAGGGGTCCTCTTTCATTCTTTTGGATATGGATATCCAACTCTCCCAGCCCCATTTGTTGAAAAGACCATTATGACTCAGTTCAGTGACTTTGGGGGCCTTATCAAAGATCAGTCGGCCATAGATCTGAGGGTCTATCTCCGAATTCTCAATTCGATTCCATTGATCTATATGTCTATCTTTGTGCCAGTACCATGCTGTTTTGACTACTGTGGCTTTATAATAAGCTTCAAAATCAGGGAGTGTAAGTCCTCCCACTTCGTTTTTCTTTTTTAGAGTGTCTTTAGCAATTCGAGGCATCTTCCCTTTCCAAATAAATTTGATAACTAGCTTTTCCAAGTCTGCAAAGTAGGTTGTTGGAATTTTGATTGGGATTGCATTGAATCTGTAGATGAGTTTGGGTAGAATTGACATCTTAATGACATTTAGCCTTCCTATCCATGAACACGGAATATTTTTCCATCTTTTAAGGTCCCCTTCTATTTCTTTTAGCAGAGTTATGTAGTTTTCTTTGTATAGGTCTTTTACATCTTTGGTTAAGTTTATTCCTAGGTACTTGATTTTTTTAGTTGCTATTGAAAATGGTATCTTTTTCTTGAGTGTCTCTTCAGTTTGTTCATTTCTAGCATATAGAAACATTACTGACTTATGTGCATTAATCTTGTATCCCGCTACTTTGCTAAATTTGTTTATTAGCTCTAGTAGCTGTATCGTCGATTTCTCAGGGTTTTCTAGATATAAGATCATATCATCTGCAAACAATGACAGTTTTACTTCTCCTTTTCCAATTTGGATGCCTTTTATTTCTTTGTCTTGCCGGATTGCCCTGGCTAGCACTTCCAGCACAATGTTGAATAATAGTGGAGACAGCGGGCATCCTTGTCTTGTTCCTGATCTTAGAGGGAAGGCTTTCAGTCTCTCCCCATTGAGTACTATGCTGGCTGTGGGTTTTTCATATATGCTCTTCATCATATTGAGGAAGTTTCCTTCAATTCCTACCTTTTGCAGTGTTTTTATCAAAAACAGATGTTGGATTTTGTCAAATGCTTTTTCACCATCTATTGAGATGATCATTTGATTTTTTCCCTTGATTCCCTTTGGATTCGATTTGCAAGTATTTTGTTGAGGATTTTTGCATCCATATTCATTAGGGAGATAGGCCTGTAGTTTTCGTTTTTTGTACCATCTTTGCCTGGTTTTGGTATTAGATTGATGTTAGCTTCATAAAATGAGTTAGGTAGTGTTCCATTTTCTTCAATGTTTTGAAAGAGTTTGAGTAAGATTGGTGTCAGTTCTTTCAGGAAAGTTTGGTAGAATTCCCCTGTGAAGCCACCTGGCCCTTGGCATTTATTTGTGGGAAGATTTTTGATGACTGATTGGATCTCTTTGCTTGTGATGGGTTGGTTGAGGTCTTCTGTTTCTTCTCTGGTCAGTCTAGAGAACTTTTAATATTTTGGGAAAGTATTCTTGATATATTTTTAAACTTGAAAAGCAAGTCCCACTTTTGTTGTATGACCTTTTTTATTGTATTTTATTTCATTTTCTTTTTCTTTTTTTTTATTATTCTTAATTTTAATTTTTTTTTTTTTTTTTTTGGAATAATGAAAGTGTTCAAGGGCTGACTGTGTTGATGAATGCACAACTATATGATGATACTGTTAACAACTGATTGTACACCACGGGTGACTGTATGATATGTGAATGTATCTCTATAAAACTGCAGGGGAAAAAAAAACATAAGGATACAAGTGCTGGGGAAAACATGGAGAGAGGGGTTTACTATTCACCTTTGGTGGGGAAGTAGAATGGTGCAGCCATCTGGAGGGCAGTATGGTGGTTCCACAAGAGACTAAGTATGGGGTTGCCATAAGATCCTGCAACCTCATTATTGGGTATACACTTGGAAGAATTGAGATCGGGGATAAGAATGCACACTGTTGTTTATGGCTGAAGTATTCAAGACTTGCAATGGATGGAGGTAGCCTAAGGGTACATCAAATGATTAACAGAGTGCTGAACTGTGGTGTATGCACACAATAAAATACTGAACGACTGTGAGAAGGAATGGAGTTGTGAGGCATGCAACTATGGGAATGGACCTTGAGGACATTGAGTGAAGAAAGCCAGAAACAAAAAGGCAAACATTGTAACACCTCACTAAAATGGACTAACTATAATGTACAAACTGAGAATTGAGTCTTAGAGCACATGTTATCAGGCAAAGGCTTACTGTAAAGGTCCCTAGATTGCAAGCCCTTACAGCAGTCACATCTATTCCTGTGTTGGAATGGTCATCCCCAAACTCTGAGATGCTGAGCTCTTTGTATATAACCTGGTCGGTCCCTGGATCTTTGAGTATCTGTTTGACACCCGAGACTCAGAGCTAGAGTTCAGCAGTTATGACTGTCAGTCCCACCCCATATAGCATCTGTTAAAAAAGCTGAAAAAGAGTTCAACTAGAGATAAGAATGAAGATGACATGGTGAGGACTAAGGCAAATCAGACTAAATAGTAAAGGAGGACATTGACTGTGTTTTAAAATTTCAACTTCCGTGTGAGACCAACAGAAGAAATGTTTACTTGGTGCAAAATTTATATTTTCTCTAGCAAACTATATAATTTAAGTTGTGTAGTCAATTTGTTCAAACCATAATTACATGGAACTTTGAATAGAGAGTGAGATCTGGTTGGTTTGTACAGGTTAGTATGAAACCCTGTTATATCCCAAAGTAATCTGGGCAGACAATAAAAATGTATTTGTAAAGCCCCCCAGAGGGACGGGGGGAAAATGTGGAAATATTAAATTTCTCCACCTCGGGAATTACTGATATTCTCAAAAGCACTGGGGGCTAACAATTTAGAAGGCTGAGCCCTTGATCTTGAGGCTTCCCCTTATGGAGCTTGTTATTGCAAAGGAGAGGCTAAGCTTACTTATAATTGTGCCTAAGAGTATCTTCCAGAGAACATCTTTTGTTGCTCAAAGGTGGCCTCTCTAACTCTAAGCCCACCCAGCAGGTAATCTCACTGCCCTCCCCTCTATGTGGGACATGACTCCCATGGGTGTAAATCTCCCTGACAACGTGGGACATGACTCCTGATGATGAGCTTGAACCCAGCATCATGGGATTGAGAAAGTCTTCTTGAGCAAAAGGGGAAAGAGAAATGAAATAAAGTTTCAGTGGCTGATAGATTTCAAATGGAGTCAAGAGGTCACTCTGGAGGTTATTCTTTATATAGATATCCCTTTTTACTTTTTAGTGTATTGGAATAGCTAGAAGGAAATACCTGAAACTGTTGAACTTCAACCCAGTAGCCTTGATTCCTGATGATGATTGTATAACTATGTAGCTTACATGGTATGACTTTGTGATTGTGAAAACCTTGTGGCTCACATTCCCTTTATCCAGTGTATGGACAGATGAATAGAAAAATGGGAACAAAAATTAAATGAATAATGGGGAATGGGATGTTTTGAGTGTTCTTTTTTACTTGTATTTTTATTTTTGGGAGAGTAATGAAAATGCTCAAAAATCGATTTTGGTGATGAATGCACAACTATATGATGATACTGTGAACAAGAATGGTACTGACTGTACCCTGTGGATGACTGTAGGGTATAGGAATATATCTCAATAAAACTGAATTGAAAAAAAAAAAAGCAAGCCACCCCCCCAAAAAGCATAAGCAATGTGATCCAAATTTTGTTTTAAAACTGGACTTATATATAACTATATATTTGTACATAGAACAAAAAGCTGAAAGAAAATAGATAAACATGTTAATAGGAACAGTTAAAAGAGTTGGGATTTTTTCCTTCTCCTTGAACTTTATAGTAGTTTCCAAATTTTCCACAATGATCATATACTATTATTACAATCAAGAAAAAACAAAGCCCTGAATCTTTTCAGATTTTATAAAATCATATTCTGACCCTGGGAGGCCAGCAAGGAAATTAATTTGAAGACAATATTAAGGTACCTGAGACATAGTCAACAATTTCAAAAACAGGTTACAGAACTTTGCTAACACTTTACATTTATTTAAAGAGTACTTAAATATCAACACTTCAATTTTTATTATATATTTAAGTTGGTTCTTTAAATAAACCTAAGATATACTCAAAATAAACATTATGCTCATTTTTATACATGAAGAAAGTGCCAAAAGGGTTAAATTGCTTCCTAGAATGGGGGAGTTAGAATTCAATTTTCAATATATCTCCGTTTTCAGTCCTGTACCTGAATTCCAAGACTTTGAGTTCTGCGGGCAAACTGGCTCTTATGTCACCTGTAATATCCCCTTCTGTTAGAAATTTTGTCTGCCTTATATCAGTTACCACTTATTACCTACTTCCTAGCATCCAAAAATTTGTTAAAATTTCTAGAATGCTGGTCTTCCCTTTCTAATTCTCATGTGCTTGTGTTTCAAAAGGAGCAATCAGGCCCCCAGATCTCTTCCTTCATGTTACTCCACTGTAGTAGGAAGAATAATACTCCCCCACCCCAAAGACATCAACATCCTAATCCCCAGAACCTGTGAGTATGTTAGGCTATATGGCAAAGGGGAATAAGGTTGCAGGTGGAATTAAGGTTTGCTAATCAGCTGACCTTAAAAGAGGAAGATAAACCTGAATTATCCACCTGGGCCCAGTATAATCACAAGGGTCCTTTAAAAGGGGAAGAGGATAATATACTCCCATGAAACGTAACAAAGGCAATGTACAAAAGATAAATGTCAGTAAGAGGGGGATATAAGGGAAGGGTATGGGATTCTTGGTGTTGTTGTTGTTTCTCCTTTTTATTTTATTTTATTTTTTATTCTTCATTTTTTTCTTCTTTCCTTGTGGAAGAAATGGAAATGTCCTTATATACATTGTGATGGTGAATGCACAACTATGTGATTATACTGGGAACCACTGACTGTTCACTCAGGATGGACTGTATGGTATGTGACTAAAACTGTTTAAAAAAATAAACAGAAATATAGAAGTGCTGGAAAATATGTGGAGAGAGGGATTACCAATTCACTGTTGGTGGGTAAGCAGAATAGTATAGCCCATTTGGAAGGCAGTGTGGTGGTTCCACAGGAGGCTAAGTACAGTTAGCCTATAAAGCCAAAACTAGTTCTGGCAGACAGCAGAATTAAAGGGGGCTTTGCATATAAATTTGCCAACATTTTAAAAGTATTTATAAATAAGAGATAAGGAAAACAAAGGGCAAAAATCACCTGAAATCCCACCACACCACTCCCATTTTTTTGCATGAACTTCCATTTTTTATATGCATAGACAGACAGGTGAAGATATAATCCTTAAAAAAATACTGGGCTCCTACTAAACCACTGTTTTGTTTTTTTTTTTCATTTAGTAAGGTAACATGAATATCTTTCCACTGCACTGAAGAGTCTAAGGCCATGGTTACAAATTTTGTTTTAGCAGCTAAACACTGTCCCCTTCCCCATTTTCTTTCCAGGCAAACTCTTACTTGAAACTCCTGTATAAAAATAAATAAATAAAATCAAAATTGCTCTGACTGAAATAGACTGGAAATGTGCTCAGATTCCCCCTTTCCCAGCGGTCCTCAAAGTTCCACCAAGGAAATCAAAGGCATTTCTGAATACAGTTTAACAATGTGTTTTAAAACATCATCTTTTAAATTGATTACACAGTATTTCATTACATGAATGTTCATAATTTACTAATCACCTTATAATGAACATTTAATTGTTTCGATTATTATAAAAAGTTCTATAATAGAAGTCTTTGTGTTTATCCATTCTAATTTAAAGGCTTTTGACATATATTGCCAAATTATACTCTAGAAGCCTATGTCTCTATCACAGGCATATGAGATTTTCCATTTCCCTGCAACCTCACTGTAAGGTGTTATTAAAATACTACTACTCCTAATAACTTGCCAAACTTTCAACTATGAAATACTGTTATAAATTTATATTTCTTTAATTTCTATATTTATTCTTTAGTGAATTTCTATGTTCATATCCTTTGCCCATTTTTCTACAAGGATGTTTGCTTTTTTTTTCTTGCAAATTGGCAAGAGTTCGTTATACCACAAGGATATTAACCCTTTGTCTATGTGTTATAAATAATTTTCTTCTTTACAATTTCTTTCAATTTCCCAATAAGATTTCCACAAGCCATTTAAACCTAATTAATAATTAAAATCTAGTTAATATGACAAAGATCCATGGTCATACACAGTCAAAAATATTATCTGGTTTATCTTATTCTTCAGATGTATTCATCTTTAACTTATGTATGTTACTCACTTTACTTATGTATGTTACTCATTTTTAACTTACGTATGTTACTCACTTTACTCAAATGCATAAATAAATTGTCCTTTCTGAAATTAATATTTGGATTAAGAGATTTCATTCATTATATAAACAACCACCATTATTTTCATAAATAAAATGTCATCTAAATACAAAATTGACTTTAAGTGTCAACATCATTGAATGATTAACATTATCAGATTCTAACCAGAAATGAACGGGAAAGCAGAAATTATTTTTTTCTACATGCAACTGTAACATGACAGACCTGGCAATTGTGGAGAGAAAAAAACAGTTAAATAAAGTTAGAGAAGGTAAAAAATTTTTTTAAAGCAAATAGTAATTTGATTACTATTATCTACATTTAAACAATGAATTAAACTATAAGGGTAAAATTAGATAAATTAGTTTATCTTAAATAATTTCAGAGCATATTCATTATTAAATATGCTCTCTATTAAAGTTTAACATTGAAAAATTTAAATAAAATGTTGATAAATTTAACATTCCTCATTTAGTTGAACTTTGTGCCTTATGAATGAAATGTTTCAGGACTTCAATTACATGATAGGTTACATTCTTCTGCAATAAACTTCAATCCCTTCTAATTTTTTCCCCTTGTAAATGCTTCTTACAAATGTGGACCATGAATTAGCATGTTTATTTTAATATTCTGTGATAGTATGATTTGACCTGCATTATACCTAAAACTAATCTATATTAAGATTAAAATAAATTAAATGGATAACAAAACTACTTAACTTTTATAGTATAAAAGGTTTAAAACAGTATTTCAATAAACAGGCTTCTTCAATAATGGAAACTTTCCTCAGTTTACTAGCATGTATAAATAAGACAGTGTTTTCAAAGGCATTTAAAAGACGACAACCTCATCCAAAAGGCACAAGGAAATAAATTAAGGATGAAAGATTAGTGCTCCTTTCGATGAGTACTGTCAACAGTACTGGCCTTCACAAATGCTCTCACTAATTTTTATGGGATATAATCTCAGCCACATGCAGATTATACATTCTGATTTCAGTATGAGTATGAATTTACCATTAGCAAATTCTAATCTTTATCATTTTTCCTACCATCACCACCAAAAGTCAAATCTTTCAACTTCAAGATACTTTAACATTCTAGAGTCAGGTCTATATTGCAACACTCAGGGTATCTTGTAAAAATAGCCTTGATGGGTGTTACATACTTCTGTTGATCCTCTATTATAAGATATTGTCCAATTGAGAAATTATGTATAGAGATACAGTTCAATTTTGTCACTGGGGTTCAGAATTTTTTATTCTTCTCTTCCTTTTACTCCATTTGATCAATAAGAATTCTATCAATTCTTCCAAGGTTTTACATTTCCTTCATATTATTGCTTTTTACCTCCTTCACTTTTCTGAGATAGCTAACAGCCTCACATACAACTATCAGAATGACCTTCTTCCAACAAGGTACAAACACAGAATAAAGTATACCATCACAGGTTAGGTTTAAAAAAAAAAGCCCAGGATATAAAATAACATTATAATTACAAACATTACAACCATGTTAAACTGTACATGAACAATATTTTTAAAGAAAACTAAATTCATTTAAGTTAAATTATAGGCAAGTTAAATGTTCATTGAAATCATTTTTAGACATTTAATAATTTTAAAAGGCTCTTGTATTGCCCTCCAATACTAATTTCATCACATCATAACCACAGATCTACCTGAACTATGTACAAAGTTTATCAATTAAAACCACTCACCAACTGGTTTCTCCTTATCTTTCCAATCCACAACACCCCCTTAATTATTGTCCTTATTGAAACCCCAACTCTGGACTTACTAGAGCACTTCATAACTATATCCAACATTTCTCTCTGCAACAAAGCCTCTCTGAAATCTCCTTTTCCCTTGTCACTGTTATATACTGAGAAAGACAAAAGCAGCCTCTGGAGCGGGGGGACTGGCCAGGCACTATCAGACCAGCCTCGTGTTGCTGGGAGCTGGCCTGCACTCATAGCTAGGCCAGGGTGTACTTTTGTTGAACATAAACAATTTCAGAGAACACCAATATCAGACAAGGCCACTGTGTGACTCATCTGAACAGACACAAAAAACAACACTGTCCAAACCTGAAAAATGATCAAACACCCCCTTTTTTTCTGGCTTAGTATGGTGACTGCTGCCTCTTTACCACTTTCAGTTTTAGCCTGGCTACATTCCCCCTGCTTTCCAGATAAAAATTACTGATAATCACAAAATTACCCCTGCTTTCTGACAGCAGCTAATCCAGAGCAAATCCATGCTTCCTTGACCCTCCCCAAAATCACCTAACATAAACCCAAATCCTGTAAGTCCTTTGTTACTAAGATGCCCCCAAGTTCCCATGATGGGCAGTGTCCCTCATTACCACAAGTTAATAAACCCAATTTTGTTTAACTCATGTGTTCCTAGTAGCATTTTAAAATATATGTAGATATATTTTATATATCTACATATCTACATATACATATCTGTAGATAAAATTTTTATTTATTTTAATCTTGTTCAAAACACATATAATCTAAGAAGTCTTCCTTTATTATGTAAGCCCAAGCCATATGCTTTTACAATCATATTATATTATATGTGTTTACTTTTATGTTGTTAAGTAAATGTTCGTTTGTTTTTTCTCACTAAAGACATATATATTTGCTCCCTACTTTCCTATAAAAAGATAAGCAACATCTGGGTCCAAACATTTCTATCCTCATATCACTGTAAAGAATGTCATAAATACCTCATTAATCCCTCTTTTTGTTAGTTTCTAAAGGCTTGTTTTTTGAATCATTTTCTTCCCTCTCTACATTCCTGTTTTGATGATGCTATCCACCTGATTTTCATAAAATCTGATAACTCCTAAATCTATAATTATAAATCCAAACTTCTCTTCTAAGATTCATACCCAAATATCCAGGTAGATGGTCACAAGCCCTACACTATATTTCTAAAACAAACACATAATCTTGCCCCCACCCCAAAATCTGTTGCTTCTTCTCCTTCTCTATAATACTCATTCTTCTGTCTCCCATTCACTCTATCACCCAAGCCAGAAATCTAGCCATCATCCATATACGTTCTCTTACCCTCTGTGCCGGTTTGAATGTATTATGTCCCCCAAAACGCCATCATCTTTGTTGTAATCTTGTGTGGGCAGATGTATCAGTGTTGATTAGATTGTATTTCTTTAAGTGTTTTTGTGGAGATGCACGCCACCCAACTGTGGGTGATGACTCTGATTGCATAATTTCCATGGAGTTGTTGCCCTACCCATTCAGGATGGGTCGGAATTGAATCACTGGAGCCACATAAATGACCTGACAAACAAAAGGAACTCAGGGCAGCTGAGAGTGACATTTTGAAGAGGAACTACAGCCAAGCGGACGCTTTGAAGAATGCACAGAAGCTGAGAGAGTAGCTGCAGATGAGACAGTTTGAAGACCGCTGTTGAAAGCAGACTCTTGCTCTGGAGAAGCTAAGAGAGGACAAATACCAAAGAACAACTAAGAGTGACAATTTTGAGGATCTGCAGCCTAGAGAGGAACGTCCTGGGAGGAAGCCATTTTGAAACCAGAACTTTGGAGCAGACGTCAGCCACATGCCTTCCCAGCTAACAAAGGTTTTCCGGACGCCATTGGCCATCCTCCAGTGAAGGTACCCCATTGCTGATGTGTTACCTTGGACACTTTATGGCCTTAAGACTGTAACTGTGTAACCAAATAAACCCCCTTTTATAAAGCCAATCCATTTCTGGTGTTTTGCATTCCGGCAGCATTAGCAAACTAGAACACCCCCCAAAACCAACAGTTAACCAAATCTTGAGTACATTCTTACCATCTCTCATCTTCCTCTTTATCTCCAGTGGTTCTGCCTCATTAAGGCTCTCATCATTTTTCTTCTAGTACTGCAGGTCTCTTACCTACCTCAAACCCATCCTCAGTCTAACGTAGCAAGAACCATCCAAAATAAAGATTTGTTCAAATTAGTCCTTTGCTTAAAAATCTTTAATGGTTCCCCAGTGTCAATAAGTTAAAGGCCAAACTGCCCCCTCTTCTACTGCCTTTCTTCTGTTGCCCCCTCACTCTTCAGCCATAATCAAATATTTGAAGTATCCTAAAATTGCCAGGCTTTGGGTATAATGCTCCCTCTGATGAGAACTGTTTTTCAAAGATATCTGCCTAAAATATACTGCAGTCTTACCAGGCTCCAATTACTAATCACCATTTTTTACAAATATTTTTTTAACACCCTGACAAATCAAGCACTTTCTCATTTAGGATCTCAATGTGCAAATTTTCATGATAGCATCTGTATCATTTTAATGCATTTCTGTGTTCATAGCTCTTCTTCCCTATTCCGGACTGCAAAGTCCTTGAAGACAGAGACCAAGACTTAACTGATCTTTATATCCTAAGGATCTAGGACAATGCCTGGCGCATGAAAGAACTTTAAAAAAAAAAAAAAAAAAAAATGACCTAAATAATTAATCTGCTAATTCTTAGTAAAAGAAAAAAAATTATTTTGTCATGAATCTTTATTTGAGTAAGGTAAAATAGTTAAGGAATGTTTCTATCAAGCATTGGTAAATTTCAATGATATCTTTAGAGTAAATAACTTCTTTGAACAATGCTATGAGAGGGAATAATTTTTGTTTATTGAATTGTGACTTGGCTGATATCCACAAGAAATAAACATGATTTAGGCTCTTACCTTTTAAATCAATGGCTATTTATTCAATACTAAAAGTAATCTTAATAATGCTAACATAAACACAAAATATCAGGGACTGAAATGTAAAAAAATATTTTAAAGTTTTAAAAATAAAAAATGAAGGAAAATAGCTTTATAATCTCAAGAGTAGGAACTGAGTTCTAAAACAAAACACAAAAAGCACAAATCACAAATATAAAGAATAATCTCAATTACATTAAAAGCAACAGCTTCTCAAAAGATACTATGAATTTCTTTGTAAAAGCTATTGCGGGACACTGTTTACGAGTTCCGACTTGGCGGGCCTGGGCCAGGGGAACTGATCAGCCCCTAGGAAAGGTAGTGGGGCACGGGCGGTAGCGCCCTCCACGGCCCCCCGGGCCTGAGAAAGTGGAGCCGAATGCAGGTCCCATTTCCTCACCCCAAAGTACAACTGTTGGGGAGGGCTTGCCGGAGAACCCCCCCCCGCCCACCGTGCCTTACCCGCACCCTCCACCCTCTTCATTACCGGAGCAACTCCTGCCCCTTTTCAAACAACCTCCGCGCCCTCTCAGAACCAATCCAAGCCTTCAACCCCTACAGCTACCCCGCCCTCTAAACCGCCCGATATAAGCTTGTACTCTCCGCTAATAAAGCTCTCTCGGCTTCCTCACCCAAAAAGAAACGTGTCCCGCCTGTTCCTTCTCGCCGCCCTCCACACCTTGCACACCACCGCCGGGGACCCGGCCCAGTCCCCCGCCTCGCCCTCGCCTCCGGGAAAGAGCCCCCACCGCCGGTACCCTCCGAGCAACGCCGAGAGCCGAGGGTTCAGCAACCGGCCGCCATCCCCCCAGACGATGTAACCGCGACCGCAAGCTATAATGCCAAGTGGCCTGAAATAAATTGAGGATGCATGCTACAATTTCTAATACAACCACTAAACGTAATTTTTAAAAGAAAATAGAGAAGAAAAATAGAAAATTTAAACAAAAATTGGTCAATCCAAAAGAAACTGAGCAAGAAGGAATAAAGGACAAAGAATAGAGGACAACTAGAAAAAAAATAGCAAGATGATAGACCAAAGCTAAGTAATAATGATTATGTAAGATGTAAATGAAGCCAGGATTTTCAAATTAAATAAAAAGGATGACTCAAATATATGCAAGAAGCACACTAAATATAAGGTCACAAAGAAAAACACTAAACTTTGTTTTATATGGCTGATACAGCTATATTAATATCAGATGAAACAGATTTTAAAGCAAAAGGTATTAAGGGAAATGTAGAGGGACTTTTCACAATAAGTTGTTAATTAAACAGTAAGTTATAACAACCCTAATGTGTATGCACTGAATAACATATCTTCAAAACAGACACGCAGTAGTTTACAGAACTAAAAGAAACAGATATATTTTCAATCACTGTTGGAAATTTTAACAAACTTCTCTCAGTAACTGATAGAGAAAACGAACAAGAAAAGTCACGAAGGATATAGAGTTGAACATAATTAACCAACTTGACCTAAGTGATATATAAACACTATACCTGAAAACTGCAGGCTATATATTCATTTCAAGTATACATGGGACACATACCAAAATAGACTACATGTTGGTCCGTATATTCTGTCACTATGCAATCAAATTATAAGCCAATCATAGAAAAATAACACATAAGACAATACATTGTAACCAAATGAGAGTTATTTCAGTAAGGCAGTTAGTTTAACTTTTGAAAATTAACCAAATAATTTACCATATTAACAAAATATAAGTGAAAGCCACATGGTCACCTCAATATATGTAGAAAAAGCATTTGATAAGACTCAACATTCGTTCATAACAAAAACTATTAGCTAACTAGGAACAAAAGGGAACTTCCCTAATTATATATTAACAAAAACTTCTAGCTAACATCACGCTTAATGCTGAAATATTAAACATTTTCCCCCTAAGTTGGGAATAACACAAAAGAAGTCCACAATCATGACTTCTCCTCAATGTCCCAGTGAATGAGAAAGGGAAATAAAAAGAAGTAAACACATATTGAAATAGAAAAAGAAGAAATAAAATTGTCATTATTTGAAGATGACATAATGGTGCATATAGAAAATTTAGAGAAATCAATTAACTATTAGAATTGATAAGTGAATTTAGCAAGGTTGCTAGATGCAAGGGCAATATTCAAAAGTCAACTGTTTTATGTATACATAAGTAGAAAATGAAAATGATATTATTTAATAAGAGCATCACAAAAATCACATATATAGGAATAGATCTAATAAGATTTGTAAGACCTCTATGCTGAAAACTAAAAACATTCCTGAGAGAGATTAATGAAACCCTAAATAAAGAGGGATAGAAATATTTGTGGATTAGATAACTCAATATTGTTTAAGATGTCAATTCTCCCCCCAAACTGATCAAGAGATTCAAATCTACATCAATAAAAACTCCAGCAATATTTTTTTGCACAGAAATTGACAAGCTGATCCCCTAATTTATAAGACATACAAAGAACATAAAATGGTACGGCCATAATGAAGAAGAATGAGGTTGGAGAATTTAAGGTAATAGATATCATCTTACTGTAAACTTAATTAAGAGTATAATGCTGGTGCAAAGGTAGACAAACAGATATATTAATTAGTAGACTGACACATACATAGTCACCTGATTTATGACAAAAGTTCCATTGTATTACTCTTTTTAATGAAGGATGTGGACCAACTGGATATCCATAATAAAAAACAAAATGAACTTTGGCATCTATCTGATTTGATTCTCAAAAATTAACTTGAGATGTATCATAGACAAATATAAAGCTAAACCAATAAACTAATGGGAGAAAACACAGAAGAATGTCTTCATAACTTTGGAATAGGCAAAGAAGTCTATTGTAATCAGGATACAAAACACTAATTGCAAAAGGAAAATATGACAAATAGGACTTTGTCAAAATTTTAAAGCTTTTGTTCATCAAAAGCACCTTTGAGAAAGTAAAAACAAACAAACAAAAAAAAGGCAAACCACAGATTAGGAAAGAATATGTGCTGCACACACGTTCAACAAAGTACCTGTATAAAAAATAAGTGTACCAAAAAACTATAAAGAACTACTAGTCAATTTTAACAAGGACAATCAATAAAATACAGGCAAAGACTTGAAAGGGCACCTATCCACCCAAAGGGAGATAGCAAAAGCAATGAAAATATGAAAAAGTGTCCAATATCAATAAACATCTGAGAATTCCAAGTTAAAATCAAAATTAGATACCACTACCTACCCAAACAATAACTAAAATTAAAAAGACTAACAAATACCAAATGTTGATGAAGATACCCACTGAAGCTCTCTTATAATGCTGATAGGAGAGTCAACTGTTATCACTTTGGGGGGAAAATATTAGGAGGAACTTACAAATGCTTAATATATGTAAATCCTATGACTCGGCAAGTCTACTTCTCAATATATCCTCCACAGAAACTAGTGCTTGTGTCACTCAAAAGACATGCACAAGAATATTCACAGTAGCTTTATCCATAATACCCCCATCCAAAAAAAGCAACCCAAAAGTAATGACATAAGGATAAATATATTGTAGTAGATTCCAATAAAGGGAAAATACAGAATAAATAAGAAAAAAATACTGATATATGCAACAACATGGATGAAATTCAACAATGAATGGCAAATAGAAGTAATACACAGTACATACTACAACATTTCATTTATATGAAGTTGAAAGACAGGCAAGAACAATGTATGGTGTTAGAAGTCAGAGTAGCAGAGATGATGGAGTCTTCTTGGGTGTTAGAAAGAATAGAAATATATCTTCATGTAGATATAGTCACATGGGTATATATATATATATATGTAAAAATTTAAAAATCTTAAGAGTTGTGCACTTTCCTGTATGTCACTTATACCTCAATAAAATAGATTTTTAAAAAGGTATCATATTCCAAATTGAACAAGATGGCAGCACAAGATTTCCAGGATGCCATTCCTCCACAAAATCTTTGAAAAACTAGAAAAAACTGGCAGAGCCATTCCTCAAAACTGCAGAAAACATTTAAAGGGCTGCAATAACTAGGCAAGAGCTGAATCAAGATAACACACCTTTAAAAAGCAGTAGGAAAAGTTCATGGCACTCTGGCTGGCTCCTTCTCTACCCCCATCCTGGCATGGCGTGGAGCTAGCCATACACCCATTGTGGTTTCCTAATCCCATTCTAGAGGAGCAGAGTAACCACAATGCAGATACTGAGTGCCTGCATTCAGAGATACTGTTGCTAATCTTTCGGATGGCAACCTAAAAGACTGAACCAGGAAACTCATCTCTGATTTACCCTCCCAGAACTTGCTCTGCAGGGAGGAGGAGCTTGCAAACAGCTAAAGCAGAGTAAGAAACAACTAAGTCAAAGGGGCTTGGGGCAAATGATTATCTGCTGTAAGTCTATTTCATTTGGAGTAGAGGTAGCATTTGATCCTGGAAATGGGGGAATTCCTAAGGTCACTAGCAAGCACAAGCCCAAGAATAGGATTAGAAAAACACAGAGAGAACCCTGCACACTGCATTCTCCTCAAGCTGATCTTGAAAGAGGGGCTAAACTCTGAAGGAGCACAACAGTGAACGCAGAGCCAATTTGCACTGACTGTGAAAGGTGTTTTTTTGCCTTAGTTTATTTGCTTTTATTAGCTCCTGGCACTCAAGAAAATCTCTTGTGATATCACTAGTAAATACAAACTTAAGGAGCAGACAGTTTAGGGACAAAATTCCAGAGTTAACTCTTAAAAATATTAAAACACACAGAGTGCAACAAGACTTTCAAAAGTGAGGGAAAGATTAAGAAATTCCCTGATAAACAGACACAAATTAAAGACAAACAAAAATACAGAAAAAGATTGTCCATCCAAAAGAACAAGATAAAAATCCAGAAACTATAAAAGAAAACAACAACAACAACAAAAAAAAAAAAAAAACACACTTCGCACATACTGGAAAAAACACTTTAAAGAAATGATCAATAATGGGCTCAAGGATGTAAAGGAAAACACAGAGAAAGAACTAAAGGGTATGAGGAAAACAATGAATGAACAATATGAGAGTCTCAATGAAAAGGTAGAAATTTTTGAAGGGAACCAAACAGAAATTCTGGAGTTGAAAGCCACAATAACTGTAATTAAATATTCCCTAGAGGGTTTCAACAGAAGATTGGAGCTGGTAGAAGAAAGACTCAGGGAACTCAAAGACAAGATAGTTGAAATTATTCAGGAAAAGGCATAAAATAAAAGAAAAAGAACCCTAAGACATCTGTGGGACACTGTCAAGTGTACCAATATATGCACAGTGGGAGTCACAAAAGGAGAAGAGAGACAGAAAGGTGCAGAAGGAACATTAAAAGAGGTAATGGCAGAAAACTTCCCAAATTCAACAAAAGATTGAATATGCATATATTCAAGAAGTCCAGTGAACACCAAACAGGATAAACTCAAAGAGAACCATGCTCAGACATAGAGTAGTCAAACTGTTGAATGCCAAGGCCAAGGAGAGAGCTCTGAAAGCTGCAAGAGAAAAGTAACGTTATGCATTATGGAGTTCCAGTAAGATTAAATGCTAATTTTTCATCAGAAACCACGGAGGTAAGAAGACAATGGGATGAAATATTTAAAGTGCTGAAAGATAACAGTTGCCAAATAAGAATTTTATATTCAGCAAGACTGGCTTTCAAAAATGAGGGAGAGATTAAATATTCCCAGATAAACAAAAGATGAGGGAGTTCATCACCACTAGACCTTCCCTACAAGCAATGCTAAAGAGAGTTCTTCAGACAGAAAGGAAAAGATACTAGACAGTACATCAAAGTGGCATAAAGAAATAGAGACTTTGGTAAAGGTAACTATAGGAGTAGTTAGAATCACCAGTAATATGGTATTGAATTTTTTGGAATGTAACTCAAACTTTTACACCTGAAATGCAAATAATAAACCTACAGTTTTGGACATACAATGTAAATAAAGATATAATTTGTAACAGGTACAACAAACAGGTAGGGGCTGGAGGGGTAAGGGAAGAGTGCATGGGTATGTTATTAAAGTTAAGTTGGTATCAAATAAAACATGATTGTTACGAATTTAGGATGTTAAATTGAAGCCTCAAGACAGACAAAAAGAAAATACAAGAAAAATATATACAGAAAGAAATGAAAAGGGACTCAAAATGGTACAACAGAAAATTCAAAAAATATGAATGTAGACATTAAGAGAAGAATTAAGGGGTGAAAAAAAGTATAAGACTAACAGACAAAACAGCAAAATGGCAGAAGAAAGCACTCCATTATCAGAAGTTACTTTAAGTGTATATTAAACTGTCCCAGTCAAAAGTCTTGATTTATCCATTAAGAGAATGGATAAGAAAAGCATGACCAAGTCTAAGCTGTTTACCAGAGACTCACTGTGCTGGTTTGCAGCTGTTATGTACCCCAGAAAACACCATGTTTTTTTCAATGTATCCCTGTAGGAGCAGACCTATTGTGGGTAGGACCTTTTGATTAGGTTCTTTCAATTGAGATGTGATCCAGCCCATTCAAGGTAGGTCTTAATCCTTCACTGGAGTCCTTTATGAGAGGATAAAAGGCAGGGAAAGCAGGAAAGCATAGGGAGAAATGCCCAGAGACATATGGAAACATCCACTGAAACCAGAACCAGGAGAGAAGGACCAGCAGATGTCACCATGTACTTTCCTAGCTGACAGAGGAACCCCAGATGCCAGCAGCTTTTCCTCAGAGAAGGTAACTTCCTCTTGATGCCTTAATTGGGACATTTTCATGGCCTTAGAACTGTAAATTTATAACCTAATAAATCTCCATTATTAAAAGCCAACACTTTTCTGGTATATTGCATTCCAGAAGCTTTAGCATAGCAAACCAAAACAGATTGTGGTATAAGAGAAGTATGGTACTGTGATTTTCAAATACCAAAAATGCTGGAACAGCCTTATAAATGGATAAGGGGAAGATTCTGGAAGAATTGTGAGATGCTTGATAGAAAAGGCCAAGATTGCTTTGAAGAGACTGCTGCTAGAAATATGGATGCTAAATGTACTTTTGATGAGGCCTTAGACATAAATAATAAATGTGTCATTGCCAACTGGAAGAAAGGTGATCCTTGTTTTAAAGTGGCAAAGAATCTGGCAAATTTGAATCCTATTGTTGGATGGAAGGTAGAATTTGAAAGCAATAAGCTTGGATATCTAGCTGAGGAAATTTCCAAACTAAATGTGGAAAATGCAGCCTGGCTTCTCCTTGGCGCTTATATAATAAAATTTGACAGGAAAGGGATAAACTGAGACCTGAATTCCTGGGTACAAAGAAACCAGAAACTGATGGTTTGGGAAATTCTGAGTTTCTGGAAAGTGAGTCCCCAGAGAATAGAGCCCCATGTGGGAATTTAACCAGCCATCTCAGTATGAATCAGGATAGGAGATGGAGCTATCCGGAAAGGATTTGTGGAAAGTCCTATTGTCTGATGGTTGGGACCTTTTGTGCTGCATGCTAAAGCAATAAGTTTGTTGTGGGATCTGTATAAACAGAATCACTGCCAGTCTGGACTAAAAGGGACAAAAAAGGGACAGACCAAATGAAAAATGACTTCAAAGGCAGAACAATGAAAGCTGAAGTCTAGAGTCAAGAAACCTCAAGCCAGGAGAGAAGACCCACCTATGCACGTGGAGAGAGTGAGTCTGCCCCAAAGTTTGTGGAGGATGGGCCTTCCTCCCCATTGTTCAGGAAGAGTATTACCACCCCAGGGTTCTCAGATTCCTGGGGAATTGAGGAGAACTTGGCTGCCCCATTGTTCAGGAAGAATGCTGATGTCCCGGGGATTGGGGAGAGCTTGGCCACCATCCTGCTGTTGTAAGGGGGTTGAGAGTGTGCCCTGGGATGGTCAAGAGTCCACGTGCTGCCCCAATGTTTGAAGAAGGTGGAGCTGAGAACATGGTGGTCTCCCCAAAGCTTGGAGATGTTGGAACCTTCAGTACAGTGTTTGGAGAGAGCAGGGCTGCTGCATAAGTCCTTGGAGAGGGTGACCTGCTACTCTCTCAAGCCTTGACTGATTTAGGGGTAATAGACATTAAGCTCCGTGGCATCAGAAAAGTACCCCATCTATAGATTACACAAAGCTATAATATATAGCAGTTTATCATTATATTAAACATATTTTTAAAAAATAATTTACAAGAATACAGTATAGCTGTATCAAAAAGTCAGCAGACAAGGATACATTGTGAAATGAATCAGCAGCTTTTTACAGGTCACCAGAGTGTGGATAAGACAAATTAAGGAAGGAAAGTATTCAAGCTCTTAATAAACACAATTAAGAAATAACAAGGAAATACCAATAATAATTTATCTTTTTAAAATGCATTTCCCTTCTTCATTATCTATTCACACCAATAACAAAACTAGGATTGCATTGAATAAATGTATATTTTAAAGATATTAAAAACTATATAAAAGATAATATGATAAAAAAATTTTAAACTATACAAGTAATATTTCCAAATCATTAGATATTCACCAAAAATACTTCTTGACGACTAATATATTCTTTTTTTATAGAGCCTCGCAAAATGCTTGGCACATAGTAAGTATTCAATAAATATTAAATGAATGAACATGTCCTTTGAATGGACATATTATAATTAAACCACAGTCTGATTATTGTACATTTTTGCTAATACCAATATTTACACTACTATCAACAATGAAATTCATTTTCCCATAAATCTTTGCCTGACTGTTGCTTTATAGACCATGTTTTCTAAAAAAGAATAATTTGTATTTACTGTAAGCTTCAATCTCTTTCTTCTACCTTGATGAAATCACCTCTTCTTGACTAAACATTTTAGTGGAACTGTCTGCTGTTATACCCTTCCTGGGTGTCCACATAACTTAAATACATTTTGATTTATCCATTAAATAAACATTGTATGCTTATATGCAAGGCTTTATACATTTCTAGTAGGTATTTCATGTTTAGATAATGAGCTTTGAACTCATTTTCTGAATCAACATTTAAACAAGTATTCAAAATAAGTTCTGTTTAATAAATTTTAAGTAAATATAATTACTAATCACACTTAAGAATTTAATATATTTTGACTGCACTATTTTATTTTATTGTTTTCTATTTCTAATGTTGGTATCTTAACTCCATTATTTTAAGTTGCTAATTTAAGAGTAAATTTTCATATATATACTAGAAACTAATTTTTATTCTGAAGGCAATGGATATTGGATTTAGGTGTAAATTTTAAATTTTTAGAACTATATTAAAAGTGTTAACATATCGGCCATCATTATGTTTAAAGGAGAGACGATATATTTAGTATCTGTGGTAGGCAGAATTCTAAGATGACTTCTGATGACCCTAATTCTAGTATAATTCCCTCCCTTGTGAATATGATGGGATATCTCTTCAATAAATAAATAAATAAATAAATAAATAAATAAATAATTGCAGATTTAATTAAAGTAATTAATAAGATGACTTTGAGTTAACCAAAAAAGAGATGATCCAGGTAAGCCTAAACTAACCTCATGGGCTCCTTAAAAGCAGACAGGTTTGTCTTGCTGGTGGCAGAAGGAGAAGTCAGAGAGATGTGGAACATGAGAAGGATTCAACACATTGTTGCTGGCTTGAAGATGTAAGAGGTCATGAGATGAGGATCTGAGAGCAGCTTCTAGGAGCTCAGAGTGATTCCTGGCTGACTAGCCAGTAACAAAACAGAGACTTCAGTCCTAAAGCCACAGGAACTGATTTCTACCAACAGGAATGAGCTTGGAAGAGAACCTGAGCCAGAGATGAGAACATAGCTGGCCTACACCATGATTTCAATCTTGTGATAAACCAAGCAGCAAACCCAGCTACACTGTGCCAGATTTCTGGCCTACAGAACTTTGAGCTAATAAATGGGTTTTGTTCAAGCCACTAAATTTATGGTAACAGAAAATGAATTCTGTATTGAAATAAAAGGAAGGAAAGCATGGAGGGAAGAAGAGAAGTGTTAAAACCAAACAAGCCTTTATAAACTGCAGAAAGTAGTGTTAGAGAGCATCATAAAGCTCAAAAATAAGTTCCAGGGTAAAAATATCTCATATAACATCTACCAACCAGTGAGATAAAAAAGGTATTTTTTAAAAATTACACAAAATTTTAAGTTTTGGGAGTTTGTTCACTACATTCTATCTTCTCTATGAATGCCCCCTCACTACCTCTTCAGATTATGAAGGTCTCAAGGTTAATAATAAATTACTATCCATACCAAAACAAAAAGGCATCTGGGCAATCATTTGTACTTATTGGTTACCTGCACTTAAATGTAAATTACTTTCATTTGCATGTTATTACGCTACCCAAGACACTGATTCCCCAGGAGCTGTGTGCAAACTCAGATGTTGTCACCACTCAGTGGCAGAAAGGTAAAAAAATAAGAACAATGTTTAATGCTTACAATGTTGAATGTCTGCAATGTTTAATGTTTGTCCTCCTTAGAACTTTTCTTATATTTAGATTGTGTACCTTTCATGAAATGACAGTAATTACAGATAGTTGTTTCTTTCCTTTTAATGTCCTTACATGGCAAAACAAGAAAGAGGCAAGGTAGCAGTATGCTGGAGCAGGCTTCTACTGGCATCCACAAGAGCTGATCGTTAAATTTTTAAGAATTCCATGAATCTCTTGTTAAACATAATTATTATTAAAAATTAAATTTTAAAAACTTACAATTAAATAAATCATATGAAAATCAAAGGTAAGAAATACTCAAAACTCACCATATCCTAATTATTTTACTATATTTTACTATTATCTATGTTCTTGAATTTACTTATATCTATTGTATTGGCATGGTGCAATTACTATAAAATGGTGTGCCACTGCATTTCTGCCCAACTCTACTTTCAGTGATGTCACATTGGTAGCCTGAAATTGGCCATGGCAGAAGTATTTACACCATGGAAATGGGTAAATGCTACAAATTAAGACTTGATTTATTATTTTGTTGATTGTCTGGAGACATAACAAAGTGATAGAGAAAATGTTAATTGTGTACAATATGAGTATCATGAAGTTTGAAATAGCATGAAAAATTCTTCCAGTATTCAAAAACTATTATCCAATAAAGCAAAGAACTTGCTCATATGATTTTCAAAGAAGCAAAGTTCCCACACATCTTTGTCTTTGTTGTTTCACGCTCATCTTACTCACTAGCAGAAAAATATCATTCAAAATTCATGTATGAACTATACTTGTTCACCAACTTCAATCAGTTTCTGAATATGAGTTCAGAAAAAAATCAACAAAAGCATTCTGAGATTCAATTGGCTACATGAAACTTATATAAAGAATATTATATATTTATTATTACTTGTAAATTGTTTTCTGTATCCTTTCTATTGGTAAAATTTATAATACACAAACATATATTTTTGGAGGTAAAGCCAATCATAAAACATTTACCAGCTTATCTGATTTTTTTTAATTGTACTGGTCCAAAAATTACCAAAATCACAATCACCAATACAGAAAAGGCATTTATATTTTTAAATCATTTTTTCTCTACTTGTGGAATAAAAAGTTAAGTCCTCAGTAGGAAAACTTTTAGGCATTTGTAAGTGGTGGGACATCTGCAAGTTGGGAGAGGGATAGGAGTGGTGATACTCTACGACTATGCTTGTGTCATTTCTGAGGATCAGTGCTAGTCAGTAAGCTGCTCATTACTAGACAATGACAAGAGATGTACAGAGATTGAGAATAAGCATTTAAAAAATATCATACTTCTGGAGTCTAATTTTTAAATGACCTTCAATTGGATGCCTGTTTTTATTATTTTTCTAGTAATTCATTTTTATTGAATTGTAAAAAAGTATTTGGTCTGCAACAGATAGGAATGAAAAAACAGAAACCCAGATTTGCCGTGAGAGTAAACCTAATATTATCCTGTTAAGTAACTGAAGCGACTGCCTTAAAGCAAACTCAGCAGTCAGGTACTACTGGCCAGAGGCTGTCCCAGAAGCTGCTAGTGAAGAAAGAATGTATATCACTTATCATTGTTATTCTTTCACCTGACACAGAACCCTAACCTGGCCAAAATTCAACTCCCTACCATCTACCAGTTTTGAACTATCATCACTCCCTTTTCAAGACCTCCAGATGCATGGCTGATGTTTTCTAAATACTTACCTGACTTTAGTCAATCTGTTATTCTATTTTTATGATGAACCACTACAACCCCAGCTTTTTTGAATGCCCTAGAATATACTTGTTTCTGGCTTTGGAAAATATAAATATATCACTAAAAAGTTTAGAAGACTTTAAAAGACATTTAATTTTTTTACTTAATGATAAATTATAGGCTAAAGAATAAAAATATTAACATTCATTCATACACAGGTTACTGGCCATTGGCCAAAAATTTCCCAGTGCTTGTCCTGATGGAACCATTCCCATGAGATATTTCTGTTAAAAAAAAAAAAAAGAATATGTTGGTGTCTAACAAGTTTAGAAAATGCTACATCTTATATCCCTCTCTTGGTGATTCAAAGTACAGTGTAACATCCCAAAGTAATTTGGGCAGAGAATAAAAACATATTTGCAGGGCCCCGTGAAGAACTGGGGGAAAATGCGGAAGAGTTGGACTTCCTCACCTGGACTGATGCTGACGTTGTCACAGACATTGAGGACTGACGGTTTGATGTGCTGAGCCCTTTCTATCATGGGACTTGCCCTTATGAAGCTCATTACTGCAAGGGAGAGGCTAGACTTGCATATTTTTGTGCCTAAGAGTCTCCTCCTGAGTGCCTCGTTGTTGCTCAGATGTGGCCCTCTCTCTCTCTAAGCCACCTCGGTAGGTGAACTCACTGCCCTCCCACCTACATGGGACTTGACCCCCAGGGGTATAAATCTCCCTGGCAACGCAGGATATGACTCCCGGGGATGAATCTAGACCCAGCATCCTGGGATTGAGACTATCTTCTTGACCAAAAGGGGGATACGAAATGAAACAAAATAAAGCTTCAGTGACTGAGAGATTTCAAATGGAGTTGAGAGGTCACTTGGTGGACATTCTTATGCACTATATAGATAACACCTCTTAGGTTTTAATGTATTGGAATAGCTAGAAGTAAATACCTGAAACTATCAAACTGCACTCCAGTAGCCTGGACTCTTGAAGACGACTGTATAACAATGTAGCTTACAAGGGGTGACAGTGTGATTGTGAAAACCTTGTGGACTGCACTCCCTTTATCTAGTGTATGGATGGATGAGTAGAAAAATGGGGACAAAAACTGAATGAAAAATAGGGTGGGATGGGGGGACGGTTTGAGTGTTCTTTTCTACTTTTGTTTTTTATTCTTATTCTGATTCTTTCTGGTATAAGGAAAATGTTCAAAAATAGATTGAGGTGATGAATGCATGACTATATGATGGTACTGTGAAGAGCTGAATTGTACACCATGGATGATTGTATGGTATGTGAGTATATTTCAATAAAACTGAATTTAATTTAAAAAAAAGTATAGTGTAATAAGTGTTGAGAAGTCATATATCAAATGAAGAAACGGGTTGAATTTTGTATAACCAAGCATTTTGCAAACTTATTGAGCAAGGATCTTCTCTTTTTTTTCCTTAAGAAACACTTACTGATATGCCACAGAACTACCTGTTGCAAAGCCAGCCTTGGGTAAACAACAAAACAACATTGGGGAATGTTGCATTAGCCATCATTCAATCTCACCACACTGAGACTAAAGCCATTCGAATATTAATTCTTTCATCCTATAATAATCCTTCGACATCTAATATCACTATGTGCAAAAATACCTTTATGTAATGCCTATAAGATAGTCCTAATACACACTGGCCATTTTGTAAATATTCTCATTAGATCAGCTTGTATAACCTTTTTTCAGGCTAATTTGGCTGCTCAAACTTGTCCATGACCTAAAGACAAATCTTTTAACTCTGTATCCAAGTATAACAGCACTTGACATGTTTAAAGAAACATCTCTATAAAAAAACAAGTAACTCTCCCTGGTTTTTCTGGGTCTCTTTGCATTTGTTTCTATGACAGCATGATTCCCTTTTAAGCACTCTGGAGTTGGTTTGCCATGGTTTCACTGGAAAGGCAACAAGAGTTAGTAAAGAAAGAAACTAATTTTGATTTGTAGACATTGTCTTTTGAATGGAAAGCAGCTTTATAAAATGAATCATGCAAGTATTGGTATTTAGTTAGAATCACTCAGGATAAATGAATTACATGAAATTAGCTCTTCACTCTCCAGTACGAATGAGGTAAATGAAAGCCAAAAGTTAAAAATTTATAATAGAAGGGTAAAGTGACAGGAACAGAAGAGTAGATGCCAGCTTGTCAGCAATGGGCAAATGATTGAAATTTCAAGCTAGTTTTCTTTTGTGAAGATCCACTTCTCTAGTAAAGAAAATTGATTATCAGAGGAACTGACAAGGATCACAGGAACCTGGTCAATTTCTCTTAGCAGCCAGCTCCATGTGTTAAAGACTCTGAAGCAGAAAAACACCGATTATCAATTTCCTACAGGAGCTCTTAACACCAGGAAGGAGGAGTGGGGGTGGGAGTTGTGAAAAAGGAGGGAAAAAAACAAAGAAGTGGTCAGGGAAGCAAAATGAGTGGAAAGATTTTAAAATAGCAGTATTTTAGAAGAGACGGGTAATAAAGCACAAAGGAAACAACAGCTAAGGTGAATTTATAATGTAGAAGGCTATGTCTTACATGCTTTGTGATAGTGTATTTTTGGTAGCTAAAATAAGATATTCAGGAACCTACCTCAATTCTGCTTAGCATATCTTAAGAATGAGCCAACTAACCAGGAGACCAGAGAGAAAATATATATCTAACAGCAACAGGCATGTATTTTAATATACAGTAGGAATAAAATTAATAAGAGTAAATTAGAGATGAATTCTGGATGGGCTGTTCCTAGTGGCTGTGTTGAGAAAATGAGTAGCCTGGCTGACAGGTTAAGTGAACATGTTATAAAAAGGTTAATTTGGTTTGTGTGTAGAGGTGCAAGCTCAGGGTATAGTAAAGATACATGGGTGACAGTTAATAAATATGTGGATGAGCAGATAATGAATCAACCATGGTACAGAAAGAAACACTTTAAGAGGGTATAAGGCTGTTTCCTTACATATTGAATGGTAACTGTTCCTTTAACATAGGTTTTTAATTTCTATGATGCAGGGCAGAACCTGAACTACATTTGCCACTTAAGTTTAGGTTGCTATATAACCTTCTAGGTATAAAAAGGAATACACACATTTGTCCATCTCTGAAACTAATTTGGGGAGATAAAGTTGAGAGGAACTCTTGGAACTCCCTGTATCAGATAAAATTTTCAAGCTCAGAAGACTGTTTCTACCTTTATACAACTGTATCATTTTCCCTACCTAGAATGCTTTTCCTCCTTAACTGTGGCCAAATAAATCATCTCCCTTTCTCAAAGTACAAATAAAAATTCACCTTCTCGCAACTGCAAATGACACTGGCAAGGTACTTAACTTGTGTTAAACGTAGAAATGTTAATAAGATTGTAATTACTTCAAAGCATTTTATTAAATTTAAGACAACTATGTTACAGAATTTTAAATAATATATTTTAGAAGTGAGTGTCATTTCTAAATATAGTCAGAATTGAACTGCATATCAGCCAGGAGAAAAAAATATTAACTTGTCTTTAAAACTTAAAAACCAGCTGAAGATTTAATGACAACCCCCTAGATTTTTATACAAAATAAACACATACACTAGTCCTTTCCATAATTTGCAAGTGAAAATCAAGACATTCTATTATAATCATTCTGTTGTTTTTACTCTAGACAGATCACAAAATTTCCCAAAGGACTTAAATTTAAAAAAATTAATGGCTCACATATTCAGACTTGTAAAATATGAGTAGATTACAGTAATAAAAATACAGGTTGTTACAATTATTTAGTTCAAAAAATGTGTACTTCATTAACACATTCAAAATTTTCCACTCAAATGCCTAGAAGATGTTTCCCTACATTTTCTTTTCTCAACTTCCAAATTAAGTTTTAAATCTCTTTTTTTCTCATTACAGTATGATTTAATTAACTTTAAACTCCTCTAATTTATAATTGGCAATAATTTGACAAAGGGAATTGAAATTTATTTTCCCCCCTTGTGAAAAATAATTTTAAACAAACAGTATAAAGTAATTGATTCAGAAATAGTACTTGCTTTTAAGTTGTAAAGAGAGGAAAGAGTAAAAGAAAATACACTTAAAAAGTAAGTAGTAGTTATCTTTGGGTGGTGGAAAAATGGGTGATTTTATTATCATCTTTATATTATTCTTTATCTCCAAATTTCCAAGAGTCAACATATACTACATTTATAATCAGAACAATACAATCTATAATATTCTAAAACAAAAATATTAAAATATTTCATATTTAGCATTCAATTCTTACTGCTACTTTAGTCATAACTTAATGGTTATTTCTTATCTCAATGCTCAGACTCTCTAAAAACATTTTAGACCATATTTGTGTCTAAACAAAAAATTATAGATATTAATTACAAAGCACTATATATAGTTGTTAAAGCACTTAACCAATGTCACTAGGTCAGTGGTTCTCAGCTAAGGGTGATTTTTACCCTCCAGGGAACATTTAACAATGCAGAGAGGTGCTACTGGCCTCTAGTGGGAAAGGGGTAGAGGTCAGGGATGTTGAAAAACATCCTACAAAGCCCAGGACAGCCCCATACAACAAAAAATTATCTGGCCCAAAATGTTAAGTGCTAAGGTTGAGAAATTCCACAAGAGACCATCAACCTCTAACTCACTTTACTAACAATGCTACTATATATACCTTAATGTACAATTTTTAGAATCCTCCAAAATTCAGTTACGAGTCATCTTCTCATAAATATATATTATTTTAATTTTCTTCCCTTCCCCAAAAAACAAAGTACCTTTTTTTTTTCGTTGTTGTTTTTCTCCTTATATTTCAGTTCTCCTGAGATTATTCAAATATCACTATGAGAATTTTTAGAAATGTAAGTATGCAGTATATTGCACTAGAGATTGTAGTCTACATTCTTATTTTTTTACAATGGAGATAGAAGGTACAAAAGAGATGAGAGGTAGGAGTTGGTGCATAAGGACAGGTATTTTCATTCATTATGTTTTGCTCATTGATGTATCTCACATAATAGGTATTCAAAATCATTTTTTGAATAAACTGATAGAGCTAAGTCTTGATGGAGACTGCTTGCCTCCAGATCCAGATTCCCTTTGGGAAGTGCTCTATCCTGCAGCAGCTCCCCACTGAAAGACTCTCATACCAAATCATGCCATATGCCTGTCTTTAATTCCAACACTTCATCTGATTTGCCTAACCTTCAGGCCCTTGTTCTTCTAGGTATGGACCCTAGATTAGACTCTGCTCTAATCATAAAGAAGACCCAAGTACAGATGATACAAATTATATGACATTTTGAGATTAAAAAAATAGTATTTGATTATTGATTGGACCTGTGGAATAAAGAGTAATGAGCCAAAAATTACACTAAGGTTTCATATCCAACTAAGTTAATACAGTGGAAAGGCTGAGATGGGAAAGATTGAGAGGTATATCCTTCAGATTGGGAATCAAATAAAAGGATATATAGAAGGAATTGATACTAGTATAAGTCCTGCCCAGAGAAATTGAACAAAGGCAGAGAAAAAGTGAGGCTTAAGGAAGTAAAGAGTAATGATTCTGCTAATGGTAGAAATGTAAATAATAGTTCCTTTCAGACTGAAAAGGCAATTTAAGTCCCATTCCCTCTCCTGGGCTTACAATAGTTGCCAAGAGAATGCCATGTGCTTAGACGTCAAAGAGCTACCTCTTGACTGACAGTTTGGTAGGATGAACCCTTGATGTTGGGGCATGCCCTCGTGAAGCCTGTTGGTACAAAGGAGAGGCTGAGCCTACTTATAATTGTGCCTAAGAGTCTCCTCCAGAGAACCTCTTTGTTGCTCAGATGTGGCCCTCTCTCTTTCTAAGCCCATGGGGCAGGTGAACTCACTGCAGCCCCAATACGTGGGACTTGACTCCCAGGGATATAAATCTCCATGGCAACATGGGACGTGACTCCCAGGGATAAGCCTGGACCCTGCATCGTGGGATTGAGAAAATCTTCATGACCGAAATGGAAAAGTTTCAGTGACTGAGGGATTTCAAATGGAGTCGAGAGGTTACTCTGGAGGACATTCTTATGCACTACATAGATGTCCCTTTTTAGTCTTTAGAGTATTGGAATAGCCAGAAGGAAATACTTGAAACTGTTGAACTGCAACCCAGTAGCCTTGACTCTTGAAGACGATTGCATAACTATGTAGCTTACACGATGTGACTATGTGATTGTGAAAACCTCGTGGCTCACACTCCCTTTGTCCAGTGTATGGACAGATGAATAGAAAAATGGAGACAAAAATTAAATGAAAAACAGGGTGGGATGGAATGTTTTGGGTGTTCTTTTTTACTTTTATTTTTATTTTTTGGATCAAGAAAAATGTTCAACAGTTGATTCTGGTGATGAATGTCCAACTATATGATGGTACTGTGGATAGGTGAATGTACACTGTGGATGACTGCAGGGTGTGTGAACATATCTCAATAAAACTGTATTAAAAGAAAAAAAGAGTTACCTTTTATGTTGGGGATGGCATCAATTCCCCAGGGCATACAGGGACAGAGGTGGCTACATGAATAAAATAAAGAATCGGAATTTTGGTATGAAAAGAAAGGAAGAAAAGAATTTTGGGTATACAACTAACGGTGTCCACTACAAAAACATTAGATCTTCTTGACAAACAGATATCATGACAGACCATTCCATCCTATACTCGTACAACTGACTTGCATCCATTATTCTCTTTGCTTTGTCCAAGTGGGACCTGCTATTTTTTAAAACATGCCCTACACTTTTCTGCCTCTTCCCCTATGCTTAGTACTGGATTCCTCCCACTCCCCAATTCCTTCCTACTTTCACTTTTGGTAATCATTGCCATCTGTCAGAAACCAGCCCCCAAATTAGGTTCTACCTCCCCCGAGGCCTTCATATTTATTTTTCTTACTTCTCCAACTAAATTGTAAGCTCTGCTATGGAAACTGTATGACACAATGGCCTTTCTAAGAGGCTCTTCACCTCTCCACATCTTTGCACATTTACAATATGGAACGCTCTCTCCAACTGGCAAAATCCTAGGTGTTTTCAAGGCCCATCTCAAATTGTCTCTTCTCTTTGTGGAGCCTTTCCTGATAGAGAAAGCATGGGTAAGTTTTACGTTAATGCTATTATCCTCACATCTACCATTCTGTAGTAACTGTTGGTAATGCACACTCACACACACACACACACACACACACACAACTGTAAGCTTCTTGAAGACAGGGACTGGGCATTACTGATCTTTGTGATCCTAAAACTCTGTAAAACTATTCCTCAATAAAGTACCATTTTCCCTGCTGTCACAAAGCCTCTGTACATACCCCTCCCTCTTGTAGAATGCTCTTTTCCTTATTCTTTGCCTAGGCATTCTCCATCCCTTATCACAAACGTACTGCCCCAACAAAGCCTACCATACCCCAGGCTAGGTCAGATGCCTCTTTTTACATAGTCAGAGCACCATGTAAATTTCCTCTAGCAGTTGTAATTTTACTTTCATTTCTGTGATTATTTATCTCCCCTACTGTTCTTTAAGCTCCATGAGGTCAAAATCTTTCTTTACTGTTTCCTCACAACTGAATCTCCAGCACTTAGCACGATGAGCATGTTAGCATGAAATTAAAAACAGCTAAATTGGCTGGAACCCAGAGATTTAAGAGCACTGCTATGGAGTCATACTTCTGGCTCAACTGCGTAAAATTAGGCAATCAGTCATTCTAAGATCATTTTCTTCATCTGTAAAATGGGATAATAATAGTACCTATCTATCAGAGTTGTGAAAGTTCAATGGGTATAAAATGCTTATTGCAGAGAACTTGGCACATGTAAGTACTATATAAAAGTTAAATAGGGGAGGCGGGGCAAGATGGTGGATTGGTGAGCTGTATGTTTTAGTTACTCCTCCAGGAAAGTAGGTAGAAAACCATGAACTGCGTGGACTGGACACCACAGAGTAATCTGACTTTGGGCATACTTCATACAATACTCACGAACATGTCGAACTGCTGAGATCAGCGAAATCTTTGATTTAACAAAAAAAAAAAGTTAAAAAAAAAAACAAGGAAAAAAATATGTAGAGCCCCCTTGAGGAGCCTGTGGAGAATGCAGGGGTATTGGCCTACCCCACCTCAATGGTTGCTAACATGACCACAGACATAGGGGACTGGTGGTTTGATGGGTTGAGCCCTCTACCACAGGATTTACCCTTGGGAAGACTGTTGCTGCAAAGGAGAGACTAGGCCTCCCTATAATTGTGCCTAAGAGCCTCCTCCCAAATGCCTCTTTGTTGCTCAGATGTGGCCCTCTCTCTCTACCTAAGCCAACTTGAAAGGTGAAATCACTGCCCTCCCCCTACGTGGGATCAGACACCCAAGGGAGTGAATCTCCCTGGCAACGTGGACTACGACTCCCAGGAGGAATGTAGACCCGGCATCATGGGATGGAGAACATCTTCTTGACCAAAAGGGGGATGTGAAAGGAAATGAAATAAGCTTCAGAGGCAGAGAGATTCCAAAAGGAGCTGAGAGGTCACTCTGGTGGGCACTCTTACGCACAATTTAGACAACCCTTTTTAGGTTCTAAATAATTGGGGTAGCTGGTGGTAGATACCTGAAACTATCAAACTACAACCCAGAACCCATGAATCTTGAAGACAATTGTATAAAACTGTAGCTTATGAGGGGTGACCATGGGATTGGGAAAGCCATAAGGACCACACTCCCCTTTGTCTAGTTTATGGATGGATGAGTAGAAAAATAGGGGAAGGAAACAAACAAACAAACAGACAAAGGTACCCAGTGTTCTTTTTTACTTTAATTGCTCTTTTTCACTTTAATTATTATTCTTGTTATTTTTGTGTGTGTGCTAATGAAGGTGTCAGGGATTGATTTAGGTGATGAATGTACAACTATGTAATGGTACTGTGAACAATCGAATGTACGATTTGTTTTGTATGACTGCGTGGTATGTGAATATAGCTCAATAAAATGAAGATTTAAAAAAAAAATTAGATATAGCAAAAAAAAAAAAAGTCTTCAACTGATTGGATTAAATCCAGATGACTGCATTCTCTCATTTGGAACACATGCCCTTCGTTGATGTCATCAGTCACAGCTGCAACCAACTGACTGATGATTTAATAAACCAGCCTTCTGGTTTATTAACCAGCCACAAATGTCCTTGCAGTAACGGTTAGGCCAGTGCTTGCTTGACCAGACACCTGGACACTATCACCTGGCCAAGTTGACACATGAACCTAACCATCACACTGAGACTTACCCAACCTGGCAAGGGGGGCTTGTCCAGGTCAACCTCACTAATTCATGTTGCCACATCCCCTACATTCATAACACTACCACCAGCCAGGGGCAGTGAGGAAGAAAGAATCCCAGCCACCAATGAGGGCACAAATAAGGCTGTTGAAGCCACAGTCAATTTGTCTAAGAATAAGCATTCCTGTTGCTTCTAGAACACATTGATTTGGAAATTACTCAAATTTAAAGGGAGCATTTACAGTCATTGAAACACTACAGTGAGATGTTGTACACATTGTTGGATGCCAGCCATGATTGTCATATACATTTGAAATAAATAAAGCATTTACCAGTTTGAAAAAAAAAAAAGCTAAATGATAATATTATCATTTTAATTCCTATTATTGATAATATGATTATCATCCTTACTACAACACTGACTGAACGTAGGCTAAGATTTCTGTTATGTTGGCAGAACAGAAGCCTTGGTAGAGGGGAATTTTACCAGTGGCTTTGGATGATAGGAAGGAGGATCAAGTAGTGGTAAAAGGGCTCAATCTCCAGGAATGGGTAGTGGTGGGAAATTAGTGTTAACAAGCAGCTAAAACAAACAAATACAAATGTTTGCTAATCTGGACAGAGCTTTGAGTCAATATGGATGAGCATATGATTATAATCTAACTGTATTTTTTAATTATTCTATCAAAAGATTGCTTCCACATAACCACAATTTTTATATTACTTTAAATATATTTAGCTAACACGTTACACATTTTTGTATTTGTCCTTTAAATGAATATTCAAAAAGTTCAAAATACCTTTAGTTTATTCCACAAAACATAAATAAATGTAATGTTCATTTTACTTTTCTTCCAGATTTAAATTGACTTCTGAAATCCTATTTCAGCTAGTCATGAAATTCTGTAGCCTCATGGCTTAAGTTTCTCAAACTAAGCTCAACAAAAATTATGAGACTTAACCAATGCATGTGGAGCTAAGTAAAGGGATTGCCTTTTAACATGAAGAAACGATAACAGAAATATCTATAGCACAATGAAGAAACTTGGGGCCTTCAGCAATCTCACACTATATTTTATCATGTTTGCTCCACTGAATCTGTATTTTCTTACTTATCCTGAACAAAAAACAATTTACTAACAGTCTAAGGAAGTAAACATTTTAAAGATTTCTAGATCTATCAATTATGTTTATTGTTAGCCTATTTTATGAATCAGTTTGTGATTTCAAAAGCCTTCTAGGCAAAAATACACCAGACACACACAAAGATTATTTCTAGACAACCAATGATGTAGAATAAAACATTTCATATATACTTTCTTTGGAAATTTAGGTAAAGACTGAAAATACCAATAAGCGTGTAGAAATTTTAATTACCTTACTATCCAATACTTTTGGCTCATAACTCACTCTCCTCTTCAATGTGAGGAAAATAATTAGCAACAGCTTTTAGAAAAGGTATAAAAAAAAGTAACCAAAGCTAAGTGAAGAGAGAAAAGTTAGTGAAGGACTGCCTTTGACTTTGCTAATGCCTAAACACAAGTTGACTTCTCTCTTCATAATGGAAGTATTTGACAGTATCAAAAATAAATCTAAATTTATTTAGAATAAATTGTGAAATTCTATTATCTGTTATTAAAGTCTTCTCAACTATATCCTTCTCCAAGGGATGAATCTTACTTCTGCTAAAGACAGACATTTTCTGCTGAGTGATTCCTTTTGCATGGTATCTCTAGAGCTAGGGCCTCCAGCTTCCTTCCCCCAAGGAGAGTGGGGGAGGGGAAAAGAAGGGAAAAATGAGACTAAAGAGGAGAGAAAGACCACTTAGGAAGGACCCATGTGGAGTGGGGTAGGGGAGTAATAACTACTGGTGGCAGCTCAAATTATAATGCTAAGGCAGGGAATAATATGGGGACAGAATAATGCATTAAATAGTTTGAGGAATTTCTTTTTTCAATTTATAGCTGAAAATTGAAAAATATATATCAAAATAATGAATTCTATTCTATTCATTCTATAATAAATTCACTCAGAAATCATTATTCAATCCTTGTGGTATTATTCAAATGCTGATTGAATTTTTAAAATTTGGGTAAATGAATATATGTTGGGCACTGACTCTAAGAGGAAATTCTATACTACCTTTAGGAACATTAATGGTTTAATAGTGACATGATACTTTTAATAGTAAAGGCAAGAGGATAGAAAAATGACTACCATCTAACAAGTAAGACAATTTCCCAAACACCATTAGTTAAGATTTTTTAATATCAGAATATCTTTTAAAAAATAAACCTCCAGATCTAACTTAAGAATATGTACTGAAACAAATGTCCACATTTACTTGGCCCTTCATATATTTCCAACCATTTGAAAAATTATTTCCCATTTATTACAAAGTTTATCTTAGGAGAAAAAAAGTTCAGAATCCAAATCATTCATCAGCCTTATATTTACAAAAACACAAATGAAAACTAGTAGCAATATCCCAAATGATGTTACTCCTCAAATGAGTCTTGCAACTCATTGCAAGGATGAAGACAACAATAAATCCATTTCAAAAACTTTTTTTTTTTTTAAACACAAGTTGAAGAAAAATTCTCCAGGAAAAAAACAGAGTTATGAAGGGGGAAAGCTCTTCAACCTTTTACTTCTTAATATCAAATTTTGTCGAGTTAGGAAAAAAAAAATGTGGTATACAAAAAAACCTTGGTAGTAATTTTTTTAAAAGTAAGCTTTTCTTTATTAATCTTTCTATTTTAAAATTCACAGTGATATCAAATGGATAATTTCACTAGGATATCAAATGGATAATTTCAACAATGAATGTCAGAAATATAGTTCAAATGCTTAATAATAGCTTATTGGTGTTTTATGAATACTTTGCTAGTCAAACAGAAAATGAAGGGGTGTCATGGATTTGAAAGGTTTAGTCTCCTCAACTTTCATTTTTCAAAGCAAAATTTCAGTGACAATTTAAACATTAATATATCAATAAAAATTATATATAAAATATATAAAAATTATATATTTTATAATATATCAATAAAAATTAAACAAAGCTGAAACCTTCAGCTGTAAAGGACAGGCCAAATAAATCACCTACTATAAATTTTCATGTCAATGAAAGCATGGACCAGCACCATAATTACAGATTTCACACTAGATCCTAGTTTTTGAAAAGTTGATAACCCACTGTTATTAGCCAAAACTTATTAAGGTAGCCTTTCTATATGGCTAAAACAAATCTTTCATTTAACTTTTAAAGGTGGAAAAAAAACCATGAAACATGTTACTGAAAATTAAATGATTCCATTTCTCTCATATTTACTCTAAAAGAGGACCAAAAGATCATATTTACAAATCTAGTTACCAAGTTATCTTGGATTGATAGCAAAATCATAGGATCAAATATGATTGCCTTTTAAGCTCTGTAAGACTATAAAACATAGCAATAGTCTGGAGCATCTTATTGAAATAAATAAAAATTTTAAATAAAAATGCATACTAAATTTTTAAACTGTATTATTCTTAGAAGTCTTTAAAAATATTTCCTTGCATGGAAATATCATGTGCCAGAGAACATTATATTTTAAAAATCAATGAGATAGGATACTCCTTTTGAAACTACCACTGTTCCATATATTTTATTTATTATTTGAGGACAAATTGTTTACTAAAATGGAATTTAAATGTTTGAAAAGTAGCTTAAGAGCAAATGAAAAGAACTTTAAAAAATAAGATATTTAATGGTTTGCAATAAATTATAACATCATGACTAAGTCACCAAATCAAGACTAAACATCCAAAGGTTTTCCTCATGCTATCTAACTTCATAATGAAATATTATTTCATTGATGTAAATATTTTGAGAGCCATAGTGTTTTCTCCCAATACATGCTTAATATTTTGGGAAGGAGAGAAAAGAGAGGAAGGAACAAAGAAAAATACGTCCAGTTAGTTCCTTCTTATATTTTATGCAGTGCCATACCATATTTTTTCTACCAGCAATTTTTCCTTGCTAAAGTCATCCCAACTACCCTTTATTCACCATTCTGAGAAATAAGCTACAGTTCAGAAACCTCAAAGGATGCTAACAAGAAAACTGAATGAAAAATAAGTCCACTAAGATAAAAAGTTTAGTGTTGTTTATACTTAAAATCTATTTAAAAATAAACTTTTTTGGCTTCCTAAAAAACAGGAGCATAGACGTAAAATTAGAAACAGTCATTCAAAACAAATACTCTATTTTAATGCATAAAACAAATTACTTAAGAGGTACATTTCAATAAATATTTCGTATAAATGTAAAACTTTGATATCTTATTCATTTCAAGATTCACTTCAACCCACCCTGTTACTAACTAAAAGGGAAGTCACATGACTTAAGCAATGAAAGAGAAAGAACAATTTTCTTTCCTTTCCTTTCTGCAGGAAGAAACAAAAGCTCGGTATTAGCTATCCAAGACTAATGGGTGGGGCCTGCAAGCCAAAAAGCTATAATGGATTGAGGTTAATCTTAATGGGGGCCGACTTTAACCTTCTGAAAGCATCAAAAATGTGAAAACTGCAAACAGCACTTACATAAAATAACAAGCATTTAATGTAAGTTAGGTTTTATACTAGAAAATTCTACAGGGACTTCATTCAGTTTATAAATAATGTTGCTGCAATTGTTGGGGTAAAATCACCTAACTGTGATTCCATACGCAGATACACACACCATCCCCCACTGTCACACAGATACTTCACAAGCCTCTTGAATAAATAGAAGTATCCAATGTCCAGGGTGATGGGTGGTCCTGAGGTCCTGAACCAGAGCTGTATACTTTTAAGGGATGCTGAGATAAGAACAAAGTGTTTTGTGTTTGTTTAAACCTGGGTCCGGATTTAAAGTCTTTACACCATTACTGGTACAGCTCATAAACTTGTGCTATTATTGATTCAGGCAAGTTTTAAGTGTCAGCGTAAATGCTAGAAATTAAATACAGCAAAATAAAATACTTCAGGGCTTTTTAAAGGGCTGATTCAAGTTAACTAATTCAATTTTCTTCAAAAGGAATCACTGCATTAAAAAGGTGTAAAATCTCAACCTGAAGTAACATCTCATTACCACACTTCTGCTACCAATAGGGTATTTTTATAAGGCCATAGGAAATCATATGTATGTAAATAAAATTATATTCAGCAAATCTGCTGCAAGGCAATAAAAAAAATTTAAGATAATGATATTAACCAACATGGAGTCACAATCATCAATTATTAATGCCCATTTTTATACTCCAGGCTTTATTATAAATGTAATATTAAGAGATTTTTTGCAAAGCAGAAAACGGTTTACAAGTGGCCCAAGGAAAAGATAAGCGGTGAATAGTTTTGACCCTGGCTTCTCTGGCTTGATCAAGTGGGCCTGCAACCTGAGCCAAAGGGCACAAATTCCTCACCATTCAAAATTCTTCAATGGCATGGAGGAGGAAAGAGTGAAAGGGGTAAACATGCAAATCCAACTACCCCTACTACTCCTAGACTTAGAATTCAACTGAAAATTTTAATTAGAGAACTAAAAAAAAAAAAAAAAGAGGCTAATACTGTGATTAAATTTCTGACTTACAGTTTACTCAACCCTAAAAAAAGGGAACCTTATTTTCCTTTTTAAAACTGAAAAAGATTCATTCATTTCAGATCTTTTTAAAAGCATGACTTACACTGAACTGTGTTAGGTATGTGTCTCTAATATCATTTAATCTATTTAAAGAAGTTGCTGAAAAGTCAAATTAGTTTCCAAGGACCAGTGTTTACATACTGTAAATAAAATCATGTATTATAAAAATCATACCTTAGAAAAAAGTTGATATAATTCATTCCAAACTTAACAGTATATCAATGATCTATTATTCAGTATTTAAAGTAAGAGATATACTTGTTACAGACTGAACTGAGGATAAACATGATTCATTGAATGAAAAAAAAGTTAAGATAAAAGAATTTAGGCATTATAGGACCTGGGAACATTTTAGCCACTATCGATAATGACCTGGGAACTGCTTCCAAATCACAAGAAATGTTCATGAACAAATCCTGACCAAAATAAAATTAATTTGAAATTTACATGGAGTCTTTATATAATATAGCACCATAAAACTGAACAAAACTCTTACAGTGATTAGCAAATTAAACTTACAAGATTTTAAAAGTAGAGGCCAACTTTAAGATGAACAAAAGTAATAAATATGTACATCTTGATTTAAAAAACAATAACAAAGATTTTAAAGCAGCTGGCAAAATTTAAGTCTATTCTTAATCGCTCAATAAAACAATCAATATGATTCTAAACATTAGCAAAGACAGTTTCTCTTTATAAAATCTGAAAACTATATTTCATGAGTATTGAGAAATCATTACATCTAGCTCATAATTTTAAAGCTAACATTTATTTTTTTTCTTAATCCTAAATTAAATTGGATTGGTAGTGGCTGTATTAGTCTTCATAAAAAAAGTGAATACTACATAGGAAAATTATTCTTTGCTTTTACTGCTTGTATGGAAAGAATGAGAATTGGAAATTTTTTATTAAAAAGTTTGCTGAAAGAAAACAGAAAAAAATACATAGCAAGCTAGAAAGCAGAGTCATTAAGTATATCATCCAACAGTGTTTATGCTTAGTACATGATCAATAAAAATTAGTTGAATTATAAATTAATGAACCACAAATTTTTGTATAGTAACCGTTTTCTTAAAAGTTAATATACTTTTCTATAATACACCATACTGTGAATTTATAATCTAAGAATGTTTATATAAAAACCCAATTGAGACAGAAACTCAATAAATATCTGACAAGGAAGATGAATATCAGTAAGCCTAATTATGCCCTTTAGGTAATGAAAAAGTACTATAAGGATAAAAGAAATTAAGATTGAAGATAAGTAAAATGTAAACTAATTAATCGTTCTTTCATAAGAACAGAAACTACTGATATAAAAGAAATTTCCAGATGAGGCATACATAACTTGAAAGACAACCATAAAAATAATGTTTATTTGATAAAGGACATTGGATTGTAGCCTATGCCTAATAAATTAAAAGGAACCTGAGCAGCTGATCAATTAATATGATACATCAATAATCAAGCAGGACAACTAAGCCTCTTCTCTTCAAGGTTGATTGTGGGGGAGAGGGAATTGACTACAATGGGCAAAAGGGAACTTTTGGGGATGATGAAAGTGTTCTATATCATGATTGTGGTGATGGTTACATGATTTGTCAAAACTCACCCAGTTATGTACTTACATTTCGTAACACATATTGTATAAAAATTATACCTTAATAAAGCTGACAAGGCAAAAAAAATTAAAATATAAATAATAGAAAGCCAAATATCTTTTAAAATTCTTACAATCATTTATATAATAAATATCAATAAAATATAGTAAAAAAATAAAGATTAAAACTAAAACCTGGGATAGTTACAGTTTTAAAGTTGTTTTCTAGTATATTACAGCAATTGATCCTTACCCTAATCCTCTAAAACATGGAAGAAAAGACTGTATTGATTGACCCACATCTTACACATGAGAACATGAGACAGTACTTGCCAAAAGTTGGATACCAACTAAGTGGCAGAATCAAACCCAAACCCTCATTTCTAATGTTTTTTCCTTCACTAACCACACTACCTTTATGTAAGAATAACTATGACTGATAAACATGTGTAGAGACCTTAGTATCTGCCAATCTGTGTTAAAAGCTACACAACAGTGTAATAACATTTAATCCTCATAATAATCCAATGCAAGTGGGTACTATTTTTGTCCCCCATTCATATTTTGTTCCCACTGAGACACTGACAAAGTAACTTACTTCCAAACAGACATATAATAAATTGGGATTTGAATACAGATCTACCTGACCCAAGTCTGTATACCATATTACACCATCTCACAGGGAATAACTATTAATATAGCAATATGCATTAAGTTATCATAGCAGATCTATTTATAACAATATTTTCCCTAGTTTATGCTGAAAAAATACTAAGGTAGTATGTACACCTGAATAACATTGGTAAAAATCTCATGGTACAACTAACTACTAAAACAAAAACCATCTGAACAACAAAATTATTCCCAAGCCTCAATTTACATTCCTGGTATTTTAAACAATATTCTATACCATAAAATTATAATAAGCCCTGGAGTTTACTGTAATGGAAATTAGCCTATTATTTTATGCAATTCATTTTGCCCAATTTTAAAGAAAGAACACAAAAGATGCTTTTCCACCATGGTACATGCCATCAAAAGTAACTTAACCACAATTTTATTGCAGCAAAGACCAGTTTACATTTTAGTTTATTTACTAAACACACACTTGCTAGAAAGTTTACATAACATTATTTCTACTACCACTAGTAGAGATAATTATCTATTCCTTCATTTGATAGTTGATCATAGAAAGAAATTTAAGACCAAGCCTGTCAATTATCTGTAATTTAGAAGGTATTTCCAAATTGTCAAATATTTAATTAAGAGGAAAAAGGCAATCATCAGACTATCTTGCAATTTGTTGCCAGATAGACAAATCTGCAACATAATTGCAGTAAAACACTTTTGTTACTCATTTGATAGAATACTCAAAAGATTATTTCTAAATGTATCTCACCGATCTGCAATCTACTTTCTTGATTATATTACTTTTATTGATTTTTCTGATATTAGATGTTATAATCAAATTATTGTAGGGAGGAATATAGATCCCTTATGTTTCTTATGGACTGTAAGTGTTACAATGCCAAAACCTATACTAACTAAATTCTGAACTAGCTGAAGTTCCTGTTATTTCAAATTCAGGGAGAAATATCTGAAGGTATAAACAACTGACTACAAAATCTCATTTATTTAATTTATATTTAGTTCCTATTAAATCTATAGGATGTCACATTTAACATAATAAATTTCCTGTTTAATGGGTCAGAAATGTGAGAATTAGCCTTTAAAACTTTATTATAAATAAATTTCCTGATTTTCTTTGTTTAGGTTATACTTGGCTTAGAAATAAAAATACAATACACCATATTTTTAACCACCAAATTTTTGGTTAACTACAATACCAAAAGAACTGCTCAGTTAACATATACAAAACTATCTGCAAATATTTATATAATTTTTGAACAGGAAGAGTTAAATGAAATACAAGTAATAAGGGTTTATAGCCACTAAAAGCAACAAAATTTGAAAGACTCAATCCTTAATCTACCATGTAGAGTGCAGGTTTCAAAGATGTTTTTAACCAGCTCTGGTAAATCTCATGACACTCAAGAACTCTGGAAATGAGTTAAGGATAGGTTAAAGATGTTAAGCTTAGTACCTGTAAGAGGTTTGCAATAAACTTTAATTTTTGTTTAAAAAATAATTGATTTATTGCCTACCTTTGTTGTGAATGTTTTTTAAAAAGGAAGAATCAAAAATAAGAAAAAATAATCAAAGGAATTACAACAATAATCTTTTAAAAATGTCAACATGGCTTAAGACTGGGAGGGATGGTCATGTCTTAAATATGTACTTAATTTGCATTTTTAAAAAAAGAAGAGTCTGGAAAATCCACCATTTGAAAATCAGAAGGAAAGTATCCAATTTCTCTAGGGCTACAGTTAAAGTATTATAAAATTTCAATTTAAATGGCTTTAAATGTGATTTTATGATTAAACAGCTTTTAGCATTTAGTTTTGGATTCTTCAAAATTGGTCAACTGGGAAATTAATCTTGAAAATTTGGTAGTTTAGAACTATTTTCAAGATATTAAAATACATAATGCACTTTACAAATGAGAAGTAACTGCTAGATAATTTTTAAATTTCTAAGATTTCTGTCTAAATAATTTCTGCAATTGACTTTTTAAACTGCCCCAAAGTCTAATAATCATCACATCTAATCTGAATGTGAAAAAAATATGGAAACAATTGCAAGCTAAACTATGACAAAAGTGGGTATGGCTAATGAATATCATGAAAATCCATTAAACATATGAACATACTAGAGCATATCTGTTTTCTTAAGTTATGTAATTAATATGGAAAACACTGAGGCATGAACTCTGCTACATCAACTAATTGAACTTTAAAAAATTACTTAAAATTTTCATATATTTAAATATTAGTTATTTCAAAATGTTCTTCATATCACATACTGCTAATACTTTAAATTTGCCTCAATTACAACAAATTATTTTTATTTCTCCTGTTTCCATTAGTTCTTGAGATGTTTTCTAGGCAAAGTAATAAAAGGAACATAAAATATATGAAATTTTTATAATAGGGATATTTTTTATCACCCACAAAGATCAAAATATGGATCAGAAAGGAAGCACTAATAAAGGAAGATTTCAAAACCAAATTATTAATAAATATTTGAGCATACCGAGTAATGGTAGCTAAGTAACAATCTCTTAAAAATTAGTCTTTCCCTTAAGGAAAAACATTCTTCCATAATTGTAAAATAAATGACATTCATTTATGTTGTAAATTCTGTTTCATATTTGATAGCAAAGAATTCCAAATATGTAAAAACTTAATAGAAAGTATTATTATGTAAATGAGCAGACAAGAATGCAATCAGATGGATTTTATTCATCCCCTAAACAGAAGAGATTCTACAAAATGGATTCTACCTATCCTCTAAACAAAATAAAGTTCAAATGATCATTCTGGCTTATTTGGTGAAATGATGATTTTGGAAATGTCAAAATCTAAGTAAAGAAAAGCTAACACGATAACAAATATCAACAGGTAGTTATTGGGTAACACTGCCCATCTCCAGAGAAGAGAGAATAATTATAATGCAACTACCCTAAAGTAACATCCAACATTTATGTCTTATTAAAAGTTTAAAATATTTCAAAAATTTCCAAAGAGTGACATGATTTCTTCAGGTTGGTTACATATATTAGTTGAGGAAAACAATCATTAGGATTAACTTCTTTTGTCATTTGAAAAATTTCTCATGAATGCCAGAGACCTTTCCCATGTAATTTAAACATGTTATCCTACAATCTAACCATGGAAGCAAATTTTATAAACTTATTAATAAAAATAAGAAGAAATTGACAGGAGTATTAATTGTTAACACCTACAACATAGTAATATTCTAATTGATGAAGTCATCTTAGTAAGAACCTAGATTTTAAAATCTATATTAACCAGAAGTTACTCTTACTTCAACTGAGACAAATCTCTATGTTTTGCTTTGGATTCTTAAGAAATTCATAAAATGTCTGTCCTATTTATAATAGGACATCACCATAATCTAAAAATTTTCTATTAAATGTTTAAATTTATATTAAATGTATACCTCAAGATAGCGAGATGCCACAAAATGCACATATTTATATTTTGTTAATTGTTTTAAATAAAATATTTCTTATTTAACACTATCAGCATTTCACTAATGAGTCAGAATACATATATTCATTACCAACCCATAAAAATATGATCATTTTAAATCACCTTAACATTAGAAAGTCAAATGAAGATTGTCACTTTAAACCACCAAGGTCACACACTATCCTAAACAGTACAACCTCACTGCATTAATAAACATTTCTAAAGATATGCTAAGTATAGCACCTAGGCACATGTTTCTTTTTCAGGAGTTGGTGACATCACAGGAACCAGAAGAAAGCTTCATTGTATTAGTGCCAACAAATTTTAAATAGAATTATGTAACTACAAATGTATGCCTCTATTTAAAAAAATGCAGATATATCCTCTTGATTTCACAGCAAAAGAGTTGTTTTTGATGTGCAGTACTTTGCAGTCATTATTATTAAAGGAGAAAAAAAATCTGGGTGCCTTGTCACTAATTTTCAAATATTATTTTAAAGAAACTAAAACCACTTTTTTTATTTCCCCAAATATATATTATTAGAAACTTGTAAAATATTTTTAAAATAGCCAATGCCAAATATACTTCCAAATACTTAAAATTGTATCATTATCTTTAAAATAATGGGTAGATACTGGTACAGTTGAATATTTAACATTCCTAATTATCTACAATGAATATCCCTTTGTGGCAAGATATACATAGATGTAATGGAAGAAAAATAAAAATTTTTTATGTATAAAACTTAATTATGCTTTCAAAAATGTTTACACAGTAAAAATGACAGCTAAAATAATAAAAGTTTTTTAACATGTTATAAAACGGTTCTGAATAACAATCTGATTCTATCTAAGATGCTCACATTATACCTGCATATATCATTTACAATCTAATTATTACTTAGTACCTTGGCTAAAATTAGTAGGATTCCTGACTCCTTCAAAACAATTATTCATACAGTTTATAAGGAATTTACATGAATCCCTAAGTAAGATAGAAAACCCTTTAACTAGCCACCAAAATCAAAAGGAAAAAAACAAAGCAACTGATACCTAAGTAATTCTTCCCTAGAAATAAACTGGGACATATTTCAAAAAATGAGCATTGTATAACCATAAAAAAAAAAAAAAAATCCCCTAAAATGTCATTTTTCTAATTTTAAATTCAAAGATTATTGCCACCCTGGTTTTTAACAATCAAAAAATGCTAGTAAAGTTTTATTAAATTTCATATAATTTTTCTTAAGAATGTATCTAGATATATTCTTTTGAAGAAATACACCTATTTTTAAAAATATCTTTTCACATACATAATTTTAATACTGTCCTTTTAGTAAATATAACGTGTAACAGAAAATTACAAGTTAAAAATCATTTTGATACTCTTAGCAACTGGTAGCCATCAGAAAAAAAACTTTTCAACAATACGTATTTTTAAATTCAGTATATATAGCATGTTTATCAACATATGACCAATAAACAACTTAAATTTGAATGCCCCATGGTTCTAACCATATCAATACAGGCTAATGAAATGTCTAATATTTAAATATTTTAAAGGTAAACATTGAAAACCAAATTATACCAAGGTGTGATCAAACAAAGAAGAAGAGGGCTATTTTTTTTCATTCATCTGTAAAACAAATTTATGAGATCGTAAAGAACAATTTAACAACCTAAAGAAGGTTCAAAGAGGGGAAGCTAGAGCCTGAGAGAAATGGATTTGTCAATAATTTCAATCATTCAGTTTTGGGAGGAATAAAGCAGAAAATGTGTCTTCACTTTGCAATATAAAGTGGAGGCATAAAATCCAGTAGCCTGTATGTGGACTTCTATTTATGTATTTAAACCCTATTTCAATTCACAGATTATGCTGATCCTTCCACATGTAAACAGCCAATAATGATGGCCAGGCCTATAGGAAAGGAAAACACACACCTCACAGCATGGTCAGGAAGCTACCAGGCACCACAGGACAACAGATCAAAACAGAATGGTTTCATATGTTTCGATTGTTTATATACTTAATTTGAAGATGATATTCCTTGGGGAAAACCAGTGGTAAATATCAGGAACATGCAACACAGTATCAAGTAAAATAAATAATTTTTGTGCAAATATACTAAATATTTCCGGCATGTATTTATGCTAGTCAACCTGTAAAATTAATTGCAATTCATTTAATTCTTTTTAAAGTAGATGTCAAGCTAAAATAAATCTCTTTAGTCCTAAACCACTTTATTTCTACAGATGAACTCATTACAAAGAATTTATTATTTAACTACTTTCAATGAAATAATCAGGCTTGCCAACTGTAAATATCTTTTTATAAAAAAATATGAAGAGATTAAGCAGGGGAAGAGGCATTAAATTATTTTTTTAAACTGGGTAAAATTTGAAAATGGTAAGCATTGACATTCTGTTTCGTATTTTAAAATCTTAAGAAAATTACAACACAATATAAGCAACCGTGGAAATTTACCCCAAGTAGCAGCCTGGCAATTTTAAATATACAAGCAAGAGCCGCCTCTGGCCACATGTTTTCTTGAGTTCAGTCTCTTAAAGAGACAGTATCCTAGGACCTATGCCTCACACGGAGCACATTTCTAAAATGCTGGATTAACAAGTATCCTCTCACATTTTTTTTCAAACCCAAATCAGCCAACAAGGTTATTGTTTATTTTATTGTGAAATTATTTTGATTTGGCCCTAAAAATGAAGAGCAAGCAGAAATGAAAATGGGGGAGGAGGGGTGACTGTGCCTAGAGCTATTGGAAATAAAAGGACCTAAACGTATCTTATAACAGCAAAATAGTTGTTGCTGTTGTTTTACTTTAAAGTGATCATTGTTTTCTTCATTCATTTTTCCAGCCCTTCAACAGGAATACGCGACAGAGTATATTGAAACTGATAACACCGGAAGCTACATTACCACAGTTTCGCTGTGTAATGAAGAGAGGGAAAATGCTAATAAAGTCAGCCAGCAACTAAATAGTGGAATTTCAAAGATTTCACTTTCTGGTTAGGAAATTACTCAGGAAGGGACCCGTATACAAACTCTAGGTACCGGATTAATTTGTGATTTCAAATGTACCTAAAGGCGTATTATTGTAGGTCCATCGACATAACTACCGATCAACTTCTCCACATGCAAAAAGGTGAAGAGGAAAACAAAAAGTTTTGGCTTACTTGGTGTACAAATACGTCGACTGGACTATCCAAGGGACTTCCCTCTCGGTTTATCATGGAGATGAATCCAAATCCCATTCGCACATTGAACCACTTACAGTGGCCAGTTCCATGCAAAACCTGGGATTCCTCCTCTGCCGGCTCCGGCAGCTTCCCGGGCTCTTCACCACCACCTTTGCTCGCCCCGCCTGAGATAGAACAGGACAAAAAAAGCCAGTCAGTCTGTATTCCTACACCGTGTGAATTGAAAGAGAAAAAAATTGCCTGGGGGGAAGGGTAGGGGACACAGAAAAAACGTTATTAAATGGTTTGATTCAGTCTTTTCTTCTACGTAAAATATTTAAAATGAAAAGGGTTAAAAAGGAAGTGGGAGGGGGGCATACGGTTCTATCGATCACATCAACTTCCACGTTTCTGTACATACATACACTTTTCCCTTCCGTTTTTCAGTCACATCTTATAGTACAGCATGAGATACTTTACTTGCATACTGCTCATTTAACACTGATCCCATTTACAAAGAAATTTTCAGCGAAACTGTTCTCTCCAGCGGGCACAAGGAGGAAAGAGAAATCGTGAAGATGGTTTGAACTACCAGTTAATGCACATGCTTCAGCAGTGAATCCAGAGTTATTTGCAATGTGCATTTCCGTCCCCCCAATAACTTTCATTTAAAGTTGGGGTAAAATGGGGGAAGGGGCAGGTGTATAAAAATTTTCCTGGGCTCACTAACTGAAACTGCGTTTAATCACACTCAAACAATTCAAACAATAGCCCCCTGAAAGCTTTTCAAGTTGTGAATCAATGTGGGCGGTACAAAACATTTTTGGAGATCTATAACAATAGGATTGTAGAAAACCCCATTGCGCGATGGGGGGTGGGGGATAATGCCCAGTATTGGGGTAAAAAGGGAAGAGGGGACCGGCAAAGAAGGGTGGGAAAGGGGGAGGGGGAAGAGAAAGAAAGACAGAAAATCACAGTAAAACAATAGAAAAGAAAATTAACCTTCGGCCATGTTGCCCCACGGGCCCTCTGCTCCAAACTCGTGAGATGAAAACTTTCCCTTTGGAACGGAGTGATCTTCTGCGTCAGTCTAACATCTTGATTTTGTGCGATCACAAATTTAGCTCGCATGGTCTAATGTGCTTTCCCTCTTTTGATTTTTTTCTCTTCTCTCTCCTTCAGTTTCTGGCCCCCTGAGCACACGTGACTTTGTCAATTACATGCTTTCTTCCTACTAATTTCACCTCGGATCCTTAAGGGGCTGGCAAGAGGAAGAGATAACCAATCGCCATTTCATCTCTGCTGACATCAAAATAATTTATGAATGAACAAGAAAAACTCAAACATATTATCTTAAAGACAATTTGGGACGCTTCTTTACAATAAATCAGAATGCTGATTTCGTGCTTCTATTTAAACACAATGGAGGATTCTTGTGAATCGTCGATTTAGAAAAATGGCACAGTCATATATGTGCACAGGCGTATCTTACACGGTTTGTCTAAACAATCTCATTTAGGAAGAAAAATTCGTTTAAATAACGCAACCGATGTTACTCCCCACCCCCAACCCCACCCCCCTAAGAATTCAGCGGCTCACTAGCAGGATACTTGCTTGGGACACTAGTTTCATATTTAATTCAATTCCGAGAGGAAAATATGTAATTTACAAAAGATCTAATTAAACCTAATTGCATCCTTATGAAACTTTAGATAATGGTAACGTACACCGAAAATAAGGCAAAGGCATAGAATTCCCTGATTGTGCGCTGAAAAAATTTCAAGTTTAAAATAAAATCCTACCAGAAAATCGCTATCATCTTCATATAAGTCAGATGTGTTTAGGTTTACCGTTTCGCAACATTTTGGAGGGGGCTGTGAGGAATTGTACTTCACAGGTTTCTCCGCCATCTCTTTCCGGGGGAGGAGATGTGATTAATGACTTCCTAAATAACAGCCCAGTTTTCCACCCTAACATACAGTGAACCTCAATCAGTGGCGATTGTTCCCCAAGAGCGAGACGACGTAGAGCAGGGAGGGGGAGGGGAGCGCCAGGCAGGGGAGGTGAAGAGGAGCCGCCAGGAGAGGCAGCTTCAGAGAGCCAGAGAAAGAGTGGTGCAGAAAAAGCGGGCGCGAGCCGGGGGGGGCGGGGGAAGTGGAGAAAGCGGGGGAGAAAAAGGTAAATTCATGTAATACTGACTAGACCCTGACATTTTAAATGCATACTACTAGTGCGGAGAAGAGTTGAATAAACGAAAATTTAATGAGGATTAGACTCCTACTATCCCTTCTCCAGCCCGCCACCAGTTTCGAAATGCTCACCCTTTACCTTTCAAATTGGTTCAGTCATTCAAACGATTGTTGATTACTAGATGCTGATTCTAATAATACCATCCTCATTGAAAACTACAATAAACGTTATATATTAATTAGAAACGCTTTATCTCAGGTTGATTTCCTTTAAAATAGAAAACATCACCCGTTTCGAAACATTAAAACACACCACCCCCACCCCCACCCCCCATTTTCTCAAACAAGCAGTTTACAGAGAAACTGTACAGATACCACTTCCCTTTGGCAAAGCTACGGAGTTACCCTCCCCCACCTCACCCGCAATTCCCCCACCCCATCTCCAAACACATCCACACTGCTAACTACACAGTTTCACACAAACTAAAATGTAAGGATTCTAAAACTGAAAGCTTTTGAAAAGCCCCACATATTACACCTCATTATATCCCCTCCCCATATTTAACAACTAAATATAAATTTATGCTAATTGTTTAGATTTGAAATAAATGGGTGTATATAAAAAGATGTTATTTTCAGCTGTTTCTGGGGAAAAGAGATGTTATTTTCAACTGTTTCTGGGGAAAAGCATCAATCAAGGCTGATCAATTTGGAAAGATTCTTTTGTCTGTTTTTTTTTTGTTGTTGTTTTTCAGGAAAGAGGGAAAGCTTTCTCATTTTCTTTAGGGGAGGAGAGAATAAGGATATGCCAACTGGTGTAGAGGAAAGAAAAAGTGTAAAAACTACAATGATTTTGCAAATGTAACAAAAGCTCCAAGTTCTGAAAAAAATAAAAATTATTGGCTAACAAAACATTTACTAATCATTACTGTAATAGAGGAAATCAACTGATTACACTGACTTATAACAAGTAACTTTAACAATGGCATTACAAGTTAAATGTTTTACATAAAAGATGTAATTTAAAAGAAGTTACGTGGGTTTTTGAAATTAAAGAGTGAATTACTTAAAAAAATATCAACATCTGGTATCAGAAAAATAATCTGAAAAAGTATGCATCTAAATTGAGGTGAAGTGCTTTTGCTTATGCAAAAATAATTTAAAAATTCACAAGCTAGTACAGTTTAGTTTTGTTACTGACATGCATTTATAGTAAATATTATAAGTTTGTTTTTAATTAGAAAATAGTTTAAGCATTATAAAATCAGAAACACAATATATAGGTGAATCCTTGGTGAAATTCAAATCTATCCATATGTAGACGAAAAATGTGAAATAACCAGAACTGAGCCACATTAGATGGCAAAATTATAAGTTCACAGTCTTGCTGATTGGGGGCCTCCAGTATTAGTGGAATTAAGGTAGGGTTCACTGGACTGGTCACTGGTGTCAGAGGTTATCGACTCATTCATTTCCTGAGAGAAACATCAGCCTTTCAAGTTATGTAGAAGGCTTTCTTCAACTGGTAACTCTGAGAAATCCTCTAAAATTCATTCAAAAGAATTTAAGACAAATGCATTCACATACCTCTGGGAGGATAAGGAAAAAGAGGGGACAGAAGAAGAGGAGAGAGAAGAGTAGAGAGGTAGAAGAGGGAGGGAAGTTGGAAAGGGAGGTGAAAAAGGGAGAAACAGAAAATATCACTCACCGGCTGAAGGATATGGTACTATCTATCAAATAGATTCATCTTTTTGCCCCCGCCTAAATTTTTTGAGCCCGAGATCCTTCTATTAAACTGATCATAATCTCTTAAAGCAAAAAGGGGCCTCTTTCACATAAAATGTTTCTATGACTCTCCTAGAATGCCTTCCAATTTGTCACCTTCCTTAAGTCTTCTGGTTTTAATTTTTTTCTCATTTCCTACTTGTTTTTAGTACCAGAAAGAACCTGCGTTTGACTCAAAACGCATGTTTTATACCTGTGAAAGCCAAAAGTTTTAGTAGCTTAATTTATCATAGTTCTTTCAAAATGTCTTTAAAATTAGTTTAAGTAGATACAAAGAATCGTTAACGCACTGGGGAAAAAAATTAAGCAAATAGCCTACGGTATGCCCGTTGGTTATCACAATCTTAGGTTTCTCCATTTAAAAACTAGGTACACATTTTCTCAGTCGTTTTTTGTTCCAACAGTACAATACAAGGAGCTGAAAGAGGTGCCAGAGCCCACCGTCGTTGCTTTCAACCATAAGCGCCCAGTGACTTCTATTAAAGCAGAAACAATGCTGCGGTTCTTCTTAAAACTAGGAGGAGGGGCTGAGGCACTGCGAAAAGCAACTCCACCCGTCCTCTCCTCCCCGCAAATAAGCCGGGGGCGGCCACAAAGCTGCCTTCGCGGACGGGGATCTTCACTTGCAGCTGGCGCCCCAGGATCGCCAAGACCCCCAGGCCAGCAGATCCGCCCCTTCCCTCCACCTACCTCTCCTGCAACATCCTCTCCCTTTCCTCTCAAGTCACCTTTCTCTTTACCCATCACATCACCATCTTCTCTGAGAAGACGAAATGTTCCAAAGAAGGCCGGTGATTTCTCATTCATTAATGTACTTTTACAAATTGTCATCTTGTGCCCAAGGACTCTTAAACAAAAGAAATCCTTTCCCTACCACTATGGCAAGAAAACCCTCGACAGAATCTATTTTTACTGCATTTCTGGATATACCGTTTCTAATTTGACCCTGTTCTATGAGATGTCAGAGTCTCCGAAATCTAAGATAAGCGAGGTCAAAGGGGGAAAGGGAGACTCAGGAGAACTCAAGAAAATTACCACCACCCCCAGGCCATTCCTAAAATGGAGCTCTTGAAACGGATCCTTGGCGCCGTCCTTTCGGGAAGCCATGAAAATGTCAGCGCGAGCCTTCAGGGGATCAGGAAAAGCCGTCGGCGGGAAGGCGCTGCAGGGGCGGCCGCGGGCGATTATAAGGAACCCCCCTTTCTGACTGCGGCGTGATCTTTCCGATCTAAAAGCTGCCAGCTGCTGACCCCCACGTCGGGCAAACCGTTCCTGATTGCTCCCACTGCGTTTTAGGAAGCTACTCAGCAAATAACTTTCTTGAAATTCTTACAATGTGGAGTCAAATGAAAGGAGTACCCAACTGGGTGCGTTAGTCTATAGTACAGGCACTTAAGAATATGAGGGCGTTTTGTTTTTGTTTCCGAAAAGCAAAATTCCGTTTCATTTCATTTAAATTTCCTTAGCTGGAGGCAATATACTCTGGTATAACACAACTGCTCCAATTTGAGAAGTTTTACACCGCTGTAATAATCTCAAATTTTCCTTTAAATATTTTCTCAATACATTTCCTCAGGCATAATTAAGTAAAATTATGGAAATACAGAAACTAATTGCCAAAAGTTTTAAGTTTTCCAGACAAATTGTCTTTATATTTCAAAAAACAAGCATATGCAAATGGTCCCTTCCTTTTGGCCAGTATTTCAATAATGCATTTAGAGCAACAAAATTAACTCAGAAAAGGGACATTTCTTAAGACCACTATCTTGGTAGAAATTAATCTTTTAAAAGAAAATGAATAGCAAAAAATGCTATTTTATTACATATTTATCCCCCATAAAAAGGAAAAATAAAAATGTTACGATTACTCCTTCCAAATATTTTCTGAACTGTGCTCAAGAAATAACTTTTTAAAATGAGGTTAATTAGAGCAGTAAAACATGTTAGAAAAATCATTTAGTGGTAAGCATTACATTACTTTGCCCAGAATAGCACAAACAGAAGCTTCATGTTTTGTTTGAAATAGGAAAGTTGGTATTTTTCACCTGATGAACATGAAAAAATGCTCCTTAAGTTTCAAGATTTAAATATCTTTTTGCAGTAACTATTCTGAATCTGTGCAAAAGACATTAGTGTAAACATATACCCCCCCCCACACACACCCCTTAGCAATGAATGAGAGTTTATTTTTTAAAACTTAATCTCATAAAAGAAACAAGAATAAGAGTGTGGACCATATGCCAGGTATTTATTTTAATATTTACACTTCGGGATTTTTTTTGGGGGGTGGGGAGGTGATATATTGGATATGGAAGGAAAAGAACAGTAGGGGAGTAAAAGATGAGGCAAGTGAGAAGAAATCCTCAGGCTTTAATGATTACAACAGTGTGGAAAGCAAATCTATGGAGAAAAAGCATCCAGCTGGAAACTTAAAGGCCAATCACTAAGCTTCTCTGGACCTCAGTTTCCTCATCTGCAAAGTGAGGAAATTGGAGCAGTTGATGTTCAGAGTCTTTCAGCTTAAAATGTAAACCGCAAATGTACTACTGTAATCTCTAGAAATAAACTTTATCTTGGTGAAAGTGGTACCTCTCTCCCTCCCCCAACCCCCTTTTAAGCACAAGGAAACAACACATGAAACTTTATTGCAGTCACTTAACACATTTGTGTTAACATTTTTTCCCAACAGAAAAGAAAAAGGTCTCTGGATGTCCCCCATTTTGCCCCAAGAGAAGAATCACAATCAATAAGAGGAACCCAGTTGATAAATTAAAATATTGTAGCCATGTTTCAGAATCTTTTTTTTTTCATGATATACTCATTAAAGATCATCTACATGTCAAAGGATGCACTCCAGAAAAAGTACTGTTGGTCAAATGGTAATACCTATTATTATCTACCACTATCATTAGTGGTTTCCTCATTAAATCTTTTGATTCTTACTGTTTCCTTCTTGTTACCAACATTCCTAATTTGATAGATTTAATAAAGTAATTTTCTTGTACTTGTTATGAATGCTAAGCTTTGTCAAATCACAGCTCTTATGTATGTTTTCAAAGTAGTAGTAGTCAAGAGCAGAGCCAAGACATGAAATTCATTAGGGCAGAAAGCAGAGTAATGCATAATTATCAAATAAATTTTATTGAAAAAGTTATGTTTTAATTTATTTCAGTAATATAAGAAAATATTTTTTTATTTCAAAAGTCAAGGTTTAAAATGTTAAAAGTTCAAATTCCTCATTTTTGTAGTATGATAATGAGGAGAAAATTTTGATACATGTTCATGAAAACCAAATTAAATGAAGCTTTCCAGGATTACAGAAATTTCCTAATTCCCTGGAAAATATCTAATATATTCTGCTATTTATGTTATGGTAAGTTATTTGAAAACAACATCACATCTCTATTTTGCCATGGGAGTTACAAAAAAAGAACAAGCCATGAATACTTTTCATTCAGCTCCATCCATAAGCATTTAAATATCTATTATCTTTCCTGAGTTTATGAAAAGGAATCACAAAATCCAGTGTAGCTGAAATCAGAGGGGCAAAGGAGTTAATGAGAAGATTTCATCCATGCAATTCTGGTGGGGATACCAGTTTTATAAGATGGAGTGAACTGGTGTTCAATAGCACATAGTATCCACCTTACCAAAGTGGAAAGTCACTGTGGAGAATTTCTGAAGACTGTAAAGTTCTCTCAAAAGATTGTAATGATTTCCTTAAACATTAGTTAAGGAAAATTAAAAAAAAAAAAAAAAAAAAAAAAAAGACTAACCTGGGGCTGATGAAACCTTGTTGAATGACCTCATCTTCTTCTGAGGAACCTAAAATCAGAGAGCTCAAGTCAGTACTATATTAATTATCTACTTAATTGCCTCTTCTTCAGCTTTATGGCTCATTAGAAAGCAATAAAATGCCTAGGTTTTGACTCTGTGAAGTGACCTGTAAACTTTTTTAAAAACAGTTTAAGACTCACCTAGCTCATCAAAACCAAAATTAGATCATGAATTGGCATACATTTGTTTTATTCCTATGAAAGGACAAGGGTTTAAAAAACATTGTAAACAGACCATTAAGATGTAGTCAAAAGATCCCAATTTAATGAACAATAGCGTTAACACTTTTAAATCCTTAATTTTGCAACGTAATCCAAGGATTCCAGTTTTTTGTTTTTTGTTTTTTTGTTTTTTTACCAGAGCTGAAATCTACCTCACCTATCAGGCATCAACAATATTATGTTTCTTGACAACTTTGACTATTCTTTCAGATAAATTTTAGAAGATAAACCATGAGAATCTAATTATGGTACTATACCATTAATGTTGGGTCTAACAATTATATTCAAATACTTTTTGAGAAAAAAGTACTTAAATTGTAATGCATTTAATCATTAAGTATTTAACCAAAGTCATCTAATATGCATTAACCCAGATTTTAGAAAGCAAACACAGTTCTCAGATTGAAAATGATTAAATACTGATGTTTCTAATATATCTGCTGTCAGATGTCACAACACAGTACAACTTGCAATAAGTAGTACACCAGTAATGAAGTATAGCAATTGGAAGAGAAACTCCTGAAGTCCACAGAATTATCATGCTTATTCTTGGGTCAGAATTATAAAAATTTGGAAAATGGATTAGTTTGAACCTGCAGCGATTCACCTGCTACCACCTAAGGTCATCTTTTTTCCCTTAACTGAGTTTTATACACTGTATCTGCAGTATCAACTCATGAAAATAAACCAAAATGTATAAATTCTTTAAGTTAAAATCTAATTTTCTTCTCAAAAGGAAATGGAGGCTTTTCCAAATGCAGAGTTCTACTGAACGTTGACCTAAGATTCTTCTTACAAAGGATGACAATCCCACTGAGTAAGATTTGAAAACAGAGGAAGAATGTGAACAAAAGGCATGTGAACCTCTTTACATTAAATCCCTCAGTTATCTTGTGTTTACTACCAAACGACAGAAGATGAGACCCCAACTTTAACATAATTCATTACTAAAAATTACTGAAATAGAACTTTCCTTTACATTGAGTCTGTGTCAAGTTTTATTTTGCTCAATTGGCTTATACGGGGGGTGTAAATATTATACATAAATAACTCAGTAAAAACCCCAGTTTATACTTTTCTATTCTAATAGCCACAGTTCATGCTTAATCCTATCAGCTTATATTCACAGAAATTTTCAGTCACCTATTTTAAAAAGATGAGTAAACACAATAGATTGTAAAAAAAAAAAAAAAAAAAACTTTTCAAATTCAATGATAAATTTTTATAAATGGTAAGTTTTAATAAAGTAAAAATCAAATGGTATAAGAATGTTAACTAAATAATGCTTTTTAATTTAAGAGCGCTAACCATGTGCTTTCAGGGTTAGAAAAAAAAATACAGTCAATTTGAATGACTAAGATGTTCAGATTTTTCACTACCCAAACTTACACATGATGTTTTGTTTTATGATTGATTTTAATTTTAACATTCCTTTCTAAGGAAAAGGAGGTTGGAACTATTTCAGACATTAATCTACTTCACTGGTGTTAAGTAACGGTTTAAAAACTCTCAAAAACAAAGAGTTAGTAAAGAAAATTACGGTCCATTCATTCAGTATTTACTGAACTATTATGCATAGAAATGAGATAAGCAAATGTTATATAAAATATTTACAATCTTAAACATTCTTATTTTTATCATGTTGACTACTGGAATGAAAAAAATAACAAAAATAATTAAAATAATTTTAAATGCATGAATATTTCAAGAACAGCTATTTATATTTTATTCACAGATGTTTTTATTTAACTTATTTTTTGTAAAATATTTTATATAATGTGTTCATTAACTGCTATCAGAAACCAAAAAAACTAATTAAAAATAATGTGGTATCTTGGAATACCCTTCTCTGCCACTTCACCAGAATAACCCGTTCATCATTTAAAGCTCCACTTAGAAGCTTTTTCTTATTGTTCCATACTGGGAAAAATGCTTCTACCATGCATTAGTACCATAATAGCACATGAAGATGGTCTCTCTAGTAACTTGGCTCTAGGCTCTATGGTGGCAGGGAATGTGTATATTTAGCTCATCATTGTAATCCTGGAATTCATTAGTGTCCAATAAATATTTTGAATGACTCAATGAAAATGAATTCCTGAACCTGGGTTGCCTATATCTAGGACACCTTTTATGAAACAAATTTATATACAAAACTTTCTTAAAAACATGTTTTCATGAAGGAAAAAAAAACGTGATAGGCAACTAATCATGTGATTATTGCAAATAAAAATATGTATATACAGAGTAATTTTGAATTTTTATATGGATTTCCTGCTATGAAACATAACTGCCTATCTTATAAACACTACATATTACCTTCTTAGATTTCATATATCATCTTATTACAATATATAGCAATATTATTCTCAAGTATATATTCATATATTGTTGATTGTTAATATATTATAATTATTCAATGTAAAGGAAACTGATTGCTACTATGCATTATATACTGGAGTTAATTCAAAAATTGCGAAGCTGTTAAGCCCAGATAATTAAATAACACATGTAAAGTATGTTACAGTTTACTCAATAAAATATTCTCTTTCTATATGGTCTATACCAAAAATCAGTCTATTTACAGTATATCTCAATTATCATTGACCTAAATACATTCTTTTGAAATCAAAGCAGGCACAAATGTGATGTTTCTTTCTTAGAAGTATAGTTGGGGAAGAAAGTTTTCTTTAGATGATTATACCAAAACACAACTATCAAGCATGCTACATAAACACCAAAGCAAAACCTAAAGCAAAATATTTACATTTACTATAGCTTAAAATATAGCATATACACATATCGAACAAAATATTAGGCGTGGAAGTAAAGCACTGAACATCAACATGTGTACTTTATGGAAATGTTTTCTTACATTATCATTTGAAGGAATGTTTCATATGTATTAAAACCCTTCATGTGATTACTCTTTACAAACTAGTCAACAGAATAAATTCAAATGTTGCTTAAACAAAATCAGGAAAAATTATTTTTCAGTTTAACTGAACATACTATTGTAATTTATATATAACTGCAAATGTTTCTGTTGTATCCTCAATCATACTCGGGAAGAGAAAATTTAAAGAGAATTATTAATTTGAAATGAAAGTAATAAATATTTACACATGACAAAGTTGAAAAATCTTTGATAACTGAAGTTTTAAAATGGAAACTTCATATTTGGTGAGATACTTTGAAACTTATTCTTTTGAGAATAAATTGCTATTACTTTAGGAAAAAACATTTCAAAGATGCATTCTTTTGTATATTTATGAAATATATGGTTTATTTTATAATACATTATATGAAACATATGGTTTCATGTAAGTTACGGACAACTTTAGCATTCTCTTCAAATACTGGCGTGAAAGAATTTATAGTAGAAATAAAAACCTTCAATGAAAAATAATTTAAGTAAACTGACAAACTATCAAGTGAGTTAAAAGGCACAGAGTATGGCATAAATGCCATTGATAAACACAGTTCTTTAACTTAAATATCAATGTTGTAACACAACCGAGCCACAGCACAGTTGATTCTCCTAATATAAGCAAATGGTTTGTATTTTCCACCATATGAAACAATAGTTTTATATAATAAAACTCACAGCTGAATCATTGTTAGGTCACATTGAACAGAAGAAAAATAAAATAAAGCAATTAGGATTTTAGATTAAGAGTCAAAAATGGCAAAATTCCTCTCTTTGATAAAAAGCTAAATACATATATTTTGAAGGCCCACCATAACTTCAAAATAAAAATTTTAGTCAAAGTAGTTTCTTAATATGGTAAACAAAAATGTTTTCAAGTAAAACTGTACACTTCTGTCTAATAATATTAACAAGAGAATTTTGACATTTTTATATATAATAATGTTAATAGTTAAAAACATATATCACAAGAGATGACCAACTATGAGAACTTTTAAAGCATTAGAAATATTTTGAAAATATATTTTAATGTAATAATGATAAAGAGATGTTCTAGAAGTTGCTCATCTTTACATTACTGGTGTAATAAATGTAATATTAAATAAAAATAATAGGATTTTATGTAGCAGACAAGGAGATTATACCAAGAGACTAACTGCAAAAAGATAAAAAACATCATTTACAGATTTTTTCTAAAAATTTAAATCTACATAAAATATAGTCTATTTTTAACTCATCCCATACAGAATATTTTTTTAAATGTTTTCAGAGTCTGAAAAAATTTTATATAAAGGAATTAATTTTTTAAAAAATACATAAAAGTAGCATTTCAGCCCTTGCATTGCCAAATAATTGTAAAAGAAATAATTATTTGAAAATATCAAATATTCTCTAGAAATTTTAAAACATGTTTTTCCACCATTAGAACTGATCATTCAACACTAAATCCTCTTTTCTGTATAATTAAGCTTTTGTTCAGCTACGAAAAAAACTAGAAACTGATTGCTTGAAAATGAGCTGCATGCCCTTTGTCCTGGTTTGTCACCTTTGACCCTTAATTTGATGATCTTGCATATCAACCCATTCTATTTTTAGGAAAATAATGTCAAAGTTCTATGCTTAAAATAGTACCTTTTACTGAAATATTAAATTTATTACAACATTCCTTTTTAGGTAATTTCTATAATGGTATCATATTAGTGCTCAGTTCTGACAATGTAGAATACAATAATATTGTAAGCAGTAAAAGCCTAATTTTTTTCCTGCTTCAAATCATAAAAATTTCCCCAAAGTGCTAGGTTGAGGTCATTATAATTTTACAATTTACATTTTTCTCTTTTATTTAGAAAAATGCTTATAATATTGTTTCTATTATATGATTTGATTTCTAATTTGATTAATTTTGATCACATATTTTGAAGTTGATTTTGATAAAAATTTACAAATATCATCAAAAATTACAAATATAAAATTCATACTCAATCTCACAGCTGTCTCAACTAAAATTTTGAGTGAACTCATTCCTTTCTTAAACTGTTTTTAAAATCTTGTCTTCATCTGCAAATGGCAGCTTTCAAAGAAAGAAAACCTCTAACATTGATCCCATGGATTTTACTGACATTATACAAAATCAAAATTATATAGTAAATATACTTCATGGAATAAAATTTCCCTTTCATAATTTTTGGATTCTAATTCAGTTGGTTAAAAAGCAATTAAATATGTAATATGTGTGTGCATTTATGAAATATATTTTAAATATATATATATATATATAGTATATATATACTACAGACTAAATGCTACTTGAACCCCTACACGATTTCTCAGTACAGTTTTCAGAATTAGCAGTGACCAATATGGCTGTCTTGATTCAGCACTATGGTCAGCGACTTCATAGCATGTCATTGGGTCTGAGAAATGCAACACACTACTATTATACATGTACATAGTGGGAAACTTTCTCAAATCAATATGATTCGATATTTCATACCTTCCTAGATATGTTTCATTTAAATAAATTTTAAATATTTGAATGAAAAGAACTTTCATTTGTTTTGCTTGGCATGCTAGAAATTCTTTATATTGTAGCTCATCAAAAACAGTTCTTAACTGTAAAGAAAATATAGTCCCTTTAAAAATACAAGGACATCACATACAATATAGGTTCTAATGCATTTAAACATAAAAACTTTGGGCATTTATAGACTATAGATTTTGGAAAGAAATTTATTTTCCACTAAAACTTACAAATAAGAAAATCCCTTAGCTGACCAAAACTTTACAATGTGCTTTTCATAATCAATAGCTTTAATCAGTTCTAAATTGATTCATCTCTGACCGTCCATTTGTCTTTTCTGTAATCCACTCAACCATGGACTAAGCGAAATGTTCATAGATCATTTCCTGACCTGAGCTTGCTACTACAAATCCCCAAATTTGATAGCTGTGAATAACACTTCAATCATTGTAGAGACACAGTTCCTATACTTGAAGATTGTCAATGCATATTTGTTTTGTTTAAGAACTTATTTTTCCCTTAATTGTGGCTTGTAAATTATGATAGCAGTGTTTCCCAAATACCAAAAAAAGTTACATGGTCAGACACCAAGCATTATCAAACTGTCAGACAGGTAATATCTATTTTATCTCTTACACCCAGTGCAAACAGGAAGAAAAAAAGCCTAAATCCACTATATTTATTCAAATTCTGGTGATTTAGGGGGACTGACATGTGTAATACACTTTAAAATCAGTCATTCTGAATACTAACTTTGAGTCCTACCATTTTAAAACTCAGTCTGCTTCACTTACAAGAAAGTATCATTGACCATGTTTTTTCCCATAACCCAATATATTTTAAAATTTAAAACCTGATTAACTTCACAACAAATTTTTCAGTTTCTGAATGAAGTCTGGTACAGAACATATGAGACATTCTATAATTTGACAAGGATTAATGAGAATACAATCATTGAATCATTTGGTTTCACACCTACTAATTGAGAAGCACCTAAAAACAGTTCTGATAACCATATGCATTACAAACTGATTCAGTCTCTTGAATTCTTAAGACATTTTACTATCAAGCAATGATCAGCTCATCCTCTTTGTAAAGTGGAAAAGTCAAATAAAGCATTTTATTCATTTCTGGTATAGTCTTCTCCCAGCTGAATACTAGAAAAAGGCCTTGCACTGGTTTAATTCCTAAAGCTTTTTGGGAAATTTAGGCACACACTCGATTATTGTATTTCATACATGCAGAGATAAAGAATTTGGGGAGCAAGAGTTGCCTCCAAAATGAAAAAGAGTCTAATTATTAATCCAAATAGAAAACTGATTATTACACGTTATGATAATTTATAGTATGACTCCTCAATCAAATCTGTGCAAAATCACAGGAAAAAAACATGGCATAAATTTCATATCATATCAAACATACATTTTAAAAATTGCACAAATAGGCATAAATTTCCAAGAAATTCAATTTTTAATTTTTAAAGATTTCTTAAAAACTTTTATAAAATTCAATAAAGGTGCGATGTTTTATTACTTATTATTGGACTTTAAAATTCGCTTATACTAACAGATGCTTTTTAAATCGTTTTTTTTTTCGCATTATCATCGGTCTAGAATAATAATCTGCACAAAAATGAAACATGAAGCATTTTATTGACCCGAATAAAAATCACTTTGTCATACTTTCCCAGCAATGTTGTAAATTAATTCTTTTACTAGTTGTCATATGCAATTCTAACTTCCAATATTTGTGATCAAGAAATAAAAACTACAATAAAACACGAGCATGATTTATCTTTCCCATGAATTAACAACTGTAGGAACAAAAATCTTCACTGGGCAATTTAGGTCTAACAACAGCAATAATACCACTAACCTTAAAAACCTATGAATGAAAAACCACAGGAAAAACTGAAGGGAACTCAAGGAAACACAGGAACCTAAGATTTCATTCTGTGTTACAGGAAACAATTCAAAATGGCGGACTTACTATTACTTACATTTAAGAAATTTCCGCAATGAGGACACTAAATACATATTGTAAGATGTTACTCAAAAACACTCAATATTTACCAACGTTCAATTAAAAAAAAAAAAAGTTTGGGGAGTACAAATTGTCGTAAAACACCCGCATCCAATGTTCCAGTCAGCAGTCAGTTAATGCTCCTGCAAACACATTTCTTCTTTGACTCTTCCTTTTCAAAAGCAATCTAAAATCCAAGTGCATTTTTCTCCGTTCTCCCTAAATCTTTAATTTTAGTTCATGAATTTACATCACCGATACGGAGGTAAAAAGGATCCCCGACGCCTGCCTGATACAAAGCAGCTCTGCTTGCAGACAGCGCGAAGCGCAGATGCGGGCGACCCCTGGCGGCGCGGCCCCGCGTGGCCGAGGAGCCCGCACCGGCCGCGCGGACCTGCGGCCAGGACCCCGGCCCGCGCCGCACCATTGAGCTACGGGTCGCCCGCACCCCCTTCGCGCCCCGCCTTCCGCTCGAACCATCTCCTAGCAGCGGCGGTGGCGGCGCCGTCTTTGGGCGGCCGCGCTGACAAGGCGGCTACCGCAAGGAGCGCCGACCCCAGCGGCGCGGAGTAGGGAGAAAGGTGTGAACCCGGAAGTACATCGACCGCCCGCATCTTAGTGGCAACACGGGGCAATAAATCAGGACCGGCGAAGGAAGACATGGCGTTCTGGCTCCCGAAAGGCAACTTCATTCTGCCTGAGACCCGTCACTTCCCCACCCTGCCCTGTCCTTCCTCCTCCCTGGCGCTCGCGCCTCCTCTTTTCTTCTTGCTCCTCAGCGCGGAGCTACCCTCGACGTTGCTCACGTGCCAGACCTGGGTCTGTGAGCGTCGTCCGCACCTGCGCGCACACCCGGCCACACACACACTTGCATGGCCGCGGGGACAGGCTGCTTACCTCAGGGGCCTCATGGTCGCGTCGCTAACCCGGGTGTGAGCGGGGGCGAGGGTATGAGTACGTGTGTGGCGTTCAGTCGGGTAGGACCGGGCAGAGGAAGGAGCCTGTAGTCTGTCACTTCCTGAGGGAGCGCGCCGGGCGGGAGACCCGGGATGCGCGCGGCGGGGCTAGAAGGGTCAGCACATTGTGAGTCGTTTAGGGGACGCGGCGCAGAGGGGTCGGGGAGCGAGGGTGGGCGGCGGTCGGCAGCTGGACGCGGAATCCGCTGTCGCCGCCGCGGCCCGGCGGGTGGCGGGGCGCGGGGAAGAGAGAGTCTGGCCTGGGGGGCCGCGGAGCGCGGCGGCGGCACCAGGCTGTTCGGCTCGAGCCCTGCGTCAGGCGGCGGCACGCGCACACCTGCCCGCCGCCGCTCCCGGCCGCGCCATTGGCTACTTGAGCCCGGCGCGCGAGATTGAACTTTCCATTCATCCCTGGGCCGGACCGGCGCGCATGGCCGCCGCGGAGCTTTTCCGCGGCAGCCGGGGCTCCGGGTGACGCGCGCCGCCTCATCCCAACCCCCAACATCCAACCCCCGAAAGCGCGTACCCGCGCAAGCTGTGGGCGCGCACGGTCGCCGCCGCGGGCTGTTAGCGAGAAGGCTGCGGAGAGCGAAGGACGTCGCTCGGACTCCACCGCACGCACGCCTCGTCCCCGGGCCTTCAGCTGCCAGTCCCTCGGGCGCGCCGGGGATGGCTGGGGCGGAGGCGGGACCGTGCTACACCTATTTCCCGACCTGGCACTTCGGCGGCGTGAAACTAAGGAAGTACCAAAATTGTCTCTTGTTTTCTTTCACTACAGACGCACCAGATGTACCAGGAGATAGTCAATTTCCTGTTGCGCAATTCAAAGTAATAATTAGTAATGTATCTTTAAATCCAGTGAACATTGTAGACAGTGTCAAAAGTCTGAGGAGCCTAGTATCAGCTATAATCAACATTATACTTTCTTAAACGGTAAAATACCCAACCTCAACCTCCAAGTGAATACAAACTTACTAATCACACAAGGTACAAAAACATCTGTGGTTGAAAATTTTGTGATATGTACATACCCCGTGATATACATATATATATATATATATATATAGCCATCGTATTTGGATATATCTTCCCAAAATATCACTGCCTTCTCTCCCTACATTTTCTCCTTAATTGTTTTCATAGTTCTTTACTGTCACCTAAAATTTCTCTTTTTGCTCTCAGAACCAAACATTCCTAGTCAACCATTGTCTGACACCTACAAAATCAGTCTTGTGATCTGATAGGCTATTTGGTGGAACTGATCTAAAGGATTAAATATTTCAGCAAACAAAAAAGTGTTGGAAACCAAATGTAAGATAAAAAAATAAAATTAAAATTAAAAATACCGGGTGTAAGGCAAAAGTGGGAAAGTTTGAAATTGACTTGTAAAATAAAGGTTAATTAACTGTTTAATATTCTCTGACAAGTGAGCAAATCTAGACACCATTTTTGTATAATGATGACCATATTTCCCCTGACAGTTTCTGGATTAAGATTCAAAAACCAGTTCATCTATCAGGAATAACTGCATCTGGAAAAAGCACCTCTGGTCTGGAGGTGTGATTAATGGAGCAAACTGATCAAAAGCAGAATCTCAGGTAACTCCCTAAGAATTTTCCAGATTGGTTACCTTGGACAAATCTCTCTATGGCTGCCCATCTTTCCATGTAAGACAGCTTGTATAGAATGTGACTTATTTTATACATTCCTTTTTATTCATAAGTACATAAAGTGTTTCTTATATTATTCATTAAGTAATGCAGGGATTCTTTTAGATACAATTTATAGTTATTAATGTATCAATCAAATTTAGCTGACTCATTACAATGTTACATACTTTACATTTTGAGTCCAAATATAATTTAATGGAAAAAGATGCAGACATTGATTGCTAGAAATGAAAAAACAAAGCAATTAATTATATATCACTATCTGAAATGTAATATGCTTTGGGTTAAAAGCATTACAGTAATTTTTTTATTCATGAATGGCATTTACCAATGATGCTCTTTTAGAAAGCACTTTAATTTTTAAAAGTAAATTTTTAGGTCCTCTATTTAGATCTATTAGATCTAATAATAAGTTATACTTTAGATGTAATATATATTTGTAGATTACCTGTTTAAAGTCATGAGGAGATTATTGTACACAGAAAATAAAAACTAAACCATTAAAACTTAACCCAGAGTTGTTATACCAACAATCAAGAACTTGTCTTCTTGGTTTTGAATTGCTTATCAGCATGGCATCGTGTTGCTGCCACAAAAATGAAAAAATGGGACATTATAATACTTAGTGTATTATTTCATATCAGGTACTGAGAAGGGGAGATGATAAAGTTTAATGGACTAAGTAATTACTAAACAATGTGTTAGCATGGTTAGAAAGGGATGAAAAAGGGGATAAAAAGAAAGAAGGCAAGTTCTAAAACTGAATCTTTCAACATAGGACCATAGTGATAATGGTAAAATTATGTCTGATAATCCTGAGAAAACAGGCTCTATCTTATTCTTAATATTTCCTGCATCAACAACAGTGTATGGCACATAGTAAAGGTAAAGAATTACTGTTTTTTAATGAATGCATGGGAATGAATACTCACATTTTCAAGCAAAATTGCAAGACATTTAGAAAATGCATTGTTATATCTCTCTCCCTTCCCACCCTCCCCTTTTTATGATAAGTACATGAAAGTACATCCCAGGCATCAGGTCATTTTACTTGTGAATTTTAAGTATTGTGAGTTATAATATTGGAAAACTAGGCTCCTTACATATTTGTTCTCCTGCTTTAAAACAACTTGTAAAATCAAGTTTAAGAATAAGGTAAGAGTAGTGCCATTATTACAACTGGGTGATTTTACTACTACTCTGAAAAATGAATTATCTTTGAGATCTGACTAGATCCACATAGATTTTTTTCCCCTTTATTATAGTAAAATAAATAACTCCAGGCACAAAACCTTGTTTCAGACTGCTATATCCCTATCCAAACTTATCACTAATATAATTTATCTTATTTTCAAAATTAAACATTTTTTAAGCAAAGAGTCATCCTAATTGTAAGATATTTTTTGAGTCCTCTCACACATATAAAACAGAAAATTAAAAATGGATAGGAAGCTTGATATTTATAAAATTATGACATTATACTCACCTATCAAACTGGCAAAAATCCAAAAGTTTGACAAGAAACTCTGTTAGTAAAGCTATGGGTAAACTGACACTTTCTTACATTGCTAGTAGGAGTGCAAAAGGGACATAGCTTTTCGAGAGAGCAATTGGGTGAAATCTGTTAAAATTATAAATATGTCCTATGACCCAACAACCCCTTTTCTAGGAAATTATCCTACAGGTATAACTGCATACATAGAAATGATGTATGTATGTGGACTAATATTTTTGTAATAGAAAAAGAATGGAACTAACCCAAATGATGTCCATCTACAGGGTACTGGATAAACAAATATAAATGATAGGGCATTAGTACAATGGATGTAAAATCTGTGTATTTATATGGAAATAATACATTGTTAGTACAAGAAACTGAATGTCAGATACCTCATATGCTATCTTTTATGTGAGAAAGACAGAGGATAAGAATACATATATAGAATATATATATAGAGAGAGAGAGAGGAAGTACACACACACACACACACACATATATGCCATTAGAAACACTAGAAGATAGACAAGAAACTAATATAAGTGGTTGCCTATTGGGGAGATCAGAATGAACAGGAATATGGGTGAGAGCAAGACTTTGTAATGTATGATTTTTATGTAGTTTTGATTTTGGAACCATGTGAATGTATTACTTATTCAGAATTTTAAGAATAAAACCAAACAAATTTTGACAAACTATTAATGCTACTTCTATGTAAAAGACTTAAAAACACTTTCCATATTTGAAAATTCAGTTTTAAAAAAAGATGTTCTCACATATCTGTGGCCTCATAATTGGTACCGAAGAAATAGCCATAGAATAGATTGAATAAATGACTATTTGCACTGCTTTCATGTAATTCCCCCAAGCCTTTGAAGCAGAAAACTACATTAACCCCATTTTACAGATGAGAAAATAGATATTCTAAGTGAGCCAAGTGAGGTTTTAAATAAAAGAATTAGTATTCAAATTGGAATTACCTGACCTTGAATGCAGCATTCTCCATGCTACAGGGTCCCTTCACTCCAACACATTTTTATTTTAAATTTTAAACTTCAAATAAGGGAATATTTTCAACAAGGGGGCCAAATACTTTCAGTGAAGAAAGAATGATCTCTTCAACAAATGGTGCTGGTAAAACTGGATAACCACTTAACGAATTCCACTTATAGGTATATACCCAAAATAATAGAAAACAGGGGCTCAAACAGATACTTGTATACCAATGTTCATAGCAGATTTATTCACAAAACCAAAAGGTGGAGGCAACCCAAGTGTCCTTCAAGAGATGAAGGAAAAACAAAATGTAATATATACATACAATGGAAAATTATTCAGGGGTTAAAAAGGAATGAAGTGCTCATAAATGCTACAACATGGATGAACCTTGAAAACGTGCCAAGTGAAACAAGCTAGACAGAAAGGGAAAAATATTGTGTGATACCATTTATATGAACTATCTAGAATAAGCAAATTCATCAAGACAGAAAGTTGATTAGAAGTTACCAGCAGCTAGAGAGGGGGGAAATGAGGAGTTATTGCTAAATGGTACAGAGCTTCTGTTTGGGCTGATAAAAGTTTTGGTAATGGATGGTGGTGATGGTAGTACAACATTGTGAATGTAATACCTCTGAATTGTATGTTTAAAAATGGTTAAAAAAAAATTTTTTTAAAGATGTTCCAAAAAAAAACAACCCAAACAAACAAAACAGAAAAGGGATAGGCAAGGCAAATGTGGCAAAATTTTGAAAATTGTTGAATCTGGGTGCTCTAGTTTGCTAATGCTGCTGGAATGCAAAACACCAGAAATGGATTGGCTTTTATAAAAAGGGGGTTTATTTGGTTACAAAGTTATAGTCTTAAGGCCACAAAGTGTCCAAGGTAACACATCAGCAATTGGGTACCTTCACTGGAGGATGGCCAGTGGTGTCTGGAAGACCTCTGTTAGCTGGGAAGGCACAAGGCTGGCATCTGCTCCAAAGTTCTGGTTTCAAAATGGCTTTCTCCCAGGACGTTCCTCTCTAGGCTGCAGATCCTCAGAAATGTGACTCTTAGATGCACTTGGGATATTTGTCCTCTCTCAGCTTCTCCGGAGCAAGAGTCTGCTTTCAACGGCCGTCTTCAAACTGTCTCTCATCTGCAGCTCCTGTGCTTTCTTCAAAGTGTCCCTCTTGGTGGTAGCTCCTCTTCAAAATGTCACTCTCAGCTGCACCGAGTTCCTTCTGTCTGTCAGCTCATTTATGTGGCTCCAGTGACTCAAGTTAGACCCACCCCAAATGGGCAGAGCAACACCTCCATGGAAATTATCCAATCAGACTCATCACCCACAGCTGGGTGGGGTGCATGCCAAAGAAACACTCAAAGAATTACAATCTAATTAACACTGATAGCGTTTGCCCACACAAGATTACATCAAAGCTAATAGTGTTTGGGGGACACAATATTTTCAAACTGGCACATTGGGTAATGGATATATAACAGTTAATTGTACTGGTCTCTTTATTTTGATGTGTGTTTAAACATTTTCATATTAAAAACTTTAAAATTTTCTCTTAGTAGAATTTATGAAATCCCATAATAGTTGTCTAAAAGGAACATAATTTAAAAATTAACAGCTTAAAGTACCAAGGTTTGGAGGGAATCTGCCCATTTCAGGGCTTTCGGACAGTTTGCTAGAAATAACCAGTAGAGCCGCATTTGAATAGATACGCTGATGAAATAGACCAGGAGAAAAAGAATGCTTGGCAGAAAAGCTATTTATTAGTATACTTCGGAGCCCTACGTAAGATCTACAGACCTCAGCTTTTCATTAATCAAACTTCCTCATCCAGCTCCAACTTCTGAAGTAATCTTTGTTGTTTATTTTTTTAATTTATATTTTATTGTATTTTAAATTACTAGAGCAATGGTGTACATTTTTTATGTTGCACTCCATCAATAAAATAATTTTTAAGCACACACCTCCAATATTTGTATGTTTATTTACAAATTGCATACATGTACTCTGCTCATACATTATATACATTTAAAGCAAAGTAGAAAATAAAAAGTTAAAAGAATGATTAAAAAATCAAGTTATAATTTTGTATTTCCCATTCCTCATTGGATCTTCTGTGTTCATCCCCCTTGGAGACCTGGATTTGATAATCCTGTTGGTGTGTTCATAAACACAGGCTGGATTTCTGGGGTGGTGCACAGCCCTAATCTTGCCTGCTATTTCTTTAGGGCATGAGGAAAATGGAAAGAGTGCAGATTAACAGGAAATTTATTCTCACTTCTAGAAAAACTAATTTAAGAACCAAGATTTACTGATGGTTTATATGCTACACTATCAATAATTTAGCATGGAGTTTTTGCTTGCTTGTATCCCTAGCACCTAGGACACCTGACTCATAATAGGTACCCAAGAAATAGCTGTAGAATAGATTGAATAAATGACTATTTGCACTGCTTTTATGTAATTCCCCCAAGCCTTTGAAGCAGAAAAAGACATTAGCCCCATTTTATAGATGAGAAAACAGACATTCCAAGTGAGCTGAGTGAGATTTTAAATAAAAGAATTAGTATTCAAATTGGAATCACCTGACCCTGAATGCAGCATTCTATATGTTATAGGGCCCCTTCAGTCCAACACATTTTTATTTTAAATTTGAAACTTCAAATAAGGGAACATTTCAACAACCAGTTTTTCATATGCTTCCTTCATAGCTCAGATCTCTTAAACCCTCAGATTTTAATCTCAACATTGCTTGTAATATCTCTCCCCCTACTCCTCTAATTGGCTAGAATTTTGCAGTTGAGAGAAATTTTGCAGTTATTCAGTCTTTTCATTTAGTTTCATAATTAAATAATTCTAACAGAATATTTTCTTTTCACTTTTTAAATGATTTGTTTTAAATTTATGTTTTCAGGCTGTCTTTTCTGTTTTAACCATCCTTTTCCTCATTCCCACTATCCTCTAAAAAATTTCATCCCAACACTGAACATTGATATGCTATAGGGAAATGGTTAAGTTATGATATATGAATACAAACACTGCTGCCACAAAGAATAAATCAATAGAAATATATTTATAATAATACCAGCATCTAACATTTATCAAATGCTTAAGTTTGAAGCCTGATAGAAGTGCTTTACATAATTGTTTCATTTAATTATCACAAGAAATCTATTAGTATGATTGCTAGTCTGTTTCATAGGTGAGGCTGTTGCAAGATTACACAGCTAGTAAAAGATGCACAAGCAAGGAGTTGTAATGAACTTAGGTTGCACTTGTTTCTATCTGTTCTAGTTTGGTAATGCTGCTGGAATGCAAAACACCAGAAATGGATTGGCTTTTATAAAAGGGGGTTTATTTGGTTACACAGTTAACAGTCTTAAGGCCATAAAGTGTCCAAGGTAACACAACAACAATTGGGTACCTTCCCTGGAGCATGGCCAATGGCCTCCAGAAAACCTCTGTTAGTTGGGAAGGTACAGGGCTGGCGTCTACTCCGGAGTCCTGGTTTCAAAATGGTTTTCTCCCAGGACGTTCCTCTCTAGGCTTCAGCTTCTCTCCAAAATGTCACTCCCAGTTGCTTTTGGGGCATTTGTCCTTTCTTAGCTTCTCCGGAGCAAAAGTCTGCTTTCAAAGGCCGTCTCCAAAATGTCTCTGTAAATTGCAGTTCCTCTCAGCTCCTGTGCATTCTTCAAAGTGTCCCTCTTGCCTATAGCAAGCTGCCTCCTTCTGTCTGAGTTTATATAGTGCTCCAGTAAACTAATCAAGGCCCATGCTGAATGGGCAGAGCCACACCTCCATGGAAATTATCCAGTGAAAGTTGTCGCCCTCAATTGAGTGATCACATCTCCATGGAGACATCCAATCAAAAATCTCCAACCCAATCAACACCAATACTTTCCTGCCCACACAAGACTGCATCAAAGATAATGGTGTTTTGGGGGGCTTAATATATCCAAACCAGCACACTATCCAATGCTGAAATTCTTGGAGCTTGCCTCCCACACAGGAATTACAACTTTGAGAGTACAGCAAATCCTGGCTTCTGATCCCTAAATATGTGATCTCCCTAATCTTCATCCCTTTAAGATCCCAAGAAGGAAAGATAACATGAACAAGGGTTCTTAACTGGGTCCAAGTATCCCAAGTCTATAACTGATCTTCAAGGAGCTCCTTATGCAAAATATTGTGTAACTTCAAGTATATATTTTTGCTGGGATGAGAGCTCATAACTTTTGTCATACTCTCAAAGAGGTCCATAACCCACAGAAAGTTAAGAACCACTGACATAGAGGATGTGTGAGGAGAAAGTAATACCTCCCCTCTAGGAGCACCACTGTTGAGTAAACTGCAGTTCTAAAAAAGAGAGAGAAATATGAGTGTACTTATGAGTGGCTTGGCCTCCCTGACCTTTCCACCTGAGAGCAACAGCTTGCTGCAGAAATTAGGGGTAGGGTGATTTGGGCTATGCTATAGCCATGAGAAGATACTTGGCACTTTCTTTAAAGAGGCAACACCATAGCTGATGGAAGTTATCTCTTTAAAGACAATTTGTAGGGAACCTTCACAGTATTCTAATGGTTATTCTCGAAACTGATCATCAGAGGGCTCTGTTCTGGCCACTCCTCATTTTAAAGTAAATGTTCCTTTGCCAAGCATAGGATTAGAAATCTGTGGCTGGTATCTCAGAATTTGAAAAACAGCAAGTTTCTCAACTTTTTCAAGTTGTCATCTCATCAGCATGAGAGAGGTTTTTGGTTGTTTTTGGTGTGTTTTTTGTACAATGACTTGGACTGGTCATAACAGTACATTAACCAGTCTCTTACTTGCACTGAATTGTATATGTAGACTCTTCCCTGCATTATTGCCTCACTGTGTCAAAAAGCCTTAGAGATTTTGAAAGTCTATAGGATGTAGCTTAAAGATCTCTGGTGTGAATTTTGGTTTGGCTACCTAATGAATTGGGTACCTTGACCATGTCACTGACTTGCTTGGAATTTTACTATTTTACATGTGTAAAATAGGCAGATGCTTGGTATATAGTAAATTCTCTTCAAATATTGGTTAATGTTTTTACTTCAAAGGTGAACAAGCACTGTGCACATAGGGTTCAACCAGATCCTGAATCCAAAACTCAAATATAAGTCTTGCAGTTACCTTGCCATTGTGGGTTGCAGTCAGCATTGTGCTAGTATTCCTTTTACCAGTCATTTTAAAGATTTAACATTTTAATATAAAGTGCTAGCATTAAGATAATGTGATTGCTTCTTTCATAAACTTACTTGAATTTGTACCTAATAATGAATGTGGCCTACTCTTTAATATGCTTAGTCCAACATTTTTACTTAGAACACCTTTGACAGTCCTCTTTGGGAGTAGCCTTCAGTAAGGCTTTCCATCCTTAAGAAACCCATCTTGCTTCGTAGTCATAGGACATTCTGATGTTTCCTTTCTCTGTCCTTGCTGGGCTCAATTTCTTTCTCTTGTGTACAAGTTCTTCCTCATCTATTACCATAAGGATTCTGGAGTCACTAGCTAAGGATTCTCAAAGTGGACTGGGATAACTAATTGATAGAAGCATATGTATGGACGTATCTGTCTGTTTTGTCTGACTTACTGGTAGGGGAGGACTGAAGGGATTGGAGAGATGGATGAGGCAGGACTAGGACAGAGCTAGGAGCCAGTGGGGCATTTATGTGGACCACGTGTTATCTGATCATTTGTGTCTCCTGGACTCCTCTAAGAGCTGTAGATAATGGCATGAGTGAAACTGACTGTGATAATTGTGAAATGCCAGAACTCAAATCCCCACAAGTCAAGAATGGTCTGTATAATTAATACTAAATGAGCCCCAGGTATAAACTTTTTTTTGTTAAAATAAACTTTAACAAATCTGTGTCCTCTCTTCTGCCAGGCTACCTTAGAACAAAATGACTAAAAAATCTCTAGCTGCCTTATGAACTTATTTTGTCCTTATTATGTACTTTTTTTCCCTACAAGTTACATTTTTCCCTACAAGGCTCACAGCATGGCCTCTAATTACATGTACATAGATTTAAATCTTAGCTTCTATACTTACTAGCAGTATGAACTTGGATAAGTTGACCTTTAAATATCAATTGCTTCATTTATACAAAATAGAAATTATTGGATTTTGTCAAACATAAATTGAGGTAATACCTACAAAGCACTTGGCAGAGTGCCTATTATATGGTAAGTTTTTAGTAAATGTTAAATAGTGTTATAATTTTACACTGTTATAGTTTTATGGTTATGCATAACAAACCTGAAAATAATTTATAAGTTTAAAGATTATCTGCAGATTTAAAAAAGGATATTGGTATTTCCAGTTAAATATGACAACTTCAATACATGGTTATTTCTGCTGCCTCTCAAAAGTGGGTAGTCAAGGAATAAAAATTATAAGTCCACAAAGAAAAAGAGACCAAAAAAGAAACAACAATAAAGAAGAGGTAGAAGATGGGAGTTGATGACAGAATGGTGGTGGGCTGATTGGAGGGACGTTGCTAATAATGCTTGCAGAAGGGAATACTGCTTACAAGGAGTAGGCACAGTTGCCCTGAAAACCCCCCAAAATAACCAGGACATGGAGGCATCAGTACTATGAAAAGTGGATAGTTACACTATTATAGACTAAAAATGGCATTTTCAGGCAAGCAAGAACTCAAAAAATTTACTCTTAAGGAAACTACTTGAGATGCTCCTGGAAGATGTGTTTCTTCAAAATGAGGGAGTAATCCTTGAAAGAGGATGTCACGGGATCCAGGAAACCAGAGATCCAACATGTGGAAGCAGCAAAAGGAAGTGTAGACTGATTGGAGGAATAGGGGAAAGCCCAAGGTGAAAAACGGTAGCAGTCAAAAGGTCAACCAGCCCAGACAGAAGGAGGAAAAAGGGCCCCCAATAGAAATTTCTGGAAAAATATGGTGCTGATTTATCTAATGGGTTTTACTGTTTGGGCAAAGTTATTGTGATGCATTTTACAAATTGATCAAAATTGCACTGCCCAGTAGTGTAGCCACTAGCCACATGTGGCTATTTAAATTTAATTAAAATAAAATAAAAATAAAATTCAGGTCCTCAGTCACACTAGCCACATTTCAAGTTGCCTGTTTGATAGCCACATGTATCTAGTGGCTACCATATTGGAAAATGCAGATAGAAAACATTTCCATGATTGCAGAAATTTCTATTGGACAGAATATCTTTAACTTAAACCATGTAAAATAAGGAAATAATTATCTGAGATGTTAAATCTATAGAAGACACTTCTAATGGCTCATCCACAACTGGTTGTTCTCCCTTTGAAGGATAGCACAGGAGAACTGCACTTTGTTACCTACCCCTTACAAGTGGGTGAAGATAACAACTGGTTTGGCATAATCAATTATGGATAGAAATCGCAGGTGTTATTTTTAGGCCAAAACATTGAATAGTTTCAACCTGATATTGGTGCCTCCATCAGGCTCAGTCCCCCATCATGGATGACATGAACAGAACTTTCTCTCCATAACCAGTGGACATTTGGTGTGAAAAGATATAAACCTCTGTTGCTTTAACCTTTTGAGATTTTGTAAGTTGTTTATTATCACAACATAAATATAGCCTTTCCTGATAAATACTGATTCTAGAAATTAATGCTTCTATATTATAACAAAAAAAGTAAAATATATGCCACTGGCTTAGTGAATGGAAAGCAGGAGACCAGAAAACTTATATAGAAAGCAGGAAAGATAATAATTCTATCATGTGGTGGCAAAACATTTGGTAAAACTGCCACCTGCTGTAACTTGGGAGGAGTTCACAAACCTAACAGATTTGTGAGTCTAGGAGAAAAGACTGGACTCCAGAAACCTAGTAGTGGGTGGTGTTTGCTATTGGCCCTGTTTGTTTAAATGGTGGAAAACAAAGATGAACTGTTGCAGATAAGTCCCCCACCTCACCCCAGACCAACCAGCATTCCATATGAGTAAGGCCATCCAAGACAATCTAGCCACAAGACAGGCCAGTCCAGTCTGGAAGAATCACCCACCCAACCCAGAGTTATAGGAAAAATAACAAAGTTTTGTGGTCTTAAGCCACTAAATTTTGGGGCTGTTTTATAGCAAAAGTTAATTGATATGCTTTCTGACTCTCAGACTCTTAACTAGCTTCTGTTTCACTGTTTCACTGGCCACTGAATGAAAAGGTTAAAGAGTGACATGCAAGCAAAAAAATTTCAGGAAATTCCATCTTTCTACAGTTTTCCTTTCTTGCTCAGGATTTTCTCTAAATATATATCATAAGAGGTCCTGAGGCAATATAGTTCAAGTTTCTGTTGTATGATCATGGCTTAATCTGAAAGAGGATGACCTGGAGTCATCGGCTCTCAGCTTTGTCAGAAACACAAAACATGAGACAGTAACTTTCAAATAATTTAAAAATTAGTCTTATTTTTTAAAACTATAAAATCCCCCCCTCCCCGCTGGGTTATGGGTGATGATGAGTAAGAAGAAAGCATCTCTGCTAATTTTTACAAAAAAGATCCTTTACAAAGCTAGGGTAGATATCAAAAGAAGTAGATGGAACCAATGATAAAACATTAAGAGCCCTTTTTCAAGTTTTAGAAATTAGATTCTCCTTCAACAAAGTTCATACAGAATCAAGGACTGTCCATAAGATTAATATCTGTTGAGAAAAGACATTTGATCTATTTCATTGCAACACATTTTAAAATGTCAAAGAAAGAAAAGGGAAGATGCCTCAAAACATTACCAAATTCACACACAGCTTTTATTGCTATTTAGCTTTAACATAAGTTATATTAAACTCTTGATTTGGTTTTATCATTATAGAGTTGATCAGTGAAGAATTCTCATCTGATGATCTCTGCAGGGTCGTTTCCTCCACTACTCCTAAATTAATAACTGAAATTTCTGAGTTTTTGTCCCTTCAGTTCAAGTCATAGAAAGACAGTATGAGTGCAAACGACATTTAATATCTAAGATAGGTATGAGCAAGTTAGCTCAAATTGTGGGACAGAAATAACATATTTGGCCATCATCTTGATTTCCATTTATTAGAACACAGTATAATGTATGTTAATCTGCAGCAGGTGGCAGAAGTCTTAAGCCATCAACAAAGCTACCCAGAATTAAATCTAGCTGAACATCTGAACTGTATTAATTGTGGTATTATTGAGTGGGGATAAATTTTATTGTGATTCTGTACTCTTTTTTTTTTCTCTTTGTAAAGTAGAAAATAACTCCCAACATAGAAAGAAATAGGGAAAGATGGTGTAGAATTAACATGTGTTGAACCCTTACTATACGCCGTCTCTGTTCTAAGGATTTATGTATATTATCTCATCTATATCTCATAAGAATCCTATGAAGTGAGCATAATCATCTCCATTTGCAGAGAAGAAATCCAAGGTTACCCATTTCATGTTTCTCAAAGTGTGTTTCAAGGCTCACCCACATCAATTATCAACTAGGGAGCTAATAGAAATTTAAATTCTTGGTTCCCAACGCAGATTCCCCTAAATCATAAGTTCTGGGGCATTCTTAAAAGAACCAATGTGCTATATGATATGAAAGTTATAAAATATGGTATATTATATGAGTTTTCTTTTTTTAGTGAATGTTAAATTCATCAGTTAATCCACCTCTGTTCAAGACTTATTTCCTTAGTGAGTCATAGCTGTATCCAGAAATTATATATCTGTGTTCCAAAGGGTCAATTACTAATAGCGTATCTGCAAATAAAGGCAGCATAATAAAGAACAAAGAGATCAACATTCTAGACATTAATATCTATACAGTCTCTTCCTCAATAGACTGTAAAGAATGACACCCAAAAACAATTGTTAGTGCCATCCTCATTACTTGTAGTTGTTTAAAAAAATATATCCTTCTTTTCTGCTTATTTTACTCTTCTTATGTCAGTCTTTCTTTTCTATTTACTTTCTAATTCTACATCAATTTTTCTTCTTCCCTTACTATGCCTTGGTGTATCACTAGTTTCTGGTGATACTTGTTGGGGCATTAGATAATACTCCCTCTTCCTTTTCCTAAACCTGAACCAGTTAAGATATTTAAAAAGAAGCTGGACAGATAGAGATTAACACAAAAAAGCTAGAATGAAAAGTAGGGCTTAGATCAACAGCCACAATCAAGCTTCCTAATACTTCTCACTAGTTTTTCTTGCAATGTATAGAACTTGGGATGACCCACTTACCTGGAATCACTGCTTCCAGATAGCGGGAACAGAGGCATGCTGCCTCCAGCCATGTTTCTAGAAAAAAGTTTTAAATTTGGTACAGGTATTAGTACACTTGTATTGGAAAATGTTTGGTGCAGGTATTAGTATACTTGTATTGGAAACTGTTTATGTATATATATAATATATATATAGTATAAGTATATATATGAAAAGGCAACTATTTCTACAAGATGGGGGACCAAATAAAATTCAGCCAACCTCAGTCCCAGGGACAGGGTGCTGAATTTGGCAAAATAAATGTGAGAGCAGCTTGTACTTTGTACTTCTGACTACTGCCTTAAATCCATGCCTTCTCTCCCAGTAATACAACACAGGAAAAGAAATTAAAAGTTGAGGGAAAATATGGCATAATAACAGATTACCAGGAGTCCCCATTTATCTATTTTTCTTTTGTTGCTTGTGCTTTTGGTGTAAGGTCTAAGAAGCTACCTCCTATTACTAGGTCCTGAAGATGTTTCAGAAATAAATAAATAACAGATTACTAGGTTCACTGTATTTAAAGGTTCACCTTGCTTGAAAGTTCACCTTCCTTGAAGAGATCCAATAAATCATGTAGAATCATGATTGATTACATGAATTAATTATTCTGAATCATCCAACGGGGATTGCTCAATATGTGGTTCAAGAAGCCACATATTGACTGTCAGAAAAGTAGGCCCTGATGCCAAGCCCCCGTGACTCTTTGAATTGGGATTTTGAGAACAAAGAGCTATTATGATGGATATTTTTGCAGACCACATCACAAAGAGCCTCCATTAGAGGAGTTGTAACATGGAGTCTCTGGAGATAGTGGAGATAGTGGTGGCAATAGCAGCAGTGAAACAGGTGCAAAATACTTCTAACACAAAACCTAGTATATCAGATGGGAAGAAAGCCTAAATCAGGGATGCTGCTAATTTTCTTCTCTCCATAGCCTGGTACCTTGCCTGAACACTGCAAGCATGTGTTGAACTTTTTTTGTGAATAGACACAATGAGCTTATCATGAGTTTGGGGGAAAAAGGGAAGGAAGTGGTAGGAATTATATTTTGTGTTTGAGTCCATGTTTCCCTCTACTAATATTCTCTTCTGAAGAGAGAGGCAGGGAGCAGAGGCTTTGGCAGTCAAGCTTTAGAATACAGGGAAGCCAAATCTGGCAAGTGAGAAGAGTGCCAAAGAATTCAAGTCCCAGAGATTGTGGTGGATACAGCCATAGATAGCCAGGGCAATTAGAATATGTAAGTAATTAGCCAGAGCTAATTAGTTAAAACAGACTTCTAGTCCAGCTCTGAAAGCCCAAAATTACAAAGCAGCTGAAACAGCTCAAGTATGGCTTTAGATTGTCAAAAATGTTCCCAAAGTATAACATATAAATTGAAGCAGGAAACGTAATTGCTAACAGGCCCAAAATACTAGAAGTTGACGCTTTTGTATTTTTGTTATGGATAGCAAAGAAAACCAAAGATTAATTTAAGGAATCATTAATAAAAGTTGAAATTTACTCTGGAAGGAATGTGACAAGTGTCTAAACAAGTTATGTTCCCTTTATGTTACTTTTTGGTACAGTTTCACTTTGTATGTATAATGAATAGCAAACTAATTTATTTTATTATTTTAATAAAGGGTAATAGATTTATATTTTAAGATTTTACTTCTCGTATGTACAGAGCTAACTTCTTCTGGAGATCAAAGGATTGTCATAAAGACATTCCAGCTAGGAGACTGTGTTTATGAGTCCTGATGGGGCACCCCAACACTGTCTTGTATGAGGAACTATAAGAAATATCTGATGGGTGGAGGATGAAAGGATGGGAAGGGTGGCAGAAGTTATATACCTAATATGGAAGCTAGAAGCAGGCTACAAAGTTTCCTTTTTACTTAGAGTTCCAGAACCCCCTAGAGAAAGCTTTGGCACTATCCACTAGGTCCCTGTGAGACAAAATATAGCCAACCTCTGTAGAGGATGTAGGATGTGGGTCGGGATTAATGCATCAGGAAGGCAAACAATTCACTGCATAGTAAGAGAGAGAGTCTTTTGTTGATCATTTTTTTCTAGTATGTTTCTCTCTGTTTTTCAGACTGGGTTTATTCTTTCCATTGCTCCCAATTTCACTGCTTCTATCCTCTGTCATCTCCATTCTACTATTAAGCCCATCCAGTAAGGTTTTTTTTATTTTGTTTTTTGTATTTTTCACTTCTATAATTTCCATTTGGTTCTTTTTCATTAACTTCTATCCTTCTGCTGAGATATTCTATTTTTCATTTGTTTCATTGGAATTTGCAATTGCATGCTGAAGCATTTTTATGATGGCTTTTCTAAAATCCATGTCAGATAATGCCAACTTCTGACTCATTTCAGTATTGGCATCATGTAATTGTCTTTTCTCATGCAAGTTGTGATTTTCCTGGCTCTAAGTAGAACAGGTCATTTTTTACTATATACTGGGCATTTGGGCTATTATGTTATTAAATTCTTTGTCCTATTTAATTCTTCTGTTTTAGCAGGCAGTCACTCTATTTAGGTTTAGCATGAGAGGTCCTGGTCTACTTGTAAGCTCTGGCCCCAATGACAGTTTAATTTGCAGAGACTTTTCTGTGCTGTTTTGTTCTGTTTCGTTTCTGGTACCACTGGGATTCTTGCTGATCCCTATTGTTGCTTTCTGTGGGGGCAAAAGGCACTTCCCCAGGCCAAGCTGCTTGGTGCCTCCACATGGAAGAAGGAAGTCTCCTGGCCACAGCGACAAAGAAAATGGTTGCCCTTATTACTTGTCATGGGAACTTCCATATTCCCGCTTGCTGGAGCCACTGGACTCATCTGGTGTTAGAAGTGGCATTTCTGTTTGATGCAAGTGAGGAGTGAGTCCACCTGGAATGTCTTCTGCTCCTGGGTTTGGATAAGAAAACACCAGGCCAGGGTTGTTGCTGGGTTGGGGAGTCCTAAGATGCCCTAAGGGTGTATTATTCCTCCAGTCTAGGTTTTCTAGTCAGTCTGCCTTCCATTTTTCATTTTTCAGAGTTCTCCTCTTGTTGCCTGTTATGTTATTTCAGGATCTATAGTTGTACTTAGTAGATGCACAGAGAAATGAATCTATGCCATCTTGTCTGGACCAGAAGCCTCTTGGAAAGGATAATTTTCAAGGCAGTATTGTCATTTAAATACTCCAGCCAATTCCTGAAGGGCTTAGGATATTTATTTATTAGTTCATCCATTAAAAAAGATATTATTGAACTCTTACTATGTACCAGGAACTGTGCTGGAGATGTGGAGGTGAACAAAATGTTTATGGTGCCTGCCCTCATAGGGAACTCTTTTCATTAGAGTGAAGAATTATATTTGGAGGATAAAAAGGTATCATTAAAAAAGAGCACTTATCACTTATCTGTCCTCCACTTTGGAGGCAATAACACAGAGACCAAGAGCACACTGTGGCAGGAGACCCAGAGAAGTATGCCAAAATCAGATAGTGAAAACAATAGAGACAGTGTTTGTCTCTGACAACTCATTCTACTATAACCATGCTCTATCTTCAGAACAACCTCAGGGCAGTTATCCATACAGTGAACAGTTGATGCAGAGTGATGCGGAGATGCTCAAATCCCCTAGACTCTTGGATCTCTGCAGAGTTCCCCACGGGCTTGAAGCACAAACACCTACTTAGGTGAATAGGTGATTTGAAAGGGGTTTGAATAATAATTAGAGTATCATGAGAAAATTGTTTTGTTCAAGTTAATAGTATCTGTGTGTGTAAACATCTATAACAATCTTCATCTCATAGATATACCTGGGAGGTTGTTTCAAGGGCTTATGATTGATGCTTGTGGTTTGCTGAGCTGAAATAGCTTTCATGATAATTGGTAAATTCAGTTAGAGCATGTCTGTAAATATGAAAGCACTTCCAGTCCCCCAAGATGTTTTAGCATTTCTGAAGCAAATCAATTAATTCAGTAAGAAACCCTAGGCCCTTTTTCTCTTCAATATTTTCTTCAATTTGATATTTAGATTTTCTTAAATACAATTATCATTGCCTTTCCTCAGTTACTGTTACTTCTTAAATCATAATTCTATTCATTTTTTCTGCAAAGAATTTTCTAATTATTTACTATATGTAAAAATATTTACGTTTTTAAATTGCCAGTGCCCTAAAATTTTATTTGCTATAATATCAAAGCTAATTACTTTAAAAACTTAATCTTAAAATCATTGAAATGAAGGAAGCTTACTGAAAAAATTAGAACATTATCGAGTACATAAAGTAACAAGTAGAATTCTCAGAATTAAGAGTTTAGTATATGCCTTTCCAAAGCATCTAGAAAGCATTCCCTTGCTTGAGGTCATTATTCAGGGTTGTGGGAAATAAGTCAAAGTAATAAGCTGTGCCCTGTCGTGCCCCATTTTGTAGGAACAAGCCTGAAAGCATGCGAAGGCAACAAGAAAGTCAAGTGAAGCTGCCTGGAGCCCATTGTCCGACTGCAGATTTTCAGTGGTGATAGACCTGTGGCCACAAATGCCGTTTAAAAAATTCTCCGATCTGGATCTTTAATCAGGGTGGGAGATCTCTGGAGGGAAAGTGAAAGGCAATTCTACACTAGGAACCAAATTTGAAGCATAGGAATAAAGATGATTGGATGGAGAAAAACAAAAGTTGACCCATTCAAAAAACAAAAAAGTTAAGAAAATAGTTAACATGCCACGGGGTGACACATTACCCTGATTTTTTACCAATGTGTGACTGATTCATCCTAAAGCAAGAGAATAAACCAACATTTAAGGACATCTGACTGAATAAGAAAGATAAGATGCTTTTAACAGCTTGGGATAACTAGACACTGGTGGATGGTTTTAGAAATAAAGTCCCAACGCTGTGGCTACCTTTGGCAGCATGATTTTTACACGCCACCCTTAGGCAACTAGGGAACTGATTAGAGAATAAAAGCCTTCAAATTGAAATCTCAAGCTCACATTCTAAGGTAAGGATGGCCTCAAAGTAAGTAAGGAGAAGCATCACTATTTTTTACACCAACACTATTTTTTGACGAACAGCAAGAAACGTCTGCATGGGACCTATACAGAACTGCTGGAGCAAAAACCAGAATGGACTAAAACATGTGAATTATAGATTATTATAGATTAAGAACTCACTTTGGAAAAAAGTGAAATTTTACATAATTGCTTTGAGTCTCAAGGACATTATAGAAAACATGGAGGAGACAATGTCAAATAACCCTAACTCTATCTCTAACCCACCATATAATCTTTTCTAAAACACACAAACGAAACATTTTGAGAAATTTTTTTTCATCATCTTTAAGGGGTAAATGAAAATAAATGGTGAAGAATATGTAGGAAAGGACTAACGATACATTGTGAACCTGCTTAAACACAAAATTAAGCTTAAAAGACTGGGATAATTATGCTTAAAAAGCAGAATATAAATCTTATAATTATTGAAGGAGTATCTTAATGTATCATAATATTCATTTAACTATATTAGACTGGGACAAAATTCTCAGAACATGCAAACAGAAAGTGAAAGTTGGAAAGTTGCAGAAACGGAAAGCAGTGTAAGTGCCTTATTTTACTTATCTGTCATAAGATACACTCAATAGAAATATTAATTCTGTGACACGAATTTTACTTTCTTCTTTATATTTTCGTTGTTTTTATTTTTTTAAATAAATATAATCAGAAAACCTACAAACTGTTTTTATTTTCTAAAACTATGTTTACGTGGTAGGAGAAACCAAGGCTATTTGATTAGCCTCATGGTATTATAGAACCTCAGATGTGGAAGAGATCTCCGAGGCTACCTATGAAGGTATGTGATGGCCTAACAAATTCTATTGTTTAATTTCTGACTCCAATCAAAATGACACCAGTCAGCTGAGCCAAGTGTGTACATTCATTCCTATTTTATCCCTAGACAGCTTAATAATGGCTCATCAAGCAGCTAATTAGACTTGCATTACTGTCAGCCACAGGCTCACCAGTCTCCCCAGGAGGCACACCTTTGGCATGTTACTTGCTTTTGGAGCATCCTACTTTGTTCTGCTATTCAGAGGCACCACAGAGAAAATGCTGTCCTCTAGGATGGGGGTGAAAAATACAAAAAAAAAAAACAAAAATTGTTTGCATTTTAAGCAGCAGCAGACCATTTTGATTTATTTTGTTTTGTTAAATATACTTTAAAAGAGTACTAAGGAATTCAGTGATTCCATTGATTAAATTTCCAAAAGAGGAAACCATCATTGGGCAGGTGGCAGTAAGCTGCATAGGGAACAAATATGCAGGACTATAATGTGCGGTTCTCTTGTGAAGAGGAATATCTTGCTCTCATGACCTGAAAAGAAATCCAAATACGTAGATTAAAGTTCATTTATGAAGTTGTTAAGATGAAAAGGTATTGCCCATGGAGAACCTATGTAGTAGAATTTTGTCCTGTTCTTGTTTTGGCAAAGTACCAGTTCACAGCAGGGCTGGCAAAATGGTCACCAAAATTAGATTTTTATTCCTGTTATAAGAATTGTTACCCTAACTGAGTTTACTCTATTGTTTTCTAAATATTTTATGTTTCAAGAAAACATTTCATATTTGTTTTCCCTTTCTATATTTATTATCCCAGATTTGTCCAATGGGAGCCCCTTCGAACTGCTTCTGTGTCCTTTTGACAGATCTCCATCATTTTCCCCCTTTTCGCCCCCTTTGCATATTGTGCTAAAAAAATAAATAAATAATTTTAACCATTTTTAAGTGTACAATTCTGTGACACTATGTACATTGACAATGTTCTGTAACTTTCACCACTACATATTTCCAGATCATTGTCATCATCCCAAACAAAAACTTGTACCCATTAAGCAATAATTCCCCATTCCTGCCTCCCCCTGGCCCTTCGTACCCACTATCTGCTTTTTGTCTCTATAAATTTCTTTATTCTAATTGTTTCATATAAGAGAAATCATACAATATTTGTTCTTATGTTTCTACCATATTTCACTCAACATGCTGTCTTTAAGTTTCATCCAGTTTGCAGCATGTATCAGACCTTCATTTCTTTTTACATCTGAATAATATTCCATTGTATGTTTATACCACATTTTGTTTATCCATTCCTCTCTTAACGGATCCTTGGGTTGCTTCCACCTTTTGGCTCTTTTATATAATGCTGCTATGAACATTGGTGTTCAAATATCTGTTCATGTCTGTTCTAGTTTGCTAATGCTGCCGAATGCAAAACACCAGAAATGGATTGGCTTTTATAAAAGGGGGTTTATTTGGTTACAAGGTTACAGTCTTAAGGCCATAAAGTGTCCATCAACAAGATACCTTCACTGGAGAAAGGCCATTGGCATTCAGAAAAACCTATGTTAGCTGGGAAGGCATGTGGCTGGCGTCTGCTTGCTTCCAGGTCAAATGGCGTTCTCCAAAATGTCTGCATCAGCTTCCAATGGCTGTCTTCAAAATGGCTGTCTCAGCTCCAGCTTGCTATGAGCACTTTCTGTCTGATCTTATATAAGCTAAACAAGACCCATGCTGAAGGGGTGGGGCCATGCCTCCATGGAAGTTATCCAGAGTTATCACCTACAGTTGGGTGGGTCACAGCTCCATGGACACTGAACCAATAGGTTCCAACCTAATCCATACTAATTGGTCTGCCCCCACAAGAATGCATTAAAGAATATTGCTTTTTCTGGGGGACATAATGTATACAAACCAGGATAGCATCCTTGTTTTCAATTCTTTTGGACATATATCTAGAACTGTAATTGCTGTGCCATATGGTAATTCTATGTTTAATGTTCTGAGGTATTGCCAATTTTTTTTTCCAGTGGCATCATCATTTTACATTCCCACCAACAAGGTATGAGGTTTCCTATTTCTACACATCCTTGCTAACATTTGTTAATTTCTGTTTTTTTTTAAAATAATAGCCATCCTAGTGGGTGTAATGTAGTCTCTCAATGTAGTTTTGATTGCATTTCTCTAAAGGATAATGATGTTGAGCATCTTTATAAGTGCTTATTGGTCATTTGCATATCTTGTTTGGAGAAATGTCTATTCAAGTCATTTGCCCATTTTTAATTGGGCTGTTTGTCTTTTTGTTGTTGAGTTTTAGTTCTTTATATATTCTGGATGCTAAGCCCTATCAGAGATATATGATTTTAGATTTTTATGCTTTTCTATAGGTTGTCTTTTCACTTTCTTGGTAATGTCCTTTGATGTACAAAAGTTTTAAATTTTGATGAAGTTCAGTGTATCTATTTTTTCTTACGTTGCTTGTAATTTTGGTGTAAAACCTAAGAATTCATTGCCTAAAACAAGGCTCTTAAGATATTTCTCTATGTTTTCTTCTAAGAGTTTTATGGTTTTAGCTTTTATATTTAGGTCATTGATCTATTTTGAATTAATTTTTGTATATGGATTCTTGCATAATAACCTTGTACACTGCAAATCTGTTGAAATAGTTTACTAGCTATAGTAGTTTTCTTGTGAATTCCTTTGAATTTTCTATATATAAGATTTGTCATCTGCAAATAGTTTTAATTCTTCTTTCCAATTTGGAAGTCTTTTATTTATTTTTCTTGCCTAATTGCTCTGGCTAGAATTTCCACTACAATATTGAGTAACAGTTGTGACAGCAGACATCCTTGTTGTGTTCCTGATCCCACAGTGAAAGCTATCAGTCCTTCACCACTGAATATATTTACTATGCTTTTTTCATGAATTCCCTTTATTGTGTTGAGACAAATTCCCTTCTATTCTTAACTTTCTGAGTGTTTTTTTAATCATGAAAGGATGTTAGATTTTGTAAAATGACTTTTGTGTATCAACTGAGATGATCTTTTTTTTTCCTTCATTCTATTAATGTGGTATGTACATTAAATGATTTTCTTATGATAAGCCACCACCTTTACATTCCTGAAAAAAATCCCACTTGGTCATGGTGTACAATCCTTTTAATATATTGTTGGATTCAGTTTGCCAGCATTTTGCTGAGGATTTTTGCATCAATTTATAAGGAAAATTGGTCTGAAATTTTCTTTTCTTATGCTGTCTTTATCTGGTTTTGATATCAGGGTAATGCTGACCTCATACAATGAGTGAGGAATTGTTCCTTCTTCTTCTATTTCTTGTAAGAGGGTGAAAAGGATTGGTGTTAATTCTTCTTTAAATGTTTAAGAAAATTCACCAGTGAAGCCATCTATCTGGTCATGGACTTCATTTTGTTGGGAGGTTTTTGATTACTGATTCAATCTCTTTACTTGTTATAATCTGTTAAGATTTTCTGTTTCTTCCTGAGTCAGTTTAGATAATTTGTGTGTTTCTAGGAATTTGTCCTTTCATCTAGGTTATCTAATTTTTGGCGTACAATTATTCATATTATTATCTTATAATCCCTTTATTTCTGTAAGTTTGGAAGTAATAGCCCCATTTTCATTCCAGATTTTAGTAATTTGTGTCCTTTTTTTTTTTTTTTTTTTTTTTTGTCAGTCTAGCCAAAGGTTTGGTTTCATTGCTTTTCTTTATTACTTTTCTATTCTCTATTTCATTGATCTTTAATTTTCACTCTTTCCTTCCTTCTGCTCACTTTTGATTTAGTTGCTTTTCTTTTTCTCGTTCTTCCAGATGTGAGTTTAGGTTACTGACTTGAGAGCTTTGTTCTTTTTTTAATACAAGCATTTACAGTTATAAATTTTCCTGTGAGCACAGCCTTCACTGCATCCTATGAGTTATATATGTCGTGTTTTCATTTTCATTTGCCTCTAAGTATTATTTTTCTAATTTCCCTTGTGATTCCTTATTTGACCAATTGGTTGTTCAATAGTGTGTTGTTTAATTTTCAAAAATGTGTAAATTTTCCAGTTTTCTTTCTGTTATTGATTTCTAGCTCCATTCCGTGGTGGTCAAAGAAGATACTTTATATGATTTCAATCTTTTAAAACTTATTAAGATTTGATTTGTGACCTAACATATGGTCTGTCCTGGAGAATCATACATACTCATTTGAGAAGAATATGTATTCTGCTCTTGTTGGGTGGAGTGTTCTATATCTATCTATCTCTCTATCTATCTATCTATTAGCTGTAATTGGTATAAACCTAATGTTGCTCAAATATTCTGTTTCCTTAGTGATCTTTTGTCTAGATATTCTTTCAATTAATGAAAGTGGTATATTGAAGTCTCCAACTATTATTGTAGAACTATTTCTTCCTTCATCTGTTAATTTTTTTTTGTGTCATACTTTAGAAGTATATCTTGTAAGCACCTATATGTATTTGTAGTGCTGATCTGTGACATATATGCCTTTAAACAATTCCTTTCAATCCTATTCACCTTCAATACAGCTCTGATACTTATAATACCATTAACAATCATCACCCCTGTCCATTCCTATACCTTTGAATTCACCATCATTAATGTATCAGAACATATTAGATTATCATTCCCCGTTACTAGCTCCTGTCTATCACTAGGTCCCCAATATTCTACATTGTAAGACATTGATTTTATATTGTTCAGGGAGTTCATAGAAGTGGTAGCATACAATATCTCTCCTTTTGTGTCTGGCTTATTGTACTCAGCACTGTATCTTCTAGGTTCATCCATGTTGCCATATGTTTCAGGACATTGTTCCTTCTTACTGCTGCATAATATTCCACCATATGTGTATACCATGTTTTGTTTATCTACTTGTCTGTTGAACGACACTTGGATTGTTTCCATCTCTTGGCAATTGTGTACAGTGCTGCTATGAACAGCTGTGTACAAATGTCTGTTTGTGTCACACTGCTTTCAGATCTTCTGGGTATATACTGAGAAATGGAATTGCTGGATCATAGGGTAATTAGATATCTAGTTTTCTGAGAAACTGCCAAACTCTTCCACAGTGGCTGTACTATTATACAGTCTCACCAGCAATGAATAAGAGTTCCAATTTCTCCACATCCTCTCCAGCATTTATTGTTTCCTGTTTGTTTAATGGCAGCCATTCTTATTGGTGTGAGATGGTATCTCATTGTGGTTTTGATTTGCATTTCCCTAATAACTAGTTAAGGTGAACATGTTTTCATGTTTTTTTTTTACCATGTGTAATTTCTTCTTTGGAAAAATATTTTTTCATATCTTTAGCCCATTTTATAATTGGGCTGTTTGTACTACTGTTGTTGAGTTGTAGGATTTCTTTATTTGTGCAGCATATTGGTCTCTTATCAGATAAATGCTTATTAAATTTCCAAATATTTTCTCCCATTGAGTTTCCTGCCTCTTCTCCTTTTTCTGAAAGTTTTTTGAGGTGCAGAAGCTTTTGATTTTGAGGAGTTCCCATTTATCTATTTTTTCTTTTGTTGTTTTTATTTTGGGTGTAAGTCTAAGAAGCTACCTCCTATTACCAGGTCCTGAAGATCTTTCCCTATATTATCTTCTAAAAATTTTATGGTACTGTCTCTTATATTGAGGTCTTTGATCCACTTTGAGTTAATTTCTGTGTAAGGTGTGAGGTAGGGGTCCTCTTTCATTCTTTTGGATATGGATATCCAGTTTATCCAGCCCCATTTGTTGAAGAGACTGTTCTGTCCCAGTTTGGTGGACTTGGGAGCCTTATCAAAAAACAGTTGACCGTGGATCTGGGGGTCTATTTCCAAACTCTCAGTTTGTTTCAGTTGGTCAGTATGTCTATCTTTGTGCCAATACATTGCTGTTTTAACCATTGTGGCTTTATAGTAGGCTTCAAAGTCTGGAAGTTTAAGTCCTCCCACTTTGTTCTCCTTTTTTAAGATGCTTTTGGCAATTTGAGGCCCCTTTCCCTTCCAAATAAATTTGATAACTAGCTTTTCCAAGTCTGCAAAGTAGGTTGTTGGAATTTGATTGGAATTGCATTGAATCTGTAGATCAGTTTGGGTAGAACTGACATCTTAACAAAGTTTAGTTTTCCTGTCCATGAGCATGGATTATTTTTCCACCTATTTAGGTCTTTTTTTATTTCTTTTAGTAATGTTTTGTAATTTTCTGTGTAAAGGTCTTTTATATCCTTGGTTAAGTTTATTCCTAGGTATTTAATTTTTTTAGTTGCTATTGTGAATGGAAGTTTTTGATCGCCTCTTCAGTTAGTCATTACTAGTATATAGGAACATTACTGACTTATGTGCATTAATCTTATATCCTGCCACTCTACTGAATTTTTTTATTAGCTCAAGTAGTTTTGTCACCGAATACTCAGGATTTTCTAAATATAACATCAAAGCGTCTGCAAATAACGACAGTTTTACTTCTTCCTTCCCAATTTGGATACCTTTTATATCTTTGCCATGGCGAATTGCTCTGGCTAGAACTTCTAGCACAATGTTGAATAATAGAGGTAACAGTGGGCATCCTTGTCCCATTCCCAATCCTAGGGGGAAGGCTTTCAGCCTCTCACCATTGAGTACTAAGCTGGATATGGGTGTTTTGTATATGCCTTTTATCATATTGAGGAAGGTTCTCTCAATTCCTACCTTTTGAAGTGTTTTTGTCAAAAACGGATGTTGAATTTTGTCAAATGCTTTTTCAGCATCTATCAAAATGATCATTTGATTTTTCCTTTCGATTTGTTAATGTGTCGTATTACATTAATTGATTTTCTTAGGTTGAACCACCCTTGCATGCCAGGAATGAACCCCACTTGGTCGTGGTGTATAATTCTTTTAATGTGACTTTGGATTAAATCGGCATGTATTTTGTTTAGAATTTTTGCATGTATATTCATTAGGGAAATTGGCCTATAGTTTTCCTTTTTTGTAGTATCTTTATCTGGTTTTGGTATCAGAGTGATATTAGCTTCCTAAAATGAGTTTTGTAGTGTTCTTTTTCTTCAATTTTTTGAAAGAATTTGAGCAGGAATGGTGTCAATTCTTTTTGGAAAGTTTAGTAAAATTCCCCTGTGAAGCCATCTGGCCCTGAGCTTTTATTTGTAGGAAGATTTTTCATGACTGATTGGATCTCTTTGCTTGTGATTGGTTTGTTGAGGTCTTCTATTTCTTTTTGTGTCAGTCTCAGTTGTTCATGTGTTTCCGGGAAATTGTCCATATCCTGTAAATTGTCTAGCTTGTTGGCATATAGTTGTTCATAGTGTTCTCTTATGTTTTTCTTTTCCCCGCTTCGGGATCCGTAGTAATTATCCCCTTCTCATTTCTGATTCTGTTTATTTGGGTCTTCTCTCTTTTTTACTTTGTTAGTTTAGCTAAAGGTTTGTCAATCTTGTTGATCTTCTCAAAGAACCAACTTTTAGTTTTATATATTCTCTCTATTTTTTCTTTGTTGTTTTTTTGTTTTTGTTTTTTTGTTTTTTGTTTTTTCATTTGTTTGTTTTTTGTTCTCCAGCTCATTTATTTCTGCTTTACTCTTTGTTATTTCTTTCTTCTGCTTGCTTTAGGGTTAGTTTGCTGATCATTCTCTGGCCTCGTCAGTTGTTCAGTTAGGTATTTAGTTTTAGCTCTTTCTTGCTTTTTGATAAATGCATTTAAGCTATAAATTTCCCTCTCAGCACTGCCTTTACTGCATCCCACAGGTTTTGATATGTTGTGTTCTCATTTTCATTTGTCTCTAGATATTTGCCTATTTCTCTTGTAATTTCTTCTTTGACCCACTGGTTGTTTGGGAGTGTGTTGTTTAACCTCCATATATTTGTGAAAGATCTGGTTCTTTGGTGGTTATTGATTTCTAGTTGCATTTCATTATGGTCAGAGAATGTGCTTTGAATAATTTCAATATTTTTAAAATTATTAAGACTTGTTTTGTGCCTCAGCATATGATCTATCCTGGAGAGCATTCCATGGGTACTAGAGAAGAAGGTATATCCTGGTACTTTGGGATGTAACTATCTATATATGTCCATTAAGTCTAATTCATTTATCAGATTGTTTAGGTTCTCAGTTTCCTTATTGGTCCTCTGTCTAGTCATTCTATCTATAGAGGAGAGTGTTGTATTGAAGTCTCCCACTATTATTGTAGACATGTCGATTACTCCCTTCAGTTTAGCCAATGTTTGTCACATGTGTTTTGGAGCTCCTCTATTGGATGCATAAACATTTATGACTTTTATTTCTTCTTGGTGTCCTTCTTTGTCTCTTATGACATCTTTGTATTTAAAGTGTATTTTGTCTGATATTAGTATTGCTAACCCTGTTTTCCTTTGGCTGTAGCTTGCGTGGAATATTTTTTTCCATTCTTTCACTTTCAGTCTGTTTGTGTTGCTGGGTCTAAGATGAGTCTCTTGAAAACAGCATATTGATGGGTCATACTTTTTAATCCATTTTATCAGTCTATATCTTTTAATTTGAGAGTTTAATCCATTCACATTCAAAGTTATTTTTGTGAAGGGATTTCTTGAACCAGTCATGTTATCCTTTGGTTTTTAGTTGTTAGATCTATTTTCCCCTCCTCTCTTTTTTCCTTTAAGTCACCCCTACTAATAACTCTTCAGTTCTGTGTCCTTCTCCAGACCTCTCTCTCCTTTTTTTGCTCAGCTGGAGAACTCCCTTAAGTATTTCTTGCAGGGCAGGTCTCTTGTTAACAAATTCTCTCAGAATTTGTTTGTGAAAATTTTAAGCTCTCTCTCAATTTTTAAGGAGAACTTTGCTAGATAAAGAATTCTTGGCTGGCAGTTTTTCTCTTTCAGAATCTTAAGTATGTCATACCACTGCCTTCTCACCTCCATGGTGCCCACTGAATAGTCATTACTTAGTCTTACGTTGTTACTCTTGTATGTGGTGAATTGCTTTTCTCTTGCTGCTTTCAGAACTTTCTCCTTCTCTTCAGCATTTGGCAATCTAATAAGTATGTCTCAGAGTAGGTTTATTTGGATTTATTCTATTTGGAGTTCGTTAGGCATCTTTGGTTTACATATTTACATCATTTAGAAGGGTTGGAAAGTTTTCCCCAACTATGTCTTGAAACACTGCTTCAGGTTTATTTTGCACTCAATGCAATATGAATGGTTACAAGTGTCAGGACAGCTCACATGTGGCTTGGAGGGTAAAGAGTGAATTTCTCTAGACTCCTTTTTGGTGTTTTTCTTTTTTAATGTAAAAAGGACCCAATTACTCCTGCCTACTGCAGCCTGTCTAGTCTATGAGGCAGGACAGGGTGGGGAGTGGCTCAGAGCCAAGTGGCCTCTGGAAGTATAGTGGCTGATGGTGGCACTAGGACCTTGCCCTTAGGAGAAGGGCCTGGTACTGGCTTTCCCAGGCTGGCCACTAAGCTGAGTCCTCATCAGGTCAAAGGTGATTATGCCACTGGAGGCCTGGGGAGATTCTAAGTGCTCTGGGGACTCCATCACCATGGCTATGAATGGGAGGGTGGACTTCTCAAGGAAGAAACTTGCCCACCAGTGACCAAATTCAACCCTGGAGTGACCAGGGTGGTGAGGCCAGGGTACTCAGCACTTCCTCCAGAGCTGTTACTGGAAGTGGAACCCAGGTGGCACTGGTATTCGTCATGGGTGGCCATGAGTCAGTAGTGCTAGAAGGGTCACTTCATCTGTTACCCCTCTTGAGACTCAGCACACATTCACAGGAGTGAAGGGGTGCTAAGCCATGGAGCCTATTTGCACAGGAGTTTGAAGGAGACAATGCCACCATGGAGACCCCACGCATGGGGTATCTTTTAACCTTTTTTGACTTAAAGTATATTTTGTCTGATAATAATATAGCCACTCTGGCTCTCTTTTGGTTACTATCTGCATAAAGTATCATTTTCCATCCATTTACTTTCACCCTCTTTGCATCTTTCTATCTAAAGTGAGTCTCTTATAGACAGCATGTATATAGATGATGTTTTTTCATTGAATCTGCCAATATCTGACTTTTAATAGAGTAGTTTAATCCATTTACATTTAAGGAAATAACTTATAAGGAAGGATTTATTTCTGCCATTTAATTTTTTTTTTATGCATGTATTGTATGTTTTTGGTCCTTAGTGACTCCACTTTTGCCTTTTTTGTACTTAGTTGATTTTTTATAGTGTACCATATTGATTCCTTTCTTCTTTCCTTTTCTCAATATTTTAAAGATATTTTCTTAGTGGTTACCTTTGTAATCTTAAATAACAACCTAGTTTGAAAAATACCAACATAGTTTCAGTCATATACACAAAAATACTGTACTCCTATACATCTCTGTATCTCTCCTTATATAATATTATTGTTTCAGATTACATCTTTATACATTGCACGTCCACTAACATAGATTTTAATGATTGTTTTACACATTTGTCTTTTCAGTCATTATGGTAGATTAAATTGTGCAACTCAAGAAAGGACATGTTCTTAATCTTAATCTACATTCCTATGGGTGTGAAACCATCTGTAAATAGTATCTTTAAATATGTTAACGTGAATCAGAGTGTGGACTTATTTGTAGACAAGTCTTCTAAAATCCTATTTAGGCATGACCCAACTGAATCAGTACAGGCCTTAATCCATGTTACTGAAGGCCTTAGAGGGGCAAAACCACAAGGAGAGGAGAAAGAAGCCTAAGTCAGAGGAAACCAGAAGAGGAGACACACAGAAAGAGATTGTCATGTGACAGGAGGCAAGGGTTCAAACCAAGGAACCCCAAAGATTGTAGCAAGTCAGAGCCAGAATGCTCAGACTTTGGGAAGAAAGTTATTGCTTTGCTGATGCCTGGATTTTGGATTCTAGCCTTCCAAACTGAGCCAATAAATTCCTGTTGTTAAGCCAAATGTTATGCCATTTATCACAGCAAATTCAAACAGACATATGGGGGATGGGGAAGCAGTTACAAACCAAAAGTACATGTATTTTGTGTTTACCTATGTAATTACTTTTACCAATATTCTTTATTTCATCTTATGGTTTCAGGTTACTGTCTAGTGTCCTTTTATTTTCAGCCAAAGGAATCCCTTTAGCATTTCTTATAAGAAAAGTGTCTTAGTTTGTCTGAGCTACTGTTACAAATAACACAAACAGGTTTTGGCTTTAAAAGGATATTATGGGCATACCTCATTGTATTGTGTTTCACTTTATTGAACTTCACAGATACTGCATTTTTTACAAATGGAAGGTTTGTATCAAGCAAGTCTATCAGCTTGTGCTCACTTTGTGTCTCTGTGTCACATTTTGATAATTCTTGCAATATTTCAAACTTTCTCATTATTATTGTGTCTGCTATGGTGACCTGTGATGTGATCAATGAACTTCATTAATTATTATAACAATATGTATATATTGTTTTAAAACTATATATATTATAATAACAATTGTTGCAATTGTTTTGGGGTACTGTGAACTGTACCCATATAAGATGGTGAACTTAATCAATAAATGTGTGTGTTCTGATGGCTCCACCAACCAGCTGTTCCCCATTTCTCTCTCTCTACTCAGTCTTCCTTGAGACACAACAATAGTGAAATTAGGCCACTTAATAACTCTACAGTGGGCTCTAAGTGTTCAAGTGAAAGGAAGAATTGCATGTCTCTCACTTTGAATCAAAAGCTAGAAATGATTAAGTTAGTGAGGAAGGCATGTCAAAAGCCAAGATGGGCTGAAAACTAGGCCTCCTATACCAAGCAGTTAGCCAAGTTGTGACGGCAAAGGAAAAGTTCTTGAAGGAAATTAAAAGAGCTACTCCAGTGAATACATGAATAATAAGAAAATGAAACAGACTTACTGCTGAAACAGAGAAAGTTTTAGTGGTCTGGATAGAAGACCAAACCAGTCACAACATTCCCTTGAACCAAGGCCTAATCCAGACAAAGGCCCTAACTCTCTTCAATTGTATGAAGACTGAGAGAGGTGAGGAAATTGCAAAAGAAAGGTTGGAAGCTATTTGAGGTTGATTCATGAGGTTTAAGGAAATAAGCCATCTCCACAACATAAAAGTGCAAGGAGAAGCAGCAAGTGCTGGTATAGAAGCTGCAGCAAGTTATCTTGCTAAGCTCTAGCTAAGACAATTTGCAAAGGTGGCTACACTAAACAACAGATATTCAGTGTAGATGAAACAGCTCTCTATTGAAAGAAGATGTCATCTAGGCAGAGAAGTCAATGCCTGGCAAAGCTTCAAAGGACAGGCTGACTCTCTTGTTAGGGGCTAATGCATCATAAGCCATATGTTAAAATGAGTACCATAAGTTAAAATGAGTACCAGTTTGCCATTCTGAGGATCCTAGGGCCCTTAAGAATTATGTTAAATATACTCTGCCTGTGCTCTATAAATGGAAAAACAAAGTCTGGATGACAGCACATCTATTCATAACATGGTTTACTGAATATTTGAAGCCCACTGTTGAGACCTACTGCTCAAAAAAAAGATTCTTCTTGAAATATAACTGATCAGAAATATTACTGACAGAGCACCTGGTCACCCAAGAGTGCTAGTGACCAGATTAATGTTGTTTTCATGCCTGATAATACAACATCCATTCTGCTTCCGTGGATCAAATAGTCATCTCAACTTTCAAGGCTTATTATTTAAGAAACACGTTTTGTACGGCTATAGCTGCCACAGATAGTGATTCCTCTGATGGATCCGGGCAAAGTCAATTGAAACCCTTCTGGAAAGGAGTCACCATTCTAGATGCCATTAAGAACATCCATGATTCGAGGGAGGAGATTAAAATATCAACATTAACAGGAATTTGGAAGAAGTTGATTCCAACCCATGCTGATGACCTTGAGGGATTCTAGACTTTAGAGGAGGAAGTAACTGCAGATGGGGTGGAAATAGCAAGGGAACTATAATTAGAAGTGGAGCCTGAAAATATGACTGAATTGCTGCAATCTCATGATAAAATTTAATGGTTGAGGAGTTGCTTCTTATAAATGAGCACAGAAAGTGGTTTCTTAAGATGGAATCTAGTCCCAGTGAAGATTCTGTGAATTTTGTTAAAATGACTACAAAGGATTTAGAATATTATGTAAACTTAGATGATGAAGCAGTAGCAGGGTTTGAGAGGAATGACTCCAATTTGGAAGGAAGTGTGGGTAAAATGCTATCAAACAGCATTGCATGCTACAGAGAAATATTTTGTGAAAGGAAGAATCTGTTGATGCAGCAAACTTCATTGTCTTATTTTAAAAAGTTGCCACAGTCACCCCAACCCTCAGCAACCACCATGCTGATCATTCAGCAGCCATCAACACTGAGGCAAGACCCTCCACCAACAAAGAGATTATGACTTGTTGAAGGCTCGGATCATGGTTAGCATTTTTAGCAATAAAGTATTTTTAAATTAAGATATATACATTGGTTTTTTACACACAATACTATTGCACACATACTAGACTACAATGTAGTATAAACATAACTTTTATATGCACTGGGAAACCAAAAAAAATTGTGTGACTACCTTTATTGCGATATTCACTTCATTGTGGTCTAGTATCCACATTATCTTCAAGGTATGCCGTACTACTCAGCAATATAAAAGAAATAAATTATTGATATGCACAATATGGATGAATCTTAAAATAATTAGTCAAGTGAAAGAAGATAAAAAAAGAGTACACACTGCATGATTCCACTTACATAAAATTCTAGAAAATGCAAATTAATCAATAGTGACAGAAAACAAATTAGTGGTTATCTGAAGATAGAGTCAGGGCAGAGAAGAACAGGAGGGAAAAATTACAAAGGAGCACAAGGAAACTTTTGGGAATGATGAATATGTTCAGTATTTTGATTTTGTTGATGGTTTCATGGGTGCATATATATATGTCAAAACTTATCAAATTGTATACTTTAAATGTGTGCTGTTTATTATATGCCAAGTTTTTTTAAAACTCTGACCCATGACATAAATTCAATAAAATTTAGCTATTATAAACACATACACACAGAGGAAAGAAATATTCAGAACTCATCATTTCTTAATTATTGTACTACATTTTATTATTTATGTTATTGAGGTTATTTACATCTGTTGTATCTGTATGATAGCAATACCATAATCATGGTATGCTACTTCTCATTTTTCCACATTCTCTGATGTCATGCTTGTGGCTCCAAATAGATCATGGTGGGAGTATTTATACCACCAAAATCAGCAAATACTAAAAATCATGGCCTCTCTCCTTCCAATCCCTCTCACTAATCCCAAGAGCCAGTTGTTAAACATTTACCAGCACACCAATGACAAGGAAGAAAAAAGATTTGCCTGTGGCCATACAGCCGGTTAGAAGATAGGTCTAAGACTTGTTCCTAAATCCTAAGTTCCTAAGTGGCTTTTTCACCAAATCATACCAGCCATCTCACCAGCATAACTAGAAATTTCTCAGAGACACACTGGAGGGAGGCTGCAGCAGAGATTGAAGGGATTCTTTCCTCTTGTTTCCAAGCCAGAGGAACAGCACTTATCAAGATTGTGGCCATGACATATTTCCCTCCTTCTTTCCTCTCATTTTAACTTCTTCAGCACCCCTTCAGCTCCTTTTCTATCTCCTACTCACCTGATAAAGCAACAGATATGCTCCCAAAGACAAATGCTTAACAAATGAAAATACATTATTTAGTGTAGCATTTCAGTAATCAATGGAAGATATTTTTTCTTTTAGAAAAAGGTCTTGACAACACCTCTTTGATTATAACACATGAACATGTACCTATATTTTTCTGAACCCAAACAGGGGTATATAGTTTGAAGATGAAATTTATGCATTTCTATGGCTTATGAACACCAGTGGCAGAATATTTGAAATCTGGATTTTATCAGAAAATCCACATATGTTGATTTCCTGAGTCTTCAACCAGTCTGTGGGTACAAATGGAGTTAAATAAGTAATAAATCAACTTTCATCATTCCTGACACCACTGCTATCACAGGGCCTTCAGGCTCCCTCTAAATTCCTGGGCTATATTTCACATCAACTTAGGAAGCCCTCTCATGCTTTGCAATTCTGGTCCCCTGATTGATGTGCTGCCCAAGAAGTGGAGCATCTGAAGGTGGTGCCTGCCTTTGCTGCCCATGTCCAATATAGTGTTGAATCTATTGAAGGTGCCATGTTTCATTGCTTTCATGACTGCTAAATCTGTTGGTACTGAAGCAGCCCTGCATTTTCTGAAACTCTTATTGGTGAGGTCAAGTCATGTCCTGCCATGAGAAGACATATGGAGAATGCCCCTCTTCCTCATGTGTATCAAGCTGTGTCCCCTTGGCTCATAGAGTGCTGTGGTGGATTCAATTGTATACCCCAGTTTGGACATGTCCTTGGTCTTGGTCCACATTCTGGTAGATATGGACCCACTGTAAATAAGGTCTCTTCAAGGTGTTACTTTAGTTAAGGTGTGGCCCCACTGAATCAGGTTGGACTTTAATCTGAATTTCTGGAGTCCTTCATAGGCAGAGTAAAAGCAAGATGAAGAGAGAACCTAGGAGAGGCCAACATGTGCATTGTCATGTGACAGAAAAGCTGAGGACCAAGGATTGCTGGCAGCCAGCCCTGGAACACCAGTGTTCGGGAAGAAAACATTGCCTTGCTGACACCTTAATTTTGGACTTCTCCCAGCCTCAAACCATGAACTAATAAATTCCCATTGTTTAAGCCACCCCATTGCATGGTATTTGTTTTAGTATCCAGGAAACTAAAAAAAAATGCCGTATAAAATGTTCCTTGGATTTCTTTTTGTGACCTCTTTATATAGGGTCCAACATGAATTAATGGAGGCGAGCCAAGGAATCGGTATCCAAGACACACAACATAGTATTTGCTCCACCTTTTGTCTCAGGTGCATGGTTGGGGGGAATGTGCAGGTATGGGTGGTGACAGGAGAGAAAAAAAAAGAAAGTTAGAACTCAGGTCCAGACATGTCTAAATGCTGGATTTGACTCAATTGCCTCCCCTTCAGTTCTAGTTTGCTAATGCTGCCAGAATGCAAAACACCAGAGATAGATTGGCTTTTATAAAAGGGGGTTTATTTGGTTACACAGTTACAGTCTTAAGGCCATAAAGTGTCCAAGGTAACACATCAGCAACTGGGTACCTTCACTGGAGGATGGCCAATGGTGTCTGGAAAACCTCTGTTAGCTGGGAAGGCACTTGGCTGGCGTCTGCTCCAAAGTTCTGGTTTCAAAATGGCTTTCTCCCAGGACATTCCTCTCTAGGCTGCAGTTCCTCAAAAATGTCACTCTTAGTTGCACTTGGGATATTTGTCCTCTCTCAGCTTCTCCAGGGCAAGAGTCTGCTTTCAATGGCCATCTTCAAACTGTCTCTCATCTGCAGTTCCTGTGCTTTCTTCAAAGTGTCCCTCTTGGCTGTAGCAAGCTCGCTTCTTCTGTCTGATCTTATATAGTGCTCCAGTAATTTAATTCAGACCCACCCTAAATGGGCAGGCCAACACCTCCATGGAAATTATCCAATCGAGTCATCACCCACAGTTGGGTGGGGCGCAAAGAATTACAATCTAATTAACACTGATAGGTCCACCCACACAGGATTACATCAGAGATAATGGTGTTTGAGAACCCATGAATCTTGAAGACAATTGTATAAAAATGTAGCTTATGAGGGGTGACAATGGGATTGGGAAAGCCATAAGGACCACACTCCCCTTTGTCTAGTTTATGGATGGATGAGTAGAAAAATAGGGGAAGGAAACAAACAGACAAAGGCACCCAGTGTTCTTTTTTACTTTATTTGCTCTTTCTCACTTTATTATTCTTGTTATTTTTGTGTATGTGGTAATGAAGGTGTCAGGGATTGATTTTGGTGATGAATGTACAACTATGTAATGGTACTGTGAACAATCGAATGTACGATTTGTTTTGTATGACTGCATGGTATGTGAATATATCTCAATAAAATGAATATTAAAAAAAAGATAATGGTGTTTGGGGGGACATAATACATTCAAACTGGCACACCTTCCCATGGCTATATCCAAACATGTCAGTAACTTTCAATTTTTCCTATGGTGGTAAAAACTGGTCTTATGTCAATTCTCTCTGGCCTAGTTCTCACTAAAGATATGAGATCTCTGGGCAGCACACATAGAGATGCTCTTTGATACCTATGGAAATTAGAACAAGGATTAAACCAAAGCATATTTCCCAGTATCATAGTTTTCTTTTCTATTTACCACTGATCAAGTACCGAATTAATTATATAGAAACTTTAAATTCCACTATACTACTTGGTCCATTAGTATACCAATGAGTTTAACCTGTATTCCTTCTCATTTTGTCACTAAATCTGGTATTTTTTTTACCTTTTGGGTCTCAGATTTAGAAGGGTGCATTTCAAAGACAGAAGAGCAAAATAAAGAACACTCTCTTTTTCCTTCTCTTAGATGACTTTAGTGTTAACTTAGGTATAGCTTCTAGCATGTGAAATCAATTTTATAAAAGGAGAAAATAAGGTCCTGAGGGGTTAAATATCTATAAGTAACTTAAGGCAGAAATGAACTAAGGCTCTCTCGACTCCAAGATCAGCAAACTCTCTGTGTTGGCTGCTTAACATATGACCTTATGTTATCTAACCAAATTGCAAAGTCTAATCTGCTGATAAATGTTATGAAGGAGCAATTTTATGTTATATGTTGGTATTTGTTCATGATGCACTCTGTGCCATTGCTGAGAATTTTCATGTTCAGAGCCTTTCTACAACAGGTATTCAAGAAATCATGAAAGCCTTACAGCATGGAAAAGGATCTTGTGACAAATCATAAACCATCAGGAATGCAGTTTTGTGAAAGTGTGGTTTTACCTCTCTTGTAATTCCCCAGAGGCAGAAGACTGGCAAATACATAAAAATTAAAACCTCTGAAGATTTAAAAACACACTTGAAATTTTAAAGCTCTGGAAGCAATTGAATGATTTAGTTCAAGTAGGGGTGATGTAGGGCTTAGTTCTAATATTAGACAAATCAGTTGCTCATCTCTAGCTGACCTATTTGTTCATCCATCCAAGTCATTAGCCTAATCTCTCTATAGCTTCTGTGTTCTGTAAGGTAATTAGCACACGTGGAATCCATTTGTAGCAGGCAGTATCACCTACTTGACAATAAGTTTAATGAATCTAAATACATGGAAGGAAAAAGATTCCTCCCCAAAGAAGACCCACTAATTGATTAAATAGAAATGGGTAAGGTAAACCTTGGCAATGGTTGTCGGCAAAATCAAAGCCCTCTTCACTCCAGAGATGAGTATTGCTCTATGAAGCAACACTGGGGACTTCTTTGCTACATCAGTGGGTATGTCCAGTACCTTATGGAGATGGAAGGCAATGATTGCACAAAACTAGTAACTAGATAACCATGCAAAGAACATTCTGACTCATCCATTATATTATATTAGCTCAATTATATATCTTTGGATATTATATATGAAAGCTCCTACAGATGTAGGAACTGTGACCTGGAGGACATTGATATATGTATTTACATTATTACATATGTAAACACATATATTATATATATTTTCTATATAAACACACACATGCATATATATACACACATACCTATTTTTACTCACATAATGTAAAAGGAAAATATTCTTCTCTTGGATTTGTTGCCTGTACCATCCATGATATAAGGAAGAAAATCAAGGAGGTTAGTGAACACTGCATTTGAGTTTGTCAGAGGTCTTATCAAGTTATTCCTACAAATATCACTGCTTGTATGGAATGGACACATCATATCCTTTTATAAAGGGTAAAATAATTTTAATTGTCAAAAAAATAAAAATGTAGATGGTATTACCATACCATTCCTTCAAGAAAAACAACATCACATCTTCTTTAGAAAATTACTTATATTTCCTGAGTTTCATTGATTTACCCCCATTCCAATACTTTCTTTAGGCCAATCATGTCTAATCTTCTTCTGACCTTCTTTTACCTTGTGAGAATTGGCAAACTATGTCCTGTGGTCAAATGAGGCCCATGCCTGATTTAGGACAGACCCCAAACTAAGAATGAATTTTACATTAATTGTTTAAAAATATGTGGAAAAAAATGAGAATATGTGATGAAGAATATGTGTCCACAAAAGCCTAAAATATAAACTATTTGGAACTTTACAGAAACAGTTTATCTACTCCTATTCTAGGAACTGGCTCAGAACCCCTAATCATGGCATCTACAGAAGAAAAATTATTATGTTCTAGGTTTGGCCCTTAATCTTCCTATATATTAGGCAGGGTCTGAATACAAGTTCTAAAGCAGAAGTATACTTCCTGTGTATCCCTGACCAGATATGATTATCTTAACTAGGAAGCTTTACTATAGCCAACAAAGTAAAAATTTGGAAAAAGTGTTGAAGTTTGGGAATAACCAGGTGGGTAGTTGTAGCACCCCAAATCCATTGAAGAGAACAATGAAGAGAACTATGCTAGTTCCAGATCACATTTGCACCCATGATAATTATACCAATGATGCAGCAAACTAAAGTGGGTACATGGCTCTCCAGCACTTCTGCTTGTTTATTTACCAAATTCTTGAACGTCTTTTTCCAGTTTCTTCCCACTAGATTGGCAGCATTGTTAATCTCTGAGACAGGAACCTCTGGTGTTTGAAACTTACCCACTGTACTTTCAGTTTACTTCTTCCAAGAGATTGTCCTTTGTTTGAAATATTTAAAAGGATAGTGTGAAGATCTTCTTCTTGCTCTAGTAAGAGTTGATTTTCTTCTTGAATGGAGAAAGCTTCCCTCTATATTCTATGCTTACTTGTCCATTTCTCCAACTAAAATCAAGAGAAAATTCTTATGCACATGTGTGTGTGCAGACACACACATACACATCTTGCTTTTTTTTCTTCCTGGTAAAATAAAAGACCTAAAACATGTCCCAGTATGGTCATTTTGTGTCTTCAGAGATTAAAAAATGTTAAAGTGAAATGCTACGATAAGCATGGGAATAATCATGTCAGTACATTCCATTTTCCCATTTCCCAACTACCTCATTCCTCTTTTATCCTGTTTTCTTTATCTTCTCTGGGTTTGTGTAAAAGAATTGATAGTAAATTTAGAAATCTGCTGCCAAATAGAAGTCCAGAGGACCTAGGCCACTGGTGTAATCAATAGCATCTGTTCAATCCTGCTCACACCTGTGAACAGTGCAAATCTGTTAGCTCTTATCTATCCACACCAGAATTACCATTTAAAACCATAATTTCACTATTGTGGGCATGTGTTAAGTGCTTATGGATTTGAATTAATCTAAATTGAATTGAATTCAGAGCAAAGGGTGGAAGGACCTTACTATAGTTGCACTGTTGTGTGGACCCCTTCCCTTTATCTATTTTACTCATCCTTAGCTTGCACTCCAATTTTTCATTTTGTCCTCAGATTCTATTTTCCTTTTCCCTGGGTTAAACTCTGAAAACTGTTTTTGGATTTTAAGGCTTTTATCATGTCTCTGCTTGGGCTCTGTGGATGCCAGATTTTCTTCCCCAGTTGACCTCTTTTTTTTTTTTTTTTTTTTTTTTTTTTAATCATCATTTTATTGAGATATATTCACATACCACGCAGTCATACAAAACAAATTGTAGTTTCGATTGTTTACAGTACCATTACATAGTTGTACATTCATCACCTAAATCAATCCCTGACACCTTCATTAGCACACACACAAAAATAACAAGAATAATAATTAGAGTGAAAAAGAGCAATTGAAGTAAAAAAGAACACTGGGTACCTTTGTCTGTTTGTTTCCTTCCCCTACTTTTCTACACATCCATCCATAAACTAGACAAAGTGGTGTTTGGTCCTTATGGCTTTCCCAATCCCATTGTCACCCCTCATAAGCTACATTTTTATACAACTGTCTTCGAGATTCATGGGTTCTGGGTTGTAGTTTGATAGTTTCAGGTATCCACCACCAGCTACCCCAATTCTTTAGAACCTAAAAAGGGTTGTCTAAAGTGTGCATAAGAGTGCCCACCAGAGTGACCTCTCGGCTCCTTTTGGAATCTCTCTGCCACTGAAGCTTATTTCATTTCCTTTCACATCCCCCTTTTGGTCAAGAAGATGTTCTCCGTCCCACGGTGCCAGGTCTACATTCCTCCCTGGGAGTCATATTCCACGTTGCCAGGGAGATTCACTTCCCTGGGTGTCTGATCCCACGTAGGGGGGAGGGCAGTGATTTCACCTTTCAAGTTGGCTTAGCCAGAGAGAGAGGGCCACATCTGAGCAACAAAGAGGCATTCAGGAGGAGACTCTTAGGCACAAATACAGGGAGGCCTAGCCTCTCCTTTGCAGCAACCGTCTTCCCAAGGGTAAAACTTATGGTAGAGGGCTCAACCCATCAAACCACCAGTCCCCCATGTCTGTGGTCATGTTAGCAACCATGGAGGTGGGGTAGGCGAATACCCCTGCATTCTCCACAGGCTCCTCAAGGGGGCACTACATCTTTTTTTTTTTTTTTTTTTTTTTTTTTTAACTTTCCCTTCTTTTTTCAAATCACCTGTATGAAAAAAAAAGTTAAAAAGAAAACAAACATACAATAAAAGAGCATTTCAAAGAGACCATAGCAAGGGAGTAAGAAAAAGACAACTAACCTAAGATAACTGCTTAACTTCCAACATGTTCCTACTTTACCCCAAGAAAGTTACATAATATAGCAACATTTCAGTGAACTTGTTCCTACTACAACCATCAGAAATTAACAGACAATAGTCATTTCTGGGCATCCCCAGAACGTTAAATAGCTTATCTGTTCTTCCTGGATTATTGTTCCCCCTTCCTTAATTGCTCTCTACTGCTAGTTCCCCTACATTCTACATTATAAACCATTTGTTTTACATTTTTCAAAGTTCACATTAGTGGTAGCATATAATATTTCTCTTTTTGTGCCTGGCTTATTTCGCTCAGCATTATGTCTTCAAGGTTCATCCATGTTGTCATATGTTTCACCAGATCGTTCCTTCTTACTGCCGCGTAGTATTCCATCGTGTGTATATACCACATTTTATTTATCCACTCATCTGTTGAAGGACATTTGGGTTGTTTCCATCTCTTGGCAATTGTGAATAATGCTGCTATGAACATTGGCGTGCAGATATCTGTTCGTGTCACTGCTTTCCGATCTTCCGGGTATATACCGAGGAGTGCAATCGCTGGATCGAATGGTAGCTCTATATCTAGTTTTCTAAGGAACTGCCAGACTGACTTCCAGAGTGGCTGAACCATTATACAGTCCCACCAACAATGAATAAGAGTTCCAATTTCTCCACATCCCCTCCAGCATTTGTAGTTTCCTGTTTGTTTAATGGCAGCCATTCTAACCGGTGTTAGATGGTATCTCATTGTGGTCTTAATTTGCATCTCTCTAATAGCTAGTGAAGCTGAACATTTTTTCATGTGTTTCTTGGTCATTTGTATTTCCTCTTCAGAGAACTGTCTTTTCATATCTTTTGCCCATTTTATAATTGGGCTGTCTGTACTATTGTCATTGAGTTGTAGGATTTCTTTGTATATGCAAGATATCAGTCTTTTGTCAGATACATGGTTTCCAAAAATTTTTTCCCATTGAGTTGGCTGCCTCTTTACCTTTTTGAGAAATTCCTTTGAGGTGCAGAAACTTCTAAGCTTGAGGAGTTCCCATTTATCTATTTTCTCTTTTGTTGCTTGTGCTTTGGGTGTAAAGTCTAGGAAGTGGCCTCCTAATACAAGGTCTTGAAGATGTTTTCCTACATTATCTTCTAGGAGTTTTATGGTACTTTCTTTTATATTGAGATCTTTGGTCCATTTTGAGTTAATTTTTGTGTAGGGGGTGAGGTAGGGGTCCTCTTTCATTCTTTTGGATATGGATATCCAACTCTCCCAGCCCCATTTGTTGAAAAGACCATTATGGCTCAGTTCGGTGACTTTGGGGGCCTTATCAAAGATCAGTCGGCCATAGATCTGAGGGTCTATGTCTGAATTCTCAATTCGATTCCATTGATCTATATGTCTATCTTTGTGCCAGTACCATGCTGTCTTGGCAACTGTGGCTTTATAATAAGCTTCAAAGTCAGGGAGTGTAAGTCCTCCCACTTCGTTTTTCTTTTTAGAGTGTCTTTAGCAATTCGAGGCATCTTCCCTTTCCAAATAAATTTGATAACTAGCTTTTCCAAGTCTGCAAAGTAGGTTGTTGGAATTTTGATTGGGATTGCATTGAATCTGTAGATGAGTTTGGGTAGAATTGACATCTTAATGACATTTAGCCTTCCTATCCATGAACATGGAATATTTTTCCATCTTTTAAGGTCCCCTTCTATTTCTTTTAGTAGAGTTATGTAGTTTTCTTTGTATAGGTCTTTTACATCTTTGGTTAAGTTGATTCCTAGGTACTTGATTTTTTTAGTTGCTATTGAAAATGGTATCTTTTTCTTGAGTGTCTCTTCAGTTTGTTCATTCCTAGCATATAGAAACATTACTGACTTATGTGCATTAATCTTGTATCCCGCTACTTTGCTAAATTTGTTTATTAGCTCTAGTAGGTGTATCGTTGATTTCTCAGGGTTTTCTAGATATAAGATCATATCATCTGCAAACAATGACAGTTTTACTTCTTCTTTTCGAATTTGGATGCCTTTTATTTCTTTGTCTTGCCGGATTGCCCTGGCTAGCACTTCCAGCACAATGTTGAATAACAGTGGTGACAGCGGGCATCCTTGTCTTGTTCCTGATCTTAGAGGGAAGGCTTTCAGTCTCTCACCATTGAGTACTATGCTGGCTGTGGGTTTTTCATATATGCTCTTTATCATGTTGAGGAAGTTTCCTTCAATTCCTACCTTTTGAAGTGTTTTATCAAAAAGGGATGTTGGATTTTGTCAAATGCTTTTTCAGCATCTATTGAGATGATCAATTGATTTTTCCCTTTCGAGTTTTTAATGTGTTGTAATACATTGATTGTTTTTCTGATGTTGAACCATCCTTGCATGCCTGGAATGAACCCCACTTGGTCATGGTGTATGATTTTTTTAATGTGTCTTTGGATTCGATTTGCAAGTATTTTGTTGAGGATTTTGCATCTATATTCATTAGGGAGATTGGCCGGTAGTTTTCCTTTTTTGTAGCATCTTTGCCTGGTTTTGGTATTAGATTGATGTTAGCTTCATAAAATGAGTTAGGTAGTGTTCCATTTTTTTCAATGTTTTGAAAGAGTTTGAGTAAGATTGGTGTCAGTTCTTTCTGGAAAGTTTGGTAGAATTCCCCTGTGAAGCCATCTGGCCCTGGGCATTTATTTGTGGGAAGATTTTGATGACTGATTGGATCTCTTGCTTGTGATGGGTTGGTTGAGGTCTTCTATTTCTTCTCTGGTCAGTCTAGGTTGTTCATATGTTTCCAGGAAATTGTCCATTTCTTCTACATTCCAGTTTGTTGCCATACAGTTGTTCATAATATCCTCTTATAATTTTTTTAATTTCTTCAGGATCTGCAGTTATGTCACCTTTTTCATTCATTATTTTGTTTATATGGGTCTTCTCTCTTTTTGATTTGTCAGTCTAGCTAGGGGCTTGTCAATCTTGTTGATCTTCTCAAAGAACCAACTTTGGTGATATTTATCCTTTCTATTGTTTTTTTGTTCTCTATGTCATTTATTTCTGCTTTAATCCTTGTTATTTCTTTCTTCTACTTGGTTTAGGATTGGTTTGCTGTTCATTTTCTAGCTTCTTCAGTTGATCCATTAGTTCTTTGATTTTGGCTCTTTTCCTTTTAATATATGCGTTTAGTGCTATAAATTTCCCCCTTAGCACTGCTTTTGCTGCATCCCATAGGTTTTGGTATGTTGTGTTCTCATTTTCATTCGTCTCTATATATTTAGCAATTTCTCTTGCTATTTCTTCTTTAACCCACTGATTGTTTAGGAGTGTGTGTTTAACCTCCAGGTATTTGTGAATTTTCTAAGTCTCTGATGGTTATTGACTTCTAATTGTATTCCATTGTGGTCAGAGAATGTGCTTTGAATAATTTCAATCTTTTTAAATTTATTGAGGCTTGTTTTATGTCCCAGCATATGATCTATTCTGGAGAAAGTTCCGTGAGCACTAGAAAGTATGTGTATCCTGGTGATTTGGGATGTAATGTCCTGTAGATGTCTGTTAAATCTAATTCATTTATCAGATTGTTTAGGTTTTCAATTTCCTTATTGGTCTTCTGTCTGGTTGATCTATCTATAGGAGAGAGTGATGTGTTGAAGTCTCCCACAATTATTGTGGAAACATCAATTGCTTTCCTTTAGTTTTGCCAATGTTTCTCTCATGTATTATGTGGCACCTTGATTGGGCTGCATAGACATTTACGATTGTTATTTCTCTTGCTGAATTGCCCCTTTTATTAGTATGTAGTGGCCTTCTTGTCTCTCAAAACATCCCTGCATTTGAAGTCTATTTTATCTGAGATTAATATTGCTACACCTGCTTTCTTTTGGCTGTTAGCTTGCATGAAATATTTTTTTTCCATCCTTTCACTTTCAGTTTCTTTGTGTCCCTGTGTCTAAGATGAGTCTCTTGTATGCAACATATTGATGGTTCATTTTTTTTGATCCATTCTGCGAATCTATTATCTTTTTAATTGGGGAGTTTAATCCATTTACATTCAACGTTTAAAACCGTGAAGGCATTTCTTGAATCGCCATCTTATCCTTTGGATTATGTTTGCCATATTTTTCCCTCTCTCTATTAATATCCTTTATTGTACCCATACCGAATCTCTTTAGTATGAACCCTTTCTCCAAGTCTCTCTGTCCTGTCTTTGTTTCTCTGTCTGTAGGGCTCCCTTGAGTATCTCCAGTAGGGCAGGTCTCTTGTTAGCAAATTCTCTCAGCATTTCTTTGTCTGTGAAAATTTAAGCTCTCCCTCAAATTTGAAGGAGAGCTTTGCTGGATAAAGTATTCTTGGCTGGAAATTCCTCTCTCTCAGAATTTTAATATATCGTGCCATTGCCTTCTCGCCTCCATTGGTGGCTGCTGAGTAGTCACTACTTAGTCTTATGCTGTTTCCTTTGTATGTGGTGAATTGTTTCTCTGCTGCTTTCAGAACTTGCTCCTTCTCTTCTATGTTTGACAGTGTGATCAGTATATGTCTCGGAGTGGGTTTTTTTTGGATTTATTCTATTTGGAGTTCGCTGAGCATTATGATTTGTGTATTTATGTTGTTTAGAAGATTTGGAAGTTTTCCCCAACAATTTCTTTGAATACTCTTCCTAGACCTTTACCCTTTTCTTCCCCTTCTGGGACACCAATGAGTCTTATATTCGGACGTTCATATTATCTATCATATCCCTGAGGTCCATTTCGGAGTTTTTTCAATTTTTTTCCCCATTCTTTCTTTTATGCTTTCATTTTCCATTCTGTCATCTTCCAGGTCACTGATTCGTTGTTCAACTTCCTCTAGTCTTGTACTATGAGTGTCCAGAATCTTTTTAATTTGGTCAACAGTTTCTTTAATTCCATAAGATCATCCATTTTTTTATTTAGTCTTGCAATGTCTTCTTTATGCTCTTCTAGGGTCTTCTTGATTTCCTTCATATCCCGTACTATGGTCTCATTGTTCATCTTTAGTTCTTTGAGTAGCTGCTCTAGGTGTGTCTCTTCTGGTCTTTTGATTTGGGTGCTTGGGCTTGGGTTATCCATATCGTCTGGTTTTTTCATATGCTTTATAATTTTTGTGTTGTTTTTTGGCCTCGTGGCATTTGCTGTCCTTGATAGGGTTCTTTTAGGGTTTGTAGACCAGTTGAAGTCCTTATCTCTAATTTATCAGATCTACAGCTTCGTTGGAGTACACTTTCTCTAACTAACCAGCAGGTGGCGTCACGAGCCACCTGCTTCTCACAAGCCAGATCTCCCCTGCTTAGCCTTTTGGTGAGTGGGGGAGTGAGTCTTGTGGGGCCCACAATTGGTGTCCCAAGCTTGCGTGTGTAGTTGGTGTTGCCTGCCCTGTATGTGGGGCGTGTTTCTGGGCAGTCGGGGAGGGGGGTGGCCCTAACAATCAAATCTCCCTGATGATCCTAGAGTTTTAAAGCTACTGCAATAGTCTAATCCTTCAGTTCAGTCCTGCCACAGTTTGTCTCTGCCACTGACCCACAAGTCTTTGGTATTGGCGTATGGCTCCTGAGACTTGCAAGTGGGCCCCTCTTCCAGGCCTGTGCACCCCGGGTCCTCTGTTGAGGGATTGACTGTGCTATGTCACAGGTGAGTGCCGTCCCCCCAGGGCAGTTCTGGGCTGGGCTGTGTTGGGAGGCTCCCAGTCTGCTCAAATGATGGCTGAATGGGGCTCTGTTAATTCACACTGCTCCCCCTTCCCAGCTCTGGGACATTCAGCTGAGGTTGCAGGGAAGGCTAATGTCCACGCCCAGTTTTGTGGTGTGTGCCTGTTATTGAAGCACTTCCGTCACAATGGGTTGTCTGGGGCAGCTCTGGGCTATGGGGCTGGCGATGGGCAGGAGTGTTTCCTGTCCACCAGGATGGTGGCTGTGAGCGGACACCCCCCTTTTCTTGGGAAGTTGTGTTGTTTAGTGAATTTTCTCAGCCACTGGATTATTGCCTTTTGTCTCAGAGCTCTCTTATTTCTGCTCTTGACTTGACGTGCCCAAATTTCAATTCTTTGAAGCTTTCTGTATTGAGCTTCTTAGAGTAATTGGTTTTAGAAAAAGCAAAAAGGATTTAAAAAAAAACAAAAAAAAACGGCCCTCCTCAGAGATCTAATGGGTTATTGAAATGCTAATAGACAAAGCAACCAGGGCCATTAAGGAAAGGTGCCATGGGCAGAGAGATCAGCCTTGCTTCGGGATTTGCATATGCGCCTCAAGGCCTGATCTCCGCCCTTCCCCTTTCTGTGTTCACCAGAACTCCAAAAATCCTCTGCTTTTACTTTTGGAGTTTCTCGTGTTGTTTTTTCCTTCTATGCCCGTCTCCTCTCTGCTGGGCTGGCTGCTATCAGAGTCTCTGGTGTCTGGCCTCAGTCTATCTATGGTTGGAGTTTGAATCAGTAGAATGAGTTTCCGTTGAGAGCAGCCACTGCAATTCTCCCTTCTCCTTCCTGGAGCTGACAGCCCCTCCTCCCCCGGGACTGAGCCTGGCAGGGAGGGGAGCGGGTCCCCTGGCCGCAAAAACTTACAGATTTCGCTGATCTCAGCAGTTCCACGTTTTCATGAGTGTTGTATGAAGTATGCCCAAAGACAGATTGCTCTGTGGTGTCCAGTCCACGCAGTTCCTGGCTTTTTACCTACTTTCCTGGAGGAGTAACTAAAACATACAGCTCACCAGTCTGCCATCTTGCCCCGCCTCCCCCAGTTGACCTCTATACCTTAGTCATGCCATTCCTCCAGCAGCTCCTGATACACAGTAACAGACACCTTTCTGTATTACAGCCTGACCAATGTTTTCTGGGAGGTGAGAGTATGTGTACTACTGTCCATGGTTCTGAATTACAGTTGTGCTCATGGCACGTTGTCTTTTCTGATCTGTTTACCCTTCATTCATTCTTTCCTGGCCTCTGAGTTCTACTCTGCCCCCCATTGGACAAGAACACTATTTTAAGTTCCAAAGTATCATCAGGGGGATGCTATGTGGATGCTTTGAAATAATGAACTGGACCTGCCTCTCCCAACTGAATTTATTTTCATTTGACCAAAAGATGTATGAAACTAAAGGCTGTGGCTTGAAAAAAAGTCATGTGGGATGCAACTATTGTATTTTTTCCAAATTATTTTTTTCTGGCCCCCTCTTTTTTACTCAACTCTTTGTCTGTGATAACTTTGCACACATAACTGTCACTATAGTTCTTACACCAAATTTTTATATTTTTGAATTGTCACAGGGGCAAAGAAAATCTTAGGAGATTTAGATTTTGGATAAATTTGCCACAGACAAATCGGAGACAGATTGAAGGGCAAGCTAAGTTGTGTAACTCTGATAAGTCACCCCACTATTAATGGAAGAGGATTTTAAAGGGTAAAGTTGTTGAAAATGGTGAATGGATCAGAATCCAGATATTCATATCTCTCCTTTATTTTTAGATAAAGATGATTATAAAGAGGAAGAAGAAGTTTTATGATATAGAGAAAATAAAGTTTTAATTTTAGGCAAGCAAGGGTAGCCATAAACTGATAATCATTGAAGCTGTATTCCATACTTGGGGCCTCCATATATATACATATATATGTGTGTGTGTGTGTGTGTGTGTGTGTGTGTGTGTCTGAGTGTGTGTGTGTGTTCCTTGCCTACATTACGAGATCTATTTTTGTAAAGTAACATCTGGCTTTAGGTATATCACCCCAGAGGTAAGAATTGGGGCTTGGGGCACCATGGTTTGTTATTTGCTTTTAAGTGATTAATAACAACAATCTGGCTCTAATCTGGAAATCTTGGGTGTGCAATTCAAGATGATATTAATAAACATGGATAGATAGGAAGAAGTAATCAATATGTTCATGTGTCTCAGAGACATTAATGGACTGGAGGTAGCAATTTGCAGGAGATTACAGAGACAGGACAAGGGAACTAAGAATTTAGTGTGTCAAGAGATGGGAAATGGGATCAAGGTTGAACTAAGAAAAAGTTGTGCTGGTTAAGAACTGATAGTTGGGGAGAAACCAGAGTGAGGAACTTAGGGTTCCAAACCTGGAGAATACACATCATCAGGGATGGGGTCTAATCTTTTAACCAGGAAATTAGAATGTGAGTACTTTTCCCCCTGAACCTCATTCATGCCAAAAATATTTGTTCTCCTACACTTGCTAGGTACTATATTAGGTTCTGAGGATACAGCTGTGAACAAAAATACACAGAGGTCCAGCCCTCAAGAAGCATACCTTCCAGCTCTGGGGGGAGACAAACCACTGTATGTATCAGGTGGTGTTCCAGTTTGCTAATGCTGTCGGAATGCAAAACGCCAGAGATGGATTGGCTTTTATAAAAGGGGGTTTTTGGTTACACAGTTACAGTCTTAAGGCCATGAAGTGTCCAAGGTAACACATCAGCAATCATGTACCTTCACTAGGAGGATGGCCAATGGTGTCCGGAAAACCTCTGTTAGCTGGGTAGGCAAGTGGCTGGTGTCTGCTCCAAAGTTCTGGTTTCAAAATGGCTTTCTCCCAGGACGTTCCTCTCTAGGCTGCAGTTCCTCAAAAATGTCACTCTTAGTTGCTCTTGGAGTGTTCTTCCTCTCTTAGCTTCTCTGGAGCAAGAGTCTGCTTTCAGCAGCCATCTTCAAACTGTCTCTGATCTGCAGCTCCTGTGCTTTCTTCAAAATGTCCCTCTTGGCTGTAGCTCCTCTTCAAAACATCACTCAACAGCTGCACTGAGTTCCCTCTGTCCGTCAGCTCATTTATATGGCTCCAGTGACTCAACTTAGACCCATCCCAAATGGGCGGAGCAACACCTTGTGGAAATTATCCAATCAGAGTCATCACCCACAGCTGGGTGGGGCACATTCCAAGGAAACACTCAAAGAATTACAATCTAGTCAACACTGATAACGTCTGCCCACACAAGATTACATCAAAGAAAATGGCGTTTTGGGGGACATAATACATTCAAACTGGCACAGGTGGAGATAAGTGTAATGAGAAAAAGTAAAACAAGATGAAGGATCTAGTAAGTGATAGGAGGAGTTGAGATGGGTGTTATATAGAATGGTGGTCAGAAAGACCTTTCTAATAAGGAGACATTTGAGCAGAGGTCTGAAAGAAGTGAGAAAGTGAGCCATGTGAATATCTGGGGAAGAGCAAGATGAGGTTACTGGATTACAGTAGCCCCTAGCACCATTTGGAAGCATGATGATAACCCCAATCCCAAGCTTCAGGAAAATGAAAGGATAATATTTCTTCACAAACTTTTTGGATGCTTCTGCTGAACTTAAATGCCAAGCGTGTGCCTTGGTTTCTCAAATATCATCATCCTCCCATCTCTGTTGAGTGACACGCTTTCTTTGTGCAGGGGAGGAAAGAAACTCATCTGCCACTTATTGTCATGTAAGAGAACAAGTCTGTTCGCTGAGATCTGCCCTCTAGGTCCAGGCCTGCTGCTGATGGAAGACTCCATCCCTCCTGTGGTTTTGTGGCCAAGGCTGTTAGATAGTAAGGAATTTGGCCTCCAATATGTCCCTGTCCCTGGGAGGCTACCTTTACATCCTAGAAATTTCCAGAGTGATAGGAATATTTTTGTTATTTGTGGTGAGCTTTTGACTACATCTGCTAGTTTATACTAACAAGATGACTCAGGGTGAGACAGTCACACCAATAGTCTTAAGATGGGGTCTGGCTCCCCAGAAACAGCAACCATTTAATTAAAGTGTTGGGGCTTTGAGTCCAACCTGCTGGAAAGGAAGGAAGTTTGGAGAGTTCAACCATGTGGGCATTCATTCAATTAATCATGCCTACATAATGAAACCCAAATCAAAATCTGGACACAGAAGTTTACCTAATTACTAATACACATTGATGATGTGCTGGGTTGGTGATGTATCCTTATTCCATGGGTAGAGGACAAGGGTGGTTCTCATTTGGGGGACCCCCAGATCTCACTCTATGCATCTCTTCTTTTGGTTTCTTATTCATATTCCTTTTATTTCTTATTTTTTTCTTAAACTTTTTATTTGGAAATAATTTCAAACTTACAGGACAGTTGCAAGATTAAAACAAAATCCATACAGAGAACTTCAGAATACACCCTCCCCCCATATACCCAGATCCACCAATTTTAACATTTTGCCACATTTACCATATCATTCCATCTATCTGTCTATCTAATCCATATCTATCAATCTATCTTTCCATCTATCTCTCTACTTTCTAAACATTTGGGAGTAGGTTGTAGACATCATGCTCCTTGACCACATAATACTCCATATGCATTTCCTAAGAACAAGGATATTCACTTATGTAACCACCTTAAGTACAGTTATCAAGTTCAAGTACTTTAATATTGATATAAAACTTATAGTCTATGTTCCAATTTTTTCATGTCTTGCAATAATGTCCTTTTGAAGCTTCTCTCCTTCATTATTAGATGCCATCCAGGATCATGTATTGCATTTAATTGTCATTGCCTCTCATTTTTGCAACAGATGAGTTTTATTTCATCTCTAAAATATCACAAATAGGTCTGGCATTGTGTTGTTTCCATAACTGGACAACTCTTTGATCTTATTCATCAGCCTACTGAACTTTTCCTTTTTCAGGAACATAGATGCCATCCAAAAATTTTCTAGTAGCCTTGATTTTAACTGTTGTGGCTTGAAGAATCAAAGCAGCCAAATTTTATAGAAGTTCAATGTCATTTCCTTAAGGAATTAACTCATCTTTCTGGGCTTGAGATACTGAAGAAACAACACCTGGCCTCATCAGAACCCCAAAGATATATTTTTCACCCAAGAAATTTCAGATTTGAACATTGACCCACTCTCCTGAATAATGATGTTGATGGGGAAGTGAGCATACGTGGATCTCATCTTGTAACAGAAATCCAGTAAAACACCGTTAATCATGTTCTGTACCTGACTACAGATAGTGTAAACAGTAGCCAGTTCCTTTCTATTCCCCTGCCACTTGTCCAGCAAAGCCTCTTCTTTTTCTTTCCAAGGAGACTGAGTTCTGCTTTGATGTGATTGAAGTCCCTCCACAGGTTTCCTCTGGGGCCTTTCACAATTACTGTGCATCCCTGCAGCGTGATGTCCCTCCCCCCTGCTCCTGGTATCCTGTAGTCTACTTTCTGTCTTTATGAATTTGCACATTCTAGCTATTTCATATAAGTGGAATCACAATATCTGAAGTTTTGTGTCTGGCTTATTTCACTCAACATGATGTCATCAAGGTTCATCCATGTTGTGGCATGTATTAGAACTTCATTCCTTTTTAAGGCTGAGTAATAGTCTATTGTGTGTATACCTCACATTTTGTTTATCCATTCATCTGATGATGGACATTAGGGTTGCTTCCACCTTTTTGCTATTGTGAATAATGCTGCTATGAACATTGATACACAAGTATCTGAGTCCCTGCTTTAAATTCTTTTGGGTATATACCTAGAAGTGGGATGCCATGCCATTTGGTAGTTCTATGTTTAATGTTTTGAGGATCCACCAAATTGTTGCCCACAGCAGCTGCAACATTTTACATTTCCACCAGTAATGAATTGTTGTTCCTATTTCTCCACATCCTAGCCAGCACTTGGTTCTTTTTTTTTTTTTTTCCAAGAATAGCCATTCTAGTATGTATGAGGTAGTATCTCATTCTGGTTTTGATTTGCATGTCCCTAATGACTAATGATGTTGAGTATCTTTTCATGTATGTACTGACTGTTAGTATATTTTCTTTGGAGAAATGTCTATTCAAGTCATTTGCCCAGTCTTAAATTGGTTGTTTGTATCTTTGTTGTTGAGTTGTAGGAGTTCTTTATATATTCTGATATTAGTCCCTTATCAGATATATGGTTTCCAAATATTTTCTCTCATTCTGTTTGTTGCCTTTTCACTTTCTTGATAATATCCTTAGATGAACAAAAGATTTTAATTTGATGAAGTCCAATTTATCCATTTTTTCTTTTGTTTCTTGTACTTTCAGTGTAAAGTCTAAGAATCCATTACCTAATACAAGGTCCTTAATATATTTTCCTATGTTTTCTTCTAAGAGTTTTATTGTTTTAGCTATTATTTTTAGGTTGTTGATCCATTTGAAGTAAATTTTTATATGTGGTATGAGGTACAGGTCCACTTTCATTCTTTTACATGTGGATTTCCAGTTTCCCAGCACCATTTCTTGAAGAGACTATTGTTTTCCCATTGAGAGGATTTGGCTCCCTTGTCAAAAATCATTTGTCCATAGGTGTGTGGGATTATTTCTGTGTTTCAATTCAATTCCATTTGTCTGTATATTTGTTCTTGTGCCAGTACCATGCTGTTCTTATTACTATAGTTTTGTAATAAGTTTTGAAATTAGGAAGTGTGAGTTCTCCAACTTTTTTTTTTCTTGTTCAAGATGATTTTGGCTATTCTAGGGCCCTTGTCTTTCTGTATGAATTCGATGCTTAGCTTTTCCACTTCTGCTAAAAAAGGCTGGTGGAATTTTGATTGGGATTTTGATAAATCTGTAGATTGATTTGGATAATATTGATATCTTGATGATATTAAGTTTTCCAGTTAACAAGCATAGAATGAATATCTTTCCATTTGTTTAAGCCTTCTTTAATATCTTTCAGTAATTATTTATAGTTTTCTCTGTAGAAGCCCTTTTCATCCTTAGTTAAATTTATTTCTAGATATTTTATTCTTCTAATTGTTTTTGTAAATGAAATTGTTTTCTTGATTTCCTTTTCAGATTGTCCATTGCTGATGTATAAAATATTCCTTTTTCTTATAGTAAAACTCTAATCATATGTTTAGTGCTTTCTAAGTTCTGTGAGTGGTTCTAGTGAATTATTACACCTGAGAGGGGGTGGAAAGGAAACCCCTGGATTTGAAGCCATTTGGTCAAAAGTGTGGATGTCCTGGGAAACCCTGAACTTGTGGCTGGTATCTGAAGTGAGGGTAGTATTACGGGAACTGTGCCCTGAACGTGTGCAGCCTGACCAATTCTGGTAAAGTCAGAGTTGCATTGCTGTTGGTATCAGAAGTTATTGCAGCAGGAAAGGTGGGCTGTATACTCTAAGAGAGCCAAGGGAACGTCTTGGAGAATATAAAGTTAATGTGTCTTTGCCCTGAATTTTATTCTGCTTCCTTTCCAAGACCCTCAGGTCTCTTTGTGGTAGGAATGATGAAAACATTTAACATATGTTGGCTGCTTTTTTGTGGTCCCTAAACCACAGTACTTACCTAAATATTGTGGGTATGGAAGCAGGGGTGGAGGAGGAACAGAGAGAGGATTATAAAAGCATATTCAGTGGTAAAACAAAACAAAGCAAAACAGAACAAAACCTCCTAATTTAACTAGCAGACATAAATTTAGTGATTCTACCAAGGTCGATATGACCACTGAAAAATGCAGCAAGGCATGCTTGTGATCTGACTATATTTTCATTGGAGACAGTCCAAACATACAACAACCCAAAAAGTACTTGAAAGGTAACCACATGCCTTCAAAGCAGTTGGGGCAAAACAAGTAGCAATGTTCAATTTAGTTCTTCAGTTCTTCATTTTAGCCCTTAGCTGGGCTGCTTGAGGTCTGTCCCACGCATGTAATTCTGTCCCATGCATGTAGTTCAGGTGTCAACCACAGATATAGGCAGAGTTTAAATACAAAACTGGGGCTCTCCTATGTTGTCTCATTTCTTCCCAGGATTCCCCCCTAACTTTACAGTAGCTGAAATTGCCCATTACCCTGTTTTCTGGTTTGTCAAGCTAGTCAGACGTTGATTTTCTATTTTAATTTTGGCTTACCCATGCCAACTACGATCTGCCTCAGTTCTTGGAAAAATAGAAAACTCATCCTGTTGGTCCCTTCTTCCAAATGTTGACTCCCTTCCAGTTTCTCCTGCTTTATTCCCTCTCAGTGCCTTCAGGTAGTTGCTTTTTATATTTTTCCAAGTTCATCTGTGGGAAGCTTAGTTCAATAGAAACTACCCAGCATGCCCCTTATCCAGGTTTGATTTCTCAGCTCATCACCATCTCTCCCTTGCATCCACTTTAAACTTCTTTGCCCCTCTCTCTTACCTCATCATTCTCACCTGGTAATGCCCCAATTTTGGTTTAATCCAAATTTCCTCCTAGTCTGAAACTTCATTCATGCAGCTGAATTTGGCTTGATAAAAATGCAAACCCAGAAACTCTTGCATTGTTGGTAGGTATGTAAAATGTTATAGCCACTGTGGAAAGCAATATGGCAGTTCCTCAAAATGTTAAATATAGAATTACCATATGGCCTGTCAATTCCACTCCTAGGTGTGTACCCAAAGAAATTGACAACAGGGACTCAGATACTTGTATCCCCATGTTCATAGCAGCATTATTCACAGGAACCAAAAGGTGGGAAAAACTCAAGTGTCTATTGGCAGATGAATGGATAAACAAAATGTGGTACACACACACACACACAATGAGATATTATTTTTTCATGAAAAGGAATGAATTTTTGATACATGCTGCAAAATGAATGGACCTTTAAAATATTATACTGAGTGAAATAAGCTAGACACAGAAGGAAAATATTGTATAATTCCACCCGTGAAATATCTAGAAATAGCAAATTCATAGACACAGAAAGTAAATTAGAGGTTGCCAAGGGCTGGGGGGAGAGGGAGAGGGAGAGTTGTTGCTTGGTGGATACAGAGTGTTAGTAAATTTTTAAAATTTTGGATTAAAAAAATGCAATCCCATGCTGATTGGTCTCTTCTTAAATGTATGCTCTTACCAGAACTGGTATTCTTCCTTGGTTAATTCTCTTGTTCTCCTAATTAACTGTCTCACACCTTCTCCCTTATCTAGCTTCAATGCCCATTTGCCATGCTCAGCTTGCAAATCAGAAGAGAGTATCTACATGTTTTCTACCGCTATTGTCTACCAGCTGCTTGCTTCTATACCGACATTCGCCTTCCTTCCTGTTATATATGATGACCTGTCTGTGCTTCGCTTTAGCACTGGATCCCATCATCACTTCCCTAGAAAGTTCACTATGACAATTGTCCTCTTCCTCCTGTATTATCCATGTTTTCCTCTATACTTCATTATTTCTATCAGTATACAAACATGCTATAATATTACCCAACTTAAAGAAAAACCTACCTGGACCCCACCTTATCCTCCAGGTATTACCCCAGTAATCTTCTGACCTTTGTAACAAACCAAAGGAATAGTTTATTCTGTATGTTGCCACTTCTTCACTTCCCATTCTTTCCCTTTTTTAAAAAAATTATTAGGTAATACATTTATATAATTCATAATTAAAAAGATATAAAAGGATGCATACACAATGTCCTTGTTCCCTAACTAACTAGTTTTTCAACCAAGAGGCAACATATGTTAGCAGTTGGTTGTATATATGCAAGCACATACAAACAGATATACAGTCTTTCCTTTATTATTTTTTCATAATGTTAATATACTATAAATTCCATTTTGCATCTGTTGTTTCCCCCAGTTAACAATGTATCTTGGAGATTATTCTATATCATTAAATAGTTCTATATCTATTATACATAGTAACATTATTTACTATAGTTTATCTGACTAGTTCCCTGTTGCTACTACAATATGATATAACAAATTATCTTGTTTATATGCTATTTTGCAGGGTAAATTCCAAGTTGAATTGCAAGTTCAAAAGATATGTGCATTTGAATTTTGTAGATTTTTCCAAATGCTCTCCAAATAGGATATGCCAATTAACAATTAACTATCAAGACCATTTACACACCTCATTCACTTTCTTCACTTGACTTCTGGCCCACTAACTCTCACTGATTGGTCCTTCTTAGTTTGTTTTGCTAGATCCATCTCCATTTCCTTACCTATATATGATGGATGGCTTACTACCTTGAATTTATCTATCTACAATCATTCCTTAAGTGGTCTCATCCAGTTCTGTGGTTTACATACTATCTAAATACTGATGATTCTTAAATGTAATGTATCTATCCCTGACTTCTTACCTCAATGCCAGACTCAAATCTCCAACCTCATACTTGACATCTCCTCTTGGATGTCTAATCAGTGTCTCAAACTTAAAGGAATGTTGATGCCCCCTGTCTCAATAAGCATCTCCTCCAACATCCTCCTTCTCAACAAATGGCAGCTTCAGTCACCCACTAACTCAGGACAAAATCCTTAGAATTTTAGGATTAGACTCCTCTCTCTTTCTTTCCATATCCACCAGCAAATTCTCTTGACTGTATTTCACAAACCATCATTTCTTACTACCTTCACTGAGACAAAGCCACCACCATCCCTCAACTGAACTATTACAGCAGCCTTCTAACTATCGTCTTAGCTTTCATTCTTGTGTTCTCTACAGTTTGCTCTCTACCCAACAGCTAGGGTAATCTTCTAAAAAATGTTAGATTTTTTAAAAATCTAAATTAGATTACATCACTTCACTGGTTTAAACCATGGTGAAGCTAGTTCATCAAACTATAGTTCTACCTACCCTTATATCTCTTTGGTCTTATTTCCTAGCACTTTCTCCCAAGTTCACTGTACTCTAATAACACCCCAAGCTCCTTCCTTTGTATTTGTGGTTCCTTCTGCTTTTTCCACAGCCCTTTTAAATAGCTAACAATATTTTTTCTTTGTACCTTTGTATTTTGTATTTTCTCCATGAGAATGTAAGCCCTTGTGGGTAGGTATATTGTCTGTCTTGTTTACTGCTATATCCCCTGTACCTAGAACATTGCCTGGAATGGAATAGATGCACAAAACAAATGTGTTTATTGAATAGACATGTGCCCCCTCTTAATCTTTCTGTGCTGTTTTACACCTCTCCTGATCTCTACAGCGAGCTCTTGCTTGTTATTTTCTTATGGGCAAGGACAGTATCTTATATTTATCATTATCTCTTTCAGTATGAAACACAAGGCTCTGCACTTGTTCCATCTGTTGAACAAAGGATGAAATAGGGATTTGGAGAAATAAAGAGGTGTCAGAAGGATAAAAACCCATTTCTTTTAGCCTCACAGTCTGATGATATATTCCAAGAATGTTTGAAGTTATAATTAACCTGATTATCATTCTGGAAACTAAAAAGCCATTCAGAAAAAGAATAATTATATGATTTCCTGAAGCCCAAGTGCCAGCTTGGTAGCACTTCTTCTCTGAGGATCAGTGCAAGCAGTGCATGGCATTGGGACCACTCAGTGAGATCATCAGATCCCTTTCTACCCTCAGTGCTCCTGGGAACACTTCCTTCCCAAAACAGGTTGACCAGCATCATATTTCTCTGACAGGAAGCATCTCTAACCAGCTAGTTCTGAGCATAGGAAGCAGAAGATCCTCATCCCTATTATTTCATAAGCATCCAGGCTAGAGCATCCACTTCTACTTTCATCTGCCCTTATGTTTCCATGCCCACCAAACCTCTCCCTACAATTATCCATAAAGTATAGCTGGATCTAGTATGCTGTATTCAGGGAGAGAGAAACTAAAGCTTCTGTGTAGATTATTTTGGAAGATGAAAATTTCCTAAATTCTACTTCTTAAAATGTATGCTTGCATACTTGGGTATATACATTTTAGGTAATTAACAGCATTCTATGAAGAAGATAGATTTAACCATCTCTGTTGTCTTTCTGCCTCTAATGGCAGATGAAGTCAAGTCTTGCCTCTGTGAGTGCTCAACATATGAACTCATAGATGTAAACTGAAGAATGAGTGCCAGAAGTGTCAAAGTAAACTGGGAGGAAGCAGGTAGGGGCACAGAAGTCAATGGTTAATTAAGGTAGCATAATGTTAAGAAGGATTTTGGAGATGTGACATGTGAACAGGTAAAACAAAGCCATAATGAAACACTTCCTTCCTTGATAACATGAAATCCATTACCTTTCTAAGGTTCAGAGAGGGAAGGCCTGACCAAGTAGTCTTGACCCCTGTCCCAAATGGCCAATCTGAGCCATGGGTATTGTGGGGAGGCACAGCCTTCCATGTGGCTATTGTGGAGGGCAGAGGAAAAAGCAACTTTCTGTTAGATCAGCTTTCCTTCTCCTAAAAGCAACAAGTTCTAAGACATTCAATTGGTAGAGGTTTTTTTATACTAAAAATGAAGGATTCAGGAGAGAAATGCAAGGCTGGAAGTGAAAAAAAAAGGAGTTAAAAAAAAAAACCACTTAGCAGACCATTTCACTTAGACCATGTCAGAGGTTGTACCAAATAATAATGTTTCTCAAGCACAGACTTATCGAGTTGAATAAATAAATCTGTATCTTCTGTATTTGCCAAGTTATTTGGCCTCCTGAGACCTTCCCTTTTGAGGAATTGCATTGATTTGAGGAACTACATATGGTCCCATGCACATGGTTAACTGTTCCGGTTTGCTAAATCTGCTGTTTGTGCAAAATACCAGGGTCAAGACTACTGGTCAGGCCTTCCCTCTCTGAACCTTAGAAAGATGGTAATGTATTTCATGTTATGAAGGAAGGGGATTATTAGTTCACAAATGTCCATAAAAGTGTCCAAACTAAGGTGTCAACAAGAGGATACCTTCACTGAAGAAAGGCCGATGGCCTCTGGAACACCTCTGTCAGCTGGGAGGGCATGTGGCTGGAGGTCTGCTTGTCCTTTGCTCCTGGTTACATCTCAAAATGGCTTTCTCCAAAATGTCTCTAGTTTTCTGTCTCTCTTAGCTTCTTTCAGCTCTCTACTTGGTTCTCCTGGGGTGTTTTCTCTCTAAGCATCTGGGAGTCCTCTCTTAGCTTCTCTGGGGCAAATTCTGGGCTTCATCTCTTAACTCCTGTGCATCTTTGCTTGTTCTCCCAGGGCAAATCTAGGTTACGTATCTTAGCTTCTCTCCAAAATGTCTCTCTCAGCTTCTCTGAGCTTGTCCTCTCCGTGAGCTCTCTTAAAGTACTTCAGTGAACTAATCACTGGATGGGTGCAGTCACACCTCCATGGAAATGATCTAATCAAAAGGTCTCACCTGTAGTTGGGTGGTTCACATCTCCATGACCTATAGTTGGGTGGGTCACATCTCCATGAAAACAACCTAATCAAATGTCCCACCATAATCAACAGACTAATAAGTCTGCCCCCACAAGATTGCATTAAAGAACATGGCTTTTGTGCGGACATAATAGATTCAAACCAGCACAGTTACTAAAAGAGTAGCCTTTTTTTTTTTTTTTTTTTAAATAACTTGACCCTGTGCCCTTGGTCCTAGAATTGCCATTAAGAAAGCAATAAGTTATGAGACCATGTATCCCCACCCCCCAAAATAGAGAGTGAAATAAGACAGATACATTATTATCCCGTTTTCAGATGATGAAATGGAGGTTTTCAGAGGTTAAGGAAGTTTTTCTGAGGCACGTGGCTAGTAGGGATAGAGCCAAGAATTCTGATCCAGGTTTGTTTCCTTCTAAAATCAATCCTGGCAAGCAGAAAGAGCTCAATAAATGAAGGCAATCATTAACATAAGACTACAATGATAAGACTGAACAGACTGTATCAGGATTCAATTAGCAGGTTGGGGAGTTTGGACTTTAAATTATGGAGAATGGGGAGAGCTGCAGGGGTTTTGAGGTGGGAAGTGAAATGTGTCAAGATGTCCTTTAGAAAGATAACTCTGACAGAGACCAGAGGGCTTCTGATGGTGCCCCCTACCCTTGGATCCATTGTCACTCCTGCTCTTGAGTTCCATGAGCCAACCCATTGTATTAATAAATTCCTCACTTTACATAAACTAGCTGAAGTTGCATTTCTGTCACTAGCAACTGAGAAAGTCATCCTGATGAATAATAATCTCAGTTTGCAGATGATGAAGCTTACCATCAGGATATTCAATGGAGCACAGTTTTCTGGTGTCAAGACCAGCACTAGAATGCCACGTCTCTGCACTCTAGTCTTAAAACCTCCCTACGCTCGGATTTTAGTCCTTTAACTTTTTCACTGCACTATTAGTGTGTGATTGAAAGTGATTTTATGTAAATTAAACCCATGCTAATTGATATGGATGTGGAAAACCATTTGTAAGATGACAGATGCATTTATTAAATGTATCTAGCATAGGAGCATCCCATACTCCAGACTCGGCCTTGAACAAGGTCTCAGAACTCTACAATCTAATGATTTAGAGTTAGAGACCAGCATGTGTACATAAATCCTGAGAAACATGGTATCATGTGTTCATCCATAAGTCCACTGCCACCAAAGTGGAGAAAAGACAGAATCAAACATACATAATACTTAATTTGAATGCTTCAGACCTAGCTTTGTGAGAAATGGATGGCTTGAATTTAAAAATTTCTTCCTCCATTATAAAGGGTTTTAACAATTTTTGAACTGGATTTTCTCCCTCAAAGGAAAAAGAAAAAGCTGGTTATTCTTGCCACTGACTTTGGAGTCATCTTAAACTCTTACCTACCCATGGCCACCTTAACCCCTACCCCCACGCCACTTCCAGCTAGATTCTGGATCGTGTGAGTCCGGGATACTCACATCCATTTTTCGTCTCTAATATGATGCCTCATTTCCACCCACCTCTACAATTTTAGTAGCCTCTTAACTCATTCCACTGTTGCCATTCTTTCCCACTAACTGATTATGTTGCTCCCCCACTGCTTATATCAGCTTCCAGCTTCTAAGCGTGGCATTCAAGGCAAACTGATAGCTGCACTAACACATGCTACCCTTAATCCCCTAATTACCACTCAGACTCGGTTAATCAGGTTGTTAATGCTCAACAGATATCAGTTGTTGTTATCAGGGATCAGATTATCCTGCACGTTTCTGTTCCCCATGTGTAAATGTGACCCCATCATGCACAAAATCTTCCTTGATTCTACCCCCTTCCCACACTGGTGATGATTCTCTCCCCCAAATATCCAGAGGTTTTGGTATGACTTGAAGGACTTTCCACAATGTTCTGTGTATTACAGTCATATTTGTACATGTCCTAACTTTCATTCCAGTAGTTGAACCCCTTAACAGAAAATTTTCTTATTCTTTTCTGTATTTCGACCTTGCACATAAATGTTTGTTGGCATTCAATTTGGGATGAAGTGACTGACAGTGAATTCACCAACAACTTTTATGTAAGCCAAACTGAATCTTTTAAAAAGGCAGCACTTCACTGAATTGGAAAAAAAAAAAAAAAAAAAGCAAAACTCAACACATATAAAAATGGCTATAAATACACATGAGTTCAATGATACTAGTTTTCTTGACGCTGCTATTATTTCCTGGTTGGAAACATGATCTTTCCTGCTGCTCTCTTAAGAGATCACCAAGGTCTTTGAACTTACAAAAAAATTCAGAAAACGCGTTCTTAGATCTAATTATTCATTTTGTTTCATTTATTATGAAAGCTGGAGACTTTTACAAATGCTTTAATGGGTGACATTTAAAAATTCTCAGTATGAGACACATTTGGGTGTTGTCTGTCTCTACTGACTTGTTAAGCTTCACCTTGGAAGACATAGCACTGCTTTTAATATTAGCATAAATGAAATTTTTGCAACAGGTATATGAAATTATAAAACATCAGAATTATTTTAGGCATAGCCAAAAGCTCCTAACTTACATAATTACAATTTATATTTCCTCATAATTTACATTTTCCTCTAGAGTGAATGCATTTATTTTAAATTCAGTGTTATTGAGATATATTCACATACCATACAAGCATCCACAGTGTACAATCAGTTGTTCACAGTACCATCATATAGCTGTGCATTCATCACCACAATCAATTTTTGAACATTTCATTACTCAAAAAATACATAAAAATAAGAATAAAAATACAAGTCAGAAAGAACACCCAAATCATCCCATCCCCCCATCCCCCCTATGATTCACTTAATTTTTGTCCCCATTTTTCTGCTCATCTGTCCATACACTGGATGAAGGGAATGTGAACTACAAGGTTTTAACAATCACATAGTCTCACCATGTAAGCTACATAGTTATACAACCATCTTCAAGAATCAGGGCTGCTGGGTTACAGTTCAACAGTTTCAAGTATTTCCTTCTAGCTATTCCAATACACTAAAAACTAAAATGGGATATCTATATTATGCAAAAGGATAATCTCCAGAATGACCTCTCAACTCTATATGAAATCTCTCAGCCACTGAAATTTTTTTTGTTTCGTTTCTCTTCCTCCTTTTGGTCAAGAAGGATTTCTCAATCCCATGATGCTGGGTCCAGGTTCATCCACAGGAGTCATGTCCCACATTGCCAGGGAGATTTACACCCCTGGGAGTCATATCCCATGTGGGGGGAGGGCAGCAAGCCCACCTGCCAATTGGTTTAGAGAGAAAAGCCACATTTTAGCAACAAAAGAGGCCCTCTGGGAGTGACTCAGGCACAATTATAAGTAGGCTTAGCCTCTCCTTTGCAGTAACAAGCTTCCTAAGGGCAAGCCCCAAGATTGGGGGATAGGCCTTCTAAATTGGTAGTCCCCAATGCTTGTGAGAATATCAGAATTTCCCCAGGTGAGGAAGTTCAATATCTCCACATTTTCCCCCAGTCCCTTAAGGGGGTTTTGCAAATACTTTTTGATTCTTTGCCTAAATTACTTTGGGATGTATTGGGGCTTCACTCTAACCTGTACAAACCAACCAGATCTCATTCTCTATACAAAGTTCCACGTAATTATGCTATTTGAATAAACTGACCATACAAGTTAAGTTATATAGTGTGCTCCAGAAAATATAGATTTTTGCACCAAATAAACATCTCTTCCTTGGTTTCACAAAGAAGTTGAAGTGTAAAACACAGTCAATATCATCCTTTACCTTAGTCCTTACCAAGTCCATTTGTTAATATCTCTAATTGAAGTCTGATATCTTTTTTCAGACTCCTTAACATTTGCTATATGGAGGTACTCCTGACTGTCATAGACACTGGATTCTGCCTCTGAGTCTCAGGTGTCACACAGATACCTGAAGTTCCAGGGACTGACCAGGTTATACACAATGAGCACAATGAGTTCAGCATCTCAGAATTTAGAAATAACCATTACAACTCAGGAATAGATGGAACTTCTGTAAGAGCTTACAATCTAGGAATGTTTAGAATAAGCCTTCCCCTGATAACCCATGCTCTCAGACTCAATTCTTAGAGTTTTCACATTATAGTTAGTCCATATTAGTGAAGCATTATAATGCTTTTCTTTCTGTTTCTTGTTTATTTAACAAAACATAAGGTCCTCAATGTCCATTCACTTCACAACTTCACTCCTTGTAGCAGCTCAATATTCCATTGTATGTATGAACCACAGTTTGCCATTCTATTCATCAGTCAATGTGCCCTTAGGCCACTCCCATTCTCTGCAAATTGTGAATACTGACACCATAAACCCCACTGCGCAAATGTCCATTTGTTTCCCTCTTTTCAGCTCTTCCACGTATATACCCAATAATCGAGTTGCAGGACCATATGGCAACCCCATGCTTAGCTTCCTGTGGAACCACCACACTGCCCTCCAGATTAGCTGCACCATTCTACTTCCCCACCAACAGTGATTAGGTACATCACTTTCTCCACATTTTCTCCAGTACTTGTATCCCTCTGTTTATTTTTTAGACAGTTTTATTCACACACCATACATTCCATCCTAAGTAAATAATCAATGGTTCCTGTATAATCACAGCTATGCATTCACCACCACTGTCTATGTAAGAACATTTCCATTTCTTCCACAAAGAAAGAGGAAGAGGAAAAAAAAGAAAAAGAAAGAAAAAAATTTACAAAAAAAGAAAAAATAAAATTAAAATAAAAAAATACGAGCAGTGTGAAGAGGCGAGAGTGACCCCTGGAAGAACAAAGACGGCGCATCGCTGCATCCCCCATCCACTGCCCTACATCCCACCGCCGTTGCCACCACGCCCAAGAGAAAGGCTGAAGGAAATGCTAAAGGGGATAAAGTCAAGGTAAAAGATGAACCACAGAGAAGATCTGCAAGGTTATCTGCTAAACCTGCTTCTCCAAAGCCAGATCCCAAGCTTACAAAGGCCCCTGCAAAGAAGGGAGAGAAGGTACCCAAAGGGAAAAACAGGAAAGTTGATACTGGCAAGGATGGGAATAAACCTGCAGAAAATGGAGATGCCAAAACAGAACAGGCACAGAAAGCCGAGCTGGAGATGCCAAGTGAAGTGTATGCATTTTTGGTAACTGTGTACTTCTGGTGACTGTACAGTTTGAAATACTACTTTTTATCAAGTTTTAGAAAAACGTAGAATTTTGTTTTACTTTTTTTTTTAAGCTATGTTGTTAGCACACAGAACACTTCATTCTTGCTTTTTTGGGAAGGGGCAAATGTCACTAGCAGAATGTCTCTGAAGCTGGACTTCTTTCCCTTCAAATTTTGAGAGACTTCCTCTTTACTCCCAGGAGATGAGATTCCCTGATGTTGACACACATTAGCCACCTTGGCACAAATGTCTTGTGGTGTGGAAAAACTAAAATTCATTTTTATGTCTTCATGTCCTCTTCTCCCTCTCAGCCTTCAGCATAGACTTGAATCCCTTAAACCTGTTGCGGGGGGGGGGGGTCTTACCCCCCAAAATTGGTTACCAGAATGTCAGGCAACTTGGACCTTCCAGTGATGCCCCTGAGACAGCATCTTGCAAAAGAGCTTGAGTCCTTGTTTAGGCTGTGGATCATCAAACTGATAATTCTGCAGTTTTCATTTCCTTTCCTGAAAGTCAGGGTTGGCTCATGAAAAGTTGTCAAACAACATGCTAAATGTGAAATGTCAACCCTTGCACTAAACTTTCCCTATACAGAACATCAAATGAAGACTTCATTGTTTTTTTGTTTTTTTTTTTTTAGCTACAGTCTCTAGTTTATGTTGATTGCATCCCTTCCCCAATGCTTCCCCATTTTTAACACCTTGCAAGGTTGACATTTGCTTGTTCTCCCTCATAAAAGAACATATTTGTACATTTTATCACAATTGTTGAATACTCTAGATTTCACCAAGTTACACAGTCCCAGTCTTTATCTTTCCTCCTTTCTTCTGGTGTCTCACATGCTCCCCATCTTCCTCTCTCGACTGTATTCATAGTTATCTTTGTTCAGTGTACTTACATTGTTGTGCTACCATCTCCCAGAATTGTGTTCCAAACCACGCACTCCTGTCTTCTATCACTCTGTAGTGCTCCCTTTAGTATTTCCTGTAGGGCGGGTGTCTTGTTCACAAAGTCTCTCATTGTCTGTTTGTTAGAAAATATTTTGAGCTCCCCCTCATATTTGAAGGACAGCTTTGCTGGATATAGGATTCTTGGTTGGTGGTTTTTCTCTTTCAGTATCTTAAATATGTCACACCACTTCCTTCTTGCCTCCATGGTTTCTGCTGAGAAATCCGCACATAGTCTTATTAAGCTTCCTTTGTATGTAATGGATCGCTTTTCTCTTGCTGCTTTCAGGATTCTCTTTGTCTTTGACATTTGATATTCTGATTATTAAGTGTCTTGGCGTAGGCCTATTCAGATCTCTTCTGTTTGGAGTACGCTGCGCTTCTTGGATCTGTAATTTTATGTCTTTCATAAGAGATGGGAAATATTCATTAATTATTTCCTCTATTATTGCTTCTTCCCCTTTTCCCTTCTCTTCTCCTTCTGGGACACCAACGATACATACATTACTGTACTTTGTTTCATCCTTGAGTTCCCAGAGACGTTGTTCATATTTTTTCATTCTTTTCTCCATCTGCTCCTTTGCATGTAGGCTTTCAGGTGTTTTGTTCTCCAGTTCCTGAGTGTTTTCTTCTGCCTCTTGAGATCTGCTGTTGTATGTTTCCATTGTGTCTTTCATCTCTTGTGTTGTGCCTTTCATTTCCATAGATTCTACTAGTTGTTTTTTTGAACTTCCAATTTCTGCCTTATATATGCCCAGTGTTTTCTTTACAGCCTCTATCTCTTTTGCAATGTCTTCTCTAAACTTTTTGAATTGATTTAGCATTAGTTGTTTAAATTCCTTTATCTCAGTTGAAGTGTACGTTTGTTCCTTTGACTGGGCCGTAACTTTGTTTTTCTTAGTGTAGGCTGTAATTTTCTGTTGTCTAGGCATGGTTTCCTTGGTTATCCAAATCAGGTTTTCCCAGACCAGAAGAGGCTCAGGTCCCAGAGGGAAGAAATATTCAGTATCTGGTTTCCTTGAGGGTGTGTCTTAGAATATTGCTCCACCCTGTGATGCCTCAGGTCATTGTGCTTTTCTGCCCAGCAGGTGATGCCTGTTAGCCTGTAATTCTTGACTGGTGTGAGGAGATATGGCTGTGTTCCCCCAGGCTCTGGGGTCTGGTTCTGAATGGAAAGGGCCCCACCCCTTTCCTCTTAGAGAAGATAGACCCACTAGGGGGAGGTCATTAGCATTTCATTGGTCTCTCTCTCTGCTTGCGCTGTCTCTACCTTCTCTGAGTCACAGCCCTGGAAACTGAAAATGACTGGGGCTTTCTCCAATGAGCCAAAAAAGAAACAGATAGTCCACTTCAGACCTAGTCCAAGGCGCCCCTCTGGCTCTCCAAGGTCAGTCGTCGCCCAAAGCCTCTGTGTGTTTTTTGGGGATTCGTACCTGTAGTGAGCAGTTCACACTCACTACTTAAAACCCCAGTTGGAGCTCAGCTGAGCTCTATTCACTTGCTGGGAGAAGGCTTCTCTCTGGCACCACGAGGCTTTGCAGCTTCGGCTATGGGGGAGGGGGTCTCACGACTTGGATCCGCAGGTTTTACTTACAGATTTTATGCTGTGATCTTGGACATTCCTCCCAATTCAGGTTGGTGTATGATGAATGGACAGTCTTGTTTGTCCCCCCCGCAGTTATTCTGATTATTTGCTAGTTGTTTCTGGTTTTTTGTAGTTGTTCCAGGGGGACTACTTAGCTTCCACTCCTCTCTATGCCGCCATCTTGCCCCTCCCTCTAAAATGCAATCTTAACTGCTTTTCTTTTTGGTGTAAAAGATAAACTAATTTATAAACCATAGCAACATTTAATAAAATCTTTCCTGAAAAGTGATGCAGGGATAGGGCAGGTTACAGGCACAGCTTTTTATTTGAGGCTCAAACAATGCCATCAGAACTCTGACTTCCTCAGGGCCTCTCCTATGCTGTCCTGTCTTTATTTTTCTTCATTGGGTTTTATAGTGGCTTTCTGATTTTGGTAGTTCATTGAAGAAGGGAGTTTGAAAGTTGTTGTAGACTGTTACTGATTGTCTGTCCATGTTCTACCTGAAATACCATGACTGTTTATGAAAAGTATCTTTAATAAAGCTGGATACAGTTTGACTTGGGAAAAAAAGACAATAAAAGAGTCATACAGGAGGAGAACCTAAGATGGCAGATAGGAGAGACAGGGCAAAAAAACACCTCTGTGAAAAATATTAGATAGAGGCCAGAAAGTGACCCAGAACACCAGTTCCAGAGATGCACTAGCTGGACAAGCTCTGCTAAATCCACAGGGACCGTGTACTTGGTGAATCTGGGAGTCTGCATTCTGAAATGAGTGAGTGAGCCTGCTGAATGTCTGGCAGCCATGATGCGGTGTGGGGAAACCGTGAGTTGGTGTTTGGAGGTGGACTAGTTCTTTTTTAAAAAAAACCCAAAAGTGGCTGCAGATACGGCAGTGAGAACCACACAGTGAAACATGGCAGGAAAGGGCTGTGTGACGCCTCAATATCTCACATGGAAGATAGCCTTTCACACACCCACTGCTAGTTGTCTTGGAACAGGAGGGCAGAGGTTAGCCAAAAGGGGAAAAAAACCATGCCCCTTTCAGCCATCTTCCTGGTGGGCTGGAAACGCTCCTGCCTGGTGCTGGAGCCACAGCCCAGAGCCATGCCAAGGGACCCAGTGTGACAGAAAGTGTTTCCAGCAACACTAAGCACATGCCACAATATCGGGCATGGGCAGTAGCCCTTCACAAACCCACAGCTAATTGTCTTGGAGCTGGGAAGGTGGTGTTGTGCGAAAAGGGGGAAATTAACATGCCCCATTCAGCCATCCTTACAGCAGGCTGGGAATGCCCCTGCATGGCCCGGCAGCCCAGGGCTTCCCTTGAGGGATGGCATGTACTTGTGATGTAGCACAGCCTTCCCTCAGCAGAGGCCCTAGAAGGGCATGGCTGGGAAGAGGAACCGACCCAGAAATCCCAGGGACCTTATGCCAATACCAAGGACTTGTGGGTCAGCGGCAGAGACAATCTGTGGCAAGACTGAAATGAAGGTTTAGACTCTTGCAACAGCCTTGAATCTCCAGGAACACCTAAGGGGTTTGATTGTTAAAGCTGCCCTCCCTCCCTAACCGGTCAGACACATGCCCCACATTCAGGGCGGACAACACCAACAACACATTCAAACTTGGTGCACCAATTGGACCCCGCAAGAACCAGACCCCCACACACCACAAAGACAAAGTTGGGGAGAACAGACTTGAGCAGAATAGGTGACTCGCAGGTGCCATCTGCTGGTTAGTTAGAGAAAGTGTACGCCAAGAAGCTGTAGATCTGACAAATTAGAGATTGGTGTCTGAATAATCCTTCATATGCTAAAAGAACCCTATCAAATAAAGCAAATGCCAAGAGGCCAAAAACAACAGAAAATTTTAAAGTTTATGAAAAAACCAGACGATATGGATAGCCCAAACCCAAACACCTGAATCAAAAGATCAGAAGAGACACAGTACTTGGAGCAATTAATCAAAGAACTAAAGACAAACAATGAGAGCATGACACAGGATATAAAGGACGTGAAGAAGAGGATGGCACAGGATATAAAGAACATGAAGAAGACCCTAGAAGAGCATAAGGAAGAAATTGCAAGAGTAATTAAAAAAAATAGATGATCTTATGGAAATAAAAGATACTGATGACCAAATTAGAAAGATTCCGGATACTCATAGTACAAGACTAGAGGAAGATGAACAATGTGTCAGTGAGCTCAAGAACCACAGAATGGAAAATGAAAGAACAAAAGAAAGAATGGGGAAAAAAATGAAAAATAGAAATGGACTTCAGGGATATGAAAGATAAAATAAAAGGTCCAAATATAAGACTCATTGGTGTCCCAGAAGGGGAAGAGAAGGGTAAAGGACTAGAAAGAGTATTCAAAGAATTTCTTGGGGAAAACATCCCAAACCTCCTACACACTATAAATACACAAAGCATAAATGTCCAGCAAACTCCAAATAAACCCACTCCAAGACATATTCTGATCAGAATGTCAAGTGCTGAAGAGAAGGAGCAAGTTCTGAAAACAGCAAAGAAAAGCAGTTCACCACATACAAAGGAAACAATATAAGATGAAGTAGTGACTACTCAGTGACCACCATGGAGGTGAGAAGGCAGTGGCATGACATTTAAAATTCTGAGTGAGAAAAATTTCCAACCAAGAATACTTTATCCAGCAAAACTCTCCTTCAAATTTGAGGGAGAGCTTAAATTTTTCACAGACAAACAAATGTTGAGAGATTCTGCTAATAAAAGACCTGCTCTACTTCAGATACTAAAGGGAGCCCTACTGACAGAGAAACAAAGAAAGGAGAGAGAGAGATAGAAAAATTCAACAGACATATATAGAACATTACATCCCAAATCACCAGGATACACATTCTTCTCTAGTGATCACAACTTTCTCCAGAATAGACCATAGGCTGGGACATAAAACAAGCCTCAATAAAATTAAAAAAATTGAAATTATTCAAATCACATTCTCTGACTACAATGGAATACAAATAGAAATCAATAACCACCAGAGACTTAGAAAATTCACAAACACCTGGAGGTTAAAAATAAGGGGGAGATGAAAACATTCCTGGATAATCAAAAGCTGTGGGACTTCATCACCAGTAGATCAGTCCTATAAGAAGTGCTAAAGGGGAGGCGGGGCAAAATGGCAGGCTGGTGAGCTGTATGTTTTAGTTACTCCTCCAGGAAAGTAGGTAGAAAGCCAGGAACTGCGTGGACTGGACACCACGGAGCAATCTGACTTTGGGGATACTGGAACTGCTGAGATCAGCGAAATCTGTAAGTTTTGGTGGCCAGGGGACCTGCACCCCTACCTGCCAGGCTCAGTCCCGTGGGAGGAGGGGCTGTCAGCGCTAGGAAGGTGAAGGGAGAACTGCAGTGACAGCCCTTATCGGAAACTCATTCTACTGATCCAAACTCCAACCATAGATAGACTGAGACCAGACACCAGAGAATCTGAGAGCAGCCAGCCCAGCAGAGAGGAGACAGGCATAGAAAAAAACAGCACAAAAAACTCCAAAATAAAAGCGGAGGATTTTTGGAGTTCTGGTGAACATAGAAAGGGGAAGGGCAGAGCTCACGCCCTGAGGCACATATGCAAATCCCAAAGAAAAGCTGATCTCTCTGCCCTGTGGACCTTTCCTTAATGGCCCTAATTGCTTTGTCTCTTAGCATTTCAATAACCCATTAGATCTCAGAGGAGGGCCCTTTTTTTTTTTAAATCCTTTTTTCTTTTTCTAAAACAATTACTTTAAGAAGCCCAATACAGAAAGCCTCAGAGACTTGCAATTTGGGCAGATCAAGACAAGAGCAGAACTAAGAGAGCTCTGAGACAACAGGCAATAATCCAGTGGCTGAGAAAATTCACTAAACACCACAACTTCCCAAGAAAAGGGGGGTGTCTGCTCACAGCCATCATCCTGATGGACAGGAAACACTCCTGCCCATCGCCAGCCCCAAAGCCCAGAGCTGCCCCAGACAACCCAGTGTGACGGAAGTGCTTCAAATAACAGGCACACACCACAAAACTGGGCGTGGACATTAGCCTTCCCTGCAACCTCAGCTGATTGTCCCAGAGTTGGGAAAGTGGAGCAGTGTGAATTAACAAAGCCCCATTCAGCCATCATTTCAGCAGACTGGGAGCCTCCCTACACAGCCCAGCAGCGCAGAACTGCCCTGGGGGGATGGCACTCACCTGTGACATAGCACAGTCATCCCTCAACAGAGGACCAGGGGGTGCACGGCCTGGAAGAGGGACCCACTCATAACTCTCAGGAGCCATACGCCAATACCAAGGACTTGTGGGTCAGTGACAGAGACAAACTGTGGCAGGACTGAACTGAAGGATTAGACTATTGCAGGAGCTTTAAAACTCCAGGATCACCAGGGAGATTTGATTGTTAGAGCCAGCCCCCCTCCCTGACCGCCCAGAAACATGCCCCATATACAGGGCAGGCAACACCAACTACACACGCAAGCTTGGTACACCAATTGGACCCCACAAGACTCGCTCCCCCACTCACCACAAAGGCAAAGCAGGTGAGAACTGGCTTGTGAAGAACAGGTGGCTCGTGGACGCCACCTGCTGGTTAGTTAGAGAAAGTGTACTCCACGAAGCTGTAGATCTGATAAATTAGAGATAAGGACTTCATTTGGTCTACAAATCCTAAAAGAACCCTATCAAGTCCAGCTAATGCCAAGAGGCCAAAAACAACAGAAAATTATAAAGCATATGAAAAAACCAGATAATATGGATAACCCAAGCCCAAGCACCCAAATCAAAAGACCAGAAGAGACACAGCACCTAGAGCAGCTACTCAAAAAACTAAAGATGAACAGTGAGACCATAGTACGGGATACAAAGGATATCAAGAAGACCCTAGAAGAGCATAAAGAAGACATTGCAAGACTAAATAAAAAAATAGATGATCTCCTGGAAATTAAAGAAACTGTTGACCAAATTAAAAAGATTCTGGACACTCATAGTACAAGACTAGAGGAAGTTGAACAACAAATCAGTGACCTGGAAGACGACAGAATGGAAAATGAAAGCATAAAAGAAAGAATGGGGAAAAAATTTGAAAAAATTGAAACGGACCTCAGGGATATGATAGATAATATAAAACGTCTGAACATAAGACTCATTGGTGTTCCAGAAGGGGAAGAAAAGGGTAAAGGTCTAGGAAGAGTATTCAAAGAAATTGTTGGGGAAAACTTCCCAAATCTTCCAAACACCATAAATACCCAAATCATACATGCCCAGCGAACTCCAAATAGAATAAATCCAAATAAACCCACTCCGAGACATATTCTAATCACACTGTCAAACACAGAAGAGAAGGAGCAAGTTCTGAAATCAGCAAGAGAAAAGCAATTCACCACATACAAAGGAAACAGCATAAGACTAAGTAGTGACTACTCAGTAGCGACCATGGAGGTGAGAAGGCAGTGGCACGATATATTTAAAATTCTGAGTGAGAAAAATTTCCAACCAAGAATAGTTTATCCAGCAAAGCTCTCCTTGAAATTTGAGGGAGAGCTTAAATTTTTCACAAACAAATGCTGAGAGAATTTGCTAACAAGAGACCTGCCCTACTGGAGATACTAAAGGGAGCCCTACAGACAGAGAAACAAAGACAGGACAGAGAGACTTGGAGAAAGGTTCAGTACTAAAGAGATTCGGTATGGGTACAATAAAGGATATTAATAGAGAGAGGGGAAAAATATATATGACAAACATAAACCAAAGGATAAGACGGCTGATTCAAGAAATGCCTTCATGGTTATAACGTTGAATGTAAATGGATTAAACTCCCCAGTTAAATATATAGATTCGCAGAATGGATCAGAAAAAATGAACCATCAATATGTTGCATACAAGAGACTCATCTTAGACACAGGGACACAAAGAAACTGAAAGTGAAAGGATGGAAAAAAATATTTCATGCAAGCTACAGCGAAAAGAAAGCAGGTGTAGCAATATTAATCTCAGATAAAATACACTTTAAATGCAGGGATGTTTTGAGACACAAAGAAGGCCACTACATACTAATAAAGGGGGCAATTGAACAAGAAGAAATAACAATCATAAATGTCTATGCACCCAATCAAGGTGCCACAAAATACATGAGAGAAACACTGGCAAAACTAAAGGAAGCAATTGATGTTTCCACAATAATTGTGGGAGACTTCAACACATCACTCTCTCCTATAGATAGATCAACCAGACAGAAGACCAATAAAGAAACTGAAAATCTAAACAATCTGATAAATGAATTAGATTTAACAGACATACACAGAACATTACATCCCAAATCACCAGGATACACATACTTTTCTAGTGCTCACGGAACTTTCTCCAGAATAGATCATATGCTGGGACATAAAACAAGCCTCAATAAATTTAAAAAGATTGAAATTATTTAAAGCACATTCTCTGACCACAATGGAATACAATTAGAAGTCAGTAACCATCAGAGACTTAGAAAATTCACAAATACCTGGAGGTTAAACAACACACTCCTAAACAATCAGTGAGTTAAAGAAGAAATAGCAAGAGAAATTGCTAAATATATAGAGATGAATGAAAATGAGAACACAACATACCAAAACCTATGGGATGCAGCAAAAGCAGTACTGAGGGGGAAATTTATAGCACTAAACACATATATTAAAAAGGAAGAAAGAGCCAAAATCAAAGAACTAATGGATCAACTGAAGAAGCTAGAAAATGAACAGCAAACCAATCCTAAACCAAGTAGAAGAAAAGAAATAACAAGGATTAAAGCAGAAATAAATGACATAGAGAACAAAAAAACAATAGAGAGGATAAATATCACCAAAAGTTGGTTTTTTGAGAAGATCAACAAGATTGCAAGCCCCTAGCTAGACTGACAAAATCAAAAAGAGAGAAGACCCATATAAACAAAATAATGAATGAAAAAGGTGACATAACTGCAGATCCTGAAGAAATTAAAAAAATTATAAGAGGATACTATAAACAACTGTATGGCAACAAACTGGATAATGTAGAGGAAATGGACAATTTCCTGGAAACATATGAACAACCTAGACTGACCAGAGAAGAAATAGAAGACCTCAATCAACCCATCACAAGCAAAGAGATCCAATCAGTCATCAAAAATCTTCCCACAAATAAATGCCCAGGGCCAGATGGCTTCACAGGAGAATTCTGCCAAACTTTCCAGAAAGAACTGACACCAGTCTTACTCAAACTCTTTCAAAACATTGAAGAAAATGGAACACTACCTAACTCATTTTATGAAGCTAACATCAATCTAATACCAAAACCAGGCAAAGATGGTACAAAAAAGGAAAACTACAGGCCAATCTCCCTAATGAATATAGATGCAAAAATCCTCAACAAAATACTTGCAAATCGAATCCAAAGGCACATTAAAAAAATCATACACCATGACCAAGTGGGGTTCATTCCAGGCATGCAAGGATGGTCGAACATAAGAAAATCAATCAATATATTACAACACATTAACAATTCGAAAGGGAAAAATCAAATGATCATCTCAATAGATGTTGAAAAAGCATTTGACAAAATCCAACATCCGTTTTTGATAAAACACTTCACAAGGTAGGAATTGAAGGAAACTTCCTCAATATGATAAAGAGCATATATGAAAAACCCACAGCCAGCATAGTACTCAATGGTGAGAGACTGAAAGCCTTCCCTCTAAGATCAGGAACAAGACAAGGATGCCCGCTGTCACCACTGTTATTCAACATCGTGCTGGAAGTGCTAGCCAGGGCAATCCTGCAAGACAAAGAAATAAATGGCATCCAAATTGGAAAAGAAGAAGTAAAACTGTCATTGTTTGCAGATGATATGATCTTATATCTGGAAAACCCTGAGAAATCGATGATACAGCTACTAGAGCTAATAAACAAATTTAGCAAAGTAGCGGGATGCAAGATTAATGCACATAAGTCAGTAATGTTTCTATATGCTAGAAATGAACAAACTGAAGAGACACTCAAGAAAAAGATACCATTTTCAATAGCAACTAAAAAAATCAAGTACCATTTTCAATAGCAACTAAAAAAATAAACTTAACCAAAAATGTAGAAGACCTATACAAAGAAAACTACACAACTCTACTAAAAGAAATAGAAGGGAACCTTAAAAGATGGAAAAATATTCCATGTTCATGGATAGGAAGGCTAAATGTCATTAAGATGTCAATTCTACCCAAACTCATCTACAGATTCAATGCAATCCCAATCAAAATTCCAACAACCTACTTTGCAGACTTGGAAAAGCTAGTTATCAAATTTATTTGGAAAGGGAAGATGCCTTGAATTGCTAAAGACACTCTTAAAAAGAAAAACGATGTGGGAGGACTGACACTCCCTGACTTTGAAGCTTATTATAAAGCCACAGTAGTCAAAACAGCATGGTACTGGCACAAAGATAGACATATAGATCAATGGAATCAAAATGAGAATTCAGAGATAGACCCCCAGATCTATGGCTGACTGATCTTTGATAAGGCCCCCAAAGTCATTGAACTGAGTCATAATGGTCTTTTCAACAAATGGGGCTGGGAGAGTTGGATATCCATATCCAAAAGAATGAAAGAGGACCCCTACCTCACACCCTACACAAAAATTAACTCAAAATGGATGAAAGATCTCAATATAAAAGAAAGTACCATAAAACTCCTAGAAGATAATGTAGGAAAACATCTTCAAGACCTTGTATTAGGCGGCCACTTCCTAGACTTTACACCCAAAGCACAAGGAACAAAAGAAAAAATAGATAAATGGGAACTCCTCAAGCTTAGAAGTTTCTGCACCTCAAAGGAATTTCTCAAAAAGGTAAAGAGGCAGCCAACTCAATGGGAAAAAATTTTTGGAAACCATGTATCTGACAAAAGACTGATATCTTGCATACATAAAGAAATCCTACAACTCAATGACAATAGTACAGACAGCCCAATTATAAAATGGGCAAAGGATATGAAAAGACAGTTCTCTGAAGAGGAAATACAAATGGCCAAGAAACACATGAAAAAATGTTCAGCTTCACTAGCTACTAGAGAGATGCAAATTAAGACCACAATGAGATACCATCTAACACCAATTAGAATGGCTGCCATTAAACAAACAGGAAACTACAAATGCTGGAGGGGATGTGGAGAAATTGGAACTCTTATTCATTGTTGGTGGAACTGTGTAATGGTTCAGCCACTCTGGAAGTCAGTCTGGCAGTTCCTTAGAAAACTAGATATAGAGTTACCATTCGATCCAGCAATTGCACTTCTCAGTATATACCTGGAAGATCGGAAAGCAGTGACACGAACAGATATCTGCACGCCAATGTTCACAGCAGCATTATTCACAATTGCCAAGAGATGGAAACAACCCAAATGTCCTTCAACAGATGAGTGGATAAATAAAATGTGGTATATACACACAATGGAATACTACACGGCAGTAAGAAGGAACGATCTTGTGAAACATATGACAACATGGATGAACCTTGAAGACACAATGCTGAGCAAAATAAGCCAGGCACAAAGAGAAATATTATATGCTACCATTAATGTGAACTTTGAAAAATGTAAAACAAATGGCTTATAATGTAGAATGTAGGGGAACTAGCAATAGAGAGCAATTAAGGAAGGGGGAACAACAATCCAAGAAGAACAGATAAGCTATTTAATGTTCTGGGGATACCCAGGAATGACTATGGTCTGTTAATTTCTGATGGATATAGTAGGAACATGTTCACAGAAATGTTGTTATATTAGGTAACTTTCTTGGGGTAAAGTAGGAACAGGTTGGAAGTTAAGCAGTTATCTTAGGTTAGTTGTCTTTTTCTTACTCCCTTGTTATGGTCTCTTTGAAATGTTCTTTTATTGTATGTTTTTTTTTTTAATTTAAAAAAAAATTTTTTTTCATACAATTGATTTAAAAAAAAAAAAAAAAAACAAGGAAAAAAAATACGTAGAGCCCCCTTGAGGAGCCTGTGGAGAATGCAGGGGTATTGGCCTGCCCCACCTTGATGGTTGCTAACATGACCACAAACATAGGGGACTGGTGGTTTGATGGGTTGAGCCCTCTACCATAGGATTTACCCTTGGGAAGACGGTTGCTGCAAAGGAGAGGCTAGGCCTTCCTATAATTGTTCCTAAGAGCCTCCTCCCAATTGCCTCTTTGTTGCTCAGATGTGACCCTCTCTCTCTAGCTAAGCCAACTTAGCTAGAAAGGTGAAATGACTGCCCTCCCCCCTACGTGGGATCAGACACCCAGGGGAGTGAATCTCCCTGGCAACGTGGAATATGACTCCAGGGGAGGAATGTAGACTTGGCATCATGGGACAGAGAACATCTTCTTGACCAAAAGGGGGATGTGAAAGGAAATGAAATAAGCTTCAGTGGCAGAGAGATTCCAAAAGGAGCTGAGAGGTCACTCTGGTGGGCACTCTTACGCACAATTTAGACAACCCTTTTTAGTTCTAAAGAATTGGGGTAGCTGGTGGTGGATACCTGAAACTATCAAAGTACAACCCAGAACCCATGAATCTTGAAGACAATTGTATGAAAATGTAGCTTATGAGGGGTGACAATGGGATTGCGAAAGCCATAAGGACCACACTCCCCTTTGTCTAGTTTATGGATGGATGAGTAGAAAAATAGGGGAAGGAAACAAACAAACAAACAGACAAAGGTACCCAGTGTTCTTTTTTACTTCAATTGCTCTTTTTCACTTTAATTATTATTCTTGTTATTTTTCGTGTGTGCTAATGAAGGTGTCAGGGATTGATTTAGGTGATGAATGTACAACTATGTAATGGTACTGTGAACAATTGAATGTAGTATTTGTTCTGTATGACTGCGTGGTATGTGAATACAGCTCAATAAAATGAAGATTAAAAAAAAGCTACTGAAATGGAAAAAAAAAAAAAAAAGAAGTGCTAAAGGGAATTCTGCAGGCTGAAAGGAAGGGACACTAAACAATTGACTGAAACTGCATGAAGAAACAAAAATTTCCAGTAAAGATCACATGGTAAATATAAATACCAATACTAGTGTTATTTTTTGATTTGTAACTCCACTATTTACTTTCTGCAGGATCTAAAATACATAAAGTGTAATGATAAATCAGTGGTTTTAGACTCAATGTAAAATATGTAATTTTTGACAAGAACTACATAAAGGTGGGGAATGGAGGAGTATAGGAACATAGTTTATATGTCCTATTGAAATTAAGTTGGTATCAAAGAAAACAAGATTGTTATAGACTTAAGATGGTAAAGTTAAGCCCCAGAGTAAACACAAAGAAAGTACCAGAGAATATGTTCATAGAGATGAAAAGTAGTGTATGGGTTACGAGAAGTGGGGGAAGGGGCAATGGGGAGTTAATAAGAAATGAGTGTAGGGTTTCTGTTCTGGGTGAAGGGAAGTTTCTAGTAATGGACGGTGGGAAGGTGATGGCATTGCAACTTTGTGAATGTGATTAATCCCACTAAATGGAATACTTGGGAGGGGTTGGAATGGGAAGATTTATGCTGTATATATGTTTCCAAAATTGAAAAAAAAGACAGTCTAAATAGATAAGGACAATTAAATGCCATAGATGATCCTGGATGAGATCTAAGAATAGAAGAGAAAAGGCTCAAAAGGACACATTTGGGACATAAGAAAAAAATGAAATATAGAATGGAAGCTTTATATCAATGTTAAATTTCTTGAACTTCTTAACTACGCTTAATGTGATTACATAAATGAATATTCTTGTTCACAGGAAATATATATGTGAATTATATTATTTGCTCAAGGATGTGTGCAACTTGCTCTCATATGTTCAGAACACAGAACAATAGATGATGGATGATAGACAGGGAGGGAGGGAGGGAAAGAAATGGTAAAGTGACAAAATATTAAAATTGGTAGATCTGGGTGTCAGTGGAGGGGGTTGGGGTATGCTGGAGTTCTGTGTATGGGGTTTGTATTGTTTTTGCAACTGTTACTGTAAGTTTGAATTTATTTCAAAATAAAAATTAAAAAAAACAACCTAAAAAAAAAAAGTCATACAACAATACCAATGCCAAGAATCCCACACCCCTCCCTTATATCCCCCTCTTATAGGCATTTAGCTTTGGTATATTGCCTTTGTTACATTAAAGGAAGCATAATACAATGTTTCTGTTAACTATAAACTCTTAGTTTGCATTGATTTTTCCCCCAATACCACCCCATTTTTAATTTCTTGCAAAGTTGACATTCATTTGTTTTCCCCCAAGTAAAAATGTATTTGTACATTTAATCACAATCACTGACCACTCTAGGTTTCACTAAGTTATACAGTCCCAGTCTTTATCTTCTATCTTTCCTTCTGGTACCCTATGTGCCTCTATCCTTCCTCTTTAAACTGTACTCAGTAATCTTGGTTCTGTTTACTTACATTATTGTGCTACCATCACCCAATGTTGCATTCCAAACCTTTCTCTCCTGTCTTCCTATCTGTCTGTAGTGCTCACTTTAGTATTTCCTGTAGAATAGGTATCTCATTCACAAACTCTCTCAGTGTCTGTCTGAAAATATTTTAAACTCTCCCTCATTTTTGAAGGACAGTTTTGCCAGATATAAAATTCTTGGTTGGCAGTTTTTCTCTTTCAGTATCTTAAATATATCATACCACTGCCTTCTTGCCTCCATGGTTTCTACTGAGAAATCCACCCATAGTCTTACCGAGCTTCCTTTTTGTGTGATGGATCACTTTTCTTTTGCTGCTTTCAGAATTCTCTCTTTGTCTTTGACATTTGATAATCTGATTATTGTGTCTTGCTGCAGATCTATTTGGATCTCTTCTGTTTGGGGTACACTGCGCTTCTTGGATCTGTAATTTTATGTCTTTCATAGGAGATGGGAAATTTTCAGTGATTATTTCTTCCATTATTGTTTCTGCCCTTTTCCCTTCTCTTCTTCTGGGACACCCATGATACATACATTCATGCACTTCATGTTGTCATTCAGTTCCCTTGTATGCTGCTCATATTTTTCCATTCTTTTCCCTATCTGTTCTTTTGTGTGTAGATTTCAGATGTCCTGTCCTCCAGTTCATGAATCTTTTCTTCTGCCTCTTCAAATCTGCTGTTGTACATCTCCATTTTGTTTTTCATCTCTTGTATTGTGACTTTCATTCTCATAATTCTGCTAATTGTTTTTTTTCAAACTTTGGAGTTCTTTCTTATGTTTGCTCACTGGCTTCTTTATATCCTTCAACTCTTTTGCCATATCTTCTCTCAACTCATTGATTTGAATTTTTAATTGATTTAGGGGATTTGTTTTATTAGTAAATAATAATCTGTATCTCAATTGAAGTGTAAGTTTGTTTCTTTGACTGGGCCATTTCTTCCTAGTGTGATTTATAATATTTTGTTGTCTAGGCATCTAGTTTTCTTAATTACCCCAATCAGATTTTCCCAGACCAGATGGGCCCAGGTCTCAGGAGGAAGCTGTAATCAGTATCAGGTTTCCCTGAGGGTGAGACTCAGCAGCTTATGAGACTTTCCTGTGAGGCCTCTAGACTCTGTGCTTTTCCTATCCTGCCCAGCAGGTGCTGTTTGTCAGCCCATAGCTCCCCACTTGTGTAAAGAAGTGTGGTCCTTTTCATTTTTAGGGGATCCTGTCCTGGCCAGGGGCCAAGTGTGTGAAGCCAAGCTTAAATTGATCCTGTTTTCTTTTTTCTTTCCAGGTTCTGGGGTCTGAGTTCTCTGAGGGAGGGCAGCCACTTGAACTGGGCCCTGCCCCCTTTTCTTATGGAAGACACACCCTTTACATAGTTATCTTTAACACCTGAATTCCTCCTTTGTCTCTCTGACTCTGTTAACTCCACCCTTGCCTGGGTCAACACTGACAATTGAAAATGCCAGTGGCTTTCTCTAATGAGCTACTTAGAATGAGAGAAAAAAAAGGAAAAAGAGACAACGCCCCTTTTCAGAGCCAGTCCCCCAGTTTTGCTGGGTGACTGGTGTTGGTACCCAGTTCTTTGTTCCCCTTTTGTTGGGACACAGTCATTTCCCAGTATTTTGAGCTCAGCTGTCCCCCAAAGTCTTTATTTATTTATTTATTTATTTATTTATTTATTTTCTGTCAGCCCCACCTCCTCTCTGTGAGGGGTGACCTCAGGGTAGTTTTCTGCTTGTTCCATGTTTATCTGTGCTTGTAGCTTGTGTTCAGTAGTCCAAATTTGTTAATTAAAACCACAATTGGAGCTTGGTTGAGTTTCTTTCTCTCATTCCAGGTAACGTGAATCTTTTTTCTGTGGGAAAGTTTCAGCTCAGCCTGTCATGCTGGTGAAGGAGGGCCACCAGCTCTGCAGTTTGAGGAGCTTCACTTACAGTTCATGCTGCGATCTCAACTGTTCCAGCCAATCCAGGCTGATGTACGATGTATGTTCAGTCATGGATGTCCCCCAACAGTTTTTCCTGACTATTTACTAGTTGCTCTAGAGTACTAACTAAATTCCACACCTGTCTATGCCACCGTCTTGCCCTGCCTCTCCACTGATTTTATGCCAATGGCCCTAGATGGCCTTCAAAACCCTTATAAACTAGTTCCTCTCTTGTCTATCTCAAGGAACACTCACTGTCAATTTTACTTTCAGTGACATAACCTAAAGAAAAATTTCTTTAGACTCCTTGAACATTCTGTACATTCAGGTGTTAGGGAAGTCATAGTCAGGTGTTAAGTGACCCTTGCCCAGATCTTGTCTAATCCATCTCACAAACACACTAAGTGGCCATCCTCTAGTCTTCTCCTACCTCCACTTCCTTCTCTATTTGTGACATTTCAGAAACTGAGGAAGATGTTAGGTCTAATGAAAAAGCCTTGCCAGATCTTGAACCCAGAGGCTGGAAACAGGAGTTCTCAGTGTCAAGGCCCATCCCTCAAGGAGGATAAAAATCACACTCAAAGAATACAGATTTGTCTCTCTTCTCTGATGTGAAGTGGTATTTGTGGAGTTGCCATCGACCAACCTTGACCCTAGCAGATTTTGGCCACCCTGGAGACCTGCTGTGATGGAATTTCTTCCCCTGTTATGTTAGAGTCTTTGTGCTGTCTAAACAATCAAGAGATTATTTGCTCTTCTGGACTCTTTACTCTGTGCAAGTAATAAAGTCATCATTTGCTGAAGGTTTCTGTTGTGCCCTCAACCTGTGTATCCATGACATGCCATTGTAGCACCTGACTTCACAACAGGATGTTTACAGGTTCCATTCTCTCCATTGTTCTTCACCACCTTATCTCCTTTGCCTAGATAACTGCAATTCATCTTTGGATTCTTAACCTAAATGTCTATTCCTTGAGAAAGATTTTCTAGCTGAATTTAGTGCTTCACAGATTTCCTTTCTTTCAGAATACTTCTCCTCATTTGTAATGATATTTTTCTGTATGAATTTATTTGAAAATATTATTTAATGTCTATTTATGTTCCCCAGTAGACTTTAAGCTGGTGTTTTTGTTTACTTGCAGAGTGCTTGGATAAGGAAGGTGTTTATTTTTTTTACTTTATTTATCAAAAAATTAAAAAAATTCAAACAAAACAAAACAAAGGAATAAGCAAAATGAATAACCGAAAATAACTACATTGCTTACAACTTGTTCCTACCATACCCAAGAAAATTTACAAACCATAATCATTCCTGAGCATTCCCACAATATTGAGATTACCCCCAATAGCTTATCTGTTCTTATTAGATTATCCATCCCCCTTCACTCATTGTGTCTATCTCTAGGTCTTCTACATTCTACAATATGAAACATTTATTTTACATTTTTCCCAGAGTTCATGTTAGTGGAAACATACAATATCTCTCTTTTTATGTCTGGCTTGTTTCATTCAGCATTATGTCTTCAAGGTTCATCCATGTTGTCATATGTTTCATAACCTCGTACCTTCTTACTGCCGTGTAGTATTCCATCATGTGTATATACCACATTTTGCTTATCCACTCATCTGTTGAAGAACATTTGGATTGTTTCCATTTTTTGGCAATTGTGAATAATGCTGCTATCAACATTGGTGTGCAAATATCATCTTTCAGATCTTCTGGGTATGTGAGATTGCTGGATCGAATGGTAACTCTTTATCTAGTTTTCTAAGGAACCGCCAGAGTGGCTGTATCATTATACATTCTCACCAGCAATGAATAAAAGTTCCAATTTCTCCACATCCTCTCCAGCATTTGTAGTTTCCTGTTTGTTTAATGGCAGCTATTCTAATTGGTGTGAGATGTTATCTCATTGTGGTCTTAATTTGCATCTCCCTAATAACTATTGAAGGTCAACATTTTTTTCATGTGTTTTTAAGCCATTTGTATTTCCTCTTCAGAGAAATGTCTTTTCATATCTTCTGCCTATTTTATAATTGGGCTGTTTGTATTATTGTCATTGAATTGTAGAATTTCTTTATAGATGCAATATCAGTCTTTTGTCAGATACATGGTTTCCAAATATTTTTTCCCATTGAGTTGGCTACCTCTTCAACTTTTTGACAAATTCCTTTGAGGTACGGAAACTTCTAAGCTTGAGGAGTTCCATTTATCTATTTTTTCCTTTGTTGCTTGTGCTTTGGGTGTAAGGTCTAAGAAGTGACCTCCTAATACAAGGTCTTGAAGTTGTTTCCCTACATTATCTTCTAGGAGTTTTATGGTACTGTTTCTTATATTGAGGTGTTTAATCCACTTTGAGTTAATTTTTGTGTAGGGTGTGAGGTAGTGGTCCTCTTTCATTCTTTTGGATATAGATATCCAGTTCTCCCAGCCCCATTTGTTGATTAGACTATGTCCCAGTTCAGTGGGTTTGGGGGCCTTATCAAAGATCAGTCAACTGTAGATCTGGGGGTCTATCTCCAAATTTTCAATTCAATTCCATTGATCGATATGTATATCTTTCTGCCAGTATCATGCTGTTTTGACTACTGTGGCTTTATAGTAAGCCTCAAAGTCAGGGAGTGTAAGTCCTCCCACTTTGTTTTTCTGTTTTAGAATGTTTTTAGCAATTGGAGGCATCTTTCCCTTCTGAATAAATTTGATAACTAGTTTTCCAAGTCTGCAAAGTAGGTTGTTGGAATTTTGATTGGAATTGCGTTGACTCTGTAGATGAGTTAGGGTAGAATTGACATCTTAATGACATTTAGCCTTCCTATCCATGAACACGGAGTATTTTTCTATCTGTTTAGGTCCCCTCTATTTCTTATAGTAAAGATATGTAATTTTCTATGTATAGGTCTCTTACATCCTTGGTTAAGTTTATTCCTAAGTACTTAATTTTTTTAGTTGCTATTGAGAATGGAATCTTTTTCTTGAGTGTCTTTTCAGTTAGGTCATTTCTAGTGTTTAGAAACATTACTGACTTATGTGCATTAATCTTGTATCTCACTGCTTTGATAAATTTGTTTATTAGCTCAAGTAGCTGTCTCGTCGATTTATCAGGATTTTCCAAATATAAGATCATATCATCTGTAAATAATGACAGTTTTCCTCCTTTTTTTCCCAGTTTGGATGCCTTTTATTTCTTTGCCTTGCCAGATTGCTCTGACTCACACTTCTAGCACAATGTTGAATAACAATAGTGACAGTGGACATCCTTGTCTTGTTTCTGGTCTTAGAGGGAAGGCTTTCAGTCCCTCGCCATTGAGTACTTGGCTGGCTGTGGGTTTTTCCTATATGCCCATTATCATATTGAGGAAATTTCCTTCAATTCCTACTTTTGAAGTGTTTTTATCAAAAATGCATGCTGGATTTTGTTGAATGATTTCCCAGCCTCTATTGAGATGATCATTTGATTTTTCCTTTTTGATTTGTTAATGTGTTGTATTACATTGACTGATTTTCTTAAGTTGAACCATTCTTTCATGACTGGAATGTACCCCACTTGGTCATGGTGTATGATTTTTTTTAATGTGTCTTTGCATTCAATTTGCCGGTATTATTTTGAGAATTTTTGCATCTATATTCATGAGGGAGATTGGCCTGTAGTTTTCCTTTTCTGTAGCATCTTTACCTGGTTTTGGTATTAGTGTAATGTTAGCTTCATAAAATGTGTTAGGTGGTGTTCCATTTTCTTCAATTTTTTGAAAGAGTTTAAGTAAAATTGGTGTCAGTTCTTTTTGGAAAGTTTGGTAGAATTCCCCTGTGAAGCCAACTGGCCCTAAGCATTTTTTTTGTGGGATGCTTTTATTTATTTATTTTATTTTATTTTTTATTTATTTATTAAGATTTATTCACACACCATACAATTATCCAAAATATACAATCAATTGATAACATTACCATCATATAGTTGTTCATTCATCACCCCAATCTATTTTTTTAACATTTTCCTTGTACCAGAAAAAGTGATAAGAATAAAAATAAATAGTGAAAAAGGAATAACCAAATCATCTCCCTGCTCCTGCCCTATGTTTTCTTTAGTTTTTTTGCCCCTATATTTCTATTCTTCCATCCATACACTGGATAAAGGGAGTGTGATCCACAAGGTTTTCAAAATCACACTGTCACCCCTTATAAGCTACATTGTCATACAATTGTCTTCAAGAATCAAGGTCACTGGGTTGGAGATTGATAGTTTCAGGTATTTACTTCTAGCTATTCCAATACATTAAAAACCTAAAAAAGTGTTATCTATATAGTGCATAAGAATGTCCACTAAAGTGACCTCTCTACTCCATTTGAAATCTCTCAGCCACTGAAGCTTTATTTTGTTTCATTTCACATCTTCCTTTTGGTCAAGATGTTCTCAATCCCACAATGCCAGGTCCAGATTCATCCCTGGGAGTCATATCCTGCATTGCCAGGGAGATTTACACCCCTAGGTGTTAGATCCCACGTAGGGGGGAGGGCAGTGAGATCACCTGCCAAGGTGGCTTAGTTAGAGAGAGAGGGCCACATCTGAGCAACAAAGAGGGATTCAGGGGGAGACTCTTAGGCACAATTATAAGCAGGCCTAGATTCTCTTTTGCAGTAACAGACTTCTTAAAGGCAAGTCCCATGATACAGGGTTTGGCACATCAACCTGCCAGTCCTCAATGTTAGTAAGAACATTAGCAACCATCCAGGTGAGGAAGCCCAAAACCTCTGCATTTCCCCAAGCTCCTCAAAGGGGCTCTGCGTACTTTTTTCATTTTTTTTTAAATTAACTTTATCAAAAAATTAAAAAAAACAGACAATATAAAACCATTTCAAACAAAACCAAAACAAAGGAATAAGAAAAAACAAATATCCTAGAATAACTACATTACTTCCAACATATTCTTATTTTACCCCAAGAAAATATACACACTATATCCTAGGAAAGGAATAAGAAAAACAGATAACCTAAGATAACTACATTTCTGTGATCTTGTTCCTACCATACTTGTGGGAAGCTTCTTGATGACTGATTGGATCTCTGCTTATGATTGGTTTGTTGATGTCTTCTACTTCTTCTCTGAACAGTCTAGGTTGTTCATGTGTTTCCAGGAAATTGTCTACTTCCTCTACATTATCTAGTTTGTTGGTGTACAGTTGCTCATAGTATCCTTTTATGATTTTTTAAATTTCTTTGGGATCCTCAGTAATGTCCCCTCTCTCATTTATTGTTTTGTTTATATGGGTCTTCTCTCTTTTTGATTTTGTCTTTCTAGCTAAGGGCTTGTCAATCTTGTTGATCGTCTTAAAGAACCAACTTTTGGTTTTATTTATTTTTTCTATTTTTTTTTCTTCTATGTCATTTATTTCTGCCTTAATCCTTGTTATTTCTTTTCTTCTACCTGGTTTAGGGTTAGTTTGCTGTGCATTTTCTAGCTTCTCTAGTTGTTCCGTTAGTTCTCTGGTTTTAGCTCTTTCTTCCTTTTTAATGTATGGATTTAGAGCTATAAATTTCCCCCTCAATACTGCCTTTGTTGCATCCCATAAGTTTTGACACATTGCATTCTCATTTTCATTCATCTCTAGATATTTAGCAATTTCTCTTGCTATTTCTTCTTTAACTGACTGATTGTTTAGGAGTATGTTGTTTAACCTCCAAATATTTGTGAATGTTCTAAATCTTTGATGGCTGTTGACTTCTAGTTGAATTCCGTTGTGATCAGAGAATGTGCTTTGAATAATTTCAATCTTTTTAAATTTGTGAAGGCTTGTTTTATGGCCCAGCGTATAGTCTATTCTGGAGAAAGGTCCATGGGCACTAGAGAAGAATGTGTATCCTGGTGATTTGGGATGTAATGCTTTATATATGTCTGTTAAGTCAAATTCATTTATCACATTGTTTAGGTTTCCAATTTCCTTATTGGTCTTCTGTCTGGTTGATCTATCTGTAGGAGAGAGTGGTGTACTGAAGTCTCCCACAATTATTGTGGAAATATCTATTGCTTCCTTCAGTTTTGCCAATGTCTGTCTCATGTACTTTGGGACACCTTGATTGAGTTCATAGACATTTATGATTGTTATTTCTTCTTGTTGAATTGTCCCTCTTATTAGTATATAGTGTCCTTTGTCTCTTGTGACATCCTTGCATTTAAAGTCTATTTTATCTGAGATTAATATAGCTACCTGTGCTTTCTTTTGGCTGTAGCTTTTATGGAATGTTTTTTTCCATTCTTTCACTTTCAATTTCTTTGTGACTCTTGTAAGCATCATGTTGATAGTTCATATTTTTTAATCCATTCTGCCAATATATATCTTTTAATTGGGAGTTTAATCCATTCACATTCAATGTTGTTACTGTGAAGGCAGTTCTTGAATCCTCCATCATATCCTTTGGTTTTTATTTGTGAGCTATATTTCCCCCCTCTCTTTATTTCCTTTAACATACTCTTACTAAAACTCTTTAGTTCTGTGCCATTCTCCATACCTCTCTCTTCTTTTTTTCTTGGCCAGTAGGGCTCCCTTCAGTATTTCTTGTAGGGTAGGTCTCTTGTTAGCAAATTACCTCAGCATTTGTTTGTTTGTGAAAATTGTAAGCTTTCCCTGAAATTTGAAGGAGAGCTTTGTCTGGATAAAGAATTCTTGGTTGGCAATTTTTCTCTTTCAGAATTTTAAATATGTCATGCCACTGCCTTCTTGCCTCCATGGTGGCCTCTGAGTACTTAGACTTATTTTGTTTCCCTTGTATGTGGTGAATTGCTTCTCTCTTGCTGCTTTCAGAACTTACTCCTTCTCATTACCATTTCACAATCTGATCAGAATATCTCAGTGTGGGTTTATTTGGATTTATTCTGTTTGGAGTTCATTGGGCATCTATGATTTGCGTATTTATGTCATTTAGAAGCATTGAAAAGTTTCCCCAGCAATGCCTTTGAACACTCTTCCTAGTCCTTTACCCTTTTCTTCCCCTTCTGGAACACCAATGATTCTTATATTTGTGTGCTTCATGTTATGCTTCATATCCCCGAGATCCATTTCAAATTTTTCAATTTTTTTCACCATTCATTCTTTTGTGCTCTCACTTTACAACACACCTTCTTCAAGTTCACTTATTCATTCCTCTACTTCCTCTTATCTGGTGCTGTGTGTTTCAAGAATTTAAAAAATTTGATCGACAGTGTCTTTTATTTCCATAAGATCCTCAATTTTTTTTTATTTACTCTTGCAAATTCTTCTTTATGCTCTTCTAGGGTCTTCTTGATGTCCTTTACGTCCTGAGCCATGGTATTAGTGTTTTTGATTACTTCTTTGATTAATTGCTCCAAGTTCTGTGTCTTCTCTGGTTTTTTTACTTTGGGCATTTGGGTTATCCATATATTTTGGTTTCTTCATATGCTTTATAATTTTCTGTTGTTTTTGGCATCTTGGAATTTGCTTAATCTTGGTAGGGTTCTTTTAGGACATGCAGGCTTATTTAAAGGATTGTCTATAATTTGACAGAGCTACAGCTTAATGCAGTGCACTTTCCCTGACCTACCAGCAGATGGTGCTCCCGAGCCACCTCTTATCCTCAATCCAGTTCTCCCCAACTTCATTTATGCAGTGAGTGGGGTTCCAAACCATGTTGATGTCCAACCAGTGCACCAATTTTCCCTGTGCAGTGGGGACCACCAGCCCCATGGGTGGGGGGCATGCCTTGTGCAGTTTGGTAGGGAAGATGGCTTTAAGACCCAGTACTCCCAGCTGTTCTGTCCTGGGGCTGCTGCTGGAATACCCTGGGACTGCAGCACGCATCTAACCCTTCGGCTCAGATTCCTCACATTTCCTTTCTGCCTTGGGCCCACAAGTCCCTGGGATTGGTATAGGGCTGCTGGCACTTCCATGTGGCACTCCTTCTTCTAGGCTGTGCACCCCACAGGCTTCTGTGGAAGAGGAGTGTGTGCCATTCCATGCCCGCTGAATCCCAAATTCACCTAAGGAAGCTCTTGGCCACAGCACTGTGAAGAGGTGTCTCCCAACCCACCGCAAAGATGGTTGCACGGGGTGTGGAAACTCCCCACTTCTGCAATAATTTGCCTGCTGCAGCATCTTGTCCCTGGTTCATGGGCTCTTAGCTGTGGGTGTGAGAAAGGCTATCTCCCATGCCAGGCACTGAGGTGGGTGCCCGGGGTGTGTAAGGCAATCCCCTCTGAGCTCTACTGCAGGTCTCACTGCTGGCTTCCCGACTGCTTTCTGGGTCTTATTCTAACTCATCTCCAAACACAGTCTCTCAGTTTCTCCTCACCATGATGCAACTCTGACTGCCATCTTCCCAGCAGCTCTCCAGATCAAACACTTACATGACTCCAAATGCAGTGTCTTGGTTTCTCCAAGTGCACAATCACTATGGATGTAGAGGTCCCTGCCCAGCTGGTGGAACCCTAAAACCACTATTCTTGAGCACTTTCTGTCTTTTATCTAGTGTTTTTCATGGAGGAGAATTTTGCTCTGTTTCTCCTAATCCACCACCTTGAATCCCTCCAATGGAAGGTATTTAATGCATATTTTGGAATTAATAAGTAACTATATTTATTTATAAATAATTATCAATATTACAGATTATTTCTTTGGGCTATAACCCAGAGGTGAAATGAATGGATCAAAAGGTACACAATCTTTATAAAATGGATTTCAGTAGTTTCATACATTCAATACATTTCAACATTCTCTACAAAAGATCCCATTAATGAATAAAAGATAATCTGGGAAAACATTTTAAGTGGCAATTTTAATTACTTTTTTCATTTTGCCCTCTCTTTCTCCAGCAATATTATCTTTGACTTAAATCTCTAGATAGACAGCAAGCTTTTTAAATGTATACATGATATTCAGCATAGAAGGACAGCAAACACACTGATTAATAGATGCAGGAATTCAAAAGTTCTTTGCAGTGTATAAAATGACCTCAATATCCAAAAACAAAATCCAACAAAGCAAGTGCAGGATCCTGCACTTTGGTTAAAAATTCCTTTGTATGGCTACTAAATGAGAGAGTGTAAGAGCCATGGCTGCCTATTGTAGCCCATCTTCAGGGTTCTTTCAGATCTACTGGCTCCTGTATCCCTTTCCTTCCCTCCAGCTGCTCCCAGACCAGCAGTCTGGATTGTTTTCCTTGATAGCTGCCTCTGTCTACTCCATTCTTTGGGGTTCTCACCTTTCTCCAGCCTTGCGTCTTCATTGACATGGTTCTGAAGATGAACTCTATGGCCCTTTTTGTTTTTGTAAATGTAACATACTAAAGAGAATATGTATGCCCTCCTTGTTAGGTGAAGTGAATGTTCCACACATGTCCTTGGATGAGGCTTGTAACTGAATATTTCAAATCTTCTATATTCTTACCTTTTATTTTCCTTCTAGCTCTATCAGTTTCAGACAAAAGGCTGTTAAAATTTACCTCTGTAGTGGTGGAACTTAATCTTGTCATTCTGTCAAGTTTAGCTTTTTTTAGAAAGAAATTTTTTCTCCTTGTTAGATACTAGCTTAAGACTGTTCTAAACTTCCTAATGACTGTCTTTGACTCAATAATGATTTTTGCTATAAGTCTGTTTTTCTTAATCTTTTAATTTTTTCTAGCAACATATATATGACCTAAAATTTCCTCTTCTAGCCACATTCACATATATAATTCAGTACTGTTAATCACACTCACTATAATGTGCTACATTCACCACCATCCACTTCCAAAACTTTATAATCAACCTAAATAGAAATTCTGTACAAATCAAGAATTAACTTCCCATCTCTACCCCCAAATCAGCCCCTAGTAACCAATATTCTAGATTCCACCTCTATGAGATTACTTATTCAAATTATTTTATATCAGTGAGGTCATACAATAATTTGTCCTTTTTATGGCTTATTTCACTCAACATTATGTCTGCAAAGTTCATCCATGTTGTCACATGTATCAGGACTTCATTCTTTTTTACAGCTGAATAATATTCTAGTGTATGTATATACTACATTTTGTTTATCCATTCATTGGTTGATGGACACTTGGGTTGCTTTCATCTTTTGGCAATTGTGAATAATGCTGCTATGAACATTGGTGTGCAAGTATCTGTTAGAGTCTCTGCTTTCAATTCTTTTGGATTTATCCCTACTAGAAGAATTGCCAGGTCTGGATTTTTTTTTGTTAAATTCCTCCTCAGATTGCTTGTTAACAGTATATAGAAACTGCTGATTTTTGCATGTTGATCTTGTACCCTACCACTTTGCTGAATTTGTTTATTAGCTCTAGTAGCTTTGTTATAGATTTTTCAGGACTTTCTATATATAGGCTCACGTCATCTGCAAATAGTAAAAGTTTTACTTCTTCCTTTCCAATTTGGATGTCTTTTATTTCTTTTTTTGTGACTACCTGCTGAATTTCCAGTGCAGTGTTGAATAACAATGGTGACAATGGGTGTCTTTGTCTTGCTCCAGATCTTAGAAGGAAAACTCTCAGTTGTTCACTATTGAATATGGTATTAGCTGCGGGTTTTTCATATATGTCCTTTATCATGTTGAGGAAGTTTCTTTCTATTCCTATTTTTCTAAGAGTTTTTTTTTTGTTTTTCTAATCCCCCAAGGATGCTGGATTTTTTCAAATGAGATGATCATGTGGTTTTCCCCCTTTATTTTGTTAATGTAGTGTATTACATTAATTGCTTTTCTAATGTTGACCCATCCTTGCATACCTGGGATAACACTCATTTGATTAAGGGGTGTAATTCTTTTAATGTGCCATTGGATTCAATTTGCAAGTATTTGTTGAGGAATTTTGCATCTATATTCATAAGAGAAATTGGTCTGTAAATTTCCTTCCTTATAGTATCTTTAGCTTTGGTATTAGGGTGATGTTGACCTCATAAGAATGAGTTAGGTAGTATTCCCTCCTCTTCAATTTTTTAGAAGAGTTTGAACAAGATTGGTATTAATTCTGGGAATGATTGGTAGAATTCACCTGTGAAGCCATCTGGTCCTGGGCTTTCTTTCTTGAGAGGTTTTTGATGAACAGATCAATCTCTTTACTTGCAGTTTTTTTTTTGTTGAAATCTTCTGTTTCTTCTAGAATTAATGTAGGTTGTTCCTGTGTTTCTAAGAATTTGTCTATTTCATCTAGGTTGCCTAATTTGTTGGTATACAGTTATTCATAGTATCCTCTTATGATCCTTTCTATTTCTGTGGAGTCAGTGGTAATGTCCCCCCTCTCATTACTGATTTTATTTGCATTTTCTCTCTTTTTTTCTTTGTCAGTTTAGTGAAGGGTTTTCAATTTTATTGATCTTTTCAAAGAATGAACTTTTGGTTTGGCTAATGCTCTCTATTGTTTTTTAATTCTCTATTTCATTTATTTTTGCTCTAATCTTTGTTATTTCTTTCCTTCTGCTTGCTTTGGGATTATTTTGCTGTTCTTTTTCCAGTTCCCCAAATGTAGAGTTAGGTCTTTGATTTTAGCTCTTTCTTCTTTTTAAATGTAAGCATTTAGGACTATAAATTTCCCTCTCAGCACTGCCTTTGCTGCATACCATAAGTTTTCATATGTTGTGTTCATTTGTTTCAAGATAGTTACTGATTTTCCTTGCAGTTTTGTCATTGACCCACTGATTGTTTGAGTGCATTATTTAATTTCCTTATATTTGTGGATTTTCCAGTTCCCTGTTTGTTATTGATTTGCAGTTTCATTCCATTATGGTCAGAAAAGTTGCTTTGTATAATTTCAATCTTTTTAAATTAATTTGAGACTTGTTTTGTGATGTAACATGTGGTTTATCCTGGAGAGCAACCCATGTGCACTTGAGAAGACTGTATATCCTGCTGTTTTGGGGTATAATTTCTGTATATGTCCATTAGGTCTAGTTCTTTTATCATATTATTAAAGTTCTCTGTTTCCTTATCGATCTTCTGTCAAGATGTTCTATCTATTGATGAAAGTGGTATAATAAAGTCTCCAACTATTATTTTAGAGGTGTCTACTTCTCCCTTCAGTTTTGCCCATTGTTTGCCTCATGTATTTTGGGGCACCATGGCTAGATGCAGAAATATTTATGACTGTTATTTCTTATTGGTGGATTTCCCCTTTTATTAATATATATAGTGCCTTCTTTGTCTCTTATAGTAGCTTTTGACTTAAAGTTTATTTGATAGTATAGCTGCTCCAGCTCTTTTTTGGTTACTACTTGCATGAATGTCATTTTCCACCCTTTCATTTTCAACCTATTTGTGTCTTTGCGTCTAAAATGGGTCTTTTGTAAACACATGTAGTTACATGATGCTTTTTTTAATTGTGTTTTATTTTATTATTTTCTGATTGTTTTTTAATACATTTTTATTTTAAAATTTAATATATATACATAACAGTGATAACTTTCAAAGTACAATATAAGAAGTAGTTAGAGAGCAAAGTTCAAAGAATATCAGTTACTGTTCCATAATTTCAGTTATTTCCTTATTGTAAAATATATATACAGAATGGTGATAACTTGCAAAATACAATTTAATGAGTAGCTATAGAGCAAATTTCAAAGAATGTTATGGTTTACAGTTCCACCATTTCAGTTATTTCCCTCTAGTTTTTCTAATACCCTAGCATCTAAAAAAATTATGTAAAGATTCAGTATTTGTAATCTTTGTTAATTCCTATCTTGTCTGTAGCTACCCCTTCTCTCATTTAATCACTTTCTTGATCTTCAGATATATCTAGGCAGTGACCACCTTACCTTATTTATATTGAAAAGGAGTGTTGACATCATGGGGAAGGGGGCTGCATCTGGTTGTTGTTGTTAGATTTTTAGGACTTGTCTGGCGTAGGAACACTTGGGTGGATTTAATTTTCTCAGATAAACTTAGTGAGTGAAACTTTTATAGAATCTCATTTAGGGACATAGGTATTTCAGGACTACTGTTGGTTAAGGCTTAACATACTGTGGCCATTTGGGATATCTAGCTGAAGCTTGCATAAGAGTAACCTCCAGGATAGCCTCTCAGCTCTATTTGAAATCTCTTAGCTACTGTCACCTTATTTTGTTGCCTTTTGTTTCCCCCTTCTGGTCAAGAAGGCATTTTCAATCCCTCAACGCCAGGGCCAGGCTCTTTCCTGGGAGTCATATCCCATGTAGAGGAGAGGGTAATTAGTTTATTTGCCAAGTTGGGATTAGAGAGAGAAAGGCCACATCTGGGCAAGAAGAGGTTCCCTGGAGGTTCCTCTTATGCATAATTATAGGAAGGCTTAGCCTCCCTTTTACAGCCATAAGTTTCAAAAGTACAAGACTCAAGATTGAGTGCTTGACTTATTAAGTAGGGGGTTCCTAATTTCACATAACACATATATTCTGTCCAAGATAAACAATCAGTGTCTCACATTATCTGCACTAAGTTGTACAATCATCATCACTCTCAATTTTAAATGATTATCATAATGCAAAACATCCCAGAGCTCTTATCAGCCACTAATTATTCATCCCTAGTATTAGTGCAGTGCTGATAAGGTATTCCTATTAAATATAGTCTATAATACGTAATGGGTAGTTTTTCCATATACCAGTCTGTTGTTGACTCTTTGTGCCAGTCATACCTTAGAAATATATCAAGCAAAACCTTATTTATATTTTTAGTGCTACTCCGTGGGTTACATGCCTTTAAACAACCATTTTCAATCATGCTCACCTTCAATGTGGCACTGATGCTTACAATGTCATTAATGAACCATCATCACTCCTGTCTATTCCCATACCTTTAAGTTCACCCTCATTATCATGCCTGTACATATTAGGTTATCATTCCCCCTTCAATAGCCTCTGTCTATCTCTTGGTCCCCTATATTCTACTTTATAAGACATTATATTTTTCCTGGAGTTCATGTTAGTGGTAACATACAATATATCTCCTTTTGTGTCTGGCTTATTTCACTCTGCATTATGTCTTCAAGGTTCATCCATGTTGTCATATGTTTCAGGACCTCATTCCTTCTTATTGCTGCATGGTATTCCATTGTTTGTATATACCACATTTTGTTTATCCACTCATCTGTTGAAGGATACTTGGATTATTTCCATCTCTTGGCAATTGTGAACAATGCTGCTATGAATGTTGGTGTGCAAATGTCTGTTTGTTTCACTGCTTTCAGATCTTCTGGGTATATACTGAGAAATGAATTGCCATATTATAGGGTAACTAGATAACTAGTTTTCTGAGGAACCACCAAACTTTCTTCAACAGTGGCTGTACCATTATACATTCCCACCAGCAATGAATAAGAGTTCCAATTTCTACACATCCTCTCCAGTCTTTGTAGTTTCCTGTTTGTTTAATGGCAGCCATTCTTATTGGTGAGAGATGATGTCTCATTGTGGTTTTGATTTGCATTTCCCTAATAGCTAGGGAAGATGAACATTTTTTCATGTGTTTTTTAGCCATGTGTTTTTTCCTCTTTGGAAAAGTGTATTTTCATATCTTTTGCCCATTTTATAATTGGTCTGTTTGTACTATTGTCATTGGGTTGTAGGATTTCTTTATATGTGCAGGATATCAATCTCTTATCAGATATATGGTTTCCAAATATTTTCTCCCATTGTGTTGGCTGCCTCTTCACCCTTTTGACAAATTCCTTTGAAGTACAGAAGCTTTTGATTTTGAACAGTTCCCATTTATTTTTTCTTTTATTGCTCGTGCTTTGGGTGTAAGGTCTAAGAAGCTACCTCGTAATACTAGGTCTTGAAGATGTTTCCCTATATTATCTTCTAGGCATTTTATGGTACTTTCTTTTATATTGAGGTCTTTGATCAACTTTGAGTTAATTTTTATATAAGGTGTGAGGTAGGGGTCCTCTTTCATTCTTTTGGATATGGATATCCAGTTCTCCCAGCCCCAATTATTGAGAGACTGTTCTGTCCCAGTTCAGTGGATCTGAGGTAACTCAAGTCTCATGGTAACTTGGTGGCCCATGGTTAAGCATTCTGTCTCTACTAAGGCCCAGTAGCAGGCCAACAGCTGTTTCTCAAATGGAGAGAAGTTATCTGTAGAGGATGGTAAAGCTTTACTCCAAAATCCTAAGGGCCTGCATTGTGATTCTCCTATAAGAGCCTGCCAAATGCTCCAAATAGCATCTCTATTTGCCACTGACACTTCTAGTACCATTGGATCAGCTGGATCATATGGTCCAAGCAGCAGAGCAGCTTGCACAGCACCTGGACCTGTTGCAGAGCCTCTTCTTGTTCCGGTCCCCACTCAAAACTAGAAGCTTTCCTGGTCACTCAGTAAATGGGCTGGAGTAGCACACCCAAATGAGAAATATGTTGTTGCCAAAATCCAAAGAGGCCAACTAAACATTGTGCCTCTTTTTTGGTCACAGGAGGGGCCAGATGCAAAGCTTATCCTTCACCTTAGAAGGGATATCTCAGCAGACCCCACACCACTGGATACCTAGAAATTTTACTGAGGTGGAAAGCCCCTGTATTTTTGTTGGATTTATCTCTCATCCTCTGCCACGCAAATACCTTACCAACAAATCTAGAGTAGTTGCTATTTCTTGCTCACTAGGTCCAATCAACATGATATCATCAATATAATGGACCAGTGTGATGTCTTGTGGAAGGGAGAAATGATCAAGTTCCCTGTGGACAAAATTATGATTTAGGGCTAGAGAGTTGAAATAACCCTGAGGTAGCACAGTGAATGTAAAATGCTGGTCTTGCCATTTGATTGCAAACTGTTTCTAGTGGTCCTTACTGACAGCAATTGAGAAAAAAAGCATTTGCCAGATCAATAGCTGCATACCAGGTACCAGCGGATGTATTGATTTGCTCAAGCAATGATACCACATCTGGAACAGCAGCTGCAATTGGAGTCACCATCTGGTTAAGCTTATGATATTCCACTGTCATCCTCCAAGACCCATCTGTTTTCTGCACAGGCCAAATAGGAGAGTTGAAAGGGGATGTGGTGGAAATTACCACCCCTGCATTCTTCAAGTCCTTAAGAGTGGCATTAATTGCTGCAATCCCTGCAGGAATCTGGTATTGCTTCTGGTTTACTATTTTGCTAGGCAGGGGCAGTTCTAGTGACTTCCACTTGGCCTTTCCCACCATAATAGCCCTCACTCCATGAGTTAGGGAACCAATGTGAGGATTCTGCCAGTTGCTGATTATGTCTATTCCAATTATGCATTCTGGCGCTGGGGAAATAACCATAGAATGGGTCCTGGGACCCACTGGACCACTGTGAGATGGACCTGAGTTAAACTCCATTGATCACCTGACCTCCATAAGCCCCAACTCTGACTTGTGGACCAGAGTGATGTTTTGGGTCTCCTGGAGTTAATGTCACTTCTGAACCAGTGTCTAACAATCCATGAAATATCTGATCATTTCCTTTTCCCCAATGCACAGTTATCCTGGTAAAAGGCTGTAGGACCCCCTGGGGAAGGCTGGGAGGAAGATTCACACTATAAATTTTTGGCAGTGTAACAGGGTCATTTCCCAAGGGTACCCAGCCTTCCTCTCATTCAAGGGGCTCTGGATCTATAAACTTTCTCAAGTCTGGGAATTGATTAATGGGCCGTGACTCTCTGCTTTGGAAATTCAAGGTAGACTTTTGTTCACTTGACTGAGAATTCTTCTGCTTATATAGTTCAAACAAGAATTTAGTTGATTGCCCATCTATTTTACTACTTGGTACTCCATGATCCACTAGCCAACGCCATAAGTCTCTGCGAGTCATATTATTTTGATTGCTGCTTTGAGCCTGTTTTCCATTATGGTAGCCATGCCCACCTTATCTGTGGTGATTAACTACAGCCACTTGGCTTCTGCCAACTTGGGACCCGATTATCCCCACTGTGTTTAAGGATTCTAGCTCAGTGACAGCAGTTCCTACAGTAATGTCTGACCTACAGAGAAGGGTGACTACAGAGCTCTTCAGGAATGATGGGGCTAGTCTCACAAATTTATTCCTCACAGTCCTGGTAAAAGGTGTGTCCTCTGGACATTCCAGGGGTGTGTCAGCCAGTCTTCCATGATAAATGCACTCTAACATTCCAATCTCTCTAAGTCTTTGAATTCCCTTCTCTACATTATACCAGGGCAGTCTGGCATTTCAACCCCAGGTAATGTCAGCCACCTTTTGATCCATGTTTCAGCCGATCACCCAAACTGTTAACACCCTTTCTAATCCCTTGAGTTACAACGTTGAATTGAGAATCTGCTTAGTCGGTCCATATCAGTAAATTCAGCCTGATCCAACCTTATATTCCTTCCACCATTAACCCACACCCTTAATATCCATTCCCACACAAATTCCCCTGCTTTCTGTCTGTATAAGTTGGAAAATTCATACAGTTCTTTTAGAGTATAGTGTACTTCCTCATGGGTCACACTTTGTACCTCATCCTTCGGGGCCTGTTGGGACTTTAGCCTAGTTATAGGTCTTGAAGCAAAGACTGGTGGTGGGGGTAGGTCATGAAATGAATTAGAAGTATCCCTCAAGCTATTTACCTCAGGACATTCTGTTGCATTTTCATCTCATAAAACAAGATTAATCTCTCCAGACAGAGTGAGGGCTGCTTCCTCATGGGAGGTGATTATAGGTTTAGCAGGTACTGAAAGGTTAATCTCTTTATGTGGAGATTGGATGGCAGGCTCTTCAGGGCAGACTGGAGGTCAGGAAGTTGTTTCCTCCAAGCAGGCTAGAGGTTGGGTAGCTGTCTCCTCAGTGCAGACTAGAGGTGGGGGGGGGGTCTATTTCCTCAGGACAGCCTACTATAGGTATGTCTAACAATGACTCAGCAGAATCCAGGGTTCCAATATCCTCATTGCTGTTATCAATCCATATATCCCCATCCCAAGTTTTGGGATCTCATTCTTTTCCAATCAATGTCTTTACTTTAAGAGCAGACACCCTGTGAGGTTGAGATTTTAGTTTATGTTGTAAATCTGCTACTCGCACAATGAGACTCTGCATCTGGTTTTCAGAAATCTCAAGTCTGTGGCCAGAGGAAATAAGATTTTCTTTCAGAGCACACATAGAAACCTTTACATCTGTCATACAGCACTTAAGTTTCAAATTTGAAACCCTTAGCTCATCCTTTTCTCTTTTACCTTTATCTGGCGTATCTAAGAGCAGCCAGCCAACATCATTATACCTCTTAACTCTGCAAATCTCTGTGAAAGTGTCAAAAATACCACCACCCAGAGCTCTGCTTCATACAAGAGTATGATTAGGAGAATCAAACAGTGCTATTTTGCACATCTCCATTGCCAACTGAAGGCATGGGCTGTCAGTGCCATCTTGATTATTGGAAATGGAGTTATCAGTGCCTTTGAATCTAATCAGAGTAGAAAACAAATTGTAAAAGCCCATTTTAAGATTCTGTTTCTCAAGAACCACTCCTGGTACCAAGTTTTATTAGTTAGCATTCTCTAGGGAAACAGAATCAACAAGAGATATCTATAAATATAAGATTTATCAAAGTGTCTCATGCAACTGTGGGTATGCACGAGTCCAATTTCCATAGGGCAGGCAGCAAATTGGCAACTCCAATGAGGATATTTGATGAACTCCTCAGGCAATGAACTGGCAACTTTGATGAACGTGTTCAATGAACTCCTCAGGAAACAAACTGGCAACTTCTACAAACTCCTCAGGAAACACTCTGCAGGTTAGTTGAAGAAGTGAAGGTCCTCTATCTGTCTTGTTTGAAAGTCTTCAACTGATTGGATTAAATCCAGCTGATTGCATTCTCTCATTGTGGAAGACATGCCCTTCATTGATGTAATCAGTCACAGCTGCAGCCAATTGACTGATGATTTGATAAACCAGCCTTTTGGTTTATTAAGCAGCCACAAATGTCCTTGAAGTAATGGTTAAGCCAGTGCTTGCTTGACCAGACACCTGGGTACCATCACCTGGCCAAGTTGACACATGAACCTAACCATCACATGTACTATGCTGGCTGTGGGTTTTTCATATATGCCCTTCATCATACTGAGGGCATTTCCATCAATTCCTACCTTTTGAAGTTATTTTATTTAAAAAGGATGCTGAATTTTGCTGAATGATTTTCAGAATCTATTGAGATGATCATTGGATTTTTCCCTTTTGACTTGTTAATGTGTTTTATGACATTGATTGATGTTCTTATGTTGAACCACCCTTGTATGCCTGGAATGAACCCCACTTGGTCGTGGTGTATGATTCTCTTGATGTGTCTTCAGATTCAATTGGTAAGTATTATGTTGAGAATTTCTGCATCTATATTCATAAGGGAGAATGGCCTATAGTTCTCCTTTCTTATAGCATCTTTTTCTGGTTTTGGTATTAGAGTGATGTTTGCTTCATAAAGTGAGTTAGGTAGTGTTCCTTTTTCTTCAATTTTTGAAAGAGTTTGAGTGACAATTATATCAGTTCTTTTTCAGAAATTTGGTAAAACTTCCCAGTTAACCCATCTGGCCCTGGACTTTTTTTTTGTAATGCAATTTTATTGAGATACATTGACATATCATACAATCATCCGAAGTTCAGTTGTTCACAACATCATCACATAGTTTTGCATTCATCACCATAATCGTTTGAACATTTTCATTACTTCAAAAAATAAGAAGAATAAAAATAGAAGTAAAATAGAACACCCAAAACATCTCATACTACTTCCCCCTATTATTCATTTACTTTTTGTCCCCCTTTTTTCTACTCATTTTTCCATACGCTTGATAAAGGGAGTGTGAGCCACAAGGTTTTTACAATCACACAGTCACTCTGTATGAGCTATATAGTTATACAATTGTCTTCAAGAATCAAGGATACTGGATTGCAGTTCAATAGTTTCAGGTATTTCCTTCTAGCTATTCCAGTACACTAAAAACTAAAAAGGGATATCCATACAATGCATAAGAATAACCTCCAGAATGACTTCTCGACTCTGTTTGGGATTTTCAGCTACTGAAACTTTGTTTACTTTCTCTTCCCCTTTTGTTCAGGAAGGTTTTCTCCATCCTATGATGCTGGGTCGAGGCTCATCCCTGGGAATAGTCATGTCCCACATTGCCAGGGAGATTTATAACCCTGGGAGTAATGTCCCACATAGAGGGTAGGAAAGTGAGTTTATCTACTGAGTGGGCTTAGAGAGTGTTCCAGTTTGCTAATGCTGCCAGAATGCAAAACACCAGAAATGGACTGGCTTTTATAAAGGTGGTTTATTTGGTTACAAAGTTACAGTCTTAAAGCCATAAATTGTCCAAGGCAACAGGGTATCTCCACTGAGGGATGTCTGATGGCATCCATAAACTTCTGTTAGCTGGGAATGCACATGGCTGGCATCTGCTGGCTCCCAGGTTGCATTTCAAAATGGTGTTCTCCAGAATGTCAGTGTCAGCTTCCAACGTCTGTCTTCAAAATGTGTCTCTCGGCTCCTGTGTGTTCTTCAAAGTGTCCCTCTTGGCTGTAGCAAGCTTGCTCCTTCTGTCTGAGCTTATATCATGCTCTAGTAAACTAATCAAGGCCCACACTGAATGGGCAGGGCCACACCTCCATGGAAATTATCCAATCAGAGTTATCACCTACAGTTGGCTGGGGCACATCTCCATGGAAACAACCTAATCCAAACATTCCAACTTATTCAGCACTAATATGTCTGCCCACACAAGATTGCACCAAAGATAATGGTGTTTTGGGGGACATAATACATTCAAACTGGCACAGAGAGTTATGGGCCACATCTGAGCAACTAAAGGGGTTCTCTGGGGTTGACTCTTAGGCATTATTATAAGTAGGCTTAGCCTCTACTTTGCAGTAACAAACTTCATTAGGCCAAGCCCTGAGATTGGGGATTTGGCCTACTACAATGGTAGTCCCCAATGTTTGTGAGAATAACAGGAAGGAGTTCCCCAGGTGGGGAAGTTTAATATTTTCAATTTTTCCCCAGGACCTCAAGGGGACTTTGTAAATTCTTTTTATTCTGTGCCCAAATTACTCTGGGATATTTTGGGGTTTAATGTTAACCTGTACAAACAAACCAACTAGATCTCACTCCCTATTCAAGGTTCCATGTAATTATGGTGTTTGAATAAACTGACCATATAAGTTACATTATATAGCATGCTACAGAAAAATCTAGATTTTCCATGAAATAAACACCTCTTCCTTTGTATTCAAACAGAAGTTGAAGTTTTAAAACCCAGTCAATATCATCCTTTTCCCTTTAGTCTGGTTTACCTTAGTCCTAACCAAGTCCATTTGTTCATATCTCTAATGAAATTCTCATCTTTTTCAGCTTCTTTAACATTTGGTGTATGGGGTAATACTGACATTCATCGCTGCTGCACTCTGGCTCTGAGTCTCAGGTATCACACAGATACCTGAAGTTCTGGGGACTGACCAGGTTATACACAAAAAGCTTATTTTCCCAGAATTTAGAAATAACCATTACAACTCATAAATAGATGTGACTGCTGTAGCAGCTTACAATCTAGGAACCTTTACCGTAAGCCTCCCCCTGATAACCTATGCGCTCAGATTCAATTCTCAGAGTTTGCCCTTTATAGTTAGTCCATATTAATGAAGTGTTATAATGTTTGTCTCTTCGATTCTGGCTTATTTCACTCAAGATACTGTCCTCAAGGTCCATTCGCCTAGTTGCATACCTCACAACTTCATTTCTTTTTGCTGCCATTCAGTTTTCCATTGTATGCATACACCAGTTTGCCATTCCATTTATTGGTCAATGTACCTTTAGGTCACCTCCATCCACAGTGAATTGTGAATACTGCCAACATAAACACCAGTGTGCAATATCCAATCATGTCCCTGCTCTCAGTTCTTCCAACTATATGCCCAATAACAGGGTTGCAGGACCATATGGCAAACCTATACATAGTTAGGTTCCTGTGGAACCACCACACTGCCCTCCAGTTGGGCTGCACCATTCTACTTTCCTTCCAACAGTGAACAGGTACATCCCTCTCTCCACATTTTCTCCAGCACTTGTATCCCTCTGTTTATTTTTCAAACAGTTTTATTCAAATACCATACAATCTATTCTAAGTAAACAATTAATGATTCCTGGTACGATCACATAATTATTCATTCATCACCACAATCTATATGAGGACATTTACATTTCTTCCACAAAGAAAGAGAAAAAGGAGAAAAAATGAAGAATAAAAATATAAAAGATAGAAGAAAAATAAAAATACAATACAATACAATGAAAACGTCAGACAATGACAACAACACAAGAATCCCATATCACTCCCTTATATCCCCCATTTTATAGACATTTGGCTTTAGTATATTGCCTTTGTTATAATTAATGGAAGCATCTTACAATGTTATCTTAACTATAGTCTGTAGTTTGAATTGATTTTATTTTTCCCTTATACCATCCAATTTTTAACACCTTGCAATGTACTCATTTTTCCCCTTTTAAAAATATTCTTATATTTGTACATTTAATCACCATCATTGACTACCCTAGGTTTTGCTGAGTTATATAATACAATTCTATCTTCTATCTTTCCTTCTGGTGTCATACATGCACCTAGCCTTCCATTTTCAACCATTTGCACACTCATTTTTGTTCAGAGTACTTACAATATTGTACTACCATCTCACAGTATTATGCTATCCATTTCTGGATCTATACAATCAATACTGTTGAACCTCATGTACTCTTGTAGCCTCAAATGCCAATTTTCTAACTTCTTCCTATCTCCTGACAACCTGTCTTCTCAACTTTAACTATCAAATTTCACTCATCAATGTTAGATCATATTAGTGATCCATAGAGTATCCATTCTTTAGTTTCTGGCTAATTTCACTCAGTGTAATGTACTGTCTACCATTTGTCTTTTGAATTTTATATGCCGTATCTTATTTTAATTTTTACTCTCTTTCTCTTTTTACCCTTACCGTGGAAACATTCAATCAGAAGTCACACCCTAACCAAAGGTGTCACTCACAGTTGGATGAATCACATCTCCATGGAAACAACCTAATCCCAATATCCCATGAGATTGGATTATAAGATCATGGCTTTTTCTTGGGGGACATAATATATCCAAACTGGCACAAATGGTATTTTGATTCTTATCAGAATTAAAAAGTAGAGTTTTATGTTGAGGATATAGTACTATTGGGTTTTGCATTTACCCTTTTAGTTATCGGTATTGAATATCTTCATTTTTCATTCTACTTCAAGCTACTCCCTCCTGTCTTTTCCTTTCAACCTGCAGAACTCCCTTTAGAATTCTTGTAGGGCAATTTTTTTGTTGACAAACTCTCAGTGTATGTTTGCCTGTGAATATTTTAAACTCTCCCTCATTTTTAAAGGACAGTTTTGGATAAAGAACTTTGGGCTGGCTCTTTTTCTCTTTCAGTATCTTAAATGTATCATGCCACTGTCTTCTTGTCTCCATGGTTTCTGATGAGAAATCCACACTTAGTCTTATTGCAGATCCCTTGTATGTGATGAATCACTTTTTTCTTCCTGCTTTCAGAATTCTCTCTATCTTTTGCATTTGACATTTTGATTAGTGTGTATCTGAGAGCAGGTCTATTAGGATTTATTCTGTTTGGAGTGTGTTCCCTTCTTGGACATGTATATTTATGTCTTTCATAAGAGTTTGGAATTTTTCAGCCATTATTTACTCAAATATTCTTACTGCCTCCCCCCCCCCCCTTTTTTTTTAAACCACCTTCTGGGACACTGTTCTGGTTTGCTAATGCTGCTGGAATGTAAGACACCAGAAATGGACTGGCTTTTATAAAGGGGGTTTATTTGGTTACACAGTTACAGTCTTAAGGCCATAAAGTGTCGATCAGCAAAGGGTACCTTCCCTGGAGAAAGGCCATTGGCATCCAGAAAACCTATGTTAGCTGGGAAGGCATGTGGCTGGCATCTGCTTGCTCCCAGGTTGCATTTCAAAATGGTGTTCTCCAAAATGTCTGCATCAGCTTCCAATGGCCACCTTCAAAATGACTGTCTCAGCTATAGCTAGCTGTAAGCTCCTTCTGTCTAAGCTTTTATAGTGCTCCAGTGAACTAATCAAGGCCTATGCTGAATGGGCAGGACCACGTCTGCATGGAAATTATCTAATCAGAGTTATCACCTACAGTTGGGTGGGTCACATCTCCATGGACACAACCTAATCCAAAGGTTCCAACATAATCAACACTAACATGTCTGCCCCCACACGATTGCATTAAAGAATATGGCTTTTTCTGGGGGACATAATATATACAAACTGGCACATTCACCTATGATGTGTATGTTTATGTGTTTTGTGTTGCCACTCAAATCCCAAGACACTGATCAATTTTTTATTCTTTTCTCTATCTGCTCTTCTAACTGTATCATTTTGATTGTCCTGTCTTCTAGTTCACTTACCTTTCTTCTGCCTATTCAAATCTGCTGTTGTATGCCTCTAGAATATATATATATTTTTAAATAGCTTTATTGAGATATAATTCACATACCATATGATTTACCAATTTAAAGTGTACAGCGCAACATTTTTTAGTATATATACAAGGTTGTGCAACCATCACCACTATCTAATTACAGAATATTTTTTTATCACCTCTAGGGTATTTTTAATCTTTACTATTGTGCATTTCATCCCCATAATTTCTGTTTCTTTTTATACTTACAAATGCTTTATGATCACACATTTTCTTCTTAATATCCTTTTTTATCTCTTTATGCAAATTTCCCATCATCTTCTTGAACATGTTTTATTGTTTGATATCTTTTATTTGTTGTTCTAACTTCTCAGTCTCCTTTGAAGTTTTACTTTGTTCCCTTGACTGAGCCATATTTTCCTGTTTCTTATTATATCTTGTGATTTTTTGCTGATGTCTAGGCATCTGCTTTTCTTGATGAGTTAACTCCCTCCTGTTTAGAGTTTTATTGTTAAGTTTCTTTGCATTTAGGCTCTTCTTGGATGCTTCATCCAAGTTATTCTAGATCTTTAGAGTAGTCTATGTTTAACTGTTTGGATTTTCTCAGGTCTTCTTCATCTGATTCTTGCCCTGGATATGTGGTACAGTTTTTTTTTTTTTTTTTTTGCTATTATAAAGGAGACTTAATAGGTCACAAATATACAGTTCTAAGGTCATAAAAGTGTCCAAGCTAAGGTAGCAACAATAGGATACCTTCACTGAAGTTAGGCCAGTGGTGTCTGGAACACCTCTATCAGCTGTGAAGGCACATGGCTGATGTCTGCTGGTCCTTTGCTCTCAGGTTGTGTTTCAAAAATTGTTTTCTTTAAAATGTCTCTGGGCTTCAGCCTCTCTTAGCTTCTTTAGGGAAAATTCTGGGTTTCATCTCTTAGCTTAGTATCTCCACATGTCCTTCTGTCTGCATCTCCCAGCATGTCCAAGTGTCTGGGTCTGTGTTGGCTCATAGCTTCTCCTGGGAGCAAACTCTGAATTACATATCTTAGCTTCCCTCCAAAACGTCTCTCTCAGCTTCTCTCTGTGATACAGTTTTTAAGATTGTACTTTCTGTGTAATTGTTTCACATCTAGCAGGAAGTCTCCCTTCCTTTGTTCCTTCTCTGGGGATCTTGATCTTTTCTTCCTTGTTTGTGTAGAATTTTCTTGTCAGCTCCTATGATTTGTTTAAATTCTTCCCCTTACTCAATGTCCCCTTTTCCTTACACTTCTCAGTTCTGGACCCTCCTGTCTCATAGCAGTTCAGTTTAGACACCCTCCCTGTTTTTCTGTGAGGGTTTTCTGCCTCTAGTTTCTTTTCCATTAGTATATCTGCCATGAGGACCTAGGTGGGGTCAGTTCAGAAAAGGTGAGTCACTCCAGAAAAATCTACTTCATTTTTAGGTGGTCCAGCCAACAGAAACTGGATTTAGTAAGTGCACCTCTTGCCAACAGTTCTACCACATTGTCTTTCCCCTCCCCACTGGGAGGCATTTTTTTATGGAGTATGACAATGTCTTGTGTTCCATCCTGGAACTCTGTGGACTTGGGTCTCTGTGCCTGGATATGCATAGAGTTCTAACTTGCTGCTGTGCGTGGCTGTATAGATTGTGTCCACAGTGCACTTCCAAGCTGCATGGGACTGAGTGAAGGGAGAATTACAGATTGGCAGGTCAAGGATGGAAATTTCCTATCCACTCTTTAGATTCTTCTTTTTCTTCAATTCAGTGTTCATGGAGTTCTTCTCCAGTCTCTTCATCCTCCAAAGTTCTAAGTAATTGGGATTTGTCCTTTTATTGGCTAATTCTGAAGGAAGACTTTCCCAGGGGCTGTCTTATATTGCCATGTTCACTATAAGCCTGTTTTGCTTATATTAATATTGTTATACCAGATTTTTGGTTATTTACTTGGAATATCTTCTTTCTATTTCATCTTGGAAATGGTGGTCTCTTGGAAACAGCAAATAGTTGGGTTGAAAAAAAATTTTCCCATATAACCTAAAACCTCTATTTATGTTTACTCTGTAAATATTTTCTGTAACTATGGATATATCTGGACTTATTTATACCATCTTATTTTGTATTTTCTTTGCTTTTTTGCTCTCTTTCTGCCTTTTACCGGATTGATTTTTTTCTTCTTCTTCTTCTTTTAAATGGAGAAAATTAGGTTTGGGTACCTCCAATAAAACCAGTTACCTTGGGGAAAAACCCAGAAATACAGAAAAGGATGTTAACACTGTCTGGGGCACAGAAGAACCTAGATTTTTGTAAGCGAAACATTCCATGATTTTTTTTATTCTTTCATAATTGAGATTTTATTGGTTGTTCTGAAGATCAGCAAACAGGCATTATGAGCAATTTGTATACAATTTAACGTATGTACCAAAAATCTAAAAGCCATATAGTTGTAATTCTTTTCTAAAGTTATTCCAGTGACTTTCCTGCTTAAAATTTGGAGGCAAGTTTTCCCTAAGAGGATATCAAGTACCAATATCTTCAAATGTTGATAAGCTGTTACATCATAAGTTCCACTAATTCACAATTTAATATCACACACACTAGATACTCACATTTCCAATCTTTCACAGCATATAATGAAGTTATTAGGAAAACTGGAAACCACAACCAAGGATGTTAAAGAGTACACACAGTTCTGACAGGGAGAACCAAGATCAGAGAGCAGTTTCAAGAAACAATTCTACTAAAAAACACAGGAAAGAATAATTCAAGATATATTAAATGCAAGACTGTGACTCCAAATCATCATTTAGTATGCACTGTATTATAGGGTATAAAAACTGCCACCCCCCCCATGGAATGCTAAACTTGAAAAACAAGACAGTCAAACCTCCCATAATTCAATATCCCACCATTTTCTGATTGTACCAAAAAATAAACAACCAGCAAATGATTTCTCCTCTTAAAAAAAAATTTACACTTAAAAAAAAACTTTCCAGCCAAGTTGTAATGCATAGTTTAGATGATTTATATTTAAGAATATAAATTCTTAAATATATTTAAGAATAAACATTCTTCTAGCATCTTCTGCTTCTGTGACGAAAAGGGATCAGCATGGAGGCAGTTTGGGGCTACTACTCCTGCACACATACTCCAGATTTGGTGCCCAGATGTGATTTATATGGAGGCTAAGGAGTGGTGGCAATAATGGAGGCTGAGATGCTAACTTCTGTACAGCAGTGGGAATCCTGACTCTATACGGTAGGGAGGCCAAACAAGACTGGAGCATTTCCAGTTGGAGCCAAGTTGCAAAGCATTGGGCATGGCTCAGATTGGCCCATAGCATTTGGCATTCCTTCGAAGCTTTGACCTTTCCCACCTTGTTGTCAGACTGGTTTAGAGCTCATCTGAACCAACTGGTTAGGTAAAGACGATGGAGGTCTGCCATGAGCCTGTAGCACCACTGGCTCAAGTGGTTGCAAGCTGCAGGTTGGAACTGATTTAGGATGGCATTGGAGGGTACATCCATTCCAGTGACCATCTACCCCTGCTTATCACTGGCTGGGTAGTTGAGCCTCTTTCTCTTTTTCTTGGCTAACCAACATACATTGTCAACGCACATGTGCCCATTTATTTGCAGGGACACTGTGCTGGTTTGAATGTATTTGTCCCCCAAAACACCATTATCTTTGATGTAATCTTGTGTGGGCAGACATAACAGTGTTGATTAGACTGTAATTCTTTGAGTGTTTCCATGGAGATGTGCCCCATCCAGCTGTGGGTGATGACTCTGATTGGATAATTTCCATGGAGGTGTTGGCCCGCCTATTCAGGGTGGGTCTAAATTAATCACTGGAGGCATATAAATGAGCTGACAAACAGAAGGAACTCAGTGCAGCTGAGAGTCACATTTTGAAGAGGAGCTACAGCCAAGAGGGACACTTTGAAGAACACACAGAAGCTGAGAGAGTAGCTGCAGATGAGAGAGAGTTTGAAGACGGCTGTTGAAAGCAGACTTTTGCTCCAGAGAAGCTAAGAGAGGAAAAATGCCCAAAAGCAACTAAGAGTGACATTTTTGAGGAACTGCAGCCTAGAGAGGAACATCCCAGGAGAAAGCCATTTTGAAACCAGAACTCTGGAGCAGATGCCACCCATGTGCCTTCCTAGCTAACAGAGGTTTTCCGGATGCCATTGGCCATCATCCAGTGAAGGTACCCGATCGTTGATGACTTACCTTGGACACTCCATGGCCTTAAGACTGTAACTTTGTAACCAAATAAACCCCCTTTATAAAAGCCAATCCATTTCTGTTTTTTTGCATTCCAGCAGCATTAGCAAACTAGAAAAGACATCTTTATCTCTTAGGGGAGAAGCTGAGAAAGGCAAGCTGTTTGCTTCTCTCTTACTCTAGCATCATCTTGGCACCCTCTATGGATCTAGAAGAAAAAACTCCTTCCTTAACTTTCCTCATCAGTAGTTCATCCAGGTTCATAATGTAGACATTCACCCCTTGATTGGATTAATTCTTTCATGTTTCAGCTGCTCAAATTTCTGTTTTAACCAGGCTTGGTGCTCAACCTCTGTGCAGAGCCAACAAATATGCTTCTCCACTGATTTCTTTTTCATTTATTTTTTCCACACTTTATTGCCATCCTTAATTTTTTTTTTTTTTTTTAATCACAAAGTCAAAACCTTTGATTTCCCACTGGGAACTGTAATCCCCTTGGCACTTTAGTCTTGTATCAAATAAACTAAAAATTTCTTTTAGATTGTCATCATCCACATGTTCCCTAAACTTCAACTTTACGCCGTGGTAAACATGGGGATGCAACAATGCACAAGATAGAGTGTTGTCCCTGCCGTCAGTGAAGTTGCCCAGCAGAGAAGACAAACAAGTTATGGTTGTTACCTACAATGAAGGAAAAAGCGAATTTTGCTTTTGCATTTATTTGATTTTAATACTCTTTGACATATGAAAACACGATATTGAAACAGTTCATGTAACTGGAAAACAAAAGTACCAGAACTGGGATGATAGTGTTGGATTTAATTTAAAACGCGCAAATCCCCAGTCTGCTATATGGGGCAGTGATAAAATTGAAGTAAACTGCTCTGGTTCAAGTTTCTCTGGTAGGAGGAGTTGGGCGTGGGAACACCCAATAAGTCTCTCCAGGAATCTCGGGGATTCCCAGCCTGGGAGGGGCTTCCCGCACACACACACACACACACACACACACACACCTACCGGGGCGTCGGCGGGGCTGAGTGTGGAACCGCGGGCGCACCCAGCGTCGCTCCGCCCCGGGAGCGCGGCTCGACTGGCTCGGAACTACCGCTCCCAGAAGGCCGTGCGAACCCCGGAGGAAAGCGAAGGCGGCGGCAGGAAGGGCGCAAGTGGTGGCGGCGGGTTCCTTTTCGGTGGTCTATCCGGCAGCCTCCCCTAGCCCGAACGAAAGAAGCTGCCCGGAGCCGCCCTTGCAGCCCCCAGCGCTGGTCTGGGCGAGCTTGCGTCTCCGCCCACCGGACGGGCCGGGGGGCGGGATGTAGGGCGTTGGGTGCGGAGGCCGCCGGCGCGGCGAGGTGTGCGCGGTGGACGCGCGGAGGATGGAGAGAGCGATGGAGCAGCTCAACCGCCTGACGCGCTCGCTGCGCCGCGCCCGCACCGTGGAGCTGCCGGAGGGTGAGCGGGGTCGCGGGGCAGAGGCCCCGGGGACAACAGGAGGTGGGCGGGGGCGGGGTTCGGGTCGGGGCCGAGGCGAGGTCCGCCGCGAAAACAAACCGAAAGCTGAGAAAACGCCCACTTTTACTTTCTGGAGCTCGAAGGGGCCTGAAACCCCGGGCGACCAGTCTTCGGCTGCCGGCGCTCTGGCGCGTGGGAGTTTGAGGGAAGGGAGGGGTTAGTGAGAGTCATTAATGCTTGGGAGAAGCGGTATAAAGGTCTTTCCGACTATAGATTAAGGGTTTTTGGCGAAGGGGCAAAAATATCAGTCGTATAGTGGGGACCCGGATTCAGAAAACGTTAGAATTGCGGGCTCTTTTACAGTTAGTGCTCGCTGGGGAGAGAAAGATGCTCCAAAGATAGTATTACTTTAAGCTGCGTAGGATGGGTAGGCTGGGGCAGGCTTTTTTGAAAATGTAGGGCACTACTGTATTTTGACAATAAACAAACGAGTGTGACACACCAAACTTATAAAGTGCTTGTGTGTATATTCACATAATGCACTTTTTTAAAATATGCATGCTATCCTTATTTTATTCATCAGACTTAAACAGAGTGGGTCAGGTGGGGGTGGGGGCGCATCTAGAAAGAAGATCCAGGTTTGGTCCCTGTCTTTCAGGGATTTTAGTCCGTGCGCTGGGTTTCCTTCAGGCAGGCAAAACACTTGTAATAAGAGAGTTGAGAAAGCCGTTTTGTTTGCTGCTTAATAAATTCATACGTTTTATTGTCAATGGGAGATGGCAGTGTTGCCTCAAAAAGGCTTTTGGCTCTTTATGACTAAGTTAGAGAACGATTAGAAGGTGGTTATGGCTGGTGAATTTTTTTTCCTTCATTGTAGTCTTTTATCTTCATTTTTTCGAAACTTTCTTTGTGTTACTGCTGGTGAGGTGATTTGTAAGTTAGGGAAGGAGGCTTTGGAAGAGAATCATCATTTCTTAATGTGCGATTGAAGACTTTGGGGATGATTTTCTTGAAAAAATTTTCCTCATTATATTTAAGATTCAGAATAGGGATGATTTGTATTGACTTGTCAAAAATAATTTTGTATTTGGTACTTTGCTACTATGAAGCTAGTTGACTTAAAATAATCTTGATTTTAGTGACCAGACTTCCTGATTCAACTTTTTCTCTCTCCCCCTTTTCTTTTCAACTTTCAGCTTTGAGTCCATTTCTTAAATGCTGCTCTCACGCTTATTTTCCATAGTTAAATTTTTGCTATAGGTTGATAAAAAAGACCTCATGCATAGTTTCACTGATAATTGCAATTTATATTGCCTAGTTTTAATTCTGATTTTTTTACTTAAATATAATTTAGAAGGCTTTATACTGTATTGTTTTCTGATTTTAAAAGTAATATATTTTCGTTGTAGAAAATTGGAAAAGAAAGAATAATGCAATTTAAAAAATGTGTATTGCCCCAATACTAACATTTTATTTCTTTCCATTTTTATTTCTTCTCCATTTGCCAACTGAATATCATATTGCATACAGTCTTTTATTTTGCTTTTGGAAAATACTGTGTCACAAACATTTTTAATATGCTTAAATATGCTTGATTACTTTGTAGGATTTCATAGGATGCATGTAACATCTTGAATCTAATTTTTGTTTTTATAACTGATCATTTTTGAAGAAAATCTTTGTACTTAAGACTTAGTTTGCCTCCCTAAATATTTCCTTAGGTTTAATTCCTAGAAGAATTACAGGGTCAATTATATGAACATTTTTAAGGCTTTGGATGTCAGTCTTACAAACTTTTTGGAAAGTTCCACCAGCAATCTGAGTGTGCCTGTGAACTAGATATTAAAATTGAAAGTAAATTTTTTTCCATTTTGCTAGGAAAAAAATGGCATCTTGTTTATGTTTGTTTCTCTTACAGTATGGTTGCTCATTTCATTCCCTGAATTCGTCTCTCCTAAATTCTGATGAATCGTTTTGAATTCTCTGAACTTGAGTCTTTCAAGTATTTCATATATAGTACATTCTAATTATAAAAATTCAGATTGTTGTATTGATCAAATGTTTATTTTGCCTTGTTTGAGTTTAGTAATTAATAAGTTTCTAATTGGAACAGATTATTAAGATTGGAAAGGTGTTAATCATCTTTCCCTGTAATGTTAGCTTAATGCCTAGGATGACACTACTGATAGTTGATGTACTGAATTGGCTACTGGGCGGACAAATTTATGCTTCCTTGGGCTGTTGAAAGCCTGAGTATTACACAAAGTAATGGAGTGCAGTTGTTGAGTCATCCTAGGCAGGGCTAACATTGGAATATCATTGTGAAAGAGAAAAAAGTGCAAAGAGGGAAGATTACTTTAGGGATATAAATTTTCAGTGGACTTTAGAAGATTGGTTTATATTCACCTATGTGGAGAAAATAGTCTTTAACTATTGCATTTACAGTTAATGCAGTTTGTTTAATAAAATAATAGGACTTGAGCCTTTTTTAGCATATGTTTGAATGATGGTTGCTCTCATCTGATGGTTTGAGGAGAAATTGTGTATAAGGTAATGAATGGGAGCTCCGTGTTCTTTAAGGGTTTCCTTTTAGTTGTTGAGTTGTGAAACTTTACCAGTTAACAAAGATGGCAATGTATTTGGTAAACTGAGAGGTTAAACTTTTCTTATCACTTTGAAAACTTTAATTATATACCTGTCCTCAGGGTGTCTTCTTGAATGTGGAGAGAGGGAAGCATCTGACAACAAACTTTGTTTTATATTTCAATATTGTATTTCTTGGGTAATTGCCACCTAGTGCCATAATTGTGATGATATTTATTTCTTCATACTTACCTTTTAGTGTATGCGAGCTGTGTTTTTATAAGGTGCTCAATAGATTGATGTGTAAAAACTGTATGTAAATTTTATTAAAAATAGAAATAAACACCTAAATAAAACTAGTGTAAGCCTTATGATGTAATGTAGTTCTCATGCCCATTTAGAATTATTCACTATCTTGATTTGTAAGTCTGAATTCATAAATAAGGGTATTTCCTGTTAATGGCTTTGCTTTTCATGGAATTAACTGATTGAAACTGTCATGGTTTAGAAGTTCATATTTTGATTTGGGTTTTTTATGAGAGAAAGAATGTTGCTATGCCAAGGGAGGTTTGGTGCAGTGTTTTTCAGCTGCTGGTGATGACTCATTGGTAGTTACTGAAAACAATTTAGTGGATTGTAATTAGCATTAAAAAATGAAATAGAACAAAACAAATTAGAATGTATTGCACATATTAAGGATAAGTATTATGTGAATTTTTTTTTTTTATTGTATACAGTGTATGCTGGATTGCAATACGAGATGTATTTCTTATTGTGGAGGCTCTGGGATTAGCCAGGTTTGAATTCCAGCTCAGCCACTTATATGCCACAGTCACAAAGCTTGTTAACTTAATTAACTCCTTAGTGCTTCAGTTTTCTCATTTGTAAAATGGGGATGATGATAGTACTTACCTCCTAAGGTTATAAGGATAGAAGAAATAATGCATATGGAGCCTTTAGAATACTGCCTTTAAGATGATGGCTTATGACATGCTGTTATTAATGAGATTATTATTATTTCATTTTTGTAGTGAGAGAGTTGTTGCATCTGCACACTGTGATCTTGTGAATGATGACTAGGACTAAAGAATGGTGCTAGTCCTAGTGAGTGTTATTTACTCACAATTAATAAAATAATAAAAATTTGAAGAAATGGCAGTAACTTTTTTTCATTTCTCCTGTAGATACTTCAATATATATTTCTAAATATATAAATTATGTTTCAGAAACATAATCACACCACCATTTTATCATAGCCAAAAAATTAACAGCAATTTTTTAATTATTGTCAAATACCCAGTGTGTGTTCAGTTTTCTTCCCCCTCTCAAAAATTTCCTCATGTAGTTGGCTTTTTGAACCAGAATCCAAAGTCCAAATATTACATTTGGTTGGTTCATGTCTTAAGACTCTTCTTAACATTTATTCTTCCATTTTTAAAAAAACCTTTTTATTTTTCAATAATTCTAGACTTACAGAAAAGTTGCATAAATAGCATAGATTTCTTTTACACCCTTCCCACTGCTTCCCCTAATATTAACATCTTGTACATCATAGTAGAGTTATCAAAACTAAGAAATTAATATTGGTGTAATATTATTAACTAAATTATAGACTTTACCAGTTTTCTCACTAATGTCCTTTTTCTGTTTTGGCATCTAATCTAGGAACCCACATTGCATTTATGTCTCCTTAGTCTCCTCCAAACTGTGATAGCCCCTCAGTCTTTCTTTGTTCATGGTTTTGAGACTTTATAAGAGGACTGGTCAGTTATTTTGTAGAATGCCCCCCCTTACTGGGGTTTGTCTGGTGTTTTCTCAAGATTGTAGTGAAGTTAAACATTTTTGTTAAGACTATTATAAAATCGATGTGCCACATACTGTATGATACATTGATTATATCAGGGACTACATGATGTCCTTATGTATTATTTCTGGTGATGCTATCCTTGATCACTTGATTAAGGTGGTGTCTGCTGGGTTTTCCATTGTAAATTTACTCTTTTTTCCTTTGTAATTAGTATTTAGGGGAGATACTTTGATACTATGCAAATATCCTGTTTCTCCTCAAGCTTTCATCCGTTAATTTTCATATCAGTAAATTTTTAAGGGCTAAGTGGGGGCTATCAGTATTACTTCTCTGTAAGTAACTATTATTAAAAAACAAACTTCTAAAATGCTTGAATTGAGACATGATAATTAGTAATATATATCATAATTTCAAAACACTAGTAAAAATTTAAGTGTAATATGGCATCATGAATGATCTTGATTTTTAACCTTTTATTTGGATTTTTTCATAAATTTATTCTAAAAAAGATACAAATAAAAATGTGACTAGTGTAAAGCAATGTGTCAATGTAAGACTTTAAAACTGTTTTATAAAAGCTTCTAAAATAAATTCTTTTGTTATAACATTGGCCAGAAGAAAGACCCATGTATATTTAAGGTTTTAAAATTATTTTAGCACATATATCTTTAATACTCATATATGCTTAAAATTCCCCCATACTACATATAAATATGCTAAAATGTGAAGTCTAGAAACGTCTCTTTAGAAGTGAAAGAAATTTAAGTTGTTAAAGCTGCAGAAGATCAGATCTCCAATTTCCTCTCTTATATAGAAATATAAGAGCACTTTTGCGATGATATAGAGGGTTTAAGATATACAGGGGATAAGAAAGTTGGCACTTCTGTAAATTTTGTAATGCTTCAGGTATTCTGCACTACCTTTATCCCTTCCACGTCCCCTTCTTGCCTTTTATATAGAGTTAGGAAAACTCTAAAGTAATCTTACCACTCCTTGGAAAAAGTAGTCATAGGTGATTTGACATAGCTCTGGAGGAGATAGATTAATTATTATTATTTTTTATTACCCAGATAATGAAACTGCTGTTTATACCTTAATGCCAATGGTTATGGCTGATCAACACAGGTGAGTGCCTCTTTCACACATTTATACTTTTTGAGAAGTATGAATGTACTTAAATGTTACACACCCACACGCGCGCATGATTTGGACATAGATTTAGTTCCTGTATTATTTTAAATACTCAGGATCTTTCCTAATTTTGGTATTTTTTTTTGGATATTTCCTGGAGCAAGTTATTTAACCTGTTAGAATTTTTAGTCTGTGAAAAAAAAAAAACATTTTCCAAGATCCATTTCAGCTGTAAAATTCTATGGTAAAGGGATTTAAAAAATGAATTATCGGATATTAAGTCAAGTATTTGGTTGATCACCTGACAAAAAAATGTTGTGATGGTTTCCATTAGAGGTCATTACTGATCTTAATAACAACAGATTAGGACAAAGGGACAACTTATTTCCCTAATGTGCTACTGCTTTGATGGTCTTTTTGTTTATGTATACTCTTTTACAGAGAGGCATATATGAGTTGTATTTATTTAGGTGTGTGATGGATGTTTATGCTTGGAGCAGACAGCTTTGCTCTGGTTAGTCATTGAGTAGTTGAATATAATGAGAAGAGAGTGAGGAGAAACTATATTTTGCAAAAGTTGAAAATATAAATTATTTTTTGCTTTAAATTTCCTGTTTGGTATAATTCAGAATTTTTTTTTTCTTTGGCCTGATTTTCTTTATTTCACCAAAATTCTTATAGGGAGGCTTAGCTTTCTGCATGGGGAGCAGCCACTCTGTTCCACTGTTTCTCAAGAATCTAGGGAAAGCTGAGCCAACTTTATTAGGTGTCCTCAGAACAGGTAGCATACATAGCACTGCAAAAGAGGCAAAGGTGGGAACGTTCAGCACCAGTTTATTGTCAAGGTGTTTGCCTTTTTGGATGATACTCTGCTGGCTACAGTGCTATAGTTTGACAGTAGTGCCTTGTTTTTTGGTTGATGTGGGACAGAACCTTTTGAATAGTTAGTAAGAATACCTAAGGGGCTGTTAATAGAAACTTATGGTTTTAAAAACTATCTTATGTATTTACTCTTATGGTTTTAAAAACTTATGATTTTAAAAACTATCTTATTATTTACTCCTAATTTTCTTTTGGTGTAGGTCTGTTTCTGAACTACTGTCAAATTCCAAGTTTGATGTCAATTATGCTTTTGGCCGTGTGAAAAGAAGCTTGCTTCACATTGCAGCAAAGTAAGACTAAATATATTTTGGATTAAACTCTGGTCTAGAGGAAGGATCAATAAGTTTTAAATCAGCATTGTTCCACAGTTATGGAGAGAGATGTGAACAAGTAGCTAAGTGGTTCTTTATCTCCTTGTGGAATAATGTGCTATGCTTACATTCTCTAAGTAAATTGTTGACTTTGAGATTGGACTGATAAAAAAAAAGTCTCATATCCACTATTGTCTTAGCTTATTCTGGATCAGATCCGGGTAGGTTAGGCATGGGGATCATCTTTCCTGGATATAGATAAGAGAGTATATTCAAAATTTTTCTTTTATCCCACCAATATAGGATTTTAAACAGTACAGGAAGAGTAATTCTAGTTGGCTGTAATATTATGATTTGCTAACTGCATGTGGAATCACTGGCTTTATATTTTTTACCTAGGTGGGAGATTGATTTTTTTAATTATATTTTTTTAATTTGAGAAGTTGTGGGTTTACAGAAAAATCATGTAAAAAATGCAGCATTCCCATATGCCTCTTATTGAGGACACTTTGCGTTAGTGTGATACCTTTGTTACAATAGATGAAAAAGTATTAAAATTGTACTGTTAGCTATAGTCCATAGTTTACATTAGATGTATTTTTTCCTATGTACCAGTGTTATTAACACCTTGCATTAATGTGGTACATTTGTTATAACTCATGAAAAAACATTTTAAAACTTGCACTGTTAACTATAGTCCATCGTTTAGGGTTTACTGTGTTATCCAGTCCTATGTTTTATCTTTTAATTTTTATTCTAATAACATATCTACGATCTAAAATTTCCAGTGGGAGATTGATTTTTATCTACAATCTTCCACTGTGTACTCAGTCAATTAACCAATTTATATCTAGCCCCTTTCCAGGATTTTAGGTAGGTGTGTTGAAATTAATTGTTCACAATGAATTTGAGTTATGGAAGATTAAAAAAAAATTGAGAATACTCTATTGTTTCTTTTATAAACTAACACTTTACTTTTTCTGAATTTCTCAAATACTTTATAGCTTTCATAGTAGAATGTACCATCATGAAAGTAGAAGATAGTTACTGTTTGTGACAGAAGTTAAGTCAAATTGTAGGTAAATATGGACCTTAGAAATAATGTTTTAAATACAACTTTTTAAAAAAAATTAAGCTGTGTGTTCTATGGCTGGTTATTGGACGTATCTGAACTATCTTTTAATACTGTTTTAGTTGTGGATCGGTGGAATGCTTGGTTCTGCTGTTAAAGAAAGGAGCAAATCCTAACTATCAAGATATTTCAGGTTGTACACCTCTTCATTTGGCAGCTAGAAATGGGTAAATATTTTGTTTCCTTTGGTAACTTAAAGTTGCTTATTTAGTTAATTTTAATTTTTGTATTTAGTGGAATTAAATACAGAGTGAATATCTTTGTACCTGTATAATTATTTGAGGATAAGCTATACCTGAGTAAGTTTATAGATAAGAGTAGCTTACTCCTTTCAGTGCCAAAACTATTTTTCACTTTAATTTGTTTGATGAGAAGCTTTCTAAATAAATAATGTACTTACTAGCCTTTTTAAACAGTATGGATAACTTTAAACTTTCTTTATTAAATAAAAATTTTTCCCATTATAAATAAAAGTAGCATTTCCACAAAATGAAACATTTACACATGACACATTTAATATATTTTTTCCATTTCCTGATAGCTCTGGTCATCATTATGAACATCATTATGTCATTGTATGCTGCTTTAAATCCTGCTGTACTTTTTATGGGTTTTTGGACTTCTTTTCTGTTGGGGATTTCAGGTGTCACAACCATTATTCTTCAGTTCTTAAACTTCTGGTGAACTGAGAAGACAGGTCAAAATGGTTTGAATTATGTCTGCAGTGAAAATAAGTAGGTTTTGATTCAGGACTTGAGGAACTTAATATTTACCAACTTTTTATAAACACTATAAGACTTTTCTGTGAAAGTACATTCCTCACTATGTTGTCTTTTCTTTTGGTTTCTCTTGAAGATATTTTTGATTCATATTCTGAACTGGGATTCTAGATAGGTGAGATGGCTGTATAAGTAAGATGGATATGGGGCTAAAATTGTCCATTGCATTAATCTGAGGTCAAAATTTTGCATCCATAAATTAAAGTAGAGCCAAAAATACAAGAGCCATAGTGATGTCTAGTTTGGAAAGGGAAAAGGCATCATTCTTTGACCCTAATCTTAAGTCTGTTCTATTTCCTAATTTAGCATGAGCCAGTTTAATTGTCTGCTTTTCTAATAGTTAACAGCATACTGATTACACAATTGTGTTCATAATTATTAGCTACATTAGGTATGTTGTAGGATGTCATACAGAAGGTCAAGAATAAATCAATCATTCCCTGACTGAATTGATCTCAGGTCCAGTGTTACATTATCCCAAGTGCTAGTAGGATAGCAACAAAGCTCTTTGAAAATAGTTACTTAGTGGTAAATATCTCAGTACTCTCTCTCAACAACTGTAAAGAAAAGGACAGATTGGTCACAGCAGGGATAAAAACAAATCTGTCATTGTACCAGGTGACTTAGTCAGATGGGTTCAGCATGAGAACCAAGAAACAGGTTTTAGACTTGAAAGACAGGATGTTCTTGGTCTGCTAAGACTTTTCAGTACTGTTTATTTTTCTTCAGAAACAAAGTCTTTTTAAATAGCACATAGAAAAGAAATAATTTTAATCACTGTTTTGTCAACAGTAATTGAAGGAGGCCATTACGTTTTACAGGTGAAGAAGTATGACAGATATTACATATGACACATATTCACATGGCAAGTCAATGAGGAGAAAAGGAATAAAAGTTCATGACCCTTCCTTTAATTTGGATGTTTTTCTATTTCTATAAAGATTGCTTTTGACATTCAGTGCTTTAATATTTTGGTTTTTATTTTTTATTGAATGGGTGTCTGGTATAACTTAGAAGTGCTCAATAAATGTTTGTTAAATGGCTTGGTGCTTCCTGTATCTTCTGATGTTTTCAGAAATAGTGTTTTACTATAATTTCTTAATGCTTCCAGATTTGTCCGGACAGAAATAGAAGTCATAGGGGAATTGTGCCCTCTTTACCTGTCCATCTGTTTTTTGGGGGTTAGCTTTTTGTCTTTGTCCCTGCAGTTGTCCTTGTCGAATGGGTAGAAAATCTCTCGACTTGAATTTGTATTTCTCTCCTCACCCATTAGTGCAGCACTGGGTTGCCATCCTTTCCTGCTGAAGTCCCATCAATCTGCCACAGAACACTTGTATGACTGGTCCCTGTGTCATTTGGGTTACTGTAGCATTCTATAATTGCTGCAGTATCTGGGCAGGAAAATAGGTGCTTCCTTTTACACAGGGATCTAGCATTGCCCATGATTGCATGAGCATGTTAAAAGGGAAGCCTCCAAAATTATTGTGTATGCTTAGGCTGCATATTAGTTATATTTGAAATATGAGGGTTTTTTTAATTTTTTTTTGGTGGGGTGGGGCTCATAAAAGGCAGAGCTCATGTGAGCTCATAAAAAGCAGAGCCTCCATGTGCTACAATGTTAATATTGTAGCCCCAGTCCTTAGCAAAATAGGTACTCACTGGTTATTTAACTTACCCCGATTCTGGAAAGTAGCATAGTAGTTGTTAAGTAAGAGAAATAGGATATACTTATTTCCTACACCTGCTCTGTACCTCTGGGATTGCTGCTTTTCTTCAGCAACCCCTACCCTAAACACTCTTTTGGGCTTATTTTCCTGATTCTGTCCCCCAGTCCAACCCTAACTTTATTTTGGCACTAGGCCAAGGGTCTGTGTCAGACTTCTGAATAGGTTTTAGAAACTCAGCTGTATGGATGCAGATACAAAAATACACACATGTATTTTAAACAATGTATTTTAATAGGACTATTTGGTCTGTTTTCTCATAATTACTAAAGATTTATTTTTTTAAGGTTTTCATACCAGTGTGTTAAATGAGGGAATTTTATAAATATTTGGACTTACAGTTTTGCTCAGAGCTTTTATTTTCTTCCGTTCCTTTGATTAAAGTGCTGCTTTTAAATGACATTTAATTTTGTTTTAGATGCAAAAATCAAAGCAAGAAGGTAGTTTGTTCACTTTTTGAAAAGCTTATTGAATCAATAAGAATTCTAGCTATTGATTTATGAAATTGACTATTTAATCACTAATTAATAAAGTTTTGAGAATTACTATGTGCCTGACTATGCTTAGTATTGAATTGCTTAAAGAAATATGATATAATCTATAGCTTGAAAAGTTTTGGATCTAGTGAGTAGGTAGTTATATATATAAAATATTATATATGTTTTATATTACATAGTATATATACACCCCCACCATATGCTATATATAATATACTATTAATGTATTAGACATAATACTATATATGCTAAGTACTATATATATTGCACTATTATACATATATACCATGATATAAAATATATATATATTTTAAAACCTGCTCAACTAGATTGTTTTAGTTTCCTCATTGCTAAAGCAAATACCATGCAATGATTTGTCTTAAACAGTGGGAATTTATTAGCTCACAGTTTTGAAGCTTGGAGAAGTCCAAATCAAGGTATTATCAAGGTGATGCTTTCTTTCTGAAGACTGGTGTTTTGGGGCTGGTGCTGGTGATCCTTGGTCCTTGGTTCTTCCATCATATGGTAGTGCATATGGCAGCTTCTCCTAACCTTTCTTCTCTTCTTCTTCCATTGACTTTTAACTTCTGGCTACTCTCTGGGGCTTCTTTCTGTCTTTATGACCTTCCCTGTTAGCCCTTCAGTAATAGGATTAAGACTCGTCTGCCTTATGTGAAGTAACTTCATCATAAGATCCAATTTACAAGGGTTCACACCCACAGGAATGGGTTAAGTTAAAGAGCATGTTTTTCAGGGGTACATAGCTCTAAACCACCATATAGATCATAAACTTCATGCCATTGAGATTATATCATATTTCCCTAATCCATTACAGAGCATGGGCAAGCATGTATGTTTGTGTGTGTGTATATATATATTGTTTCCAAAACATGAAATTTGTTTCATTATTTAATCCTCATAACAAAAGTGAAGTGTAAGAATATGAAACCTGAAAAATAAAGTCACAGTACAGGAGAGTTCACAGCTGATTGCCACATGTTTGATACCAACCAAAAGTGAATCTTCAGATGAGTGTGAGGCTTCAAGTAGTTAAGAGGAATCACCATAGTTTTCATGAATGAGAGGAATTTGAAATGTATGTTAATAATAACTAGTAGTGGATCAGGCTAAGAGGAAAAGTGAGCAAAATGAAATGGGTAGTGGTACTTGAGCAAAATGAAGTTTAATGGAATGCATGATATTAATTTTGTGGTTAGGATTTTATAACTCATATTACTGTTAAATATTTTGCAACCATATCTATAGGATACAAAATTGGGACATGATTTTGTTTTATCCATTCCTCTTCCATTAAAATTATATTGTCTTATATTTTGAATGAAAATTACTTTTCCAAATATTAAGTCAACATTAGAAATTTCTCTTCATTTTGAATGACTAATTTGTCCCTAATGACATGAAAACTTGATTGTGCCATTTCTTTACCTGATTGAGTCATTTTGTTTTTTATTTCAAAAGTTAAAGTCTATTTAAATACTGCAATTGTAGATTGAATATATGCCATCAACAAATGCTGGGTGTAGTTAGTATTTCAGGAAAATGATTGTCATTTGGATATTTTCTAGCACCAGTTAAGGTATTTGTGACTGTCTCTTTTTCTTTTCAGGCAGAAGAAATGTATGAGTAAATTATTAGAATACGGTGCTGATGTCAACATTTGTAATAATGAAGGCCTTACAGCAGTAAGTGCAAAGAATTTTGCCTGAGATTTTAAAATGCTTTATAGAAAATTATATTGATGGTGATGGTAATGTATAGACCAAGTGTTTCCATAAGTTACTTCTTTGGAGTTTATTGAAGAAGTTGCTGAATGATTTGAGACCCTGTTTTCAGTTTTGCTTTTTAGGAGAAGTTATCATTCACTATGTTTCTCTCTTTTCCTCCTTAAGTTTATGACTCTTTATTTCTATTTTAGTCTTATTCCCTAGCTTTTGTCCCTGATTTTAAAAGAGACTTCTTAGGAGCATATCTACTGAGCTGTATTGTGAGCTTATTATAGGGGAGCTGTTTTTCATTCTGTCTTTTTAAATACTTTTAATATATTCATTGCAGGAAAATTGGAAATATGGCTAGACAAAAAGTACAAAAAAAAGAGGTTACAAAGGTAATGCTTACCTGTATTCTCTGCACTCTGAGAGAATCACTGTTAACATTTTGGCCTATTTCCTTTTGGACAAGTTATGTCTTGCTTAAACTAGCGTTTTAATCCATTTTGCTGTGTTGCTTTAATTCACATAGATACTGTAGAAAGGTGTGGTGGGATATTGCTGAAAAGATTGTTGAAATCCCAAATTCTACAATTGTCATTATTTGATAGAGCATTATTTATTTTAGAGATAGAGATAAAATAAAATTATGTGACTATTGAAAATTGTTTTGAAATCATGGCAGAAGAGGTTAAGTTTTACTTATTAAAATTTACCTTCCTTTGATGATATTTGTACATTTTGACTCCTATAATTTGTGAATGAAGAGTATTGACTATTTACTTCTTGCGCCAATTTTTGAGGCCTTTTTTTTAGGTTTTGTAAAAAGTTTTATTTTGATATAATTTCATATTTTCAGAGAAAAGTTGCAAAAATAGTATAAGGAACTCCCATATACTCTCTACCCAGATTCACCAATTGTTTACATTTTATCTCTTTTGCTTCATCGTTTCTCTCTTTTCCACTTCACCTCTAAATATTTCGTAGGTAGAGTAAGTTCAGTCTTTTCCATATCCGCAGTATAATATTAACATAGGGAAATTTAACAGTGGTACAATGTTATTATCTAATCCTTAGTCCTTATTCAAACTTCCTAAATTGTCCCAATAAAAAATGACCTTTATAGCTTTTTGAGGGTTTTCAGGTTTAGCTATTGATTTCTAGTTTAATTCCAGTGTGGTCAGAGACCACAAGATTTTAGTTTCTTGAATGCATTGTTTTATTTTTTGAAATGCATTGTATCTTATTTTATGGTCTGTCCCCTCAGCATTCCAGCTGTTCTTTTTTCCCAGCTCTCTGGAGTCTCTTTATGCATATGTAGTTCAGAGGTCAGCCAAAGATCTGGGTAGAATTTATACACAAAATTTAGCGCTCTTCCCTCTGTCTCATTCCTGTTTGTCATATCTCCATTTGTTTTTTCAGCCATTTGGGCAGCCCACCCGCCATCTTCTGACCCCTCAAGCAGTAAGACTTTAAGGTCTTTTTGATTAAAAAATGTTGGGGCTTGGAAAGTGGCGTTAAACAAAACACACCCCTAAGATTTGAACTGTTCTATGAAAGGCTTTTTTTTTTTTTTTAAATCTTCATTTTATTGAGATATATTCACATACCATGCAGTCATACAAAACAAATTGTATATTTGATTGTTCACAGTACCATTACATAGTTGTACATTCATCACCTAAATCAATCCCTGACACCTTCATTAGCACACACACAAAAATAACAAGAATAATAATTAAAGTGAAAAAGAGCAATTAAAGTAAAAAAGAACACTGGGTGCCTTTGTCTGTTTGTTTGTTTGTTTGTTTCCTTCCCCTATTTTTCTACTCATCCATCCATAAACTAGACAAAGGGGAGTGTGGTCCTTATGGCTTTCCCAATCCCATGGTCACCCCTCATATGCTACATTTTTATACAATTGTCTTTGAGATTCATGGGTTCTGGGTTGTAGTTTGATAGTTTCAGGTATCCACCACCACCTACCCCAATTCTTTAGAACCTAAAAAGGTTGTCTAAATTGTGCGTAAGGGTGCCCACCAGAGTGACCTCTTGGCTCCTTTTGGAATCTCTCTGCCTCTGAAGCTTATTTCATTTCCTTTCACATCCCCCTTTTGGTCAAGAAGATGTTCTCCATCCCACGATGCCGGGTCTACATTCCTCCCCGGGAGTCATATTCCACATTGCCAGGGAGATTCACTTCCCTGGGTGTCTGATCCCGCGTACAGGGGAGGGCAGTGATTTCACTTTTCAAGTTGGCTTAGGTAGAGAGAGAGGGGAAAGGCTTATTAAAGAATAAGCTCGATCATGTAAAATGAAGTTTATTGCCTCTCCTTGTTCTGTGAGCCCAGGACATTAGGTAATAATTATGCAGAATCCACAGTTCATGAGAAAATTCAGATATTATTACTAGTTAACAGTATAACACCCCATCTACTCTGTGAGGAAGAACTATATTCTGAATATGCACAGGATACTTACTGATGTGATAGGCTCTACAGGGTTTATAAAACCATGGAAATGATGTAGATCTTTATCCTTAAGATACTATCTAGTTTAGGGAAGATAAGTTGTCCAATGTTAACATAATAGGTTTAAACACATAAATTTTCATCTGATAATTGTGCTGCTTCACTTCTGAACTTTAAGGGTAGTGGGGTATGTTTTAAAAACAAAACTTTTATTTAACAAAATTATTCATACATCTAGTTTAAAGAGTCAAATGATTCTACAAGGCTTTTTGTAGAAAACAGTCCCTTACCTTCCTCCACTACTCCCAAAACTTCCCACTCTTGAGGCAATCCCTCTCAATTATTTTAATGGATTTTAAGATTTTATTTCCCTGTATTCAAGTAACACACTAATATCGCTCCTTTTTGATTTTTTTGCATCATCTGTGACTTGGAAGAGGAGGTTATTACTCTTCTTCAGTCCTTCTCACCCTTATCCCACCACATACAAGCACATTTCCCACCCAACCTTCCGGTATAGTCTGTAGTTTTAGTTAATGTTTCATTTTTTCATTATTTTTTTTAAATATATAAAAATTACCCATAGCTAAGTTAAATAGTTAGGATTACTTTTCCTTTCATGCACATTTTGTTTTCCTGTGTTCAACAATTAACTTAAAAAAAAATTGAGGATTGTAGATTCACATGCAATTGTAAGAAATTATACAAGGGCAATCCTTGTACATTGCCTAGTTCCCCCAGTGGTAACATTTTACAAAACTATAGTGTAATATCACAATCAGGATATTCATATTTCATGCAATCCACCCATTTTACTAAGGTTTCTCCAGTTTCACTTATACTCAGTTTTCCTTGTACTCAGTTTTTTTGTGTATGTATTTAGTTCTGTACAGTTTTATTACTTGTGTAGGTTCATGTATCTACCCCCATGGTCAGTATTCTGAACCGTTCTAGCCCCACAAAGATCTCTCATGTTGCTTTTATACTCACCGTCTCCCCTTACCCCATGGCTATCTCCTGGGAACTACTAATCTGTTCTCCATTTCTAAAATTTTGTCATTTAAAAAATGTTATTTAAACAGCATCATATTGCACCTAACCTTTTGTGATTGGCTTTTTTGATTGGCATATTGCCTGGAGGTTCATCTAGGTTGTAGTGATAGTTGGTTCCTTTTTATTGCTGAATAGTATTCCATGGTGTGGATGTGCTACTGTTTCTTTAACCATTCACCTGCTGAAGGACATTTAAGTCATTTTTAGTTTTTTTGCTATTATGAATAGAGCTCCTATAAACATAAGCACTAGTTTATGCAGGTTATTGTGTGAATATAAGTTTTGACTTCTCTGGGACAAATGCCCAGGAGTGCAGTTCTGGTTGTATGGTAGTTTCATATTGAGTTTTATAATAAACTCCCTGTTTCAAGAGTGACTGTACCATATTACATTCCTACCAGCAATATATGAGTGATCCAGTTTTTCAGTATCCTCACCTGGATTTGGTGTTGCCACTATTTTATGTCTTAGCCATTACGATAGGTATGTTGTGGTATCATATCTCATTGTGGTTCTGATTTGCGTTTTGTAATGGCCAGTGATGTTGTACATCTTCCCATGTGCTTATTTGCCATCTGTATATCCTCTTTGTTAAAATGCCTATCCATGTCTTTGCCCATTTTCTAAATGGTTTTTTTTTTTTTACTTTTGGGTTGTGAGAGTTCTTTATATATTCTAGATACTAGTCCTTTGTTAAATTTGTGTTTTGCAAGTATTTTCTCCCCGTCTGTGGCTTGTCTTTTCATCCTATTAACAGGGTCTTTCTCAGAGTAAACATTTTTAATTTTGGTGCAGTCCAGTTTATCAGTTTTTCCTTTTATGTAACTTTGGTGAAGTTTAAGAACTCATTGCTTGGCCCTAGATCCTGAAGATTTCCCTTAGCTTCTTTTCTAAAAGTTTTATAGCTCTCTATTTTACATTTTAATCTATGGTTCATTTTGAGTTGATAGTTGTATCAGATGTGAGATTTAGGTTGAGGTTTATCTTTTTTTTACCTATGGACGTTCAGTTACTTCAGCACTGTTTGTTGAAAAGGCTGTCCTTTCTGCATTGAATTGATATTGCACCTTTCTCAAAAATCAGTTGGGCATATTTGTGTGGGCTTATTTCTTGGTCTCCTGTTCTGTTCCATTGGTTTATCTATCTGTCCTTCCGCAAATACCATACTCTGTTCATTACTATAGCTGTATAGTAAGCCTTGATGCCAAGTGGAGTAATTCCTCCCACTTTATTCTTTTTTGTCAGGATTGTTTTAGCTATTCTTATTCCTTTGCCTTTCCATATAAATTTTTGAAAAAGCTTGTTTGTGTCTACAAAACACCTTGCCTGGAATTTTGATTGGAATTGCCTTAAACCTATAGATCATTTTAAGGAAAATTGACCTCCCTATGTTGTCTTGAGACTTCCAATCCATAACACTGTATGTTTCTCCTTTTATTTAGGTCATTGATTTCTTTCATCAGTGTTTTTTTAATTTTCAACGTATAGATCTTGTACATGTTTTGTTAAGCATGTGTCTAAATATTCCTTTTATGTAAGTTTGATGAAGTTTAAGAACTCAATTGCCTAGCCCTAGATCCTGAAGATTTCTCCTAGCTTCTTTTCTGAAAGTTTTATAGTTCCACATTTTACATTTTAGTTTGTGGTCCATTTTTGGAGCAATTGTAAATAGTATTGTATTTTTAATTTGTTTCTGTTTATTTTTAATATATAGAACTGTGATTGGTGTTTTGTGTGTTGGTTCTGTGTACTGTGACCTGCCAAACTAATGTATTCTAGAAGATATTTTTAAGTAGATTCCTTGGAATTTTCTGTGTAGACAGTGATATCATCTGCAAATACAGTTTTCTTTCTTTCTTTCCAAACTCTATACCTTTTGTTTCTGTTTCCTGCCTTATTATAGCTTTATTCTTTTTTTTTTTTTTAAATTGGCATGGCTTTATTTCTCAAATGGAAAGGCAAGTACTTGAATTGGGGGAAATGTGCTGGTCTCCAGTTTTAAGAAACGGTACAGCACAAAGACCTGGCATTCTGGCTGAAAAGCTGTAATAATAAACAGAAATTTGAAAACCAGGAAGACAAGTTTTCCAGGAGTGCAACTGTGGCATTTCAAAGAGATTTAACAAGAAATTCAGGAAGATGGTCAAAAATAGGTTTAGATAATTGAGATTCCTTATTTGAACACTTGTTGTTTTGTTTTTTTGTTTTTTTATCATCATTTTATTGAGATATATTCACATACCACACAGTCATACAAAACAAATCGTACTTTCGATTGTTTACAGTACCATTACATAGTTGTACATTCATCACCTAAATCAATCCCTGACACCTTCATTAGCACACACACAAAAATAACAAGAATAATAATTAGAGTGAAAAAGAGCAATTGAAGTAAAAAAGAACACTGGGTACCTTTGTCTGTTTGTTTCCTTCCCCTATTTTTCTACTCATCCATCCATAAACTAGACAAAGTGGAGTGTGGTCCTTATGGCTTTCCCAATCCCACTGTCACCCCTCATAAGCTACATTTTTATACAACCGTCTTCGAGATTCATGGGTTCTGGGTTGTAGTTTGATAGTTTCAGGTATCCACCACCAGCTACCCCAATTCTTTAGAACCTAAAAAGGGTTGTCTAAAGTGTGCGTAAGAGTGCCCACCAGAGTGACCTCTCGGCTCGCTTTGGAATCTCTCTGCCACTGAAGCTTACTTCATTTCCCTTCACATCCCCCTTTTGGTCAAGAAGATGTTCTCCGTCCCACGATGCCGGGTCTACATTCCTCCCCGGGAGTCATATTCCACGTTGCCAGGGAGATTCACTCCCCTGGGTGTCTGATCCCACGTAGGGGGGAGGGCAGTGATTTCACCTTTCAAGTTGGCTTAGGTAGAGAGAGAGGGCCACATCTGAGCAACAAAGAGGCATTCAGGAGGAGACTCTTAGGCACAAATATAGGGAGGCCTAGCCTCTCCTTTGCAGCAACTGTCTTCCCAAGGGTAAAACTTATGGTAGAGGGCTCAACCCATCAAACCACCAGTCCCCTATGTCTGTGGTCATGTTAGCAACCATGGAGGTGGGGTAGGCGAATACCCCTGCATTCTCCGCAGGCTCCTCAAGGGGGCACTACATCTTTTTTTTTTTCCTTGTTTTTCTTTCTTTCTTTTTTTTTTTTTTTTAACTTTCCCTTCTTTTTTAAATCAACTGTATGAAAAAAAAAGTTAAAAAGAAAACAAACATACAATAAAAGAACATTTCAAAGAGACCATAACAAGGGAGTAAGAAAAAGACAACTAACCTAAGATAACTGCTTTACTTCCAACCTGTTCCTACTTTACCCCAAGAAAGTTACCTAATATAGCAACATTTCTGTGAACTTGTTCCTACTATATCCATCAGAAATTAACAGACCATAGTCATTCCTGGGCATCCCCAGAACGTTAAATAGCTTATCTGTTCTTCTTGGATTATTGTTCCCCCTTCCTTAATTGCTCTCTACTGCTAGTTCCCCTACATTCTACATTATAAACCATTTGTTTTACATTTTTCAAAGTTCACATTAGCGGTAGCATATAATATTTCTCTTTTTGTGCCTGGCTTATTTCGCTCAGCATTATGTCTTCAAGGTTCATCCATGTTGTCATATGTTTCACAAGATCGTTCCTTCTTACTGCCGTGTAGTATTCCATCGTGTGTATATACCACATTTTATTTATCCACTCATCTGTTGAAGGACATTTGGGTTGTTTCCATCTCTTGGCAATTGTGAATAATGCTGCTATGAACATTGGCGTGCAGATATCTGTTCGTGTCACTGCTTTCCGATCTTCCGGGTATATACCGAGAACTGCAATCGCTGGATCGAATGGTAGCTCTATATCTAGTTTTCTAAGGAACTGCCAGACTGACTTCGAGAGTGGCTGAACCATTATACAGTCCCACCAACAATGATTAAGAGTTCCAATTTCTCCACATCCCCTCCAGCATTTGTAGTTTCCTGTTTCTTTAATGGCAGCCATTCTAACCGGTGTTAGATGGTATCTCATTGTGGTTTTAATTTGCATCTCTCTAATAGCTAGTGAAGCTGAACATTTTTTCATGTGTTTCTTGGCCATTTGTATTTCCTCTTCAGAGAACTGTCTTTTCATATCTTTTGCCCATTTTATAATTGGGCTGTCTGTACTATTGTCATTGAGTTGTAGGATTTCTTTGTATATGCAAGATATCAGTCTTTTGTCAGATACATGGTTTCCAAAAATTTTTTCCCATTGAGTTGGCTGCCTCTTTACCTTTTTGAGAAATTCCTTTGAGGTGCAGAAACTTCTAAGCTTGGGGAGTTCCCATTTATCTATTTTCTCTTTTGTTGCTTGTGCTTTGGGTGTAAAGTCTAGGAAGTGGCCACCTAATACAAGCTCTTGAAGATGTTTTCCTACATTATCTTCTAGGAGTTTTATGGTACTTTCTTTTATATTGAGATCTTTGGTCCATTTTGAGTTAATTTTTCTGTAGGGAGTGAGGTAGGGGTCCTCTTTCATTCTTTTGGATATGGATATCCAACTCTCCCAGCCCCATTTGTTGAAAAGATCATTATGGCTCAGTTCAGTGTCTTTGGGGGCCTTATCAAAGATCAGTCGGCCATAGATCTGAGGGTCTATCTCTGAATTCTCAATTCGATTCCATTGATCTATATGTCTGTCTTTGTGCCAGTACCATGCTGTTTTGGCAACTGTGGCTTTATAATAAGCTTCAAAGTCAGGGAGTGTAAGTCCTCCCACTTTGTTTTTCTTTTTTAGAGTGTCTTTAGCAATTCGAGGCATCTTCCCTTTCCAAATAAATTTGATAACTAGCTTTTCCAAGTCTGCAAAGTAGGTTGTTGGAATTTTGATTGGGATTGCATTGAATCTGTAGATGAGTTTGGGTAGAATTGACATCTTAATGACATTTAGCCTTCCTACCCATGAACATGGAATATTTTTCCATCTTTTAAGGTCCCCTTCTATTTCTTTTAGTAGAGTTATGTAGTTTTCTTTGTATAGGTCTTTTACATCTTTGGTTAAGTTTACTCCTAGTTACTTGATTTTTTTAGTTGCTATTGAAAATGGTATCTTTTTCTTGAGTGTCTCTTCAGTTTGTTCATTTCTAGCATATAGAAACATTACTGACTTATGTGCATTAATCTTGTATCCCGCTACTTTGCTAAATTTGTTTATTAGCTCTAGTAGCTGTATCGTCGATTTCTCAGGGTTTTCTAGATATAAGATCATATCATCTGCAAACAATGACAGTTTTACTTCTTCTTTTCCAATTTGGATGCCTTTTATTTCTTTGTCTTCAGGATTGCCCTGGCTAGCACTTCCAGTACGATGTTGAATAACAGTGGTGACAGCGGGCATCCTTGTCTTGTTCCTGATCATAGAGGGAAGGCTTTCAGTCTCTCACCATTGAGTACTATGCTGGCTGTGGGTTTTTCATATATGCTCTTTATCATGTTGAGGAAGTTTCCTTCAATTCCTACCTTTTGATGTGTTTTTATCAAAAAGGGATGTTGGATTTTGTCAAATGCTTTTTCAGCATCTATTGAGATGATCAATTGATTTTTCCCTTTCGAGTTTTTAATGTGTTGTAATACACTGATTGTTTTTCTTATGTTGAACCATCCTTGCATGCCTGGAATGAACCCCACTTGGTCATGGTGTATGATTTTTTTAATGTGTCTTTGGATTCGATTTGCAAGTATTTTGTTGAGGATTTTTGCATCTATATTCATTAGGGAGATTGGCCAGTAGTTTTCCTTTGTTGTAGCATCTTTGCCTGGTTTTGGTATTAGATTGATGTTGGCTTCATAAAATGAGTTAGGTAGTGTTCCATTTTCTTCAATGTTTTGAAAGAGTTTGAGTAAGATTGGTGTCAGTTCTTTCTGGAAAGTTTGGTAGAATTCCCCTGTGAAGCCATCTGGCCCTGGGCATTTATTTGTGGGAAGATTTTTGATGACTGATTGGATCTCTTTGCTTGTGATGGGTTGGTTGAGGTTTTCTATTTCTTCTCTGGTCAGTCTAGGTTGTTCATATGTTTCCAGGAAATTGTCCATTTCTTCTACATTGTCCAGTTTGTTGCCATACAGTTGTTCATAATATCCTCTTATAATTTTTTTAATTTCTTCAGTATCTGCAGTTATGTCACCTTTTTCATTCATTATTTTGTTTATATGGGTCTTCTCTCTTTTTGATTTTGTCAGTCTAGCTAGGGGCTTGTCAATCTTGTTGATCTTCTCAAAGAACCAACTTTTGGTGATATTTATCCTCTCTATTGTTTTTTTGTTCTCTATGTCATTTATTTCTGCTTTAATCCTTGTTATTTCTTTTCTTGTACTTGGTTTAGGATTGGTTTGCTGTTCATTTTCTAGCTTCTTCAGTTGTTCCATTAGTTCTTTGATTTTGGCTCTTTCTTCCTTTTTAATATATGCGTTTAGGGCTATAAATTTCCCCCTTAGCACTGCTTTTGCTGCATCCCATAGGTTTTGGTATGTTGTGTTCTCATTTTCATTCGTCTCTATATATTTAGCAATTTCTCTTGCTATTTCTTCTTTAACCCACTGATTGTTTAGGAGTGTGTTGTTTAACCTCCAGGTATTTGTGAATTTTCTAAGTCTCTGATGGTTATTGACTTCTAATTGTATTCCATTGTGGTCAGAGAATGTGCTTTGAATAATTTCAATCTTTTTAAATTTATTGAGGCTTGTTTTATGTCCCAGCATATGATCTATTCTGGAGAAAGTTCCGTGAGCACTAGAAAAGTATGTGTATCCTGGTGATTTGGGATGTAATGTCCTGTATATGTCTGTTAAATCTAATTCATTTATCAGATTGTTTAGGTTTTCAATTTCCTTATTGGTCTTCTGTCTGGTTGATCTATCTATAGGAGAGAGTGATGTGTTGAAGTCTCCCACAATTATTGTGGAAACATCAATTGCTTCCTTTAGTTTTGCCAGTGTTTCTCTCATGTATTTTGTGGCACCTTGATTGGGTGCATAGACATTTACGATTGTTATTTCTTCTTGCTGAATTGCCCCTTTTATTAGTATGTAGTGGCCTTCTTTGTCTCTCAAAACATCCCTGCATTTGAAGTCTGTTTTATCTGAGATTAATATTGCTACACCTGCTTTCTTTTGGCTGTAGCTTGCATGAAATATTTTTTTCCATCCTTTCACTTTCAGTTTCTTTGTGTCCCTGTGTCTAAGATGAGTCTCTTGTATGCAACATATTGATGGTTCATTTTTTTTGATCCATTCTGCGAATCTATATTTTTTAATTGGGGAGTTTAATCCATTTACATTCAACGTTATAACCGTGAAGGCATTTCTTGAATCGGCCATCTTATCCTTTGGATTATGTTTGCCATATTTTTCCCTCTCTCTATTAATATCCTTTATTGTACCCATACCGAATCTCTTTAGTACTGAACCTTTCTCCAAGTCTCTCTGTCCTGTCTTTGTTTCTCTGTCTGTTGGGCTCCCTTTAGTATCTCCAGTAGGGCAGGTCTCTTGTTAGCAAATTCTCTCAGCATTTGTTTGTCTGTGAAAAATTTAAGCTCTCCCTCAAATTTGAAGGAGAGCTTTGCTGGATAAAGTATTCTTGGCCGGAAATTTTTCTCACTCAGAATTTTAAATATATCGTGCCACTGCCTTCTCGCCTCCATGGTGGCTGCTGAGTAGTCACTACTTAGTCTTATGCTGTTTCCTTTGTATGTGGTGAATTGCTTTTCTCTTGCTGCTTTCAGAACTTGCTCCTTCTCTTCTGTGTTTGACAGTGTGATCAGTATATGTCTTGGAGTGGGTTTATTTGGATTTATTCTATTTGGAGTTCGCTGAGCATTTATGATTTGTGTAATTATGTTGTTTAGAAGATTTGGGAAGTTTTCCCCAACAATTTCTTTGAATACTCTTCCTAGACCTTTACCCTTTTCTTCCCCTTCTGGGACACCAATGAGTCTTATATTTGGACGTTTCATATTATCTATCATATCCCTGAGGTCCATTTCGATTTTTTCAATTTTTTTCCCCATTCTTTCTTTTATGCTTTCATTTTCCATTCTGTCATCCTCGAGGTCACTGATTCGTTGTTCAACTTCCTCTAGTCTTGTACTATGAGTGTCCAGAGTCTTTTTAATTTGGTCAACAGTTTCTTTAATTTCCATAAGATCATCCATTTTTTTATTTAGTCTTGCAATGTCTTCTTTATGCTCTTCTAGAGTCTTCTTGATTTCCTTTATATCCCGTACTATGGTCTCATTGTTCATCTTTAGTTCTTTGAGTAGCTGCTCTAGGTGCTGTGTCTCTTCTGGTCTTTTGATTTGGGTGCTTGGGCTTGGGTTATCCATATCGTCTGGTTTTTTCATATGCTTTATAATTTTCTGTTGTTTTTGGCCTCGTGGCATTTGCTGAACTTGATAGGGTTCTTTTAGGGTTTGTAGACCTATTGAAGTCCTTATCTCTAATTTATCAGATCTACAGCTTCGTGGAGTACACTTTCTCTAACTAACCAGCAGGTGGCGCCCACGAGCCACCTGTCCTCCACAAGCCAGTTCTCCCCTGCTTAGCCTTTTTCGTGAGTGGGGGAGTGAGTCTTGTGGGGTCCAATTGGTGTACCAAGCTTGCGTGTGTAGTTGGTGTTGCCTGCCCTGTATGTGGGGCGTGTTTCTGGGCAGTCGGGGAGGGGGGGTGGCCCTAACAATCAAATCTCCCTGGTGATCCTAGAGTTTTAAAGCTGCTGCAATAGTCTAATCCTTCAGTTCAGTCCTGCCACAGTTTGTCTCTGCCACTGACCCACAAGTCCTTGGTATTGGCGTATGGCTCCTGAGACTTGCAAGTGGGCCCCTCTTCCAGGCCGTGCACCCCGGGTCCTCTGTTGAGGGATGACTGTGCTATGTCACAGGTGAGTGCCGTCCCCCCAGGGCAGTTCTGGGCTGCTGGGCTGTGTAGGGAGGCTCCCAGTCTGCTCAAATGATGGCTGAATGGGGCTTTGTTAATTCACACTGCTCCACCTTCCCAACTCTGGGACAATCAGCTGAGGTTGCAGGGAAGGCCCAGTTTTGTGGTGTGTGCCTGTTATTTGAAGCACTTCCGTCACACTGGGTTGTCTGGGGCAGCTCTGGGCTATGGGGCTGGCGATGGGCAGGAGTGTTTCCTGTCCACCAGGATGGTGGCTGTGAGCGGACACCCCCCTTTTCTTGGGAAGTTGTGGTGTTTAGTGAATTTTCTCAGCCACTGGATTATTGCCTTTTGACTCAGAGCTCTCTTAGTTCTGCTCTTGACTTGACGTGCCCAAATTGCAAGTCTTTGAAGCTTTCTGTATTGGGCTTCTTAGAGTAATTGTTTTAGAAAAAGAAAAAAGGATTAAAAAAAAAAAAAAAGGGCCCTCCTCAGAGATCTAATGGGTTATTGAAATGCTAATAGACAAAGCAACCAGGGCCATTAAGGAAAGGTCCACAGGGCAGAGAGATCAGCTTTTCTTCGGGATTTGCATATGCGCCTCAAGGCCTGAGCTCCGCCCTTCCCCTTTCTGTGTTCACCAGAACTCCAAAAATCCTCTGCTTTTATTTTGGAGTTTTTCGTGTTGTTTTTTTTTTTCTATGCCTGTCTCCTCTCTGCTGGGCTGGCAGCTCTCAGATTCTGTGGTGTCTGGTCTCAGTCTGTCTATGGTTGGAGTCTGGATCAGTAGAATGAGTTTCCGATAAGGGCTGCCACTGCAGTTCTCCCTTCTCCTTCCCGGAGCTGACAGCCCCTCCTCCCACGGGACTGAGCCTGGCGGGGGGGGTGGGGTGAGTGTTGTATGAAGTATGCCCAAAGACAGATTGCTCTGTGGTGTCCAGTCCACGCAGTTCCTGGCTTTCTACCTACTTTCCTGGAGGAGTAACTAAAACATACAGCTCACCAGTCTGCCATCTTGCCCCGCCTCCTATAGCTTTATTCTTTTATTTGTTTAGGTTTCCAAGTACTTCTCGTTAATTCATTTTCAAACGCTCCCTCAGCTTTGTAAATATTCTCTTAATAGGTATTCAGTACCTTTCATCTTCTTGATTATGTCTTGAAGAAGTTTTTTCTGGATCCTTCTGTCTTCTCTAGACTGGATTGGTTGATTTCTAGGCCTGCTGCAAAGTGTTTGGAGTGTCTCTTCACCACCATCCTGGGGATCCCTTTTGCCTTTCTCTTGTTTTGTGTTCTCTGTTATATGGGTTCCATGTCTGTCTTTACTGATAGCTTTTCTGTCACTTTGCTGGAACACATCTTCCAGTAGTTTCCTGAGAAAGGGTGCATGGGAGGTAAATTTGTTGACATTTTGCATGTCTGAATATGACTTGAGTCTGTGCAAACTTAATTGATAATTTAACTGACAGTAACATTCTAGGTTGGAAATCATTTCCTTAGAATTTGGAAAGCATTGCTTCATTGTCTTCTAGCTTTTACTTTTGAAGTTTGGTGCCATTTTGATTCTTGATTCTTTTTATGGAACCTGTTTGGATTTTTCTCTCTAAAAACTTGTAGAAGGCTACTTTGTCCTTAGAGGTGTAAAATTTCATGAACATGTGTCTTGGTTTGGGTTTATTTTATCCATTTTTTTCCTGGATGATAGTGGGGCATTATCAACTTGGAAACTCATGAGAAATTTTCACAAATTATTTCTTTAATCATTTCCAATCCTTTTTTTTTTCCCCCCCTTCTCTCCTTCTGGAACTCTTAATATTTAAATAATGGACTGCTTGGACCAGGCCTTTAATTTTCCCACTTCTTTCTTTTGTTTTGCCATTTCTTTGCCTTTTTATGCTCTCTGGGAGATCCCTCAACATTATCTTCTGAATTTTCTTTTCATTTTTTTATGTCTATCACAATATTAGTTTCTGAGAGCTCTGTTTTCCCACTGTCTTTTTTTTCTAATGGCATACTGTTCTTGTTCAAGAATGCAAGCAGTATCTTACCTCTCTGAGAGTACTAAATATAGTGTATTCTTTTGAACTTTTTTCTTGAATATTCATTTTGTTTTTTGCCCTGTAATCCTTGCTTTTTGTTTGTTTTGTCTTTCAAATTAGATGCATTTGTCATATGTCAGGTAGAACATTGAAAAATAATTTGAAAGCTGTCTGCATGAGTGAGATTTATTTACTAGGGGCTTCAGTGTAGGGTAATTTGCCTGGACAGTTTCCTTTAGGGCCCTTCCTGCTGTTAGTTTCTTGCATTTACTCTTGAGCTGGTCACATTCCTAGAGAAAGCTCTTCCAAAAGCTGGGAAGATGTTAGCATTCTGGATCTGAGTAGAGGAGACAGTTTTGGGATGTCAGTATTCAGTTTGTAAACTGGTACTTAATCTCCCTTTTTCAATCTGGGACTCTTGCTTCAGTGTTCCTGGTGTCTCCTATCTAAGACCCTTTGCTTTGTAAGACTCTTGTTTTTTGTCGGAGTTGGAGAGGGGCAGTCACTGGCCGAGCAGAGTTGGGAAGGGATGAGGATCTGAGGTCTAAGTCTTATAAAATACACTTTGAACCAACCCTCCCCACTTCACCCTTCAAGAGGTGCATGGTACTATCAGTTCTTGAGCATTTTGAGAGTCCTGTTACCTGAATCACCTCCCGTCTTGGCTTTCTCTAATTCTGGTTTAGGATTCAGCTTTTGTTCTGGCGAGTTGGTTATTACTTCCTGGCCTCCAAAATTTGTTGTTATTGTCTTCTCTCCTTTTCTTTGTCTTAGTGGGTTTGTCCTTTAAGAAAAAGTACCCTTTACTATCTTCTCAGTGGAGTTTGAGGAAGAAGTAGAAGCTGATGTTCAATCTGCCATTTTAAAACAGAAATCTCATGATGTATTTTGTAATGAAAAAAATCAGTGAAAAATGCAGAGTCCAAAGTTTTAATGTTGTTATCTTTGAGTGGTATAATTACAGGTGTTTTATGTTTATTTTAACCTCCCTATTTATTTTTTAATATATGTAAGATACATGCATTACTTTTAAAATAAAGGAAGTAAAGAACGTAGCACCTGCTGTGTTAAGTACTTTTTAACTCAAGTTTGCTTCTGGGGAAGGAAAATTATCTAGCACCTTTTTTTCTAGAGACAAGCTATGCATAAAGTTCAGGGTCATCTAAGAAGCAGAATATTTGGTTGATTCTAAGCTTAGGATACTTAAAAGTATATGGTGTTGTAACCTACATCTTGATGCATACTTTTCCCCCATACAAACACATAGGAAAAAAAGTATATGGGCTTAAAATATCTTTATTTGTGTATCATGTTTACAGTTGAGAAATAATAGCATTATTGTTCTGCTGTTTGCATATGAAACACTGTTGCACAAATGTTAAGTAACTAAATGGCTGCACAGATACACTGGCTGGCTGTGAATGGACGGACAGAACTACTCCATGACCTCGTGCAGCATGTTAGTGACGTCGATGTCGAGGATTCCATGGGGCAGACAGCGCTACATGTGGCTTGCCAGAACGGTCACAAGACGGTAAATTCACCCCTGAGGACTTTAAATTAAGTTACATGTGTTTGGTTTTGAAACCTCTGAATTCCTGAAGTTTTTCACTGCACGTATTTTGGAACCTGAAACATTATAGCGAAACTTTCTATTTTCTGTATTATATTGATTTCTGATGAATATATTCAGTTTGGAGAGAGGGGATAGAAATTAGTGCTTTTAAATCTATTTAAAATATTTCTAAATAGGATTTCAGTTTTATTTTGTTTCTGATTCATAGATTTTAATAGTTGAATATACCAAATTTTTATATTTAGTATGTTCACATACAGTTTTAACAATTATGTTTATTGTGTCTTAGCAAGTAACTTTTTCATATTTTGTTTTTTCACCATTAAGCCTGAATTATTGGTAATACATAGTGAAGAAAATGAACACTGACATTGCTTAAATAGTTCAACTTAGATTATTGTATTTTCCTACCTTCTTGGTATATATGATGCAAGTACAAGAGTAACAGTTGTTCTTTTTCTTACTTTAGCTTTCTGAAATCATACACTTGTCTTATGGTGATATTTTCCTGTTATCCCTGTGTACAAATATTTGGCTTTTGAAATCTGTTTTCTTTGTCATTAGAAGACTGTCTGCCTTATATAAAGATTGTTAGCTTATAATTTTAAATTGAGTTTCTGCCTTATTATTTCTTTTTTGTGTTACATTTAGGATTTTTTTATATTTAACAATCTATAATGTTATGCCCACAATGTGCTAAATAAATGTTTATTGATGATAAGATGTTACTTATTTACTGACAAATCACAATAATGACATCAAAACCCAACTGATGACAGAAAAAATCACCACCATCAACTATATCGATACAAGAGGGTTTTCTTTTTCTTTCTCCACTCCCCCCCCCCCCCCCCCCCCCCCCCGCCGGAACATATGCTCCCTGAGTTTTACCCTTTCATTTGGAGAATTCTTGGTGAAATATGGATTTCCTCCTCTGCAAATGCTTTTTTCCTAATGTGAGTTCAGGATGCAGGGTCCTAGACATTTAGATGCTGTCTTTATATATGACCTCAATGTATAGAATATTGGACTTCTTCAAGGTAGTGAGGCAAAGGTTGATGTTGTCTGTTGTCTTATGTTTAATAGGGGTTTTTCTTTTTGCTGGAATTTCATCTGAACACCAATGTTTGTTTTTATTTTTTGTCTTACCATTTGGAAAATAACCCAGTATTTTCAAGGAGTAGTCCTTCTCGTTAGTTATTGTGTTCTCAGAGTCAACACTATGAAATTTAAAAAGTTTTCTTGGTGGGAAAAATAAATTATCTGAAATGTCCTGCTCTTGAATGACCCAGGTTTTAAAAACAGCTATTGCTTATTAAGAGAATGAGTCCCACTCAGAGGACAGCAAAGCACCTACTTTAAACATACTCTCTCTGCTATAACAGATGAGCTGAGTGTCATTTATTGAGACTTGTGAACCCTATCTTGTTGCCTAGGAACTTGTATAGGAAAGAAACTGGAATTCAGACCAGAAATAATGCTGCAAAAGCTAATTTTACCTGGCTTTGAGGCAGTGTAGATGTAACAGTTACTAGAAAAAAAACCTTGGTTCAAAACATGTGCAATACAGGCTGCATTAAAAATAATTTGGAATTGCCTTCTGAAGTTATTGAAGATTAGTTAGCAGAAGAATAATATACTCCATATGGTTTACAACCTAAAGCAGGTGTGGTAAAGTAATGGAGGATTCCTTATAGTCATGATATACTGCCTTTGAAAAGACTTGTATTCTCAGAAGATTATAGAAGCCTGCCTTCACTGTGCTGAAGGGTTTCACAGGGTGAGACTTGGCAGATACAGTAGAGGAGGAAGGGCACAAAACACCATTTTGACTTGCAGTTGATTATGTTGATGAGTGCGATCCCATTCTGTCACATTTGGTCACTTATTGTCATCTGTGAGGATCACATACAGATAAAGAGAATGTTTAATGGTAACTGTTTTCTTAATAATTGTATGTGTCTGTGATCCTTCTTCAATTAGGGCAAGAAAGAATCTTGAAAAATTAGTCTTTCTCCTTGCCTCAAGGCCAAATTATACCATTAAAAATCTGTATTGATAATAGTGCTAATATTGGCTAGGTCTCAGGATTGTTCATACATTTCTAGTTCATGTCCATACATTAGTGAATGACCATTTCTTTTTATCTTGAGTTGGATGTGATTTACTGGGCTATGAAATACAATAAGTTATTACAGGATTGAGAATTATGGTGCTTCTTTGGATATTGATTTAAAAAATTAGTTTCAGAGGATGGTTTTCAGCTGTCTTATATAATCTTTGGCAACTTTTCTCTTTCTCTGCCCTTATCTACCTCATTTGGTATGTTCTGTCTACTGATAACATAATTAAGGAGAGCAATATAAATGCTTTGAAAGACACTTAAGAGTAATAATAATTATTGCTATTATTACTAATGTGGATGATATGATTTTGTAAGAAAAGTACAGAGTTATATCCAGACCCTTATTCATTTCACTTGTGCAACAAGTTAGGCTCAGTGTGATGTCTGACTTTTAATTTCATTTTTAGAAAATGTAATAAAACCTTATATTCTACCTAGGTATACTATATTTAATTTTGCTTTGGCTGTCAACTCAACTTACTTCTTAGTAACTTTTTTCTTTGACTTTAATTTCTATAAGATTTACAGATGTGTTGAATTGCCACAAATAGTTGGTTACTGTCTTATGGTAATTTGGATCTAGAAACCTTAGAGAAGAAGCTATGAATGTCAAATGTTCTAAACTAAATATATGAAATTTAGGATATACATTAAGATTAGTGACTAATCTATAATTCACTTAAAAATTTTGGTTTTACCAGAATAAGCTTTATTTTCCTAAATTTATATAGCTGAAGGTGAAGCTTCACAAACAATATGAAATGACAGTTGAACCCTTGTTAGTGCGTATTTAACATCCTGAAACTGAGAAGCAGTTGTTTGCCACTTGTATTATAAAGTATTTGTGATAGAACGACTGCTTTTCTTGTTGAAATTGTAGCTTTCTTAAGGAGTGGTGCTCACCTACATTCAGTCAGTCATCTTGGTTATCTTTAGCCAGCCTCCAAGCTTTTCATCCAGAGAGTTGCAGGATAGCCATGTAAACTTAATTGAAAGCTTTTGCAAAACGTTAGTTGGATTCAGCCTTCAGGTACAAAAGTAGGTACGCTGACATTTCAGAATGTATTTCAGGTTCAGAGTAATTTTATTCATTCTAATGATAGAAATTCTCTTTTAATCAAGCAAATAGAAAGTTCTCTTATTTCTGTTATTTTTCCCCGCACAAGTAGATAGTATCAGTTCTTGTTGGATATTACATAAGGGCTAAAGTTCTTGATAGGTTTACATGGACAGACTTCTAAAGAAGACCTGTATAAACCAGTTACTGATTAGTGAGTTGGCCATTTTTCTTAGTGCATTTTATTTGTGCATTGCCATATGTCATGCCATCAGAATTGTTTTTAATATATAAAATAAGGATACTTTTTGTTGTTGTTTTAACACTGCAACTCAGATTTTACTTGTAGTTTTAATATTGAATATCTATTCCTTTTTATTTGGAACGGTGTTGTTTTGAGAGTTGACATTGATAAAGTAGAGCTGCCTTGGATTTCCTGCTTTGTAATTTGTCAGCAGTGTATTGGGCACAGGTGGTCTTGGTTAGTCACTGCCTTCAATTAAATGACTTTTTGCAATTGTCTGAAACATGAGCTTTGTGCATTAGTTTTCCACTCAAGATACTGTTTTATCACTTGAGAGTTTATGAAGTCTGTTGAAAGTGTATTGTTTCTTCTTAGGGATCTCTTGATAGCCATATGAAATCCTCTTTCTTTGTTTTTCTTTCTAGATTTCTCTCCCACAGTTTCTCTTATGTAAAAAGGAGGAAGACCCCCCATTCTAGATTATTTGGGAGTAGAATAGTTTTTTTTGAGGGGTGGTTTTGGAGGGAACTTGAAATTGTGGGTTTTTAAAAAAAGAATATTTTGCTGATCTAATTTTAGGCATACAAAATGATTTAGATGCAACATAGTTCATAAAATTCTATATTGAAAAATGTAGGTGAACAGCTATCGGTCATGAATATTTTCATTGTTATACAGCACTTTTACGTGTTCATAATTAATAAATTGTAAACTGCTGAACTTAATCTTTCAAATAAATAGGAAGCCATAAAGTCTTGAAAACAGAAGAAATTATAACCATAATTGTAAATCACAGTTGTGTTTCTTGAACTTCATGGCATACAGTCTGTTAAGCAGACACAATGCACAGTTTGGTTATAGGGGTTAAAGGATGAGAAACTTGCTAAAAAGAAACTGAATCCAAATCTGTCATAGAGAATCCTGGTTTATTTTTCTGGATAGCACTGATAATCACCATCTAGCACACTACATACTTTGTTTATTTTGTTTGTTGATCTTTCCTTTCCACTGGAATATAAGCTTCACGTGGGCAAGGATTTTTGTCTGTTTTGTTCATTGTTGTAACTCCAGCATCTAGAGTAATCCCTGACACATAGTAGATATTGAAATCTTTTTTGAAAAATTGAAACAGCTAGTCAAAAGCAGTATCATTTCAACCATTATTTTCTGCCATTTTCTTTCTATTTCTGAATGTTTATCACTTTTTTCCTTTTGTATTTTATGTGGTGTAACTTTTAATGGTGCTGATTCTTACAGAAGGTCGAATCTGATTTATTTGTGTCTATTGCTAAAAATCTGCTTTTGAGAATCTTTAGGGAATTCAGTAGTTAAATCCAGAATTTGTTCTCTCCAATTATGTTCATTCTCTTCAATTTTACCTTCTGCTTCTGTATAATTTAAAATCCTCAAGTAGTAGTATTTCTTCAAGAGTTTTGTGTATTTATTTAGTAAATGTTCAGAGACCATTATTCCTCCTCCTGAGTTTTACTAATTTCAATGTTATTTTACCATTTGTACACACATAAATAGCTTTTAAATAATCTAAAACATTTGCTATTTTATAATACTTTTGAAGAGTGTATACAGATTCATGAAACTCTCAGGTTATTAAGGACAGACAGCAAATATCTCATTGCAGTTTTCTGTAGCTTTTTGTCTGTCACGATCTTTCATGCTAATATATGTGTGTATTGTTAACAAGAAAGTACTTTGTTATTGTGGTTAGACTTTTTGCTTTACTATTGGAATATTGTCACTCTGTATTATCTAGGAATGAGAATCCAATTTAAGCACTACCCTAGATCCAATTAAGGTCTAGTAAGGGACCCGGGAGGGCTCACCTTCCCAACAGAGCCCAGTAGGAACTGCCATAGTAGTAATTGGGCAGGTTGGATAAATGGTAGTGGCTTTGTGCCCCCACTACACCACCAGTAGATCTGCTTCCTTCCCTTACCACCTGCTGCGCTGCAGGCTGCTAATTATCTAGGTGAGTCCATTTTAGGTCCCTGCTGTATTCGAATTCTCTTTACTTCCCCCATCCAGAAAACTAACTAAAGGGTTTGTTTTTTTAAACTGTGATTTAGGTTATCTGTGACATTCATGCTGCTTCTTGTATTATGCCATTTAACCAATAATTGACTAGATTCTGCATTATCCCTTCCTTTCTTGGTTCATAGCTTTTTACAAAAATCAGCAAACAAGCGTCTTTTTTTTTTTTTTTTTTTTTTTAAATAATAAAGACCAGTGACTTTTCGTTTGTTTCTGTGCTACAAGGCCACTTTTTATTCATCACATTCAAATTCCTTTACACATTTTTATTGTTACTCTAAGGGAAGTGGGTCTCCCCCACCTCCTTCCTTGGTCTTCAAGCAACATTTTATTTGCAGTTGAAGCTACTGAAAGTTTTTCTTTCTTTTTTTATTATATAACTGTTTCTTTTAATTGTGCTTATTTTGAGGATCTTAACTGGGATAATTTTCTTAAAACAGAAAAGCAGAAAGATTTCTGAATGGAAAAGAAAATGTAGAGCATATTATTTCCACTTCTTAATCAAGCGTTTTCCTCTTTTAAGAATAGAAAGGGTTTTTAATGTCTTTTGGGATATTCCTATATACAAGGATATTTTAGGAACATATGGAAGTTCCTATATTTTCTTACTATGATTTGCCTGAAGTTTGCCTCACCACTTTGTTGAGGAGTAATATGTCAGTCAAATGACTGAATTGTTTTTCTACCATAAGTTCTAAAGTATAAAATAAAAGTATAAAAGCATAAAAGTAAATGGTTTTTAGGAATGGCATTCTTTTAAAACTACACACAAATGACTAGGCATTTGGACTTGACTCTCAAAATAGTTATTTAGTAGAGAATCTATGATTGATGTAACTTATGAAGATATGACAATTTAGCTATAATATTATATTTAGTAATCAATAAAATTGGAATTCCTCCTTTTTGGTAAATAGCATAGTGGTTGTGGACATGGGCTTAGGTTTTAATTTCTACTCCACTGTTTGTGTGTTGGGGTAGGTCTCTTTGAGACTCATTTTCCTCCTTATAAAGGTAGAAGTAATAGCAGCTTCTTCACAGGATGCATTAAATGAGATGATACTTGTAAAATGCTTTTTAGCACATTGTCTGATACATATTAAGGATACTCATGTTACTGTATCATAATATAATTCTAATAGTTATATAATTTATATTAATGCAAATTATGTATTATTAATAATTACTTTTAGCTTCCTTCTGGATTGCCACATTTTCATTGCATGTTAATCATTGTGATTGTTAATTTCATGTGCCAGCTTGGCTAGGTTGTGGTGGTCAGTTGTTTGGTCAACGAAACCCTGGCCTGATTGTTATTTGAAGATATTTCAAGGATTTGAATCGTTAGTTCACTGCATCTATGGCTGATTACATCTATAGTTAATAAAGGATATTGCCTTCAGCAATGAGAGAAGTCTTATCCAATCAGTTGAAGCCCTTAAAAGGAGAACTGGTGATTTAAGAAGTCAGGAAGAATTTCTATCTGTACTTTAGCCAGCCAGTTTCGCCTGGGGAATTAATTGAAACCTTCATTGGTGTTCGTTCCCAACTTGTGACCTGCCCTACAGAACTTGTTCTTGCAAATCCCCACTGTCTCAATTCCTATAACAAATACCATAATATTTACATATATGTGTGTGTGTGTGTGTACGTTTACCGTGTCAGTTCTGTATCTCTAGAGAACCCTAATACAGATTTTGGTAACAGGCATGGTTCTTGAGAAACATAATCTTAAGGATGAGATTTCTGAATTGATTCTGGGGTTTTTGGAATTGGTTCTCTAATGTGATTAGATTAAAAGCCGCTAATGACATTATTTCCAATGATCCAGGTGGCACTGAAAGTCCGTGGCGTGAATTGGTGATAGAGATAAAGTGTCACCATAGGACATGGCTACTCAAATGCTTTTAAGAGGCAAGGTTCTCAGTGACAGTGTGTTTGAAACCTTAATGGAGTTTTGTGGAGTTAAATTGTATAATGATATTGGCTGGTTCTTCCTGAGTATATTGGATATAGTTGTTAAAGAAAGGGATGAGCTCAAGGCTTCGATTTCCCAGCTGAAGTGCCACCTGAAGGACACAAAAATTTGTGTGTCCTGAAGAAACTCTTTATTTGTTGTAGCCACAGACTTGAGATTTCTGAAAACCATGCCTGGAATCTCATTGTGTAAGTGATTGAATTACAAAGTGAATTGAATTCTTAGCTTTGTAGGAGTCTGCTGTTAAAAATGAGGGCATTGACGGGAAAGGAATGGGATCCCTGAAAATTAGAATGGGGACATATGGGTTGATAATGATGATGGGAATGTTGAAACCCTAGATTCTCCCTATCTTTGCCAGATAAACCTGTAAGGGTCTGTCCTGAGAAATCAGCTACCTGACCTCCTGTCTGCCCTGAGAAAAAAGCCATTTCACATCTACCTGAAGAGATTAACTCTGTTATGCCTGGTAAACTTTTGCCTCTCCTGAGGAAACAAACCTTATACCTCTGTTTGAAGAGATTAATCCTATTTCACCAGATGAAACTAATGGAATATCCTGAGGTGGCATGCAGGGCACTGCCAATTCCTCTCATGACCCACCCCTACCACCCCTCTTTTCTTCAGACCTATAATTAGACTGAAGACTCAACAGGCACCAAAAGATGGGGTACAAAGTATGACCCATGAGGAGGTGAGCTATGCTGCAAAAGAACTGCAAGATTTTTCCAATTTATATGGACAAAAATCAGGGAAATATGTTTGGGAATGGATATTAAGGGTGTGTGATAATGTTGGAAGGTACATAAAGTTGAATGAGGCTGAATTTACTGATACAGATCCACTAAGCAGAGATTTTGAATACAGTGTTGTAGCTTGAGGGGTTAGAAAGGCACTAACAGTTTGGATGGTTGGCTGAAACATGGAACAAAAGGTGGCCTATGTTACCTGAAATCAAAATGCAGGATGAGGTGGTGTGGGTACTGTAATGGACAGTAGAGTCAAAGCAGTAATCAGATTTGACTCGCAGAGATCTATGGCATTGGCTAGTTGATTATGTGGTACCTAGAAGTGAAATAGATGGGCAGCCTAGTAAATTCTTATTTAATCTGTATAGGCAGAAGAGTTCTAGGTTAAGTGAATAAAAGTCTAACTTGAATCACAAAAACAGGGAGTCGTGGCTCCTTAATCAATACTCAGACTTGAGACAGTTTACAGGTCCAGAACACTTGGAATGAATGGAAGGCTGGGTTCTCTTAGGGCAGGACCCTCCTATACTGCCAAAAATTTATGCTGCATATCTTCCTCTCAGCCTTCCCCAAAGGAACCTATGGCCTTTTACCAGGGTGACTGCCTTGGGGAAAAGGAAATGATTGCACATTTTAGAGATTGTTAGACACCAGCTTGGAATCAACATTAATTCCAGCAGACCCAAAATGTTACTGTGGTCCACCATTCATAATAGGGGTTTATGGAGGTCAGGTTATCAATGGAGTTTTAGCTCATGCCCATCTCACAGTGGGTCCAGGATCCCTGAACCCATTCTGTGGTTATTTCCTTGGTTCCAGAATGCATATTTGGAATAGACATACTTGGCAACTGACAGAAACCCCACATTGGTTCTCTGACTTGTGTAGTGAGGGCTGTCGTGGTAGGAAAGGACAAGTGGATGCCTGTAGAACTGCCCTTATATGGCAGAATGGTAAATCAAGAGCAATACCACATTCCTGGAGGGATTGCAGAGTTTAATGCCACCATCAAGGACTTGAAGGATGCAGGGGTGGTGATTCCTCCCACATCCCCATTCAACGCTCCTATTTGGCCTGTGCAGAAAATAGACGGATCTTAGAAGATGACAGCAGATGAACATAAACTTAACCAGGTGGTGACTATAATTGCAGTTGCCGTTCCAGATGTGGTATCTTTGCTTCAGCAAATCAACCCATCCCCTGGTATGTAGCTGTTGATCTGACAAGTGCTTTTTTCTTGATACCTATTAGTAAAGACCACCAGGCAGTTTGCTTTCAGTTGGCAAGGCCAGCAATACACCTTCACTATTCTACCTCAAGGGTATACCCCTTCTCCAGCCCTATATGGTAATCTAGTCTGTAGGGACCTTGATCATCTGTCCCTTCCACAGGACATCAGACTGTTCCACTATATTGATGATATTATGCTGATTGGCCCTGGAAAGCAAGAATAGCAACTACTCTAGATTTACTGGTAAGGTATTTGCATGTCAGAGGATGGGAGAGAAATTCAACAAAACTTCAGGGGCCTCCCACCTCAGTTAAATTTCTAGGTATCCAGTGGTGTGGGACATGTCAAGATATCCCTTCTAAGGTGAAGGGTAAGCTGTTGCATTGGTCCCTCCTACAACCAAAAAAAGGGGCACAGTGCCTGGTTGGCCTATTTGGATTTGGGAGGCAACATATGCCTCATTTGGGTGTGCTACTCTGGCCCATTTACTGAGTGACCTCAAAAGCTGTAGTTTCAAGTGGGTACTGGAGCAGGAGGAGGTTCTGTCATGGGTCTGTGCTGCCTTGCAAGCTGCTTTGCCACTTGGTCCATTTGGTGGTTAATAGAGGTGCTGTTTGCTGTCTTTGAGGCCTCTGCAGGAGAATTACAGCACAGACCCTTAGATGTTGGAGCAAAGGCCTACCATCTTTTGCATATAACTACTCTTCTTTGGAGAAATACTTTTGGCCTGCTGTTGGCCTTAGTAGAGACTGAATGCTTAATCATGGGCCACCAAGTTACCATAAGACTGGAGTTGCTCACCAAGCCATAAAGTTGAACATGCACAGCAGCACTCTAATAGTCAAATGAAAGTGGTATATAGGCAGTCATGCTTGAGCAGGTCTTGAAGGCACAAGTAAGTTACATGTGGAAATGGCCCAAATGACCATGGTCCACACTTCTGCTACATTACCTTCTCTTTTCCTTCTTACAGCTATGGCCTCTTGGAGAGTTCTTTATTAGCTGAAGAAGAGAAAACTTGGGCCTGGTTTACAGGTGGTTCTGGGTGATATTCAGGTATTACCTGAAAGTGGACAGCTGAAGCACTACAGCCCGTTTCTGGGACATTCCTGAAGGACAGCGGTGAAGGGGAATCATCTCAGTGGTCAGAATTTCAAACAGTGCACCTGATTGTTTATTTTGCTTGATAGGAGAAATGACTGGAGGTGCATTTGTATACTGATTCATGGGCTGTGGCCAGTGGTTTGGCTGGATGGTCAGGGACTTGGAAGGAACATGATTTTTTCCCTGGCATCCTGTTCTTTTGTTCATGGATATAATATCTTCTGTTTTTTTTTCTCTGAGATCAATTACTTTTCTAATTTTTTTTGCCCTCCCCCGCCCCGTTTTTCTACTCGTCCATCCATATACTGGATAAAGGGGAGTGTGAGCCACATGGCTTCCCCAGTTACATTGTCACCCCTCGTAAGCTACATTTTTATACAGTCATCTTCGAGATTCAGGGGTTCTGGGTAGTGGTTTGATAGTTTCAGGTATTTTCTGCTAGCTATTCCAATTCTTTAGAACCTAAAAAGGGTTATCTATACTGTGTGTAAGAGTGCCCACCAGAGTGACCTCTTGGCTCCTTTTGGAATCTCTCTGCCACTGAAGCTTATTTCATTTCCTTTCACATCCCCCTTTTGGTCAAGAAGATGTTCTCCATCCCACAATGCCGGGTCTGCATTCCTCCCTGGGAGTCATATTCCACGTTGCCAGGGAGATTTACTCCCCTGGGTGTCAGATCCCACATAGGGGGGAGGGCAGTGATTTCACCTGCCAAGTTGGCTTAGCTAGAGAGAGAGGGCCACATCTGAGCAGTAGAGGCATTCAGGAGGCGACACTTAGGCACAATTATAAGCAGGCCTAGCCTCTTCTTTGCAGCAACAGTCTTTCCAAGGGCAAGTCCTGTGGTAGAGGGCTCAGCCCATCAAACCACCAGTCCCCTAAGTGTGAGCACATCAGCAGCCTTCAAGGAGGGGAAGCCCAACACCCCTGAATTCTCCACCAGCTCCTCAGAGGGGCTCTGCATATTTTTTTCATTTTTTTTTTAATTAACTTTTTAAAAAAAATTAACTATTAACTATGTAAAAAAAAATAAAAAAAAACATAGAATAAAAAGACATTTCAAACAAACCATAACAAGGGAGTAAGAAAAAGACAACTAATCTAAAATAACTACTTTACTTCCAACATGTTCCTACTCTACCCCAAGAAAATAAACTAATATAGCAGCATTTCTGTGAACTTGTTCCCACCATACCCACCAGAGATTAACAAACCATAGTCATTCCTAGGCTTTCCCGGAATGTTAAATTTACCCACAATAGCTTATCTGTTCTTATTGGGTTATCGTTCCCCCTTCATTAATTGCTCTCTATTGCTAGTTCCCCTACATCCTATATTATAAACCATTTATTTTACATTTTTCAATGTTCACATTAGTGGTAGCATATAATATTTCTCTTTTTGTGCCTGGCTTATTTCACTCAGCATATGTCTTCAGGGTTTATCCATGTTGTCGTATGTTTCACGACATCAGTCCTTCTTTCTGCCATGTAGTATTCCATTGTGTGTATATACTACATTTTATTTATCCATTCATCTGTTGAAGGACATTTGGGTTGTTTCCATCTCTTGGCAATTGTGAATAATGCTGCTGTGAACATTGGCATGCAGATATCTGTTCGTGTCACTGCTTTCAGATCTTCTGTATGCTTCTGTATATGCTGCTGTGAACATTGGCATGCAGATATCTGTTCGTGTCACTGCTTTCAGATCTTCTGTATCTAGTTATCCAACAATGAGTAAGAGTTCTAATATCTCCACATCCTCCAGCGTTTGTAGTTTTTTGTTTGTTTAATGGCAGCCATTCTAATTGGTGTGAAATGGTATCTCATTGTGCTCTTAATTTGTATCTCTCTAATAGCTAGTGAAGCTGAACATTTTTTCATGTGTTTCTTGGCCATTTGTATTTCCTCTTCAGAGAACTGTCTGTTCATATCTTTTGCCCATTTTATAATTGAGCTGTCTGTACTATTGTCATTGAGTTGTAGGATTTCTTTATCTATGCAAGATATCAGTCTTGTCAGATACATGGTTTCCAAAATTTTTTTCTCATTGAGTTGGCTGCCTCTTCAGCTTTTTGACAAATTCCTTTGAGTACAGAAACTTCTAAGCTTGAGGAGTTCCCATTTATCTATTTTTCCTTTGTTGCTTGTGCTTTGGGTGGTAAGGTCTAGGAAGTAGCTGCCTAATACAAGGTCTTGAATATGTTTCCCTACATTATCTTCTAGTAGTTTTATGGTATTGTCCTTTATATTGAGATCTTTGATCCACTTTGAGTTAATTTTTGTGTAGGGTATGAGGTAGGGGTCCTCTTTCATTCTTTTGGATATGGATATCCAACTCTTCCAGCCCCATTTGTTGAAAAGGCTGTTATGTCCCAGTTCAGTGGCTTTTGGGGCCTTATCAAAGATCAGTTGGTCAAAGATCTGGGGATCTATCTCCGAATTCTCAATTTGATTCCATTGATCAATATGTCTATCTTTGTGCCAATACCATGCTGTTTTGACTACTGTGGCTTTATAATAAGCTTCAAAGTCAGGGAGTGTAAGTCCTCCCACGTCATTTTTCTTTTTTAGAGTGTTTTTAGCAATTCAAGGCATCTTCCCTTTCCAAATAAATTTGATAACTAGTTTTCCAAGTCTGCAAAGTAGGTTGTTGGAATTTTGATTGGGATTGTGTTGAATCTGTAGATGAGTTTGGATAGAATTGACATCTTAATGACATTTAGCCTTCCTATCCATGAACATGGAATATTTTTCCATCTTTTAAGGTCCCTTTCTATTTCTTTTAGTAGAGTTATGTTTTCTTTGTATACATCTTTTACATCTTTGGTTAAGTTTATTCCTAGGTACTTGATTTTTTAGTTGCTATTGAAAATGGTATCTTTTTCTTGAGTGTCTCTTCAGTTTGTTCATTTCTAGCATATAGAAAATTACTGACTTATGTGCATTAGTCTTGTATCCCGCTATCTTGCTAAATTTGTTTATTAGCTCTGGTAGCTGTATTGTCTATTTCTCAGGGTTTTCCAGATATAAGATCATATCATCTGCAAATAAGGACAGTTTCATTTCTTCCTTTACAATTTGGATGCCTCATATTTCTTTGTCTTGCCGGATTGCCCTGGCTAGCACTTCTAGCACAATGTTGAATAACAGTGGTGACAGCAGCCATCCTTGTCTTGTTCCTGATCTTAGAGTGTGATGTTGTTTCTTTATAACATTTTCCTTCCAGGATGACTATTTTTCTTCAAGTTAATAATTGGCTTTGCTTAGTTTTCTTTCTATGAATCAGTAATTCTTTCTATATGTTCCTGTAGACTACTCCCAGTGTTATTTTCCACAAAAACAAATAATCTCAGTTTTCATCTTTAAAAAAGCAAAACAAAATGAAAAAACAACTCCGGTTTTTCTTTGTGTTTTTCCTGCATTGGATCGTCAATTTTCTGTATTCCATATCTTCTATTTTGGCTTGTTCCCTTGCTTTGGAGGAGGATACCTTTTAGTAGTTTCTTTAGAAAAGGTGCATTGGAAGCTGTTTTTCTGTTTTTGAAATCTTACTTAGCTAAATGTGTTTTTTATTTATACCCATATATTTATATATTTGAATGATAGTGTTGCTGGCCATAGAATTCTATATTGGAAGTCATTTACCTTACAATTTTGAAGGCATTTCACCTTTTGGGTGCCAGTGTTCCTATTAAGAGGTTTAATGGCAATCTGAATTCTGTTTATCTCTCCAAGCTCTTGTTTTTGTTTTTTGTTTTTGTTTTTTGTCTCCAGTATTGCACATATTCTCCAGAAATTCCACTCTGTGCCTTGTCAAAGGTCTTTTAATTATTTTATTGGGCACTTAGTGGGCCTTTCAATCTGGCAACTATGTCTTTTAGTTCTGGGTACTTTTTGGTATTATTTGAAATTTTTTTTTGATCATTTCTCTTTACTGCTCCACGCCCTTCATTTTCTTTATTCTTAATTTCTGAAGTTATGTCTCCCTGGATGATTGAGCCACTAGTTTTCTTGTATTTCCTGCTTTTTACTTTCTACTTTGAGGAACAATGGGAGTTTGTTAACATTGTTTTTCTAAACGTCCTTGAAGTTTTATTTCTACTATCAGATTTTATATTTCTTATTCTCCAAATGTTTTCCCCCCAGTATTTTGTTCTTGTTCCATGGGTATAATATCCTTGTTTTCCCTGTAAGTATATCGATTACTTTTCTAATTTTTGTTGTTGTTTTCTTTGGATCCCTGTTTTGTCTTTAGTTTTCTGAGTTCCTTTTGTCTGTTTGGTTTAATTTTTGTCATTCAGGTTAGAGACCTGCCTCAGCTGTCTCTTAAATATTGCCTGTCCATTCATGTATAGTGGTGTGGCACTAAATGTCGACGGGAATCCTTGTGTTATATACATGGGCTGGATTTATTGACTTGTTGGTGTCATTGTAGGCTGTAGTTTTTCAGTCTTGGCAGTACTGGTATTTGTAGCTGGATAAAAATATCCAGTGCATTGTAGGATGGTTAGCAGCATCCCTGGCCTCTTTCTGCTAGATACCAATAGCATTCTCCCTCCCCAGTCATGAACATCAAAAAATGTCTCCCGATATTGCCATATGTTCCCTAGGGGGCAAAATCACCCCAGTTGAGAAACACTACTTTAGACTGATTGATTTGAACTGGGCTGTTTCTTTGTTGACTCTGAAATGCCTGTAATGGTAGGAGTCTTCTCTGGTACAAGTTTCCAGAGAGGAAACCTTCAGTATCCTCCTACTTGAGGTTTTCATCCTGTTTGCTGGATTTCTGGGAGCTTAGTGGAATGTTGGGACTGAAAATTTTTACCTATTTTTTTTTTTGTTTTCAGCATGTCTCCTCATCCCTGCCTTTAACTGTATTTCCTGTCTGCTTGTCTACTAATCCAGAGCCACCTAGTCACTTTGTCCAGAGAATAAATCTTCTGTCTTTGAGACTGTTCACGGAGGGATAGTGGCCAGCTGTATGGTTTAGGGGGAAGTGTTCTGGGGGAGGTCCAGTTGTTTATTTTACAGGCTGTCAACTCTTCCTCTTGTTTTCATCTCCACATAACCATCCCTACGTCCAAGCTACTTGGTACTTCCAATTCCTGTGTTTTTTTGTGTTTGTGTTCTGATTGAGAATTTGGTTGCTTGTTAGAATATCCCCTTGCAGGCACTTACGCATCATCTTTTTTTGATCTGCTAAATCAGTTACTGTTCCTCCATTTCCTTCTCATCTTCCAAAAACTTACTGACTTCTCTAGTATGCTGTTGTATTCTTTCCTGTTCTTCCTTATACATTTTATTTCCTATTACCTTACTGCCGTTGTACTAGGTTTAAGAGCAGCAATACAGATGAACACATATTCATTCCAGAAATAGTATTAAACAGTGTAATTCCACAGAACTGTTTATGTTTATCTGTTTTTCTCCTTTTGCAAGAAAAACTCAAATGATGATCATAGGTATAAAACTAGAAAAAAAAATTTTGAAAGGTTTTCAGATGGGCCCTGTACTATCTCTGGTCATCAGATATGTATTCTTAAGATTTTTATTAGCTTGCTTTCTCCTATTAGTTAAATGATTACAGAGCTTAGGGGGCAATGCATATATGTGAATGACTATCAGAGAATAGCATTGGCTATTGTTAATAGCAAAATAACTTCTCAGTTTTTTAACATTTTGTACTTACGCTCTTTGACTCCAGGAAAGTTGGAGTTCGTGCCTATGTTGTGTTTTTAGAGGTAAAAATTTCTTGATTTTTAAATTCAAACATCTAGCGTAGTACTGTCCAGTGCGTTAGCCACTAGCCATATGTGGCTATTTACATTTAAATTAATTAAAATTAAATAAAATTAAAAATTCAGTTACTTAGTTGTAGTAACCAAATTTTAAGTGTTCAGTAGCCACATGTGACTAATGACTACTGTATTACGGCACTGCTTTGCGGCCTTCTCAAGTACACAGTTTATATTGCATTGATAATTCATACACGCTGTATGGTGCAGGAAAGGCTTGGAGAATTTACTAAAAAGTTGAATTTATTTGGTCATTTGTAATTGTCACATGCCCACTCAATTCCCCTTTAAAGCTTCAAGTTGTGGGAACAACTTTCCTTAGAAAAGAGATATTGAGGTATTAATAACTCATTGCTTGTATCTGTTCTATATAGCTATATGGATTAAAATTGAGATAATTGTGTCTTTTTTTTTTTTGACATCCCTGGCTTTACTTTCAATTTTTTCTTTTTCTTTCAGACAGTGCAATGCTTGCTAGACAGTGGTGCTGATATTAATAGGCCAAATGTATCAGGAGCCACTCCATTGTACTTTGCTTGCAGGTATGATATTTTATATTTCAAGATGCTCCCATTAAAGAGTGGTGAATATGTACTGTATTTCTAAACACATACATTTCTGTATATTTTTTAAAGCTCTCTTGTTTCCTGGCAAATAATGTGCTTTTTTTTAAGGTAAAGTGCAGCGTTGTGGTATTTAATGTGTGGAAAAGTATTTTCTATTGTATTTAATTGTCAGTGTTTTTTTTTTTTTTTTCCTATAGGTAGGAGCCTTTGATTTACTTGCTTATCCTAATTTTAGAGTACTTGTTATAAAAAGGCAATTCAGTAATCCCCATAGTTTACTCTATTAAGTAATCGGGTTAGATCCAGTGGGGTAAGCTATTGAAGTATGTCTTGGTCCAGACCCATGTTTTTGCTTTTTCTAGATCTATAACTTAAAAAAAAAAATCTCAAATCTCTTTTGTTAGGTATGAAGTTGTGTATCAAGTTATTTTTGCACTTCTGTCTTGGTTAATTTCCTTCAAGTATATATTTTGTTCATTTATTCATTCATGTGATTAGCAAACATTTAGTTAAATCACTGAGTGTGTGCCGTACACTTTTATAGGCATTAATGATACAGAAATAAACAAACCCCAGACCTCAAGGAGGTAACAATATATAATAATTATACATGCGTATACACACGTATGTGTGTAGTATATAGTTGTATTACTGTGTACATATAGTTTGTAATTAGCAATTCACAGTACATTATCGTGATTCTTCTCTTTGGTTTTTATTCTATTTATTATTTATTTAGGCCCTTAAATTCAGATGTAGAGCTCTCCAGAAAGCACCTCTTTACTGATCCTTTTTCTTGTTTTATATCATTTTACCAAAAGGTGTGTTTTATACTGAAAGACCTGTTTTTCTTCTTATATAGTTTCTTTTTGGATTCTTTGATGTTAACTTTCATCAGACTGATTCAGACATCTATTGAGTGACCTTGTATAAGAGTACAAGGGCTTTTGAATCTCTAGACTTCCTAGATCGTATCTGAATCCAGCCATTTTCCTACATTATACTTATGATTTGGCTGTTTGGCTAGGAAATCAATTCCTTCCACAGTTATGAATAATATCATTGTTTGATTTTCCATAATCATATCCTATTTTGAGGGGTTGTCTCTGGATCAGACCTTTCTTTGAAACTTTGGATTTAAATATCCACCTGCCTGATTTCCATCATCATTTGAAAGTCTCATAGAATAATCTCACTGTTAACATGTCCAAAATACAACTCCTGATTTTCCTCTTCAAACTTTTCCTCTAGTTTTTCTCATCTCAGTCAGTCCTCCCAGTTGTTAAAACCAGAAACCGGGGGATTTTTTTTTTCCTCTCTCTGTCCTTGACCCTCAACTTGGAATTTGTTGGTAAATTCTATAAATTCGTCCTTCAGAATATATTCTGAATCTGTCTGCTTCTCTCCAACTCACTGAACCACCTGAGTCTACTGAGTACTGCAGTACTCCCTTAAATGATCCCCCTGATTCCTCTATTGTTTCCCGCAAATTTCTCCTTTCCTCAGCAGCCAAAGTGATTTTTTAAAAAAAGTAAATTGGTTCTTGACACTTTGTGTTTAAATTCTGTGTTTACAGCTTTAAAGTGCCTCATTGTTGCACTTCAGGTAAAATCCAAATTCTGGCATGGCCTGTGAGACCTGCATGGTCTGACCCCTGCTTAGCTCCCTGTGCTTTAGCCACACTGGTTCTCTTTGTTTTCTCTAAATGCATCTGGTTCTTTCCAGCAGGCTGTATGCTTGCTGTTTGCTTTACCTGAAATGTTCTTCCCCACTTTTTATGTGGCTGACTACTTCTCATTCTTAAGACTCAACCTAACTGTTGCTTTTTTAGGAAGGCTTTTCCTGACTCACCTAAGTAGGCCTCTCCCCAAATCCTCAATCACACCATCATGATTATTTCTTTTATAACACTTTAGATTTGTAATTACATGTTAGTCTGTCTCCCCTATTGGGCTGATAACTCAGTGAAAGCAGGAGTTACGTTTATTTCAGTCATCACTTTACATACAATGCATAGTATAGTGCTTTGTACTTATATGCTTAGTAAATGTTTTTGAATGAATCAATTGCTCTAATTATATGTTTAAAAAATCTTATACAAAATAATGCCATTTAAAAAATAGTTAATAAAATATAGGCATGTTAGAGTTGTGCAGAACTGGGATATTCCAGTAGTTATTCTTAGCATAGGGATATGGTAAAAGGATTTTTTTTTGAAGTACTTTCTGCTAGTGTTATATTCCCATCAGGTTTTAATCTAGCTAACATTAGATCTCTTTGAACAAAGATGGTCAAGCAAATCTGTGATTAGAATTGAAATCAGAAAATAAATTCATCACTGTAAAAGGATGGTAGAAAGGGAACATGGTTTCATTTGCAGGCAGTCTTTTAATTCTTGTGGTATCTAGATATAGATACATGCTAAGAATATAAATTACTTCAAATGTATTGTCTCTGATAAATGAAAGGGAAAAGAATGTGGGAAATAGAACAAGTTAAACCTGCAGACAAATTATAGGACTCAAAGATAACAAGCTTAGCTCTATATAAGTTATTATTTGTTGAGAAGTAATTTGGAAGCATATTACTAGATAGATCTTCGTAAGTCGTATTTAAGAGTCAGCTACTCAAAATATTTTCTTTTTATCTTGAATCTTGCAATTTAATTCAGAAGGTACTGAGATATCAGGGAAAGAGCCTAGGTTCAAATCCCAGTCATGATTTTTGACTTTTGAACCTTTATATCTTTGTTTGTGAAATGGAGATGCTGATATCTGCCTCATGGGGCTATCGTGCAGATTAAATGAGATGGCTTATATTAAGTGTCCTGTAGAGTATTGGCACTTAGTAGTTGATAAGTACTCACAAAATCCTAGCATACTCCTCCACTCTCCAGTGATCACAAAGTTATTATATTGTTTTCAGTCAGTTTCATTGCTAGTCAGGGTTTTCTTTTTATGAAATATGATTCTTCTCTTACCATGCAGATCTTTTCTTTTTTCCTTTGTATTTTTGTTCTAATCCTGTTTAATAAGGCAGTGCCTCTGTGAGTGAGTCATTTGCAGCCTGATTTTAAACTAAAATTATGACTGAAAGGGTTTCCCAACCAGATTTCTTCTCTAGGTACTCTGGATACTTTCTTTTTTTAATGTTTTATTTTAAACTAATTTCAAACTTAGAGGACAGCTGCTGCAAAAATACAAACACCACACAGTGAACTCCAATATACCCCCAACCCAGATACCCAAATCCACCAACTTTTAACATTTTGCCACATTTGTACACTGAATTATTTTGAACCAGTTTTTTTTAATAGTGAAATATACATTTTTGTTTGAGCAAAAAAATGTACTTTTAAGAATACACAGAAAAAAAAAAAAAAACTTGTAGCAGGAATATTCCAGATCTTTTCTCCTAGGGAAAAGTATATACAATGTGTGGGTGTATTTCAATTGAACTGATTTGGTGTACAACAAATTCAGCACACCTGTGCAGGCAATGAATCACATGACTTGTTTGATAAAAGTATAGTCTGTATTGCTTTGTTTCTTAACAGTGATGATGTCAGCTCTTCTTTCTAAAGAATCACACACTGACTTATATACTGGGTCTGTGATGTACATGCACACGCTCATGCTTGCAAGGGAGAGAAGTTCTTGAATGCCACACCCACGCCTGCTGTCCTGATCCAGGGTCTCTCATGAGGACTGAGATCAAGATGTCAGCAAGGGCTGCAGTCATCTGAAGGTTTATTTCCAAGTGGCTCATGGCTGGCAAGTTAATGGTGGTTTTTTGGTGGGAGGCCTCTCTCCACAGGACTGCTGGAGTGTTCTCATGAAATGATGGCTGGCTTCTTCCAAAGCAAATGACCAGAAAGAGAGAGAAAGAGACCCAAGTAAAAGCTATCTTCTTTATGACTGGCCTCAGAAACCACACAGTATCACTTCTACAACGTTCTGTGTATTAAAAGCAAGGCACAAAGTCTGCCCTACATTCAAGGGGTAGGGAACTAGGCTCTATCTTCTGAAGGAAAAAGTATCAAAGAAATACAGCATATTTCAAAACCTCCACAGTGCTCAATAAACTATTAGCTATCTAAACATATTGATGGGGGGGGGCACTAAGGCAAACTTTCTAAATGACAGTATATTTGAACCAGTTTTTAAAATTCCGATTGCTTTGTTCAGTGAAAAGTTGAGCGAAGTGTCACATATGTTTCTTGAAATGGAGCTGTTCCACTGACAAGGAATGAAACTCTCCCAGATTTTGTTTTCTGGTCCAGGTCATATTTTCTAATTCCACATTAATATGCTGTCTTGGATAGCATCAAAAATCTTGGTGAATTACATTTGTCCCTCTGTTTACTGCTTCTTTTCTAGAAGATTAGAATAGTTTGATAGAATCCATTTGGGCTGTTGCCTAGTCTGCTGATAAATCTTTTGATATTATCCACTGTTTTAAGTGCACAAGACATTATAACTCAATAGCTTTCTTTCATGTAAAATCCAGGTACACATTGATTTTTTTTTGCCCCCTGCCATATTTAGGCACCTCTGTTTTTTAGGTCTTTTATATGGCTTCTTTACAAATACTTTAGGTCCTTAAATGATTACATTGGTTTTACATTCAGTTTTAATGCCCCCCATTCCCTTGTCTGAGTTCTTCAAGTAAAGTTTTGAATGTATAATGATTTTCAAGTATATTCTGTATCTGCTGATGACTTTTATTTAATATTAGGAAAAGCAAGTTTTTGTGGGAGTTTTAGAGGTCTCTAATAGAGTCATAAAGGGGTAATACTCTGAACATAGAGGTGTAGCTCCTTTGGAGTAGAAAATGAGAATCAAAGTAGCAACATAAAACAACTCCTAGACTCAAAATCATACACTTTTAGAACAGGAAAAGACCTTTAGAAAATAAGTTATTTTTGCTTTATAAGCAGTTCTAAAAAAATATTGCAATTATATGTAGTATATATACTTCAGCCAAGTTCTCAAATTCATAAGGCTGAAAGAGGCTTAAGTTAAGAGACTGAAAGTGCTTGGGAAATCAGTTCTTAGTGCTTTAGGAACCGCTACAGGTTCCTTAGGAGTTAAATCTTTGGCAACATCTTAGTTTCTGTAAAATGCATTGGCATGTCCTTGAAGAGAGTGTTATTTCAATCTAAAAAAAAGAACTTAATCTATTCACTGAGTAGATTAACCATTTTGCAGTTATTTGAACTGAAAAATCTTTATGCAACTCTGAGCAATTGGCATAGGGTAATACTAATCCATTTTAGTATTACAGTGGAGGCACTTGAATCCCTAATGGGGTTATGTGAATTTTGTGTATTAGCTGTAGTTTCTTTCTTTTTTTAAAAATTATTATTCCTTTTCATTTATATTTATTTTTAAAATTGTGATACATAAATATAAAACAAAATTTCCATTTTAGCCATTTTTTAAGTGTACACTTCATTGGTATTATAGTCACAATGTTGTGCTGCCATCAAAAACAGTCCAATGCCAAGAATTTTTCATTACCCCATTTCTGTACCCAATAAGTGAGATAGCTGTGGTTTCTTACTTTTAATCTATTTTTTGAAATGAAATGTCACCTGATAATAAATAGAATTCTCATGTAGTTTTAGAAATTATGCCAGCTTTCTAAAAATGTCATTTATAGTGGCATTTCTTTTTCTTCATGCTAATTGCCTTTTTGCTTGTAATAGCACAAAATTAGTATTTCAAGGGTTTTTTTTTTTTTTGTTTTAACCACGTATATTGAGCAGTGTCCCACTTTTACATGGTGATCTTATCTGTTCGTTCTGTGTGATTCCCATTTTATTGTTCTCATAGCACTTATCCCCTGTGCCTTGTGCCATAGTGATTACTGTCAGACCTCTGTTGAGTACTAAACAGCTTATTCTTTGGGGGGGTAACTCGGTGTTTATTCATCTTGGTGGTGTAGCATAATATAGAAGAAGGATTTTGGAATCAGACCAGTCTGTCTTCAAATACTGCTTTCCCTTCTAATAGTTGATCTTGAGGTACTTCATTTTCCTCTTCAGCTGTGGATTTCTCAACTGAAAAATTGCGTGAATACCTATTTTATAACAATATCAAAATTAAGTGAGACTCTCTGGACAAAGGACTGAGCGTAATGTGTGTCACCTAGTGAGTCTCAAATAAATTGTATTTTAGGTCTCTTCACCTTTTTGTTTACTTATTTTTCAAATGAATGGTATCTAAAGTTAAAGCCTATAACAGAATCCAACAAATATATTGAATGCGTGCTATGAGCAAACTTACCATGCTTGGTGCTTTGGAAGAAGTCTATTCTCAAGAAGTTTACAGTTTTATTGGAAAGAATGGACACATGGACATTAAATAGCTGTGAAGTCTCAAGAGAATGATGTACCTATGGTGTCTTCTACATAATTAATTTGGCATCAGATTTATAGTAGGGTACTATTTTTAAAATTGTTTTATTTCAATTGATTATAAATCATACTTCAGATTGTGACATTTTGTGAAAGAGAATTTTTTTAAAATAAATTTCTGAACAGTTTGTATAGCCTTCCTCTGTGTTTAATTACATATCTTTTTTGGTAATGCTGTTGTGGAAAGAATTTTGATCTAAAATCCCAGAGATCTGAGTTCTGGTTCCACCTCTGCTTGGATTAGTAGTTTTTCTCTTCTACAAAATAAAATTTTTGGATTAGATTGTGTTCCAGACTATATGACTTCTTGGGTATTTCTTAAAATCAGCCTTAAACTTCATGGTCCCTGGGTTAGGAATTTATTTTTTATTGCCTGTATCTAGGGTCATATTAGCTCATTGAATGACCAAACCTAAAGTCTAGTAGTTGCTATCCTGAAAGTAGCTTAGCGTAGCTGAAAGAGTGATAGTCATTATCTAATTTCACTTCTTCTGGAAAAAGAAAACCAGAGAGAATGAGGCAGATGGAAAAGAGAATTGTTCTTTCTAGACCAGACTGAATAGCTGCCAGCAGAAGCCAAATTGAGTGGGTGTTGCTCAAGCATGTTGATAAAGTGAAGGTTGGAAGTGAGATAGTATTTTTGGTTGATTATGCCCGCCCACTCCTTGGGTTTATGGATGAACCAATAAAGGAGCTAAATTATCACATTTTAAAACAAACATAAATGTTTACCAAGCAAGCAGAAGACAGAATTTTCTTACTTTGAGACTTATCATTTCTCCTTCCTTTTTTTTTTTTTAAACAAAGTATTAAAGTTAAAATCTTCTCTTGTTTTGAGTATTGGGCTTCTTTTGGGCTAAGACTTCTGGAGGTTTGGATGTGTGTGATAAAGGCTAGAGTTGAGAAAGGGATCACAAAGTGAGTGGAAGGAAAAAAAGGTCTTGCTGTTCTTGTCTAATGATGAAATTATGACCTAATATTTGGGAAACTTTTTTCCCAGTAGCTCTGAGGATATAATTGATTGTTTTCTCTTGATTTATTTTTTTGCTGTTAATCTTCTGTTGATTCTTTTTAGCCGTTTATAATTCATAGAGAAAGATTTTAAGTTAAAAAGATTATGTTTTTAACTTGGTTCTGTCTCTGTATAGTCATGGTCAGAGAGACACAGCACAGATTCTTCTATTACGAGGAGCCAAATATCTGCCAGATAAAAATGGAGTAACCCCTCTGGATTTATGTGTACAGGTATGTTTTTAAAATTATTTTTAGTTTTTATTTATTTTTTAACAGTTTTATCCACACACCATGCAACTCATCCTAAGTGTACAATCAGTGGCTCCTGGTATAATCACATAGTTATGCATTCACCATCACAATCCATACGAGAACATTCCCATTTCTTCAGAAAAGAAAAAAGCAAAGAATTTCATACCCCTTCCTTATATTTCTCTATTACTGACATTTAGTCCTGGTATAGAGTTTTTGTTACGATCAGTGAAAGAATATTACAATGTTACTGTTCACCTTAGACGTTAATTTGCATTAATTGTATTTTTTCCCATATAGCACCCCTTTATTAACAAGAATGTTTTTGAGGTTTATTTTTAATCTCCTAACTTTATGATAGAAACTGAGACTGGTAAAATCACTTTTTTCTTAAATGAGAGGCTAGATGTGAATATTTTTAGCCTGTGAAGAACACGATCTTTAAAAGGAACTTTGTTTTTAAACCTAGATAATTTTAAATCTTGTTTTTAGGGTGGGTATGGAGAGACTTGTGAAGTATTAATTCAGTATCACCCTAGGCTTTTCCAGACGATTATTCAGATGACACAGAGTGAAGATCTTCGAGAAAACATGGTAATGTCCTGGTAGCTTATGAATGAACAAACTTTATTCATGCTTAGCATATACGACAATTTATAAATGTGTTTAGTAATTTTATTTATCGTTAGATGTTTAATATTTTGAATTTGGTTATCTACATTATAGGATAAGTTTGAATTATATGATAGTTAATAAACTGTGTGAATATTTGGCCCTATGAATATTCTTTCCTCTGGCGTCTTTGATCACTTCTTAAAATAATTAGAAAATTCCCAATGGGTAGAGGAAAAAATGTGGGGAAGAATATCTTGCTCTGATTGATAACAGCTGGTTTAAAATTCTCTTAAATTTTAGATGTTTGGAATTAAATTTCCATTAAATACACTTGGTAAGTTCTGTTCTATTTATGTATTTTATTGGTTTTTACTGGGTGATTTGGAACAAAGACTTATCTCTGTGTTAGCTTTTGAATTTATGCAAGGTAAAATAACTATAGAAGACTTGATTTAAGCTAATTGGCTTTAGGTTACTTATTAAAGTAAAATTACTTAATTTTTTGATGAATTTAATGGATTATCTTATAATGACCTTTTTTTAATTTGCAAAAATTTAGTTACGGCAAGTTCTGGAGCATTTGTCTCAGCAAAGTGAAAGCCAATACTTAAAGATTCTAACAAGTCTTGCTGAAGTTGCTACAACAAATGGTCATAAACTGCTTAGGTACGTATTTCAAAATATAAGAATGATAGCATCTGTTAGTGTCTGTTGGCTTCATCTCCTTGTAGGTTTTTCTGGGAATGGGTGTATTCTGTTGGGTACCTTTTTTTTTTTTTTTTAAATCCATTTGATATATATACATAACAGTGATAACTTCAAAGTACGATTTAACAAGTAGTTAGCTAACTTCAAAGAATGTCATGGGTCACGGTTCCACAACTTCAGCTATTTCCATTATTGCAAAATATAACATACATACAGAAAGGTGGTAACTTTAGATGTACAGCTCAACAAGCAGGTAAGATAGGTAATTTCAAAAATTGTTATGGGTTACAGTTCCGCAGTTTCAGTTCTTTCCTGATTATGAAGTATATATAGGGTTTATACAGAAAGGTGAAGACTTTCAAAGCATGATTCAACGATTACCTATGGAGCAAATTTCAAAGGATATTGTAGGTTACAGTTCCACCATGTCATTTACCTCCTTCCAGCTATTCTTAACACCCCAGCTTCTAAAATATATATATATATGTTTATATAAAGTTTCAGTATTCATACACCTTTGTTAAATCTTGTTTGTTGCTACTCCTTCCTCTCAATCTCTTTCTCTATCTTCAAGGGTATCTAGGCAGTGAGCACCCTAACTTATTCATATTGAAAGGGGGTGTCAACAGTATGGGGAAGGGGGCTGCATCTGGTTGTTGTTCTTAAAGAGGCTGTTGCCTCTGGGTTTTAGGACTTGTCTGGCATAGGAACGCTCTGGTGGTCTTAAGTTTCTGAGACATAAAACTAAGTGAGTGAATCTTTTGTAGAATCCCAGGTAGGGACCTAGGTATTTGGGGACTACTTTTGCTAAGGGCATGGCATGCTGTGGCCATTCCGGATGTCTAGCTGGAGCTTGCATAAGAGAAACCTCCAGGATAGACTGTCAACTCTGTATGGGATTTCTCAGCCACTGTAACCTCAGCTTATTACCTTTCTTTTTCCCCCTTTTGGTCAAGTAGGCATTTTCAATCCATTTGTTGGGTACCTTTTGTCAGTGGTAAGATGTTATAAAAATTTGCTGACTTACTGTCATTTGTTTTGTGTAAAAGTATTAGAGCAATCAACTATTTAATAAAGAGCTTAATTTTTTTTATAGAGACATTACTTAAGTGTATTTGGGCATATGTGTCTAGAATTTTATAAAATTATTGCTTAGACTAGATGTAAGTAAAATGGACATGAAGAAAAATCAAGAAAGTCATTCAGGAATCTTTATCACTAATTTATAAAACTGGTACAGGCTGCCGTTTAACTTTCATTATACCTTTAAGATTCCTTACAAAATTTTCTCCCGGAATTGTCCACCTCAGTTCAGTTCTTAATTCCTTCGAAAAGATTCTGTGGCTTCAGTGGCTTATCACTAAGTCCTAGAGTTAGCGCATTTCTATTACTTGTATTTATATGATAGCATTTTCCTGCAGCTATAATTTTTTTATGTTAATCACCACAATCACCATTCTTAGGAATAAGCAGCCATTGAAGATGGTTAATGTGTTACTATTTCTTTAAAAATTTGACCCACCCCTAGATTTCTGTGCTTTCCCCTTTGTAGTTGTTGTGAGTGTGAGTGTATGTTTGTGTAACTCTATTTTAACTGGTTACTTCTACTCTTTTCCTATGTTGACAGTGTTAAAATAGGTCACAGTCTTCTTCCACCTCTTAGGTTGCAACTGGACGTTCTTCCTCCTAACACCATTCCTCTTTCATAAATCAGTTGCATTGCCAAATCCCTTAAGTTGGTCCTTTTTCTAGCCTTCCTTCCTTTCATATACTTTAGACCAGAATCACACAGTAGAGATTATTATTATTGTTGTTGTTCTTGTTGTTATGCACATGAAAAATAGTAGAGATGGTTATTATTTTATTACTCCCATAATACTAACCTGTTTTCCTACGTTAGACCCTAGTTAAAAAAAAATGTGAAAACTTACTTGATTTCTGTTTTCACATCTTGTCTTATCATCTGCTCTTCCACAGTAATAAAAAAGCATTTATGTTTTTATGTATCTGTGTTTTTATTTTAAGTTCACCATTAACAGTTATTAAATGCCAACCATAGACAGGTACCAAGCTAAGGAACAATCAAATACATTATTTCATTTAAACCTCATAGTAACCTTGTGATTTTAGCTATTGTTACCTCCATTTTACATATTTAAAAAAAATGAAGTTAAATAACTTGCTAAGCTGATAAATAGAAAAGCTAGGATTCACATCCCTACTAAGTATAAAGTGTGGATCTTGGGTTCAGATCTAGGTCTTTAAATAGGCAGGGAGGTGAGTGCAATGGGAGAAACAGTAGGAAGAAGGGATCCATGGCCTAAACAAGTTTTCAAACTACTATTGTAAATCATACTGTTTCACCACTTACGGCACTAGGCTTCAAGTGTTTTATGAATGTGTTAATAGTTTGACCATTTTTGGTCAGTAAATACCTCTTTGTGGGGATTGACGGTGAGTATTGGTTATTAGTATCATGTTAGAATTTATTGTAATGAGGTAGAAATACAAATCATTCTCCCCTTCAGTTTACGTTCAGTGATATTTTTGCAGATCATTTGCCTTTTATTCATTTATGTGTATCATTTTCTATTTCTTAACCCACAAAGTGAAGTAGTTTTGGCCACTGATTTTATAGAAATTTTAATTAAGAAAATAACTGATTCAGATATATATTAGTGACAATTGAGATGTTATTTGGCACACTTTTGGAAAAATGGATTGTCACCTGATTCTAGGAATATTTGATAAAGATGATAAGCATTTGCTAAAATCTTTTATGTGTAATGTGTTGGCATTGAAATGATTGAGTTATCTTGCTATCTGTGTAGTTATGATGAAAGGTAAAGTTAGTTACCAACATGCAGATGAACAGAGAAATCACAAATATATGCTAAGTAAGACACAGAATAAGAGTATACTCTTATATAATGAAGGGTAAGTACATTGAAAGGACTTTGAATTAGGAAACTGTTAAACTTTTACATTGGGACATGGTAGTTTGGGGAGAATTTATCATTTTATGATTGACTGGAGGAAAGTGGTGAAGTTTAGATTTCATGATCTTATTACATAATAGAAAAAGATATATCATTGGTTTGAAAGTGAGAAAATAACATTTTGGACAACTGACTCACCTTGGAAGAAATTTCAACTGGGCAAAGTAATATGAAATTATTAGACTATATTAATAAATGATGGTGATATTCAGATTCCATTATTTAAGAAAATACTTAAACCTTAGAATAATATATCTCTTGCAGTGTTCCTTAGATCAGATATTTAAAACAGATATTTGTATATGTGGTAATTTAGTAGAGCAAACTCAAATTAATACCTTTCTCATAGAAGAATTTGAAAGTCATTGTAGTTAACTTTTCCAAGAGCTGTAGAAAATTAGAAGAAGGAAATAGTTCTAGCCAAAGTTCATTTCTGTTTTGTTAGTATTATATTAGCAGTCATGTGATAGCAAAATAGACTTTGTAATGAAGAATGGGTAAAAATGAATGCATGCTAAATTAATGAGTCTGTATACATTTGATTTAAAATTACCTAAAGAAAAAGTTTTCCTAATGTGCTATAGCTGCACTGGTCAGATATGGTACAGATGACAATAGCTATTATATTTTACCCACACTGGTAGATGACAGCTGATTTTCATTTATTATTTTAAAACAATTTAATAATTCTTAAAATGAGGAAACAACATGAATATTGAAGTGAAAATGTCAGGAAATGTTGGTTCAAATGTTACCAAGATAGAAAATGCCCTGTTACTTGCCATCCATCAAACTGGAATATTTAGAAGTAGGCATTTGATATTTCCCACATTATTCAACCTTATTTTTTAATGTTAAAGGATACCTAAAAATATCATATAGGGAGATTTTAATGAATTGGGTAAAATTCACTTAGGGAAAGATAGGGTAAGCTTTTGATAAATTAAATTTAAACAAAGATAACCATGCCATATTGCCCAAAAGTTTATGCAACTCTTTACTCTGCTTTTGTACAACAGTTGTAATACAAGGTAACTGGTGTTAGAGATATCAAAATAAAATTATCCCCAGAACAACAGCAAAAAAAATTTTTAAGGTAAATCATTAGATTCCATACAATTTTAGCATGACTCCTACAATTTCTCTGTGGAAAATTAATGATTGATATTCATGACAATGAACTTTCCAGAGGGGGTTCTGAAGACCTTTTGATTTAGCAAAGAAATTTTATGTTTTCGTCAGTATAATTTAGCGTTAATTGAATTTGAGTCATCTTTTTTTCCATGGTGCATTGTATTTCCTACATTTATGTTATACAGAGAACCTTTTACCTTGATGCAGGTAGTCAATAATTTAAGATTATTGAGTTTGTAAATTTTTTGCATGTCAACAATTGGTTATACTATTGTAAGGAAGGGAGGGGAAATGGGATTATAGGTGGAATGGTGAAAAGTTCAGACTCTTAGTTGAAACAGTTGGGTTGTGGGTTGGCTTAAGAACAGTGAACATTTGTACCATTGGCTCTCTAAAAATGTGCTCAGTTCTAAACAATTTAATTTACAAATACCCTTTTAGAAGTGAAAGTTGGGGATTACCTTGAAGTTGGTATCTCAAGAAACCAACTATTATTCTAAGGGGTGATTTTCTTCATACTTTATACTTTAATCATTGGTTATTCTCTGGTTGCATAAAAATTAGAAATTCATTTGTATGAAATCCAAATAATGTGTCTATGGTAACTTTCTAATAAATAGACTATTCTGTCCCTTGTTATGTTAGGAAAGGAATTTTATTCTGGTTATATTATGAGACAGGTGGTCAATGGAATGAAAATGTTTTAGAATAAGTATTTTAAGATGTAATCTGGTTTACTCCATCTAATCTGTTTGTATTTTTATTTTTTTAATCTTTATTATCAGCCTGTCTAGCAATTATGATGCACAAATGAAAAGTCTTTTAAGGATTGTGAGGATATTTTGTCACGTGTTTCGAATTGGTCCATCCTCCCCCAGTAATGGAATCGATATGGGCTACAATGGGAATAAAACGCCAAGAAGCCAGGTGTTCAAGGTCAGAAAAGTATGTGACGTTGTTAGGAAGATAGACATAAAAGAGGTGAATTTGACAAAGCATGCATTCATTAATCAGAAACCTTATGAACAGGACGTAAGTTTGGTTCATACCTATATCTCTTTTTACATTGAGCACACCTTTCTCCTTTCATCTCTGTTTAATGAACAGCAAGTCTTAATTGGTGAGCTTTCTATATCTTTCTTACAAATAAATTTTAATTCCATTAGGGTAAAGATGTTTAGTGTTCAAATCTAATTTTATTGGATTGCAGGTTTTTTATGTGGTAAAGCCAAGCCACCGTTGTTCATGCTTTTTAAAAAAATTATTTCTCATTAGAAGAAATATTCATTTTTTTTTTAGATTTTATTATTGCATGTGTGAGTGTATATGTGTGTATGTCTGTGCATGTGTTCTTAGAGTAAGATACTTTCATTTACTGGATTTACTTAACATTAGTTCCTGGGATCACTTCAAGGAAGAATCATTAAACTATTTTCTTAAAATGTTTGTATTGCTTCAGTTTTCTCTTCTATATATAAGCACTTGTTGGGGTGAAATCCTTGGAAGAAGAATTCCATGTAAAATTAAAGGCAGTAAACAGAATGAATATGGCTGTAATTACTATCGGTGATACTTTTTTGTGATACTATATTTTTAAATTACTTATTTTGGAAAAATGTGTAATTTATTAACTATTTTCATGTTTTTTTTTAAAGGCAATTCTCTTAAGAGATTTTCATAGTGTAAAATTTGCTTTTGGGTTGATGAAGACCTGTATTTCCTTACATAGTTTTCTGAGTCTAAATATAGGTTATCGGTCCAAAAAGTGATAAAAATGTTTGCATGTGCCATATCCTTGAAAACTAGTTACAAGTGTCAGCTTTACTACTCTCTTTAAAATTTGAAGCTAAATTAATAATCTATGATATGTACTACTCTATTTTTGGCAGACACTTAAAAATAAATGGTTTTGTATTTTGACAATAGTAGAAAGCTTCTTTAATACCTGGAATTAAAAGTATTAAAAATAGCCTTTTATAATGGTATATATGAGTGTTTGTCATTTTCGACATTTTATAATCATTTCTCTTTCTTTAATCATTTCTCTTTTTTAGATCATTTTCTCTTTCATTAATCACTGTGTGTATATTTTTCTTTTCATTTTTTTTTTTTGCCCTATTGTGCCACCTCCTGGAAGAAGGAAGTTATACATCTTATAATTCACATTTTGCATTTTCACACAGTACTTCCTTGAACACTGCTTAGTGAAAATTTACTGTCTTCATAAAATTCGAAACTAAATTATTCATCCATTGCTTTTTTTGATGCTGTAAGTGAAAACTTGTGAATTTTACTGCTCCAACATTCATATCACAAATTTGTTCTTGATGTGCCTTACTTGGCTCACTTTGTTACTGACTGAATCTACCCTTGGTTTGATTTTCTGCTAATTCTTCTACTCATCTATAATGACAAATAGGATACCAAGTCAGGTGTAGATTATGGTCACTATTATCCAAATTTGATATAGATTATGGTCATTATTATCTGGATTTATTGTTAAAATTTGAATCTGTCACCTACTTGTTAATGATATCAGAAAATAAGTGTGTGCTAAGTAGCTTCTGCATAAGCATTTAATGCTTAATTTAAATGTTATTTTTCTGCCTTGGTAGTCAGTGCAGACATAACGGTAAAAAAGTGTATCACAGTTTTTCCGTTTTAGCTTTTATTTTATGGAATCCAGAATTTGTGTTTTGATTATTATATATCTGTGAGATACATATATATGTGTGTTTCACATATATGTTCTTTCCTTCTATTATTTTCTGCCTCGTTGACAATTCCTTTTGTATCTGACCACTATTTGCTCTTAAATTTTTACCTTCCATTTAGGTAAAATATTTTTATTCCAAAATTCAGTTAATTTTTAAAAACATGAACGACGTTACTCTTAAGGGATTTATATGAGTCTCTTTCCCTCTCATTTTATGAATTATATGAGGAATCTTCAGGGGATGGTGAAATGATCTGTCTTCCCACTTGTAAAGATAAAAATAGAGGCTCTACTTTGTCATCCGTGTATATAAGACCCCCATTTCATTGTAGGATGATTCAAGTTATAAACGTCTTCGCCCTTTGCTGAGTTGTTGTAATGTTAGGCTGGAAATACCATTTTAATCTTTACCACATTTGGCTAAGGTAGCGGTGAATACCTACTTTATGTTTTATTAACTGGGTGCTCTAACATGTTACTTTATTGTTAGAATTAACTAATGGGTTTTCCATTAAGAATGAGCAGGTTTATAGGCCATGTGTTTTTAGTAGGCGAACTTGTTCAACATCCTGTTGTTAATTTTCTGATTTATTTTAGAAGTCCTTTAAGTTAGTCTTAATACCTAACCATTCTTTTAGTGTTAGGAGACTTTTATGTAGTGCCTAAGAATTTTGGCGCTTGTGAAAGAGAAGGTAATTCGTTATTCACGCAGAGTGAACATGGGGCAAGAATTTTGGCTTCCTGAATCCCAGATGATGTGTTTTTTTTTTTTTTTTTTTGTGACTGGTAAGCTGTGACTAAGTTTCATAAAATTATAATTTGGAAAATTTGGAAGTAATGAGAAATTGAGAAACTTCTTTTAACTTTAAGATCTTATTTTTTACTTCGTGGCATCAAGTTGAGAATAATCAGACTAACACAGGATTTCAAGATATTAGTAATGAACTTAGTAATGCTTTCCTATCAAATTGTACCACACTTTTGGCACAGAGATCTTGAAATTATTTTTAATTGCCCAACAAGTTTTGGGATTATATTATACTTTTGAAGTAGAATTTAAACATGGTTTGTAAATCATGTGTGATTCTCATATCATTGTTACTATATGTAGAATATAATTCAGTGGTAAGTATTACTTAGTGATATGAAATGAAGCAGTATTTTCACAGGGCCAAGAAGCCTGTTGAATTTTGCTGTAATAATGGACTCACTATATGCTAACAGTTGCTATGTATGGTGTTTCATATTATATCTAATTTATTTTGTCATTATTTATTTATGAATATAAAAAGTATCAGACATGCAATGACTTATTTTTTATTTTTAAAATTTATTTTAATTCTTTTTGTCTGTAGACTGTTATCATAGTTAGAAATTAAAGTTATTTCCACAGTATTTGTTTTTATGGTTGAGTAATGAATTTTCCGAAAAAGTATAATTCCCAAGGGAAAAACACCTCAAGGTTGGGATTAGTTTTAGTGCATATATGATTGAAAAAAGAAAAGGTGGGAAGAAGAGAAAAATAAAGGCCCAAGGTGGTTACAGCTTTTATTTTTTTATTTGTCTCATCAGAATCTTTGCTCTGTTTCTTTATTGAAAACTCAAGCTTTATAGTATCCTTATTGTCACTGTCATTTTTACACAGATCCACTTTTTCATTCCTCCTGTATCGTTTCTGGATTAGTCAAAAATTTGCCTTTAATTTTTTGCGCATTGTCAGTATTTGAAAATACGATTGTTACAAATTCAGGCTGGGTGCTCTTCTCTTCAAGATCAGCAAGTATCATTTCCTGCCTTAGACTTCATTCATTTCCATCTCATGTATTGATTTTCTAGGTTTTTTCTCTTCTTATTTAGAGGCCAACTATTCCTTTCTCCTCTCATTTCAAGCAGTTTTACATTACTACCTCTTCATTCCATTTTGAAGGTTCATTTTCTAGTGTAAAGCTAAATGGTTTTGCTGACATTGAAAGTATATTTTTATCTTCTACAGTGGGTTTAATGTTTTGCTCATGAAAAGAAACTATAGGCTCAAACTTGGATAATAATTAGATTTTAAGACATTTTCAGTGAAGGTATCTTTTCAGTGTTTATGGCAGCTGGTGCTTCTTGCCCTTCATTTAATCAGCTCAGGGACTCTGAATCATCCAGCTACTAAGCTGATCACAGCAAAAGCCCTTTTATGGGGAGGAGAAGTGTTCATTTTAACCCCAGAAGGGGTATATTTAATTGTCCTTAAAAAAGGGAAATACTGTGCTTATCTTGCTAGCAAGTATGTACTTGTTAAATATTTGTTAAATGAATGACCTAGGTTTTTGTGGATGGTGATGGGTTTTTTGATTTGCTTTCCCCCTTCTTGGTTTAATGTTTAAATGAAGACCTAGAAATGATTTAATTTTTGCAAAATTCAATAACTGAAAGATTCTCAGAAAGAGAATGTTCTAGAAACCTGAAAAAAGTAAACATGGGCTGAAGATGCAGCAGAGAGATTTGTTAGATAATAAGGAAAAATTTCTCGGCAGAATGGGTTATTTAAACATTTTCTAAAGTCCAAAGTGTGGGTTGTATAAAATCTTTCCATAGTGGTCTTTAAAAATGAGATTGTTTCATTTTGTTGGAACATTGTTATGACTGGGTCTTTCTGAAGCTCATGGCCTCATTTGTAGCACTTTATGATCATATAAAATTCAAAAAGTAAAATTTCCTTTTTCATTCCTTTGCAGAAAGATAGTTTGTCATTCTCAGTAGGAATATTTGAAATAGTTTTGAAATGAAGGATCGCTTAATCTTCCTCTTTTTTTAAACTGTTAATTTTTATTTGAAATTAAAAATGTTCTAGTAGAACTTTTAATAGCAATTTTGCATTTACATTTATTCTTGTTTTAAAAACTACTAATTAATAGAGATGATATATATCATCTGCTATAGTATTTGACCCTATTGTAGCATCTGTAATTAAGATTTTAAAAAGCAGTTTCATTTTCTGTTAATTTGTAGATGACATTTTATTATTCTTAAAAGGAATATTTTAAATAGTGTGAGAGTAAAGCAGTTTACTTCCCCCTCCCCTGCCTTTTTCTTTTTTAAATTGTTAATATTCATTTGGAATTAAGAATTTTCTAGCCAATATTTTAATAGAAGTTTGGTAATTGTACTTCTTGTTTTAAAAATTGCTAGTTATTAGAGTTGGGTTGTGTGTGTATGTGTATATTATGTGTACATGTTGATATATACACATATATTATGTTGTATTTAAAAATTTCTTGTCATAAATTGTCAAAATTCTAGGAATTACATGTAAGGGACATAGCACAGCATACTAAGCTGTTTATTAAACTCTTTGGTAATTTTCACTTTTTAATTGAGAAAAGACTTTTTTAATCTAATTAAAAATTGTTGGGATTAGCCATATTACTGTAATAAAGGTTAGGGGGATTGCATATATAAAAGGAGTATATACCTTTAAAACTAAATATTTGAAAATTAGAAGTGAGGTTGCTTATAAATCTTCCATTTTTCTTAGATTTAGTATTTCCCCTTTTTATTTCAAGGACTAAGTAAATGCAAATTAATTCTTGTTATAAATAAACTGTCATTTACATCACTTGTGACATTGATATATTTTTTGCTACTTACCTTTAGGCATTACTGTTATGTTAACTAAGAAAATAGAAATACTTAAAGTAAATTTGTTCTTTGAAAATATTTGTTTAGCTGTGTGGATTATTTATCCTGAAGGTTAAGTAATGATGTTATTAAAAAAACAAAAAAAAAAAAACAAAAAAAAACCTTTTTTTTTCTTTTAGCCTCTGGAATTGCTTTGGCACTCGTTAGATGAATGGCTGGTTTTAATAGCTACAGAATTGATGAAAAACAAAAAGGACTCAATGAATATCACTTCTATTTTACTGAAACAAAAAGGCCAAGATCATCAAGATGCTACTTCCATTCCTCCATTTGAACCTCCCGGACCTGGGAGCTGTGAAAATCTATCTACTGACACAGGGGAATCTAAACCAGATGCTCTTGCAGGGAAACAGGAAGCCAATGCAGATTGTCAGGATGTTATTTCTATGACAGCCAACCGGCTAAGTGCTGTCATTCAAGCTTTTTACATGTGCTGTTCTTGTCAGATGCCTCCAGGGTGAGAAGGTTTCTGTTTATTACTTTCTTCTTTGATATGTGAAAAAAAAAGCTATGATATTTTTATTTCAGTAATGATAAATAAATTTGTTGATTTTTTGTTCTATTCTTATCTTGTTTTAGGATATTAATACTAAATACAGAGGCCTCCCTAAAAATATTTCAATTTTTAAGGAAATGATATGTTATTACCATGTAAAAATGGTGAATGTCACCTTGTATAAAATCTCTTGTGTGCTTGAAATGTATAGAGCAGAGCTGCTTACAATTCCAGCATTTTAAAAAAGTTACTTGTTTATACCGTCTGTTGAAAAGTTACATGTTTCATTTTACAAATTGGCTGGGCATGCTAATTCCAATTTAATGCATATTTATCACATTTGCTCTATTTTATCACAAGTTTTTGTCTTGGTATTCTGATTGTATTTTATCCCCCACAGAATGACTTCACCCCGTTTCATTGAATTTGTCTGCAAACATGATGAAGTTCTAAAATGCTTTGTTAACAGGTAAAGCTTTTGAGATTCATGGACTTCCTTGTAGCCTTTCCTCTCTTCATGAACAGTTTCATCTCAACAGGGAAAAAATGTTACTTTTGTTACTATTCAAAGCATGCTCAATAAGAAGTATAAGTATAGTAGGTGTGGGTTAATAAGTGTTTTTCCTCTGTTTTAGTATCTATATTTCTGAACTTGCATCTCACTTAATGTTGTTCATCCTTCATGTATATTTAAACAAATTATCTTTTTCTTTTAGAAATCCCAAAATTATATTTGACCACTTTCACTTCCTCCTTGAGTGCCCTGAGTTGATGTCAAGGTTCATGCATATCATAAAAGCACAGGTAGAAATTTCTCGTAATCTAATGAAAATAAATTTGATTTTTAAAAATTTGCACACTTTAGTGGAGTAATTATTATGCTTGAGACCTCCTCTGTAAAAGGAATGAGATTACATGTTACTTTTGTATGAGCAGTAAATTTTTTTCTTTAAGAAATGTTTATTGAGTGCCTACTATGTGCAAAGGCCTGTACAAAGAGCAGAACACATTGTCACATTTCCTGAAATGAGTTTCATGGAACACTAGTTCTGTAAAACAGGTAGTCTTTGATAAAAGGATTTTACCACCAAATACATTTGGAAAATCTAACATATGTCCTGGTGAGATTTATGGAGCACACCTTCAGCACATTAAAAGCTTTGAGATGCACTTTGGTGGTAAAAATGCTGATTTAATTTTGTTATTCTTCCAAACATATTTGACCCAGGAACCTCACCTCCCTCCTCCCAGTGTTGTACCTGTTCATTCTGCGTATCTTGTGTTTCATGAAACATGCTATGGAAAAGCTTGTTTTGCTACTTGTCAGCATTGTGACATTGGGCACATTTCTTAGCATCCTTGAAACTTGATTTCTTCTTCTATGACATAGAATTAATGACACCAACCTCATAGAGCTATTGTGAAGAATAAACTGTAAAGAGTGACTGATATATAGTTACTGCTCAATAAATAGTAGCTGTTTTGTAGAAAGGACACATGTTTCCTTTCTCCAAGAAGATCTTAATTAAATCTAGCAGGGGTTATAATAAATGTACCTATAAAATAGTAATTACAGTACTAGCTGGTTCTTTTGGAGTTTAAGGATGGAAGTGCTCACTTCTTGCTGTTGTCTTCAAGGAAAATTCCAAAGAGGAGGTAGATTTTAAGGTGGACCTTGAAAAATGTACAAAATTTTGTTGGGGGTAAATAGGGAAGGTGAATGTATAGCCAAGCCATGGGCCAGGGCATGTGGGTGGAAAAGTGTATGAAACTACAGTGGTGAAGCAGAAGTTTTGTGTAGGTGAGGAGTGAGAGAGAATTTTGGAAAGGTAGTTTGCAGTCATATTGTATTGAGCTTTGACTGGCAGTTTGAAGAATCTTCTTTGTTTGCTAGGCTATCAGGAGCCACTGATAACTTGACTTTAGAAGAATGGTGTGATCCCAGTAAAGTTTTAAGAAAATAATTTGTCAGAAATTTAGATAGACCAGAGGTTAAAGTTTGCTTAGTAGTCATAAGATAGTAAATGTCGTAGGTAGTTTTCAATATTTTTAGGGACATTGACCGTTTCAGAAGTTAAAGAAGGTTAAGAACTAATTTTTATAAATAATATAAATATAAAAATAAGAGTTTGCAAAAAAAATTGAGGGATTTTTGTACCCTGAAGCATCTATATACAGATCCTTTGAAACCTGTTTATTAATTGTATTATTGTAATAAGAGAAGATAGTACTAATAAATTTATTGATTGCTAACTTTAGGCCAGGTTCTGTACATCTGTTTTACATGAATTATTTAATTTTCATAACAGTTGTGTGGGATGGGTACTCTTACTGAAGGTGTAGGGGTTAAGTAACTTAAGTCATTCAGATACTAAGTGGGAGAACCAGAATTTAAACCCAAGTTTCATTCCTAAATTCATTTTTTTAACCTATACCGTATGATTATTCAAGGACAAAGGAGATAAAAGGTGAAAAAAGCTTGTAGTTTTTGAAAGAGGGGTAGTTTGCTATTTTTAATTCTATCTCTGCTTTCCGCTTCCTTTTCCCTTTTCCCTTGCTGAACAATTCAGTCAAAAAGCCACTAGTTGGGGCCAAAGGCATCTGTGTTTGGTACCCATCTTGGTGGCCCTGAGCAGAATGAGGAGGGTGGTCACATGTGGATGTGGTGGCCCAAGTGGGGTTTGGGGGCTTGGGTGAGATGAGGAAGGAGGATGTGTCGAAGAAGATCCACAGTGTAGGGTATGTGAACTGGAGCGGGGTGAGAAGGATGTCCATGCAGAGGTGACAGCCACTTGGCATGATGTGACTGAGCCTGAGTGGGTGGAGGATGCCCATGCAGTGAAGAGGTCATGGCAACGAATGGAGATTGGTTTCAGGTGGAGGGGTTGATCAAGTAAATGAGTATTGTAATGTTAATGGGAGCCTGGTTTCTCACTGGTCAGAGAAGGGAGTTACAAGGAGAACAAACTATGAGTTGCTGGATTGGAATTGGTGGTATCAGTGTGAGCGTACAGATTTTTCAACGTATATATATATATATATAGTGATCCTAGTGCTCAGCTCTTGGTGGCTAAATACTGTTCTCCATTAAAAGGAACCAGGTTCCTTCGTGAAATGGCTGGTTCCGGGGCTGGGTCAGGGAAAATGCAAGATGAGCCTGGAATATCTTGTTATGCCAGAAAGTAAGGAAGTGTTCAAAGAATGATGAGTTAATGGCAAAAGAATGCAGAAGTCAGCTTCAATGGACTCTGGCTGTTCAATTCTGGAACAATTTGAGCATCAAAATAAATAATGTTGGCAAAAGACTATGAATAAATAGGAATCCATGAGTGGGAAAATTTGATGAGGGGTGAGATATTGAAACAGTCTTAGAGTATCTCCCCACAGAATATTAGTAATTACAAAGAGAGAGAAAAAAAGTAACTTTATGTTGGAGAAGCTTGGCAGTGATTGAAGCTAACCTACCAGTGTGTCACTTGGTATGAGACACTGAGAACACAGCCTCACCTCTGTGATATTCCTGCCAAAGTATAACATGGATCTTATCATGAGGAAACAACAGACTAACTCCATTTGAGGGGCAATCTATAAAATAACTTATCTGCAATCTTTAAAAGTAATAACAAGGTCGTGAAAATTAAGAAAGCACTGAAGAATTGTACCAGAGGGAAGGAGACTGAAAGAGACACGAGAACTTTTGCTATAAAAGGTATTATTGGGACAGTTGACAAACTTGAAATGGGGTCCAAGGATTAAATATAGCAATATATCAGTGTTAATTTCTTAATTTTGATGGTGGTGTTATGTGTTACATAGAAGTCCCTTGTCTGTAGGAAATACACACTTAAGTATTTAGAGGTGTTGGGGCATCATGTTGGTAACATACTTTCATGTCAGGGGGAAATAAGTTACTTTCTACTGTATTGTACTTCAAAATTTTTTGCAACCTGGAGAGCATTTAAAAAAAGTTTTAAAAAATACTACCTTTGCTAAGAAATTGATTTCTTGTTCTGTTGGTGGTTTTCAGGTCACCCCTAGTTAAAGGTAGAGACATTTTATATTGCTATACAAATGCTATTAAGAGGAACATCTGTATTCAGTCCTGTTTTGTGAATTTTTTTATGGAAACCCAGGTACTTAGAAAGTTTATGTACAAAAATGTGCCCTTTGGTTGTATGTGTGTGTATATTTTGATCTTGCAGGTATTAGCTTTTGAAGGTAGCATTTTCAACTTTTTGATGTTCCATTTCAGCTATTTTACTTAAAACAATTACCATTTGCTTTTATTTCTTGGTTCATATTTTCTAGGTAAAGGGCATCGTTTAATATTTAATATCTTGTATTGGCAAGTTAGTTTACTGTTATTTTAAGTAGCTATTCAGAATACCTTTAACATACTTGTAAGTGATAAGAATAACACATTTATTGAGCCCTTTTGGGTGTTGAGTGTTCCACAAGTTACTTAACCTCTTGGTGCTGCCCTTTTTTATTCTTTAAACTGGGGGATGATAAGTGTCCTTTTGCTAATAGTGTGGCAAGAATTACATGTGATGATGCATGTAAAGTACATAAAAGAGTACCCGGCTTATAAGTGTTTAATAAGCATTAGCTTTATTATGATTATGATTCGAATTATGATTATTATGTTATTTTCATTATTTCATTTAATTCTCACAATTAGCCCTTGAAGTAGGTATACATATCCCTGTTTTACAGATGAGGAAGCTGAAGTTCTGAGAGGATTAGTAATTTTGTAATTTCCCATTCCTGACAGAGCCAGGATTTTAACCCATGTTTATCTGACTTCAGAGCCCATACTTAAATTCATTACTTTTGCATAATGCTTTTTTTCTCCCTTCTTTTAGCAAAGTCTTAGAAATAATCAGCATTAAAATTTTGAAAACTTTACATTTCAGCTTGTTTTTATGCATAACAAAATATTTATATGCAGTAAATAACAGTAGTACTTTATTTAAAATGTGGGAGACTATTAGAAAGATAGCCAAAATTACACATTTAATTTTTTAAAAGGAAACATTTGCTCTTTTACTGAAAGAGCAGATATTTAAAAGCACACATTAAGCTCTCACCACTTATCTTAATCAATAGTGTTTTTATTAAGAATTAAAAAAAGTCTTTATGTCTTTTAAAGAAAAACTAATATTTCGTTCAGCTTAGATGAAGAAATTGATAGTGTCCTAAAAAATGCCTGAAAGATAACTCTTTGTGTTATTGGATAGTATTGATTATCTTTATCTTTTGAAATTCTTGGCTTTTGTGGTATATTGTATGCCCATGTTTCTCCTTTGGTTTTTCTAGCTATTTATATAATTTGCTAAGCATGTATGCAGTCCTGACCTGTATTCATAAACGTCACCATTGTTGATGTGTATTTCCCTGTATCTTTAATCTCTGGAACAGGGAACTTTAATTTTCCAGCTTCACGTTTGTGCATGGCTCTGTTTCCAGTCATAGCTCTAGCACACTGCAGTATTTCAAAGCCCCTAATATGTTTGTATGTTCCACAGTAACCTTAAATTCAGAGTACCCAAAACCTTCTTCATTGTCTTTTACCAGTGCTATTTGGGAAGGATGAGTTATATATAGACCCCCCCCAGGCTGTTTCTATTAATAAGTTCTACAGTAAATTTCATCTGTATTCAAAGGTGTGGTGTCTGTCAGATTTGTTTTATCATTCTTTTTCCTGCCATGACCAGGGCCCATATCATCCAATAGCTATTACTGCTACTGCTGCCTCTTTCCTTTATTCTGGTGCTAGACTCCCTTTAATTGCTGCATTTGTCATGTTATTCCTCTGACCAGATATCCACAATGGCCCCTGTATCTTCTTATTTTCAGGATCCATGATTATTTCCTCAATTTATGTTTACAAACTCATTTCCTTCAATATGTGTGGAGGTAGGACTACTGTTAAGACAGTTGTTTCACTGCATCTTGCAGTGAGACACAACTTCTCCTTCTGTGCCGTTTTCTATGTTTCCCTAAGCTTGGTATGCCCTCTTTCCTCCCTGCTTCAGCAAGTCCTACCCAGCTTTAAGTTCAAACCATGACCCCACAAAGCCTTTGCACTCCACTTATCTGCACAGTCTCTAAATTCTTAGTTCAGCTAGACTCTGCACTTCACTGTTTTAGAATTTGATATTTTATACATTTTTTAAAATGTTAGTCTCCTCAGCTGCTCTTAGCAGTGTCAAGCACATACTAGGTACTCAATAATAATTACAAATCACTTGCAGTTTGCTAACCTGACAGATAAAACAAAAGGTAGAGACTTTCTTCAGTGTTCAAAAGATCTTATTCTTCAATTTTTCAGGGTGGAGGAAGGGAAAAAAAAATAGGGTAACAAATTCCTCTCTGCTTGCTGCATATATTCCAAAAGAGAAATAAGAATAAATTTAGGTATAAAAGACTATTTTGATGAAAAGGTAAATGGAACATGCAGGATAATTTTTTCTGCTAATGAAAGTTCATTCTTACAAACCTTGTCTTTAAAAAGAAATTGAGAGAAAATATGTTCAATTGTATATCATTAAGTTCTTAGATTAAACCTAATTTATCAAGACTTTTCTGTTAAAACATAGAAAATTTAGAAAATAAATTCTGTAGGTATTCAAAGTATTTCAGCGAAGATTTGCCTCTTTGTGAATAGTTGTTGAAATTTTAGAACATTATCTGGTAATTGTTTATTATAAATGAAAGTCTAAGAATGATAATTTGTAGAAAGGACATGTAGAATGCTGGTTAAGTGAATCTGATAATTATATAACTGAAATATTGCTCACATATTTTTCTGTTATTTTTTGGGATAGCCATTTAAAGATCGCTGTGAATGGTTCTATGAACATTTGCATTCAGGACAACCAGATACAGACATGGTACACAGGCCAGTGAATGAAAACGATATCCTGTTGGTTCACAGAGGTATGTTTAACAAAGAAACTGATACATGTGTGAGGTGCAAAGTAGTTTGTTATTGCAAATTTTAATATGCAAAATTAATCAATGCTACATATTTAGATTCTATTTTTAGGAGTAGCTGTGAAGTTGTGTCAAAAGCAAATTGTGCAAAGCTAAAGCAAGGGATTGCTGTACGATTCCATGGAGAAGAAGGCATGGTAGGTATAAAATAAGTGATGTAGAGATCACTGTGTATAAAAGTCGAGATATACTTGAATACAGTTTAATATTTAACTGATACGGAAGAAACTTAATGAGTTTAATTTTATTATTATTTACACAAAAATTCCCCATATAATATATTTCTGTTGATGCTTAATTTTATTTTCTTGAACTCAGGGTCAAGGTGTTGTGCGTGAGTGGTTTGATATTCTGTCTAATGAGATAGTCAATCCTGATTATGCATTGTTTACCCAGTCAGCTGACGGTAAGTTGTATGGTCTAGATGACTTTTTCTGTGACATGTCACATTTTTCAAACTACTTTAATACATTTTATCCTTTGTATCCCACAGTAGCCAGTGAACTACACAGAGTATTCCTGTTACGTAGAAATAAAAACTGAAATTTAGAGTTTTTGTCTATATTCACAGTTAGTAATTGGTAGAATCGTGAGTGGAACCTGACTCGGTCTAGCATGCTTTCCTCTGAACAGCTGGTTCCCTAATACTTGTCGCAGAGACTGGTGCCGACCTAGGGAAATTTTCATCAGTCTTTTGTAAAATAAGACTGAATTTATTCAATTTAAGAGTTGTTTTTTAGTCTCTCTCTCTTTCTCTCTCTCTTTTTTTTAGTTAAAATTTTCTTTTGTGAAATAATGGTGCTAGAAGATAAAAAAAATTAAAACAGTGAAAGTCTTTATTTGGAAAAAATAAAATTCGCTAACCCTATTTGAGTCTCCAAGTCTTAAAATTTGAAATTTTGTCATGACAACCAAAGTCGAAATCACAATGTTGTTTTAACTAATAATCTTTATGTGTAGTAACTTTATTTTCAGTTCATGTAAAAGATTAAGATCTGGCAACTTCAAAATGGTATAATACAATAACTCTCTTGAGATGGTGCTTGTGACCAGGAGGGTGATATGATATTGTAGACTAAATAGAAATGATTGCCACCTCGTTTGTGCAAGGTATATTTGAGAGCTAACTTAATGAAGATTTATATTCCAAGTGAAAATGTGTTTCAGTTTTTAAATGCTTTGCACTGTCCCCCCCCCCCCCCAAAATCCTTTTTTTTCCCCCAGCATTTAAATTCTTTTATAAGGAGAATACTCAATAATTGTAGCTTCTGATTGCTTTCAACCAAACCAGTAGCAAATCATCACTTAGTAAGAAGGATGGTGCCGGGAGTTGGAGGACATCACCTGTATGATGGGCTCCTCGGACACACTTTGTTTATTGAAATGACTTTGGAATCTGGGATTGCGTGCTTGAACTCAGTAGTAACCTTTGATTGTTTGTTCTGAGGTGAATTTAGTGTCTTTATGATTTTGCAACAAATTGCATGAGGCACCAGGTTTAATTACAAGACCTAATCTTTGAAGGTAGATTTAGTATTAGGACACTGTATTTTAAGCTTATTTCTTTTCTTTATAGTCCCTTATTCTGAGTCCATCTATTTGGTTTCATAGCTGAAAAACAAACTGATATGGAATCATTAGTAGAGGTACTTTCTCATAGTACCAGTTTGTAGCACAGCATATGTTGAAGCACATAGACTATAAAGATTGTGCTTGGTCCTTTTTCTAAGTCATATAGATCTCTTTGGGATAAATCTAGGTGAAATATTTCCTTGTTCTTATATTTAGTAGACATGAAGAGAATTATATTTAGAAATTACAAATTTCTAAATACGGAAAACACTTGGATAGACCTAATATCTATAATAATTTTTTAAAAAATGGTTTTGTAATCAAATTAAGATTCATAATACAGATAATCAGTGTAGTATTGTGGTTAAAAGTTTGGCTTTTATCTTTACAGTGGGTTTGAAACCTCGCTTTGCCACATTTTTGTTATGATCTTGTGCCAATAAACTCAACCTTTTTGAGGCTCAGTTTCCTCATTGGAAAATAGGGATAGCTTATATTTTATGGCATATGGAGAATTCTATTAGCTGATATATGCAAATGCTTAGTTCCATTCCTGGCACATAGAAAGCATGAAATAAATATTATATGTTGTTATTCTACTATGAAAATGTTATTTTCTTGTGCAGTAGGATTTTTCTGAAGTCATGAAAATAGCTGGGAGGATTTTTAACTTGAAATGTAACATAAACCATATATTCTAACTAGTTTTCAAATTAAAAATGGGTTTTCCTTTCCTGAAGATTTTTTTGTTTCCTTGTTTTTTTTTCTTTTAATTTATTCTTAGCCTTTTAGTAACCCAGATTTCTCAGAAAGTATTTAGATAGAGAAGGAATTATACACAAAGCTAGGGGAGGAAAATAGAGTAATCAAAAATTTTTGCTTTGTTCTTCAGTAACCCCAAGCATTCACTATTTTAACAGGAAAAAATATTTGTGAATATTCTCAGAATATTATATTTTTGAAATTGTAGGTATTTTTGTCTTTGACGTCTTTTGTCATCTCACAAAACCTTGCTTTGACTCATTTAATTTCCAGTCTTGCCTCATGACCGGGAATGATTCTCAAAAGATACTTAGAAGTAAATGACTAGCTTCATGTGTTCCATTTAAATCATTGAACCATAAGCTTGCATAATTTTTACCTTACGTATAAATAAACTGATCTTGGCAATTTAATCCAGTACCAACAGTGATAAATCAAAGTTCAACAAAGTATAAAGTGGATTGTTGTCAAAGTATGTATACTGATTGACCAAATATTTCACTTCCCAATGCTTTTCCATTTTTCCGTTCTTTTTCTTTGATGCTATTTCATTAGAAAGATTTATCAGTTACTCTTTCTCGTAGCCCAGGGGCCTAGAATAGTATATAATATGAGCTCAATAAATATTTGTTGAATAAATGAGTGAATTTGTATTCTCAGTTATTTGTATAGAAAAATAGGGAAGAAGAGTTATATTTAAAGTTGAGGTCTTGGCATTTGGTCTTTTCCATTGCATTAGATTTTGACAGTAGGTATCTATTGCCCTTGTCATTTTTATTTTACCTCAGTGATAATTATTTGTTATGGGGAAGAATGTATTGACTTGTGGAATTGGGTGATTTTCTGATAATTATTAACTGGTAACAATTTATTTGACTAGGTCTGTTATCTAGCAGTTGTACATTTAAAATTTTTAGTTATTCTCTTTTATTTCTCTATTCCTTAATAAGCAAAAACTAGTGAATACCAACTGCACTAGGCATGAATGAACAATGTCTGCCTTAATTCACAGCCTAGTAGTTACTGCTGTACTGCCTAGAATAACGTGTGTGTGTCTGTATGATCCTTTTATATATTATTTCCAGGCTTTCTCTGACAGATTTTCTAACTATTTTCAGTCAAAAGCATTCTAAAATTTCCTCTGCATAAAGACTTTACCTTGATGCATATATGTGAATTAATGATTATCTTCTGTACTCCCATTTCCACTGCCAGTTCACATATTCCACAAAGAGCATTCCTGTGGAAGTTTATACATAATGTAGTCTTAGCTTTGCTGAGCTTGTATGTGAATTAATTTATCTGCATTAAAATTCTCTCTCTCCTGCATGTAGATTATTAAGAATGAATTACTTTGTGTATTTATTTTAATAGGTACAACTTTTCAACCTAATAGCAATTCCTATGTAAATCCTGATCACTTGAACTATTTTCGGTTTGCTGGACAGATCTTGGGATTGGCTTTGAACCATAGGCAGCTGGTCAATATTTACTTCACAAGATCATTCTACAAGCACATTCTTGGTATGGCTGTTATTGTTTCTATTAACATCTACTTAAAGTGTTTTTCTTGCAGTTTTCAGGAAAACTAAGTAGTGAAGAGGTAGCATTTTGGATGAGATAATTTTTATTTTGCTTGGAGACCATCTGTGTATGTAAGGTATTTCTGGGCCTGAAGGAGACCCTTTGCTGAAAGTTGTTTTTTTCCCTTTCCATTTTAAGTGTGAATATCTGTTAATATGAATAAACTTGAGAGAATTGCCACTTGAGGAATTTATAATAATTTTATGAATAGCTGTTTCAGAGAAAGATAGCATTGTAAGAATGTGGAAGACACATATATTTAATTTAATGGACTTCCAGATTCGGGAGTTAGCATCCGTTTAAATCATGCCATGAATTGGATTCTATTTTTCAATTTTACAGATTATCTGTAGAGGGCAGTGTTTTACCATTAAATGGATAAGGAAAAACAAAAACATTTAGAATATAACTGTTGTATGTTTGCTTTTTTAGGTATTCCTGTAAATTATCAAGATGTAGCATCCATTGATCCAGAATATGCCAAAAATTTACAGTGGATTTTAGATAATGATATTAGTGATCTGGGTCTAGAACTAACTTTTTCTGTTGAGACTGATGTATTTGGAGCAATGGAAGAGGTGCCTTTGAAACCTGGGGGTGGAAGTATTCTTGTGACACAAAATAACAAAGTGAGTATTCGAGTTTTTATTTTAGCCATTCCTTGGTAGTTTGCTAATTACTCTAAAGTCTCCTGGCACTCGTTAGAAAAAGATTTAGTATTACAGTTTTATGGCAGATAAAACATTTGTATTAACTGAAACATCAAAAAAGGTTGATTTCTCAAACTTTGAGTTAAAGTAGATATTTCAGTATTGTGCTAGCTATGCTGAGGTGGTTCCTGAAACAGCCTAGAGCATAATTCCACCAGTGCCATCATTGCATAATTGGACATTTAAAAATTTTGATTAGGAATAAAAGCTCAGATCAGGATCATGTTTGTAATAATCACTATTTCATGTTTAAAAAGTACGATATTACAAGTTCCAGTAGAGAAAAGAAGAAATCACCATGTTTACACTTTGTAAATGCTTTTGTGATCTAGTAAATCTGTCAGACCTCTTCACTTTATTTTTAAACTTTATAACTTTAATGTTATTTATTTCTTTCCTGTTTGTATTTATTATTATTTTAAAATCATGGCATATTTTAAAATTTCATTGTTGAAAATCATAATATCATTTTATATATAATACAGTTTTCTTATATGTTTTGATAAATAGGGGATTTGGAGTCAGAAGATCTGTAAATGAAGCCCAGTTTTGTCATTTACCAGTAGCAATTTTTGTTTAAACAAGACTAAAATCTTTTTCCTTTTCTTCTGTTAGATTACAATTCCAAGGGAACTTCAAAATCAACTATTTAAAAATAGCTCAGTAAACTGTTTTGTAGATTATAGATTTAGTAAAATGTGTATGTATTTTAAAAGGGCCGAAGACTTGGGCACATTTTAAAGTCTTTGGGCAATGATTTTCCATTCTGTAAAATTGTGATAATAATACTTCCCATAGAGAATTGTATTGGCATTTTGTAAGTTGGTTATTTTTGAATTGTAGTCTATAAAGGTAGGCTATTAGTTTCACAGATAAAAAGGAAGGTGGAAACCTGTATTAAGCTACATAATTTTACTTTTTGAAATTTAGATACCATAAAAACATGAAATTTAGTTGTTGAATATAAAATCAGGAGTTGGATTTTTAAACATTTATATTTACAATTTCTTTTAGTCTAACATCTCTCTTTACATGAGGGCAAATTGAATTCTAAAGAATTAATGGCAAAGCTGAGGCCAAAACTCGGGACCCCTAGTTTCAAGTCTTATGTTCTTCATACTGTATGCAAAATTAACCATGTTGAGGAAGAATTTAGATGACTTTAATATGAATCATGTTAGGTATAGAAGATTAAAATTGTATAAATGCTTGGATTGATTTTTTTAATCTATATGAGCTAGCCAGTGAATGAAAATACTTTAAAAATCTTCTAATTGTAGTGCATTTATTTTTTTTTTTTACACTGGAGAATTACTTCTAAATAATGGTAATGAAGTCATGGACTCTCTTTTTTAACAAAAATGGATTTGTCACTTCTTAGATATATTTGATATGACCACGTGGAAAGACCCATTAAAAGTTGTATGATATTTAGTATATTTATACTTGCATCTCCTAGTAGCTCCCCAACCATTATCACATTGATTTTTGTTTGTTTGTTTGTTTTGATGTTTTAAAATACTTTTCCTAGTTCTTTTGCATTTGTGCCTTTTGTTGAACCTAGAAAGAAGTAGTATACTGAATAAATAGTAAATAAAAATATAATTACATTGCTGGTGTACCCTTCATCATGAATCTAGTCTGAGACTGGAATACTATTGTAATATTAAAGAGCTTGAAACTTTTGTTTCTAAGTTTAAGACATTTTAATTTAACCATATTAACTAATTGCGTGGCTGATTACACTAACTTGATCTTTCTTCAGTGATTAGCTTTGCTAATGCAGGATCTTATTCAGGATAATTCTGGTTTTCCTTTTTCGGATATGTTTTACAATAAATTGAGCCTCTTCATTTTCCAATATTACCAGTAAGAGTCTGCTATAATTATGTATCACATTGTTGATGTTTAAACATTTAATGCTTATTCAGTAAACATCCTGCCTGATTCATTTACAAATTTAAAAAATCTTTAGAATATGCTTACATGTTAAAATGATCACCTTGCCTTAAAATTGTTCAATTTTACAAGCATTCAATTTACAAAATGTTAATTTAAATTTTTCAAACCCTGTTCCTTAAAGACTTTATTGTTATTTTTAAAATTATTTGTCATTAGTTCATTAGTTTAAAATCAACTTTTTACTTAATTTATTAGTTTTAAAATTATAATTGTCATCTTTGGAGTTCAACTTTATAATTTGTTAGCCATATTGAGGTTTAAATAACTTGCCAAGCTTATTAATAAGAGAGTGTCTGTGTAAGCTGATCTCCACATGGGGGAGTCATTTATTCCTAAATTTTCTTAGAAGGCTTTGGTAATTGTAGCAGGAAACCAAATAGATAAAAATAACCTTTGTTTAAAAATCAGTGCGTTAAATAAATTCAAGTAATGAAGGCAAAAGGATATATATTAGTTTCATATTTGAAATGTAGTACTCTTTTAAATTTAGTTTTGTTATCTGTCAGTGATTTGTTTTACAACCTAGAAAAATACCCATGGTTTTACTTTTGAAAATGGCTGAATATCAGGAGCTGAGTTCTCTTATCATTTTGAATCTCATCTTCTCCTTTCACTATTTTATTCTTGACCTAAAGCTGAAATCATAGAACCTTAAAATCTTGAGTTAGAAGTGGCTTTTTTTGCTTAGATCTCCATTTCTTTTTTGCTCAGATCTTAGAAGCAAAGAGGAAACTAGATGTGGCTGCTAATATCCAGTGTTGTCTTTCTTTTGCCCATGTTGATACATCCCATGTTGCAAACTTGGTGGGTTATCACTTTTCATAATGGTAATCATAAACTTCATCTAGGCTGGGAGGGAAAAAATGAGGGTGAGATTGAACGGGATATTAGGGAATGGGGTAGTTTGCCTAGAAGTTGAACTATAGAGGAGAAACATTAAGTAGGCTGGAGTAAGGAAGGTTAGTACAATGTTCTAGGCTTATAGGAAAGCAGAAAAACGACACAGTGTGATGGGTTTGGGGACCACAAGTGGATTTGTGGAGCCTACTTTATATTGCAAAGTAAGTGAGTGGAAAAAGATGAGATGGGGGAGGTAGACAGGGCAAGTCCTGAAAGACTTTGCATCTACAATTAGGAATTTGAAAAAATTTCTGAGGATTGTGGGGATGATCACAGATGTTAGAGAGAAGAATGATGCTCTTTGCTGCATCTACTGTGGGAATGAAGACCATTCTTAGTAACCAAACTTGTCAACATTCCAAAAATGTTGACATCAAGCTGAAGGGGCTCATGGTAATTGTGGAGGGCCCAGGGGAAACCTGTGGAGGGGACTTCAGTCACATGAAAGCAGAACTCAGACTCCTTGGAAAAAAAAAGATGATGATTTGGCTTGACAAGTGGTTGGGAAGTAGAAGGAACTGGCTGCCATTCACACTATCTGTAGTCATGTACAGAACATGATCAGGGGTTTTGCTACAAGATGAGGTCTCTGCTCACTTCCCTATCAATATTGTTATTTAGGAGAGTGGGTCTTGTTGAAATCTGAAATTTCTTGGGTGAAAATATATTCTTAGGGTTCGAATGAGGCCAGATATTGCTTGTTGGTTATCTCAAGCCCAGAAAGATGAGTGAATTCTTGTAGGAAATGCCATTGAACTTGTATCAAATTTAGCTGTTTTGATTCAGTAAGCTGTAACAGTTAAAATCAAGGAATCAGAAAAATTTTAGATGATATCTAAGTCTCTGAAAAAAACAAACAGTTCATCAAGCTGATAAATAAGATCTAAGAGTTGTCCACCTATTGAAGTAACGTGATGCCAGACCTATTAGATATTTTAAAGATGCAATAAAATTCATCTGTTTATTTGAGACTTTTTATTTTAAAAACACCGTCTCTGTCCTAAATATGATTAAAGATTTGTAGCTTTCAGTAATTCTCAAAATACGACACATACAGTGCTTCTAAAATTGATTATCTTTCAGCTTCTCTGCCCTCCTTGTTTTCGTGAACTCTCTTAAAAGACTCCAGTTATCTAATTAGGACCCACTTGGAATGGGTGAGGTCACATCTCAATGGAAATAATTTAATCGAGGGTCTCACCCACAGTTGGGTGAGTCGCATCTCCATGGAAACAGAGTTCCAACCAAAAAGATTGAATTAAAAGATCATGGCTCTTCTGGGGTCCAAACAGTTTCAAACTGGCTTGCCACCTATTGAACAGTTGCTATGTTTCATGTATTCAAGATATGCTTTTTATTCATTTCTCATTTAACATAACAGATAGTTATTTGTCTTTATTAGATGTGGAAACAGTCATTAAAAAATCTGACAGGTGTTTATAATGTGATAGGAACTCTTCATGATGCTTTACATGTATTAACTTATTCTTAAATGACCCAGTGTGGTGTAGATACTCCTTTCTACAGGTGAAACTGAGGCATAGAGCAGTTAAGTAACTTCTTCCAAAATCACATGGTTAATAGGTGGTGGAGCTGAGATTTGAACCCTGGGAGTCTATACATTACAAGGCTTGAGCTCTTAATGACAATATTATATATTTTTAGAAGGTAAATAACTTCCTAGGAGCTCAAAGCTAGTAGTTGGTGGACCCTCAGACCGTCAAGATCTGTATGACTGCATAACTGATAGGCCTCTCATTACTAAGGCAGTGAATGTGAGCAAGGTAGAATACACAAATTTCGTATGTTTTCATTTATGTATGATTAATACCTTTGGTTTATTGCTAGTTTAATTTGTTTCGCACAAAAATATTTGACTCACAAGCACAAAATTTAGGCTTGTATATATAGATTATTGTTTTAAAGTGGTTTCCTTATTTGCAATTTCAGAAAAGTATACTCTGAGAGTTATTTTTACTATGAATACTTTTGAAACAGGTCAAGTCTAAGCCATATTGAGTGTACATGTGCATTCTTGGGTAAGTTTTTTTTTTTTAGTTCATTTTTTAAAAATTTTTATAATCATTTATTTATTTCTATTCAGTTTTATTCAGATATATTCATGTACCATACAGTCATCCATGGTGTACAATCAACTGTTCACAGTACCGTAATACAGTTGTGCATTCATCACTCCACTCTATTTTTTTTTTAACATTTTCCTTATACCAGAAAAAGTAAAAATAAGAATAAAAAATAAAAGTGAAAAAGAACACCCAAATCATCCTGCCATCCCACCCTATTTTCATTTAGTTTTTTTTTTTTTTTTTGGTAAATAATTCAATTTTATTGAGATACATTCACATACCATGCAGTCATACAAAGTTCATTTAGTTTTTGTCCCCATTTTTCTATTCATCCATCCATACACTGGATAAAGGGAGTGTGATCCACAAGGCTTTCACAATCACACTGTCACTGCGTGTAAGCTACATTGTTATACAATCATCTTCAAGAGTCGAGGCTACTGGGTTGGAGTTTGATAGTTTCAGGTATTTACTTCCAGCTATTCCAGTACATTAAAACCTGAAAAGGGTTATGTATATAGTGCGTAAGAATGTCCACCAGAGTGACCTTTCTATTCCATTTGAAATCTCTCAGCCACTGAAACTTTATTTTGTTTGATTTTGCATCCCTCTTCTGGTCAAGAAGATACTCTCAATCCCATGATGTAGGGTACAGATTCATCCTCGGGAGTCATATTGTGCTTTGCCAGGGAGATTTACACCCCTGAGAGTCAGGTCCCACATAGAGGAGAGGGCAGTGAGTTCACTTGCTGAGTTGGGTTAGCTGGAGGGAGAGAGCCACATCTGAGCAACAGAGAGGTACTTGGGGAGACTCTTAGGCACAATTATAAGTAGGTTTAGCCTGTCCTTTGCAGTAATGAGCTCTATTAAGGCAAGCGCCAAGATAGAGGTCTTGGTATACCAAACTACCAGTCCTTAAACAGTTACATTGTTTAGGAGACATAAGATCCTGCTCTTCCCTTGGTCTCACATGGAAGTTGAAGTTTTAAAACACAGTCAGTATTGTCCTTTACCCTTTGGCCTTGTCCTAACTAAATCTGCTTCATTCATATCTCTAATTGAAGCCTGGACTCTTTCAGCTTGTTTTAACAGTTGCTGTATGCACTAATACTGACATTCATATCTGCTGAGCTCTAGCTCTGAGTTTCGGGTGTTGCACAGATACCCAGTGTTCCAGAGACCAATCAGATTATACACAAAGGGATCAGCATCTCAAGAGTTTGGAGATAGCCATTACAGTTCAGGAATAGATTTGACTGCTGTGAGAGCTTACAATCTAGGGACCATTTCAATAATCGTTCCCCTGATAGGCTGTTCTCTAAGATTCAATTCTGGGTTTACACATTGTAGTTAGTCCATATTGGTGAGGCATTATAGTGTTTGCCTTTGTTTCTGGCGTAGTTCACTCAAAACGCTGTCTACAGAATCCATTCACCTCTTTGGGTTGCCTGTCTCACAGCTTCACTCCTCCTTGCAGTTGCTCAATATTCCATTATATGCACACACCAGAATTCACCATTCTGTTCCTCAGTTGATGTACCTTCAGGCCACCTCCACCCATTGCAAATCATGCATACTGCCTCCATAAACAACAGTATGTAAGCGTCTTAGGTAAGATTTTAATTATCTGCATATCTTCCTGTAAATAAGGAGAACATAATTTTCCTTGCGTTTTGTTAGTATATCTTAAAAATTCACTTTAAAAATCACTAAATCTGTGAAATAGTAACATGAAGGTTCACTATTTTCAATGATTGAATTTGTTCAAAGGAAACTGAAGTAACAGAATTTTTACCATACTATCAATCCCTGTAACTAATTCGTGACCTTAAAAATAAGGGTTTATTGGTAAAGAATTCATTGTTGAGATAAGTTGTACTGTAAAATGTGCCTCTCCTTTTGTTTTTATCTACTTATTCCCACAAAAGAATGGTGTTCTTTTGAGTTCTTAGTGGATAAATTTTAGAAAATAGGGAAAAAGATTTTCAAGAATAAAATAACTCTATGAAATGGGTCAGTTTTCAATATTCCCTACTCCCCCTAAGAAGACATAGTTTAGGTTCAAAGCCTGAAAAGAGATTAACATTTAAAGGAAGATCTCCGAGGATTGAAGTTATCCACTTCTTAAGTTATCCATTCCTTACGTTCAGAAGATTAAGAGATTATTGAAATAAGTATTGCTGTAATTTGATATGTAATTTAACTGGAATATAGTGTTTGAAAGTTGAGTCTTATTAAAGTGTTTTTATGTTTTCTTTTGCAGTTTCTTTTTGCTTACCTATCTTCTATCAGTCATCAGACCCAGAAGTTGAGCTGGAGAAAACTTACTAATGCTCTTTGTGGTGTTCTTGTCTCTGTGCTGAGGCTCTCTTGGTTGAAAACTTTCTGTATATTACATAACTGTTTCATCAGTACAAGTACTAACTCAGGTTCTTTTATATGATTAATTCTCCATTTTAATTCTATATCACCTAGGATAATTTTATGCCCCCAAAGAACTGACAGCAAAACTCAGGTGAAAGCAGATATGCCTCTCTTAGGATATGTCATCTGTTGGGGATAAAAGAGGCCCATCCTCCAAAGTTAGAACAGCTTTTTAAATACCTTTGGAGAGAGTGAGATTTTAGATTTGGTTTATATTTAATGTTTAATTATGCAACTCTGTATGCTAGTGTTTCGTGGACTAATTGTCATCTAAGTGTCTACACTGTTTCCCTGAAGTGTTTAACGTATTTGATGTGGTTAATAAGGGCATAAAGGGTGAGGATGAGTCACTTGAGTATCTCTGTAGGCAGTGGAAATGCAGCCAGTGTAGTTCTGCAAAATATGATCAATTGAAACTTTAGCCCGTAATAATAGTGGACATTCATAGTAATAATTATAGCATTAAGAAAAGGTTACTGGAGAACCTAAGATGGCAGCTAGGTGAGACAGGGCAAAAAAACACCTCTGTGAAAAATACTAGATAAAAACCAGAAAGTGACCCAGAACACCACTGCCAGCGATGCACCAGCCGGACAAGGTCTGCTAAATCCACAGGGAACATGCATTTGGTGAAACCAGGAGCCTGCATTCTGAAATGAGTGAGTGAGTCAGCTGCGCTGTGGTGTGGGGAAATGGTGGGCTGGCGTTTGGAGACGGACTGGTTCTTTAAAAAAAAAAGCCTGGGAGTGGCTGCAGATACAACAGGGAGAGCTGCGCAGTGAAGCACGGCTGGGAGTGGGCTGGGCTAATGCCTCGGTGTCTGGCGTGGAGGATACCCCTTCCCACACCTGCTGCTGATTGTCTCGAGACCAGAGGAGCAGAGGGAGCCAAAAGGAGAAAACAAACCGCATTCCTTACAGCCATCTTCCCAGCAGGCGGGGGACGCTCTTGCCTGGGGCCAGACCCACAGCCCAGAGCCACGCCAAGAAACCCAGTGTGACAGGGAATCTTTCCCGCAGCACTACACACAAGCCACAATATCTGCCTTGGACAGTGGCCTTTAATACACCCACAGCTGATTCTCCCGGAGCTGGGAGGGCAGAGCTGTGTGAAAATGGAGAAGTTAACGTGTCCCATTCAACCATCTTTGAAGCGGGCTGGGAGCGCCCCTGCACAGCCCAACGACCCAGGGCTTCCCTGGTGGGCCGGTGTGCACTAGTGACGTGGCGTGGCCCTCCCTCAGCAGAGGTCCTGGAAGAACCACAGCTGGGAAGGGGAACCGCTCGCAAATCCCAGGGACCCTACGCAAATACCAAGGACTTGTGGGTCAGCGGCAGAGACAATCGGTGGAAAGACTGAAATGAAGGCTTAGGCTCCTGGAACAGCCTTAAATCTCTGGGAATACCTGGGAGGTTTGATTATTAAAGCTGCCCTGCCTGCCTAACCACCCAGACACACGCCCCACATTCAGGGTGGACAGCACCAGCAACACACCCAAACTTGGTGCACCAATTGGACCCCACAAGAGTCAAACCCCCACACACCACAAAGACAGTGGGGGAGAACTGACTTGAGGGGAATAGGTGACTCACAGACGCCATCTGCTGGTTAGTTAGAGAAAGTGTATGCCACCAAGCTGAAGTTCTGTCAAATTAGGGATCAAGTAAAGCAAATGCCAAGAGGCCAAAAACAACAGAAAATCTTAAAGCATATGATAAAACCAGACAATATGGAGAACCCAAACCAAAATACCCAAATCAAAAGATCAGAAGACACACAGTACTTGGCACAATTAATCAAAGAATTACAGACAGGCAGCAAGAGCGTGGCTCAGGGTATAAGGGACATGAAGAAAAGCATGGCACAGGATATAAAGGACATAAAGAAGACCCTAGAAGAACATAAAGAAGAAATTGCAAGAGTAAATAAAAAAATAGAAGAACTTACGGAAATAAAAGAAACTGCTGGCCAAATTAAAAAGACTCTGGGTACTCATGATACAAGTGGAGGAAGTTGAACAACAACTCAGCCTCCTCGAGGAACACAGAACAGAAAATGAAAGAACAGAAGAAACAATGGGGAAAAAATCGAACGAAATCGAAATGGATCTCAGGGATACGATAGATAAAATAAAACATCCAAATTGAAGACTCATTGATGTCCCAGAAGGGGAAGAGATGGGTAAATGTCTACAAAGAGTACTCACAGAAATTGTTGGGGAAAATTTCCCAAACCTCCTACACAATATAAATACCCAATGCATAAATGCCCAGCGAACTCCAAATAGAATAAATCCAAATAAACCCACTCCAAGACATATTCTGATCAGACTGTCAAATACTGAAGAGAAGGAGCAAGTTCTGAAAGCAGAAAGAGAAAAGCAATTCACCACATACAAAGGAAACAACATAAGACTAAGTAGTGACTACTCAGTGGCCACCATGGAGGCGAGAAGGCAATGGCATGACATATTTAAAACTCAGAGAGAGAAGAATTTCCAATGAAGAATGCTTTATCCAGCAGAACTCTCCTTCAAATTTGAGGGAGAGCTTAAATTTTTCACAGACAAACAAATGCTGAGAGATTTTGCTAATAAAAGACCTGCCCTACTTCAGATACTAAAGGGAGCCCTACCGACAGAGAAAAAAGCTGAGGGACTTCACCACCAGTAGACAAGTCCTGTAAGAAATGCCGAAGGGAGTTGAGCAGGCTGAAAGGAAGGGACAGTAAACAATTGACTGAAACTACATGAAGAAATAAAAGGTACCACTAAAGATCACATGGTAAATATAAATACCAGTACTACTGTATTTTTGATTTGTAACTCCACTGTTTACTTCCTACAGGATCTAAAATACATAAACTGTAATGATAAATCTTGGTTTTGGACTCAATGTAAAATATGTAATTTTTGACAAGAACTACATAAAAATGGGGGAATGAGGGAGTATAGGAACATAGTTTATGTGTCATATTGAAGTTAATTTGGTATCAAAGAAAAACAAGATTGTTATAGATTTAAGAGGTTAAATTTAAGCCCCACGGTAAACACAAAGAAAGCATCAGAGAATATGACCATAGAGATGAAAAGTAGAGTAGGGGTTCCAAGAAGTGGGGGAAGGGGCAATGGGGAGTTAAGAAATGAGTGTAGGGTTTCTGTTTGGGGTGAAGGGAAACTTCTAGAAAGGAATGGAATGGAATGCTAGGGAGGGGGTGGAATGGGAAGATTTAGGCTGTATATATGTTTCCACAATTGGAAAAAAAAAAAAAAAAAGTCTAAGTAGATGACAGTTAAATGCCAAGGATGATCCTGGATGGGATCTGAGGATGGAGGAGAGGAGGCTCAAAGGGACACAGATGGGGCTTAAGAGGATAAAAAAAAAAAAAAGGAAATATAGAATGTAAGCTTTGTATCAAGGTTGAATTTCTTGAACTTCTTAGCTGCGTTTAATGGGATTGCATAAAAGAATGTTCTTGTTCATGGGAAATGTATATGTGAATTGCATTGTTTTTTCAAGGATGTGTGCAGCTTCCTCTTGTATGTTCAGAAGACAGAGCAATAGATGACGGATGAGAGGGAGGGAGAGAGGGAAAGAAAAAGAAATGGTGGTGTGGCAGGATGTTAAAGGTGGTGGATTGGGGTATCGGGGGAGGGGGGTCGGGGTACGCTGGAGTTCTGTGTATGGGGTTTGTACTTTTTTTTGCAACTGTTCCTGTAAGTTTGAATTTATCTCAAAATAAAATTTCTTATTTAAAAAAAAAAAAAAGGAGAAGTTACTTTGTATTATTCTGTTTAAGTATGTGCTGTTTAAGGAGGCAGGAAATGTATATTCTATTTTAGAAGCAATTTGATTCTGACTTTTTCTTCTGCTTGAACGTAGTTGTCTTTTACTTATTTGGGAAACTCCTATTTTACTAAACAACTCAGGAAGGTTTGTAATGGCTAGGATTTTATTTTCTTCTGAAAAATAATTTCCAAGAGCCTTGCCTATTTAAATTGCTTAATTAGTGTGGAGATTGGGAACTGAACAAGCTGATTTTCACAAATTGACACCCAATAGCAATGTATCAGAATTACTAAAATTAATGTGGAGAGTAATAATAGAACAGAAAGGAAAGTGTGAGGAAAGACTAGTGTACTTTGATTTCTAAAAATAGAATATATGAAGAAATAGTAGGAACTGATTGATAAAAATGGATTGCACAATTCTGGTAGATATGGAATACAATGGCACATTAAAATAGGTTATGAACTTGAACAATTCATAAATCTTTTATTTTCATGCTTCATAATTTGTAAGGGTCTTTAAAAATACTTCTTAAATAGTACCTTAAAATTATAAAACTAGAGCCTCTTAGGGAAAAAACCATTCTTGTTTAGGGAAAATAGGGTCTCATAAACATACAGATATATATTTTTATATATGTAGATATATAGTTAGTAAATAGGTGAGACAAAAGTTTTAGTACATCCAGTACAGAATCATCAGTCTTGAGAGTGTTATCTATATTATTTCTTGAGTTGGACTCTGACAATTAGTGTACATTTCTGTCTTCCTCTCTCTAGTAACTCATTAGTTCTTATTTTCATTTTTTTTTTCATTAGTTCTTATATTCTGGAGCAAAACCTTAGGGTGATAGGGAGTGGGATTTCAGGGTGGGGTAGGTAGATTGGGTAGCAGAGATGGTAGCTTTCTCTTTGCCACATTGTACAAGCAGCCACACAGGGTTTGTGGTAAGCTGCGAGGATTCCACTATGACCCTTTGATAACTCTGGAAAGTACAGAGAATTCATAGCCTGTAGTCATACATAACTTGCTGGCTTAGTACCTAGTTTTTTGTTTTGTTTTTAGTTTTGGAGCACAGCTTCAGATTAGTGCCAAGAAGGAATAAAGGAAGGGAACTAGAACTGACTTTGTCCCCTCTGTTTACAGTATTCATTCTTGGTATTTGAGAACTGTATACTTGCTTTTAACTCATGAAGTTTCACTCAGAAGTAATTTAAAAATATATAAATAACAGCTTCTAAGTTATTTCTATATATATATATATGATAATTCGTTCTGGTCTGAGCCAAATACATTTTTTTTTAAATTACTAGCTAATTTTAAGAGAATATTTTCTATGATGATGATGTGTTTTAAAGTAAAATGTGTGAAAATAGCTTACATTAACTCAGCATTGAAACAGGTATACTTAAATGAGCCATTTCATCACGTTCTAAGTATGATTTGAATGAGTTTGATGAATGTATGCTTCATTCATCATATTTTTTATATACTCTTAAAGTAGCAGCCATTTTTTTAGGAGCGGGATAAAAAATGGTAGACAGAACAAGGCCACTGCCTGCAGTATAATTATATTCTTATGAGGCATTTCAGTTAGAGAGACCAGAAGTATAAAGACCCTGAAGCCTGAGCAAGCTTGTGCTTGGGAGTATCAAGAAGGCCAGTGAAAGTTGAGTGAGTGAGCAAGGGAGAGTAAAAAGAAATGATGTCAGAGAGGCAGATTATTTAGGGCCTAAGTGACTAGGCAAGGAGTTTAGATTTTACTCTCAGTGTCATGGGAAGCCATTGTGGGGTTTTTGAGCAGGAAAGTTATGTGATTTAAGTTATATTTAAAAAGAAAAACCACTCTGGCTGTGCTGTGGGGAAGCAGCAGTAGTGAGGTAAAAAAATGGAAAACAGGGACACCGTGTTGCGATAATCCAGGTGAGAGATGGTTGGCTTAGAACAGGGTTCTGGAAGTGGAGGTGAAGCGGCAAGGTCAGGTTGAGAGAATTTTTTGAAGGTAGATCTGATATCACTCGCTGATACAGAGTGTGAGAGAAATCATGGATGGATTCCTTGGATTTTCCTGGTTTACTGAGATGTAAACCTTTACCTCTTAACTGAGAAATGAAATTATATCAGCATTGTCTGAATTGTGTGACATCACAATTTTTTTTCTTTATAGGCAGAGTATGTCCAGCTTGTTACTGAACTTCGAATGACAAGAGCCATTCAGCCTCAGATCAATGCTTTTTTACAGGGCTTTCATATGTTCATTCCACCTTCCCTCATACAACTTTTTGATGAATATGAATTGGTAAGGAAAAATACCTGTTCTTTTGTTGCAACATATAAAATTCCATTGTAATTTAGAAATAATTTTGGACTACTATGATGAATAGAATAATGTATAGTAAGACATTGTTATTTAATGTTCATGTTTACAGATGTATTAGGAAATTTGTGGTTCTGCTTATCTTAAATGTAATAACCAGATAAGCAGTTCCTTAATGTAAAATGAGGTGAGGTGATGGTAAACAAAAATGAAATGTATTTCTAATGTCCCCAACATGAGAGACATTGAAGGACAGTCTTCCCATAGGCAATATTCACATTATTTCTGAGTTTTTAATTTGGCTACATGAGGTAAGGGTTGCTGATACTGCTTATAGTTATACAAAGAATCATCATCAATTAAGAGGGTTTTTCTTGTTGTGTTAACTTTTCTAGCTATTTATTTTTTATATATAAATTTATGATTCTCCATTTGTTTTGTTTCGCTCCTTTAATTTGCCTTCCTTTTGCTATGATCAGTGGGATTTCTAATTTTCTGTGATTTTTGTCTGCATTTTCCATTTCCTTCTTTCATTTTATTGTTTTTAATAAATTATTTTGTAATAAATTTCAGAGTTGTCTAAATTCTTAATAAACCAGTATTTTAAATAGGGTATAACTATTTTTTTATTTAAAAAATAATAAATTGAAGTAATAGCTTCTCGATCATTGGAAAGATATCTTTTGGCTTTTATTCTGTCACATAAAATTAATTTTACCTTATGCCTTGAAAAAGGATACTGATATGTACCTTTAATTTTATATATACTTCAGTGTTTTCAGTTTATCAGTCATAGCGTATCTTCGTGTAGTAGTGAACAAAATTTGCAAATTAATTTTGAAGTCTCATTATACTTAGTTTCATTAAATGTCTGTTTTGAGTTTTTTGGAGGTTTTTCTTTTTGGTTGTGTTTTTAGCTTTAAGTTTAATGGCTTAGTTCAGTGTAGACTTGTCTATGGCAGAGCTTTAAAATTTATTTTTTTCAGTCATTAAAAATGGAGCTGTGCTTATGTAACTACTGATAGTAATACGTTTTAAAAAACTTTTGTGTATATACATACAGAAAGGTGCACATATCATATATTTATAGCTTGATGAATTGTAACAAACTGAACATACTCACGAAATCAGCACCCATATCAGAAAATAGAGCAAACGTGGTATTCCAGATGCCCCTCTTGTGTCCCGTTATAATCACTGTCTGCTTTCAAGGGTAACCACTCTCCTAACTTCTAATAGCATGGAATAGGTTTGCCTAGTTATGAATTTCATGTAAATTGAATCACAGAGCATATACTTGGTTTCTTTAGCTCACGTTTTTGTTTGTATCACACATTGTTGCATGCCACTGTAATTTGTTCATTTTAGTTGCTATATAGTATTTCATTGTGTCAATGTCCTTTTTTATGTCTGTGTCTTTTCTACTCATGGTGAACATTTGATGGGTAATTTTCATTTTCGGGCTATTTTAGATAGCGCTGATAAACATTCTAGGACATGTCTTTAGGAGAACATATGTTTGCATTCTATAGGTTGTATACCTTGGAGTGGAACAGCTGGGAGATAGGGTGTATGTGTTCTGCTTTAGTAGATCCTATCAGTTGTTTTGCCAAGTGTGTGTCAGTTTACTCTCACCAGCAGGTGTGACAGTTCTGGGCGTTCACTCCTCATCAGCATTTCAGGTTTTCCGTCTTTTTCATTTTAGCCATTCTGGTGGATCAGTAGTGTTATTTCATTGTGATTTCAATTTGCATTTCCCTGATAACTAGTGAAGTTGAACACCTTTTATGTGTTTATTGGCCTTTTAGGTATTTCCTTTTGTATAGTATCTGTTCAAATTACTTGTCCATTTTTCTATTATTTTTTCTCTTTTTTTGGTACTAATTTGTATATTTTATATATTATTTTCTATACTTTATGTATCATTGTTATGAGTCTTTTGTCAGATATATGTATTGCAAATATCTTCTTCAACTCTGTGTTGTCTTTTAGTGAATGAATGTTTTTAGTTTTATCATAGTTCAGTTTATCACTTGTATTCTCTTCTGGATAGAGCTTTTTGTGTCCTGTTTAAGAAGCCACATCTTACCACAAGGTCATGAAGATATTTTCCTATGTTTTCTTTTCTTTTGTTCTTTTTAGGTCTTCAGCATATCTTTTTTTTTTCCTTTATTAGAGAAGTTGTGGGTTTACAGAACAATCAGGCATAAAATATAGGATTCCCATATACCACTACTTTAGTCTCCTAAGCTGTTCTAAGCAAATACCATGAAATGGGTTGGCTTAAACAGTGTGAATTTATTAGCTTACAGTTCTGAGGCCGTGAAAATGTCCAAATCAAGGCATCATCATGGCAATGGTTTCTTCCTGAAGACTGGCTACTGATGATTCTTGGTTCCTCTGCCACATGGCAAGGCACATGGCAGTATCTCCTTGTCTCTTCCTTCTGTTCTGGGATCCATTTCAGCCTCTTGCTTCCTGTGGCTTTCTCTCTGTCTGTATTCATTCCGTTTATGAAGGACTCCAGTAATAAGTTTAAGACGTATCCTGAATGAGGTGGGTCACACCTTAACTGAAGTAACTCCATCAAAAGGTCCTACTTACAATGGGTTCACACCCACAGGAATGGATTAAATTTAAGGACATGTTTTTCTGGGATACATACAGCTTAAAACTACCATAACCACCCAATTACCAATTTAACGTTGTACATTGAAGTGGAACATTTATTCCAATTGAAGAAAGCACATTTTTGTAATTGTACTATTAACTGTAATCCATGGTTTAACTTAGAGTTCACTGTTTGTGTAGTGCAGTTCCATGGATTTTTTTTTTTTTAAATGCTGTTACCATATATACGATCTAACATTTCCCCTTTTAACCATATTCCGATATATATGTATTCTGTTATCTTTCACATTCAGACCTGTCAATGGTAAGTTTTCCTTTGTGGTTATTATATTAAAAGTTAGGTCAGGTTTCCTAGTTTATTTTGGACTCTGGCCTTACTAAATTGAACTGGTTCAAATAGTGGGATTATTTGTTTGGGAAGAGTAACATTGTAAGCAAGGTCCAGAATTTTGCAGTAATAGTAACTATTAAGCACTTATTATTTGCCAGGTGCTTTATATGTATTAATTTTTAACATCTTCACAACAAAGCTCTTAGGTGTAGGTATTATCCCCATTTTACAGGTTAGGAAACTAGGCCAGAGAAGATGTGAAACATTCTCAAGGTTGTAGAGTATATGTTAGACGCAGGCCATGATCTGTGTTCTCTTACCCTAGAGTCCAGTCTCTTCATCAGTCTTGACAAACAGTCTCTCAGGGATAAGAATATAGACTTTAATTTTAGAATTTTTTATGTGACTTTTTATTATTTGTTTCTTTCCTATAAAAGGATTATGCTGGGAGAAAAAACTTAAACAGGAAAATTGGGGCAAATGTCTAAGCTAGATATGCACCTCAGTTAAAGACTACAGGTTAGATTCTAGAATTTTAATGAGATGATATCTAGTAGCTCTAGTGTCCTAAACTGGAAGTGGATTTATCCATTGTAGACAGAGGCAGTTCTAAGCCAGTAAATGATTGTCATGTTCAGAACTGCCAACAACAATGTTGTCATTAATACTTATATAATTACAGTTGAAGGGTTCCTACCAAATGTCAGGGGGCTGTCCTTCCATATTATGTTGCTTATGAATTTATCCATGATAGTGTCAGAATATTACAGTATTTAGCCATGTGAACTAGGTAAGCTAATGACTACGTCCACTTGCACATATCAGTTTCTGACCATTAGTATAGGTTATATATGCTACACACAATTCCAGCAGACTATTTCAATTATTTTGTCTTATTTTTAAGTTAAATTATTGACTGGGGCCTAAAACCTTTTCGTTATATGTACTTTTTATTGTGGAAGTCCTATTTCATCTATTTGTTTTCAGTCACTTTAATAACTCTTTTGCCTAGGTGTTAAATGAGATAAAGATCTTTCTTGCTCTTAATAAAAAGTCTTAACAAGTAATATGGTGTGCATGAAATGCTTCAGTTTTTTTGAGAGAATATAGTTTCAGTCATTTTTAGTCATAATTATTAACAATGGGAGATTCCTTAATATTATTAGAAGCTTATCTTCAGCCTAGAAGGGGGAAAGATTAAACTCATGTATTGTAGGAAATGTATAAAATTCATCCCCACTCCCTGTTTGCAGATTTGTATCAGGGTCCTGCCAGGGAACTGAATTCTCAGGTGATTCAAATAAAGTAACTTCAGCAAAGTGACTGTTATGGATATCTGGGCAGCATTATCCAGAGGCATCCGGAGACTAGTGGCAGTGGGCAGCCTTTGCACCACAGAACTTAAGTGACAGGTAGTGGAATGTTGGGAGCGCAGTAAGAGCCTGAACATGAAGGAGGGAGCTATAGTTGAGGAGACATGGCTGTTGCTGAAGGAGGGAGAAAGCAGAGAATAACATCACTTCCAGCCTCTGTCTGTGTTTCCCATTGGCCAAACCGAAGCTGAAGTCAGTAGGGAGGGAGCCGGTCTACAGAGCTCAACCTCCTGGGGCACAGTGGAAATAGAGACTAACCAGAACACCTTAATTCAGTAAAAGTATTTTAGTGGCAGGGGAGAGACCATAACCTGCATTGTACCAGCAGTTCTCAAACTTTCTGGTTAGGACCCCTTACAACAAAAGAGATTTTGTTTATGTGTGTTATATCAATCAATATTTACTCTATTAGAAATTAAAATAAATTTAAAACATTTTAGTGATTCATATAAAAATAACAGCCCATTGCATGTTAACATAAGTAAAATTTTTAAAGGAAAAATAACTACATTTAACAAAATAAAATAATGTAAAGAGTAGCATTATTTTACATTTTTGCAAATCTCTTTACTGTTTAGCTTAGTAGAAGGCAAGTGGTTTCTCATATCTGCTTCTCTTGAGGTATGTTGTGTTGTTTTAAGTAAATGGAGAAAATCCGACCTCACACAGATAAGTCAGAGAAGGGAGAAACCTTGTGGGTGCCCTGAAAAGATCTCAGGGGTTCTTGGACACTGCCTTAAATTAATCCAGAGCTTATTCTATACTCATAAGTATATGTTATGAGTAGTTGCTGAACTGTAGGAGACACGATTTTGACCACTCTGTGTCTATGTCCATGTTATTCCGGGTTGTCAGCATTTAGTCAGTTGCAGTCATTGTCTCAACTGACCGTTAAGCATATCAGACTGAAATATGGACTGATTCAGGGATGTGAACAAGCCTTTTTATATTCTTTGTTTCCTTGGAAAACATGATGGTAAATACTTTTGCCACTCTTAATTTCATTTTTAGTTATTTGATGGAGTTTTTTGTTTCCGTTAGGGTCTTCTTGGGAAAAAGAAGGCTACCAAAAGTCATTACGAAAATAGCATGTTTTCCTCACCTTGGGCAGAGTTGACTTAACAGGATCCAAATGATTCCGGAATGGAGTTCCTAAAAGGCTTGAATCTTTTTTTTTTTTTTCTCATAATAGTAACTAATTTTATGATAGTCCCTCTTTTTTTCCCTAGTGATAAAGACTTCCTGATGCTCTTTCCTTTGCTTAACCCAGGATTTATTCAAGTCTTTGTTGTCAATTTCATGTTGAGAATACTGTCTTCTTTACTTACAGAATTTAACAAATTTACAAAGAATCATGAAATAAACATAAAGTAAACCAAGGATGATAATGTTCTTAAAACTATTGGACATATGAACTACTGTTACACATAAACTAGTATCTCTTCTCATGTTTTAATTATGTTGCATCAATATGGAGCTGTTTCATAATATTTGAGATCATTAGTGTTAAGGATACTGTCTTATGAGTGCTTTTTATTGATGACGTGCAGAAACTGTCACAAAAATAAATCAGTTTTACCTGGGATTAGTTCTAATTAAGGCAAATTTACTATTTAAATTTAGTAACTTTTTTCTCAAAGATTAATGAAATATTTTTCTTCTTCCCCAAAGGAGCTACTGCTTTCTGGCATGCCAGAAATAGATGTGAGTGATTGGATAAAAAATACAGAATACACAAGTGGCTATGAAAGAGAAGATCCAGTTATTCAGGTAAAATCTCTCTAGAGCATAGAATGAAGTTAAATCTCGCCATTTAATTTTGTAAGCTTTCCAACACTATTGGATGAAAACCTACATTAATTAAAATAAAGTATTTCCGTAAATTTTTCCTATGGGAATATTGCTTATGAAAGCTTTGTGTGAAATCATTTTTGATAAATGAGTTTCATAGAATAAAATATGCTTTATGAATATTGAGTATTTCTCTGGTATTAAAAAAGTCTGCAATTGCTCTGAATTATGAGCTAAGTTTTTTGTTGTTGTTGTTAGTGGTTCTGGGAAGTTGTGGAAGACATTACTCAAGAGGAGAGGGTTCTTCTTTTGCAGTTTGTTACTGGCAGGTAAGAAGTATTTTTATGATAATGTGAAAAGAATTTAATGTATCCCATTGCTTAATGGCTTAGGGATAAACAACCAAAATGAAGAATTATTGTGAATTGTTGGTATCTTACTCCATTTCTACTCTTTTAGGTAATAAACAAAGATTTATTTAGATATTAAAGATAAAACATATAGTACTGCTCAAAGTTGTTTATTCAATATATAAAAGAATGAACAGTTCCACTTAGTGCTGCAAACATGTATTTATTTTATGAGTTGGTAATCTTTTTATTCTTCAGGTAAGACAATAATGGTAGTTAAATTTTTAATATTTGTATGTTGCTGGTTTGACTTAATAGTAAGGTTATTCGTTTTGCCTTAGATAGCATGTGCATACACATATATACCCATACACAGCAATTGTTCTCCACTTTTTATGAAACTTTACTTTATAGTCTCAAGATTCATGTCCTAAAAAAATAATTTGTACTATTACACTTCTTGAAAAAATTCACTTTTGGATCCATTAAATACAATAGGTATTTGAAAACTATGTGATTGAAACCTTTTTTAACTTATGTTTTGAAAGATGTTAAAAATATCTGGTACTCTTGATAACTTCCTCTGTTTACTTTCTGTTTATGAAAATGTAATTCTGTTTTCTGTTATAAATGTACATGGTTCTAGGAAAGTTGAAACACAGAAAATTAGCAGGAATAAGAAAAATAATCCCCTACCAGCAATAACCACTATAAGAAATTTGGTGTATTTTCTGTTTTTTCCTCTGTATTTTTTATTTTAATTTTTTATTAGGTACATTTTTCCCCATATCATTATCTCCTTGTAATAGTGATGTACATTCGTTGTAGTTCATGCAGAACATTTTTATATCTGTACTATTAATCACAATCATTGTTCACCACAGGGCTCACTGTATTATGCATTCTCATGTTTTCATGTCTAGCTTTCTTCTGGTGACATACGTGACCCTAAACTTCCCCTTGCAACCACAATCACACACATCATTCAGGGCTGTTAATTACACTCACCATAATGTGCTACCATCACCTCTATCCATTTCCAGACATTTAAATTCAACCTAGTTAAAAATTCTGCCACACTAAGTGCCTGCTCCCCATTCTCTAGCCTCATTCTATCTCCTGGTAACCTACCTTCTAGATTTTAACTGTGAGTTTACATATTATAATTAGTTCATATTAGTGAGATCATACAATATTTGTCCTTTTATGTCTGACTGATTTCACTTAACATAATGTCCTCAAAGTTCGTCCATGTCGACTTATGCTTCAGGACTTCATTCCCTGTTATCCCTGAATAATATTCCAATGTATGTATATACCACGTTTTGTTGATCCATTCATTGATTGATGGACACTTGGGTTGTTTCCATATTTTGGCAATTGTGAATAATGCTGCTGTGGACAGCAGTGTGCACATGTCTGTTCGTGTCCTTGCTTTCAGTTCTTCTGGGTATATACCTGCTAGCAGAATTACCCAATCATGTGGCATTTCTATGCTTAGCTTCCTGAGGAACTGCTAAACCATCTTTCACAGCAGCTGTACCATTTTATATTCCCACCAGTGGTGAATAAGTATTCCTATTTTTCCACATCCTCTCCAACACTTGAAGTTTCCTGTTTGTTTAATAGAGGCCTTTCTGGTAGGTGTGAAATTATATCTCATTGTGGTTTTGATTTGCATTTCTGTAATAGCTAGTGAAGTTGAGCATCTTTTCATGTGCTTTTTTAACTATTTCTATTTCCTTTTTGGAAAAATTTCTTTTCATGTGTTTGTCCTTTTTTAATTGGGTTGTTTTCTTTTTATTGTTGAGTTGTAGGATTTCTTTGTATATTCTGGATATCAAACCCTTATCAGATAGGAGGTTTCCAAATATTTTCTCCCATTAAGTAGGCTGTCTTCATCTTTTTGGCAATATCCTTTGAAGCACAAAAGTATTCAGTTTTGAGGAGGTGCCATTTATCTATTTTTTTCTTTCTTTTTTGTGCTTTATGTATAAGGTCTAAGAAACCACCACCTATCAGTAGATCTTGAAGATGCTTCCCTACATTTTCTTCTAGGAGTTTTATGGTGCTGCCTCTTATACTGAGGTCTTTGATCCATTTCAAGTTGATTTTTGTATAGGGTGTGAAATGGGCATCCTTTTTCATTCTTTTGGATATGGATATCCAGTTCTCCCAGCGCCATTTATAGAAGAGACTGTTCTGGCCCAGTTGAGTGGACTTGGGAGTCTTGTAAAACATCCATTGACCATAGATCTGAGGGTCTATTTCTGAACTCTGAATTTGATTCCATTGATCAGTATATCTGTCTATGTGCCAGTACCATACTGTTTTGAACCACTGTAGTTTTGTTATTTGCTTTAAAGTCAGGAAGCTTGAGACCTCTAACTTAATTTTTCTTTTTAAAGATGGTTTTGGCTATTCAAGGCCCCTTACCCTTCCAAATAAGTTTGATAATTGGCTTTTCCATCTCTGCAAAGGAGGTTGTTGGACTTTTGATTGGTATTGTGTTGAATCTGTAGATAAATTTGGGTAGACTTGACACCTTAACAACATTTAGCGTTCCAGTGCATGAACATGGAATGTCCTTTTATTTATTTAGGTCTTCTTTGATTTCTTTTAGCAATGTTGTATTGTTTTTGGAATATAGGTCCTATACATCCTTGGTTAAATTTATTCCTAGATATTTGATTCTTTTAGATGCTATTGTAAATGGAATTTTTTCTTGATTTCCTCCTCATTACTAATGTTTAGAAACCCTACTGATTTTGCATGTTGATGTATCCTGCCACTTTGCTGAACTCATTTATTGGTTCTGGTAGCTTTGTTGTAGACTTTTTGGGACCTTCTAAATATAGGATCATGTTATCTACAAATAGTAAAAGTTATAGTTCTTCCTTTCTGATTTGGATGGATCCTTTTATTTCTTTTTCTTGCCTAATTGCTCCAGCTAGAACTATAAGGACAATGTTGAATAACTGTGGTGACAGTGGGCATCTTTGTCTTGTTCCTGATCTTAGAGGGAAAGCTTTCGGTCTTTTCCCCATTGAGTATGATGTTAGCTGTGGGTTTTTCATATATTGCCTTTATCTTATTGAAGAGGGTCCCTTCTATTCCTATCCTTTTGAGTGTTTTCATCAAGAAAAGATGTTGAATTTTGTCAAATGCCTTTTCTGCATCAATCAAGGTGATCATGTGGTTTCTCTTTAATTTATTGATGTAGTGTATTACATTAATTGATTTTCTTGTGTTGAACAACCCTTGCCTACCTGGAATAATACCACTTGGTCGTGGTGTATAATTCTTTTCATGTTCTGTTGGACTCATTTTGCAAGTATTTTGTTGAAGGAGTTTTGCATCTATATTCATTAGAGAGACCGGTCTGTGGTTTTCTTTTCTTGTAATGTCTTTATCTGGCTTTGGTATTAGAGTGATGTTGGCTTCATAGAATGAGTTAGGTAGCGTTCCCTCCTCTTCAGTTTTTTGCAAGAGTTTGAGCAGGATTGGTATTAATTCTTCTTGGAATGATTGTTAGAATTCATCTGTGAAGCCACGTGGTCCTGGGCTTTCTTTGTTGGGAGGTTTTTGATGACTGATTGATTCCCTTTACTTGTGATTGGTTGGTTGGTCTTCTGTTTCTTCTGGAGTCAGTGTAGGTTGTTTGTGTTTCAAGGAAATTGTCCATGTCATCTATTCCGTCTAATTTCTTGGCATACAGTTCATAGTATTCTCTTATGACCTTTTTTATTTCTGTGGAGTCAGTGGTAATGACCACTCTCTCATTTCTGATTTTATATATTTGTATCTTCTCTCTTTTTGTCTTTGTCAGTCTAACTAGGGATTTGTCAATTTTATTGATCTCAGAGAACCAGCTTTTGGCTTTACTGATTCTATTTTGTTTTTGTTTTTTTTGGTGTGTGTGGGTGTGTGTGTGTTTGTATCAATTTCATTTATTTCCACTCTAATCTTTGTTATTTCTTTCCTCCTTCCTGCTTGCTTTGGGATTAGTTTGCTGTTCTTTCTCTGGTTTCTACAGGTGTTCACTTCAGTCTTTGATTTTAGCTCGCTCTTCCTGTTTAATGTAGGTATTCAGGGCTATAAATTTCCCTCTGAGCACTGCCTTTGCTGTATAATAAGTTTTGATATATTTTGGTCTCATTTTCATTTGTCCTGAGATATTCCTTGCAATTTCTTCTTTAACCCACTGATTGTTTAAGAGCATTTGTTTAACTTCCTTATATTTGTGAATTTTCTAGTTCTCCAGCTGCTACTGATTTCCAGCTTCATTCCATTATGATCAAATAAAGTGCTTTGAATAATTTCCATCTTTTTAAATTTACTAAGACATGGTTTATGTGCCAGCATGTGGTCTATCCTGGAGAATGATCCATGAGCACTTGAGAAGAATGTATATACTTTCTTTTTTTGGGGGGGGTACAGTGTTCTATATGTGTCTGTTAGGTCTAGTTCATTTATCATATTATTTATGTTCTCTGTGTCCTTATTGATTCTCTGTTTAGATGTTCTATTGATGAAAGTGGTGTGTTGGAGTCTCCTACTATTATTGTAGAGACATCTATTACTCCCTTCAGTTTTGCCAATGTTTACCTCATGTACTTAGGGTATCTTGGCTAGCTGCATAGATATTTACGATTGTTTGTTCTTCTGGTGAATTGTCCCTTTTATTAACATATAGTGTCCTTCTTTGTCTCTTAAAAACATTTTTTAATTTAAAGTCTATTTTGTTTTCTATTAATATAGCTATCCCAGCTTTTCTTTTTGGTTACTGCTTATGTGGAATCTTTTTCCAGCCTTTCACTTTCAATCTATTTGTATCTTTGGGTCTAAATGAGTCTCTTGTAAGCAGCATATAGATGGATTGTATTTTTTTTTTAATCTATTCTGCCAATCTATGCCTTTTGATTGGGGAGTTTAATCAATTAACATTCAGTGTTATGCTATAAATGCAGTACTTACTTCAACCATTTTATCTTTTGGCTTTTCTTTTCAGCCTGCTGAACACCCTTTAGTATTTCTTGCAGGGCAGGTCTCTTATTAACAAACTCCCTCAGCTTCTATTTATCTATGAGTATTTTTAAGTCTCCCTCATTTTTGAAGGATAGCTTTGCCAGATAAAGAATTCTTGGCTGCAAGTTTCTCTTTTAGGATCTTAAATGTGTTGTACCACTGCCTTCTCACCTTGGTGGTTTCTGATGAGAAATCAGAACTTAGTCTTATTTTGATTCCCTTGTATGTGGTGAATTACTTTACTCTTGCTGTTTTCAGGACTCTCTTTTTATCTTTGGCATTTGACAGTCTGATTAGTATGTGTCTTGGAGTGGGTCTATTCAGATTTATTCTGTTTGGAGTGTATGTTGGGCTTCTTGGATATGCATATTTATGTCTTTTGGGCCATTTTTGGCCATTATTTCCTCAAATATTCTTTCTGTTCCTTTTCCCTTCTCCTTATGGAACACTGATGAAGCATATGTTTGTGTGCTTTGTACTGTCAATCATTTTTATGAGCCCCTGCTCAAATATTTCCATTCTCTTCTCCATCCGTTCTTTTTTCTGTTCAAATTTGGATGCTCTGTCTTCCAGCTCGCTGATCCTTTCTTCATGTCTGTTCTTGTGTGACATTAGTATATTTATAATTTCATATATTGTGTCTTTCATTCCCATAAGAGCTGTTATTTTTCTTTGTATGCTTTCAAATTCTTCTTTATGCTCACCCAGTGTTGTCTTAATATCCTTTAACTCTTTAGCTATCCCCTTGAATTGATTTAGGAGATTTGTTTGAACATCTTTGATTAGTTCCAGATTATGTTTCTCCTCAGACTTTTTAATTTGTTGTTTTGACTGGGTCACATCTTCCTCAGTTTTAGTATGGCTTGTGATTTTTTTGCTGATATCTGGTCATCTCATTATCTTGATGGGTTTATTTTGAAGATTGGTTTCTCTCCCTTGCCTAGCATTTTGTTGTTGATTGGGTTTATATTAAGGCTTATCTTTGACAGTTGGTTCGTCAGTTTTTCCCAGCCAAAGCACGGCCAAGTTTCCATGCAAGGAGCTCAGACCAGATCCAGAGGGCCCTGGGAGAGAGTTAGGAAAAACTTCAAAGAGCCTTTTTTTTTTTTTTTTTTTTGGGGGGGGGGGGAGTCTTCTGTGTCTTTGGGCTGCACTTTCCAGGGTGTCCAGCAGATGGCACTCTTCAGCTACCTATTTTCCTCAACCTTAGGAAGGGCGGGTGTGATGGCCGTTTGCCAGGGCTGCCTCAGATGTGACAACAACAGCACGTGGCAGCGTCTGACTGAGATGGACTGGAACAGCGGGATCTCGCCTTCTAATTTTGCTGGTCAATATCTGGCTCAGTACTTTGCTGTGTTCTCCTGTGTGCTTAGGGTGGAGGACTGCTGTGGCCGTGTCAGTCTGCAGCAGCCCCACCCCCCCAAGGATCGGATTGCTCACAGCTGCTTGCCTCGAGGGTGGGGGATGGGTGCTAGGAGCTACTTACTGACAGAATTACTCATAGTCTCTGACCTTGGTTTCCCAGTCTCTTCATACTGCACTTCCCTGGATGTTGTACAGAACTTCCCTGGTCCCCGGAGTATGCAAATTTTTACAGTCTTGATACATATTACTCATTTACCCTACAGAAAATATCAGTATTCACATTAGTATGTTATAAGATGTCCCTTTTCCTTTTTCTGTCAATGCAAGGTATAATCATTTTTATTTTCATAGATATATAATTTTCTTTTGTGTGAATTGCATCTTTATTATTTGCACATTATTCTACAGTCATTTTAAAAGTTCAGTTGTAAGTATTCCTGAACTTAAATGAGTTAGCATTAACTCTAAATATTTTCCTAGTTTATCATTTGCCTTTTAACTTTATTAAGTTAAATATACAAATTTAAAAGTGAATTAAGTTTATAACATAGGTGTTTTAAATTATTTTGTGCCAAATTGATTCCATATTTTCCTTTATGGTTTCCATAAATCTTTCCATACTCCCAAGATTTTGTATGTATGTTTATCTGCATATTTTTCAGTTAACTTTTTATATTTTCAGTTTATACATTCTAATTTCTGAATTTTTTTAGTTAGAGAAATTGTACAGTTATGGAAAAATCATGCATAAAAATAGAGTTCTCATATTACCCCCTCCCCCAATTATTAATTCTTTGCATTAGTGTGGTACTTTTGTTACAATTGATGAAAGAATATTACTGTAATTTACTGTTAATTATAGTCCATAGTTTACATTAGGGTTCACTTTGTGTCTTATGATTTTTTTGTGTTTGTTAAAAATTATTATTCTAGTAACATATATACAATCTAAAATTTCCCCTTTTAACCACATTCAAATATGTAATTAAGTGGTGGTAATTTCATTCACAATATTGTGCTACCATCACCACCCTCCATTACCAAAACATTTCCATTGTCCCAAATGGAAATTCTGTACCAATAAAGCATTAACTCCCCATTCCTTACTGCACCCCAACCCCTGGTAACCTGTATTCTAGTTTTATTCTGAATTTGCTTATTCTAGGTACATATCAGTGAGATCATACAATATTTGTCCTTTTGTGTCTGGGTTATTTCACTCAACATGATGTCTTCCTGGTTCATCTGTGTTATCATATGTATCAGGACTTCATTCCTTTTTATGGAAGAATAATAGTTATTGTATGTATATACCACATTTATTTATCCCTTTGTATAATTCTTTTCGGTATATCCTATTAGTGGGATTGCCTGGCTATATGATAATTCTATACTTATCTTTCCAAGGAACCTCCAGATTGTTTTTCACAGTAGTTGCACCATTGTACATTCCCACCAGCAGTGTATGAGTGTTGCTGTTTCTCCACATCCTTTCCAACACTTGTTATTTTCTGTTTTGTTTTTTTTTTAATTAGTAGCTGTTCTAGTGGGTGTGAAATGGTATCTCATTGTGGTTTTGGTTTGCATTTCCTTAATGCCTTATAATGTTGAACATCATTTCATGTGCTTTTTGGCCTTTTGTATATCTTCTTTGGAGAAATGTCCATTCAAGTCTTTTGTCCATTTCTTAATTGGGTTGTTTGTCTTTTTGTTGTTGAGTTGTAGGATTTCTTTATATTCTGGATATTAAAACCTTATCACTTATGTGGTTTCCAGATACTTTCTCCCATTTGTAGGTTGTCTTTTTAGTTTCAGGATGAAGTTCTTTGATGCAAACTGCTTCTCTCTGCAGGGTAAGCCTGCAAGGAGTTTCCTTATTCATCTTTCCAGCTGCCACTGAATAGATTGGCACTGGCATATAGGCACTCAGGTATGCACATAGAGGTTACTCTTCTCCCTCTGCAACAGGGTTAGGGGCCCACAATGGAAGCTCAGGCTGGCTCTACACTGTGCTGGGGAGGGGGTAGAAGAGGGACCAGCAATGGTGCCAGGAGCTTCTCCCACTGTTTTCAGAGGTGTATTTTCTTGACTTTGCACTTGCCCAGTTATTATAACCCGTTAACTGTTTTCTGGAGTTTTGAAGAAGACGGCTTTGCTCATTTTTGTTAGTTGCTAGTTGTTCAATGATTCTGTGAGGGCATTGCACCCTGAAGCATCTTATGCTGCCATCTTGGTCCCTTCGTCTGTATTCTAATTTTTAAGCCACCTGGACTTTGTTTTTCTAAATGGTTTATGCCACCGTAGCATTTAATGAATTATATTTCACCCTGTGATTCAGCTGTAGTCTTTAAGGTTCACAAAACAATTGCTCAAGTTTTCTGGTACTAAGTATGTCCATTACATTGCTTGTTTTGTAGAATAAAAACTATCTGGTTTGGTGTCTCTCCTGTGTAAATATTATAGCCATTAGTAGCAATGCTGAAAAGAACTGCACCGTTTATTATTTAATTGGTCATGAAGTATGGAACATGAATCCATTTGAACTGAAGTGAAGGATGTAGGTAAAGAGTAGAATCTGAAGGGAAGTATCACAGAGCTAGGCTTTACCTTCAGGCTGAAGAATCGACCTTTCAGCACTTAGTCTAAATGCAGTCATATGGTTTGAGTTCAAACTAAGAAAGACTCAAGTTTCATTATACCTTAACTTTCCTTCCACATTAAACCCCAGTCTCACTTCTAAGGTCATTAGTATAGTATAGTTTTTGTCATTTAAAAGCAAAAGTATGTATTTTGTGACTTTAATACTTTTTAGAAATATCTGATCGTCTATTCATTTATATTTAGATACTGAAATATCTTTCTTTGTCCCATACTATAATTTAGTCCAACCTTACTGAAAAATGAGTTCCGACTGTAGAACCCAGAGTTAGCATAAAATAATTTTTGTACATTTTATGGTGGTGACATTAATATTTTGTTGGTTTATAGGAAAATCTTAAATGCCTTACTCTTTTGTTTCATTATTCCTTTAAGAATAATGAAAGTAAGACTTGATTTCTTTGCATATAGAATAGTAGTATGTCATTTTTATTAACTGTAGTCTTGTACTGCATAATCCAAGAATGCTATGGTATTTAACCAAAGACCATTTTGTATATTTTTCTTATCCATGCTTACCTGGTGAGTCATGATCATAGCATTAAATCAAGTGATAATTCAAAGATGGACCTCAGCCTTATTTGTCCATAGTTTAGAAGAGGAGTAAGATTTTATGGATGATTGGTGAATATTGGCTTACTTAATAATTTGAATTTAGATATTAAAATTAAGGGCTCTTCTGATATCTTAACCTTATTTTTCAAAATTTAGTCATGTGAAAAAAGGTGTTAGACTGATCATCCTGATGTTGAAATACTGGGCTATAATTTGCATAAGATTCAGAATCAAGGCTTGTTTTCTCATTTTGCCTTGTTGAAGTGGTGTACTTATTTTTAAATTCTACATAGGAAATTGGGAACAGGTTGGACTGTGTTTTTTAAATCCCTTTTCATTGTTTGTTACCTTTGTTAATTTTTTAGATACAGATTAATATACATATTTTAATGTTGAATTCTGTTTCTGTTTACAAACAGATGTATTCAGGTCTTTTTAGATATTCTCTTTTAAGTAGTAATTGCTTATGTATTAGTGTTTTTTAGCAGGATTTAGGCATACTTTTTCAGTATTCACTTGGATTACTAAAATAAGCTGAGGATTTCATTAGTAAGCATTAAGTAGTGGCCACATTATTGCTGTTTTTAAGGCTCCATTTTTCCTTGGATTGTTAAATTTTTTCCCCTGTGGATGTATCTCTGCTTTCAAATAGAAAATCCTGTTACTCTTTTTAGCAATTTTTTTAAATGACCTGAATGTGCTTTGAACCAAGAATTATATTTTAGAGAGCATTTTTAATACTAAAAAGATTTCTGTCTTTGGGTATGTATTTAATACTCATTAAATAATATTATATTTACTATAAAATAATATAGATAATAACATCTATACATTAAGTGTTTTTTATCCAGAAAGCACTACAGCATCTCATTTAAGAAGGAGCAAAGTTTTTCCAGAGTCAGTTTGTTTAATTATGATAAATATAAACGTTAATTTGAAATGTTAATTTTTTTTCAAATATAAACCAACTTTTGAAGGTGCATTGCATCCTCTACAGCCATATACCCAAGACTAAGATTATGTGTTGTGTCTTCTTGTGATCTCATTATGTTAGGTGGCATTTAAAAAAAAATAAATTTGATATTCTGAATACCTAGAAAGAGAAATGTAAAGAATTTCCGATTTTCCCACTGTGAAAAGCAAAACAAAAATCCTTGACCTTAGAAGTTTTTCACAAACAGGGAAATCATTTGGATTATGTGTAAGAGTCTGTGTTGCTTGAATTAAGCAATCAAACATTCATTCCAGAAATGTTTAATGGTTGTCTGTTAGATTGCAGACATTGTACTAACCCCAGGGATACAAATGTAAATGTACCATCATTGTGCCCTCAAATTGGTCCCAGTTTAGTAGGTCCCAGTTTAGTAGTGTTTTTAACACGAAAGCAAATACTTTTAAATGAAGCGTGATAAATACAGTAGAAGTATGTGTTGTGACCAATTGAAAGCGTAGTATGACTTACGAAACTATGACGGGGTGTCTCAATAGAAGCTTGCTGACTGGCCACAAAACAACTTTTACAGCTTTTATTAATGTGTCTGAGTTTTGCATACTGTCACTGTCCCAGAATTGAATAGATTCTTACCCTAGCGTAGAACATGAAATATATCTAACAGATTGAGTTTCCTTTTATGATTACAATTTATTAAGCTATGAACTCTTAGTTCCAGGGTCCCGCATGGTGGGTTTGCTAATATCATGGGTGGAAGCGGATTACAAAACTTTACAATTGCTGCTGTGCCATATACTCCAAATCTTCTACCAACTTCAAGCACATGGTATGTTAAAGTGGTTTATTTAGATGCATTAAGAATTATTGTTATTAATTGTGAATGAACAACGGTCTGACTTCTGTTTTGCCACATTGAGAGGAAAACCTCAGCTGTGATCTCTACTTGGAATTTTGGAATCACAGATAAATAAGATAAATAAGAAGCTACATTGTTCCTTGCTCCCCCTTTTTTTGGTAGGCAAAATGTTTGGGGAAACCCTAACTACCTACAATTTTATTGAATATAGATTAAGTATCCTTAAAGTTATACTGTCACAAGTATGTCACAAGTATCACTGAATTACACCATCACATCAAACTAAATTGTCCTATTATTTATTTTAAGCTGAAAGTAACATTTTTTCCACTACATTTGCATGCTAAAGGAAACTTTTTTTTCTTTTTAAGTACAATTTCAGGGTTTTACAATTTGAATGCAAATTTGAGAGGGTGGTTTTATGTTATTGAGTAGTGTTTCCATTGTGAGACAAAACAATCAGAAAATTCATAGCTTTCCTATCTAATGGTGGTATATTTTTCTTTTAAAGCATCAACATGCTTAAGTTACCTGAATACCCAAGTAAAGAAATACTCAAGGACAGACTTCTTGTGGCACTACATTGTGGCAGCTATGGTTACACAATGGCATAATGAAGTCTGGAAAACTCATCTGACTACTGATGTGCAATTCAGAGTGGCAGAAGTAATTTAGGAAACTGTCAACAGAAAAGCAATCCAAAATGCAGCCCATAGGCAGTGCTGATGTTTAAAATTCATAAAGGATCAGGTTTTCTGTGTTTTTCTCTCTCTTTCCTTTCCCTTTTATGTTTTCTCAGTGTGTGATGCAATTAGAAAAAATAAAATCACAGTAGACTTCAGTTTTTAAAAAATGATAATTGAAAGTAGTAGAAATTCCTTTTTCATATTCCCTTAATCTTATCCAAGATTGTGTTATGGCAAAATCTTATTCTGCATTCCAGCTCTGCTATTTAACTGTCTCATTAAAAGGGTGTTTTCTCTTTACTTTCCTATATGTGAAACTATATGAGAACATCCACCCTAGTATGTTCTACTGCATGTAAAGTACTGTTTATATTTTGGAAAGCTGTTGTATAGAATGGATTGATTTAGATTGTGTATAAAGCCACAAATATGTATTTTCCCACATTGTATCTATATTGCAATGATGTTTTTTAGCTTTTTAATATTTTAATATATAGTGTAAAGTTTAGACTGTTGTGACTAACAGCCAATGAAATGACATTTAATTAATATATTAAAGCTTACACTATATTGTATGAATTATTTGCATCTTCTAATGGTCAGTTTTCATATATATATATATGTATTAGTGTCCCAAAGTTTTTTTTTTATGCCTTATTTTAATTTATACTTAAGGTAAAATTAAAATCTAATATTTTGTCATAGTTCTTTTCATTACTTTTGCTTTATCTGTGAGCTCTGAGGACACATTTGAAGAAGGAATTTGATGTGCAGATTACAATTTCAATATAAATTTTGTATTTTCTTAAATTTGCTTTTTGTAGTTAGAATGTTTAGTTGAAGTTATACATGCCTAATACAAAGCATTGGGGTTTTGAAGCTTTGGGCAGTCTAATCAGTTTTCTTTTAAATAAATACCTTTGAATAATTACAGTGTACCTTTTAAAGGGAAATTGGAGCACTCATACATGCAGAAATGTTTAACAGTGATTTGTAAAGTTTAGAACCTTGCTCTCTGGACACTAAGATAGACCATCCAATTCCTTCCTTGCTGGTTGAATTACATACATGCAGATTTTCTCAAACAGCCAGTATATTTGTCAGTGATAGTAGAAAGAAATACACATACATTGAAAGCTTTGCTAAGTTCTAAAGCCTCCTTAATACATGTTTTTGATAGTTTTTTGCTATTGTCTTTTTTTTTTTTAAGATGAAAATATCTCAACAGTTACATAAAAAATTAGGAATGCTTTAAAAAAATACTGCTAGCTCTAAAATAAAAGTTCATGTTTTATTTGCATTAAATTAAGCTATACTTTTTAAAAATGATTATTTGAAATTTAATTGTAAAGAGGTCATTGCCTTCTGAGTTTTCAAATAGGTAACTGACTTCTTTAATATTACATTGCTTAATTTTAATGTTTACAAACATCTGTTATGTTTATAATTGTAAAATACAGTGACTTTCTCAAATTGGTTTTTTTGCACATATTTTTATAGATGAGATAATAAAACATCTAAATATCTCATATTTTAACCATGAATGTTTTAATGTAGGTTTGGCAATTTCAGGATTTATTCTTTTATATTGTCTTTATTTTGAAAATTATAATAAATGAAGTTACTGTAAGAAGATTTTATATGGATTAAAAATGATGTTTAAAGTAGAGGCAGTGAGTCTTTTTAAATTTATTCCCATTCCCACAGTTTGTTCTGTAAGTAGATGTGTATGTTGAATGCAAGGTAGTATAGAAAAATGATTGGAAAGATTTTCTTCCCCTTTGGGTAAAAGAAGATTACACTAATAGGAAAATGTGTCAACTCTTAAAGCCTATTGGTAGTTCCATATAAGGAAGAAAGCAGAGAATTATAGCAATCTAAAGGAATAAAAGTATCAGGCAAGGGAGCGTATTGCATGTAGGCAACTGATTGAAATAAAAATATCTGGGGCACACATAGATTAAGTTTGATATAATCAAATAGTTTGAGGGAATAGGGACCACATACTTAATAAAATCCATTTTGTAATTAATTCTAAAACAAAATAATGTAAGGAAATCCAGCTTTGAAACAATCTGTTGAAAGCAGTCCCAACACTACTGTGCAGTCTTTGTGGGTGAAGAGGTAAATGAAAGCTTTGTAGCACAGGCTACAAGTTAGAGGCCCAAGAGCTGATTCCTACTCACATGTATGTTTTGTTATGCCAATTCTAAAATTTTGATCAGTTGTCAACATTAAAAGAAAAATTGCAGATTTCATGGAGAAGTCCAGATTTTTGGCTTTTTTTGAAAAAAATAATCAGACAATGTGATAACATTGGATGCATATTCCTACAAGGCATTATTTAGTAGGCTGGAACTGAGTAGAAGTTGCTTCCTTGATCACTGAGCATATGCTCTCCACTTTACCATTTTCTTAGCCCAGCCTGCTTCACTAATTTATGTTACCTGCCTGGGCATCAGAATTATTGGAGTTTGCAAATCCTCTTTTACAGAATCTATGTGGATCAGAAATGTTCCCCCAGAGTGAAAACTAATAGAAACATTGGAAGGAAATTTGATAGTTTCAGTTATTTTAAATGTGCACATTCTCTTTGACCCAACAATTTCTAGTTCTATTTCTAGAAATTTATCTTATGGATATACTTGTACATGGTGCGTAAAATATGTCTACTAGAATGTTCCCTGAAACTTCATTTGTGATAGAAAAAAACTGGAAACAATTTAAATGGCTATCAGTAGGGAGCTGATTAAATAAATTGTGTTACCTCCATATTACTCCATATAAGTAAATACTCCATGAGTATTTACAAAGAATGAGGTAGATCTATACATGCTATTTAAAGATGTCCAAGGTATGTTAAGTGAAGTAATCGAGGTGTATCAAACGATGATTGGTATGTAAAAACAAAATACACGGGGTTATGTGCAAGAAAACTTTCTGGGCAAATGTACAAGTGACTTATTACTGTATCTAGGTGAGAGTTCTAAGATAAGTTTTTTACATGTAAACTTTTTTTTCCTGATTGTTTCTCTAAGTCACATGCCTGTGTACTTTCAACATGATTTTCAGTATGATTTCTATATAATTAGAGAAACCGCCTGCATTCTTAATCCAGAGTAGTATCAGTTAACTTGTGTTACAGAATCTGTAACACTGAATCTATACATAGCAGTAGTGGTAAGCAGTATTTTCATAATCACAAAACTAATAATTTTATAATGTGGCTTATTTAAAACAAATCTCCTAATTAAACTCGTTTGCAAATAAAGTCAAAGAAAGGAATTCTTCCTAACCCATAAAGCTTTATTTCCACATTACCTTATATTTAACAGTTTTTAGCTCCATAAAATTCTACCAGAGGTTTATCTGAATTAACACTTTTCCTGATTTTTCTTTTTTAAATAACAAAAGTGGTACTTGTTTGATACAGGAAAATCTGGAAAGCATTAATTAGTGTAAAACTCAGGGTAAAAAGCACCCAACAATTACATTGTATTTCTTTTTGGTCTTTCTCATTGTGTTTTTTTTTTTTAAATTTAACGGTTGAGATCATACAGGACATGGCATGTAGTGTCTTCTTTATTTATTTAGCATTATATTTTAAGCATTCCCCATGTCATTAAAACTTGCTTGTGAACATTTTTAATGGTGGTGTAATATTCTGTTGTATGAACTCATCATTATTTACTTAACTATGCCTGTAAAATTTTTAACGTTTAGGTTCTTTCTAATATTTTGCCTTTACAAGTAACAAGCAGTCTCTTTGAGAAGTGTTAACATTCTCTGGGTTATTGGTTGAAATGTCCATCAGTTGCTCCACAGCTGCGGAATTCCTGCTCCAGGGCTCAAGTGAGGGGTGTTTGAGCACAGAGTCCCTTGGTAGGTGGGCTGCGTGGCGTGGGATTGCTACCGCAGCATTTCAGGCTGTGTGCTCTACCAGTCAAAGGGCTAGAAAGGAGTAGGGGAAGGTGACAGAAGTAATTTATTTTAATAATTGCTGCTTTCAGGGCTTTCCCAAGAGCGGGGGAGGAAACTCATCTTGTTTCTTCTGTGTCTCAAGCCCCATTCTCAGGACCCAGAACTTGAACATTTAATGTTGATCTTGTACAGCTCAGCTGCATAATTGGTCACTGTGGTCCTGTGGCTAGGTTGGAAACCTGGCCTCTACTTAGGTTTCCATTAGATTTACAAGCTTTGGGAGAGTACCCCCCGGTCAATTGGAGAATGTGTATAACCTGTCTCTGTCAGTGGATATTTAGCCAGTATTAAACTTTTGGTTATTTCCACCTCAATTTAAAGCTTATCAATGTGAACCAATAGTCAAAATTTTTTTTCGAGTGAAACATGCCCCCCCATGTCCCACTGTACCTCCACAGTTATTGGGCCCCAAAATTCACTTTTAAAGGCAACAATAATAACAGATCCCCACTTTTACAGTTTGGTTTAAGCTATTTTAACATGGGCAGATTTCTCTTAGGACATCTTTGTAAAAATCCTTTTTTTTTTTTAAATTCAATTTTATTGAGATATATTCACATACCATATAGTCATACAAAGTGTACATTCAGTTGTTCACAGTACCATTATATAGTTGTGTGTTCATCACCAAAATTAATTTTTGAACATTTTCATTACCACACACACACACAAATAATAAGAATAGAAATTAAAGTGAAAAAGAACAAAGTAAAAAAGAACACTGGGTGCCTTTTTTTTTGCCCCCGTTTTTCTACTCATCCATCCATACACTGGACAAAGGGGAGTGTGATCCATATGGCTTTCCCAATCACATTGTCACCCCTCATAAGCTACATTTTTATACAGTCATCAAGATTCAAGGGTTCTGGGTTGTAGTTTGATAGTTTCAGGTATTTACTGCTAGCTATTCCAATTCATTAGAACCTAAAAAGGGTTGTCTATATTGTGCATAAGAGTGCCTGCCATTTGTTAAAATTCTTATATTCTGGGTTATGGTTACCTATCTACTGGTGTAGTGTAAGTTGGCACAGATTTATTTATTGAATTTATAATCAGTCCTGTCAGTTTACAGATGAGAAAATCGAGACTAGAGTATCAGTAACTTGCATTTTAACTGAACTAGAATTTAGAACCTAGATTTTCTGATTCTTACTCCAGTAAGTTTTCTGTTACACTGTGCTGTCCTTTATGCCATAACTGCATTAAAAAGACTCTAGAAAAAACACCTGCAGCCTATTAACAACCATGTACAACAAGCCTGTTGAAAAACTATAACTTAATAAGCTGATAGTTAAGAGTGATTAATAGAACTATGTTTGTTCTCTCCCACTGTGTCACAAGCTAGGGTGGGTATTTTATCATCTCAAAATGAAAAAGAACAGATGTGTTGTCGGATCATAGATCATGGGTAGTCATTAACTTTTATTATCTTTATAAAAATGTTCAATTTCAAGCATACTTGGTGCTTGGAAATATGTCGTGCATCTAATGTTGCAAAACCATTAAAACCATAAACTGAGAAAGAATCTAATGATTATTACTGTGTATTTGTGTGAGTGAATTGAGTCTAGTGACTGAAATGGGGGGAAGATAGTCCTAGGTGAGCGCTGGATATACAGTTAGTGGAGAAAACTTTTCAAATCAATCCAACAAATTCCATTGAGTGCCTCCTCTGTACTCAACACTGGTTTAGGGACTCTGACCCAGTCCCTACCCTCAAAGGAAATAAAATTCATTCAGGCAATTGGAAGGCTTATTTGAAACAGGCTTTAAAACTGTGCAGTGCATCATACGATCAAGCATAAAAACCAGGGATGCCCATCAAAGAAATGTATTGGCCAGGGAAAGATGGTTTTGCTATAAACTGAATGTCCAAGGCAGCTTCACGTATCAGACCTTACTGGATTATTAAATTACTCTCTAAATTTGGAGACTAAGAAATTGATCACCCTGTTGATTGAACAAATAACTGAAAAGGATAAGAAATAAGTTTACAGTAAAACAAGGGTAATGTATGACAGTCAAATTTTTTACTTGGTGAATAGATACTTGCTCACTTCTAGGTTCTGGTCATTCCTTGAGAATTCTGATCTGGTGGTTTAGACCATTTGGAGACTGTTACTTGTCCATATTGACCAACCACATTTTAAGACGGGTCTGCATTTTTCTCAAGAGTGGCAGGATCTGACACTTGAAAGAAGCTCATTGTAGGGGTGGGGAGGAGTATTTAAATGGTATTTGTCCTATGCTCACTTATACAGTATTTTCTCTTTTCCAAATAAATATGTAGGAATAGAGAAAATAAAATTGGTAGTGTCATCCAAACCTAGGATTCTATATGCAGTGGCCTATATGACACTTTCACTTGCATATTTATCGCCCTTCAGACCTTAAATATGGCCAGAAAGGAGCTCTGTTTTCCTGTCTGTGATGGTTTGAAGCTGTATGTACCCAAGAAAAGCATGTTATTAAAGCTTATCCATTTCCGTGGGTGTGGCCCCGTTGTAAGTAGGATCTTTTGGTGAGTAGCATCTTAACTTGAGATGTGACCCACCTCATTAAGGGTGGGTCTCAATCCTCTTAGTAGAGTCCTTAATAGGAGGATAAAAGAGAGAGAAAAACACAGAAGAAAGCCCTGGGAGAAGTTGAGAGGATACAGAAAACAGAAGTCAGAAGCTGGAAGCAATGAAACCTGGGAGAGGAGGGAGAGACCAGCAGACCCACCATGTGTCTTACCATGTGGCAAAGGAGCTGAGGATCACTGGCAGCCTGTCTTCAGAGTCCAGGTATCATCTTAATGTTGCCTTGATTTGGACATTTTCACGGTCTCAAAACTGTAAGTTGTAAGTTAATAAATATCCGTTGTAAAAGCCAACCCATTTTTATTTGGCAGTTTTAGCAAACTAAGACACTTTCCTCTGCCACCTGTCACCCCTTCCCAATCTCCTATCTGTGCAAATGGGCACCACCATTTACAGTTGCTAAGAATCATCTTTTCTTTCCTTTTCTCATTGTCTATATCTAAGCTACATCACAATTCTTGTTGAATTTACCTATTAAATATATTTTAACTTAGTCAACTTCGGTTGCCCTTTGTCCAAGTTGCCATCATCAGTTCTTTGAACTACAGTAGTCCAACAGAAGACAATAGAGCATCATGAGTAGGAGGACACACTTAGGAGCCAGTTTGCCTGGATTTGAATTCCAGAGTTTCCGTTATTAGGTTTGTGACCTTGGGTCCTTTAACTTTTACAATGGAGATGCAAATTGATGAGAATCACCTATTGTCTTAGTTTCCCATTGCTGCTATAACAAATCATTACAAAATTAGTGGCTTAAAACAAAAAATTATCTTAAATTTCTGTAGACCAAAAGTCTTGAAATGGGTCTCACTGAGCTAAAATCAAAGGTTTGACAGGGCTGTGTTCCTTCTTAACAGCTCTGGGGAAAAATCTATTCATTGCCTTTTCCAGCTTCTAGAGGCTGCCTGCATTCTTTGACTCTTAGCCCCCTTCTGTCTTCAAAGCCAGCAATGGCTGGTCATATTGTGTCACTCTTAACACTGACTCTTCTGAGTCCGTCTTCTACATTTACGGACCCTTGTGATTACACTGGATAATTTTGCTCTCAAGGTCAGTTGATTAGCAACTTTAATTCCATCTGCAACCTTAATTCCCCTTTGCCATGTAGCATAACATACTAACAGGTTCTCCAGATTAGGACCTGGCCATCTTTGGAGGTCCTTTATTCTGCCCATCACTGGAAATATTGGGCACATAATGGGCACACTAAATTTTAGCTTTTTAAAAATCTCGCCTGCTGAAACTCTGGTTAGTTCATTCAGCAAATCTTTATTGAATGCCTTCTATTATGGACTGAATTGTGTCCTGCCAAAAGATGTGTTCAGGTCCTAACCACCAGTTTCATGAATGTACCTGTTTGGAAATAGTCTCTCTGAAGATGCCATTAATTAATGGTAAGGTGGGTCTTAATCCAAAATGATTGGTGTCCTTATAAAAAGAGGAAATTAAGACACAGATGGGGAGAGAGATAGAGAGGGTAGATTACCATGTGACTGAGACAGAAGACACCACAGATGGTTGGCAGGCCACTGCCAGAGCCAGGAGAAGATACAGAACAGATTCTTCCCAACAGACTTCAGAGGAAGCATGACCCTGTCAATACCTTGGTTTCTGTCTTCTATCCTCCAGACTGGTAGACAGTAAATTTCTGTTGTTTCAAGCCAGCTGATTTGTGGTACTTTATTACAGCAGCCCTAGCAAACTAAGATACCTTCTATTGGCCAGATAATGTTCTAGATGTAGGAGATACAGCAGTTAAGAAAGCAGATAAGAGCCTTGATTTTTTGGAGTTTGTATTCTGGAAAAGGGTGTGAGGAAGAAAAGACAGTAAGCAAATAAATGGCAGGTAGTGATAAATGCTGTAGAGGGAAGTAAAGTTGTGTAAGAAAGTTAGGGAGTGCCGTCTGTAGATGTGGGGGTTATTTGATAAAGTCACATTTGAGCAGAGTCCCAAAGCCCTGTGGTGGGGGAGAGAGGAAGCCACTGTGGCTAGAGTTGACTGGACAAGGGGGAGGAGTAGTAATGAAGTCAGATCAGCAGGGCCTTGTAAGAACTTTGGCTTTTACTTTGAATGGATTGAAGAACACTGCAGGGATTTGAACAGAAGAATGGCATGATCTGAAGCTATTTTTGAAAAGATCACTCTGCCTACTGTGGGAACATAGACTATAGCGGAGTGAGTGTAGAAGCACATGGAGACAAGTTAGACTGTTGAAATAAATGAGGCAAGAAATAAGGGTGACTTGAATCAGTGGCAGTGGGGAAAAGATGAAAAATCATAGTTGAGAAATAACCTTGCAGATAGAGCCTACTGGATTTGTTGATGGATTTGATGTGTAGTATGAGAAGAATCAAGGATGCTTCCAGGATTTATGGACTGAACAACTGGAAGAATGGAGCTGCCATATGTGGATATGGGGAAGGCTAGTTGAAGAGAAGGTTTGGGAGGGAAAAGCAGGAGGTTGGTTTTGGACATGTAAAATTTGATATGCTTATTAGACATCCAAATAGAGATATAGAGTGGGCAGCAGTATATGTGAATCTGGCGCCTGTATGTTATCTGGGCTGTAGATAAGAGGTTGGTAGTGGTTGGAATAAAGACAGTATTTAAAGCCACATGACTGGGTGAAATCACCAAGGGAATGAGTCTGAGGACTGAGCCATGAGACACTGTCAGTCACATGAAGAGAAACTAATAAAAATGGTGAGTAATGAATGGCCAGTGAGGTTGAAAGAGAACCAAGAGACAGCAATGGCCAGAAAGCCAAGTGAAGAAAATGTTGTAAAGGAGATGATGCACTGTGTGAAATGATGCTGACAGGTTGAATGAAATGTAGAGGTTATTGGTGACCTTAATAAGAGCTGTTTAGTTGGAGTGATTGAAACAAAATCTGATATGAGTTCAAGAGAGTGGGCAAATTATGACTACAGTGATACATTTTATACCCAGTTGAAAATGTAAAATTAAGGTCTGATAATAGCAAGTTTTGGAGAATATATGGCACCACAGGAATTCTTCTGTATTGTGCATTATAATTTGCACAGATTTCCTAAGAACAAAGACATTTTCTTATATAACCTCAGGATGGTTGTCAAATTTGTTCCAATAATATCCTCTATGGCATTTGTCTTCCACTCTCCTCCTCAGGATCCAGTCCAGGATCAGGCATTGCATTTAGTTGTCACATCTCTTTAGCCTCTTTTAAATCTAGAATAGTTCCTCAGCCTTTCCTTGTCTTTCATGACATCAACATTTTTTTAAACACTACCATTGTTTTGCAAGCCACTAAAAGAGAGAAGAGCACTGTTCTAAGAATCAGATCTAGAAGTCAAAATTTTGTCATTTATAAAATGAAGTGATGGAATTTCATGATATCTTGTGTTCTTCAAGGAATAATTGTTCCAGGGTAGTACAGGCATAGCTGTTATGTGGTGTAACATTTGGATTATGCCATGTTGTACAACAATGGACTTGCATCCCTTTGAATGTAGCAAGAGAAGGTTAAAAATCCAGACATGAAACCAGCAATAAATTAGTAGTACTGGTCTCACATATACAGTGTTCACATTGAAAAGTATTTAAAGAGCCATTGATAAAATCTAGACCTCAGCATAGAGTTTACTGTATACATTTCTTAGTTCTTGGCTGTATTCAAATTAGCACCAACAACATATACATTTCAAATAATCTATTCAAATTGCTTTCATTAAGATATACTTTTTCTATGAATTTGGATTCAATGACCATTTGAGTATAGTTTTTTCCCTAGTGTTAGGTGACTTAATCTGTTTCTCTTTATTAGTGCAAATAAGTAAAAATTCACCAAGTAAGTAAATTTTAATGAATCCATGTAATGGAATATATGCAGCTATTAAAGATGATAGAGTAGATGTATAGTTCTTGATGTGAAAAAATATCCAGAATATATCTAGTGAAAAAGCAGGTTACAAAACAGCGTATATGATATGATTCCGATTCTAATATAAAAAAAATGCTCACAAATACGGGTATGTTTGCATGGATGATAGTTTTGAAAGCACCAAAATATTTTCATTAGTTATCTCTAAGTGCCAGACTTATAGGTGATTTTCTTAAAATTTCCTTTCCCCCCAATATTCTGAATTTTTTGGAGTTTGAAAAATTAAAGCCATTTTGATTAAAAAAAAAAAAACACTAAGAATGAGAGAGAAGAGGAAGGATATAAAGTGGAGACAACATTGTAAACAAATGTTGCTGAGAAATTATGTAGAACCATTGCTGAAAAATGTAACAGAGGTTGGAGGGAGGTATGAGATTGAGTGGCTTTTTATTTTTTTAAAGATTGGCAGTATTACAGCATGTTTTAATGATGATAGTAATGACTGAGTAGAAAATTCTGATGCCAGAGCAAGAAGGATGGTTACTTGAGGGATGTCCTTGAGGAGGTAGAGGATAGGGAATGGGCTCTAGCACAGATTAAACCACAGTAACATAGTAACAGCAAGGCAGACAGAGTACATGGGTACAGAAACTAGATTGGTGCTAGTGGAGATGAAAGAGAATGGAAGTGCTCTTGTGATTGATGTTGTTTTTTCAGGATACTGAAAGCAAGACCATCAGCTGAGAGTGAAGATGGACTAGCAGGTGTTGGATATTTAAGAGTGAATGAATTTGGAAAATGTAATAGAAGTGTTGTGCAGCAAGGAAGACCAACTTGAGGTTAGTTATCATAAAGCTAAAGTGGGTGGTCAGGGACTTGTATTTTTGTCCATTGAACATATTGTAGCATAAGTACAAGGTCACCATAAGCGGACTTCTGAACTTGTTGCCTCTGCCTTAAATTCTTTCCCCAGGTGTTCACTTGGCTGGCTGGATTTCACCCTTAAGATCCTAGCTCAAAAGTTACCTCTGCAAATGCTTCAAATATCTTTATTTTCTTCATTAAACATGAGCACAATTTGGAATTACTTATTAGTTCACTTATTTTCTCACTTGTACATAAGTTCCATGATGGTAAGAACTTTGTCTTGTTCAATGCGTTATCCTTAATACTTGTTATTATAGCATTTGTTGAATAAATGAACAAATGAAAAGAGCTTGTATTTATCAAATACTTCCTACATGTCAGGTATTGTTATAAGTGCTTTACGTGTTTTAACACACTTATTCTTTGTATTAGTTCCCTTGGGTTGTGTCCTAGTTTGCTAATGCTGCAGAACGCAAAACACCAGAGATGGATAGGCTTTTATAAAACGGGGGTTTATTTCACTACACAGTTACAGTCTTAAGGCCACAAAGCGTCCAAGGCAACACATCAGCAACCGAGCACCTTCATTGGAGGATGGCCAATGGCGTCCGGAGAACCTCTGCTAGCTGGGAAGGCAGCCGGCATCTGCTCCAAAGCTCCGGCCTCAAAACGGCTTTCTCCCAGGACGTTCCTCTCTTGCAAGCTTGCTCCTCTTCAAAACATCACCCACAGCTGCACTCGGTCAGTTCCCTCTCTCTGAGTCAGCTCATTTATATGGCTCCACCGATCAAGGCCCACCCTGAATGGGCGGGGCCACGCCTCCATGGGAACATCTTATCAAAATCATTACCCACAGCTGGGTGGGGCACATTCCAAGCAAATCTAACCAGCACCAAAACTTCTGCCCCACAGGGCTACAAAGATAATGGCATTTGGGGGACACAATACATTCAAACCGGCACAGGTTGCCATAACAAGTTACTACAAACTTGGTGGCTTAAAACAGTAGACATTTATTCTGTCACAGTTCTGGAGGCCAGGAATCCAAAATTAGGGTGTTGTTAGGGCGGCACTCGCTCTGGAGGCTCTAGGGAAGAATCTTTCCCTGCCTCTTCCAGCCTCTGATGGCAGTTGGCATTCCCTGTGGCTGCATCACTCCAATCTCTGCCTTCATCTTCACATAATCTTTTTCTCTGTATTCTCTCCTGTCACTTTTAAGCACATGGCATTGGATTTAGGGCCCACCGGATGATCTCATCTCGAGATCCTTAACTTAATTACATCTGCAAAGACCCATTTTTGGATGGGGATGTATCTTTTTTAGGGGTTGGGGGGGAGATCACTATTCAACCTATTACAATCTTCGAATGTAAACATGAGGAAGATCTTATTATTTTACAGGTGAGAGACTGAGGCACAGAGAGAATGTCAGTTTGTCACATTTCACACAGTTGGGACAGAACTGAGATTTGAACCCAAAGGGTCTGGCTTCAAAGTTCTCACTATGCTAGGCTCTCTTTTAATGTATCAGTACTGTGATTATGTTATATATACTAAAGAATCCAAATATTAATAGGGGAAGTGATTTCTACTTAGAGTAATGAAAGTAATCCTCATGAGTAGTCACTTTCGTTACATTACTAATTAACAGCATGTGCCACACTGCTGTTAATAAAATGTTATACTTTGGAACTGATTAATCTTGAAGTAAATGTGTTTTAGACAATTAAAAAAAAAAAATAAAATTGAAGGTGTAAGTGAAACTTTGGCATTCTTAAGAGAAACTTGTTAAGCAGTGCAAGATGGTAATTATACCATTCTTCAAAACCAATCACTGTTTAATAATTAGGTGTGTACCCTTCCAGAACTTCCAGGTGTTTCTGTGAAATTGTTCTTTGAACTGAGCTGAGAGTTTTCTGTTTTTCTTTTTCTTATCTTAAGGTGTAGTATGTATACCATAAAGTTCACCTTTTAAAAGTATAGTTTGATGCATTTTCATAAATGTACACAGCCATGTAACTGACACTACAATCAAAATATAAAACATTTTCATCACCCCAAAAGTTTTCTGTGTCCTTTTGCAGTTAATCCCCTCCTCCCACCCTGAACCCCTGGCAACAACTGATCTAATTTCTGTTCCAAAAGTTTTGCCTTTTCTAGACTGTCATACAGTGTGTAGTATGTTGTCCCTTGCCTCTTTTTAGCATATATGTATTTTTTTTTTTTTTAGTAGAGAAGTTGTTGCTTTACCGAAAAATCATGCAGAAAATGCAGGGTTTCCATATCCCCTTGCTTATACTCAGTTTACCCTATTAACACTATGCATTAATATGGTTCCTTTGTTACAATTGATGAAACAATATTATTATAATTATACTGTTAACTGTAGTCCATAGTTTACATTAGGGTTCACTGTGTTGTATAGTCCTATGGTTTAAAAATTTTTTTTCTAGTTACATATATACAACCTAAAATTTTCCCTTTTAACTACATTCAAATATATATATATTTCAGTGGTGTTAATTACATTCACAATGTTATGCTACCATCACCACCATTCATTACCAAAACTTTTCCATCACCAAGAACATATGCTGTACAATGTTAACTCCCCATTCCCTACCTTGCTTTTGTTATTTATACATGTTGTTGCCTGTTTTAGTTGTTCATTACTTTTTATTGCTGAGTTGTATTACATTATATGGATGTACTATCATTTGTTTGTCCATTCATCTGCTGATGGAATTTTGAGGGTTTTTTTTGGCTATTATGACTATAACTGCTTTGATATGAACACTTGAATACAGGTATCTGGGTGTACTGTATGTTTTTATTTCTCCTGGGTAGATTCCTGGGAGCAGATTTTCTGCCTCACATGGTTAATATTTTTTTTAACTTAATAATAAACTGCCATTTTATTAATGGCAGCGTGGCTCTGCCATTTTACGTTTGTACCAGCAGTGCATGAGAGTTCCTTTTGTTCCACATGTCATCAACATTATAATTGGCCTTTTAAATTTTACCTCTTCTAGTGGGTGTGTGGTGTTATCTCACTGAAGATTTGATATGTCTTTCTCTAATGATTAATAATGTTGAGCATCTTTTTGTGTTTATTGGCCATTTGTATATCTTCTTTTGTGAAGTACCTGTTGAAATATTTGCTCTTTTAAAAATTGGATTCTTTGTCTTGTTTTTGAATTACAAGATTTCTCTCTATATATTGGATATCTATTTTTTTATCAAATGTATGTTTTGCACTTATTTTCTCCTATTTTGTTTAAAGGTGTATTATTTATAATTTAGCTCAGAAATGTTATATCTGACTGGTGACTTTAACTTTTTTTCATTATTTTGTTTGTCCCAATGCCTTTTGCCTTAAAGTCTGTTTTTTCTGCATAATATAGCAACATCAGCTTTATTTTGGTTATTAGATATCTTTTTTCTTCCTTCTAATTTCAATCATTTGGTATCCTTATGTCTTTGGCTTTTTTATTTTTAATACTGTATAGGTAGGTTTTATTTGTATTTATCCCATCTGATATTATTTATTTTTAAATAATTCATTTTTCCATTTAAATTTATATAATTATTCATATACTTTTATTTATTTAAACATACATCTTCATTTATGTTTTGTGTTGTCTAGCTTTTCTGTGTTTTTCTCTTTTGCAATTTAGGACTTCTTGAATCTGGAGATTTGACTTTTTCAATCTGGAAAATTCAGTCTTTATTTCTTTGAATATTGCCTCTCCAAAGTCTACCTATTCTGTCCTTCAGGAATTCCAGTTTGAGTTTTGTATGTTTTCACTCTGCCATCTTTTTTGTGTTTTCCATATGTTTGTGTCTTTTTGCTGAATTATGCAAAATATCCTGATTAGCTTCTGTTTTCTTATGCTATGTTTATTCTTTTGTGTAACTACCCCTTGAGTTTTAAATTAAAATTATTTTATTTTTTCATTTCTAGAAATTTTATTTGGTTCTTTTTCCAAATATGCTTTGTCATGTTTTATAGTCTTTTGTTCTGTATTCATATTTTGAATTTCAGGCAATTTGTTTATTGTGGGACATGATCCCAGGGAACAGGAATGCAGGACTGGAGAAAGTGAAACAAGGAAGGAGGGGAAAGCCAACACAAGGGTGCCTTATGGCTTGGTCTTCATGGTGAGCAGCTGAGGCTCAAGTCCATCAGGACCTTTTGAAGAGCTGGTCTCTAAGCACTCTCCAACTAAGTAATGAATGATGGCACCATTTGTCTCCGTACCCCATTGGTCATAGACCACCCCAGGGTTGGCAACTTCCCTGTACTTTGAGATTGTGCATGCATGAGGACCTAGTTGATTTCTGGAAGGCATCTTGACTGACGTCAGAGAAACTCATAACCAGAGAGTAAGAAATAAATGGTACAGTTTAGCTAAAGCACTACAAGAATATACCTGTTAGTCTGTCTTAGTTTGCAAGGCTGCTATGACAAATACTACCCAGTGGGTTGCCTTAAACATCAAACATTTATTGGCTTGTGATTTTGAGGCTAGAAGTCCAAAATCAAAATATCTGCAAGGCTTCCTTTCTCCCTGGAGATAGTAGCTTTCTGGTCCTGGCTACCGACAATCCTTGGGGTTCCTTAGCTTATTTATCCACTTCTCATCACATGGTGATTGTGATGGTTTGGATGTATTATGTCCCCCCCAAATGCCATATTCTTTGAAGCAATCTTGTGGGGGAAGACATATTAGTATTGATTAGGTTGGAATCCTTTGATTGTTTCAATGGAGATGTGACTCAGTCAACTGTGGGCGAGACTTTGATTGGGTAATTTCCATGGAGGTGTTACCCTACCCATTCAGGGTGGGTTTTAGTTGAATCACTGGAGTCCTGTAAAAGTGTTCACAGACAGAAGGAGGTGCTGCAGCCAAGAGAGACACTTTGAAGAATGCACAGGAACTGAGAGTGGAGCTGGAACACAACCTGGTATCAACAGATGCCAGCCACATGCCTTCCCAGCTGACAGAGGTTTTCCGGATGCATTGGCCTTCCTTTGGTAAAGGTATACTCATGTTGATGCCTTCATTTGGGCATTTTCAAGGCCTTCAGACTGTTACTTTGTAACCAAATAAACCCCCTTTTTAAAAGCCAATCCATTTCTGGTATTTTGCATAACAGCAGCGTTAGCAAACCAGAACAGTGATGTCCACTCCTTTCTCCCTTCCCTGACTTCTGGATTCTCTTTATAAGGCCTCCAGTAATCTGGATTAAGACCCACTTTCAATCAGTTGGGCCATACGTTAACTAAAAATAACAACTTCAAGAGTTCCTATTTACAATGGGACCACACCCACAGGGACATGAATTAATAATAACAACATGTATTTGTCAGGATGCATAATTCAACCTACCATGTTCTCTATTGTATAGTTGTAATATCTGGTGCCTTTTGGGAACTAATTCTTATGACTATTGTTTCTCCTGGCTCTATGTTTGTGTTGCCTTGTTTCTTTGTGTGTTTTGTGATATTTTGCTATGAGCTTTTATTCTTTGGGAGTCCATTCATGGGAATTCCTTGAGAATTGACTTTAAGGCAGGTTCCTTTAGATTGGGTTTGCTTTTGATTCTGCCAGGTGTCTGAGTACACTAGCAACTCAGATCCATGCTAAACGTATTCTTAGCCTGAAGTTTTTCTGGTACAATCCTAGAAGTTTGAATCTGGATTGAAAATTCAAATAAAGGTCTATTTTGTGATTATGAATTCTTAGGAGATGTTCCCCCTCCCCCCACCCCCAGTAGCACTAGGGTATGAGAAATTGGTTTTTCTTGTTATAATCCAGGTGGAAAAGTGAGATCTGTAGGTCCCAGCTTTATTTATTTTGATTTCCTATTTGACTTCCCATCTTGGTTAGGCCCTAGACTTGGACTTGTATCCTCATGTCCTGTGACCCTAGAAAATCAAAGATCAAGGTCATAAAAGATCAGTGAATAGCATCAGAATGAAAACTGACTCACTGTTCAGCTTGCCTTTCTGGATTTATATTTTCCTGTAATTTTTGGCATCTTAGTTTTCCTTACTTTTTTGCCAGCTTATTGACACATTTAACAAGTAATTTTCTTTATTTTTATGCAGCAGTTTTGGATGTTTTCAATGAGAGGGCCAGAGTATCTAGGCAACACTACTGCCTGAGATGGAAATATTCATCATTGCTTTTAAGTAAGAAGACTAATGAAATGCCTCATAAATCCAGGAAGCCTTCCCCAATTCATCATTACCATCACACCATAATCAGAGCTCAAGTTGGATAATCAGTTTGCCTAGGTTGGAATCTTGGTTTTACCATGTACTAGCTGCAGTGTCAGAGGTAAGTTAATTAGCCTCCCTTTGTCTTATCAATAATAACAGTACCTACTTCATAGGGTTGTGATAAGAATTTAATGAATTAATACACATACAGAACTTAGAACAGTGGAAAATATTAAGGGCTCAGTATATATTAGCTATTATTCTTTTAAGCTTTACTTTCTCTTTAAACTGTCCTCCAACTGTCAATAAGAACAGGTCGTTCTCAAAGGACACCTGGCCTACCCTTTAGGGAGCATTTTCAGTCCCCGCCATTCCCCTCTCATTATTTTGCCTCCCTGTTTGTTCTCCACATTTCCTTATCTAAGATTTGACAGGGTTCTCCAAGGAGAGCAGGGGGAGCCCAGCAGTGCTGCCCCTCTCAGGAACAGGATTCTCCACACTGCTACACCACCCTACCCCACCTGCCTCACCCACCCCAGTAATCTTAACTCTAAAACAAGAACTCCAATTGCAAAGTTTAGGGCAAAGGGAAACCCTAAAAACCTGGAACTGTAAGATCTGTGTTTGAGTCTCAGTTCTGTCACTGACTAATGACTCACTCATGATGTAAAAGATACTACCATCTCTACCGACTTATCGGTGTTGTTGTGATAATCAAACAAGATAAAGTATTTAAAGTCCTTGGTAACAGTAAAGCCCTAAACTGGTACATATATTATTAAGAGATTGAGAACCCTTGTTTAAAAAGATGAGTGATTAAAAAAAACACAACTTTACATCTACAAGAATCAAGCATACTGTTGATAAATGTGCATTTTGCAACATGAAGCCTTGTTGATGTAGCATCATTAAACATGAATTAACATCACCAAGGAACAGTGTGCTCCTGCATCAGACTGAACGCAGCGATCATTAACTTATGCACAAAAGGACTGAGTCTGTGTGTCAACACAGAGTTCAGCTGTATGCACTTATTCCTCTAAGTACTTTTGACACACTGTGTCAAGAGTTCAGCAGCTGAGTTTTGCAGAGGGCAGTGTGATTCATCGGGATTATTAGGATCCTCCTGGAATAACTTCCCTGAGTTGATTGCCTTTGACAGATCAGTTTGCTTAGATTAAAAAGCAATTGCTGCTGTCTAGTCAAATTTAAAAACTTTGGCTGGAAGAAGCTGAGCTCGTAATTCTGTCCAGTCTATAGAAACAACTTGACGTGAAAATTATATCCAATATAGTGAAGAGAAAACTAAGTTAGCAAGACTCTGGGGTATGGTTTTGCAATAACGTAAGGGAGCATGAATGCCAAACAAAAGTGGCCTCAGGCATGTGTGCTGGAGGAAAGAGTACATTGCTCTTAATAGTAATTTTATCTGTGCCCAATGTACTGCTAAGTCTGTAACAGTGTTTGAGGTGCCATGCTGCTCCATGTTCACACAACATTGACCACCCGTATAACTGGAGTAGAAAGGATTTGTCTTCTGGGCTGAACAATAAAAAGCATTTTGGGATATAGGCATTTCTCTCTTCCCCATTTCTGAATGGACCCAGGATTTTGAGACTAGAAACAATAGCGTCAAGGGGACTGAAACAGCAGTTTGTTACAACTTAAGTCCCGTTTGAATGAAACATCTGATTTAAGTGAAATTTAAGTCTAATAACCTGAAATTAGCCTGCATGAGCTGTAGATAAAATGGAAGCTGACATGACATTAAGCTGACATCCAACCTATCTGTGGTTGATCAGCAAATAAATTGAGTTTCGAAACTAGTAGGATAAAGAGGGATGTCCCATACACACCCTCACTTCCATCACAGCTTCCTTTTATATTTAGGCTCCTTGATCTCTTTGAATATGGATGTTCAAACTGGGGATGAGAAGTCTGGTTTGATGAGGTCTTCCTTCTTCCCTAGGGGTATGTTAAGTCTCTCCAGGGTTCAGTCCTTACATGGACCCAGGCTACAGAAAGCATTGACTATACAGAGTTTTAATTGTTGTGAATTTGGTGTACATTATCCTCTCAACAAAAAGCATTGTTCCAGTGGCCATCAAATAGTATTTCATAAGTTGTGCGGCTATCATGATGATCTAAGTTTGAAAAATTTTCATCAACCCAAAAGAAACCCATGTACTGTACCATTATCATCCCTGCCCGCCCCTGCCGCCCCCACCCCCACCCCAACAGCCATAGGCAACCACTAATCTACTTTTATCTCTTTAGATTTGCTTATTCTGGACATTTCATATGAACAGAATCATACAATATGTGATTTTTTTCTGACTGGCTTCTTTTACTTAGCATAATGTTTTCAAAGCTTATCCATATTGTAATATGTGTCAGTACTTAATCCCTTTTTATTGCTGAATAACTATATGCCCATTACATGGATAAAGCATATTTATTTATTCATCAGTTGGTGAAAATTTGTTATTTCCACTTTTGACTCTTGTGAATAATGGTGCTCTGAACATTCATGCCCAAGTTTTTGCATGGACATGTGTTTTCATTTCTCTTGGGTATATATCTAGAAGTGGAATTTCTGAGTTATATGGTAATGGTATGTTTATATTTTTGAGGAACTGCCAAATTGTTTCCCAAAATGGCTGCACCGTTTTACATTCCCAAAAGAAATGTATGAGGATTCCAATTTCTCCACATTCTCACCAACACTTGCTATTATCTGTCTTTTAGATTATAGCCATCCTAGTGGGTGGGAAGTATCTCTTGTGGTTTTGATTTGCATTTCCCTAATGGCTAATGATGTTGGGCATCTTTAAATGTCTTCTTATACTTGAACATGGGATGTCTTTCCACATATTTAGAACTTCTTTAATGTTTCGTAGTTTGCGGTAGTTTGCGGTGTACAAATATTGTTTTTTTTTAATTAAATTTATTCCTAAGCATTTTTGATGTTATTTTTAAATGGATTTTTTTTCTTAATTAACTTTTTGAATTCTTCATTGCTAGCATATAGTAATACAATGGATTTTTGTATATTGATCTTGAATCCTACAAATTTGCTGAACTTGTTTATTAGTTCTAATGGTTTTTCAGTAGATTTGTTAGGGTTTTCTATATTCAAGATCATGACATCTACAAATAGTGATGATTTAACTTTTTCTTTTCCAATTTGGATATCTTTTATTTCCTTTTCTTGCCTAATTGCACTGGTTAGAACCTCCTGTATGATGTTGAATAGAAATGGTGAAAGCGGATATGCTTGTCCTGTTCTTCATCTTAGGGAGAAAGCATTCAGTCATTCACTGTTAAATATTATGGTAGCTGTGGGTTTTCCATAGATGCCCTTTTTCAGGTTGAGGAAGTTCCCTTCTATTCCTAATTTGTTGAGTATTTTTATCATGAAGGGACTGTTGGATTTTGTCAAATGCTTTTTGTGTGTCTATTAAAATGATTGTGTGTGTGGTTGTTTTTTGTTTTTTTTTTGTTGTTGTTCTTTTTCCTGGTAATATAGTGTGTTATATTATTTTCATATATAAAATCAACCTTGCATTCCTGGGATAAATCCTGGTCATAGTGCATAATCCTTTTTATATGCTGCTGTATTCAGTTTGCTACGATTTTTGCATTTATATTCACAAGTTTTCTTTTGAATAGTTTTCTTGTCATATTTTGCCTTGTTTTGTTTGTTTTTGCTTATAAATATTTTATCATTAGGATATTACACTTTTCTCAGAACAAGTATAATTTACAGGAACTATACAAAATTTTGATTCTTACCAAATATCAAAATTTAGCAATATTGTTGAGCAGAAATGTTATTTCATTTGCAAAAAACCCATCTCTGGTTATGAAATACAATCAGAAACCTTACTGGATTTAATGTGCTTTTGCAAATGTCCTAAAAAGTCTTAAGCCAAATAATATTTTAACTAGAAAAAAACACTAATTTTTAAATAGTTTTATATACTATTTCTGTGGTTTATGTACATACATTAACTGATCTCTTTTATCATTTGTACATAAAGCATTGTAGCATAAAGGCAAGAGCTAATCCCTTTTTAACAAAAACGCTTTGTATGCAACAAATAATTGTTAAAGATATTATTTAGTGCTGCAGAATATAAAATAAAATACATTAACTGGATTGTTTTTCAGATTGCAGTTGCCCTCTGGCATCCCAAATAAGGATTTCCCATAAACAAAAGCTGCAGTGAAATTCGCTTAGTGATTAGTTAGGTCAATCCATTTTTTTTTTCTTTTATTCCTTTATCTTCCCCACCACCCCCATGCCCTGAAATGGTATCATATTATTAAACACATTAGGTTCCTGGGATTTATGCTTCAGATCAACACATCTTTTGAGTAATTTCAATTGACGTACAGCTCTTCATATAAAAAAGATGTTTTGTGGTCACAATTACTTTAAAAAAAATTGTATTCAAATAACCTGACATATCATGCTTTAGCGATTATAGAACCATGATTTTGACACATGGCAATTTATAAGTTAGGCAAATGTGAAATGCTAAAAGATGTGAACAGCTGTTCTGTTTAAGTTCAGAGTGCTGCAAAATTCAGGTAATGACTTTATTTTTTCAGTTAACATAACCAGCCCATAATACACCATACTAAATCATAAAGATTTTTCAAAGTACAAATCCAAGGAAGGTAACCTTTACTAAGTTACAGAACTTTGGCAAATCAGTACAGTGCTCTTTTAATAAAATAAAATTGTATTTTTGTTGGAGTCATGTATTACCTTAGTGATGATTTTCACTCCAAAAATATCACTTATGTACCAGATCAAAACACTGTGATTTTTAATGGTGGTTTAGAGCAGAGCGAGTTTTTAAATACAAATTAACATGCTTTTAAAAGTTATAATTTCTCCTTTTAAAGTGAGTTCCTTCGTGTAAGCTGTTGAAGGTTAATGCAGTGGGGCAATCGTGTGTATATAAAAAGGTGGCTCTGCTTTGTTCTGGGGTTGGTCCAAAGCCAGGTAGAGTTCAATGCATGGGAAGCTCAAAAATTCTACCTTAACGAAATTCAATATGCCAACCCCAATTTCAAAGTACTTTTTCAAAAATTGTAAAATTTTAACATAAGTACTGGAGCCCTTAATATTAGATGATCATTTCAAATAACACAAATTTCAGAAAGTCTCTTTTGCTTAGAAACCCTGCATCTCTTTGTTTCCATCAAAAGTCACATACCCTCTCTCCCGCTTATTACAAAAAAGTCTACCTGAAATATAGTTGTATTTTTAAAAAAGTAACAATCAATATATTGCCAGCTTCGAAAGACCTGGGTGACCCTAAGTTGTACACTGATTTTCGTTATCATTGGTCTACAGATCTGCCATGCCATTTGTGTCCTTATGCTTCTCTTGCTGAAGCCTCATTTTTCAATCTTGCATTTAATTTATGTTTCACCCATCCCATTGCTTCTTGGCCTTTATTAATGTTTGAAGAAATTGTACTTGCAGTCCGTCCTTCCAGGTAACTGCTGACTGAGGCTGACTCCTTTCTTGAGTCAGAACAGTTTTTTCTGCATCTGTATGAATGTGGTTTTCATATACGTCTCTCATCTACTGTAATCATATTTGTAAATGAAATATTAGTAGATTTACATTCCATTGTTCTCTCTATAGGATCAACTACCAGATGTTCCTACATATATGTTTTGGTTCTTGCTGCACCAATAAGAGATTTCACAAAGGAAGACAGTCCCCACTCTGTGTTGAGAAGTCTATGGCTATGCAGCTTTCCAGAGGGATCTATATGTCTATCCAACACATCAACTTCAACCACATCTGGGTTCATCAGGTTTGGGTATTTCTGCATTGCAGCTGCTGTAACAGTTTCGCATGGGTGGTCATGACATGCTTTGAAGACCATATCTTCATGGTGCTGGCAACGGGTATGATGTCTGGGTGGTGCTAGGGGACAGTGAGTCAAGAGGCAATACCTGCCCCCAATCACCCCCACCCCTAGCCACCCCCTGCCTTGTTTCGGTAACTGGGCAAAACTGGTCTCATAGATTGAGTTGGGAAGTGTTCCACCATCTTCTATTTTTTGGAAGATTTTGTGAGGATTAATATTAATTCTTCTTTAAATGTTCGGTGGAATTCACTCGTGAAGCCCTCTGGTCCTGGGCTTTTTTTTGTGTGTGGGAAGTTCTAAAATTACAAATTCAATCTCTTTACTTGTTACAGATCTACTCAGATTTTCTATTTTTTCTTATCAGTTTCAGTAGTTTGTGTTTTTCTAGCAATTTATTCATTTCATCTGTTACCTAATTAATTGGCATATGGTTCATAGTATTCCTTTATAACCTTTTTATTTCTGTAAGATTAGTAGTAATGTTCCCTCTTTAATTCTGATTTTGGTAATTTGAGCCTTCTCTCTTTTTGTCTTGGCCAATCTACCTAAAAGTTACGATGGTATTTTATCTTTAGGACTTCTGTGAGTAGACTTGTTTAACTACAGGGATTCAACAAAAATACCTGAAGGTATTTTATCCTTATTTCTTGTTCCTCCTAAGGTGCCACTATCCTTTTCTCTCTGACCAGCTTGTAAGGACTGCTTCTTCTTTTCCTTTATGCGCCTCAGTTTTGCTCATTCTTTTCTCTGTACTTCAAGGCACGACGTCTTTCTCACATTCCAAAATCTAATCATAGGGTCTGGTGAAGCACTTTTCAGTGTTTGTGTGTGTTTCTTGGCGTGTCTGCCCCATTTTATGTAGCACTAGCAACTCCAGCCCTGTCATCTTGATCACAATTCAGAAAGTCACTTTACATCTAAGAAGTGTTCTGAGCTTCACATTTAGGAATTCTGCTTTATTAATACTATTTGAATACAATGTTTACTAACAAGTTCACCACAGTCACATTTAGACATTCAGAATTTTATTCCTGGAAGGACTTTGGAAAACATCTGGCCCAGTGACTAAGCAGCAGCCAGTCAGTGCTGATCAGTTGTTGCCCGCTAGGAGTGAAGGTCCGGTATTGCTGCAACTTCCAAGTTAGAAAAAAAAGCCAGAAATCTGGATATTTATGGGAAATATCCAGATTTTTAAATGATAGCAATTACTTCAGAACTCTTAGAACTCTGTTTAGGGCAGAGCCCTACTCTTAGTTTATTTTATCCTACTTTGTGCTCAGCATGCTGCGGAGTGGTGATAGATACTGCTGAAGAGTTGCTGAAGAATTTAGTTGAAGGAATTCTAGGGGATTGGAGATCTTGCTACATTTTAAGACTGTCATAAGTAAGAGAAGTTATTAGCTTCAGCCTTTTAATATAAAAATTGGCTATTTGGAACCAGATGGGTATTAAGAATCCATGTCAGTGAACTTTCTTCCTTCTCTATCTATGCTTTTACACTTGATTAACAAGTCATTTATAATGTTTATCTTCAAAGACGTTTTATGTTTGCCGTAGGAATTGTCCCTTCCACCCAGCAGAAATTGAGGAGACACTTTAAAGTCAAGCATTCATTCTCCCATTCAGTTCAAGTTTTAAGATTTTGTATCTTCTGAAAGTGAGGCTGTCATAGAGAAGTATCCTGGACAATTTGACATTCAAGGAGAATGGACTGGGAAATATGCTCACAGAGAACAGCACTCTTACTCAAAGCAAAGCTCTCAGTGTATTTAAAGCTATACTTGGAAGTGACTAAAGATACTTACATTTTAAAAATTGAGAAGGATGCCATTATTTTTGGAGATGGAAATAGAATAACCCTCACGATGTCTTTGTCTTTGGTTGACCTCAGGATGTGATTTCTCTGTTTGCAAAAAGATCTTGGTTGAGCATTTTGATCTCCAAAGTATTTTGAGCTCCTTACAGATGTCTGGCATAGTCCTTAGTTTCTTAATCCTTTCTTACTGAAGATTTCCTTTCTAAGGGAAGTTTCTCTCATGGGGGAAGAATGAAGCCTCTGGCCACATTCTAATATGCTGGCATCAGGTAGAGCAGCCTTTTTCAGATCTGAGGAAAAGGAAAGGTAAAGTCACCTCCTAACACTTCTCTCTTTTGTCTATAGACCTTTAGAACCAGAAGCTTTTGAACCAATACAACTGGGTGTATAAACATGTTTTGCTAAGCCAGGCAGTCTTCCTGAAAAGGGACCAGTTAATGGTGAAAACGAAAATCTTGAACATTCAGCCTGGGGGAGTGACTGATGCTGGAGAATTCCAATAAAAACACTGTAAGAATCTTACTGAAAAAATGCTTGTACATCCTTGTTTGTGACTTCTGTTGTGAACTCCCTTAATAAATAGCAATAGTGACATACATGTTATAGATCAGCAGGAGACTATGAGATGCTTCTGAAAATTCACCACAAGCACATACAGTTCATGTGTAAAACAATATTTTGGCAGATTGTATTCAGCTTAAAACTGGGCCTGTCCTGAATTGGCTTTTAGAATTACAAATTAATTCCATGTGGAACTCCACCAAACCTTCAGGCATTAAACTAAGCATAGTAAAAATTCTTGAAACATACATCACACTTGATGAGATGGCTGGTTTTTCTAATAAAGAATGAGTCCAGAGGCTAGACATCTGGTGGTGGTGTTTATGCAAAACCCATTGTCAAATTGCAGCATAAAGAAAAATAAACATCCTTCTCTTCTTCTGCCATTCTTCCCAGGAGCGTATTTTTGGTTCACTCTCCTGTAAAAATTATATTAAAAATAATACTAAAATAAGCTTCATAGTTTTCCAAACTTAGCATTCCCAGTTGGTGGCTCTTGAGGAATGTGACTTGTGACCTCTACTTTGGGAAGCTGCAGTTTCTTTCTTGTGCATATAGGTAAGATCTACTCAAAGAGCAAAGGAGAAGGATGTATGTTTTCCAAATCCTGACTTCCCCTTTACCACCTGTTTTTATTTAAATCAAAGGACATGTTGCATTTCTTCTTCTTCTGAAAGTAACTTATTCCATTTCAGTTAACTTTCCAGCTCTAGTTAATATTTGTTGGTTATTTTGAAAGTATTATTTTATAATTACCCATTAGATTCTTAGTTTTACTTTTTTAAACTTTAAGATCTATGACCTCAAATTATTACTCCTTTTTCCATTTTAAATATCCTTTAAGTGTTTAATGGAGTTTCAAAATACTTAAATTGTTAAAGACAGTATGAGTAACAGTAGTTTTAGTCTACCACAGTAATTCCAAGTTTGAAAGATTCTGAATATGAAGTTAAAGAGGATGTAGTGATTTGAACAATATATTTTATCTCTTCAGGCCAAGATCTGTATGTTAGACTGGGAAAGGAGCACTATGGTCCGTTCATCCCTCTTCTGTCTAGAAAACTTCTCCCCACTCCTTTGTACATTTGTCAAGTCCTACTTATTATCCTTCAAGCATCTTAGTACATTGGTAGCATTAATTGTGTATTCTGAAAGCTCCTTACATTAGTGTATAATGAAAATCTTCTTTCATGTAATGTTTCTTCATATATGGTAAAGAAACCATCTTAGAACCATGTGTTCAATAACACCTGGAGGAGACATTCCCCAAATTTCTGCTGTCAAAGAGAACATAGCACAGTATTAAAGGAGGCAGTTCAAAACAATTTTTATCAATGAAAAAAAATCTAAACTTTATTGAAATCACTGTATTGTTCACCAACAAAAAAGGAGACTGACTGTCCTTTTGAAGCCTCTTCCAGAGATGGAACTGCCATTTGGCTGAATAGTCCTGGCCTCACTGAGAGTGGATTTCTGCCCATAAAATGAAATCTCTTTGTGGCTTGTGGTTATAAGTTTTTGTTCTTTCATAATAAATTGAGCCCAGAGACATTTCTTTACTGTAAATTTGTCTCCACTGAAATGCCCATAAACAGTATCTGCTTCCATTACCCGTGGTGGAACCAAATTCGAGCATCTTGTAGAGTAAGCATATGCACTAAGAATCAATATGTGTTTTATTAGCACCAAGAGACTCTTTGGATTGATTTTTTTTTTTTCTTTTTACCTTTATGGGCAATTGCTATAAAAAGGTAAATTAAAAAGTTAACCATCTGCTACCTCACTTTTAATTTAAAATCTTTTATTTGATTACTCTTTCCAGGGAATCAATGCTTTCTTTTTTGCTATTATGCTGGCTAGTGAATGAATGTGGCTTTAATTTATAGCTTTTATTTATCTAACAGTATTGTCAGAGTCACAGTCTTTATGCATCCTATTAGTAGTCTGGAAAATATTTCTTACTACATCGAAACAGAACAAAATTCAATTTAGAAATATAATTTCCTGCCATGAAGACACTTGATAACAGGGGGGAGATTAATGGAGCCCAGTGACAGAAACTTGATTTAAAGCAGGAGATTAATACTGCTTTATCAGCCTATACAGCAAGTGAATTGACTCCAAAAGAAAAAAAATCTGTTTGAAGTTGCTGAGTTGTCTGCTTGTCGCTTGGGAAAAGGTCTCTGGACATTTATTTGGTTATTGCTGAGTATTTGCTGCATGCTTGTCTGTTTGACAACATAGGAACAAACCAGCACACAACACCAGACTTGCTTATTTTACAGTAGTAACATGTTTCTTATTATTCCTTTTGATCCCACAGGGAGCTTGAATACTGTGGAGGTCAGCTTCTGACTTAAGGGGATTATATTCAGTAAATCATGTCAAAATTAACAAATAGAATTGCGCTGACACTCCAGTTTGGTTGGATTTAAGTAAAATGTTTAAGTGGTACTTTTAATTGGAAAACTCCTGTTCCTAAATCCCATTATAAATATTTTTTCTATCCTTTACAGAAGCCATTACTTTTCTTTTCTAACTAGAAAAGTGTGAATCTTCTAGAAGATTACCTCAGTGGGTTGAAATGCCCACTAGGTAATGTTCTGAAACAAAATATGGAGCTTAGTGAACTGTTAGATTGTGTTCTAGAGGAAGTGGGTCCAAATTTTGAGTTTTGATTATCAGTGAATTAAAGTATTCTGTTGCTGGAATTAAAGATTTTGAACTTGCACCTAGGTTATATGAATTTTTTAACTTGGTATTTGTGTAATGAATTCCTCCTAGGAAAATAAAGAAACAGCCAATTTCTCACCCAATGACTTCACAGTAATGGCTGCATGTTTTTAAAAAGCTTGAATTTTAAGTTTAGAAACTTAACGAATTTCTTAGTTACCTTGTTACTGAGGGAAAGAGATATATTTAATAACTTTTATTTGTTTTTGCTGACTTTGAATTTTGTAGAAGTGAACTGAAAAAATTATTTTGCATTAATTTTGATTAACTAGTAGGAAGAATATTTTGCTTGAAGTCAGGATGTTTGGGCTGTTCAAGGCCAGTTAATACCTTTCTTTGTTCTTGTAGACATATTTTAACCATTTCTGTTTCCAAGAGAGTTGATTAGTAATAATAATATCTGCCTGGCAACATCACAGGGTTATTGAGACTATCAAATGAGATGATTTATGCAAAATTTATAGGCATGTGTAAAATGCTATAGGCATATAAGCAATTTTATTTAAGTAATATTGGTATATATAGACTATTTTAAATATATTGCATCTAGGATCTTCTTGGAGCAGGATACATAATTTCACAGACATCTACCTTAAATTTAGGTTGATATAGCTATGACTATCAATATTCCTTGGCATTGATCCACTGGAGGTTGTTTAAATGTTTAAAAATATACAGAGAGAAATGACCAGTAGGGAATTTCTCTTTGGAACTAAACTAAATTATGGAATAATTGAAGCAAGAAAGATTTAGGGTCAATTTGACTTGCTCCTGGTGGGGTTGCAATTTATTTTTAAAAATGAATGACAATGAAGGAACCATAGTGAAGATGGTCAGCCTAGTGGATGTGTGGAGTGCAGGCTGTGAGCCAGGTGCTTTGGGTGGTGTTTTGTCTGATGTCACTCGTGTGGTCTCTTCAGGGTTAATTAGTTTGTTGATTTTGGTGCCTGAAAAAGCACATAAGCCTGAAGGGCATATTAGACCTCGTTAAAACTCTTATCCTGGCTTAAAAGCACATACCAAACTCATGCTTAAAGCATTTTAAAGAGGCTGAACATTCACTCAGAGGGGAAGGAGTTGCTTTCAGGAATTTAAAATTATTTTCCAGCCATCAGAATTGAGCAGAAAGGACAGCCTAAAAGGGTTTTTAATTTCCATTCACATCCATAAGCTTTCTTCTCTCGTTTCACTGATGCAAAGGGACCTTCAGCGAATGTGCCCTTTGACATTTCCCTAATCACGAAATTACCCCCATCCTGCTTTTTCTCTTTTGCACTTCCTTTCCCAAATGGCCTTTCTTTGGTGATAGAGTTTAAATTGTGCGGTGCCTACTCCAGACATTGCCACTTGGATTAATTTTAATCCCCTCCATTCTGAGTAACCCCGATTTTGCTGCAACAGGACCACCGAGCTAACGGGCGGGCTGACGAATGCGCCTGCGCCTGCGCCTGTGCCTGTGGGGAGGCGCCAGAGCTTGGTACCCTCTCGGGAGCCGGGCCTGGGTCCTGCCTGAGGTTCACAGCATCCCAAAATATTTAGTTAATTTTTCACCTTGGGGATCACAGAATTGATTTTTTTTCTCTTCTGTTTTCCTTTTCCAACTTCCTCTTCTCTGCTTAAGGTGGCATTTGAGAGTAGGGGAGCCAGGCATCAAGATTACCTACTGCAATCTCTCAGCTGCGGTAATGGTTTGGAACTGGCAAATCAGATGCAGGGGACACAAATAGACTTTAATTCATTGCTACGCTTTCTTCACCTGCTGGAAGGAAACAAGGCAGGAGATGCAGTATCTTCAACTCATCCAGAGGCCCAGCGGCTACCCAAGTGGCCTCTTCTTTTGCCCCCTCACCCAGACCAAGTCCAAGGTGGGGGAGCCATGCATAGTGTGTGAGGGCCATCTTGTTACCGAAAGCTCGCAGCCCCCTTTCCCACCACTCTTGTATAGGGTTCCCATAAAACCTGAGGTCTGTATCCCAACCCAAGTTTTGTTCCACACATTACTGAGGGAGAGGCAACTATTCCCGTTTATCTTAACTCTGCTGTTTCCAAGGAAACCGTGCTGTGGGAGACCAAGGTCATTCTCAGGCTTGCCTGCCTCAGCGGGGCTGATGTTAACCCTTTGTTAACATTCACACATATTGCTGTACAGATAGTAGCATTGTTACATGCAATGCTAATGCTAAGCTTCAATGTTCTATTTAGAGTGTCTTTAGTATCACTATTTATGACTTTTGTCAGTTTGAAGGAGAATTAAATAGGAAGAGAAAGCCTGAGATAACCATCCATCCATCCATCCATCCATCCATCTCTCCACTTTAAGTGTACACTGCATGCCTTACTTTATTTTAGGTGCTGAGAATACAAAAATGGAAAAGACATAGAGCTGGCCATGGAACATTTCAGAATCTGAAGGACAGTCTCTCCTGATGAGGCTTACTACAACACAAATCTCAAGTACCATATGGAACAGAGTGCTGTGGGAGCAAGAGAAGAGAGCAACACCCCCTTCTACCAATATTTTGTGTTTTATAGATTCTTATTCAGTCTTTCCTTAAAAAGTGTGTCCTTCTAGAATAGTAATTGATGTTCATAATAATTTCTCTGAGATGTTGTAAGATCTAAAACAACTCTCTGAATCACTGAAAAAAGACTTTAGACTTCTCTGAATTTTATTATATTTAGACCACAAATATTCGGGTCATCTTTGTACGTCCAGCACATTAATAGAGTATTGGGTGCCTAGAATGTGGATGATGAACCACTTCACTCTAAATAATACCAATGGAGACATTTCCTGATACTCAAGACATTAAGTTATGGAAAAATAAACATGAAGTACTTCATGTCATACCCAAACTTATGGAGCTTATGGCTTCCAAGAATTCATCCCTGCCAAAAAAACCCTGAATTACTCAAAAACACTAAATAATTCCATTACCTGTAGTTCTGTGATAGGCTATAGGAGAGTAGAGTATTGAAGCTTGTTACATCCTTAACCTTAAAGCAGTGTCCCTTCCAAAACATGCATTTGGATGAAATTCTAAGCCAGGGAAGCCATGAATCTGACCCAGTCAATTCTGATTTTATTATCTAGGATACTTGTTTGCAACATTCACAGATAGTATGTTTTTCTTGTAATGTGACTAATTCATGAGTCTTTTGTCAGTTTGAAGGAGAATTCAAGTTTAATGTTAGCTAACAATGTGTTCAACATTCAGATTTAGTTTCAACCAATTGAACAATTTTTGAACACCTACTAAATACCAGGCATTTCCATGCAAATTGTCTCATTTGATTCTCACTATAAGTCTTTTATAATATTTCATTTTCTGAGTGAGGGAGATCAAGTTTCAAGAAGTTGAATAATTTGGCCAAAGTCACACAGTTTAGTAAGTGGCAGAACTGGGGTTTGAACCAATGTCTTTTGAGTCAAAGTGTGATGTTCTTTGCATTATACTAGCATTGTACTAGCGTACTGTAGTTGAGAAGGAAAAACAAGAAAACTTTTGTGGGACTATTTAGGGGTCAGAGGGTAAGAAGTTGTAAAGTTAAGAAGCAAGTAGTGTCTTAAGTTCTTCAAACAAAGCAGCTTTCTTTGTGCAGCTTCCATGTCTTTATGTGGCTCACTCCTTCTCATTCTTCAAATCTTTTATGTTACCACCTCAGAGAGGATTTCTCTTACTTCTTTATTTTCTGTTGCAGCATAATGTTTGTTTTCTTTATTGCATGTTTCTTAATTTTTGTTACATATTCACATCAAGAAATTCTATTTATTATCTTTTTCTGCCTTTTGGCTGTGAGCTTGATAAAGCTTTTGTCTCTCCAGTGTCTAACATAGCGATTGCCACATAGCAGAGAATGAATATATACTTGTGGGATGAATGAATTAGTAAATAGAAGACATCCAATGAAAGGACTAAATAAAGTAGATGCTTATCACCCTTAATCCTGATTAAAAACCAGAACTGGTGAAATCAGAATTGTTTAAAATTGGCTGACTGAGCACACATATTTAACCACTACTCTCTTCCCAAATCCCACTAAAATAAGAGAAAAAGGTTTTATTTAACAAGGAATAAACCTTCAAGGAAAAGGGAATCAGGAGAGGACAACCACCATGAAATTCTGGAAGCTAGGGTACAGATGGATGAGTTGTAAATGGCAAAGCAGATTTGAGAAACCTGAATCCTACTCCAGTGGTGGGAAAGTTAGAAAAGAAAATGGATTTATTCTGTAAAACCTGAAGAAAGCTTTGGAATTGGTGGCACAGACTCTTCTAGAAGGGGGAAATGGAGGTGGGGCCAAGAACAGGGGGACTGATTGAAAATCTGAGAAGCTGGGGCATAGAAAACCACTGTCCCCAAATCGAATCTCCATTTCTTCCTTTCTTCCTCACCCAGTTTTAGCTGCAGTACATGGTGCCCAGCTAGAAATTGCATGATTCAGTCTTTCTTGCAGGGAGGTATGGCGACATGACTAAATTCACGCTAACTGGGATGTAATGGGTCAGGTTCTTAGAAAAGCATTTACTTGTCCTTCAGTTTCTCTCTCCTCTCTTCCTATGGACTGGAATGGGGTTATTGTGTGATGAGTTAGCTTTGACCATGTGGATGAAGACAAGCTCCAAGGAGAAGATAAAGCAACAAGATAAAATGTACTTGGATCCTGGGATTACCCAAGACTGTCTGCCTATTTCTGGATTATTTTGTATGAGAGAAATAAACTGTCTTCCTAATTAACATAGAAGCAGACCTTAAGAGCGTCTCTCCCACTGTGCACAGCTAGGTGACCGCCCCTTGCCCAGCTTGGCAGGAGACTGGAGGTTTATTTTTATAGGACCATTCTGAACACAGGGGATTGGAGTGAATGTTTCAGTACTGAAAGTTGTGACTCCGCCCACCCTTCCCTTTTGCTGGGTTCATCTGCATGGCAGAAACTGAAAGAATACTGTCTGATAAATCTGATCGGCTCAAGAGAAGAGAACTTCATCTCCTGGCATTGGGGGTTTGCCAGTGAAACTGCACAGGAAGATGACCTTATACTGAAGAACAAAGTTGACAGGCCTTAGCCGTGCATGTGGAGCTTCCAATCAACTTGTTAGTACAATACTTTTAAATAGGAGCTGACAACCAAGGACCCTCAGACATTTTAGGAGAGCGTCTAATTTGGGAGACAGGGATAAAAACAACATAAAAAAGCATCTTAGAGAGAATAGGCACTAAGGAAGCAATAGGAAGAAGAACATATGAACAAAAGAAGTCATTAACATAGTCAGGGAGTTGAAAGGAGATATAGCCACTGGCAAAAAAAAAATAGTGACTATGAAGAAGGAACATTCAGAGAACAATACAAGATATTGAAAATTAAAATTATCAGAGAAGAAATGAAAACTCAGTGGAAGGGCAGGAAGACAGAGTTGAAGAAATCAACCAGGAAGTACATCGAAGAAGAATTTCTAATAATTACTCAAGATTGAAGAACAAGCATTTGTAAAATCAAAGAGCCCTGGTGCTCTGAGTGTAAATGGATCCAACCAATTCGGAAACAGTTTGTTGTTCATTACAAGACTGACAGCCCTATTTGACCCTTTAAAAATATATGTATGCATAACTTTGTTAAGGATAAAACTAACACTTTAAAGAAATCAATTATACCACTTTCTTTGGGTGAGGGGAGGTCATAACAGTAACAGCTATTGTTTACTGAGGGTCTTCTATGTCTTTGGTACTGAGAAAAGCTTTTTTTTTTCCAGACATTATTTCTAATTTTTTTTACATGAACCTTTAAGTTAGCTGTTTTACTTCCCATTTTACACAGAAGAAAATTGCACCTCAGGAGAAATTCAATGACTTCTCCAAGATCATTTCTATCTGGCTCCAAATCCCACCATCTGCCCTCTAGACCAGCCTTTATGTCTCTGAGGTAGTTCCCCAGAATCTGCTCTAAGCACATTCCTGACTTTATGGTATTCTTGGGAACTGAGGCTCACATAGCTCTGCTGTGTTACAGACATTCACGATGGAGGCAGCAAATGTCTGGTCACAAGACAGCAAGGAAGTTTGAATTTAATCACAAGAAACAACAACTTTGGGGCGGGGCAAGATGGCAGACTGGTGAGCTGTATGTTTTAGTTACTCCTCCAGGAAAGTAGGTAGAAAGCCAGGAACTGCGTGGACTGGACACCACAGAGCAATCTGTCTTTGGGCATACTTCATACAACACTCATGAAAATGTCGAACTGCTGAGATCAGCGAAATCTGTAAGTTTTTGCGGTCAGGGGACCCGCGCCCCTCCCTGCCAGGCTCAGTCCCGTGGGAGGAGGGGCTGTCAGCTCCGGGAAGGAGAAGGGAGAACTGCAGTGGCAGCCCTTATCGGAAACTCATTCTACTGATCCAAACGCCAACCATAGATAGACTGAGACCAGACACCAGAGAATCTGAGAGCAGCCAGCCCAGCAGAGAGGAGACAGGCATAGAAAAAAATAAAAAACACGAAAAACTCCAAAATAAAAGCAGAGGATTTTTGGAGTTCTGGTGAACACAGAAAGGGGAAGGGCGGAGCTCAGGCCTTGAGGCGCATATGCAAATCCCGAAGAAAAGCTGATCTCTCTGCCCTGTGGAACTTTCCTTAATGGCCCTGGTTGCTTTGTCTATTAGCATTTCAATAACCCATTAGATCTCTGAGGAGGGGCCCTTTTTTTTTTTTTTTTTTTTTAATCCTTTTTTCTTTTTCTAAAACAATTACTCTAAGAAGCCCAATACAGAAAGCTTCAAAGACTTTCAATTTGGGCATGTCCAGTCAAGAGCAGAACTAAGAGAGCTCTGAGACAAAAGGCAATAATCCAGTGGCTGAGAAAATTCACTAAACACCACAACTTCCCAAGAAAAGGGGGGTGTCCGCTCACAGCCACCATCCTGGTGGACAGGAAACACTCCTGTCCATCGCCAGCCCCATAGCCCAGAGCTGCCCCAGACAACCCAGTGTGATGGAAGTGCTTCAAATAACAGGCACACACCACAAAACTGGGCATGGACATTAGCCTTCCCTGCAACCTCAGCTGATTGTCCCAGAGTTGGGAAGGTGGAGCAGTGTGAATTAACAAAGCCCCACTCAGCCATCATTTGAGCAGACTGGGAGCCTCCCTACACAGCCCAGCAGCCCAGAACTGCCCTGGGGGGATGGCACTCACCTGTGACATAGCACAGTCATCCCTCAACAGAGGACCCGGGGTGCACGGCCTGGAAGAGGGGCCCACTTGCAAGTCTCAGGAGCCATACGCCAATACCAAGGACTTGTGGGTCAGTGGCAGAGACAAACTGTGGCAGGACTGAACTGAAGGATTAGACTATTGCAGGAGCTTTAAAACTCTAGGATCACCAGGGAGATTTGATTGTTAGGGCCACCCCCCCTCCCCGACTGCCCAGAAACACGCCCCACATACAGGGCAGGCAACACCAACTACACACGCAAGCTTGGTACACCAATTGGGCCCCACAGGACTCACTCCCCCACTCACCAAAAAGGCTAAGCAGGGGAGAACTGGCTTGTGGAGAACAGGTGGCTCGTGGACGCCACCTGCTGGTTAGTTAGAGAAAGTGTACTCCACGAAGCTGTAGATCTGATAAATTAGAGATAAGGACTTCAATAGGTCTACAAACCCTAAAAGAACCCTATCAAGTTCAGCAAATGCCACGAGGCCAAAAACAACAGAAAATTATAAAGCATATGAAAAAACCAGATGATATGGATAACCCAAGCCCAAGCACCCAAATCAAAAGACCAGAAGAGACACAGCACCTAGAGCAGCTACTCAAAGAAATAAAGATGAACAATGAGACCATAGTACAGGATATAAAGGAAATCAAGAAGACTCTAGAAGAGCATAAAGAAGACATTGCAAGACTAAATAAAAAAATGGATGATCTTATGGAAATTAAAGAAACTGTTGACCAAATTAAAAAGACTCTGGACACTCATAGTACAAGACTAGAGGAAGTTGAACAACGAATCAGTGACCTGGAAGATGACAGAATGGAAAATGAAAGCATAAAAGAAAGAATGGGGAAAAAAATTGAAAACATCGAAATGGACCTCAGGGATATGATAGATAATATGAAACGTCCAAATATAAGACTCATTGGTGTCCCAGAAGGGGAAGAAAAGGGTAAAGGTCTAGGAAGAGTATTCAAAGAAATTGTTGGGGAAAACTTCCCAAATCTTCTAAACAACATAAATACACAAATCATAAATGCTCAGCGAACTCCAAATAGAATAAATCCAAATAAACCCACTCCAAGACATATACTGATCACACTGTCAAGCACAGAAGAGAAGGAGCAAGTTCTGAAAGCAGCAAGAGAAAAGCAATTCACCACATACAAAGGAAACAGCATAAGACTAAGTAGTGACTACTCAGCAGCCACCATGGAGGCGAGAAGGCAGTGGCACGATATATTTAAAATTCTGAGTGAGAAAAATTTCCAGCCAAGAATACTTTATCCAGCAAAGCTCTCCTTCAAATTTGAGGGAGAGCTTAAATTTTTCACAGACAAACAAATGCTGAGAGAATTTGCTAACAAGAGACCTGCCCTACTGGAGATACTAAAGGGAGCCCTACAGACAGAGAAACAAAGACAGGACAGAGAGACTTGGAGAAAGGTTCAGTACTAAAGAGATTCGGTATGGGTACAATAAAGGATATTAATAGAGAGAGGGAAAAATATGGCAAACATAAACCAAAGGATAAGATGGCCGATTCAAGAAATGCCTTCACGGTTATAACGTTGAATGTAAATCGATTAAACTCCCCAATTAAAAGATATAGATTCACAGAATGGATCAAAAAAAATGAACCATCAATATGTTGCATACAAGAGACTCATCTTAGACACAGGGACACAAAGAAACTGAAAGTGAAAGGATGGAAAAAAATATTTCATGCAAGCTACAGCCAAAAGAAAGCAGGTGTAGCAATATTAATCTCAGATAAAATAGACTTCAAATGCAGGGATGTTTTGAGAGACAAAGAAGGCCACTACATACTAATAAAAGGGGCAATTCAGCAAGAAGAAATAACAATCGTAAATGTCTATGCACCCAATCAAGGTGCCACAAAATACACTGAGAGAAACACTGGCAAAACTAAAGGAAGCAATTGATGTTTCCACAATAATTGTGGGAGACTTCAACACATCACTCTCTCCTATAGATAGATCAACCAGACAGAAGACCAATAAGGAAATTGAAAACCTAAACAATCTGATAAATGAATTAGATTTAACAGACATATACAGGACATTACATCCCAAATCACCAGGATACACATACTTTTCTAGTGCTCACGGAACTTTCTCCAGAATAGATCATATGCTGGGACATAAAACAAGCCTCAGTAAATTTAAAAAGATTGAAATTATTCAAAGCACATTCTCTGACCATAATGGAATACAATTAGAAGTCAATAACCATCAGAGACTTAGAAAATTCACAAATACCTGGAGGTTAAACAACACACTCCTAAACAATCAGTGGGTTAAAGAAGAAATAGCAAGAGAAATTGCTAAATATATAGAGACGAATGAAAATGAGAACACAACATACCAAAATCTATGGGATGTAGCAAAAGCAGTGCTAAGGGGGAAATTTATAGCACTAAACGCATATATTAAAAAGGAAGAAAGAGCCAAAATCAAAGAACTAATGGATCAACTGAAGAAGCTAGAAAATGAACAGCAAACCAATCCTAAACCAAGTAGAAGAAAAGAAATAACAAGGATTAAAGCAGAAATAAATGACATAGAGAACAAAAAAACAAGAGAGGATAAATATCACCAAAAGTTGGTTCTTTGAGAAGATCAACAAGATTGACAAGCCCCTAGCTAGACTGACAAAATCAAAAAGAGAGAAGACCCATATAAACAAAATAATGAATGAAAAAGGTGACATAACTGCAGATCCTGAAGAAATTAAAAAAATTATAAGAGGATATTATGAACAACTGTATGGCAACAAACTGGACAATGTAGAAGAAATGGACAATTTCCTGGAAACATATGAACAACCTAGACTGACCAGAGAAGAAATAGAAAACCTCAACCAACCCATCACAAGCAAAGAGATCCAATCAGTCATCAAAAAGCTTCCCACAAATAAATGCCCAGGGCCAGATGGCTTCACAGGGGAATTCTACCAAACTTTCCAGAAAGAACTGACACCAATCTTACTCAAACTCTTTCAAAACATTGAAGAAAAGGGAACACTACCTAACTCATTTTATGAAGCTAACATCAATCTAATACCAAAACCAGGCAAAGATGCTACAAAAAAGGAAAACTACCGGCCAATCTCCCTAATGAATATAGATGCAAAAATCCTCAACAAAATACTTGCAAATCGAATCCAAAGACACATTAAAAAAATCATACACCATGACCAAGTGGGGTTCATTCCAGGCATGCAAGGATGGTTCAACATAAGAAAAACAATCAATGTATTACAACACATTAAAAACTCGAAAGGGAAAAATCAACTGATCATCTCAATAGATGCTGAAAAAGCATTTGACAAAATCCAACATCCCTTTTTGATAAAAACACTTCAAAAGGTAGGAATTGAAGGAAACTTCCTCAACATGATAAAGAGCATATATGAAAAACCCACAGCCAGCATAGTACTCAATGGTGAGAGACTGAAAGCCTTCCCTCTAAGATCAGGAACAAGACAAGGATGCCCGCTGTCACCACTGTTATTCAACATTGTGCTGGAAGTGCTAGCCAGGGCAATCCGGCAAGACAAAGAAATAAAAGGCATCCAAATTGGAAAAGAAGAAGTAAAACTGTCATTGTTTGCAGATGATATGATCTTATATCTGGAAAACCCTGAGAAATCGACTATACAGCTACTAGAGCTAATAAACAAATTTAGCAAAGTAGCGGGATACAAGATTAATGCACATAAGTCAGTAATGTTTCTATATGCTAGAAATGAACAAACTGAAGAGACACTCAAGAAAAAGATACCATTTTCAATAGCAACTAAAAAAATCAAGTACCCAGGAATAAACTTAACCAAAATGTAAAAGACCTATACAAAGAAAACTACATAACTCTACTAAAAGAAATAGAAGGGGACCTTAAAAGATGGAAAAATATTCCATGTTCATGGATAGGAAGGCTAAATGTCATTAAGATGTCAATTCTACCCAAACTCATCTACAGATTCAATGCAATCCCAATCAAAATTCCAACAACCTACTTTGCAGACTTGGAAAAGCTAGTTATCAAATTTATTTGGAAAGGGAAGATGCCTCGAATTGCTAAAGACACTCTAAAACAGAAAAACGAAGTGGGAGGAATTACACTCCCTGACTTTGAAGCTTATTATAAAGCCACAGTTGCCAAAACAGCATGGTACTGGCACAAAGATAGACATATAGATGAATGGAATCTAATTGAGAATTCAGAGATAGACCCTCAGATCTATGGCCCACTGATCTTTGATAAGGCCCCCAAAGTCACTGAACTGAGCCATAATGGTCTTTTCAACAAATGGGGCTGGGAGAGTTGGATATCCATATCCAAAAGAATGAAAGAGGACCCCTACCTCACCCCCTACACAAAAATTAACTCAAAATGGACCAAAGATCTCAATATAAAAGAAAGTACCATAAAACTCCTAGAAGATAATGTAGGAAAACATCTTCAAGACCTTGTATTAGGTGGCCACTTCCTAGACTTTGCACCCAAAGCACAAGCAACAAAAGAGAAAATAGATAAATGGGAACTCCTCAAGCTTAGAAGTTTCTGCACCTCAAAGGAATTTCTCAAAAAGGTAAAGAGGCAGCCAACTCAATGGGAAAAAATTTTTGGAAACCATGTATCTGACAAAAGACTGATATCTTGCATATACAAAGAAATCCTACAACTCAATGACAGTAGTACAGACAGCCCAATTATAAAATGGGCAAAAGATATGAAAAGACAGTTCTCTGAAGAGGAAATACAAATGGCCAAGAAACACATGAAAAAATGTTCAGCTTCACTAGCTATTAGAGAGATGCAAATTAAAACCACAATGAGATACCATCTAACACCGGTTAGAATGGCTGCCCATTAAAGAAACAGGAAACTACAAATGCTGGAGGGGATGTGGAGAAATTGGAACTCTTATTCATTGTTGGTGGGACTGTATAATGGTTCAGCCACTCTGGAAGTCAGTCTGGCAGTTCCTTAGAAAACTAGATATAGAGCTACCATTCGATCCAGTGATTGCACTTCTCGATATATACCCGGAAGATCGGAAAGCAGTGACATGAACAGATATCTGCACGCCAATGTTCATAGCAGCATTATTCACAATTGCCAAGAGATGGAAACAACCCAAATGTCCTTCAACAGATGAGTGGATAAATAAAATGTGGTATATACACACGATGGAATACTACGCGGCAGTAAGAAGGAACGATCTCGTGAAACATATGACAACATGGATGAACCTTGAAGACATAATGCTGAGCGAAATAAGCCAGGCACAAAAAGAGAAATATTATATGCTACCACTAATATGAACTTTGAAAAATGTAAAACAAATGGTTTATAATGTAGAATGTAGGGGAACTAGCAGTAGAGAGCAATTAAGGAAGGGGGAACAATAATCCAAGAAGAACAGATAAGCTATTTAACGTTCTGGGGATGCCCAGAAATGACTATGGTCTGTTAAATTCTGATGGATATAGTAGGAACAAGTTCACAGAAATGTTGCTATATTATGTAACTTTCTTGGGGTAAAGTAGGAACATGTTGGAAGTTAAGCAGTTATCTTAGGTTAGTTGTCTTTTTCTTACTCCCTTGTTATGGTCTCTTTGAAATGTTCTTTTATTGCATGTTTGTTTTCTTTTTAACTTTTTTTTTCATACAGTTGATTTAAAAAAGAAGGGAAAGTTAAAAAAAAAAAAAAGAAAGAAAGAAAAACAAGGAAAAAAAAAAAGATGTAGTGCCCCCTTGAGGAGCCTGTGGAGAGTGCAGGGGTATTTGCCTAACCCACCTCCATGGTTGCTAACATGACCACAGACATAGGGGACTGGTGGTTTGATGGGTTGAGCCCTCTACCATAAGTTTTACCCTTGGGAAGACGGTTGCTGCAAAGGAGAGGCTAGGCCTCCCTATATTTGTGCCTAAGAGTCTCCTCCTGAATGCCTCTTTGTTGCTCAGATGTGGCCCTCTCTCTCTGGCTAAGCCAACTTGAAAGGTGAAATCACTGCCCTCCCCCCTACGTGGGATCAGACACCCAGGGGAGTGAATGTCCCTGGCAACGTGGAATACGACTCCCGGGGAGGAATGTAGACCTGGCATCGTGGGACGGAGAACATCTTCTTGACCAAAAGGGGGATGTGAAAGGAAATGAAATAAGCCTCAGTGGCAGAGAGATTCCAAAACGAGCCGAGAGGTCACTCTGGAGGGCACTCTTACGCACACTTTAGACAACCCTTTTTAGGTTCTAAAGAATTGGGGTAGCTGGTGGTGGATACCTGAAACTATCAAACTACAACCCAGAACCCATGAATCTCGAAGACAGTTGTATAAAAATGTAGCTTATGAGGGGTGACAATGGGATTGGGAAAGCCATAAGGACCACACTCCACTTTGTCTAGTTTATGGATGGATGAGTAGAAAAATAGGGGAAGGAAACAAACAGACAAAGGTACCCAGTGTTCTTTTTTACTTCAATTGCTCTTTTTCACTCTAATTATTATTCTTGTTATTTTTGTGTGTGTGCTAATGAAGGTGTCAGGGATTGATTTAGGTGATGAATGTACAACTATGTAATGGTACTGTAAACAATCGAAAGTATAATTTGTTTTGTATGACTACGTGGTATGTGAATATATCTCAATAAAATGATGATTAAAAAAAAAAAAAAGAAACAACAACTTTGTTCTCTTCTAGCAACTAGAAGGAGGTAGAGGACTTTTTTTGCTGGCCACTAAAGGAGAATGAGCCTTCAGATGCCAGGCACCTTTTAGTAAAAAGACCTTGAATAGAACTAGGAGGGCGAATAGCAAATGTCATTATGGTGGATGAAATATGGCTTTTGATTCCCTTTTTTTATGAGCTAGTTTTAAACTGCTGGGTTCTTTACAGCCAACTTCTAAGTAAACTAGAACTGACAGATAATAAACATAGAGCTAGGGCTGTGGCAACAGAAATCAATGCATTTCAAGTTCCACATAAGAGAAAGCAGTCAAGATGTTTCAAGTCCTGTTAGAGTGATGAATGCAATTTACAGATAAGCAAGAAAACATGATTGTTAATAGATGGTGTAAGATTCCATCTAGGAGATGGAAAAGAGGTGTCTGATGGGGGTGATGTTGCTAACCTTAGGAACTGCCAACAAAATCAGCTCTGAAAGTTGTGAAAACTTGTGAATATAAGCCAAAGAGACAAGAAGAGCCTAGTGTGTGTTGGTCCACATCCACATCCCCTCTTACCCCCTTCTCACTGCCTCCCTGCCGTGGAGTGAGTTGCTACATGGTGCACTGTGAGAACACAGGCTCAGGCACAACAAATGTCAGCAAATGACCACTTTATTACTGACACAGCACAAAAGGTCTAAAAGAGCAGGGGAAGAGATCCCATCATGACCAGGCTCCTGGGGAGGCCAAACTGTTTGGATCAGGTGGATGGCAGCTCCACAAGCCCCACTTCACGTTGGAGGGGACAGACTCTGTGCTGTTTCAGTGCGTAGCATATTCATCCCAAGGGGAGGGGCCCTGCCATGGAGAATTCCTGCCATGATAAGCATTTGGGGCCGCTTGTTCCTGGTTTCCAGGTTTAAGGTCTGGTGGGGCCTTTTCGTTAGATCTCACATCTCCCCCAGCTTATGGAATGGAAACAGGCTGAAACATCGTCACACAATAGAAAAGGAGGCAAGGGGCATGCGAGGGCTGGGAGATGGCCACTGAGCATGCGTTTCTGACTTCCCCAGTACCTCCTGTAATGGAAATGTGGCCCAGCTTGGACAATACAGCTGATGGCATTTGTTTTAAATGGTGCCACCTGCTGGTTTGAGAGAAGTGGAACCAGACAGGCAGATCTTTCTACCTACACATAAAGACACTGTATGCACTTAGAGGCAATGTAAGCTGGTATATTTCCAGAGAGTTTCCCCAGGCCACTGCCAAATCTTACACTGTTTGCTGCCGTTAATCTGAATGGCACATGCCATTGATAAGAACCTTTGTTGGCACAAAATGAACTCATTGAAGTGTTCTGATGTAATCTGTTATAAAATAGGTTTTGTGCTTCCCCCATCCTATGAAGTCCATGCATTTCAACAATCTTATAACGGTGTTGGGAGTTGCAGAAAAGGCCCCATTCCCTTTCTAGAGACCAAACTCAGGATTGAAGATGCTGTCTCTCCTTCCCTCTTCTAAAGTGTGAGCATTTGAAAGAGGCAGTGTGGGCTGAGCGTGGGCTTTGGAGTTGGGCCTAGCAGAGAGGCTCTGCAGGGTTTTGGACCAGCATCACTGCTCTGCCACTCTGTGATTTTGAGCACGTGACCTAACCTCTCTGGAACTAGCTATCATCCATTTATAAAATGGGGACAATATCCTCCCCACCTTAGCATACGGCTGTGAGCGTTCGTGGGATAACGCCGATGGAACGCATGGCAGAGCCTGCATTACTCTAAACTTCCTTTCCTACTCCTAAAATGGGGATAATAAAACCCTCCCCTATATCATCCATTATAACAAATGTTCCACGCCAATGCAAGGTATTGGTGGTGGAGCGGTATATTGGAATCCTATATTTTATGCATGATCATTCTGTAAACTCACTACTCCTCTTAAAAAAAAAACATTATAACCTCCCCCATGGAGTTGTTTGTGGAATTTGAGCTAGTGTAGGTGGAGGGTCTGGCTCTTAATGAGTCCTTGACGAGTGGGGGCTGTTATACCTTAGCCCTGCAAACTCGTTCAAAGGTTGGAATTGCTGAAGTTCTCAGTGGTATGAAGAATAATCCTGGGAGAGACACAAACTGAATGGAGATTAGTTAGGTTAATATGATGTATCCTCCTTCACTCTCTTTTCCTTATTCATTTAGGCTCTGAGTTGAGGCCTGCCTGGTTCACTGGACTCAAGCTGAGATTCCATCCCAAGAAGAGATTGGGCAGGATGCACCTTGTTTCTGGGGTTCCAGGCCTAGTGCTCCCTTAAACTGTCTCCTCTTCTCATTTAATAGTTAATAGCCAGAGATAATGTTCTAAAAAAAGATGTCTCTACCCTTCCTTACCTACTCCTCTCGTCTTTATTGCACTAAAAAGGATTAAGAACACATGATTCAGGAAATAAAATCTGTTCTGCACAACCCGGTGTTCCAATTATCTGTTGCTTTGTAACCAATCAGCCTACAAGGTAAAGACTTAAAAACTTCAACAACCATATTATTATCTCTCACAGTTTCCAGATCAGAAATTTGGAAGACTCCAGCAGGGCATTTGTGGCTCAGTGTCTCATGTTGCAGTCAGAGAATGGCTGGGACCGTTGCAGCGGGGGGCTGGCCAGACACGTCTGTCTCCATGTTGTCTGAGGATTTCTCCATGTGGTCTCTTTGGGTGGAATACTTTGGTTTCCTCACAGAATGGTGGCCTTAGGGCAGAGTGCTTACAAGTGTTCCAGAGAGACAGGCAGATGCTGCATTGCCTTTTATGACCCGGCCTTGGAATTGGGATTGGCTACATAAATTTGCAAAACCCAGTGCATAGTGAAAACGTGGAGTCCCTCATTCAAAAATGATTAAGAATTTCGAGATGTTGACCATGGGGGCATTAAACCAACAGGGCCCTCTGACTGCACTGGCCCCACACCCATGTAGCTGGCTCTGCTGGAAAGTCACACTGTACCATGCTCACCAAAAGCTGTTGGTTGAGCGGTCACTAAGCTCAGTCCAGATTTAAGAGGAGGGAAATAGAATCCACCTTTTGATGGTAGGACCATCAAAGAATTTGCAAATTGTATAAAACCTCTACATCCAGATTCCTTTTATTCTTCCTTTCTTTGAATTCTCTGTGTTTCAATTCATTCTTGCTTCATGTAGATTCTCCTTTCTTTATATTAAGACCCTTATTACTATTTGCAGGTTTTTTTTTTCTCAGTTTAATTTGTGGTTAGTCAAATGTATATTTTAAATAACATGTCTTTAACAAGTGTTGGAAATATATCTGCCAAATTTACCAGATGAAGTCCTTCCCCCTCACCTGGAAATGGCTCCTCAGAGTTTTCTGCCTTTCATTGAGACCTCTGCTCTATGGCCAGCTCTCTGGTTGTGTCTCTTTGTGTTTGGTGTCTGCCAGGGCAGACGGAGGGGTTGAATTCACTCCTTGGGTAATAAGAGTAACTTCCTGTTTGGGGCTCAAGTCAGAAAGAAAATGTATATGTTTCATTCCCACCCCGATACACAAATACACACACACAAAGACCCACACACACACCCCTGTGCACCCACACAGGCACACACACACACACACTCACATGCCCCTCTTTGGACAGTGTGTGAACAGTGCCATCTACTTGGGCGCACTGAACATTCTCTTTGCCTGCTGCAGCTGAGGGTTTTACCATTTAATTTTCTTCTGTCATGGGCCCTTAAGATTTTCCACATTAGTTTCTTCTCCCCAGGCCACTGTTCTAAATTTTTCAAAGTTAACTAGATATTAACTACCATGTTAAAGAAATGTCTTTTTAAGTTTACATTTCATTTTTAATTCTATCATTATCCAATTAGCACTTCACAAGGAGGTCCGATGCTATCTGTCCCTACTGATAATTGAGAAAACTGAGATTCAGAAAGTGTAGGTACCGTTTTCAAGATCACATAATTTTTAGACATGGAGCTAGAAGTTGAACCCAGATCTTCTGACTCCTAAGACTCACTGTGTATTTTGCACTATATCATGTGTCTCCCATTGAATTTCAGACTTCACTGGATCTCAGAGCTAAATGAACAGTAAGAGATTATACACAGCCAGCTCTTCATTATTTATGTCAACAACAAGGCTCAGTGGTGCAGGCAACTGTAAATCACTGATAATTTGCCCAAATATTTCAAGACTTTGCTTGAACATTTTTTTCTTTCCTAATTCTTGGAATAGGTAATATATGAACAGGATAAAAACTCAAAAAATACAAAAGCTGTATAGTGAAAAGCCTTCCTTGATTCTATAGTATACACACATATCCCTTAGAATGCATACACAAATGGTGGGGCATCGTATATTCTATACCTTGATTTTTCCACTTAATATAACTTGGAGTTCATTTATGTACTTAGAGCTATTTGACTCCTAATGATTGAGCCTTTTGAAACTGTTATGTACCCCAGGAAGACAGGGCCTTTTGAAACTGTTATGTACCCCAGGAAAGACTATGTTCTTTAATGCAGTCTTCTGGGAGCAGACGTATTATGGGTGGGATTTTCAATTAGGTTGTTTCCATGGAGATTTGACCTACCGAACTGTGGGCAAGACCTTTGATTGAATTATTTCCATGGAAGTGTGACCCTGCCCATTCAGGGTGGGTCTTGATTAGTTTACTGGTGTCCTCTATGAGAGGATAAAAGGCAGAAACATTTTGAAGAGAACTCAGAGAGATGCTTGAAGATGCAGACCAAAGGATGTTTGGAAATGCTAGGCTGAGAGATGAAGCCCAGAGTTTGCCCCAGAGAAGCTAAGAGAGGGTCCCCAGATACTTAGAGAGACACACCTTGAGAGAACAAGCAAGGATGCAGAGGAGCTGAGAGAAAGAAGCTAAGAGAGACAGAAGCCCAGAGACATTTTGGAGACAGCCGTTGAAACCAGAACCCAGGAGCAAAGGACCAGCAGATGCCAACCACCTGCCTTCCCAGCTGGCAGAGGTGTTCCGGACGCCATCAGCCTTTCTTCAGTGAGGGTATCCTCTTGTTGATGTCTTAGTCTGGACACTTTTATGGCCTTAGAACTGTAAATTTGTAACCTAATAAATCCCCTTTATAAAAGCCAGTCCATTTCTGGTATTTTGCATAATGGCAGCTTTAGCAAACTGGAACAACCACTCTGCAACTAAAAGGTATTTGATTTATATTTGATCATTTTCTATTACCAAAAGAAAAAAATGTTGCATTTAATTTCCTTTCACATACATTTTTGTGTGTGTGTGTGTGTGAGTATTTTCGTAAGATACATTAGAATCAGAATATGTATATTTAAAATTTTCACAAATACTTAATTTGATGGAAGTGGAATTTGTGGGTCAAATATATGTACATGTGTACCTTTGATAGATATTCCTAAATTTCCCTGTAAGGAGGTTGTTCTAATTAACATTCTCACCAACATTGTATGAGATTACTTGCTTCAACTTGCCAATATAAGAAACAATCAAATTTTTGTTTTTTGCCAATCCAATAGTTCAAAAGTGGAATCTTGTAGTGTTATTTGTGTTTCACTTAATTTTGAGTAAGGTTGAATATCTCCTGATATGCTGGAAAGCCATTTGTATTTCAATTTCTGTGAGTTGTGGTGTTTGCTCATTTTTCCTTTGAGTTGTTGATAATTTTATTACTGACTTCTTGGTGTGTTTATATGTATTGCACATATTTTCTCCTGTTTCTTATTTGCAAGCTGGAGAAAAAGCATTTTCAAGTTGAGGGAATAGCAAGTGCCTTCCCAAGGCGAGCAGGAAGAACGGAAAGAATAGTAGGGCTGCTTTTTTCACTTCATGATTATTTTTTTTTTCATGCAGAAATTTAAAATTGCTATGTAGCCAAATTCATATTTTTTTTAATTTACAGTTTCTAAGTGTTGTAAAGACCGTCCTAATCTGAGATAAAAATTTGTCCCATATTTTCTTTTGGCAGTTTTAGTAGTTTTGTTTTGTATGTTAAAATCATGTCTACATCTATAACTTATTTCTGTGAAATGTAAGAAGTAGAAGTTTTGTTTTTCAGGGGGTTACTCAGTTCTGAACCATTTATTGGACAATCCATCTTTTATCCAGTGATTTGGAATGACACCTTGATCATATCTTAAAATCCTGTATGCATTTGAGTCTATTTCAAGATGCTCTGTTCTCTATTTTTCTGTCCTTTCAAGTAAAATACCAAATGGTTTTAATTAGTATAGCTTCATAATATCTTTTCCTTTCTGCTTGGGCTTACCTTCTCAATATTCTTGCAAGTTTATTTTTCCATGTTAACTTGAGAATTAGCTCATCTCATTCCAAATACTCTGGTTGGTGTCTTTATTGGGATAGCATTAAATAAACATCTTTATAATGACTCTTACTGGCTATTTACCTGAATTTTAAGGTGAATTTTGCAAGGTCAGCAACTGTATGAAGACAAGTGTTAATAATATTCTCATTTTACAGAGGAGGTACAGACTTGCTGAGAGGTTCAAAACATTCCTTATTCCTCAAAGTCATAAACTAACAACACTTGGAGAGGGCCTGGAACCAGATATTGTCCTTCATACAATTGCAATGCACTGTCTATACCTCCGTTCATCTCATCTACCCCCTTGAGACAGGGAGAGGCAGGCCCTGGAAACCGAGGGTCCACCCATGTGGCAGGGTGTAGTGAAACAGTGTGGGCTTTGGACCAGGAAGACCTCTGTTTCCTCCCTGACTTTACTCCTTCATATCTGTGAGATCTGGGAGGAAATTACTTGACTTTTATGGAAACTCAGTTACTTAGTTTCTTCAGTTAATTTGCAGAGTGGAGATGTGCATTGAACAGTATTTGGCACTTTGGATGCATTTAGCAAATGCTGGGTTTTTCACCCTTCAGAAAAGTGTTTAAAAACTTGGCCATGTAACATTGTGATTTTTGTGATCACTTCACAGTGGTAATTTTACTAGACTAATAATCCCCACCCCCCTTGCCTCACCCCATGCCACATATGACGTTTTAGGCTGTGAAAAGGAGGAAATCTTTGGCTCAGATTGGGAAAGGGCTCTGTTTAAGGTGGATATGGCCTTGCTCGCCATAACTTTTCCTACTCACTTCCCTGTCTTTCTAGGGTACTTTTGTCTTCTTTGTAGGCTCTCCACCAGACTCCCATACTTAATTTTAAGGCAGATTTTTTATTAGAAAACAGCCATTTTAAATGAATTCACTTAAAATAGGGACAAAAACATTGTAATAAACAGTGAAAATGTTTAAGTGGGTTATTTATCTTCAAAAATAAAACTAAAAATTATAATGATAATAAATTTCTTGTTGGGATAAAATTAACATAATTGAGCTTGTCAATTTAGATGAACAATGAACCACGATTGAGTCATTTCTGCTAAAAATTTTGTCTAAGATAATTATGTCATTATTTATGATATTTATTTCAAAGTTTTATGTCACATACAAAAATTTGAAAGCTTCGTCAGTTCTCCTAAGGTTCCCTCTTAATCAGGTGGTATTTAAATACTTTTTTCTTTGTTGTACCCAGGTGCTGTTATCCTTGCTAATTTTCTATATTTTCAATTGTAAAACATTCTACCTCTGCTGGATTTCCATTTTTCAATGACTCTGCGTATAATTCCAGCAGTTCTCAACTATAAGTTTTGTTGACTTCACGAAATCATTCCTCTTTTGCAAGTCTGGCGATCTCACTCTACAATTATCTTGCATTGAATTTGTCCTGGGTGTTAGCCCGCCTTCTCTAGAAAAACAGAACTGTGGGGATTGGCAAGTCTGAATTCCATACGCAGGCTGCCAGTTGGGAATGCTGATGAAGGTGAAGTTGAGTTCCCCAGGAGAAGCTGGCTGGCTGAAGTAGACAGAAATCTTTCTGACTGCTGAAATCATCGGTTCTCCCTTTAAGACTTTCAACTGATTGGATGCGACCTCTCTCATTGCTGAAGGCAGTCTCTTCTGTTGATTGTAGATGGAATCAGCCATAGATCCAAACAACTGACTAATGATCTAAATCCACCAAATACCCTCACAGTTACAATCAGACCAGTACTTGCTTGACCAAAGAACTGGACACCATAACCTAGCCAAGTTGACCCAAGAACTTAACCCACACGGTGTCTTTTTTTTTAAATGAAGTTTGTGACAACTGATAATCAGCCAGTCTGGATGGCTGAATAATGGTGTTTCAATGACACCCATACCCTAATTCCTGGAACCAGTGACTGCCACCTTAAATGGCAAAAGAGACTTTGCAGATGTGATTAAGTTGAGGATATTGAGATCTTAAGGATCTTATCCTGCATTATCTAGTGGCCCAACCTCAGCACAAGGGTTTTTACAAGAGGGAGACAGGAGATCGGAGTGAGTAGTAGTAGATGTGATGATGGAAGCAAGAGTTTGGAGTGATGCAGACACCAGCCAAGGAATGTGCACAGTCACAGAAAGTTGGGAGAGGCAAGGAACAGATTCTCACCTGGGACTTCCAGAAGGAAGCAGCCCTGCTAATACCTTGACATTAGCCCCTCCAGACTCATTTCAGACTTGAGACATCCAGAACTGTAAGAGAATACGTTTGTGTTGTTTTGAGCCACTAAGGTTGTGATAATTTGTCTCAGCAGTAACAGGAAACCAATATAGCCAGATACTGACCCAAATACTGACCTCAGAGCATGGGAATTGGATAGATGAGTGTAGGGTGGGCAGAGTTAGTTCATTAGTGAATATTTTAATGATTTTTATTTTGCCATACACCCCATAACTATAGCGTATGGGTGTCTGTGTGCGTGTGTGTGTGGTGGGGACAGTGAATAATATATATTCAAAAGGCAATGTATATAAACATTTTCCTATTCTGTCTTGTCAGGAGCAGGGATTCTTCCTTGCAGAGTTATTGGATCCAGTTGGAGAAATGGACAGAGATGAAAACTGAAGAAGCCACAGAGGATTAATGACTGGACATAGGAAGGAGCCTGAAAATATCTGAGGAATAAAGGAAAGATGCAGATGAGTTAGTGAGAAGTACGGTCCACTGATGCTGTAATATTTTAATAGAGAGTGAGGATAGGGGCTGCTGCACCAAGATGTAGAACTTTGGGAGACAGAGACAGGTAAAGAGGGTTTTTAGAAAGTTTTCCCATTACAACAAACTTATACCATTTCTGCTGCCCAAACAGCTCCCCTTAATGAAAATCTTCAGTAATGATGCAGAGTTTGGTTTCTATTTGTTTTTAGCAGTAGCTCTGCAATGAGACTGGTCCTAAAGCAGAGGAAGGAGGCACAATTCTATCTGGGCTAGATGTTATCAAAACAAACTTTTATTATTTCTTACCAGGGGATTCTAAGGCAGATCTTTCCGAACTGTGGTCTTCTAGGCTGGGACCATGATGTCTTTAGTTTTCTGATCGTTAGCATTTTGGGCAAAGCCTTGTTGCTTGCCTTGTTAGAAAGTACCTCTACGACAATTTGTGCTTTCTGAACAGCTGGTGTTGGGGGCAAAGCCTTCAGGAGAGAGGCCTGTCTAACCTCAACTTCATGCTTCTGTTTCTCATTGTCTTTGCTTTTCTGAACTTACAACAAACATCTGTCATTTTGGGACTCCTTTTTCTGATTACAGTCTCCTTGGCCTGTCTTGTACCTACTATTTTGGATGGATATTCCTCACCTGGGCAGCAACTTCACAGGTTTGATGAGCACTGTGTGGAAATTTGAGAACAAAGTCAATGAACTGTGCACATTCGCATGTGAGAGCCCACATCCTTATGCCACCAACCAAAGCCTGGTTCTGAGAGTAACAACCACGATTACAACCAGCTTCCCTGCACACAGCTCAAAGGAAATGCAGACTTCTACCCAGGGCTGCTGACTCAGCCTGAAGCACTGGAAGCTTCTGGGTGGTTTCAGTTAGAAGTCTCCTTTACTGAGTCCTCTGTCCTAGCCCTAGACAGAATCAGCGGCAGTTTTCAAATCTGAAATTTTGATTTGCACTAGTGGATACTGGGTGCTACTTGAAATGGTCCTCAATTGTGCTGTGAGGTTTGAATGTTTTTTTATTTTATTGTTATTTTTCCTCCCAATTCAGGTTTGGCCAAATGAAAAGCACGTGGTCAGAGAGAGAGGTCATGCAGGGGGCACAGCTTGCCGGACATCCCACACGCATTCATGCTTCCCATTTCCAGCAACACCTCCCTCCTGGGAGAGAGGGGGCTCTGGCCAAGTGTTTTTATGACTCGAGCTGATAAAGTCAAGAGACAACATAATGGGGTTTATTTTCTGTTAGGCTCTGAAAGTCCTGTGTTGCTGTGTCGAAGTGGACTATCTTGTCCTGCTAGTGCTCCCTGAAAGGAGACCCTGGCTTAAAAAAGCCAGGGTCTCCTCTAGTCTGCGTAGCTGTCAGGCACACAGTGCAGCTTGTGTATGCATCTTTTCTGTTCTGGGGGTGTAACTAAATCCTGAGTGATTGCTAAGGAGACCCAACAGTCCTGAAAGTGCAAAATAAGGAAAGGAGTCCTTAGTACAAATGAGAAGCCAGGACTAGTATCAGCAAATTTTTGATGAACATGAAACAAATGACCAAGTCTGAGTTACCTTTTTTCCTTCTGGTGTGGATGTGTTGAGCAGAAGGAATCTGTCACACACAAAACCATTCACTAAGCAAAGATGAAAATTCTTAGATAAAAATCTATGTTTTGCCTGGTGGCTGGCAGGCTAGGATTATTTTGACAGAAAGTAAATAGCAAGGCAATATGTGAGATGTGAGAGGAAAAAAAAAATTGGATCAACCCATGTGTTATTTCATGAAAAGATCCAATCAATTTTACTCCCATTGCCAGGGAAAGGAGAAACTCTGTGGTCATATTGGGTGAAGCTCACAAACTGCTCTCCAATCAAGAAGTAAATAATATCTAAACTCTACAAATTGAATTTTCATTAAGAAATTCATCTCTGCCTACCTCAGGGTTTATAAAATCTCTTAGAGCTTGTGGAGGAAGGCGATATGTCTCTATGTACAAAACCAGATTGATTGGGGTGAGGAATTTGAATTTTTAGGGTCAGGAATATAACTTACCTTTTTAAACAGGCTTAATGAGAAGGGAGCAAACAAAATACTGCCTTAAAAGCCGTTCTAATTCTTCTTGCATTGTCCTTTATCTATATTACCACTCGTTGCTAGTTTCATGCACTTTACAAATTGGGATTAATGGCTTTTTTGCATAAAGTTTCAAGGTCACAATTTCACAAATCGAGTAAATAAATAAACCGCTCTCTATCATTGATTTGCTGTGTACTTAACGTCCATATTTTCATTACTTTCTGCATTCATAAGATGCCGGTAATGCTATTAATAAAATTGGTATATCCTATACAGGGCCTGTTGTTTAACCAGTAAATAAAAATGATGCTTAACGTAACGATTTTCAAAAATGAACAAGTGGAAATGTTTTATTTTCCTCCTGCACTGCCCATTTTCAGATTCTTCTTTATAAAAACAGGTGATAATAGCAGCTACAATTTATCGAGAATTTACTATGTGAAAGGTATTTTGCATGTACGTTCTCATTTAAGAAAGGAATTATTAACCTCATTTTCTGACTGAGGAAACTGAGGCTCAGAGAGTTTAAAGAACTTATCTGTGTAATCAAGGATAGGTAAGTGTCAGAGCTGGTTTTTGAACCCTGATCTCTCAACCCTGCAGTTTCCTACCACTCTTCCAGAGCTAAATCCCTTTACAGCCCCACCCCCGGACACCTTCCTCCCCTGGCCTCCACCAGGTTTCTAATAACCACTTAGTTATGACGTAAGTCTGGAGAGGCTAGATTGCACTGTGGTGGAAACAACCTCCAAATCTCAGTATTTTTAAGACAACAAAGATTTATTGTCCAACAGTCTCCACACACATGTCCATTTTGGCTCAGCGAGACTCTAATTCATGAGTGCCTCACTCGGGCCAGGCCGTTCGAGCCTCTGTGAGATGGGACATTGCTGGGTGCTGTGGTGGAGCGAGGCAAGCAGACATGGGATTGAAAGCCTTCTGCCTGGAAGTGACACGTGCTTGGTGCATGCCCCCTCTCATTTTATTAGCCAAGGCCATTCCCTTGGCCCCACCTAATAACCCAGGGATGGAGACATATGCTCTGACCACAGGTTGAAAGGAGGAGAACAGGCAGTATCAGTGAATAGCACAATACCAGGTATTCAAAAGAAAACTGTGCTGATTTTACAATAAATATTAGCCTAAAAAATGCCGTGCATAATAGCTATAATTTTAAAAGGTCCACAGACCTGCTGTTTTTTTAATTCAGTTTCATTAGATATATTCACATACCATACAGTCATCCATGATGTACAATCAACTGTTCACAGTACCATCATAGAGCTGTGCATTCATCATCCCAATCTATTTTTTGAACATTTTCCTTATACCAGAAGAAGTGAAAAAGAAGAATTAAAAAAAAAAAAAGTAAAGAACACCCAAATCATCCCTTCCTCCCACCCTATTTTTCATTTAGTTTTTGTCCCCATTTTTCTATTCATCCATCCATATACTGGATAAAGGGAGTGCGATCCACAAGGTTTTCACAATTGCACTGTCCCCCCTTGTAAGCTACATTGCTGTACAATCATCTTCAAAAGCAGACCTTTTTTTTTTATCATCATTTTATTGAGATATATTCACATACCACGCAGTCGTACAAAACAAATCGTACTTTCGATTGTTTACAGTACCATTACATAGTTGTACATTCATCACCTAAATCAATCCCTGACACCTTCATTAGCACACACACAAAAATAACAAGAATAATAATTAGAGTGAAAAAGAGCAATTGAAGTAAAAAAGAACACTGGGTACCTTTGTCTGTTTGTTTCCTTCCCCTATTTTTTTACTCATCCATCCATAAACTAGACAAAGTGGAGTGTGGTCCTTATGGCTTTCCCAATCCCATTGACACCCCTCATAAGCTACATTTTTATACAACTGTCTTCGAGATTCATGGGTTCTGGGTTGTAGTTTGATAGTTTCAGGTATCCACCACCAGCTACCCCAATTCTTTAGAACCTAAAAAGGGTTGTCTAAAGTGTGCGTAAGAGTGCCCACCAGAGTGACCTCTCGACTTGTTTTGGAATCTCTCTGCCACTGAAGCTTATTTCATTTCCTTTCACATCCCCCTTTTGGTCAAGAAGATGTTCTCCGTCCCACGATGCCGGGTCTACATTCCTCCCCGGGAGTCATATTCCACGTTGCCAGGGAAATTCACTCCCCTGGGTGTCTGATCCCACGTAGCGGGGAGGGCAGTGATTTCACCTTTCAAGTTGGCTTAGCCAGAGAGAGAGGGCCACATCTGAGCAACAAAGAGGCATTCAGGAGGAGACTCTTAGGCACAAATATAGGGAGGCCTAGCCTCTTCTTTGCAGCAACCGTCTTCCCAAGGGTAAAACTTATGGTAGAGGGCTCAAACCATCAAACCACCAGTCCCCTATGTCTGTGGTCATGTTAGCAACCATGGAGGTGGGGTAGGCGAATACCCCTGCATTCTCCACAGGCTCCTCAAGGGGGCACTACATCATTTTTTTTTTTCCTTGTTTTTCTTTCTTTCTTTTTTTTTTTTTTTAACTTTCCCTTCTTTTTTAAATCAACTGTATGAAAAAAAGTTAAAAAGAAAACAAACATACAATAAAAGAACATTTCAAAGAGACCATAACAAGGGAGTAAGAAAAAGACAACTAACCTAAGATAACTGCTTAACTTCCAACATGTTCCTACTTTACCCCAAGAAAGTTACATAATATAGCAACATTTCTGTGAACTTGTTCCTACTATATCCATCAGAAATTAATAGACCATAGTCATTTCTGGGCATCCCTAGAACGTTAAATAGCTTATCTGTTCTTGGAATATTGTTCCCCCTTCCTTAATTGCTCTCTACTGCTAGTTCCCCTACATTCTACATTATAAACCATTTGTTTTACATTTTTCAAAGTTCACATTAGTGGTAGCATATAATATTTCTCTTTTTGTGCCTGGCTTATTTCGCTCAGCATTATGTCTTCAAGGTTCATCCCTGTTGTCATATGTTTCACGAGATCGTTCCTTCTTACTGCCGCGTAGTATTCCATCGTGTGTATATACCACATTTTATTTATCCACTCATCTGTTGAAGGACATTTGGGTTGTTTCCATCTCTTGGCAATTGTGAATAATGCTGCTATGAACATTGGCGTGCAGATATCTGTTCGTGTCACTGCTTTCCGATCTTCCGGGTATATACCGAGAAGTGCAATCGCTGGATCGAATGGTAGCTCTATATCTAGTTTTCTAAGGAACTGCCAGACTGACTTCCAGAGTGGCTGAACCATTATACAGTCCCACCAACAATGAATAAGAGTTCCAATTTCTCCACATCCCCTCCAGCATTTGTAGTTTCCTGTTTCTTTAATGGCAGCCATTCTAACCGGTGTTAGATGGTATCTCATTGTGGTTTTAATTTGCATCTCTCTAATAGCTAGTGAAGCTGAACATTTTTTCATGTGTTTCTTGGCCATTTGTATTTCCTCTTCAGAGAACTGTCTTTTCATATCTTTTGCCCATTTTATAATTGGGCTGTCTGTACTATTGTCATTGAGTTGTAGGATTTCTTTGTATATGCAAGATATCAGTCTTTTGTCAGATACATGGTTTCCAAAAATTTTTTCCCATTGAGTCGGCTGCCTCTTTACCTTTTTGAGAAATTCCTTTGAGGTGCAGAAACTTCTAAGCTTGAGGAGTTCCCATTTATATATTTTCTCTTTTGTTGCTTGTGCTTTGGGTGTAAAGTCTAGGAAGTGGCCGCCTAATACAAGGTCTTGAAGATGTTTTCCTACATTATCTTCTAGGAGTTTTATGGTACTTTCTTTTATATTGAGATCTTTGGTCCATTTTGAGTTAATTTTTGTGTAGGGGGTGAGGTAGGGGTCCTCTTTCATTCTTTTGGATATGGATATCCAACTCTCCCAGCCCCATTTGTTGAAAAGACCATTATGACTCAGTTCAGTGACTTTGGGGGCCTTATCAAAGATCAGTCGGCCATAGATCTGAGGGTCTATCTCCGAATTCTCAATTCGATTCCATTGATCTATATGTCTATCTTTGTGCCAGTACCATGCTGTTTTGGCAACTGTGGCTTTATAATAAGCTTCAAAGTCGGGGAGTGTAAGTCTTCCCACTTCGTTTTTCTGTTTTAGAGTGTCTTTAGCAATTCGAGGCATCTTCCCTTTCCAAATAAATTTGATAACTAGCTTTTCCAAGTCTGCAAAGTAGGTTGTTGGAATTTTGATTGGGATTGCATTGAATCTGTAGATGAGTTTGGGTAGAATTGACATCTTAATGACATTTAGCCTTCCTATCCATGAACATGGAATATTTTTCCATCTTTTAAGGTCCCCTTCTATTTCTTTTAGTAGAGTTATGTAGTTTTCTTTGTATAGGTCTTTTACATCTTTGGTTAAGTTTACTCCTAGGTACTTGATTTTTTTAGTTGCTATTGAAAATGGTATCTTTTTCTTGAGTGTCTCTTCAGTTTGTTCATTTCTAGCATATAGAAACATTACTGACTTATGTGCATTAATCTTGTATCCCGCTACTTTGCTAAATTTGTTTATTAGCTCTAGTAGCTGTATCGTCGATTTCTCAGGGTTTTCTAGATATAAGATCATATCATCTGCAAACAATGACAGTTTTACTTCTTCTTTTCCAATTTGGATGCCTTTTATTTCTTTGTCTTGCCGGATTGCCCTGGCTAGCACTTCCAGCACAATGTTGAATAACAGTGGTGACAGCGGGCATCCTTGTCTTGTTCCTGATCTTAGAGGGAAGGCTTTCAGTCTCTCACCATTGAGTACTATGCTGGCTGTGGGTTTCTCATATATGCTCTTTATCATGTTGAGGAAGTTTCCTTCAATTCCTAACTTTTGAAGTGTTTTTATCAAAAAGGGATGTTGGATTTTGTCAAATGCTTTTTCAGCATCTATTGAGATGATCAATTGATTTTTCCCTTTCGAGTTTTTAATGTGTTGTAATACATTGATTGTTTTTCTTATGTTGAACCATCCTTGCATGCCTGGAATGAACCCCACTTGGTCATGGTGTATGATATTTTTAATGTGTCTTTGGATTCAATTTGCAAGTATTTTGTTGAGGATTTTTGCATCTATATTCATTAGGGAGATTGGCCGGTAGTTTTCCTTTTTTGTAGCATCTTTGCTTGGTTTTGGTATTAGATTGATGTTAGCTTCATAAAATGAGTTAGGTAGTGTTCCATTTTCTTCAATGTTTTGAAAGAGTTTGAGTAAGATTGGTGTCAGTTCTTTCTGGAAAGTTTGGTAGAATTCCCCTGTGAAGCCATCTGGCCCTGGGCATTTATTTGTGGGAAGATTTTTGATGACTGATTGGATCTCTTTGCTTGTGATGGGTTGGTTGAGGTCTTCTATTTCTTCTCTGGTCAGTCTAGGTTGTTCATATGTTTCCAGGAAATTGTCCATTTCTTCTACATTGTCCAGTTTGTTGCCATACAGTTGTTCATAGTATCCTCTTATAATTTTTTTAATTTCTTCAGGATCTGCAGTTATGTCACCTTTTTCATTCATTATTTTGTTTATATGGGTCTTCTCTCTTTTTGATTTTGTCAGTCTAGCTAGGGGCTTGTCAATCTTGTTGATCTTCTCAAAGAACCAACTTTTGGTGATATTTATCCTCTCTATTGTTTTTTTGTTCTCTATGTCATTTATTTCTGCTTTAATCCTTGTTATTTCTTTTCTTGTACTTGGTTTAGGATTGGTTTGCTGTTCATTTTCTAGCTTCTTCAGTTGATCCATTAGTTCTTTGATTTTGGCTCTTTCTTCCTTTTTAACATATGCGTTTAGTGCTATAAATTTCCCCCTTAGCACTGCTTTTGCTGCATCCCATAGGTTTTGGTTTGTTGTGTTCTCATTTTCATTCATCTCTATATATTTAGCAATTTCTCTTGCTATTTCTTCTTTAAGCCACTGATTGTTTAGGAGTGTGTTGTTTAACCTCCAGGTATTTGTGAATTTTCTAAGTCTCTGATGGTTATTGACTTCTAATTGTATTCCATTGTGGTCAGAGAATGTGCTTTGAATAATTTCAATCTTTTTAAATTTATTGAGGCTTGTTTTATGTCCCAGCATATGATCTATTCTGGAGAAAGTTCCATGAGCACTAGAAAAGTATGTGTATCCTGGTGATTTGGGATGTAATGTCCTGTATATGTCTGTTAAATCTAATTCATTTATCAGATTGTTTAGGTTTTCAATTTCCTTATTGGTCTTCTGTCTGGTTGATCTATCTATAGGAGAGAGTGATGTGTTGAAGTCTCCCACAATTATTGTGGAAACATCAATTGCTTCCTTTAGTTTTGCCAGTGTTTCTCTCGTGTATTTTGTGGCACCTTGATTGGGTGCATAGACATTTACGATTGTTATTTCTTCTTGCTGAATTGCCCCTTTTATTAGTATGTAGTGGCCTTCTTTGTCTCTCAAAACATCCCTGCATTTGAAGTCTATTTTATCTGAGATTAATATTGCTACACCTGCTTTCTTTTGGCTGTAGCTTGCATGAAATATTTTTTTCCATCCTTTCACTTTCAGTTTCTTTGTGTCCCTGTGTCTAAGATGAGTCTCTTGTATGCAACATATTGATGGTTCATTTTTTTTGATCCATTCTGCGAATCTATATCTTTTAATTGGGGAGTTTAATCCATTTACATTCAACGTTATAACCGTGAAGGCATTTCTTGAATCAGCCATCTTATCCTTTGGTTTATGTTTGCCATATTTTTCCCCTCTCTCTATTAATATCCTTTATTGTACCCATACCGAACCTCTTTAGTACTGAACCTTTCTCCAAGTCTCTCTGTCCTGTCTTTGTTTCTCTGTCTGTAGGGCTCCCTTTAGTATCTCCAGTAGGGCAGGTCTCTTGTTAGCAAATTCTCTCAGCATTTGTTTGTCTGTGAAAAATTTAAGCTCTCCCTCAAATTTGAAGGAGAGCTTTGCTGGATAAAGTATTCTTGGCTGGAAATTTTTCTCACTCAGAATTTTAAATATATCGTGCCACTGCCTTCTCGCCTCCATGGTGGCTGCTGAGTAGTCACTACTTAGTCTTATGCTGTTTCCTTTGTATGTGGTGAATTGCTTTTCTCTTGCTGCTTTCAGAACTTGCTCCTTCTCTTCTGTGTTTGACAGTGTGATCAGTATATGTCTCGGAGTGGGTTTATTTGGATTTATTCTATTTGGGGTTCGCTGAGCATTTATGATTTGTGTATTTATGTTGTTTAGAAGATTTGGGAAGTTTTCCCCAACAATTTCTTTGAATACTCTTCCTAGACCTTTACCCTTTTCTTCCCCTTCTGGGACACCAATGAGTCTTATATTTGAACGTTTCATATTATCTATCATATCCCTGAGGTCCATTTCGATTTTTTCAATTTTTTTCCCCATTCTTTCTTTTATGCTTTCATTTTCCATTCTGTCATCTTCCAGGTCACTGATTCGTTGTTCAACTTCCTCTAGTCTTGTACTATGAGTGTCCAGAGTCTTTTTAATTTGGTCAACAGTTTCTTTAATTTCCATAAGATCATCCATTTTTTTATTTAGTCTTGCAATGTCTTCTTTATGCTCTTCTAGAGTCTTCTTGATTTCCTTTATATCCCGTACTATGGTCTCATTGTTCATCTTTAGTTGTTTGAGTAGCTGCTCTAGGTGCTGTGTCTCTTCTGGTCTTTTGATTTGGGTGCTTGGGCTTGGGTTATCCATATCGTCTGGTTTTTTCATATGCTTTATAATTTTCTGTTGTTTTTGGCCTCGTGGCATTTGCTGAACTTGATAGGGTTCTTTTAGGGTTTGTAGACCTATTGAAGTCCTTATCTCTAATTTATCAGATCTACAGCTTCGTGGAGTACACTTTCTCTAACTAACCAGCAGGTGGCGTCCACGAGCCACCTGTTCTCCACAAGCCAGTTCTCCCCTGCTTAGCCTTTTTGGTGAGTGGGGGAGTGAGTCTTGTGGGGCCCAATTGGTGTACCAAGCTTGCGTGTGTAGTTGGTGTTGCCTGCCCTGTATGTGGGGCGTGTTTCTGGGCAGTCGGGGAGGGGGGGTGGCCCTAACAATCAAATCTCCCTGGTGATCCTAGAGTTTTAAAGCTCCTGCAATAGTCTAATCCTTCAGTTCAGTCCTGCCACAGTTTGTCTCTGCCACTGACCCACAAGTCCTTGGTATTGGCGTATGGCTCCTGAGACTTGCAAGTGGGCCCCTCTTCCAGGCCGTGCACCCCGGGTCCTCTGTTGAGGGATGACTGTGCTATGTCACAGGTGAGTGCCATCCCCCCAGGGCAGTTCTGGGCTGCTGGGCTGTGTAGGGAGGCTCCCAGTCTGCTCAAATGATGGCTGAGTGGGGCTTTGTTAATTCACACTGCTCCACCTTCCCAACTCTGGGACAATCAGCTGAGGTTGCAGGGAAGGCTAATGTCCATGCCCAGTTTTGTGGTGTGTGCCTGTTATTTGAAGCACTTCCATCACACTGGGTTGTCTGGGGCAGCTCTGGGCTATGGGGCTGGCGATGGACAGGAGTGTTTCCTGTCCACCAGGATGGTGGCTGTGAGCGGACACCCCCCTTTTCTTGGGAAGTTGTGGTGTTTAGTGAATTTTCTCAGCCACTGGATTATTGCCTTTTGTCTCAGAGCTCTCTTAGTTCTGCTCTTGACTGGACATGCCCAAATTGAAAGTCTTTGAAGCTTTCTGTATTGGGCTTCTTAGAGTAATTGTTTTAGAAAAAGAAAAAAGGATTAAAAAAAAAAAAAAAAAAAAAGTTCCCTCCTCAGAGATCTAATGGGTTATTGAAATGCTAAGAGACAAAGCAACCAGGGCCATTAAGGAAAGGTCCACAGGGCAGAGAGATCAGCTTTTCTTCGGGATTTGCATATGCGCCTTAGGGCCTGAGCTCCGCCCTTCCCCTTTCTGTGTTCACCAGAACTCCAAAAATCCTCTGCTTTTATTTTGGAGTTTTTCGTGTTGTTTTTTTTTTTCTATGCCTGTCTTCTCTCTGCTGGGCTGGCTGCTCTCAGATTCTCTGGTGTCTGGTCTCAGTCTATCTATGGTTGGAGTCTGGATCAGTAGAATGAGTTTCCGATAAGAGCAGTCACTGCAGTTCTCCTTTCTCCTTCCCGGAGCTGACAGCCCCTCCTCCCATGGGACTGAGCCTGGCAGGGAGGGGCGCAGGTCCCCTGGCCACAAAAACTTACAGATTTCGCTGATCTCAGCAGTTCCACGTTTTCATGAGTGTTGTATGAAGTATGCCCAAAGACAGATTGCTCTGTGGTGTCCAGTCCACGCAGTTCCTGGCTTTCTACCTACTTTCCTGGAGGAGTAACTAAAACATACAGCTCACCAGTCTGCCATCTTGCCCTGCCTCCAGACCTGTTCTTAAGGTCCGGAAAAGACATGCCTGTTTCAGAAAATGTTCTCATTCAGTTACTGACATTAATGACTTCCTTGTGGAAGAATTCAGTGATGCTATCTTTCCTTTCTCTAAAATGACACCATTTATAATGATTCATTTGTTAGCTGCATTTTAAGGAAAATGATAAGAGGGTGATTGAAAAGTAAACAGTGTGGATATGTTGAGAAAAAAATTAAAAGGAAAACAAATTTATTCTAGCTATCCCATTTGTATAATCCTTAGGGGAAACTAAAAATCAGAATTTAGACTTTTAATCCAAATGGGACAGACCACTTGGCACTTTCTTTTGTTTTTTGTAAAATAGGAAGGTGTAAATTAACTCTCAAGCGTAGATTTGAACAAGCCTGTGAGGCAAATGACAGAAAGATTGGTTAGAGAAATTTCTCCGGCAGAGAGGACATTGTAGGTTGGGGCTTGGAGGCAAGAGAAAAAAACCTTGGCTGTCTTAAAATAAAAATTCTATGCAGTGATTACAATTAATAGCCTGTCACATAAAAAATTGAGTGAAATCATCTGGAACTCTGTCCTGTAGTATAGTCCAGAATTTGTGATTTTAACTTTGGCATTTTAATTTTGTACTTCATTCAACATAAGCGAAGCAGAGCAATCCCACAAAGGCATTACGTAACTACCGGAGCCTATAGTTTCTGCATTCCGGTACCTGACAGCGCTCTTGTGTGCTTTGTGAAAGATGCAATCACACAATCAAAGGAATATTTTCCCTGAGGTTTCCTGGGGTGGACTGTTCTGCAATTTTCCGGTAATTGTTTGGGAAAGACAGCCCTAGATTTGGTCTTTCTCTTAAATTTTTCCCCCAAATTCTCTGCACTAGTGCTCCTACCTCTCTTAAGTGCCTGGGATTGGGGTGGAATGGCTTGTGGCGTTAATTACCGAGTGGGATTGGTCGGTATCCTGAATGGACCCCTTGCTCCAGAAATTCTCTCTAGCTCTGCAGGCTGGTGCCCCAAAATATCTTTCCACAATACCAGAGGAGACTAAAGAATTCACTGGTATAGGATCCTGTGGCATGAAAGGCTGTGGTTGCCTTTTGGGGTTAATACCTCTCTTGTTTTCAACTCACAACCAAAAACCTGGGAAATAACTTGCATCTGTAGAGGAAGATTTTTTTTCCCTTTTACTTAGTGGCCCTGTGAAGTTGCTTTGGCATTATTATTTTTTCTCTCCATTTCATGAATGAGAAAATGGAGGCTCTGTGTTGTTGGCTAAGATCAAACAGCCAGGAAAGGCTGAACTCTGGCTTCTCAGACTCTAAGTCCTGTGAGCTTTTCAGTTATACAGGTGGCCAGTTCCTTGTTAGCATTCTCTCCATGAGATTTAAAAACATGGAAGCAATAATAATAGTGCAGCATACCCCTTCAGCGTCTCCGAAATTACCAACATCTACAGACCAAGGCGTACAGGTGTCCCTCTTCCCCGCCTCCCGGTGAAGCAGCCTGCCTTTTCTGCTGTTGGTTTCCTCTGGACTTACCCTGCTCTTGCTTGTGCTGCATCCTTCAGCACAGTGTGTCCCTCTTGTGTGGAGGTGAGAGACCATTCTGGTTTTGGCTTGGCTTTTCACTTGAGGATAATGCAAGAAAGCATGGCTTGATATTTCTTCAACAATACACCCTATTGTATGAAAGTGGCCTTTTCTCCTGTCAGCCACCGAGGGGACATTTGTACCCAATTCCCAGCCTTATCCTGGCTGTGGCATTTTTCTAATCCCCTTTAAAAGAGAGTAAACTTCCTTCAAAGTTTGCCAGAGGGAGGCATCCAAGAGCACAGCTGTCAGAGATTTATCACAGGCCTAGAAGCCTGGGATTCTGGAAGGAATTGGGCTGGAGCTCCTCGGGGAACAGGACAGAGGGCGCGCGGGAGAAGTGGTCAGAAAGGCAGGTTAGGTTGTGCAGCAGGTGTGAGGGTTCATGGCCGGAAGAGGCAGGTCTCCACGGAGGGGGGTCCTGGTCTGACAGAAGGGTCAGGCGAGTGGAAATTGAGTAAGAGTACTTACGACAGGGACAGAGGAGTGATTTGGCTAGTAAAGATTTAGAAAATATATAAAAGGCCAGGGTTCTCATGTGAAAATTTGAGATTTGTGGTTCATGGTCTTCTCTGGGAAAGCAGAAAAAAAAAATTATGGTAACTCTGCCCACCTTCAAAAGAGGTAGTCAGTGTGCATAGTCTCTAAAATGCTCTGTGTGCCCAGGGGTTGTTACAACATTAGGGCTCTCACTCCGGTGAGTCTGGGATGACTTAGGTAAATTACAACACCTGTCACGACGTTCTCTGGAACAGACACCACAAGAGAGTTAGCAGATTAGCTTATATCAGTGGTTTTCAAGGTGTCATCTCCAGACCAGCAGCATCAGCATCACCTGGGAACTCATTAGAAATGCATATTCTCAGGACCCACCCCAGACCCACTGACTCAGAAACTAGGGGTGGCCCCTGGAACCTGTGTTTTAATAAGCCCTCTGGGGTGTTGTGATGCAAGCTCAAGATTGAGAACCACTGCCTTAGATTTGGTATAAATGACTGCTATCAGATGATTTCCATGAAGGAGAGGCTAAAAAGCATGCCTTAGAGGTTTAGGGAGAGGACATAGACAGGTAAGGCAAAGATTTGAAAGACACGGGTCTCTGCTCTTTTCTGAACGGCTGAGATGGCTTGAAGTTTAATCACTAGGTAAATTGGGGCCCTAACAATACCATCCAGCTTAACGGTGCATTGCTAAGGTCATGAAAGGACAAGGTGGAGTGTCTTGAAAGAAACGTGGACAGCTAGGATTGAGCAGGTCCTCTCTCTGATTGTTCTAGGGTGTTGTCATGAGGCTGCCCTATATTCTGACGCCAAGACCTTCACTGATATAAAGATGCAGCAAAATTATATCTTACTGAAAAAGTCAAGACCGAAATTATTTCATAGAAATTAATTCAGGGAAAAAAGGAATTGGCCAAGTCATCTGAAAATTTTAATGAAAAAATATTTATTCAATTTGGGGGATAATAAATGATAAAGCTTCAGAAAGTTTCTTCTTTAATCCTTTATTAAAAATATGATTAATCAGACTTCAATGAGAAAAAAATGCCAAAGTAACCATAAGTATCATTCCCGTCTTCACGATCTAGTTATTTCTTTCTCAAAAAACCAGCATTTCTTTAACATGGTGTTATATAAAGTGCTTCTGAAGAATTTGGTCCTTATGGCGGATACTCCTGAAATTGCAGAATAAGTCACTGATAGTCATCCTGTGCAAGGGAAATGAAAGAAAACCTGTTCTCAATTACTGGGCAGCTGGTATGTTTTAATTGTTTGCTTTTTATAAGCAGTAAAATAAAAAGAATATTTCGTTAAGTATCCTTACATGCTGTGCAGTGGTTCTCACACTTTAGTGTGCATCACGATCCCCAGGGAACTTGTTAAAAGTGCCGGTTGCCCACCCCTTGCAATTCTGATTTAGTAGGGGTGTGATTTTTAACAAGCGTCCAAATGATTTTGGTGCAGGTGGTTTGAAGACCACACTTTTCCAAACCCTGCCCCAGGATTACCCATGATTTATGTTCTCATTATTGAAGCCTATCTACCAGTGATTGACAAGTCATACAAATCCATTTTAGGGTGGATACCGACTTAACTGTGAACAACACGTTTAATCCAATAGAGTCTCATTATTTGGCATTTGGGGGGAAGATGAATATTACACAGAAATAATATTTCTAGTTTGTAAAAACATTTCTCCATAAGCTTAAACCTTTAAATATCAAAATATTTTGACAGTAACGTTTATAAAATTTAATGTTAATTCCTCTAACTTTCCAACAGCATATAAAATAAAATTTGACCTTTTCTGATGCCTAAGCATCATCATTGTAAACTTCATTGCACTGAACGATGATACAGTTGCATCCACTGCTTATCCGTCTTTCTCTGTGTCAGGGCTTGTAGTTATCATAATAGTTATTTGTTTGCATATCTCTGTTACTGGCTGGGTTGTGGGCTCTCAGGGCCATCTCTCTTCCCCATGTCTGGTAGACACTATAAATGTGGACTGTGACTGTCTCTAACAACTATTTCTCACTTTTAATTTTCTGTTTCTCATCCATTGCACTTTTTAAAAACAGAAAAGTTAACTTCATTAAGAACTGAGCTTAACAAGAATCAATAAGGTTCAAAACAATGACTTTGGTACAATCTTTGTGAAAGTTATTTCTGGCTTTTGGCTGACTACAGTGATGCGTGTTTTCAAATACACAGAATATCTGAGTATCCATGTGCCTTCCACCTAAATTCAATAATTGGTAATGTGTTCTCATAATTGCTTTATCTCTCCCTTAATATATTCACAAACATACACATATATAATGGGTATGTATTGCTGTACCATTTGAAAATGAGTGATGATAAATACTTCAACATGCATCATCTAGGAATAAACACAATGGAAACATTTTATTACATGTAAGGAAATTGACAGTAGTTCTATAATATCATTCAGTATCTGTTCCATATTCAAATTTCCTCAGTTGTCACAAGAATGTGTTTTATTTGAGCCAGTGTAGATTCCCATGTTGCAACTGGCTGGAGTGTTAGATTATGTAATGTAATAGTATATATTGTCTCTTCACATTCCTGGGCAGTTTAAGATCATCTGTAACATTTCTTTGAGCTGTGAGACCATTTGATTCTACAATTATAGGCCATTTTAGGTCTATAATTTTGTTATTTATTTTTAAGGAATCATAAAAGTAGGAATGTTATAAAGAAATTTGACAGGAACTGAAAAACTACCAGGTAAGATAGCAGTATAAGTCAGATTTCGAATGCCAACAAAACTCAGGCTTATTCCTATGGAGGTTTTTTGTTGTTGTTTGTTTGTTTGTTTGTTTTTGTATTTCTTCTATGTGGAACTCGGTTGTATGAAAATAAAAACCTATCTACAGATATTAATGTCTTTAAAAACCACAGACAAGAAAGGAATATGAGAATTGATATCCTGGACTGCTTACTGAAGCTTTTTCTAGCACAATAACCTTCTTAACCTAACTAACATGACTCTGATCAGAAAGTAAATCCTTTTAGACAGCTGAATTAATTTCTCATGCCAAACCAGTGGTAAGTTTTAAGCATTAAATTTTTTTAAACTTTTCATTTTGTGATACTTTTAGGCTTACCGAAAAATTGCAAAAACAGTAAAAGGAGCCCCATATATCCTTTCACGAGGTTCCCCAGATGTTTACATCTTTCATAATCAAAGTGCAATTTTCAAAATTCCTTCAAATAATCTTTAAGGAAAATCGTTAACTTTTTTACTTAATGAAGATTTCCATTTAGTTTCACATTAGACTGACAACTGTTTTGGGACTTTTAGAAATCTTATGCCCACAATCTGTCTTGGTTCTCTGTCACATATATCCTCATATTTATCTTTACAAGTTTGAATCCCATCTCCTAATATTTTTCCTTATAATAGCTAGCAACCTACTAAAAATAAATAGGGTGAGTTCTGAATAATTTGCCTTTGATTTAAGCTTAAAGCTTTGTTCTGGAGAACTCCACTTAGAACAGAACACAGGGGTGAAAAAATATTGATATAGCACTTTTAAGACAAAATTGGCTGTAAATTCCAGAAGGATTGTTGGCATCTTAGCCTCTTTCCAGTGAGAATTTTCTTTTTTTTAACTTTTGTTACTCAGAAGTACTGAAGAGATTATGGCTTTTACTTTTCGTTTCCAGAGCTAAAATGTCTGGAGAATAATTTACATTTAAATGCTTTTCTTTTTTTTTTTCTTTTGCTTTTGAGATGAATATGTAATGTTTAAATAGTAGTGGGTCATGTTTCCTCCCCTCCCCGGCAGCTGTGGTATACTGTTATATCTTTCATACATAAGCATCTCATTTTTATTTTAATATGCTTCAGACTAAATAAGCTTAGTATCCTCAAGCAAAACATTTAAAATCTAATTGTAATTAACCTTGACTTGTGTTATGATTTATAATTAACATAAGCCTTTCAATTTCTCTGGTTGATTTTATGAATTCTGACACTTGTCTTGATAGAGCTCACCAAGAGAGACATTTGGAAGTGGTATGGATGAAAAGATGGCTTGAAATTCAGAAATTTGGGCAGGAAGTTATATAAATTCAATGTGAATTCATATTTTATTTTTATGTATACAATTTAATCATTTCAAAATTTAATAGAATATTTTTAGATGAAATTCACCATTATGTTCATCTTCCTTAGGGGATTAGTGAGATTAAGGGAATAGTGTTAGCTTGAAGCTAAGAAATTAAACTGTGAAAACCAAATAGTCAGGCTTCAAGGAGTTGCTGTAATGAAAGTTTATAAAAAAAATATTTGGATGAGAATTAGAAAACTTCCACATATAACTCAGTTTTGTTTTTTTTTTTTAATAAAGGAAAAGGGTGTTTGGTTAACATGTCTATGTTGAGCTATCAAAAACATTAGTCTCATGCTGATTTCCATGACCTCAAGACTATAATTTGTGCTATATAAGTATGACCAGATATCTTTGATAGGATTCACTGTCTTAAAGTAGATTGCAAAGGTAAAGGATAAATTTACATATATCACTGAAGAAAGTTGAAGTCCACCTATTTAAAAACTGTTATACCAATTAAATTATGTTAAGAATTTTGAAAATGTTGGCTTGGTGGAGGAAGGACAGGGTAACAGAGAGAATTAGTTCATTTGTACCAATGAACTTGGTACACGTTCATTTGGTTACTAGCTGCCTAGTGATCGAAAACCCTGACTCCACTGATTTAAACAATGAGGAAGGTTTATTATCTCACATAACAAGAAGTCTGAATGTGGGGAAGCTCCCAATTGGTGGATTCATTTGCTTAACAACAAGAAGAACCTGAAATCTTTGCATCTTTCTGTTCTGTTAGCCTCAGTTTGTTGACTTAACTCCCCATATTGTTGCAAGATGGCTGCCACAGCTCCAGAAATCAACAGACAAAACATCTAGCAGCAGAGAATGTTTAGACCCAACCATTTTGCCTTTCCCAGTCTTCCTACACATCATAGTAGCCAGAATTATATCACATGCCAATGTCCAAGCTAATCCTTGCCAATGGGAACAGAAAGCCAGGGGACAAGAGGTGTACCCACTCCACCCCAGCACCAGGATATACAGAGGGGGGGACACCCAAACAAAACAGTAACTCTTTTACTAAGGAGGATAAACAGTGTCTTCTCTACCATAGGTAGCAGCATTTTCCCCATCTTCAACCAAACTTAAATATTTAGTATGAAGGGATCAGAAGGAACTATCAAATATATTTACCATAAATGAGTCAATGAGTTAATAAAACAATGTGCTAAAATGAACTCAGCTTGAAGACATTGAGTGAAAGAAAGAAATGGCAACTCAATCCAGTCAATGATTAAAAGTTCAGCTGTGCTCTGAGGCTGAAGCCTACCAACGCTGGTGACCCACAAAAGAGTGGTTAACCTTCATCTAAAATCTTTCTTTAGCTATCTCTGGAAGAAAATTTCTATTTTAAGCTGTATTGCCTTCTGCAAAATATCTGGCCATGGAGTTTATGAAAAAGATTCAGAAAAAGCAATGTATTTGGTGTTATCTTAATAATGTGTACTATCCTGAGGCTTGTTTGAAGTTGGTAAAGAGAAACATGTACTTCCAAAAAGAGATTTTGGTGTATGTACCTACATGAGAAAGTGGAAATTTTAAATACCTTTGAAACTTAACACTAAAATTCATAATTTATCCAAGTATGTCAAAGGCAGGAAATATGATTGATCCTTCTTTTCCCTTGTAAATACTTTGCTTGGCGTGGCTCATAATTTCTTGTTCCTCCACTTGATATAACAATAGAATATTATAGACAGTCAAATGCTGATAGAACCCTTTACTACTTCTTCACTCATGCACGTGTAATGAATTGCATAATTATGATTAGTTGCCTATCTATCCCAACTAGACTTTAAGTTCTAATGATGGATTCTGAATTTTTATATAAAATGGGACTGGGGCATCAATCTCTTTGACAGTGTGTGTGTAGTGCGTTTTAAGTTGTGTTTGCCTAGCACCAAAATAATAGTGAAAAATTAAAAGAATGGGATTGAGGGCAGCATAGGGGGATTGATTGAGATTATGGGACCTAAAGCACTCCTTTAGCCACTCCTTGGTTTATGGTGAGCTCCACTAAGGCAGCGACTGTGGCTCCCTTGTTCACTGCTATATCCCCATTACCAACCATTGAGCAGGCACTCTGCAAACACTTGTTGAATGATGTAATTACCAGAGTCCATTACTGTTTGCCAACAGTAGACTTTACGTAGCTTGTGACATGAAGTTATGAGTGCTAACTTTGTTCTCCCAATTCTGAACCACCTCATAGGAAGAGGAATGGGAGATTTATTTTCTTTTTAAACTGAAGAGGTTCAATTGTGCAAGGATACACACATATACACACACACGTGTGTGTGAGAGAGAGAGAGAGAGAAAGAGTTTAGTGGTCAGGAGCTTTGGAGTGACATAGACCTGAGTTTGAGCCCTAGCTCTTTATGCTTCTTACTAGCTGTGTTACTTTAGGAAGTTACTTAATCTCTAATTGTTATTTCCCTTATGTCTAAAATGTAGGAGATAATAGTATCTATATCAAAATGTGACTATTAAATGAGAATGTTCATTAAGTCTTTAGCACAGAAAAATCCCTCAGTAAAATCTAGCTATTAGTAATTATTGCTATTATAATTAATAACAATACTTATATAAATGTTTTAAGTAGAGTTTATGAGGCAGACCACTTTTTAAAAAGCACTTTTTAAATTATAAAAAAAGCAAAAGAACATTGAGGTAAAAATCCAAATGTTATAAATGTGAATAAAAAAAATGAAAAGACTGTTGCCCTACAACCTTAACCTCACTTCCCAGAGGAAAGCCACTGAAAAATGTTTGAAAATTAGTTTTTATGTAAAGTATCTCCCAAACACTCATTAAGATGATTTATCACTTTAAACAGTGTCAGTTGACACTATGCCATAAAAATTGGTAAGTGTAGCCTACTTACCTATTTTCTTTTTAACCCCACCCATACACATGTGAGTTAATTATATTTTAGTTTTTCCATTGATTATTCTTATAACTTGAAGTAATATATTTAAGCCCTATTTCTTGATCTGTCAAATTTTGGACCACATCCTTCACTTCCCACTTTAACACGAAGAAATTAGCACTTCTATCCCACCTTCTACTTTCCCTTCCCCTTCAATTCCCAACTCCCATCAGTATGTTATTACTTTTATATTGCAAAGGCATATCATATTTATGTTCAGCTTAGTAAATAGGTTTATATCTTTCATGTGGGTCTATAGGTTGATTTTGAAATTAGAAAAAAATATTTATAATGTTATTGTTTGTCTATAGATTGATTCTGGAAATTGAAAAAAAAACCAGATTTATAATTTCATGAATATGTAAATATTATTGTCTGCAGAATCAAATAGTATGACTGGGCCTGTAGTGAAGATATAATCTTATGCCATAAAATTTACCCTTGATAGGATTTTTAGATATTGAATTTAAGACTCAAAATGATTTCTTCTCTGAATTTGAAGTAATTGTTTTACTATCTTCTAGCATCTAGTACAACTGATGATAAATCTGATGCTAATTTGATTTTCGTTCCTATTTAGGAAACCTGTTTTTGTTCATTTATTTTATTTTCAGGAAGTTCCTTTGGAACCTTCTCTTTATCCTTGGGTTCTTAAATTCTTACATCACAAGGACTTGTCTGTGTCTTCTGTTCGGCTCTCACTGGAACTCCCAACCTGAAGACTCATGTCTTTCTTCAGCAATGGGAGATTTTCTTTGATCACTTATTTGATTATTTTATTTCTATTTCTTCTTTTTTTTTTTTTTTGTTCCCTCTTTCTGGAACTCAGATGAATGTGTGTCCTCAAGAATTTATTCTTGATGCACCAAGTTTTCTTTCATATTTTCCTTCACTTTTTATTTTGATTCTATGATACATGGGCTCATTTATTACTCATTAATCATATTTTTAGATTCCAAGAACATTTTGTTTTCTGTTTCCTTATTTTCTTTTAGGGGAGTGTAATATCATTTCATATATTGCTGGGAATGCTAAGTAGCTTTCTTTCATCCTGAGTAAGTTGTTTTCTTTGCTCATTTTGGTCCTTCTTTTTTGGGGTTGTTTGTGTTCTTCAAATACTGATAATGCTTGATTGTTCAGATTCATTAATGAATAACAAAGTTGATTAATTGAGATGTAATTTTTTTTTACAAAATAGTTGGTGACATACATGCTGCTCTTCCCTTTTTTTTTCTTTTGATAATTGATCTTGGAAAATATTTTGTGTCTTGATATGTAGGACTTATTCTTTTCCATGGCTAAAGATTTTTATCTCGAATGGATGTGCTTGAATTTATTGAACTATTATTGATAGGAATTTAAGATTCCAAATAATCTCTTGTATTGCAAACATCACCACACTGAATATCCTTAAACATACTTCTTGGTGTTTATTTGTAAATACAGTTAAAAGAGGAATTTCTGGATCATGGGGCATATGCATTTGAAAGGTAGATTAAAAATTATATTCAATTAGTTAACTTCTTCAATATGTAGTAGAGGTTAATTGTACAAAACTCCAAAGATATGAAAGGATACACAGTAAAAAGTAAATATCTTTTAACCCCTGCAGGTTTGACTCTTATTCCCCACTGCCCCTCTCCACAGTCTCAGCTATTATTATCAGGTTTGTGTGTAGGTGTGTGTGTGTGTGTATGTGTTTCTTTTTTGTAGGATACATTCTTAGAGGTGAAATAGCTGAGCCAAAGGTTTGGGAGGCATTTCTTTTTCAAAGTGAATAAAAATTTTTTTTCTGCGAAAGATTTTCAAATTTGACTTTAGAACTGAAATATCTGAACCCTCAGAGCAGGGCTTTCAGACAGGCTCTGCGAGTCCATTCCTTGCCTCCTCTCTTTTCTTCAATTGTCTCCAATCCCACATTCCTCCATCTGAGGAATGCCAAGAGTTTTTCCAGGGACCCACATTTATTTTCACCGGTATGGGAGCAGAGTAGGTTCTTTTGGTTTTATAATCTCTATTCCTTCCTTTTAGGCAAATGACAATAATAAAGAAATGACAATAGACACTTTTGGTCTCTCTTCAGCACTATAGAAAGTAAATGGTGCAATTAGATTTTTGCATGACAACATAAAGAGGCCAATATTTGATGATGGACAGCTTTCTGTGCAGAACAATGTGATTGCTGAAATGCTGTTTGTCTTCCTACTTTTTCATTACTATCGTTTTTGTTCAATGCCAGTGCCTTTTTTTTTTTTTTTTTTTTTTAAATCATCATTTTATTGAGATATATTCACATACCACGCAGTCATACAAAACAAATTGTACTTTCGATTGTTTACAGTACCATTACATAGTTGTACATTCATCACCTAAATCAATCCCTGACACCTTCATTAGCACACACACAAAAATAACAAGAATAATAATTAGAGTGAAAAAGAGCAATTGAAGTAAAAAAGAACACTGGGTACCTTTGTCTGTTTGTTTCCTTCCCCTACTTTTCTACACATCCATCCATAAACTAGACAAAGTGGTGTTTGGTCCTTATGGCTTTCCCAATCCCATTGTCACCCCTCATAAGCTACATTTTTATACAACTGTCTTCGAGATTCATGGGTTCTGGGTTGTAGTTTGATAGTTTCAGGTATCCACCACCAGCTACCCCAATTCTTTAGAACCTAAAAAGGGTTGTCTAAAGTGTGCATAAGAGTGCCCACCAGAGTGACCTCTCGGCTCCTTTTGGAATCTCTCTGCCACTGAAGCTTATTTCATTTCCTTTCACATCCCCCTTTTGGTCAAGAAGATGTTCTCCGTCCCACGGTGCCAGGTCTACATTCCTCCCTGGGAGTCATATTCCACGTTGCCAGGGAGATTCACTTCCCTGGGTGTCTGATCCCACGTAGGGGGGAGGGCAGTGATTTCACCTTTCAAGTTGGCTTAGCCAGAGAGAGAGGGCCACATCTGAGCAACAAAGAGGCATTCAGGAGGAGACTCTTAGGCACAAATACAGGGAGGCCTAGCCTCTCCTTTGCAGCAACCGTCTTCCCAAGGGTAAAACTTATGGTAGAGGGCTCAACCCATCAAACCACCAGTCCCCTATGTCTGTGGTCATGTTAGCAACCATGGAGGTGGGGTAGGCGAGTACCCCTGCATTCTCCACAGGCTCCTCAAGGGGGCACTACATCTTTTTTTTTTTTTTTTTCCCCTTGTTTGTCTTTTTTCTTTTTTTTTTTTTTTTTTTTTTTTTTTAACTTTCCCTTCTTTTTTCAAATCACCTGTATGAAAAAAAAAGTTAAAAAGAAAACAAACATACAATAAAAGAGCATTTCAAAGAAACCATAGCAAGGGAGTAAGAAAAAGACAACTAACCTAAGATAACTGCTTAACTTCCAACATGTTCCTACTTTACCCCAAGAAAGTTACATAATATAGCAACATTTCAGTGAACTTGTTCCTACTACAACCATCAGAAATTAACAGACCATAGTCATTTCTGGGCATCCCCAGAACGTTAAATAGCTTATCTGTTCTTCCTGGATTATTGTTCCCCCTTCCTTAATTGCTCTCTACTGCTAGTTCCCCTACATTCTACATTATAAACCATTTGTTTTACATTTTTCAAAGTTCACATTAGTGGTAGCATATAATATTTCTCTTTTTGTGCCTGGCTTATTTCGCTCAGCATTATGTCTTCAAGGTTCATCCATGTTGTCATATGTTTCACCAGATCGTTCCTTCTTACTGCCGCGTAGTATTCCATCGTGTGTATATACCACATTTTATTTATCCACTCATCTGTTGAAGGACATTTGGGTTGTTTCCATCTCTTGGCAATTGTGAATAATGCTGCTATGAACATTGGCGTGCAGATATCTGTTCGTGTCACTGCTTTCCGATCTTCCGGGTATATACCGAGGAGTGCAATCGCTGGATCGAATGGTAGCTCTATATCTAGTTTTCTAAGGAACTGCCAGACTGACTTCCAGAGTGGCTGAACCATTATACAGTCCCACCAACAATGAATAAGAGTTCCAATTTCTCCACATCCCCTCCAGCATTTGTAGTTTCCTGTTTGTTTAATGGCAGCCATTCTAACCGGTGTTAGATGGTATCTCATTGTGGTCTTAATTTGCATCTCTCTAATAGCTAGTGAAGCTGAACATTTTTTCATGTGTTTCTTGGTCATTTGTATTTCCTCTTCAGAGAACTGTCTTTTCATATCTTTTGCCCATTTTATAATTGGGCTGTCTGTACTATTGTCATTGAGTTGTAGGATTTCTTTGTATATGCAAGATATCAGTCTTTTGTCAGATACATGGTTTCCAAAAATTTTTTCCCATTGAGTTGGCTGCCTCTTTACCTTTTTGAGAAATTCCTTTGAGGTGCAGAAACTTCTAAGCTTGAGGAGTTCCCATTTATCTATTTTCTCTTTTGTTGCTTGTGCTTTGGGTGTAAAGTCTAGGAAGTGGCCTCCTAATACAAGGTCTTGAAGATGTTTTCCTACATTATCTTCTAGGAGTTTTATGGTACTTTCTTTTATATTGAGATCTTTGGTCCATTTTGAGTTAATTTTTGTGTAGGGGGTGAGGTAGGGGTCCTCTTTCATTCTTTTGGATATGGATATCCAACTCTCCCAGCCCCATTTGTTGAAAAGACCATTATGGCTCAGTTCGGTGACTTTGGGGGCCTTATCAAAGATCAGTCGGCCATAGATCTGAGGGTCTATCTCTGAATTCTCAATTCGATTCCATTGATCTATATGTCTATCTTTGTGCCAGTACCATGCTGTCTTGGCAACTGTGGCTTTATAATAAGCTTCAAAGTCAGGGAGTGTAAGTCCTCCCACTTCGTTTTTCTTTTTTAGAGTGTCTTTAGCAATTCGAGGCATCTTCCCTTTCCAAATAAATTTGATAACTAGCTTTTCCAAGTCTGCAAAGTAGGTTGTTGGAATTTTGATTGGGATTGCATTGAATCTGTAGAAGAGTTTGGGTAGAGCCAGTGCCTTTTATAAGCTTTCATTTCTCCATCTGTGGATAGTCTCGGGTATATGAGGTTTCTAATGACATTCATCTACAGAGAAGCATATACCCCTCAATACAACTCTAAACAAGTCAAAACAGTGCTAGAAATACCATAGCTTTTGCATTAAAATTCTCAAAGAGAGGTGGTTTATTTTATTTATTCTGGTTGTTTGTAAATTTTGGTCAACAATGTGGCAATTGACATTAATAAATAAAGCCAGACTGGGTTATAGAAAGTTAATAGAATTTTAAAATCGGGAGACCTGGTTTGGTAAGCCATGTGTACGCTTATAAACTGTGTGACCATGGGAAAATCAAACAACATCCCTGGGTGTCAATTTTCTCTTCTGTTAATGTTGACAGAATTGATTGTGGATTAAAGAGACAATAGAAACAAAAGCACTTTGTCAAGTGCTATCAAGTGTTATGTAAAATTATAATCATAATGTTAGAGTGAGAAATGGGCAGGCTTAATAAAATCAATGAGAATACTTTTCATTGTAACTTCCAACATTGCACATCATGCTGGCATTTTAGCTTCAGAGATGTGTGTTTATAGTTCAATAAATGGAAAATAATTAAAGGCCATACCCTGTTTTTAGATGAAGCATCTCAGTGATTCTGATTCTTTTTGGCCTCAATGAAGGTTGCAAGCAGCTCACTGGGACAAGAACCCAAGGTAGGAATATAGGTGGAGGGGGAAACAAGGCCATAAGGACCAGTAAAGCAAGATTGGGAAGGTCCTAGAATGTCAGCTCCAAGGAGCATGGACCTTATTTGTTGGGTTTTGGAGATCTGAGGGGCTCTCACTTTGGAAAGTTGATGTAGAAGATAGAAAGATGCCAACAGACATGACAAGAGGATAAAAGTTCTTCGATGGCAAAGAATTCAGAATCTTAGGCATTTGGAAATAACTGCATAAAGCAGGAGACTGTTGGACCTTCTCCCAAATGGATGTGTGAGCACTACGGACTGGTTGAGGAAGAGGCTGGCAGCAGAGAGAGCACTGAGAACTATCGCCAGAGGCCAAGAGTGAAGTAGCAATCCTTGAGTCAAGTGATGGTAGAAACAGTGTAAAATAAGATATAAAGACAAAGCTAGAGGGAGGAATCCGGGATGTGTGAAGATTTCACACCCCAAGGTTGGGAGAATGGAAGCATCATAATGGAAAATTGAGAGAGGGGGAAGATTTGGGCAGGAGGGCAGAGGAAGAAGCTAAGTGGCAATGCACAACAAGCAGTTGAAAATGCAGAAGTGAAATTTGTACGTGTATTCAGAATTGAGGAGAGAGAAAACAGATTTGGTAGACTTCCATTTAGAAGTCAATGAAAAAGATGTTGTAATGGAAGGTTCTACAAGCTATACTGCAATTAATCATCATTTTACTTTCACAAAAAAGTTTATTTAGATTCTACGTGGTGGCATACAGAGGATGCTCAGCTGGCTGCCTTGGTTTTCTTTAGTCCCGTGGTGCAGGGAGCATCGTAGCACTCAGTACATACTTGCTGAAAGAATTAGTGGAGTCGCACTAGCTGGCAGACCCGGAAAGTAGCAATTTGCCGAAGGTGGACGGGACCCAGCAGTTCTGAGTAGTCACACACTGGCTTGCTCAACTACCATGTATACCGATGCTGCTAAATTTTGCTGCACATTAGAATCATCTGGGGAGCTTTTAAAAATCCTGACACCCCACCCACCTTCAACCCAGAACAAGTAATCAAAATCTCTGGGAATGGTTTTTATAAATCACTCCCCCTCCACAGCTGATTTTAATGTATAGCCTAGGATAAGAAACAATGGCAAATACTCCCAATTTGCATGCCAAAGACATTGATGCTTATCTTAAATCCTTCTCTGGAAAACTGCCCTTGTGGGATGTGTGGTCCTGGCAGTCTCTCCGTCAGAATGGCTGCATCGCTGAAGTAGTCTAGAAGCTCTGACAGGTGGGAGGAAGAAGAGGGAACCAGAGAAGGAGCAGTCAGGGAGGGAAGAAGAGAACCAGACGAGCACCACGTCATGGAAACCAAGAGAAGGAGCGTGAGTTGGTCATCAGTGTCAGCCACCTGTGTCAAAGGCTGTGGCAATTTAGAGATGACGAGGACTGAGAAGAAGCCAGGGAGTGTTGCACTGAATTTCAGTCAAGTGGTGGTGTTGGAAGCCAGACTGCAAAACAAGAGTGGGAATCTGAGGAAGTGGAAGGAACCAGTGTAGACTAGAGGCAGCAGACTCACTGCCCCCACAGGCCTCACGAATGTGCTTTGCTGGACCTACACACTGTTCAAAGATTTTTTTTTTTAATTAGTTTCCAACATTTAAAAATTGGGAGGTTTCATAAAAGTACGATTTTTTATTTATTTTGAAAAACTGGGAGATCTGACCACACTGGACCTTTGCTCCCTCTTGGCAACAATTGGCTGTCCACTTTGGAAAAGGTGTGTATTTTCCTGTTCACTGCACTGCCCCCACCCCATTAATGATGTTTTAAACCCAATTCACTTCTTTCATCTGGATTACCTACCTGGCCTGTGTGGGCAAATGAATTTGGGACCCTGATGGGATCCAAATATCTATTAAGTGGTTAGTCAGAGGAAGGAAAAGGAGGAAGACCCGAGTGCTTTTGAAGGAGAAGGGGGAGAGGTTTGCATTGACACTGTAGAGGTGGGGCTGGGAATGGATGAATTAGGCAGCATTCCTGAGGAAGAAGGAGTAAAGGGAAGTCTTCACAGGTGAGTCTGGAATAGACAGGATGCAAAAGTAGTGTAGGAGAGGAAGAGAATTAAGGAGGATATAAGGAGATTTTGAGAGATTTTGAGGTGGAGTGAAGGGAAGGTGAGAGCCTATTAGTCTCCATAAAACAAGATTGTCACTGAGAGTTAGGTGTAAGAGACATCACTGGGCCCCGAGGAATATAGAGATTTGGAACAACCATAATAGGAAATGATGAAAAGAAAACTTAAACTCAGGAAAGAAACTGGACCCTAAAAAGCATTGAGTACATATGGGTTTCTGATGACTTATTCAGAAACAGCTTTTCCTTATTGTGGTGGATTGAATTATGTACTCTAACATTGTTCTTAATTTGCATTCCTGTGGGTGTGAACCCATTGTAAATAGGATCTTTTGAAGATGTTATTTTTAGTTAAGGTGTGGCTCAACTGAATCAGGGTGGGTTTTAATCTGTATAATTGGAGTCCTTTGTAAGCAGAGGAAATTCAGACACTGTGGGTTAGAAGCCACAAGTCAGCAGAAAGTAGAAGAGCAGACACAAGGAGAGGTGATCACCGTGTAATGGGAGGCAGAGGTACAAGCCAAGGAACCCCAAGGATTGTAGCAAGCCAGCAACAGCCCACTACAGACTGTAGAGGGAAAGCATGGCTTCACCCATGCCTTGATTTTGAACTTGTAACCTCCAAGCCATGAGACAGTAAATTCCCATTATTGAAACCAACCCATTGGGTGGTATTTGTCATAGCAGCCTGGCAAACTAAGACACTATTTATTTGGAGACACCATTTTAAAACAGGAAATTACATTTTGTAGTTTTGGGAGTCATCTTATGTTGTTTTAAAACCAATACTTTTCAAATATATAATTTAAAGATTACTCAGGAATAAGTCCTGCATAAACATTAGCAGCATGATAAAGTTTAACAGTTTTTATAATTTTTACAGTTTATGGTAATTTGATGGTACTTTTAAAAAGTTTTCTGTTATTTTCCCAGTGGTAGCACCATTTTTATTAATTCACATAAAGGAATGGTTTAAAAACTCCTCTGCCAAATCATTCAAATGTTGTTACTCATGCCAATATTTCTGTTTGACTAAACTCTTTCAGATAACATAAAAGCAATTTGTTTTCATTGAGTGGAACAAATGTTTGTTTGTTTCTTAGGGAAATTTTTTTTGTTATTCAGGTCTGCTTATTTTTAGAGATGGGAGGCATTATATAAACTGAAGTGGTGTTGCATCAAAATTATCCTTCATCAATTTGTTTTACACCACTTATTTTTAATTGATGCTGGCAGCTCCTAGGTTGCTCATGGATAAATTTGTTTTGCTGATTTAAGTATTTGGAGATTGTTACATGGAGTCTGGAGAGCATTACAAATCCTGAATTTGTATTTGAGGAGGCTATGGCTTATAGCAAAACAGGAGGGTAAAAAAAAAATCACATTGTTTTATCGAAGACTTTATGAGTTAGGGAGAAAATTGATTTTCATAGTAAGGGTTTACATATTTATCTTCCTCTTATCCCTCAGAATTGTGTTATATAGCTGTACCACTTTTTTTTAATATAAAGATGGAAATCTTTCTGTGCTAGATGGCAGTCTCAAAAATAGTTAACTAAACTATATGTATCAAGGGATGTTGGGTATTGGGGTGTTAAGGAGACAGTCCACTCCACCTCCCCTCTGAGTTCTGAACCAACTGAGAAAGAAACACAGGCATCCACGTATCAGTTTATTATGGATAAAACAATATGACGTGGACATGGGGCCAGAATGGGCTTCCTCCTCCCTTCCCTCACAAGTTCAGAAGTTGGGATCTGCCCGTGAAATGGGTGGGGCCTGCAGAACATTGTATCCCCAGTCATTTCCCTGAAGGACCATGGCTCAGCTCATGCCTTTTGGGCTCAGAGAACCCAAGTGAGTGAGGCCACTTGGTGTAACAACCTTACACCCACTCATCCCACTGATCCACCCAACAGAGAAATATGGAGCAGTGGACATCAGGCTCTCACCACTAATCAGATAAATAGCTTCCCCTCCTTGAACCAGAGGAGCAGGGATCAGGTAATTATAGCTGTTACATATTTCCGAGAGAGCAGAAGTTCTTATTTTATGGTCCAGCAGTAATGTGAGGACATGAAGGGCAAGTTCCATTTATCCTGGGAAACTCAACTCCTACGTACCTCCAACTAAGCTAAGTTCTGGACTGTACTAAGTTTTACAGTTAGGGATTAATTTCTCTGGGTTAAATCTTCCTTCTTTTAATCCAGTGATTCATTTAAAATGAGTCTGATGGGGTAGAAGGGCCATTCCATGTGGTCAAAAGCACCATATTGTGCATTAGGTTGCTTTCCCATATATTGGGAGAGAAGGAATTGTTTGCCCTTTTCTTCCTTTCTTTCCTCCACTCTTCTTTTCTACTTCCCTTTCTGGCTGTCACTGGTGAGGGATGTAGCAAAGCCACAACCCTCTCTATCCCCTAGACCAAGCCTCAAACTCATTTCTGTGCTGTAGTAACTGGTTCATCTTGTCTTTTGTCTTTTACTTCTGCTCTGATTGAATGGTTGCCTTTGGTTAAAACAAAAAAGGCACAGATACTTTTTTTTTTTACTTGTGAAGGAAGTCATTTTTTAAATTTATAATTTACCAAAATTTTATTTGATAAATTATGATCTGGTGGGCACACAGACCACCCACTAATAATGATTAGACAAATTTAGACTGTTATGCTGTGTCTCCTACTTGGTTCTGTGGCCTCCAGACCAGCCTTCTTTAATTCCTATTCCACAGATCATCAGAAAAAAGTTGAAAAATTATAGGGAAAAGCAAGGGAAAGCTAAACACAAAGTTCAAGATAATGGTTACCTTGGGGTGGGTGGTGGGAATGGGCAGGAAAGAAGGGGTAAAACTGGGTAAGGGCTAATGGGGTCACCAAAGGGATCAGTAAATATTTTTTAAATTAGGTGATAAATATACACACCTATTTTATTGGTATTCTTTGTACTTCTCAAAAAAGTTACATCTTTTGTAAATATTTTATAATTTGAAACCATAAAAATAATTTAAAAAAGAATTTAGAGCACTTTTCTTCTTTGCTCTCTGAAGCCTCTGTTCACCAACTTTTAGGAGTATGAATTAAAAAATTATTAATCCATTTTTGCTTAGCATATAAGGCTACATTAATTAATACTTTGGTTACAAGTGACAGAAATCCTAGTCAAACTATTTAAGCCAAAAAAAAAAAAAAAAAGAGATTGAGAAAAGAAAAGAGAACTTGTTGACTTAGATAACTAAGAAGGATAGGTTTGGAATTGACTTTTTCTCTTTCTCTTTCAGCTGTGTTTCTCTTTGTGGTTGGCTTTGGTTTCTCTTACCACAGATGACTTTATTCATGTAGCCAGGAGAGATAGCTGCATGCAACTCCAGCTCACGTTGTCCTTACATCTTGGGAACCCTGAAGATAATAAAGCATCTTTCCTGACAGCCAGGGCTGGGCTACATAATTTGTGGGACCCCTTGTTCAAACTACAGGAGGAGAAAAGTGCAATTTAAAATACCAATATATAAAGCTTTTTCCTTCTTTCTGTGGTTTCTCTTGTGACTTGGCATGGTGATTTTTTTTGCTATTTAATGTGTTTCTAAATAAAAATAAAAATGTTAAATTATGAGCATGAATTTTGCGATTCATCTTTATACTGTGCAATGCCAGTTTTAAATGCAAATGTAAGAACAGTCAACTCATATGCGGAATCACCAAAATTATGCAATTCATATTTCATACATGCATATGTAGTTTGTCCCAACTGAAAGAGTGGAAACTCTGTGCCAAACCAATAAATGTTTTTATTTCAATTCTTGCTATATGCACATTTGACCAACACTCTGTGGTTTACTGATGAGTAAGTGTTCCAGTTTGCTAAAGCTGCCGTTATACAAAATACCAGAAATGGATTGGCTTTTATAAAGGGGATTTATTATGTTACACATTTACAGTTCTAAGACCACAAAAGTGTCCAAACTAAGGCATCAACAAGAGGATACCTTCACTGAAGAAATGCTGATGGCATCTGGAACACCTCTATCAGCTGAGAAGGCACATGGCTGGCATCTGCTGGTCCTTTGCTCCTGGGTTCTGGTTTCAAAATGGCTTTCTACAAAATATCTCTGAGCTTATGTCTGTCTTATCTTCTCTCTCTCAGCCTCTGTGCATCCTTGCTTGCTCTCCCAGGGCATTTCTCCCTAAGTATCTAGGGGTCCTCTCTTAGCTTCTCCGGAGCAAACTCTGGGCCTCATCTCTTAGCTTAGTGTCTCCAAAAGTCTTCCTGTCTGCATCTCCAAGTTCCTGGTCTGTGTCAGCCCCTGAGCTCTCTTAGGAATCCAGTAAACTAATCAAGACCTACCTGAAATGGGCAGGGTCACACCTCTATGGAAATAATCTAATCAAAAAGTCTCATCCACTGTTGGGTGGGTCACATCTCCATGGAAATAACCTAATCAAAGGATCCCGCCTGTAGTAAGTCTGCCCCCATAAGATTGCATTAAAGAACGTAGTCTTTCCTGGGGTACATAATAGTTTGAAACTGGCACAGTAAAGAAGAACTGAAAGGGAAAAGAATATGGGTTGTCCTATTTTTCCTTTTCTTTTTAGGTCATTATTTTCAGCGTATTTGGCAAATAAAGGGAAGTAACACAAGTAAGTAAGGACATGATAAAGTTACTGGTTCTTGTTTCCTAGAACACGATTACTTTCTGAGTTGGAAGCAAGTTCTGGTTTGAAAGGAAGGCACGACGTCTTGGGACTGTCGGCACCCCCATCTACCATCAACGCCAATGCCCTTACTCAGTTTTAGATGTAACACACTTACCTTGCACTCACTTTGAGTCTTGTGGAGCTCCCATGCCCCATGAATCCATCGAAATTCTATGCTCATCTCATGGTCATCACAAACACTTCTGCTCACACACATGCTCCATTGTCCCATTGGACTTCACTTACAAAACACAAATTCAGTGATAAAATTATTAAGAATTTCAAGATACAACAGCAGAGCATTAAACCAATTGTGGGGCTTCTGAGGATAGGGTTCTTGCAACTGCACAGGTCACTGGTCCATGAAGCTAGCCCGCAGACAGCCAGATTCCGATTGTCCCAGGTTCGGTCTTGCATCTAGCGCTTGAGCCTATCACTTTGTCCTGTAGTTTGGAGCACTCTGTTGGCCAAGCCTGGCTCACTAGCTCAGGCTGAGCCAAAAGCAGGGTGGAAGCCCAGCCAGGAGTAGGAAAGGGCATCACCAAAAGGACAAAAAGTGAACAGACAACTATGTCTACAGTAAAGTGCTTTACACCTGTTCCCTTCCTGCTCTCCTCTTTCATCTCCTGCCAGAATTTTCATCCTCAAACACTTACACTTTTGCTTCAGGGACCTTTTTACCATTCCTAGGATATGCCAAGTTCTTACATGATTATGCTTTCATACATGCTTTCCCTTCTTCTTGTAATGTAATTCCTCTTCTCCTGGAAAACCCTTACTAATTCTTTAGCACTCAGTAAAATTCACTTCCTTCCCTGGGATCTTCTCTGACTTCTGCAGGCATAGTTGCTCCTACCTTACACATTTACTGTTCTTTTTGAGTTAGGGCACTTAGTGTTCCTATTCCAAAATATTTGTTTTCCTTTTGTTCTCCCACCAGACTCTGGGCTCTTTGAGAGCAGGGATTATATCTTACATATATATTTTTTTCAGTGCTCAATGAAAAGTCAGACTTCAGATGGAAGAAGATGGTGGCATAGAGAGGAGTGGAAGCTAGTTTGTCCCCCTGTTTACGACTAATAAACAACCAGGAACAACTAGTAAATAATCTGGAATAACTGCGGGGGGTGACTGTCCACTCATCATACACCACCGTGAATTGGGAGGAATGCCTGAGATCGCGCCATAAAATCTGTAAATGAAAACTGCAGATCCAAGCTGGGAGCCCCCTCCCCCAGGCCTGAACTGCAAAGCCTTGTGGTACTAGAGAGAAGCACTCTCTGAGCAAGTGAATATAACTCAGCTGAGCTCCAGCTGTGGTTTTAGTTAACAAATGTGGACTGCTCAATACAAGATACAAATCCCCAGAAAGCAGACATAGGCTTTTGGTGATGACTGACCTTGGAGAGCTGGAGGGTGGCTACGGACTGGCCCTGAAGGGGGCTTTCTTTCCCTTTTTTGGCTCAGTGGAGAAAGCCTCAGCCATTTTCAGTTCCCAGCACTCTGAGCAGACAAGGGTGGAGATAGCACAGGCAGAAAGTCTATTCAAATGTAAATGACCTCACCCTAGGGGGTGTATTTTCCCTAAGAGGAAGAAGGTGGTACCAAGCTCAACTATCCACCTTCCATTCAGAACCAGATCCCAGAGCCTGGGAGAAAACAAAAGGGCCGTACCTCCTTACACAAGTCTGGAGCTACAGGCTGACAGGCTCCACCTGCTGGGCAAAAAAGCACAGTGACTTGACGCCGCACAGGGTGTACCAATTTTCTAAGACACACCCTCAGGGAGATGTGGTACCACTGCCTTCTGCTGAGACCTGAGCCCATTCTGGTCTGGGAGAACCTGATATGGTAGCCAAGAAAAGGAGCTGCCTAGACAACAGAAAACTACAAACTATACTAAGAAAAATGAAGTTATGGCCCATTCAAAGGAACAAACTTACACTTCAACTGAGATACAGGAATTTAAACAAGTAAAACTAAGTCAATTAAAAAAGTTTAGGGAAGACATGACAAAAGAGATGAACCCTATAATGGAAACACTGGGCATACCTAAGGAAGAAATCGAAAGTTTGAAAAAATAATGGGCAGAGTCTATGGATATGAAAGGAACAGCACAAGAGGTGAAAGACACAATGGAAACATACAACAGCAGACCTCAAGAGGCAGAAGAAAACACTCAGGAACTGCAGAACAAGATATCTGAAAGCCTACACTCAACATATAGAGAAAAGAATGGAAAAATATGAGCAACATCTCTTGGAACTCAAGAACAAAACGAAATGCAGGAATGTGCGTGTCATTGGTGTCCCAGAAGGAGATGAGAAGGGAAAAGGGGCAGAAGCAATAATAGAGGAAATAATCAATGAAAATTTTCCATCTTTTATGAAAGACATAAAGTTACGGATCAAACAACCGCAGTGAACTCCAAACAGAATAAATCTGAATAGTCCTACACCACGACACTTAATAATCAGATTATCAAATGTCAAAGATAAAGAGAGAATCCTGAAAGCAGCAAGAGAAAAGCGATCCATCACATACAAAGGAAGCTTGATAAGACCATGTGTGGATTTCTCAATAGAAACCATGGAGGCAAAGAAGGAAATGGGGTGATATATTTAAGATACTGAAAGAGAAAAACCACCAACCAAGAATCCTATATCTGGCAAAACTGTCTTTCAAATATGAGGGAAAGCTTAAAATATTCTCTGACAAACAGACAATGTCAGAGTTTGTGAACAAGATACCTGCTCTACAGGAAACACTAAAGGAAGCACTGCAGACAGAAAGGAAAAGACAGGAGTGAGAAGTTTGGAAAACAATTTTGGGAGATGGTAGCACAGCAATGTAAGTACACTGAACAAAGATGACTGTGAGTATGGTTGAAAGAGGAAAGTTAGGAGCATGTGGGACACCAGAACAAAAGAAGAAAGATAAAGACTGGGACTGTATAACTCAGTGAAACCTACAGTGCTCAGCAATTGTAGTAAAAGGTACAGATATGTTTTTACATGAGGTAGAACAAATAAATGTCAACATTGCAAGGTGTTAAAAAGAGGGTGGGATTGCGGGGAAAATACAATCAATGCAAACTAGAGACTATAATTAACAAAAACATTGTATTATGCTTCCTTTAATATAACAAAGGCGATATACCAAAGCTAAATGCTTATGGGGGACATAAGGGAAGGGTATGGGACTCTTGGCATTGGTGATGTTGTCTGACTCTTTACTCTACTTTAGTTTAATGCTATCTTTCCTTTTGTTGCTTTCTAGCTGTCATTTCTCTCTCTCTCTCTTTCTTTTCTCTTTGTCTTTTTTCTCTCTACCTTCTTTGACTCTTCCTCCTTCTTTGTGGAAGAAATGGAGATGTCCTTATATAGATAGTGGTAATGGTGCTGAATATATACATATGTGACTATACAGGGAACCAGTGATTGTTTACTTTGAATGGAATGCATGGTGTGTGAACAAACTGTCTTAAAAAAGTGGGTTGATAAAGAAAGCTTGAGGGCACTATATTGAGTGAAATAAGACAGATACATAAGGACTAATATTGCAGGGTCTCATTAATATGAACTAATTATAATATGTATACCATAGACATGAAATATAAGTTACCAGAATATAGAACGAAGCTAAAGAATGGGGAGCGGTTGCTTATTATGAGCAGAATGTTCAACTAGGGTGAACTTAAACATTTGGAAATCGACGGAGGTGATGGTAGCACATTGTGAGAATAACTAACAGTGCTGAATGGTGTGTGAAGGTGGTGAAAAGGGTAAGCTCAGAGTAACGTATGTCACCAGAAGGAAAGTTGGAAGTTAAAAGTTGGGAATGTATAAAACAGTGTATCTTGTGGTGGACAATGTCCGTGATTAACTGTACAAATATTAGAAATCCCTCTCACGAACTAGAACAAATGTATGACACTATAACTAGAAGTTAATAATAGAGGGGCATATAGGGAAAAAATATACCTATGGCAAACTATATACTACAGTTAGTAGTATTTTAACATTCTTTTATCAATAGTAACAAATGTACTATACCAATACTATGAATCAACAATGGAAGGGGGGCATGGTTAGGGGTATGGGAGGATTGCAGTTTCCTTTTTTTGTCTTTATTTCTTTTCTGGAGTAATGAAAATGTTCTAAAAATGGAAAAAATTAATTGTGGTGTGGATGCACAGTTGTATGATAGTACCATGGGTAATTGATTGCACACTTTGGATCTTTGGATAGTTGTATGGTATGTGAACAATGTTAATAAAAACTAAAAAATTTTTTTTAAAAAATCAAAGCTTAGTGTCTGTTGAATTAAATAAAAAGCTGGAGTCCTAAAATGGTGTTCTCAGGCATCCTTCCTTAATTTAAGGCTATACCCCAAAAGGATACTCTCATAAATTAATCCTGCATTTAGGATGTCATTGGGGCATCATGGAAAGAGAATTTTCAGATTGTTCTTTCTCAAGCACTGGACTCACTTCCAATGCAGTATATCTCTTGGTTAAAATGCTCAGAGGAAACCAATTAAATGCAAAACTCTGAAAAGTAATATTTTAAATTCAGATAAATTTCTGAGTGTCTATTTCCCGAGATCAAACACACTGTTTAGAGGTCAGCCTTTGGGCATGGATCAGAAGTCAAGAATGGGAGCCGTCAGTGGATGGCCAGTGACACCCTTTCCCATGTTGCCCCCTGGGCAGATCAGCCCTACCTCTGAGAAACTCTGGAGCTACTCATGTCATGGATATGAAACTAGCCATACATCACCCTTTGTTTTGATGATCATTCTTACAAAAGTGTACTTTCTTATGGAGGTGTTGTCTAGGGGATGCATGAAAACAATAAGATTCTGTACCTACCTTGAGATCCCCTTTCCAGGCTCTGCATAGTCAAAAGTTCCATTCTAGCAAATGTTGACATTAAAGGACTGCTGGCTCAAAATCCTTCCTTTGGAAAAGTAGCTCCAGGGAAGGAGTAGCCATTGGAATGATATATGCAATTTCCTCATGTAAGAAACACGGGTAAGCTGAACGTCTGCAAGCTTCTATTTAACTGAATGTATATAACTCATGGGTCCCAACAGGAAGGATGAAAAATGGAACTAAAGTGTAAAAGAAGAGAGGCCAGAAACATAAAATTACATAAATATCAACCAAGAGGATATAAGATAATGGTATGAATGTGTGAATTAGCCTGAAGAGTAAAACAACAAAAAGAAATATGATAACTCAGAATGTGAAAGGAAACTTTGTTACAATATCTCATTCTGCTTAACAAAATCTTGATCATTTCTTTCCACCATGATTTTAGAGGTTTAATCTTTAAATCTTGGCTGTTCTCCAAGGAAATGAAACATATACAGATCATTTTATATAGTTCTACTTAAAACACTGTTTTCTCTGGATAAATCACACTACTAGCTCTTATTTGCAGTTTGACACCACATTAAAGTGCAGAAATAGCTCTACATTTTGAACTTGTTTTCCCTTGCTCCATAATGGTAAAAATAAGCTGATAAAAAAAGGCCTTAAATATAAGCCTAATATGGGGTTTGTAATTAAAAGACTGCTAGCATTTTAAAAACAGGTAAAAATTAAGCAGGTCTTGTGTCTGCTCCCATGTTTCTCATCCTGACTACAATTTTTGCCCATTTATTGATTCATAAAATTTTCACTATCCATCATACCTATAAAAAGTTTTTTATAAAACAACTGTAGACTATGATTAATGTTCCCTATAAACATTATATTTGATTGGTCAGGATGCTGTACCATCGTAGAAAAATTAATCATTTAAATCAATATTGAATTGAGATCTATGGTTAAGATATTTAAAAACCCCTGTCTCTAATCATTATCTGGTGATGTTTCTAGTCCTGAGAGAAGATAAATGTCACAGAGGCTAATGACATCTGATTCAGGGCTTCTTGTAACTAACTACCCCCAAGGAGAGAAATTCCACTCAAGGAGGTTGTTATAAAGGGTAAAAGAATGAATATGAGAAAAAAATTAGAGGTGCCAGAAAAAAATAGACTGTAAATTGATAGTAATGAATGTGATGTTTTCCTCTAGTAATCTGTCACCTCCCCTACCGTTCTCAGGTGAAGAACCTAAATTGGCCTGGGAGATAACATCTGCTAAATGTAGTATCAAAATAACAGGTGTTTAGAAATGTGTTAGACAGCACATGAATTAAAGTGATGCCCAATCATTTTCAAAACTTTAAAACTTACTAATAAATGATTCCATGGTTTGAAAAAATGCTGAGATCATTACATAAAGTGGTGATAGTTTAGATCCAAATACAATAGAAAATCCTTATTGACTTAAATTGAGAATTGAATAAAGTAAAACTTACTTGATAATGATTTGTTACTTTATAACCAGAAAAAGAGAATCCTTGCGGCAGGGGTGGTGGTAGGGGGATTCAGGGGAACAGTTGAATATCACCTGTGCATGCAGCATGTGGGGTACGTACAGTCAAGGGAATATCACAACACTGTTCTATTACTATTAAATTTAGCTCATATATGAACTCCAGTAATGAAACCAAAGGGTTCTACTTCCAAGGTTGGCCATCTTTTAGCCCAGTCTTTATATTCTGGAATTCTGTAATTCCAGTAATTCTTTTTTTTTTTTTTCCTTTTTTTTCCTTTTTGAAATTTTATTTTTATGTTCATTAAGAAGTCTTCTCTCCATTCCTTTATTTATATGATCAAAATGCAAGCACTTACTGTTGCATGGAACTGCTCTGTTTTAGAAAACATTTTTAAGAGGAAGGTGAATTCCCTAATTCTGAGGCATTTCCCGTCCACTTGGTTCTGAATGCAGAATACTATTCTGCATATACTGAAATTAACATGTGCTCTGTGGATAAAGGGCCTGTGCTCCACCGATTTTGCAAACATCGGACAGAATAAACAAATTACTTCAATACATGACTCCTTAGAGCTTGTCATATAATTAAAGTGGATCGTGACTCTCTGAGAGGGGCACCGAGTCCTTGCCATTGCCTCCTATCTTTTTGACCATGAATTCTGGCCAGCGGAATCCTTGACCACAGAATGGAGGAACGTATCGCCCAAAACCCATGTCTCTCTTTGGAAAGGTCATTGTCTTCTTCAGACGAGGATTAGAACCTGAACTGGTAGCTCAGGTCATGAGACCCACCCCTGGAGACCCAAGTGCTTTTCTTGCCACACAGGCTGTGCTTGGGAAGGAATGAGCGATAGTTAACATCCTGAGGAGCACAAAGCCAGGAATGGAAGGGGCCGGGGGAGGTGCGTGGGCGTCCTTCCACCATGTCGCATTTTGAGGCATTCCTGTCAGTTTCATAGAATTTTTTCTATAGTATTTACATTCACTCACTATGTTTCTTTTTTACATTAACCCATCATTTAATTATTAATACATCAATGAAAGGATGGTTGAGGGCAAACCAGGGCCTGATCCTAATGCAGAAACGGAAGGACAATTCCTTTGAACTGCTGGACATTGGTAAGCTGCTCCCAATACTCTTTTTCCTTCCAGGCCATGGGTCATTCATGCTGCCATGTGCTCTGGGCTCCCTTGCTCAACCGGGCCACCTAGGCACATGTTAATCTGCTTTTGGTTAATTGCCACCTATTTTTATAACTTTCCTAAGGTTCTGAGTGTTTTCCTATGTTTCTTTAATGCTGTTTCTACCCCTGGTGACAATACTTCTGGAAATGATTTGTGCCCCTGGGTTGTCTCCAAGCACACCTCCCACCTTGGCCCACTGCAGTGGCTGACCAAGGGCTGGCCTAGGCACGCCAGCCTCAGGTGCAGTCAGTTATGGGGTGCATTGTTTGTAGAGAATTTAAAAACGATAATGAAACCAGGTTGGTCTGTTTTTTATTATCATCATGCTCCAGTGATTCCAAACACTGCCGGTAATAAAACACTCCTGCCTGCAGGGACAGATGCCCCCTTCTGGCTCTCTGTACTCTCAGATGGCTCTCTGTTAAAAACTTGTGTTGGGGAGACAAGCATACTTTGTTTTTATGGTTTTACTTTCCCCATCTAACCTGTCCAAAAGACAATTTGATTTCTCTTGGGTAAAACAGAATTGATTAATATGAAGAATTTCATCCAGAAAATTTTAAATCTGGTTTCTTATTATGTTGCTTCTTCTTGGTTACCTGACAAGGAAAAATGCCTATGTGATAAAAAGTACTAGATCTGAAGGCAATAAATCCTGGGCTTTTCTCTGTTTTAGGAGAGAAAGCCTCGCAAGAATAGAATTTGTGCTTGTCTGGGAATGTGGAGACTTCATTTGTAATGGTGCTTCTGGAAAAAATTGTGTGACGTCAGGCCTTAGTTTCCCTGTTAAAGCCAGGCTGATGTACTTAAAGATCATTAATGAAGGAACTACCCAGGTTAATAACAAGATGATCACTCCAAGTAAATATGCCAAATTAAGATGATTTTTAAAATCTGAATTAAAGGAATAATTAATTGATTATATAGCCATCATAGCTGTGTCCATTTCCAGAAAAATAATTATGAAAAACCTGTATCTCTCAAATACTAAGCTCTGGGAATTTCAGACAGTTTCTCAGATTTCTAGAATCCTTAAATAGAAAGAGAGGGAATTCCTTCATAACCTGGAAATTCTCTTGCAGGAAAAGAAACCAAAATGGCATGATGTTGGCAGATGGCAGATGCTTTATGATCAGGCTGAAATTAGCCTACCATGGAAATCTTCTTTCTCTTCCTCGATGCTTCATCTCATGCTTCTTTTGCAAGTTGCATCCAGGCCTCCTCTCTATCCTGGAACCCTCCACAGTGTACAAAAGCATCCAGAATCTGTGGTGGATGTAGCTGAATCTTTCTTGTTGTAAATGGGGAGCAGTATTTTAGGCATAATTCACAAAGATCTGTGGATGCCAGCTGCTTTTTTCAGAACAGACTTTTTCATTCATTCATTTAAAAAACAAAAACAAACCCCCTCCCCAAAAGTTTACTTAGTCTGTGCCAGACACCATAGTATGGGTTCAGGAACAGCAGAGATCAAGTTTTCTGCCTTTGAGGAACTTGCCTTTTCCTTAGGGAGGGGTATAGCAGAAAACATGTGGAGTCAAGATGTGCAGATATAGCTTTTAGACTCATTTAGGGTCCTTGTGTAATAAACCTTGTATTCTAAACATTGAGCTCATTAATATACAGGTGATTTACTTTCAAGGGTCAAAAAGTTCATACAAACATTCCCGATATCAGTTGGATGTTATAGTTTCATTTTAGTCTATGCAGCCTGACTGCCTTTCAGTCATGAAAATTGAAACTCCCCCTAGGCCTGGCTCTCATCATTTCTGCGAAACCAATGCAGTCTAAGCGTTCCATTTCATCTTCTGTATCGGTGCATCAGTGGTGATGCATTACAATCACTTAGGAAATCACTTAAGTTTCAAATTAAAAACAACAAAAAAAGGCCTTTCCCCTAGACATTCTGAATCAAAATTTCTGGGAATGAGGGACTTGAAATCTGTATTGTTCACTAAGTTCTCCAGGTGATTCTGATTAAAGCCAGCTGGCATCATTTTTCATATCAGATTGTAGGAACCACTGCCAGATTAATCTAACACAAAGATTTCTTCACCCTTCTCTTCCGAATGCTCAGAGCTTTACGGTATAAGGTCAAGTTTAAACCCTGAACCTTGTACTTGAGGAATCAACTTACCTTTCTAGTTCCATCTTTCATTGCTTCATTACTGGTCGATTTGCTTCAAACCCACTTCCTGACTTTTCCTTGGTCGCCATCTGCACTCCTGCCTTCATATCGTCTCATGCTTTTCCTCGCGTCCTCAATGTCCTCGTCCCTCTTTTCTAGGTCTTACTCATTCTTTCAAAGACCAACTTAAGTCTGACCTCTGACCTGAGAACCTCTCCACTCCAGTAACCTGAGTACCCTCCTCTTCGAATTCCCCTCACTTTTGACACTTGGGTCCCTCATTTGTTACTTGTATGGCAGTCATTTGTGACCACAAAGTCTAGTTCAGCTCTTGGGAAGGCTTTCAGGTGACCGGTAACCATGACCTGTGCTTTATAGCATTTTGTTAATGATAAACGAGTAAAGAACATGTACCAATACATTTTAGATACTGGTGCTGCTATGTTGCGTATCAAGGCTGGAAATTCTGTTAAGGCATGTCCCATACCTGTCTCATTCACTAGAGCCCTGGCGCTTGGCATATAAATATCAACAATTATTTGTTGAACTAAATGAGGCAAAAAGCCTACATTATCTTTTCAAAACCGTTTGTGTTGCTTTTTTTGTTAATTATTTGGTGCCTGCTATAATGAGGGCTTGAAGCTTTACTTTCCACTCTTGCATTCTCATTATTTCCTTTTTAGCACACTGCGGGAGTTTAAGTTGCCCACTTGACTGCATGCCTGGTTCCTGTCCCAGAATGAAGCTGTTCATCATTACTTCAGAAGGCAAGTTGAGTAACCTGAATTACCCTGTTATTAAAGTAATGAATAAACCTGGAAGCTACTCCAAAGTGAACATTCCATCAGCTCAAAACATGCTCTGCTCTCTGTAAAACTGATCTTGTTGGCTATCTGGGTTGTTTATTGTTGTGTGGGTTAGGGCAACTTTGTGGATCTGACTCTGATTCACTAGAAGAATTTCGATTTTATATTCTTTCCAAGCACTCTAACTTAAATTCTTTGGATTTTAATTTTGTTCATTCTTCGTAATGCACCCTATCTTCACTGGATATGATCTTTCTGATGACTATTGGAAATAGCCCCTGTATGTTGGAAAGCAGACCTTCCATCGATTCTCACAGTAAATCATGTAAGAAAAAAAAAAAATACTGGAGAAAGTGATAGCCTATACATATTGGCTATCAGAAAGCATCTTTTGCTGCCAACTCTGCAGCAGTAAGTATCCTTTGGTAATGTACATATCTTATGTGAATGGCAGCCAAACTTTGTTTACTTTGGTGTAGATCTTTATTAGAGCTAAAAAGTGGTTCCTTGACATATATTGCATGTTTCCTAAAATACACAATGAATACAGTTTGACTTTAAATGGACACCTGAAATTCAGGCTGTTTTATCCAGGGTTGAAACCATAAAGACACTGATATTTCTCCTGGCAGCAAGGGAGAGCTTCATTTATTCAATAATTATTTATTGAGCCTTTATTGGTCAGATGCTGCAGGAGGTCCTGAGGTAAAAAATGAGCAAGACAGATACATCTCTATAGTTTATTCAGGTAGACAGACATTAAGCAGAAGATTATACTAGTGATAATTCAGTTACTGTTGTGATAAGTGGTATAAACTAAAACCCTAGTTATAATGAGAGAGAATATAGTAGGAAACCACAACCTCATCTGAGATGGAGAGTTGTAGGGAGGTGTGGAAGTGGGAAGTGTTCAGAAAAAAAACCTCCCAGATGGATGTTATTTAATCTAAGATCTGAAAAAAATAACTAGGAATTAGCAAGGGAGGGAGAGAGTTCCACAAATATGAGAATAATGAGTGCTCATGACACAAGATAAAAATCTCAAATATGCTCATCTAATTCTATTCTATATTTGTCTTGTCACTAATACTGGGTATGAGGGACTCTATGCTCTGTACAACCTGGTCCAAATAATTAAATTGTGAAGAGTTAGAATGCTATAAAGGAAACATTGAAGGTCAAGAGATGAGACAGAGATTTTAAATGTTCTTAAGGAGGAATTGCCTGTTCTAGACATCACATAAGCATTCTAACTCATTCTGATAATCATTTACACCCAAATAGAAGAAACTTTTTATTTGATATATTTCTTGACATATGTGGAATAAATTCTAGCATTACAAATCAAATTGCACTTGATGTACTATCCAGCTATAAGAAAATACTTAAAAAGATAACTATTACATTCTTCAGATGTCCAAAATAATATAGGAAAGGAATAAAGAAAGAAAGAAAATGTACACACAATTAGTAAATTTAATATTTGATTTATTTTATGAAAAATGTGTTTAAAATCAAGTAACATCATTTTTCATTATTTGAAAAGTTAAATGATTACTAAGAACAAGAATCATTCCATATTGACAGAAATAATAATCCTAGGTTGATGGAAAAATAGACTGGATTTCCTCCATTCCTTGGTTTGGAGCCATTAGTACTTTAGGTGACTCCAAATCACAGCGCCTGTGTGAAATTCACTTGTGTTTCCTCCCAGTTATGGAAGTTGTAACAGGCTCACCTGCCAAGAGAGTGAAACTCAAACTAGCACTATAGTTGTGGTCAGTGATCGGTTGGGGCTGTAGTCATCTGAGCTAGTCACTTGATTTACGTTAGTGCATTTAATTCTAATAGCAACTTTTTTTTTACATGTGGGAAAAAAAAGGCTCAGAGAGATGAACTAATTTGCTAAAGTATTTGTGCCAGGATTCAAATGTAGTCCCCAGACCATTTTACTGCTTCTGAATTGCAAGGAAAACAATGCCCCCTCCCCCAAGAGAGAATGCCTTGATTTTCTTTATTATTCTGGGTTAGTGGCTCTCTATAAAATGCTGAAATGTCTCATAAAGGTAAACTTAACATCTGGCATGTGGTTCAAAGAGAATTTTCTTAGCTAGACAGCAAAATATCCTTAAAAGTTCTAGGTATAGAAACAGAACTTGAATGGCTAATGACTTTCTTGTTCATATTTACTTAAAATTTTTACTTTCTTTCATTACAAATGTAAGAACACAAACAACAACAAAAAATCCCAAAGGCAGCCATTTTATTATCATTTTGTTAATATTTTCTTCTAGCCTACTTCATATAAACATAAATTCCCAGAGATGTGTCCATACTAAATAAATAAAATTTTGTACTGTTTTCACTTAACACTATACCATAAGACTTTAATCTCTTCTAAAAACTCTTTCTTAAAGAAAATTTAATAGATGCATATTATTCCCTTGTGCATGTGAAATGTTTGCATTTATTAAAATCAATAACTATGACCCATGTTTAGTACTATTAGGGAAATACAAATTGCAGTGAGTCAATATTTTATTTCAGTGAAAATTGTTCTAAAAAAAGTTAACTTGCTTCAGATTAAGCAATTTGCCAAATCATGTAAATTTGTAGCAAACCTCTTTGATCAGGATGTGTAGCTTCCATCCAGACTTTCAGAGAAAATTTTTGATCCAATTCTTTAAATTTTACTGTAATTTTTGACAATGCCTTGCTCCCCTCTACCACTTCTTAAGATACATTTGGTAGGGAGGATTTTTATTCTCTGCTCTTTGGCTGGATTAAGCAAAGAATTGAATGACTATGGAGAATAACATTTATCTCTTTTCTTGACTTTCAATCAGTAAATGTTTTATCCAGGAAAACCTGAAACAGTAAGTTCTACTGCACATATATAATTCTACCTATACTCTGACATTTCCTTACCTGACTGAGAGCAGTCACACATCAGGTGTTTGTAATAAATGTCTGTAAGTAGAGTCATCTTTAGAATAGACCAGGCAAAAATAAGTTCTCAATAACTGTTATATATCATTGCTATTTATGATGAATAGGTGGTTGCTAAAGTACATCTAGTTTAGAGTTAAGAGCACAGATTCTGGAGTTAGCCTGAGATCAAATTATGGCTCTGCCACTGAGGAGTTGTGTAAATGCAACCTCTGATTTCACTTCCTCACCTGTAATGTGGGCAAAATAAGCATTACCTACCTCACAGGGCTCCTGTGAGGATTAAATAAATTAATACATGTAAAGCATTTAGAATGCAGTGCCTGGCACACCGCAAGAGCTTGACGAATGTTAGCTGTTATCATTATAATCATGCCCCTATCTTTCATCTGGTGACCGAAGAAAGATTTCCTTGACCAAATTTACATTAGTTCTTCTGAAGTCAATTTCTAGATTAAAGCCTGATCCATAATGTAATGCCTTTGAAAGCACAGCATCTAGAGCTTTCAAGAAGGACACCTGTTGTTTTAGCTCATTACCTAGTGCCAGGTGTCAATGTTAGATGTTTATTTGGAGATTAGTCTTCTGTCCAGTTGCCAATTTGATTATCCACAATATAATCTGGGCCTTTGGAACTCACTGTAATGATGCTGAGACATCCCCCCAGTAATGGGCCTGATTCCGTAGCTACCTCCAGCAGACATACACCTGCCCCAATCTCTATTTAGAAAGAAAGAGGAAACCATGAGCTGCGAAAATGATTATGCCAGTCTGGCTGTTATGGGGTGTGATGGTTAATTTCACATGCCAACTTATCTAGGATATGGTGATCAGTTGTTTGATCAAGCAGGCCCTGGCCTGATTGTTACTGTGAGGCTATTTCATAGACTGATTTGCAATTGTAGTCAGTTGATTCATTTACAGCTGATTGCATCTACAATCAACAAAGGAGATTGCCCTCAGCAATGAAGGGAGTCTCCTCATCCAATCAGCTGGAGATCTTAAAGCCAGAACTGAGGATTTCAGAAGTCAGAAAGAAGAATTTCTATCTCAACTTCAGCCAGCCAGCTTCTCGTGGGAAATTTAACACCACTCTCACTGGAGTTTCCTACTTGTAGCCTGCACTACAGAATTCAGACTTGCCAATCCCCATGAGGAAAGTGGGGTACTAGTTGGCAAATGTAGATTGGCACTAGATGATAGAGGGCTGTGACTGCCTGGGTAAGACTTTGGTGAGGGAGAATAATAGGGTGAAAGAAGACATTTTTCAAAAGAACCCAGAGCATGAGTCACCAATCTGTTTATACCACAAGTCTCCCAAACTTTGTTTTCTAAAATTTGCTTCATTTGCTTTTCAGTTGGAGTATGTAAGAAGGGCATCATCTTGACATTTCCACTAATAACCAGGTGGCCTACTCGTTGTGGAAGCTATCTTTTTTTTTTTTTTTTTGGCAAATAGTTCTTCCATAATCATCAAATCACTGTATGCAGACGGCTGCCTCTTTTGTTCCTGTTGTGTTGGTCCTAGATCACTGTGGTAGTTGAAAGCTGTTATGTACCCCAGAAAAGGCCATGTTCTTTTAATCCATTCCTGCGGGTGCGGACCTGTTGTAGATGGGACCTTTTGAGTAGGTTGTTTGGGTTGAGATGTGACCTGCCTCTTTCAGGGTGGATCTTGATCCTCTTGCTGGAGTCCTTTATACCAGAGATGAAATTCAGAGAGGCACACAGAAAAAGACACAGAAGCTGAGGAAGGAAGCCAAAGACAGAGAAGCCAGAAGCTGAAAGCAGTGAAACCTGGGAGAGAAGGATAAACAGACACCGGCCATGTGCCTTCCCAAGTGACAGAGGTGTCCCGGATGCCAGCAGCCTGTCTTCAGAGTCCAGGTGTTGTCCTGTTGATGCCTTGAGTTGGACATTTTCACAGCCTAGGAACTGTAAATTGTAAGTCAATAAATTCCCATTGTAAAAGCCAACCCATATCTGGCATATTGCATTCTGGCAGATTTAGCAAACCAAAACAACCCCCCAAATTTTTTTGTGACATTTCTGTTCTTTGGAAGCTCAAAAAACTGAGATTTGACTGTTAGAGAAGCATGATTATGTGAATTGTCATTATAAAAAGCATGATTATGCAAACTATCATTCTGTAATCCTCTAACTATAATAAAATTTTCTGTTGTGAATAGTTATTTGTTTGGCTATACTGCACATACATGCAAAACAGATGCTCTATAGTTCCTAAGTAATCAGAATCTCAAGAGTTGTACACAGCAGTAAGTGGCCACCTTAGTCTAAAAGGTTAATTCTTTTATCACCTAAAGAAGTTTTCAAGCATCTTCCAGAACAGAAATATCTATCTAACCATGTTGCTGGATAATGAGGGGGAACATTTCCATTAATATCGTAGTGTGGGAACTGCAAGGCAGGTTCAATGGGGTTAAAGGGTGAGAACAAAATGCCAGAAGGAAGTAGTTAATCGAAAGGCTATCTAATTTTTATTGCATTTTGCAACAAACTCTGGAGGTTTTATGTACCACTTCTGACAAAGTGGCAGAAATTAATGTTACCCAGTTCTGGTTTCCCATATTTTGTTCATGCCCTTGTTTTAGCACTTCCACAGCATGTTGTAATTCATCAGTTTATATCTGGCTTCTGCACTGGACTGCTGATTGTTGATGCTGGGGAAGGGCCACGTATCCTCTGTCCCTGGCTCCTGACATGGGTATGGCAGGTAGTAGTAGCATGTGCTCAGTAAGTGTCAGATTCTTGTCGAATGAATCTGTGTTTATAAAAGTCAGTGTAAAGTAAATACATGATTGCTACTCATCAGTGGCAGCTTGTGAGAAACCAAACCTCATTACTGAGGGTGAGGCTTAGAAACTGAGTATTCCACAGAGGCGTGGTCAGCAGTGAATTGATCTATTTTCTATGACCAAGACGCAGATCTGTCCGTGAATTATGGTATGCAGTGTTTTCAGTGAAAAGTATGTACAAATAACAAAACAATTGATGGAGGCTGTTTTGATGATCACTGAAACAGACTTAGGATCTTAGGTGGATCAGAGCTCCTCTTCTCAGGGAGACTGATTTCCTTCTCCAGGTAGCAAAGAGGCAGCTGTCAGAGCAGAAAGTAGCCATGCCTTTGACCCATATCCAGAGTTTCTGGGGCCCCTAGAACTAGAGTGGCAGCGTGGCTCTCTGCTCTGGCTGGGCTGGGATTGGTCTGGGAAGCACACAGGTAAACTCTTTCAGAGGGCTTGTCTCATCTCTCTCCAGCAATTCCATATTTATTTTCTGATCCAGACCTTTTTTGGGTCATGTCCCACTCCATGGTATGACAATACGTGCTCTGTCTCAAACTGTGACCTTCTAGGAAAACTGCTTTTGGCGACGATAGTCAAAGGAAAGGGAACTAATCATTACAGGGTACTATAAAAAATTACAAACTAAATTCTCTCCGATATTCTCACTTGCTTCCATTTCCGTTGCCAGCTCTAGCTCCGGCGACCATCACCTCTAAGTTGAATTCCCACCATAGGCTCCTAACCAGTCTCCCCAGATGTACTTATTACCTGCTTGTAAATCATATTAGTCAAGATGATCTCAAAACACAACCCGGATTATGTCGCCACCACCACCATCTTCCCCCCTCCAATGCTTTAAATCTTTCAAGGTTTCCCAATCTCTTAAGATAAAGTCCAAAATCCTATTCCTGGCCCCCCAAACCCTGCATGGCCTGGCACCTGTATACCTCACCAGCCTTGGCTATGCTCTCCTGTTCCAGTTCCCACTGGTGCCATAGGCTCCCTCACCTCAGGGCCTTTGCACGTACAGCTTCCTTTCCCTGAATTGATTTCCCTGGTCTTTTTTGCTGAACAACAACTCATCCTTTGTCACTCAGCTCTGATGCCCCTTCCCCGGTGAAGACTCCCCTGTTTAATTATGCTTTCATAAATTCCCTTTGGGACGTCAAAGCACATATATCAGTTTGTAACTGCACATTTTTCTGTGTGATTATTGGATTACTGTCTGTCTCCCTTGCAGACTCTGAACTTCATGAGTGCAGAGAGTATGTCTATTTCTGTATCCTCAGTGACGAGCACAATTACTGGCACAAAGCAATTGCTCAATAAATATTTCTTTACTACATGAACAAATGACAATTACCATCATGAGCTAACTCAGGCTACTTTCTAGACTCTCTTCTAAATTATTTATAACTCATTCAATCCTCACAACAACTGTGTGATTTGTTTTTACTATTATTACCCATTTTACAGGTGAGGAAACTGAAAAAGAGAGATTACGAATGCTCAGCAGTCGTGTGGCAGCACCAGCATTTGTACCCAGGCGACCTGGTTCCAGAGTCCATGCTCTACACAGGTCTCCCATACAACCTCATTGGGTGAGGAGCTTTATATACATTATATGTTTCATCCTCACATCAGCCTTATGAACTAAGTACCACCATCTCCATTCTATTGATGCGACATCTGCAGCTCAGTGGGTTTAAATAACTTATCCAAGGTCACAAGCCTGGCAAATGGTGAAGCCAAATTTTGAATGCAGGCTCCCCTGATTCTAAAGTCTTTCCTTTGTTGCTGTCCTTCTTTGGGTGTGGTAAAATGTACTGAATGAGAAATTCTGGTCTAGCATAAAAAAGTAGAAAGACATCAATTATGTTAACACGGAAAGTAACTAACATTAGTGAGTGCTTGCTATGTGTTAGGTGCCATGTGGCATTCTTTATAAATTGCTGCATTGAATCCTGACAAGGACCTGTGAAGGAGAAGTACCCCAATACCTTTAGGAGCTTGATAAAATTGGACAATGTGAGCCCAGAGAACAATTATTCTCCCAAAGGATAAAAGATTAAAAACAAAAAATTAGAATGGTTTGCTACTCGCGTGGCTGGGAGCTGATGACAAAATACATTTTTGAACCTCACTTCCTTAGGTTGCAGAGAGTGAAATAGCGGTAAGGGACATTCAATCAGGAGGAAAAAAACATGATTTATGTGTTTTCCTCTTCTCATTAAACAGGGAAGACACTGGTCAGGTTGGAAACCATGCAGGGAAACCCTGGTCTGAAAATGTCATTTCATTTGTCTCTTTAGTGTTATGCAGTGTGGTTGCAACATGTGGAAATTGAATGCTACTGTATTCTGAGATGTGTATACATGGTATTTGTATTGTTTGTGCATGTACCTTTTGTTTATCACTAAATAAGGTACATATTCATCATTGTTGACTTCATTTGAAGACTGACATCCCGACACTGAAAAGATGAGATTATATCTCAGAGTAAAATGTGCAAGCTAGAAAATAAAAACTCAGAAGTGAACACTGATATCTGTGTATGAAGAAGCAATTTTCAGAGCTTGTTTTACATGGCTTTTAAGGAGCCTATGACGATTACATATGTGTACAATGTTTCTCAGTGTTAAACTAGTGAATGCTTGTTTAAACCTTCAGATAAGGGTGAGGTTTTACTGAGGCTTGATTCTTCTAGAAAAGCCAAGAATAACACAAGAAAAATCAAATACATCAAATTATGGCTTGCATTGATTGCGAATCCCTTTCCCCACCAAAAGAAGGTTTCTGGTTGTTTGCAACTCTAGTATCAAGAGAGTGATTTGTTCAAAGCTGTCATTTGTGGGTATTTACCTCCAAATTATGGGCTAAAGATACATCTGGATGTGAATAGAAATGTTCACTTTTTGAGAAACACATTTATGTTGTATATGTAATACGAAACGTGCCTATTGTCCCACAAATTCTTTCTTTTCTTTCATTAACCTCTTCCCTTTGCTTGAGAATTACCTAGAAAGATATGAAATGGAACTGGATTTTATACTGAAGTGATGGGAATTTCTTTTTTATCTTTTTCAGAGTTGGTTGAAAGATTTTTTTTTTTCAGATGGAAAGATTTGCTACCACCCATACCTTTGGGCTTTACATAGTTGATAAACAGCCTGTGGATTATACAAACGTAACTGCATTTCCATTATCCATCCCCGGCAAATTACAGCCTGCCAATAGAAATGCCACTGCAGAGAGCAGGCATTTGGTTTTAAACTATCTTCTTTTCTTAAATCCCTAAAACAAGGCCATGATACTTCATATTCCGTAGAAATAGAAAATGCTCAGGCTCAATGCACCCAAGGAAATTGCAGTCTCGCTCCCCCCTCCCCCACCCCTTTTTGTTTTATGACGACCCTTGACTGCATTGCAGTCCTGCAGAGCTCTCCGGGAGCTGGAACGTGGGCTGTGGATGGAACTGCATGCCAAGCAAGCCGCCTCTTTTATAGCTAAACCACAAAGCCTTGCTGGAGGTCATCTTTTACATTGTATTTCGATTTTATAGAGCTGCTTTCGATAAAGAGAATACAGACACATTGCCCAGATGTGTGCTGCATGACAGTTTTACGGGAAGAAAAGAAAAAAGCCCAAAGGTTATGCAGTTATCTCCCAGTCTCATTCGATGCTGCAATCTGGGAAGAGGTGGTGAGAGAAGGGAGATTGCTCATTCCTGTGTAGCAACAGGAAACTCTTTGGGCCTGATTAATTTGATTAATGTTCCTTGAAGAACATATTTAATAAAAGAGAGAGAATGTGTTAGTTGCTCTCGGTTTGCTTGTGCTTTCTCTCACTCTCTCGATTTTTTATTTTGAAATAATTTTGGAATTTGAAATAGTTGTGCATGATCCCTGTTTAACAGGGCGTATTTGTAAGACATTCTCTTGCTTTGCTCAGATCTCTGGGACTGTGGGGTAGAATGTTTCCCTGTTTGGACCCCAGAGGGTAAAGATACTGTTTTATTCACCTCTTCTTCCATCCGTTGGTGGGGGAGGGATCCCTGCCTTAGGGTTATGGGAAGGTGGAACACACGACATCCAACCTAGACAGGTGAGCTTGATGGGAGTTTATTAGTCACATGTACTCACAGCCCAGGTGGGGAGCACCCTGCACACCATACAGGCCACATGGGGGTTACACTTGGGAACAGATTGAATAACTAGGGGCTGTAGGAGGCAGGCTTTGTAGTAACAAGAGGGTGAGGTGCCCCCTGGTTCCTGGGGAACGATGTGATTGGCTTGTTTGACTAATTCTGTGGGCTGGCGGGGAACTGAAACCCACAACTAGGGGTTAGACAGGAACTGCACCTGGTGCCATTGATAAGGGGGGTTGTTTGCTGAGAGAACCTTATCTGTGGGAGCAGAGTGGGGAGGGGAACTTGAGGTCGGGCCCAGTGAGGCCCTCCTGATTTTACCAGATGTCAAGGCAGCACATAATAGCAGGCCTTAATTTTAGGCCTTGCACCCCAGGAACTTAATCTCACACTTGCCGGGTTATTGAGGGTGGAAAGACTTGTTCTAGTCCTGAGGAAGTTTGCTGGGAATAACCTCTGCTGCACCCTCGTCGTCCAGCCAGCCCAGCCTCCCCTGTGGTGAGGGCAATGGCTGTGTTGGGATGCTGCAGGGGAGGCCGAGGACTACAGAGTCATTAATGGCATAGGTGGTGAGATTTTAAGGGAGTCACTGTACTCTCTTAAGCTTCAGCTTTGTAGTCTGAATAATAAAACCCAACCCTCACTTTCCCCCGATTGTTCCAAAAATTAGGTGGGATAATACTTGTGGAATACTTTTTATCACAGAACAAGCATTCCAAATAAGAGCATTTTGTTGCTTTAGGAAATGGATATTCCTCTCTGTAGCTGAACCAAATGTATTTGCATCTCCTGTCCAGGCTGGTACTAGGCCTTCGTTTGCCAGGGCTGCTGTGACAAATAGCACACACGGTTTGGCTTAACAGCAGGAACGTATTGGCTCACAGTTTTGGAGGCCAGATGTTCAAAATCAAGATCTCAACAGGCCATGCTTTTCCCTGGAGTCTGTAGGGTTCTGGCACTGGCTTGTCTTGTCCTTGGAGTTCCTTGGCTTACGTCTCTGCCTCCATTACATGGCAATGCTCTCTCACCTGGGTCTCCCCTTGTGACTTTCTCTGACTGGACTGTGTCTGAACTTCCTCTACTGTGTTAGATCTCCAACCCTATGGAGTAAGGCCCACCCTGAGTCATTCTGGCCTCCTCGAAGTAGGAACGTTGAAGATCCTATACACAAATGAGTCGATACCTTAACTAATAAAAACAGCTTCAAAGATTCTGTATACACATGAGTTTGCATCTGCAGGAATGTGGATTAAGACTTGAACATGTCTTTGTGGGGGATATGATTCAATCCCCAATGCCTTGCCTTTCTGTCTTTCCTACTAGGTGCAAACTCCAGGAGGGCAAGTGCTATGTTTCTGTCGTCCCTGTTTCCTTGCAGACCAGTGCCACAAAGAGTAGTCAGTCATTCAGCAAATAGTTTTGAACGAATGATGAAGGAGGCTCAGAAAGTTCATGACTAGACTGAATGTAACAGTGCTTCTTTTGTTCTGCCACTTTTCCCCTTTGAACTGGCTGTGGAAGAAGACGTCCCTCCTGGTGCCTGTGAAGGTGAAGAGATATTGAGCAAGTGTGTGTTGTAGTCTGGAATAATCCAAGATTTTACATTTCACTAAAATATTCCTCAGTTCCACTAGAGGCAAATGGGTTTGATTTTCTTAGCACCTACATTCCTTTTAGGACAGCAAACTAAATGCCTTTATTAAGTAAATTATTTGGTTTTAAAAAAATGCTTCAAGAAATTACAGAATTGAGTGTTTTATACTTGTTCATTGAAACCAGACCTCTAGCTGGAAATGCTTGCTTGTTCCACTGTTGACCTCTCATTTGAAGCTAGTTCAAGTGCAGCCTACATTGTTTGCAGAAGGCTACAATTAACCGCAAGTCCTGAATGTGAGAAGGAAAGGATACAAGTGTTCATTTTATTTTAATGCATACTCAGAGAACTTCTGGGGACCTGTATAATGGACTCTCTGTAGTACATTTATGAATGTATGGATTTAAAAAGTTGTTGTTTTCCCTAATATTAAAATATGTAATTTATGTTGAAATCTTAATAAAGTATAAAACTTATGTGAACTGGGGAATTACCGCAATGTTTTGAAAGTTGTTCCTTATTCTGTATTTCACTGATTCTATGTGTGATCATACAGAAAGCTTCATGACTTTTTTATTTGAATATTAAAACTATTTAGTAGCCTCTTTGAAGGTTTATAGAGCAAAATGAAACATTTTCTAAAAAATAGTGAGCAAATATAACAGCTGATATAGATGTTTTGTATAGCATTATATATAAAAAATGTCCTTTTAGAACTTTCAACAGGGTCCTCTTTCTTCTTAACTATGAAACATTTATACAAAATAACATCTGTAGCATATAATAGATGTTATTAAGCATAATAATAAACAATCATCAACATGGACACATATCAAAAAGTCCTTTTTATAACTGAACATTTGATTATGATCTTATGAGCCAGGTAACAGTTGCCACTTTATTTTAAATTTAAAACATAGTCAAATGATTGTTGTGTGGTTTGTAGGAACCAGAAACAAGGCTTGGGGGTGTAGTGTTCTGCATTGGCAGTGGGTCAGTTGAATATCTACCCACCCATCCTTCTGGACACCTCCAGGCACAGAACGGACACTGCTGTCAATGTGGCTCCTCAGTCTAGTGACTGGGCAGGATGTATCTCTATATAGGATTGAAGGTTTTTTTTTAAACGCAATTGAAGACAATAAAGGAATTAATTGAGAATGATGGCATCAATGCTGTGGAATATGAGCTGGCATACAGTTTATAACACTGTTGGGCTACGCTCAATTATATTAAACAAAAATATCAAATGGTAGATCAGGAGACTAAACAAAAATATCAAGTGGTAGATCATGGAACACAAGATATTAATTTTTAGCCGCTTCTGACTAGGAATTGATGAATTATAATTTTGTATCATTAATCACTAGGGAAATTGTTTCTGTTCTGTTCTGGTTCCAATTTCTCCTCTTTGTTAGTTGCCCCGGTTCTCCCTAGCCTCTTCTCTCTTGCTATTCTGTTCTTGTGTTATCCATTTGTGCTGCAGACAGAACCCTCCTGTTATCAGAAGCCTTTTTATTAATTGCAGAGAATTTTCATTATTTGTATCTGCAATTATTCAAAGTTTAGATTTGGTCTCTTAGGCCTCCATCATTTGTATTGCTTCTGTTGGTTGTTTCCTTTACTATCCTAGAAAATGCTTGCACTGCTATTATTTGAATAGAACTTTTCTGCCTATTTCCCCAGTTCTGCATTTTCCCATTTCCATCTGAGTCATTCTCTTGTTTACCTCTGCCTAAAGTAGGGGTGAGAGTTTTAGTAGAAAGAGTAATTTTCTGATTGGGTTTGAGCTGGCAGTGGGGGTTTCCTCATTGCACAGACATGTAGACACCATTACTCTTTGGTATAATGGGATTTCAGTATTTATTAAGGAATTACACAACATGCCTACCAATGATAAGGGCTTCAAAATTCTCATGAGTCACGATATATATTGGATTTGTATGTGACATTTTCACGCAAGAGATGAACACAGACGGCAAGTTCAATATTCTGCTTTGTTCCAGGAATACGCATTTAAAAGTAATATGTAGTTTTAAAAATGCTTTCTGGTTTTGGGGAATTTTGTTTTAGAAATAACTGCTGTCCCTACCTTTCTATGAGTGAAAATAGATGTTGATGTACAGAGGCCTTGACGGCAGTGGTTTGTGTGAGAACACAGCTATGATGTACTCATGCTGGACTTGTAACCCCTTTGCCTCAGTGTGGTCTCTAGAACTATAAAATAGGCTTAATGTCAAAAGCCAATTGGGAACACATGTTCTCTGTTAATTGCATAGTTATGAACAGACTCCAAACAAAATGTTAGAAGTTATTCTTCTCCAATTGCCCGTCTTAAATTGAAACTCACAGGACAGTTTTTTTTTGTTTTTTTTTTTAACACTTTTTATTTTTAAATACTTTCTGATTTACAGAAGACTTGCAAAGTCTTGTATTGAAAGTTTCTGTATTCTCTTCACTCTGCTTCACCTAACATCTCATGTAGCTATGGAGCATTTAACAAACTAAGAAACGAACATTGGTATGATACCGTGAATTAAACTACAGACTTTATTTGGGTTTCACAAGGCTTTCCACCTGGGAAGAAAAGGTTTTTAAGTCATTTTTTTAAATAGAATACAGAAATCATTTTATTTTTAAAAACTCAATAGATTTATCCCTTTAAGGGAATGGGTAGGCTAATGTAGATATACTTTTGGAAGCTTCCTAGGGAAAATTAATGAAGCATCTTAAACATTTGTATAAGATGAAAACATTAAAAAAAAATTCAGCCTCCATATTTTATGTACAGAATTGATTATTCTGACTGACTGGTATAAAGAATAAAGTAGGGTTTGTATGGACCTTTCTTTTATGAAAATGAAAGGAGATTTCTATAACCATCTTGTCCTTCATCCTGTAATATTTAAATTCAGTGACTCTCTCATAAATTCTTTTCCTGTAAGCATAATGAATTTTGCACATCCTGGAAAATGTTCCTTGTTGATAAAAGTAATAATTTTTATTTTAAAGGAGAGCATAAAAAGCACAATCAACAATCCGATGAATAAAAATGATAAATACAAAAAGCGTGTGGGGAAAAAGCAATTATTATTTATAAAACAACAATAATTGTTGCTTTCTTCAGAAAAGGGCATTCCATCACCCTCCTATTCTTTTCATTTTATTTAAGGGATTAGCAACATTAATGTATTTTAAAAGACCCTTAACTTTGTACCATTTTGTCCTTTTGCCTTCCTTTGTGCCTGGGAGACATCTGATACCTCAAGATCACTGGACTTTCCAAATGTTCTGTTTTTATGAAACCTGAGCACTAGACATAATGGAACATAAAGTAACCTGTGCAGCATTCAAAGAGAAAAGGAAAACTGAATTTATAACTTTAAAAAGTTCCTAATGACTCCACATGTTAGAGTTGGAGAGTTTCCTCTTTGGAGCTCCCAGTGGCATTCAAGGCTTTTCTCTCATCTTTGATCCACAAATCAAGTACTATATAGTGATATTGATATTAAAGTAAAAATTAAGTATATAGAGAGTTAAATTACTTCCCAGACTTTAACTGTAGAAGATGTGTTGTGATTTTCAATAAGACAGAGATTTAAAATGTAAATGCTGGCAAGGATTCTCAGGAAGGTGAAAGTGAGGGTTATCAATGCAAATCTAAGGGGCATAGATTACAACATGTGTGCTTGAACTTTTATTGAATTTGGCAAAGGAGAATTTAAAATTGAAATGAGATCTTTTCATCTGTAGATGAGATATTTCAAGAAGAGGTTTACAGGAAATGTGTATTTTTCTATTGCTTCCCATAACGTTCCTTTTATGTAGGTAAAATTTAAGTGGGTGGAAGGCATGGTTCTAAGCTAGGTTTTCCTACTTGGCATTCAGTGTGCCATAGCAGAGAATTTGGCCTCAAATCTGTGGCTATTCCCGGAACAGAAGCCTATTTAACAGAACTGTTGATTAAGAAAGGTTGGCTTATGTATTGAGTTTTTTAGGTATGCCAGTGTTGCAGAAAGGTTAAAACAAAGAGGTGGAAGCAGGGGAGTTCTCTTAGACTTCCCTCCTTTGAATTGCCACTGCTGGGCTGGATGCCCTCACAGCGAGGCCAGGGGGCAAAGGATGAAAGCTTTCCAAGCTCTTTTTAAATGTATTTTTTGTCTTTGTATTTGGAAGTTCTCCATGGTACAGAACTGCCTCTTTGAATTTGTGAAGGCTGATATCACTGCGGTTGCTGTGGTCAAGAAGACCTACTGTGTAGGGTCTTGTTGCTAATAGCCAATGACAGGTACTACATAGGGGCTGTCTCTTTTGATTAGTATTGTACTCATTTTGGGATTGTAGTAGCAACTTTGTACAATGTTCTGGACAAATTCCTTTGCTTTTCAAAAGATAAGCATGGAGGGTGCCATTCATTTAGATATAATAAGAGCTCCTCTTCAGTTCACCTAAATAAATTTGACTTTACATTAGAGAAATGGTGGTGTTTAATCCAAGAGTAATTCAATTTGAATTACAAGCCCTTTATGATCTTAGTGGATTTAATTCCCTTTGCTGGTGTTAACTGGGAGTTTATCACATTTTAGTTGCCTCTGTGAGTGGTGGAGTCAAACTGGTAACTTCGGGAAACTACCAGTAAAGGATTGTTACAGGAAAGATTGGCTGTAACCCACCCCCAACTGGTGGTGGGGAGAGGCTGGGGCTGGGCCTCTCCTCTTTAGATAGAGAGGGTGTGGTATCTCTTGGTAACCTGAGTTTAGGGATACACCAAACTGACTCCAGGAAAGAAAATTATCAAGGTCTGACAGCTTGAGCAAATAATTCAAATTATAGACATAGGATACTTTCCTGGGGGTTGTTAATATCCCATGTGATAATATTATGGGATTATATTAAGAATGAAATGGAATTTAAGGTACAACTGTTATAATTGTCCTTTAACTTGGCACTTTTGTTCCCAACCTCATACCAGTCCCAACCTTTGGGGATGGGGGAAACAGAATTTTACCCTATAAGCAGAGCTAGGGGAAAGCAGAGAATATCAAATGGAGGCAGGTCACACTTTGAAAGTGTTTCCTTGGTGTACGTATTAGTTATCTATGGCTGAGTAACATATTACTCTAAAACTTAGCAGCTTTGAACAACAAACATCTATTATCTTACAGTTTCTGTGGATCAGGAATCCAGACATGGCTTAACTGGGTGCCTCTGCCTCAATTTCTCTCAAAGAGGCTGCAATCAAAATGTCAGCTGAGGGTGCGGTCTCCTCTGAGGGATCAACTGGGAGAGAATCTGCTTCCAAGCTCACTTCTGCAGTTGTTGGTGGGACCCAGACCCCCCTCAGTTTCTTGCCACGTGGGCTTCTCCATTCAGCAGTTCGCAACATGGCAGCTGGCTTCTGTCAGATGGAGTAGGTGAGCGTGTGAGAGAGGCCATGCAAGATGTAAGTCACAATCTTTTTGCAACTTAAATCTCAGAAGCGATATCCTGTCACTTTTCCTATATTCTGTTCACAGAAGCAAGTCTCTCCATCCAGCCCACACTCAGGGGAGAAGATTATGAAATGGCATGAGGCAGGGATCACTGTGGGTCCCCTTAGAGGCTGCCACCACTGTCTAAGACAGCCTTTCCCCTTTCAAAAGAAAATTGAACCACTATTGCTGTATGTTTGTTATTTATGTAGAAGTCACTCGTTAGGTCAACAAAATGCAATCTCAAAAGTAAGGTTACTATTGGAGAAAATGTGGCTACCTCTAGTGGAAAATGATCTGATCATGGTGTGTGTGAAATCTTTCTATCCTTTCATCTTCCCATCCCTTTCAGTAAACCTTTTCCCTTGTTTTCTCCTTCACCAAGGTCTGAATCCCATGTTCCTAATCTATGGTACCCTTTCCCCGTGTTGAAAATGATCTATTCTGCATCCCATTTGTTTCTTCTTATACAGTTCTACAAGATGATTGGTTAAAAAGAGTCTGAAAAATTCAGAGATTTTAGTAAATAATAGTTCTTTAATATGTTGACCTACCCAGGCCATGACTGTACTTTGGCAGGGAATTTCCCTGTGGGCTCCTCGTTGTTCAAGACCTCAAGTCTTTGAATGCCAGCTCTTCAGAGTAGTCTTTCTTGACCATATTCCTCCAACCCTCTGCAGCCTCTCAACACTTCATCCAGTTCATGACCTTCCTAGCTCTTCCCTTTATTTGAGATTGTCCACTTCATTTACGTGCTTTTTTTCCCCTTGTTTCTCACTCCTCATTAAAGCCAAAGCTCCATGAAGGCAGAGATATCTCTTTTGCTTGCTGTCGTATCATCAGTGCCTAACAGTTCCTAGCACTTCATAGGGACTCGAGAAATATTTGTTGAATGAACCAATAGGAGATTTCAGAAACCTGAGCAGGGCGAAGAGGAATAGGGAAGAGGTCTTTCGGTACTCCTCCTATCTCCTTCAAATTTGTGTTGGGTTTCTGTGATTCAAACAGTTCTAGGGTGGACTGTGACAGGATTGGCTGGCTTAGAACCTTAGACAAAGCACGAGAGCTCTGACGGATGTTCAGCAATAACCTGGTGCCAGTCATACCTACTCTCTCTAAAGTAAGGAGCCTCGTAAAGGTGTATTTAGAATGTTCTCTAGTTTTAAAAGCTATGAGTCTATGATTCTTTTTTTGGCCAAAAAAAAAAAAAGAGAAGAAAAATATGTAGGGCTTTGGAAGAGGGAGCTACTGAACCTCTGCAAGACCAAGTGTCTTCTGATTTTTACAGTGACATCCCCTGCCGGCAGGTGTGATGGCAGTATTCTGGGAACTCTTGAGTAATTGTGGGATAGTACAGAAAATGACAAAGAATGCAAGCAAATCATAAGCAACTACCTTCCAATAAATCTGTAGATGAGAGTTGCTCAAAGTTGAGGTTAAAAAAAAGATCAGTGAGGATGGCCCTGCCCTGAACAGAAATGATAATTTAAACTAAACAAAAAACAAACAATAAAACTTACTCTCTCCTTGTTTCAGTTTCATCTTCACCCAATGTGAAGCGTGACTTGATCATTGTGAATTGTGCTTTAATACAGCTCATCATCGTGTTTCTTTTCCATTGCAGCAAAGTGGGCTGAGAGCTTGAGGGATTTTTCCTGCAATAATTCCCCAGGTCTCATTCCTGGTCAGCTCTGTACAACTCATTTCCATTAGGCAGATAGTTCTCCATTTTTCTCTTTGCGTCCAGACTCATAATTCTGTGCTTATCTGCACTGAACTTCATTTGCATTTATTAGCTGTAGCTGGGTAGGTATTTGAAATATCTAAAACCCTTTTATCTGCCTGCTTTGTTTCTCATTATTTGCTGTCTCTTCCAATTTCATACTAGCTGAAAACTTGAAATGCTTCTTCTGAAATTGTTGTTCTAATTCTTTGCATACCAATGTTGGGCCTGGGAACTGCTGTCTGCAGGGATCTGGGTCAATAGCCTGCCTTGAAAAGTTGTAACTTCTCACATCTTACTTTTTTCACACGGCTTACTGAAGTATGATCTGTTTATGCAGATTCATTCACTTTGCTGTTAGTTGAATGCATCCACTGAGATGTTCCACTGGGGTAGATGCTGCATTAAGGGCTAGGGAACACGGCAATGGATGAGGCAGGGGCCCCTTGCCCTCATGCAGTCTCCAGCCTTTTTGGGTAGAGATTTGTATATATTGTCCATATCATTTTGCCTTCCTTTCAATCCTCCTAATATTCATGAATTCTACTTTCTTATGCTTTTGACCTTCACTGAAGAATATTATACAAAATGACATCATGAAATTGAGGATTATTTTGAAGACATGGTTTATTCTATTACACTTTTTTTTCCCTCTTCACTAAGACCCTTGGGAGAAATTTCTTTCAGATTTCAGGATCAGGAATGTTTCTCCTGAACCACTAGTTTATTTTTATCTTACACTGTAATTCAGGAGTGGATTACACTTACCTCTCTGTGTTGTTTGCCAGGTAGCTTAGAGGCAAATTTATAACCCCACTCCTAGAAAATGCACCAGTTCTTATAGCAAGGCTTTAAACACTAACCTCAGTAGTGGTTTTAGCTTATCCATTTTTGGCTTTAATACCCCTGTCCCACTTCATAGTATCCACCTGCCAAAATTCTAGGATTTAAGGCCTAGGTTCAGAGAACTTATCCTTCCTATCTGGTGTTCTGAGATGAGCCTGAACTGAATGAATGAATAGCTGTATGAACTTGAACAAGTCTCTTCACCTCCTTAAGTCCTGGGCTCCTCATATGCAAAATGAAAGGACTTGGTTGGGTCGGCAAAGTTTCTCTGAATGCTGAAATTTTGTGTTTGCACAAAGAAATTGGTAGTTGCACTGTTCAATAGGCCTACGCTTCGTCTTAGAACATTGGCTGCCTGGCAGGGTTTCCCTTGTTGAGTACCTTTCAAATACTGTGCCTGATGCCGGCTGCATCTAGTAAGTCTAGCAAGGGAGTGTAGTAAGTAAGTATAGGACGTGAGGCAGAACAGCAACCCAGGGCTGTTCTTGAGGCTTCTCTGAGATAAGGGCTAAGGTAGAGGCATGGGCAGGCTGTGATGGCAGCTCAGACCGCAGGAGCTAGGAAAGAAGAAGGCAAGAGGGGGATGTGAGTAACATTTAGTAGGGCAAGAAGGAGTTAGCCAGGAGGGCATTTCTGGCAGCTAAAACTGCATTTTCCAGGATACTAAGTTATGAAAGACTAGGATCTGTTCAGGGAAGCAGTACAGTTTTGTCTCTTTGGGGAGTGGAGGTGTTGCGATGTAAGTCTGGAGAGTTAGCAGAGACTCAATATTGCAGGGTTTTGTGTGCTCTACTGAGACATTGGGACCTCATTCTAGAGATCACAGTATTCCACTGAGGGATTTTAAGTGAGGTGGAGATTGGTGAACAGATTCTGAAATCAAGAAAGAAGCCCCTCTAGTCTGAGCTTGGAGCATAGATTCTAGGGGTTAGCTGAAAAATTGGGGCAAGATTTCTTTCTTTTTTTTTAATTAAATTCAGTTTTATTGAAATATATTCACACACCATACAATCATCCATGGTGTACAATCAACTGTTCACAGCACCATCATACAGTTATGCATTCATCACCACAATCTATTTCCGAACATTTTCCTTACATCAGAAAGAATCAGAATAAGAATAAAAAATAAAAGTAAAAAAGAACACCCAAATCATCCCCCCATCCCACCCTATTTTTCATTTAGGTTTTGTCCTCATTTTTCTACACATCCATCCATACAATAGATAAAGGGAGTGTAATCTACAAGGTTCTCAATCACACTGTCACCCCTTGTAATCTACATTGTTATACAGTTGTCTTCAAGAGTCCACAATACTGGAGTTTGACAGCTTCAGGTATTCACTTCTAGCTACTCTAACACATTAAAACCTGAGAGGTGTTATCCATATAGCGCATAAGAATGTCCACCAGAGTGACCTCTCGGCTCCATTTGAAGTCTCTCAGCCACTGAAACTTTATTTCGTTTCATTTTGCATCCCACTTTTGGTCAAGAAGATGTTCTCTATCCCACGATGCCAGGTCCAGATTCATCCTGTGTTGCCAGGGAGATTTACACCCTGGGAGTTGGGTCCCACGTAGCAGGGAGGGCAGTGAGTTCACCTGCTGAGTTGGCTTAGTTAGAGAGAGAGGGCCACATCTGAGCAACAAAGAGGTACTCAGGGGGAAACTCTTAGGCACAATTATATGAAAGTTTAGCCTCTCCTTTGCAGTAATGAGCTTCATAAGGGCAAGTCCAACGATAGAGGGCTCAGCACATCAAACCACCAGTCCTGATGTTTGTGATGGCAAGTTTTCTTTTAACACTTAGAGAGTGCATATATTAGGAGCAGGACTTACTAAGATTTCTGATTTGATGGAATTGGTGGATAATGGCAGTGCCCTTGGCCATAAAAGAGAATGCAGAAAGAGGAGCAGGCTCAAAGGAGGAAATGAAGCCTCTGTTTTAGATGTGTTGAGTTTGAAGGGCTATTGGGATACTTATGTTGGGATGACCTGTAGTTTGATGTGATAACGATAATAACAAAACAACAAAAACTCAGGCTCATCTTTACTGAATATGCATTAAGTGCTGGTTGTTTTATATGCATTTTCTCATTTAATCCTTGGAGCAATCTTATGAGATACTAGTATTATCCCGTTTACATATGAAAAAACTGAAGCCTGGAAATACTGAGTGCCTTGTCTAAGGTCATATAGCTGGTAAGGAGGGGAACTAGCATTTGAACCCAAATCATCATATGCTAGGGCTCCCTTTTAGCTACAACTGTATACTGACTTGAGTTTAGGAGAGAGGTATGGAATGAACATATACATTTGGCATATCGTATTGGTTGATGACATGGGTAAAGATGGAAACATGGGAAACACCAACATTGTAGGGTCCCGAAGAGGGAGGGATGCTTCAGAAGGATGCCAAGAAGTAGAGGAAATAGAAGAAGGAAGAAAATGAAGAGAGACAGATTCAGGGAGTGTTTGGGGACACAGGTGCCGCCAGACACTAGCTGTATTATTATGGCAATCTGTTTATCCTTTCTGGGTCTCATTTGCTTTTCTCTGCAAAATGGGGATATTATTTTAAAAACTTCTTTCAAATATTAATAGAGATAATATTTATCAAGCACTTAATCTGCTCAGTAAATATTGCTGTTTATTACTTCAAAGCAGAAGGCAAGGAAAGCATGAGTTTTAAGAAAGACAGAGCAGGTACCACTTTAACATGCTGCAGGGAGTTAGATTGAAGTAGATTGACAAGGAGGAACATATAGCACATGGAACAGAAACACAAAGAGCAGAGTCCAAGAGTTTTGACAAATATGAAAACAGCAGGAAAAAATTCCCTTTGGTCATGCATCTGCTATTAATTTTACATTACAGAGAACAAACATCCCTCGTATCAGTTTTCTTCTAAATCAATCTCAGTGTATTCTGTGAATTATTAATGGCCAATACAAATGAAATGAAATGTTGATCACTTATAATTACTTGAAAACACCATTGCATTGAAAAAATTTTCAAGTGGTTTTGTCATGTAAAGCATTAAAACCTGCTGTACATTGATGATAGATGAGAGTTTCGGCAAATGACAAGGAGTGTATAGTTGAAGAAGGAGAATTTCCTTTGTTATAACTCTCTTTCCTCTGACCTCCACTTCACAGTGTCCTTTTATAGAAGCAGTGGCTCAGGAACCCAAAATTCAAAAGGGGCATTCAGATTTGAGTGACCATTTTACGATCGGTGGAGTCCTTGATGTTGGATATTTCCTTTGCCTCTTCATTACAAATTTTCTCAAATGTGAAATCTGAAGGATGCATGTTGAAGTTGTAATCTTCCATTTTTTTTTATTATTCATTTTATTGAGATATATTCACATACCACGCAGTCATACAAAACAAATCATGCATTTGATTTTTCACAGTACCATTACATGTAATCTTCCATTTTAAAATCATGGCAACTAGCTTAAAAAATTTACTGAGGGCCAAATAAATTTTGTGAATAGAATTTTGTCCTCAGACCACTGATTTGCAACCTCTGCTACACATAAATTTTCAATGTAATTTTGAGATTTTTAGTTAGAAAGGACTTAGAGAGTTCTCATTCTGTGTTCAGCCCACAAAACTGTGCCTGGCATACTGAAGATGGGGAGTAGTTTCAGGCAAATCTTTTGGCCTTAAGGGAGGTTCTAATCTTCTTAGAAAGACAGGATTTACCAATAAGAATATTAGAATATAGAGTTCTAAAAGAGTGGAGTTCTAAGGAGTTTAGGAGGTTAGTTAATCCAACTCTCCTTTTTGATAAATAAAAATCTGAATTCCAGAAAGACTCAAATTCACAGGGCTAGTGAGTAGCAGAACTGGTTCTTGAACTTGGCCCTCTGAACCTTTGTGAAGGGCTCTTTGTAGCCACGATGTTACATTTCAGAAGATGGTTTATCTTCTTGTGATAATGATACTATCAAAATCAGAAGAGTGAGAGAACAGTTAAGGGCAGAAGTCTCCATCAAGGATACATTTCTAGAGTTGGGCTCTGGAGGAAGAGAGAAGGGGTAACTATTTGGTTCAAGGGGCAAATATGGAATAAAAGCAAAAACAAAACTAAATCACGAGTTAAGGGTAAATATATCATATTAGGGTCTATCAGTCAGGGTCAACACAGGAAACAGAAACAATTATTTTATTTTAGTAGAGGGAATTGAACTTAAGGAATTGCTGATCAGGTTTTAGCACACTGAAAAGGCAGGAGACCAAGGAGTTGTCACGGAGGTAGTAATCACAGGAAGCAGTGATAGTTCCTAGGGTTGGGGGAACAAAGGGAAGAGGATGGGATTTAGAAGTTTGGAGGCATATTCCCAAGGAAGTGGGACTCTGACTCCAGAAGAAGGACGTGTGCTGATGTCTCTGTGGGGCAGGTTCTGGGAGTCTGAGAAAAATGCAATCCAGAACTGCTACTGTAACTAGAACCAACTAACTGCCCCTTCGAGGGTAAAGGACCCTTCCTGACTGTCATAGTTTCCTAGGGCTGCCATAACAGTGTACTATAGATTGGGTGGCTTAAAACACAGAAATTTATTGTCTCACAGTTCAGAAGTCCAGAAGTCTAAATCAAGGTGTTAGCAGGGCTGTGTTTCCTCTGAAGCGTGGAAGGTTCTGGAGGTGGCTTGTTGATAATCCATGGTGTCCTTTGGCTTGTGCATGATGCAGTCTATGCCTCTGTCACATGGCTGTATTCTCCATCTGTGTTCAAATTTCCTCTCCTTGTAAGGACACCAGTCCTATTGAATTAGGGCCCACCCCGGTCCCGTTTGGCCTCATCTTAACTAATGACATCTTTGAAGACCTTATTTCCCAATAGGAGCACCTTCATGGGACCAGGGGTTAGGGCTTGAACATATCTTCTTGGGGGACACAATTGAATCTGTTAACACTGATGCTGACAGAGACAGGAACCAATCCTTCTCCCTATTGCCCTTCTTGGTAGACCAGCTGGCAAAGCAGGTGTGCTCGAAGGGTGGGTATGAAGCTGAGAGACTAAAGCTGAATAACCAATGTCATCAGCATAGTGGGCAGTAGTGAGGAACTTGCTTGGAGTGGAGTGCTCATGCTGGGGTGTGGTGTGGAGGCATGTAAGGATGGAGAGGTTGGCTGGGCAGGTGATAGATGACGATGAATGCTGGGAAGAGCCATTAGGCTTGACTTTCGTAGGGAATTTATAGATTAGGAGGGAAGATGGAATTCTGAATCATGACTATATTATACTTATGCAGTTGTATTATTTAAGGGACTTGGATCTTTCCAAGAAGCCAAAAGAAGGGAATAGTAACAGCTGAGTTCTTGAGGGATGGGAGGAAGGTTTTGGTTAGCAGAGATGCATGGTAGAATTTAGTGTCAATGTCCCATCATTCTGCACACTGACATGTGTTTTCTTCACTATTCTATTGGCTTCCAAGGGGAGAAAAATAGCAGACACCTGTATCAGCTGGGCTCAGAAGACTGCCTGAAACATAGTGAATCCTAAATAAATATTACATAGCTTTAATTATATGATGTTCTGTAAAATATAAAATCCCTATGGCAGAGGCCACATTGTGTATCTATTCAGGTAAGAATCCATCTCATTACAGCAATGTAGTATTTATTGGTGGTGGCATACATGGTTTGGATAAAATGCCCATAGTATCAAAATGTGGCCCTCATCACTAAAGCTCCTTATATTAGTCAGCTTTTGCTAGTAATCATTCTGTGAAACAAACAATCCTCGAATCCCAGGGGCTTACTTAAATATTTTTCACTCATGTTACATGCCAGTAGCCATGGGTCAATGACTGTGGCTTTGTTCCGTGTACTGCTATACAAGGGTCTAAAATAAAGGAGAAGCCCCTACGTGGGAAAATTCTCGTGGCAGAGGGAACAGCCAAAGAGAGCCAAACCCAACCATTGAGTCACACTGAAAGATTCGTCTCATATGTCGAATTTGCCAAAGTGTATGTCACATTTGCCAAAGCAATTCATGTAATTAAATCATCGTGCAAGAACACATACTCCTCCCACTGGAGGTGGGGAAGAATGAATATTTATAGACGATAATACAACCTACCAGAGTGCTATTGTTCTTGTGCTGTTGTTATTTTCTCTGTTTCTTTGTCCAGTTTAAAGCAAAGGGAAAGTATACTCAAGAATATTTCTCTTGTACTAAGAGGACTTACCCTTAGAGAGTGATATTCTAGTTATAGACAAAGTCAGGGATGGAGAAAATAGGCCAGATCCTGAACCAGGCTCTCAAACTGATAGCAGAATGAAGAGCAGGATGACTCAAAAATGAGTCGGGGGAAGAGAGCTTATGAGGAAATGTCACAGATTCTGTGTCGCAGTGGTTAATAGAAACACTTCACAAACTTCAAAATCAAATACCTGAACTTGGGAATAATATTCTGATTATACCACAATGGTAGGTTTCTATCAAACCAAATTAAGATTTAGTGAAATAATTTTGGGATCCCTTCAAGATGATGACAGATCAGTGTGTCATTACCTTATTCATCTCTTCTTAGTGTCTAGCCCAGTATCCGTGAGAGGGTTTTTTATTCATATACTCATTCATTTATTCTTTCAGTTAATTAATATTTATTGGGCATTGTTATGTGCAAGAGATTGTCCCAAGGCTGGAGATAAGTACTAAATAAAAGGTACACAGTTCCTTTCCTCATGGAGTTACATTCTAGAAGGAGCATTACATGTGAGCATTAGATTACGTACACAATCAAATATTTAGTTACGATTGTGACAAGTGCTTAAAGAAGAAAGAAGGAGAGTGTGCTGTGACAGCATAAATACAGGCCTGCCTGATCCAGCCTGCAGGAAGCGATGTTTGTGTTGAAACATGAAGAATGCATGGGGGTGGGTGTGGCTGGAGAGGTGCTTTAGGCGGAAGGAATATATGTGAAGCACCTGTGACCAGGACAAGACAGACTGGTTCTGAGGCACCAAAAGAAGGTTGGTCTTTGAAGCTGTAGCTTGGAGAGTCAGGGTGAAGGGGTGATGCCTGCGGCTGCAGGGATGGGCAGGAGCTTTGTCACTCTCTGTGGGCTCAGTAGGGACTGTTGTCTGTGTCCTATAGCAACTGGAAAGCCATTGCAAGGTGTTAAGCAAGGATGTGAAGTGTTTGCTGAAGAAATGAATTAATTAGTGAGTAGAGGGCCATTTGAGTTATAGATGCGGTAATTATCCAAACAATCCAGGGAGACTGGAATTTTGATGATCATTTAAAATTGTCTTAATTTTAGAGAATAATTTTTTCCTGGTAGAGTGTAACATACACATACACATACACACACACACAGTAGAAACATATATATATAACATATGGATACACCTGTATAATATAACATATGCGTAGATAATTATTTGTTGTTTTATGTCCAATCCCTTTAATCAGGAGGTCTTACAGGAGCAAAAACAGAGGTCAAATTTATGATTTGTAAAAAAAAAAAAAAATAGTACCACTAATCAAAAATAAGGACCATTTATTAAAGAAATTCAATTTAATTTTTTTAAGGAATGTATGACAAATGAAACAAGAATTTTTTTCAAAGTAATGATGAAGATTTAGTTCTTGAAAATTAGTGATGCATGTAAGAATTCCTAAAAAATTTCTCCAAGGCTGTCACTTTTATTATAAATATTGTAAACCAATATGATGTCTGCACACTGTTCATAATGAATGGTTGAATCATATACAGTTATAGCTAATCAAAAACCATTACAGATGTATTTACTCTATTTAAACACTTTCATATTTCATTACAAATGGCCGTTTGAACACTTCCACATCCATTACAGCATTATATTTCCATCCAATTTGCTACTAAGATTTCTTGATCAGCTACAGTGTAATAGTAGCTATTGTGCATTATAAATATTTCATCACCTCTCTATGGTAATCTATTTTTCATTTGCTTGCTAAAACTTATGAAGTGCTTGTTAAACATTGATAAATAATATTACAGTACATGATATGAAATATTGTTGTCTTGCAAGTCAGCTTATTGGCAAACCTTGAAGTTAGTGATGCTTTAATCTGCATTATCCAATCTTCATAATTAATTATGTATCAATGAATATTGCTATGTCACTGGATTGGTGGAAAATGGATCATTTCCAGGGTAATGTTCAACTTAATTTTCTTGTCATAGGGACTTAATTAGGTGTTTGCTTGTTACTCTGTGAGGGATGGTTAGTAGGAGCAGCAGTGTTCTTTTCCATCCAGAAACTTCTCAGCATCACGGGGAATCTTCAGGCTTACTGGGCAGAGGTTACCCAATTTGCATTATGTATTTTCTTTAAGTCTCTATTTTGTCAAGTTGGGTATCATCCTGTTTGATATTTCCAAAGTTAGTGACTTAGATCACTCTGTTAAGAGTTGAGATAGACATTTAAACTTTTGTAGCAAGTAAAAATCCTGGAAAGGAAGAATCTCTTTTATGTGATTGTTAATAAAATCACAGAATGTTAGAGTTGAAGGAGAATTGTAGAAATCATTTACTATGACGATGGCAAATTTGCATTACAAATACTCCCACCTTCTCATCTCACTGCAGATATTACTAATTGAACACAGCACTCTTTCCTGCTGGGCCTGAGTTCCATCTGAGAATTGAAATAGTTTCACCAGACTGCCACTATTAGTTTACTATTAATGGGACTTCAGGTGAAATCTATTTGCTATCCCCCATCACATCTAGCGTCTCACTTTACAGAGGAGGAAATGAAAGCCCAGAGTGAAATGGCCTGGGCAAAGGCACTGCTCTGGCTAGGACAGAGCTGGAGTCCAAGTCTACATCTAATGACACCAACTCTAGCACTCATTCTGACATCCCTGGTACAACTTTTATTTTCCTGTACTTTCCCCCTCCAGAGGCGCTTGTGAATGACAATCTTTATTTCTTCATGCAATTTCAATGATGGAAATCATTCTTAGTTTCCTGAGTTAATTATTTGAGTTGTGCTGTCATTCGCACCTGTCATTTTTTTTCTTCCCAGCTTGGTGCTTTCCAGAGGCTATAATATGAAGTATGGATATTCTTCATATTATAGGTATGAAGTATATTTAAGGTAGGAAATATATTTAAGCCTTACATGTATGCATTCCTGATATAAAATATATCAAAATATCTATTTCATATTATTACTTTCACACTGAAGCTACTTGTCTTAATTCCCAATTCAAATTCATTTTCTAATGAGCAACCAAATAAAGGTTTTCTGACTAGTAAAAATTTTTCAGGAGAGACAGCATGATAATTGTCTTACTTATTTACAAGAAAAGGGATTACAGGCCATATATTACCCTCTGAAAAAAATCTGAGATCTTGGGGAGAAAGACGTTACTTTTCCTTGTGTGGAAGATGATGAAGGAACCACTCTGACTATATTTGAGTAGATTCTCAGTGTGGTACCAACTTTATGGGCTCTGAGAACTGTAATAGGCCTCCTATTAAAAATCACATTACCCCTCCATTGACTCTAATGACTTCTGTCTTTTGGGGGTCATATTTCTTTCTTTATTCCATATGGGACTTATTATCTAGAGGGAAAGTTAATAAGATCTCTTCCAGACTTGCTTTGCCATGGAGTCTCGTTAAATTCCCAGACTAATAGGAAATGAATTGAGCTAATCAAAAGATACCTTAACAGTTAAAAGATCTTGAAAAAAAATTTGAAAAGGCAATTGTCGATAGCATTAAAAAGTAATCTTAATCTTAATTTGCTTGTCCTGAAGATGTAAGCATACTTCCACCTTATCTGTATTAGCTTTATGATTAACTATTTGGGATGGTATTAATAGTAACTGGGAACTAAGAAGTTGCTTGACAGGTTGCACAAAGTTCTGGAAATTAAATTCCTAAGGCTCCTTACTGTTGGGGGAAAAATAGGCTCGATAAATTTATACTATGTCACACTGTATGACAGAAGCTCACCTATCCTCTGATTTCAAACAAGGTATTAGAAACAGGTTGAGTTTTTTGAAAAGTATAACCCAGAATTGACATTTATGTAAGGCAAGTGCATTTTATAGCAATGATGACTCATTCTGAGCAGGATGTATAGCAACAAACTTAGCAGGTATTGGGAGCTGACTAGGAGTGCAAATTCTTGCAATTTGACACTGTTTCCAGGGGCTCTTGGGAAAGTGAAGTCTAAGTTATAGAAAGCCTAGGGACTTTTGGTTACTCTTTGTGGATGCCTGGGGAGCTCAGAAGAGGGACAAATGTCATTTCTACAATTTGTAATGGGTTGGTTGGTACAAACAGCATGATAGGAATCTGAGGAAAATGAGAAAAAAGAATGTCCCATTTTTTGAACTAAAAAGAATAAAATCTGATGCTGCCATACTTTTATTTTTTTTTTTTTTTTTTTTTTTTTTAATCATCATTTTATTGAGATATATTCACATACCACGCAGTCATACAAAACAAATTGTACTTTCGATTGTTTACAGTACCATTACATAGTTGTACATTCATCACCTAAATCAATCCCTGACACCTTCATTAGCACACACACAAAAATAACAAGAATAATAATTAGAGTGAAAAAGAGCAATTGAAGTAAAAAAGAACACTGGGTACCTTTGTCTGTTTGTTTCCTTCCCCTACTTTTCTACACATCCATCCATAAACTAGACAAAGTGGTGTTTGGTCCTTATGGCTTTCCCAATCCCATTGTCACCCCTCATAAGCTACATTTTTATACAACTGTCTTCGAGATTCATGGGTTCTGGGTTGCAGTCTGATAGTTTCAGGTATCCACCACCAGCTACCCCAATTCTTTAGAACCTAAAAAGGGTTGTCTAAAGTGTGCATAAGAGTGCCCACCAGAGTGACCTCTCGGCTCCTTTTGGAATCTCTCTGCCACTGAAGCTTATTTCATTTCCTTTCACATCCCCCTTTTGGTCAAGAAGATGTTCTCCGTCCCACGGTGCCAGGTCTACATTCCTCCCCGGGAGTCATATTCCACGTTGCCAGGGAGATTCACTTGCCTGGGTGTCTGATCCCACGTAGGGGGGAGGGCAGTGATTTCACCTTTCAAGTTGGCTTAGCCAGAGAGAGAGGGCCACATCTGAGCAACAAAGAGGCATTCAGGAGGAGACTCTTAGGCACAAATACAGGGAGGCCTAGCCTCTCCTTTGCAGCAACCGTCTTCCCAAGGGTAAAACTTATGGTAGAGGGCTCAACCCATCAAACCACCAGTCCCCCATGTCCGCGGCCATGCCAGCAACCATGGAGGTGGGGCAGGCGAACACCCCCGCATTCTCCACAGGCTCCTCAAGGGGGCACCACATCTTTTTTTTTTTTTTTTTTTTAACCATGGTTTGTCATATTTATTTTTTTTTTTTTTATTTTTTTTTTTTTTTAAATTTCCCTTCTTTTTTCAAATCACCTGTATGAAAAAAAAAGTTAAAAAGAAAACAAACATACAATAAAAGAGCATTTCAAAGAGACCATAGCAAGGGAGTAAGAAAAAGACAACTAACCTAAGATAACTGCTTAACTTCCAACATGTTCCTACTTTACCCCAAGAAAGTTACATAATATAGCAACATTTCAGTGAACTTGTTCCTACTACAACCATCAGAAATTAACAGACCATAGTCATTTCTGGGCATCCCCAGAACGTTAAATAGCTTATCTGTTCTTCCTGGATTATTGTTCCCCCTTCCTTAATTGCTCTCTACTGCTAGTTCCCCTACATTCTACATTATAAACCATTTGTTTTACATTTTTCAAAGTTCACATTAGTGGTAGCATATAATATTTCTCTTTTTGTGCCTGGCTTATTTCGCTCAGCATTATGTCTTCAAGGTTCATCCATGTTGTCATATGTTTCACCAGATCGTTCCTTCTTACTGCCGCGTAGTATTCCATCGTGTGTATATACCACATTTTATTTATCCACTCATCTGTTGAAGGACATTTGGGTTGTTTCCATCTCTTGGCAATTGTGAATAATGCTGCTATGAACATTGGCGTGCAGATATCTGTTCGTGTCACTGCTTTCCGATCTTCCGGGTATATACCGAGGAGTGCAATCGCTGGATCGAATGGTAGCTCTATATCTAGTTTTCTAAGGAACTGCCAGACTGACTTCCAGAGTGGCTGAACCATTATACAGTCCCACCAACAATGAATAAGAGTTCCAATTTCTCCACATCCCCTCCAGCATTTGTAGTTTCCTGTTTGTTTAATGGCAGCCATTCTAACCGGTGTTAGATGGTATCTCATTGTGGTCTTAATTTGCATCTCTCTAATAGCTAGTGAAGCTGAACATTTTTTCATGTGTTTCTTGGTCATTTGTATTTCCTCTTCAGAGAACTGTCTTTTCATATCTTTTGCCCATTTTATAATTGGGCTGTCTGTACTATTGTCATTGAGTTGTAGGATTTCTTTGTATATGCAAGATATCAGTCTTTTGTCAGATACATGGTTTCCAAAAATTTTTTCCCATTGAGTTGGCTGCCTCTTTACCTTTTTGAGAAATTCCTTTGAGGTGCAGAAACTTCTAAGCTTGAGGAGTTCCCATTTATCTATTTTCTCTTTTGTTGCTTGTGCTTTGGGTGTAAAGTCTAGGAAGTGGCCTCCTAATACAAGGTCTTGAAGATGTTTTCCTACATTATCTTCTAGGAGTTTTATGGTACTTTCTTTTATATTGAGATCTTTGGTCCATTTTGAGTTAATTTTTGTGTAGGGGGTGAGGTAGGGGTCCTCTTTCATTCTTTTGGATATGGATATCCAACTCTCCCAGCCCCATTTGTTGAAAAGACCATTATGGCTCAGTTCGGTGACTTTGGGGGCCTTATCAAAGATCAGTCGGCCATAGATCTGAGGGTCTATCTCTGAATTCTCAATTCGATTCCATTGATCTATATGTCTATCTTTGTGCCAGTACCATGCTGTCTTGGCAACTGTGGCTTTATAATAAGCTTCAAAGTCAGGGAGTGTAAGTCCTCCCACTTCGTTTTTCTTTTTTAGAGTGTCTTTAGCAATTCGAGGCATCTTCCCTTTCCAAATAAATTTGATAACTAGCTTTTCCAAGTCTGCAAAGTAGGTTGTTGGAATTTTGATTGGGATTGCATTGAATCTGTAGATGAGTTTGGGTAGAATTGACATCTTAATGACATTTAGCCTTCCTATCCATGAACATGGAATATTTTTCCATCTTTTAAGGTCCCCTTCTATTTCTTTTAGTAGAGTTATGTAGTTTTCTTTGTATAGGTCTTTTACATCTTTGGTTAAGTTTATTCCTAGGTACTTGATTTTTTAGTTGCTATTGAAAATGGTATCTTTTTCTTGAGTGTCTCTTCAGTTTGTTCATTTCTAGCATATAGAAACATTACTGACTTATGTGCATTAATCTTGTATCCCGCTACTTTGCTAAATTTGTTTATTAGCTCTAGTAGGTGTATCGTCGATTTCTCAGGGTTTTCTAGATATAAGATCATATCATCTGCAAACAATGACAGTTTTACTTCTTCTTTTCCAATTTGGATGCCTTTTATTTCTTTGTCTTGCCGGATTGCCCTGGCTAGCACTTCCAGCACAATGTTGAATAACAGTGGTGACAGCGGGCATCCTTGTCTTGTTCCTGATCTTAGAGGGAAGGCTTTCAGTCTCTCACCATTGAGTACTATGCTGGCTGTGGGTTTTTCATATATGCTCTTTATCATGTTGAGGAAGTTTCCTTCAATTCCTACCTTTTGAAGTGTTTTTATCAAAAAGGGATGTTGGATTTTGTCAAATGCTTTTTCAGCATCTATTGAGATGATCAATTGATTTTTCCCTTTCGAGTTTTTAATGTGTTGTAATACATTGATTGTTTTTCTGATGTTGAACCATCCTTGCATGCCTGGAATGAACCCCACTTGGTCATGGTGTATGATTTTTTTAATGTGTCTTTGGATTCGATTTGCAAGTATTTTGTTGAGGATTTTTGCATCTATATTCATTAGGGAGATTGGCCGGTAGTTTTCCTTTTTTGTAGCATCTTTGCCTGGTTTTGGTATTAGATTGATGTTAGCTTCATAAAATGAGTTAGGTAGTGTTCCATTTTTTTCAATGTTTTGAAAGAGTTTGAGTAAGATTGGTGTCAGTTCTTTCTGGAAAGTTTGGTAGAATTCCCCTGTGAAGCCATCTGGCCCTGGGCATTTATTTGTGGGAAGATTTTTGATGACTGATTGGATCTCTTTGCTTGTGATGGGTTGGTTGAGGTCTTCTATTTCTTCTCTGGTCAGTCTAGGTTGTTCATATGTTTCCAGGAAATTGTCCATTTCTTCTACATTATCCAGTTTGTTGCCATACAGTTGTTCATAATATCCTCTTATAATTTTTTTAATTTCTTCAGGATCTGCAGTTATGTCACCTTTTTCATTCATTATTTTGTTTATATGGGTCTTCTCTCTTTTTGATTTTGTCAGTCTAGCTAGGGGCTTGTCAATCTTGTTGATCTTCTCAAAGAACCAACTTTTGGTGATATTTATCCTTTCTATTGTTTTTTTGTTCTCTATGTCATTTATTTCTGCTTTAATCCTTGTTATTTCTTTTCTTGTACTTGGTTTAGGATTGGTTTGCTGTTCATTTTCTAGCTTCTTCAGTTGATCCATTAGTTCTTTGATTTTGGCTCTTTCTTCCTTTTTAATATATGCGTTTAGTGCTATAAATTTCCCCCTTAGCACTGCTTTTGCTGCATCCCATAGGTTTTGGTATGTTGTGTTCTCATTTTCATTCGTCTCTATATATTTAGCAATTTCTCTTTCTATTTCTTCTTTAACCCACTGATTGTTTAGGAGTGTGTTGTTTAACCTCCAGGTATTTGTGAATTTTCTAAGTCTCTGATGGTTATTGACTTCTAATTGTATTCCATTGTGGTCAGAGAATGTGCTTTGAATAATTTCAATCTTTTTAAATTTATTGAGGCTTGTTTTATGTCCCAGCATATGATCTATTCTGGAGAAAGTTCCGTGAGCACTAGAAAAGTATGTGTATCCTGGTGATTTGGGATGTAATGTCCTGTAGATGTCTGTTAAATCTAATTCATTTATCAGATTGTTTAGGTTTTCAATTTCCTTATTGGTCTTCTGTCTGGTTGATCTATCTATAGGAGAGAGTGATGTGTTGAAGTCTCCCACAATTATTGTGGAAACATCAATTGCTTCCTTTAGTTTTGCCAATGTTTCTCTCATGTATTTTGTGGCACCTTGATTGGGTGCATAGACATTTACGATTGTTATTTCTTCTTGCTGAATTGCCCCTTTTATTAGTATGTAGTGGCCTTCTTTGTCTCTCAAAACATCCCTGCATTTGAAGTCTATTTTATCAGAGATTAATATTGCTACACCTGCTTTCTTTTGGCTGTAGCTTGCATGAAATATTTTTTTTCCATCCTTTCACTTTCAATTTCTTTGTGTCCCTGTGTCTAAGATGAGTCTCTTGTATGCAACATATTGATGGTTCATTTTTTTTGATCCATTCTGCGAATCTATATCTTTTAATTGGGGAGTTTAATCCATTTACATTCAACGTTAAAACCGTGAAGGCATTTCTTGAATCGGCCATCTTATCCTTTGGATTATGTTTGCCATATTTTTCCCTCTCTCTATTAATATCCTTTATTGTACCCATACCGAATCTCTTTAGTACTGAACCTTTCTCCAAGTCTCTCTGTCCTGTCTTTGTTTCTCTGTCTGTAGGGCTCCCTTTAGTATCTCCAGTAGGGCAGGTCTCTTGTTAGCAAATTCTCTCAGCATTTCTTTGTCTGTGAAAAATTTAAGCTCTCCCTCAAATTTGAAGGAGAGCTTTGCTGGATAAAGTATTCTTGGCTGGAAATTCCTCTCTCTCAGAATTTTAAATATATCGTGCCATTGCCTTCTCGCCTCCATGGTGGCTGCTGAGTAGTCACTACTTAGTCTTATGCTGTTTCCTTTGTATGTGGTGAATTGCTTTTCTCTTGCTGCTTTCAGAACTTGCTCCTTCTCTTCTATGTTTGACAGTGTGATCAGTATATGTCTCGGAGTGGGTTTTTTTGGATTTATTCTATTTGGAGTTCGCTGAGCATTTATGATTTGTGTATTTATGTTGTTTAGAAGATTTGGGAAGTTTTCCCCAACAATTTCTTTGAATACTCTTCCTAGACCTTTACCCTTTTCTTCCCCTTCTGGGATACCAATGAGTCTTATATTCGGATGCTTCATATTATCTATCATATCCCTGAGGTCCATTTCGAGTTTTTCAATTTTTTTCCCCATTCTTTCTTTTATGCTTTCATTTTCCATTCTGTCATCTTCCAGGTCACTGATTCGTTGTTCAACTTCCTCTAGTCTTGTACTATGAGTGTCCAGAATCTTTTTAATTTGGTCAACAGTTTCTTTAATTTCCATAAGATCATCCATTTTTTTATTTAGTCTTGCAATGTCTTCTTTATGCTCTTCTAGGGTCTTCTTGATTTCCTTCATATCCCGTACTAGGGTCTCATTGTTCATCTTTAGTTCTTTGAGTAGCTGCTCTAGGTGTGTCTCTTCTGGTCTTTTGATTTGGGTGCTTGGGCTTGGGTTATCCATATCGTCTGGTTTTTTCATATGCTTTATAATTTTCTGTTGTTTTTGGCCTCGTGGCATTTGCTGTCCTTGATAGGGTTCTTTTAGGGTTTGTAGACCAGTTGAAGTCCTTATCTCTAATTTATCAGATCTACAGCTTCGTGGAGTACACTTTCTCTAACTAACCAGCAGGTGGCGTCCACGAGCCACCTGTTCTCCACAAGCCAGATCTCCCCTGTTTAGCCTTTTTGGTGAGTGGGGGAGTGAGTCTTGTGGGGCCCAATTGGTGTCCCAAGCTTGCGTGTGTAGTTGGTGTTGCCTGCCCTGTATGTGGGGCGTGTTTCTGGGCAGTCGGGGAGGGGGGGTGGCCCTAACAATCAAATCTCCCTGATGATCCTAGAGTTTTAAAGCTACTGCAATAGTCTAATCCTTCAGTTCAGTCCTGCCACAGTTTGTCTCTGCCACTGACCCACAAGTCTTTGGTATTGGCGTATGGCTCCTGAGACTTGCAAGTGGGCCCCTCTTCCAGGCTGTGCACCCCGGGTCCTCTGTTGAGGGATGACTGTGCTATGTCACAGGTGAGTGCCGTCCCCCCAGGGCAGTTCTGGGCTGCTGGGCTGTGTTGGGAGGCTCCCAGTCTGCTCAAATGATGGCTGAATGGGGCTCTGTTAATTCACACTGCTCCCCCTTCCCAGCTCTGGGACATTCAGCTGAGGTTGCAGGGAAGGCTAATGTCCACGCCCAGTTTTGTGGTGTGTGCCTGTTATTTGAAGCACTTCCGTCACACTGGGTTGTCTGGGGCAGCTCTGGGCTATGGGGCTGGCGATGGGCAGGAGTGTTTCCTGTCCACCAGGATGGTGGCTGTGAGCGGACACCCCCCTTTTCTTGGGAAGTTGTGTTGTTTAGTGAATTTTCTCAGCCACTGGATTATTGCCTTTTGTCTCAGAGCTCTCTTATTTCTGCTCTTGACTCTTGACTTGACGTGCCCAAATTTCAATTCTTTGAAGCTTTCTGTATTGAGCTTCTTAGGGTAATTGTTTTAGAAAAAGCAAAAAGGATTTAAAAAAAAAAAAAAAAAAAAAAAAAAAACGGCCCTCCTCAGAGATCTAATGGGTTATTGAAATGCTAATAGACAAAGCAACCAGGGCCATTAAGGAAAGGTGCCCTGGGCAGAGAGATCAGCCTTGCTTCGGGATTTGCATATGCGCCTCAAGGCCTGATCTCCGCCCTTCCCCTTTCTGTGTTCACCAGAACTCCAAAAATCCTCTGCTTTTACTTTGGAGCTTCTCGTGTTGTTTTCCTTCTATGCCCGTCTCCTCTCTGCTGGGCTGGCTGCTCTCAGAGTCTCTGGTGTCTGGCCTCAGTCTATCTATGGTTGGAGTTTGAATCAGTAGAATGAGTTTCCGATGAGAGCAGCCACTGCAATTCTCCCTTCTCCTTCCTGGAGCTGACAGCCCCTCCTCCCCCGGGACTGAGCCTGGCAGGGAGGGGCGCGGGTCCCCTGGCCGCAAAAACTTACAGATTTCGCTGATCTCAGCAGTTCCACGTTTTCATGAGTGTTGTATGAAGTATGCCCAAAGACAGATTGCTCTGTGGTGTCCAGTCCACGCAGTTCCTGGCTTTTTACCTACTTTCCTGGAGGAGTAACTAAAACATACAGCTCACCAGTCTGCCATCTTGCCCCGCCTCCCCTCTGCCATACTTTTAAAGGGAAAGTCAGAGAAAGTAAACACAATAAAATTCCACCCATATCTTGTCTCAGGGCGATAAATTCTTTAAACACAAACAGGTAAGTCAAGGTTAATGTTCTTCTTTAAAAAGTAGCCTTTAGTGGTCCATTTCTTTGGCTGCTAAGGCTGTTTCTTGAACTATTGTCTTTCCTTCTGAATAGAGATGGCAGGAATTTTAAGTTGCTAAGTGTTCAGCACTAACATGAAGGTATAAAGAATATAGGATAGAATAAACACGGTTCAAGCTCCAAATCTGCCCCTTACTAGTTACATAGGTTAGGACATGCCACAAAACTCCCCCATCCTTAGTTCTCATCTTTATATGGGGTCAATAACACCTGTATTATTTACACCAATGGGTTGGTGTATCACCTAAATTGAGGTCAGTAAAATGAGGTGACAATCAGTAAAAAACAGAGAGTTCTGGTTGAGCTTTATTTTTGTTTCAGGAAATTTGGTGAATTGCTCTGAACATTTTCCTTTTTCTAGCCCATGTTTGTATGTCTTGCTGGGCTTCTTGAAATATTGTCTTGAAGAAGGACACAACAATTGTAAAGACTGAGAAGATAAGTAAGGCTGCTGTCTACTCCAGATGTGATTTCATGCATTCCTCCTTGGTTCTCTGGTATTTCTTTGTTATTTATGCCTCAGTATAAACCATGCTTTAGATGGATCCTCAAACATAGAAAATCGATAATTCAAAATCTTTGGTGAAGTGGAGAAGTTGATATAACATTTGTAGCAATGAAGAAGTTATGTGGTAGGTATATTCTAATTTTGAGGCCAATTTTATTACAGGTTTGCATTCAGTACAAAGAACAAAAATCTGAAGGAAAAGAAAATGCCGTCTCCAAAGTCCAACATTCTAAAATGGAGTCTTTGTGACACCAAAGTTATTGCTGTAGAGGAAAAGTTGCTGACAGATTCTCACCTTTCCTTCATTTACTTGTTGAGTTATTACTGACAACATTGGTGGCAGCAGAAAACAGCCCCCATGGGCATCCTCGCTAGATATTTATATGCACTGCACTTACATCCTGTGCCAGTTTGAATGTATTATGTCCACCAAAACACCATTATCTTTGATGTAATCTTGTGTAGGCAGACCTATCAGTGTTAATTAGATCGTAATTCTTTGCGCCCCACCCAACTGTGGGTGATGACTCTGATTGGATAATTTCCATGGAGGTGTTGGCCCGTCCATTTAGGGTGGGTCTGAATTAAATTACTGGAGCACTATATAAGAGTTCAGACAGAAGGAGTAGTTTGCTACAGCCAAGGGGGACACTTTGAAGAAACCACAAGAGCTGCAGATGAGAGACAGTTCGAAGATGGCCATTGAAAGCAGACTCTTGCTCCAGAGAAGCTGAGAGAGGACAAATATCCCAAGTGCAACTAAGAGTGACATTTTTGAGGAACTGCAGCCTAGAGAGGAACGTCCTGGGAGAAAGCCATTTTGAAACCAGAACTTTGGAGCAGACGCCAGCCACATGCCTTCTCAGCTAACAGAGGTTTTCCGGACACCATTGGCCATCCTCCAGTGAAGGTACCTGATTGTTGATGACTTACCTTGGATGCTTGATGGTCTTAAGACTGTAACTTTGTAACCAAATAAACCCCCTTTATAAAAGCTGATCCATTTCTGGTGTTTTGCATTCCGGCAGCATTAGCAAACTAGAACACACCCCTTCTATTAATCTTGCCAGGCATTCTTTACCCTATTTTACAAACAAGAAAGTGAGGTTTGGAGAGTTTAAATAACTCACTTAAGGATGCATAGTTGGCAAGTAGAGATGACAAGGTATGAAGCCAGGTTAGTTTGATTCCAAATGCCAAGTAATTCAGAACTCTACATTGCATTGCCACCCCATGCAAAACTGTGAAGGCCTTTTAATTTAAATTCCAGGATAGTACTAACTTCTTGCTTAACTCACTAGACTTTGAATCCCCTGCATCATTCCAGATTTATTTATTTTCCTTTCCTTTTCTTCATTGGAATGACAAAAACAAACAAGCAAACAAACAAACAAAAAAGCAAAAGAAAGAAGGAAATGAAGGAAGGAAGAAAGGAAGAAAGAAAAAAAGAAAAGCTCACTTATGTTAAACCAGTTTTTGAGAGTTTTAGTTCTTATTTTTCAACAGGATGATATACTTCTGATTTAAAAAATTATCTGTTCTCCTTCTGTAACCAATTTGTTAATCATGTTTTGGTGACTGACTTTTGGGCACATTTCCCAGAAACTTTAAGGCAACCCTTAATAAACACTAATAAGTCTGCATGCAGAAGCAGACTATTATTATTCATAGGCAGTATTACATAGAATTAAACTTCTGGAAACTGCTCCAAACACATTCAGCTAGACATGAAAGTAAGCTGAATTTCCATTTGGTTTGCTTCTTGCTGAGCCTTCAAATTATAAAGTGAAGCAAAGCCAAAAGATTAATACAATGAAAACAAAGATTGGGAAATTAAATGACACGATGCAATTTTCTGCCTCATTGGGCTGGCACCAATAATATGCAAAGGGAAGTCTGCTTAGTGTTGGTTAGCTGCTGTATAAATGCAGGACAATCAGTCTCCTTCTCGAGGGAGGCTATTTTGTTGAATCATATAGGCATTGACTCTTCCAATTACTAGAGCCCCCCACACAGTTTGACTTTATCTATTTTTTTAACTTGCTTCCCAACTCTGTTACGGTATTATTATTATTAGAGTTTACACAGGTACATGCTTTTACATTATCTCAAATATTTTAGCGATAGCTTCAGGGCACACATAAAAACCTGGGGCCTGCTGCCATACTCATAATTAAATAATAATAATATTTTAGAAAATGGATCTTTATAGGTTCTTGAAGGCTATAATGGACTACCTTTAAATCACACCTATCAGAGGAACATTAGCTCATGGTTGATGTCTCATATCAAGGCTCCCCTACTGTGCCATTGCTAATCATTGTCAAGATTCTTTCTTAAGTGATTTGGGTGATAAGAAATGGCTCTAAGACACCCCTAATGTTATTTGAAATTACTTTTATCACAGTTGTGTTCAAAGGCTGTCATGTCTATACAAGCAAAATTCTCCAGATGATTCAGACATTCTCCAGAGAATTAAATTGTGCATTAACTTTCAGATTATCCTTTAATTCTGCCAGACAATATAGGCCAGTCAATAGGAATCAATCCCTTGCAAAATGCAGAGTACCATATTTTATCTGAGGAAGGTAAAATGAAGAATAGACTGCCTCCAGTACCTTGGAGAGAGATTGGTCTCTCTGATATCTCCTCTGGGTCTTCTTGCAGAACCCAAACAGAAGCCAGAAGTGTTTCATCGCCCACCTACTTCCTCCATGATGCAAGCCCTCCAATATTGGATTCTTTCTCTTTTCTTCCAACGGAAAATCCTTTAAAAGAGGAATGAGTATGTGGGTGGGTGCATGTGCATGTATTTTCATTTTTATTTTTTGAAGTAATGGAGAACAAAATATGCAAAGGAAATATTTACTATGGGAGATAATCAAACCTGTTTATGGGAGTTCCTATAAATACCCATTTTTAGAAATAGATTCTGGGTCATTTATATTTTCAAATTTCTCAAGTATCTCTGGAAATATTGATTTCAAATTTCCTATTTGAACAATCAAAATGCTTAAAAGATGTGTGAAGCCCTTTTAGATAAGGACATGTAAAAACCAAAGGTACCAGCTCGTCAGGTGTCCAGAAATGGGAGAGGGAAGTTTGGGGTGAATCATATTGAGTAGAGCAGAGTTAAGAGGAAGAATCTATATTATTGCCAGATTTTTTTGTTTCCTTTTTTTTTTGTTTGCTGTTTTTATTTTTTTAAGGTAGACATTTGGATTTTAAAATCATTAGCTTGGGATTCACTCACTTTCTTTTACAAAAGAATGTGCCTTGCTTTTCTTTTCTGGTTTCCTTCTAATCTGTATCTTGCTTACCTCCCTAATATGACTGGAGATAGTCAAAACCGGCTTTGGGGCCATCTGTATCTGAGACTCTCTGATAATGTGGTGATTTTGAAACATGAGACTAAGCCTTGAAAATAATGAAGCCAAAAGATTGCACTTCTCGTCCTGGCTCTTCTCATTATTATTTTTCTTCTTTTTAATGGAAATAAATCACCTTTACCCTGGAAAGAGAATACTTTACATTTTGTATAAATTTCTGAAATGAATTTAGGACTCATATTATTTCACTTGAGAGAATTACACTGGAATGTGTAAACTTACCTTTTGGGGACCTTAGTAGAGCACACAGAGACTGAAGAATTTAATTTTTTTTTATTACTAAAATGAAACTTTCAAGTTTTCTTCTTTGCCTGTCTGGTGACAGTATGCCATGGATAAATGTGTGGGCTCTGGAGTAAGACTGCCTCTATTTGAATCTGGTCTCCACCACTTAGAGCTATTGACTATGGATAAATTACTTCACCTCTCTGTGCCTCAGTTTTCTCAGCCGAATGTTGGGGATAATAATAGGAACTTTATCATTTTTTTGTGAGTACAAATTGAATTAATACGTGTAAAATGCTTACAATAGTGCCTGTCTTTCTTCTCAGATTTTATTTCTGGTCTGCAACTTTTCAAATAATAAAGTAGTCCAAAACAAACAAAGGTTACTAAAAAAGATGGTGGCAAACACTTAATAAGATTAATAACTGTTTCCTGGGCTGTAAATGCTCTTTTTGATTTTCTTCACCCAATATATCAGGGACGCTTGATGCTTTCAGTAGCTTGGTGGAAGAAAAAGAAAGCCTGAAATGCAAAATCACAATGGGCAGATTTTTAAAAGAACGTCTTTCCATATGAAGGACCATTGCAAGTGCTTCAGACTTCGACATAATCTGTGGTTGCTGAAGTTAACAATAAAAGTATTTTGGCATCACCAACTTTTTGGTTCAGATACAGAGAAACATGATCCATTGTCTATCATCAAGAAAAAAAAAGTTTGATAAAATCTCAAGACCCAAATGTTTCTGCAGTGGTACAAATTTGTTCTCACACAAAAAATGATTGCATCCTGAAAAGAGAAATAAAATAGCAAAAGATTTTGAGAACTTTCTTAACTTTCAAGTGTGTATCTATATCTTTTAACTATTACTAAGAAGGTTTTATATGGGACCAATGGTAGAAATTACTATGATTTCCTTGACTTCAGCTGAGTTTTTGCTAAATCATTTATGTCTAATGGTTATAAATTAATGTTGATGTCCCTATTCTCACCTTTCTATAGTTCACTGTTATTGAAACATTTGCCTATAATGTGTTTACTTTTCTGTTTTGATGAAAATGATGGGATTAGCAGACTTTTTTTTTTTAGAAATGTAAAGCCACATGCAGAACCTAAAACTCAGAAATAATTTTTATTCAAATTAAAATGTATTTTGACAATGACTCTGTAAATGACCTTAGAAAAATACAAACTTGATTTTTGCACATAGAAACACACTTTGAACTACAGTTTCAGGAGGCCAGTGGTGGTGCAAAAAAGAGAGTGGCTCCTTTTTCATTTAATTTATACAACTTTGAGTTACAGAAACAAGTGTTAACCCTGCACAGTGGTAATTTTCAAGTAAGTGTCCCCAGGTGCCCCGAGGTCAGATTACCTTAAGGTTATTTAGTGATGGTTTATAAAGTTTAGACTTTTTCTTCGCTTCGTCCATCAGTTAATGAAGGGTTAAAGATGAGCTGGGAAAAAGGAAGAGGGGGCTTTGGAGGCCATTTCCTCAAGCTTTTAGCATTCATGGAAGGTTGAGTCACACCAGTCTTTATTAAATGATGCATAATTCAGTGATAAATTGGCTTAGCTCTGCCTGTTACAAGTCAGGCCTGAGGTTTTACAGGGGTCAGTGTAGAGGCACCGTGGCTGTTTCATGTCATTAGTTTTCATTCAGTTGCAATGTGTAACCACTCTAGCACATGTCTTTCATTAGTGGGTACAATGCATGCTTTGTGTGTGAACATCCTTAGATGGTAAAAGCCAATTTAGAGCTTTCTCACCTTCCTTTTATGCCAGTGCATTCCATCAGACCCACATGTGTGGAGCTAAAGGCTTTTGTTGGGGGGGTCAGGCTCATTTCCCATTTGCATTGCATCCTGTCCAGCTGATCCAGGCTAGAAACTCTCTGAAGTTAACATACTGAGCACTGAATAAGATCATAGTGTCAACTTGCCAAACTTCCTCCTCTCTGGAGTTCAGAAAGCTCTTCTAATCCCACTTCCTTTATAAAGCTTTCTTTTGCTAAGTGGAGGACAGAGAATGAATTATTTTCTTCCATTAATTCAGATATAAAACCCAGATTTTTATTTTCTTGCCACACATGCATCCCTTGCCCGCCCCCTACTGGCTGAAGTTCTACTCGCGGTGTAATTTGTTGCTTTCGGTAAGGTGTGTGCAAGTGGGACCTGCATGTTAATTAGTCCCTTGAGGGCATTTAAACCAGCAGCTACTGCAAACCTAGGACTTTTAAACTTGCCTTGTAGAGTGTCTACAGTCACGTGAACACACGAGCATTTTATAAAATGGATGATGATCATGGTTGCTGAGTCTCATCAATTTCTCCATGTCTCTCTTAGAATTGTCTTTCAGTTGAGGTTAGGCTTGCTTGAAGGGTGTAGTGTAGTTGCAGTGGGGGAGGCTCTGTGAGACAGCCAGTTGGTCCCCCTTTATGTGCTAAATGTTGGTACCTGAACATCTAGTGTAGTGGAAAGAATATGGCTTTGAGTGTAGACCAGCAGGGGTCCACTGTGGGCTCTTTGACTTCTTACAAATGTGATATTCTGATGTGATTATCTAAGCCTCTGCTTCCCCAGTTGCAAAGTGGATATAATGATACCTCTCTCTCTGGGTTGTTCTAAGTGTTCAGTGAGGTGCCAGTCAGCCTCATTCATTTATTCAATCAGTGATTTGAGGACCTACTGTGTATCAGGCACTGTTTTAAGCACGGAGGATACAGCAGTGAATGAAAGAGACAAAACAATAATCCTTAAAGTGAGAGGAGAAAGACAACAAGCAGAGTAAATAAGTGTGTTATATCATATGTTAGGGTAAGTGTTACGGAGAAAGTGAAGTAGGATACGAGGTGTGAGGGGTGCTGGGCATTACTAGGGCCATGGGATGACCAGGAAAGGCCTCTCTAGAAGGTGATATTTGAACAAAGATTTGAAGGAGGTAAGCGAGTAAGCTGTGTGGACATGTGGGAGAAGAGTATTTGAGAAAGAAAGAACGGGCAAGGGAAGTACTTGAGGCAAGAGTGTGCATGGCATATGCTGACCAGTGGGGCAGGGGCAGGGAATGGGGGTGAAGAGTGGAAGGAGGTGAGTAACAAGGGCCAAATCACTCTTTAGACCAATGTGAGACTTTGGCTTTCATATGAAATGGAGAGCCATTGAGGGACTTGGTCTGGAGGAGTGACATGATCTGGCTTAGTGCCTCCTGAGAGAATTGGAATTTTTATATTCCAAGATAGTCTGAAAATAGATAAATGGTTGACTCGGTGGAGCAAAGTGGTTAGAAATGTGGCTTTCACTGTAGTAATTTTAATCTGTTTTTGGCCATGTATTGGCAATGTGATTTTTGGCAAGTTACCTTCCCTCTCTAAGTCTCAATATTCTTGTCCGTAATAGGATTAAGTAAGGGGATGTATGTAAGCCCAGTGCTTGGAGCATAGTGTGTACTCAAGAAATGGTGATGTGAATAATAGTTATCATGATCCTTCCATCACAGCTGAGTCAGGATTTAGAAGCCTCAACACCTATCCGAGAATCTTCCTCATTTACACCCCTTTACACTCTTTTATTTTAACACTGTTTAACAAGTCATCAGTATTCTGCTGCCCACACAATTTATATGTCAGTTAACCCTGGTGGCTGGACATTTCCAGCAGCATGACATTGTTATACGTGTCGCAGACAGCGCAGGGAAGGAAGAATGCACGGCCTCCAGAGCTACCTTATTCACCACCCCGTCTTCTGTAAAATGTACTACGTCTGTGAAGCATCCCTTGGAAATATTTTCATTTTACAGCACCCTGCATTGACCGTTTTGCAAAATAATGATACTCCCCTTATCAGCCCATCCTCTGCCAGTCAATAATTTTTCTGAACAGGTTCTTTCAGCATTAACATACAGTGCAGGTCTAGATGAAGCAGTGGCTATAATAGTGGGCCGTGGTGCAGTAGACAAGATTTAAAGTACCCAACCCTTATACCACCGAAATGGATGCTAAGCAGAATTTGCTACTTTCTGGAAAGGAAAACATCCAGAACTATATACAAATTGCTCCCAGAAGAAAATGCACTGTTGAATTTGTGTTAAAATCTGAACGCTGGTGTTCTTTTGGAAGACTGGCTAGTATGCATATTTAATCCTATGCCTTTTGTTTGTTTTATGGCTTAGAAATGAAGTTTTATAGAAAGGGAGCCTGGGATTTTAGTAAACTGTAACTCTTCTCTATGCCCATCTTTTTTCATACTGAGAGAAGTAATTGCTACAAGAAGACTTATTCAAGGAATAGCTTAATTTTATCTGCAGACTCTGATCTCCTTTCCAATTAAAAATGAATTTCTTTTCACAGTTTTATTGAGATATATTCACATACCATACAAACCATCCAAAGTATACAATCACTGGCTCACAGTATCGTCACATAGTTGAGCATACAACCCCGTGATCAATTTTAGAATTGCTTCAGAAAAGAAATAAATATAAAAAAGAAAACCCAAATCTTCCCATACTCCTTATCCCTCTCTATTACTGTCCCATAGTATTGGTGTAGTACATTTGTTACTGTTGATGGAAAAGGACTAAAATATTACTGTTAACTGTAGTCCATAGTTTGAAAAAGGTACATTTTACCCCATAAACCCCTCTATTATTAACTCCTTCTGATAGTGTCATACAGTTATCCTAGTTCATGAAAGAACTTTTTTTTTATATTTGTACAGTTAATCATGAGCATTGTCTACCACAAGATTCACTGTGTTATACGTTCCCATGTTTTAACCTCCAACTTTCCTTCTGGTGACATACATGACTCTAAACTTCCACTTTCCACCACATTCACACACCATAAAATGAATTTTAAAGTCTTTTAGGTTGATGCCAAATACTTAAGTAACCATCTCTATGTCCATTGATGAATGGCAAGAGTAAGTGCAAAGCAAATATTTGCTCACTTTGTTAAAAAGCTATAGCCTCGCAGTGGCATGATATATTTAAAATTCTGAGTGAGAAAAATTTCCAACCAAGAATACTTTACCCAGCAAAGCTCTCCTTCAAATTTGAGGGAGAGCTTAAATTTTTCACAGACAAACAAATGCTGAGAGAATTTGCTAACAAGAGACCTGCCCTACTGGAGATACTAAAGGGAGCCCTACAGACAGAGAAACAAAGAAAGGACAGAGAGACTTGGAGAAAGGTTCAGCACTAAAGAGATTCAGTATGGGTACAATAAAGGATATTAATAGAGAGAGGGGAAAAATATATATGACAAACATAAACCAAAGGATAAGATGGCTGATTCGAGAAATGCCTTCACGGTTATAACGTTGAATGTAAATGGATTAAACTCCCCAATTAAAAGATATATATTCACAGAATGGATCAAAAAAAATGAACCATCAATATGTTGCATACAAGAGACTCATCTTAGACACAGGGACACAAAGAAATTGAAAGTGAAAGGATGGAAAAAATATTTCATGCAAGCTACAGCCAAAAGAAAGCAGGCGTAGCAATATTAATCTCAGATAAAATAGACTTTAAATGCAGGGATGTTTTGAGAGACAAAGAAGGCCACTACATACTAATAAAAGGGGCAATTCAACAAGAAGAAATAACAATCATAAATGTCTATGCACCCAATCAAGGTGCCACAAAATATGTGAGAGAAACACTGGCAAAACTAAAGGAAGCAATTGATGTTTCCACAATAATTGTGGGAGACTTCAACACATCACTCTCTCCTATAGATAGATCAACCAGACAGAAGATCAATAAGGAAATTGAAAACCTAAACAATCTGATAAATGAATTAGATTTAACAGACATACACAGAACATTACATCCCAAATCACCAGGATACACATACTTTTCTAGTGCTCATGGAACTTTCTCCAGAATAGATCATATGCTGGGGCATAAAACAAGCCTCAGTAAATTTAAAAAGATTGAAATTATTCAAAGCACATTCTCTTACCACAATGGAATACAATTAGAAGTCAATAACCATCAGAGACTTAGAAAATTCACAAATACCTGGAGGTTAAACAACACACTCCTAAACAATCAGTGGGTTAAAGAAGAAATAGCAAGAGAAATTGCTAAATATATAGAGATGAATGAAAATGAGAACACAACATACCAAAACCTATGGGATGCAGCAAAAGCAGTTCTGAGGGGGAAATTTATAGCACTAAATGCATATATTAAGAAGGAAGAAAGAGCCAAAATCAAAGAACTAATGGATCAACTGAAGAAGCTAGAAAATGAACAGCAAACCAATCCTAAACCAAGTAGAAGAAAAGAAATAACAAGGATTAAAGCAGAAATAAATGACATAGAGAACAAAAAAACAATAGAGAGGATAAATATCACCAAAAGTTGGTTCTTTGAGAAGATCAACAAGATTGACAAGCCCCTAGCTAGACTGACAAAATCAAAAAGAGAGAAGACCCATAGAAACAAAATAATGAATGAAAAAGGTGACATAACTGCAGATCCTGAAGAAATTAAAAAAATTATAAGAGGATATTATGAACAACTGTATGGCAACAAACTGGATAATGTAGAGGAAATGGACAATTTCCTGGAAACATATGAACAACCCAGACTGACCAGAGAAGAAATAGAAGACCTCAATCAACCCATCAGAAGCAAAGAGATCCAATCAGTCATCAAAAATCTTCCCACAAATAAATGCCCAGGGCCAGATGGCTTCACAGGGGAATTCTACCAAACTTTCCAGAAAGAACTGACACCAATCTTACTCAAACTCTTTCAAAACATTGAAGAAAATGGAACACTACCTAACTCATTTTATGAAGCTAACATCAATCTAATACCAAAACCAGGCAAAGATGCTACAAAAAAGGAAAACTACCGGCCAATCTCCCTAATGAATATAGATGCAAAAATCCTCAACAAAATACTTGCAAATCGAATCCAAAGACACATTAAAAAAATCATACACCATGACCAAGTGGGGTTCATTCCAGGCATGCAAGGATGGTTCAACATAAGAAAATCAATCAATGTATTACAACACATTAAAAATTCAAAAGGGAAAAATCAATTGATCATCTCAATAGATGCTGAAAAAGCATTTGACAAAATCCAACATCCATTTTTGATAAAAACACTTCAAAAGGCAGGAATTGAAGGAAACTTCTTCAATATGATAAAGAGCATATATGAAAAACCCACAGCCAGCATAGTACTCAATGGTGAGAGACTGAAAGCTTTCCCTCTAAGATCAGGAACAAGACAAGGATGCCCACTGTCACCACTGTTATTCAACATTGTGCTGGAAGTGCTAGCCAGGGCAATCCGGCAAGACAAAGAAATAAAAGGCATCCAAATTGGAAAAGAAGAAGTAAAACTGTCATTGTTTGCAGATGATATGATCTTATATCTGGAAAACCCTGAGAAATCGACGATACAGCTACTGGAGCTAATAAACAAATTTAGCAAAGTAGCGGGATACAAGATTAATGCGCAAAAGTCAGTAATGTTTCTATATGCTAGAAATGAACAAACTGAAGAGACACTCAAGAAAAAGATACCATTTTCAATAGCAACTAAAAAAATCAAGTACCCAGGAATAAACTTAACCAAAGATGTAAAAGACCTATAGAAAGAAAACTATGTAACTCTACTAAAAGAAATAGAAGGGGACCTTAAAAGATGGAAAAATATTCCATGTTCATGGATAGGAAGGCTAAATGTCATTAAGATGTCAATTCTACCCAAACTCATCTACAGATTCAATGCAATCCCAATCAAAATTCCAACAACCTACTTTGCAGACTTGGAAAAGCTAGTTATCAAATTTATTTGGAAAGGGAAGATGCCTTGAATTGCTAAAGACACTCTAAAAAAGAAAAACGAAGTGGGAGGACTTACACTCCCTGACTTTGAAGCTTATTATAAAGCCACAGTTGTCAAAACAGCATGGTACTGGCACAAAGACAGACATATAGATCAATGGAATCGAATTGAGAATTCAGAGATAGACCCTCAGATCTATGGCCGACTGATCTTTGATAAGGCCCCCAAAGTCACTGAACTGAGTCATAATGGTCTATTCAACAAATGGGGCTGGTAAAGTTGAATATCCATATCCAAAAGAATGAAAGAGGACCCCTACCTCACACCCTACACAAAAATTAACTCAAAATGGACGAAAGATCTCAATATAAAAGAAAGTACCATAAAATTCCTAGAAGATAATGTAGGAAAACATCTTCAAGACCTTGTATTAGGCGGCCATTTCCTAGACTTTACACCCAAAGCACAAGCAACAAAAGAAAAAATAGATAAATGGGAACTCCTCAAGCTTAGAAGTTTCTGCACCTCAAAGGAATTTCTCAAAAAGGTAAAGAGGCAGCCAATTCAATGGGAAAAAATTTTTGGAAACCATGTATCTGACAAAAGACTGATATCTTGCATATATAAAGAAATCCTACAACTCAATGACAATAGTACAGACAGCCCAATTATAAAATGGGCAAAAGATATGAAAAGACAGTTCTCTGAAGAGGAAATACAAATGGCCAAGAAACACATGAAAAAATGTTCAGCTTCACTAGCTATTAGAGAGGTGCAAATTAAGACCACAATGAGATACCATCTAACACCTATTAGGGTGGCTGCCATTAAACAAACAGGAAACTACAAATGCTGGAGGGGATGTGGAGAAATTGGAACTCTTATTCATTGTTGGTGGGACTGTATAATGGTTCAGCCACTCTGGAAGTCAGTCTGGCAGTTCCTTAGAAAACTAGAAATAGAGTTACCATTCGATCCAGCGATTGCACTTCTCGGTATATACCCGGAAGATCGGAAAGCAGTGACATGAACAGATATCTGCATGCCAATGTTCATAGCAGCATTATTCAGAATTGCCAAGAGATGGGAACAACTCAAATGTCCTTCAACAGATGAGTGGATAAATAAAATGTGGTATATACACGCGATGGAATACTACGCGGCAGTAAGAAGGAACGACCTCGTGAAACGTATGACAACATGGATGAATCTTGAAGACATAATGCTGAGTGAAGTAAGCGAGGCACAGAAAGAGAAATATTATATGCTACCACTAATGTGAACTTTGAAAAATGTAAAACGAATGGTTTATAATGTAGAATGTAGGGGAACTAGCAATAGAGAGCAATTAAAGAAGGGGGAACAGTAATCCAAGAAGAACAGATATGCTATTTAATGTTCTGGGGATGCCCAGGAATGACTATGGTCTGTTAATTTCTGATGGATATAGTAGGAGGAAGTTCACAGAAATGTTGCTATATTATGTAACTTTCTTGGGGTAAAGTAGGAACAGGTTGGAAGTAAAGCAGTTATCTTAGGTTAGTTGTCTTTTTCTTACTCCCTTGTTATGGTCTCTTTGAAATGTTCTTTTATTGTATATTTTCTTTTCTTTTTTTTTTTTAATTTTTTTTTTTCCATACAGTTGATTTAAAAAGGAAAAAAAGGTTAAAAAAAAAAGGGAAAAAACCAGGAAAAAAATATGTAGTGCCCCCTTGAGGAGCCTGTGGAGAATGCATGGGTATTGGCCTACCCCACCTCAATGGCTGCTAACATGACCACAGACATAGGGGACTGGTGGTTTGATGGGTTGAGCCCTCTATCGTAGGTTTTACCCTTGGGAAGTCGGTTGCTGCAAAGGAGAGGCTAGGCCTCCCTATGGTTGTGCCTAAGAGCCTCCTCCCGAATGCCTCTTTGTTGCTCAGATGTGGCCCTCTCTCTCTAGCTAAGCCAACTTGAAAGGTGAAATCACTGCCCTGCCCTCTACGTGGGATCAGACACCCAGGGGAGTGAATCTCCCTGGCAACGTGGAATATGACTCCCGGGGAGGAATGTAGACCTGGCATCGTGGGACGGAGAACATCTTCTTGACCAAAAGGGGGATGTGAAAGGAAATGAAATAAGCTTCAGTAGCAGAGAGATTCCAAAAGGAGCCGAGAGTTCACTCTGGTGGGCACTCTTACGCACAATTTAGACAACCCTTTTTAGGTTCTAAAGAATTGGGGTAGCTGGTGGTGGATACCTGAAACTATCAAACTACAACCCAGAACCCATGAATCTCGAAGACAATTGTATAAAAATGTAGCTTATGAGGGGTGACAATGGGATTGGGAAAACCATAAGGACCACACTCCACTTTGTCTAGTTTATGGATGGATGAGTAGAAAAATAGGGGAAGGAAACAAAGAAACAAACAGACAAAGGTACCCAGTGTTCTTTTTTACTTCAATTGCTCTTTTTCACTTTAATTATTATTCTTATTATTTTTGTGTGTGTGCTAATGCAGGTGTCAGGGATTGATTTAGGTGATGAATGTACAACTATGTAAAGGTACTGTGAACAATTGAATGTAAGATTTGTTTTGTATGACTGCGTGGTATGTGAATATATCTCAAAAAAATGAAGATTAAAAAAAAAAAAAGCTATAGCCTCCACTGTTCTTGGGATGGGGCAATGAAAGTTATATAGAGAGAATGATGGCACTTTGTTATTGGGGATAGTGGAGTGTCACGTCCGCAAATTCCTGCATCTCCTCTTTTCAGAAGACAGTTTGAAAACCTCAGTTGTAGACGATGAGTTCAACTTTATTTGTGGTCTCTGCCTTTCTCCTCATACCTTTTACAACAGCTTGCTGTTAGCATGCAAAATTTGAATGAGATTTTTCCACCTAAGGTTAAAAATACAAGAACTCCCTATGCCAACTTTGATGCTGTGAGGCCATGCTGACCATTGGCGTAACCAAAGGAAAGCATCTGATTTCTATTTCCACAATGGAACTGTTCAGTGTGGTTTATATGAATAACTTTAAAATTTATCCTTAAGTCAATTTCAGTGATTGGTTTTATCTTTCCACTATTCTTACCACTCCCTGACCTATACCCCCAACCCCCTGGCCCTGCTTTTCTTCCAGGCCTCCTTACTTGGAGACTAAAGAATAGCCAATCAAACATGCTACTTCGATCTTGGTTTTCTTTAAGGAATGGATCAGCTCCTCTGTTTCTCATGGTCCATGACTGCCCTTTGTTCTCCTTTGGGTCGGAGATCACACTTAATAGAGCAGTGGGATTCATGAAATACAACTGTGAGATGTAAAGAAACGCCTCTCACTATTGAAATAAAGGAAAGTGACTTAAAGCATTTGCTAGTGTTTGGTTATGAATTACACAACACATTACACTTGGAGGACTCAGTGCAACTGCAGTGAGTAATGAAGCTGGATTTCCGGAGGGACAACAAACATATCATGGCTGTATTTACCAGCTGAATGGATAGAGTTTTCTACACTACAAGGAGACTGACTTACTTCTGAAGACCGATTGCATGATTCTGATGGTAAAAAGAAAGCCTCCAGCAATGGGAGCCTGGGGAAATAATGATTCTTTCTCTATGCTGCAGAGACTTGGGTGCATGCTCAGAAGTCTTTGTTTTAATTATAACTTGAGAAAAAACTTGTGGAGCACTTTTGTTCAGTTGTGAATATGAGTTCAATTAACAATTGTGGTATAAATAATTTACTCTGAACATTTTGTAATTAGCTGGGACATAAATACTGGATCAAGGGTTTCACTGAGAGAGTTGCCATTGTGTTTCATGCTTTTAATTTTTTTTTCTCTGATACAATTAAAACACTCTTAAATATACTTAAGCAGATGTGCATGTACACCACAAATGCTCACATGGGTATCACATGCTATGTTCAACCTCAAAAAAGGCTAAAAAAATTAATGAATGGGGCAACACTGTCATGAATCCTGACTGTTTTCTGATGTGATAAACAATGACTCTTAATTAGAAGCTAAAATTTTTAATTAAGATGATTCTGCAGTAATTACCTCAGTTGTCTGCTTCACTGGATTTTAATGAAAAAGACTGATTAGGTATAAAACTAGTAGCATAATTAAACATTCAGGGTTGCATTGGCCACTGAGGTGAAAGTGATGTGATTAAACCCTAAAGTACATTCCTTAACGAAGTATTTTAGACACTGAAGTTTGACGTAGTGTCAGTAAGCTTCATTTCAGGAAGTAGCTTCACCATCATAAAAATGTTCAGCCACAACTGGTTCATTTACACAGAAACGTTTATTGAGCACCTGCTATGTGTCTTTGCGGTGCAACGGCTTGAAGCATGGTCTTTGCAATTAGACACGCTTTTTTTCCTTCCCTCCAGAGGACGCATGCGCTCTTTAATAGGTACCCCTGTGCCCAGCATTCGCAGGTACGAGGCCTATAAATGCAGGACGCAGGACGCAGGGCTCGGCTGGTCGCCAGAGCTTTTAGCCTCGCTCCACCCCCTAACCTCAGAACTGACAAAGCAAATCGGAGGCGACGGCGACGCATGCAGGTAGAGAAGCCCAACCCTATCAGAAGGGATCCGTATGCACCCCTTCTCCAGGGTAGCAAATGGCGAAAGTAAACTTTACAAGGGAAAGTTGATGCAAAAAAAGCTCTTCCGAAGAAAAACCATTAGAAAAGAGGAAATGAGTGTTGCTAAAATCAATGTGTCATAAATAACGCCTAAAGTGTTAAGTAAAAATACTGAAGTTTAAAAACCTTAACAAAAATAAAAGCAGAAACAAAAAATGGGGGAACTTCAAGAAACCTTAGCGTGGCGAGGCCTGCAGAGCTCTGAGGGCCCATGTGCCAGAGGGCCGGGGGCGCCCGCCAGGCCCACCTACTGGGCCACACAGACTGAAATGAAGTGACCACAGATTTGGCCCTGAGGGATCTCTCTAGCTTGCTGTGGGCCCGCCAGCTCCCGCTCGCTCTGTCACCACTCACTGGTTTTGGCAGTGGCATCCACGGGAGTGGCCAGGGGCGAGGACACACGCTCTCTTCTGGAATCTTCGGCCACGACCAGGGCGTGCCTGGCCCCACAGCACACTAGAGGGCTGCTCACCGCGGGCCTACCCTGCAACATCCGGTATGGCAGACAGACTCCCCTCTCCGCCCCGTAGCCCTTGGGGTCTCGCCGCCCTGCACTCCACCCCCTAAAAAGGCTGGGCAGTCCCTGAGTCTCTTTATTCAGCAGACTTGGGATGTTAGGAAAGCTCCATAACCTCTCCGAGTGTCAGTTGCCCCATTTGTAAAATGGGATAAATATAACTCCGTCAGTGGTGGTTAGGAGTTCATAGAAGAAATCAGCTCATGTTCACCACCTACTGCAGTGCCTGGTATTGAGTAGCTTTCTATTAATAGTAGCTATTATTCCTATTGCTTTTATTTTGAAAATGTTCTGTAATATTTTTGAATCAGTAAGTACATGCAGTCTGTACACTCCTACCAGTTTACAAAAAACTTAAGGAAAAAAATGGTATTGGGAACTGTTACAATTTGCTAATGCTATCGTTTTGCAAAATACTGGAAATGGATTGGCTTTTATCAGGGGGGTTTATTTGGTTATAAGGTTACAGTCTTAAGACCATAAAGTGTCCAAGGTAAGGCATCAACAATAAGGTACCTTCACTCCAGAAAGGCCAATGGCCTGGAAAACCTCTGTTAGCTGGGAAGGCTGGCGTCTGCTTGTTCCCAGGTTGCGTTTCAAAATGGCATTCCCCAAAATGTCAGCTTTCAACAGCCGTCTTCAAAATGTCTCTTTAAGCTGCAGCTTCTCTCAAGTCCTTCTGTTTCTGAGCTTTTATAGGACTCCAGTAATTAAATCAAGACCCAGGCTGAATGGGCAGGGCCACACCTCCATGGAAATAATCCAATCAGAGTTATCACCTACAGTTGGGTGGATCACATCTCAATGAAAACAACCCAATCCAAAGGTTCCAACCTAATCAAGACTAAGTATGTCTGCCCCCACAAGATTTCATCAAAGAACATGGCATTTTAGGGGACACAGTACATCCAAACCAGCACAGGGACTTAAAAACATGATGATATGACTTTCTTTGCAGGGTAATAAGCAAATGTTAGAAGTTCAAGAAGTAAGGTTTTTTTCAAAATCTGGAGGAAATATTTTTATTTCCTCTTCCTGGAAATGCAGGAATTGCTTCTTGAATTGCTTCATTTACTTATTTGCTTTAGAATGCCAATTAATCAATCAATTAATTAATTAATTGATTTCTTGATCTGCCAAGATCAATCCACTTTATCTCAACCAGTCTCTGTTGGCAAGGATACTTGCTTGCCAAGAGGTGGTGTAAGGTAAGAGAGTATGTGCAGGAGTGTTGGATGGATTAGTCCAACCTAGCTACATAGCTAAGGCCTAACTTTATAACTTCCTTGGATTGTGCTTTAACCACTAGAGTTTAACCACCTACATGTGTTTACTGTAGGCATGAGTGCAGAAGAAATTTAGAATAACTCAGGTGGGCTGAAGTTAATCACCAAATACTTCATGGAGAGAGCTGCAGGAAATATGGGCCACGAGGTGGTACAATTTCTATGCTGATGAAGTGCTAAGGCATCCTTGAATTTTGAGATTATGACCACTACATTTGAAACCAGAGAGACCTGGATTTGAAATTTAGATCCTTGATTTACATGGTGCAATCTTATGCACTTGACTTGTCTTTCCTGAGTCTGTATTCTCAGATACTCTGATATCTATGTATCTAATTTCAGGAGCTAAAATGAAAATCAAGTGGAATAGTAGATATGAAAATGACAAATCATGCAAAGCCTGATTCATTCCTGTATTTATTTGCCAATTTCTTGGGCATGCAATATATCCAAAAGTGCAAGTCAGTGGAATTCAAACACGAGTAAGACACATCCATGCCACCAAAGAGCTTTCAGTCCAATGGGGGAAGATGTAAAGTTAACAGAAATTTACCTTTTAGTGTGATGAATGCTGGGTTAACAATGTGCCTGGAATGTTTTGGAAGCCCACAGTAGCATCTAATCCAGACTGAAGAGTTAGGACCTGCTTCCTGGAGAGAGTGACATTTATTCTGAATTATGAAGAATGAAGACATTAGCTCAGGGAATCATGGTGGCAACGCATTCTGGGCAGAAGGAACTTCTTGAATGAAGGCTTGGAGGTGTGTGTGAAAGAGCATGGTGTGTAGGGAACTGCTTAGGTAGGAATGGAGCATAATATTTCCCATGGGGCAGGGAGAGTGGTAGAAAGCAAAACAACAATGGTAAGCATGAACACTTGAACATTATCCTGAAGGCTTTTAGGTATCATACAAGGATTTTAGCCAGGTGCATGCTGTGATCAGATTTATGTTTTAGAAAAATTATTTCTGTGGCATTGTAGAGGCTAAATTAGAGGAGAGAAACTGGAGACAAGGCAAAGAAAGAAAGAAACAAACAAAAAACCTGGGAGATGCATTCATTCTACAAAATTATCTTGACTGCCAAATATGTGCCCAACAACTTACTGTGTGCATGGTTGAGGCTGTTGTGCATAACCCAGGTGAGCAGTGATGAAAAGCTGAATTAAGGCTGCACCATTAGAGGTAGAGAGGAGGTGATGGATTTGAAAAAGAGTGAAGAGGTATAATTGGCAGGGCTTGTTTATAAGTGGGACAAGTAATTTAAATCTAATTAGTTATATGAGACTAGACCAGAGAACGAGGAAGAGGAAATTTTTCCTCCTGATATCTTGGACCACCCAGCTCATGAGCACACTGGGAACCCCAACAGAATTTTATAACGATTCCTCTAAATTTGATGCTGAGGAAGCCACCTGGGTATATGGGGGGCTCCTTATGCCATTAGGGAAATACATAGAAATAAAGACTGTGTTGTTGGCCAGTTTATTTAACCTTACCAAGAAAAAACAGTGCCTCCTACTTTTTCTAAAAACAAACAAAAAGATACCACTACCTTAAATAAGCCCCTGAAGGATCCACTCCACAGGGAAGGAAGATCTGGTCTAGCCACCACGCCTTAATGTCCTGAGTTGCTGGCTGAAGACAGGGGAACACAGAACAGGACGTAGAAGAGGAAAGACCTAAGTGCTAGCACCAGCCTTGTGTTCAATCACAGAAAGAAAAGAAGTAGCTTCTGCATCCCTTCCATTTCTTTTCCTTTTATTCCTGTGTGGGTTCATGGAAATTAATAAAAATTACCACCACCTCTCTCTGCCTTTTCTTTATTAGATTTTTTTTTTAATAGAAGTTGCTGTGGCCAGTTCACTAATATTCTTTCACTATTATACATTATGTGTGATGATTGTGGTTGAGGTGACTATTCATTCCATAGGTTACCGAATGACAAAAAAAAAGTAGTGTAGATGATTTCAGAAGAGACCTAGAGAAGTGGACATCAATGAAAGATGGTGATTTCTTTAGATTGTCAGGCAACTTCTGAAGCAAACTGGAAAATTTGTCTTTGGATGTTGCTAAACTTGTCAGTGGTTGCCATCCTGTTGGAGAACATTCCTGATTGTGCATATGGTAGTTGGATAATATTGAGGGAGACTCTTAACCTTTAGATGAAAGATGAAGGTTGGTAGTGTCAGGCACATTATATACACAACAGAAAAGCATTCAAGCCATACCTAATGAGCTAGGAGAGTCCTGAGGAGATTTGGCTATGAGGGGGACAGGCCAATCACCATGAACTCCTATTACAGGGATGGCAGAGAGCCATGCTGCAAAGAAGCTCTGCTCAGCCTTTCCCCTGTGTGGTGGTGGCATCTGGGCACAGGCTGGTGCTGCCTGCTGCATTCTTCTCTCCCATAATCTGGTATAAGTTTTCCTGGAGGGAAGACTGTGGTACACATGTCTATTTTACTTATGAGGGTGTTAGCTAATGCTGCCTGTATAGCAAGATAGTAGTAGGCAGTAATTTCACTATCTTACATGAAAATGTTTTGAGTGGATGATGATTTATGATTCATTATTAAAATTTTTGCAACACAGGAGACATAATTTAGGAGACCTGCTTGGGATGGAAATACCAGCACCAGAGATTTTCTGTATCTTGCCAATTATGAAGCCAATTAATTTTTGTTATGTTAATATAGAGAAATGATGGTTCATAACCTGGTCATTTTTTGTCTCACCAAAGTATTTTATAAGCACTTTCACATCATTTATTTCTCAAAATAGAATATTCCAGTTTGTGGCATGCAACAATGAATTGTCCTCCTCCTGCCTGTGCACATTAATAACTGGGATAGCAGATGTGGAATGAGTGACTGTTTTCCATTAGTACCTAATGGGATTGGAGGTTTTTATTTATTAATATAAAAAGAGCACTTGTTTGTAATTATAAATTACAGAAGCACATTTTTCTTTTATTAATGTGCAGAATTGAGGATTTACCCTTAAAAATGTATCCATTAGTATAGCTCTCATAACAACGTTACTGCATGGCAGGGGGTTGGAATGTGTCTTTATGTTTCATTAGTTGGAATTTTCTAAGGCAAAGAATAGTGTCTTTTTCACGTGCACATAGTAGGTGTATCAGTGAGAGTTCTCCAGAGAAATAGAACCATATATATATAAAGAGACATTATAATGAGTTGACTCATGTGATGGTGGGGGCTGGCAAGTCTGAATATGTAGGGCAGGCTAGAAGCTGGAAGCCCTAGATAGAGTGGTGTTGAATTCCTGAGTCTGAATATCTTAGGCTGGAAACTCAGGACCAAGTGGAGGGTGTTGCCCTGAGGCAGAATTCCTTGTGATCCCTTGGAACCTTCAGTTCTTTCTTTTAGATCTCCAACTGATTGAATGAGCCCTGAGCCCTACCCCCATTATGGAGGGTAATCCCCTTTATGTAAGGTCAACTGATTTTAGATGCTAAGCCCATCTACACAATACCTGCACAGTAACAACAGGCCAGTGTTTAAACAAACAGACATCATAACCTCGTCAAGTTGACTCATAAAATTAACCATCACAGTAGGCATTCTTTATAATTTTTGTAGAGATGAATTACTGTAAACTATACTGATGTGTCTATCACCATTGAATCACACTGAAGAGTCTAAGAATTGACATTCAGATTCTTCACATAGTTTGAGTGAGTATGCTATGACCTGGGTAGTTGAATAGTGTTGTGAGATATGAATTTATGTTTTTTTAAAAAATATCTGAGTCTTCCCTGGTTCTCTTTTTTTCAACAATATAGCATTATTCTTTACTTAATAATATACTTTATTTCTGATATTCTGATATTCGTTAGATCTAAATTCACAACTTCCAAGAATTTTGAAAGTTTCCTGACCCATGGTTGTGGTAAACAATATTATCCTTGTTTTCAGTATAATATTTTATGGGATTGCACCACATAAGGCTTTTAATGACTTCTCAGAGGAGTTAATGTGTACTTACCTTCTTTCCCTGATTGCAGTTTTCTCCTATCCATCTAAGACTGTGTAAGCTGGTCTCTACATGCAGTGGAGGAGGAACAGTTCTAAGATGGTGTAATATCTGGGAGAAATAATGGCTGTAGTATTTGCTGTGGTTTTCCTATGCCTAACTAAGAGAACAGAAATATATTAAATTTAGCAAAATAATTAAATTCTCAGAGGAAAAAAAATCCAAAATTTTACCCATTGAGTAAGCAGAAACAAAAATAGGGTGAGATTTTTTCAGTGATATATTGGATGCACATATATTTTTGGCCTATTAGTAGATAGCGTTTCTATGCCTGTTCTAAAGGATTTTGAAAACTTTAACTAATGGCAGCTGTCTTCATTAAAGAAGCTTCTTTAATACTTTTTAATTTTAATATTAATATTGGCATAAAAGTTAGTATTAATCCTGACAAAAAAACAAAGCCAAACAAAAACAACTTTTTTTATGGGTGAAAAGGAAGCATGGATGTTTTATTTGTCATGAAAGTAATTACTTGAAGTCTTGAAAATAAAACTATGTATATATACCTCTTTCTATCTATCTGTCTGTCTATCTATCTATCTATCTATTGGTATATATGTATATATGTAGATATATACATATAAATAATTGGATTACTTTGTAAACATCAAGAGACAGTGTTCTGTGTTTTTACAAACTATCTCAATATAATCTTCAGTAAGCTATAGGGGGTACAAAGAAACTATATGCTCTTTAATAGATATTTGTGAGATCATTTAAATGATTCTAGGATTGTTAGGTACTAATTACAGGAAGTGAGTATGCTGATGACACTTCCATATTGACAACCCAGTAATGACTTGGAGCTAATTTTATTTAGTTTCTGTTCTGAAAGAAATGAAAAAGATTTTTGTATAGAATGAAGCCCCTCATCTTTAAGAGTCAAAGAGGGAGTTATAATAACAAGGAGCAGGTTTAATCTGTGACCTTTATGATAATTACACCAGTGGGGCAGAATGCAGAGTGTGAGATGCCATCCCCTTCATCCTGCCAGGTTTCATAGCTGCTGGCCCATTAGATCCACCCTGAGTTATATGCAAATAAATCAGAAAGAAGTAATGGTTGGATTGGAAGTCAAGTGCTTACTAAATCACTATTCAGACATAAGCATCTGTCACCTAGGAAAGTCATGACCTTTATAGCTTCAAAATAACCACATGGGTCCTGAGAATCTAGTACAATGGCTACACTATCAGACACATTATCCAGTGAGGCAAACATTTGTTTCTTTTGCTAAATAACTAATTAATGAGTATTACTCTCTTCTAGGCATTGCTTTCAGTGCTGGTTAAATAGCAGTGATCTGGATAGCCAGGGTCCTTGCCCTTCTGGAGCATATAGTCTTGCTGGAGCAGGGTAAGGGGAATGGGTGTAGTAATTAACAGTAAATAGCAATTATACTATAGTATTCTATGAGGAAGAGCATGAAACTGGCACCTGGTGTAGATTTGGGAGTCCTAAAAGGTTCTCTGAAAGAAGTGTGCTGTGTGTCAATATATCACATGGAAGTGGCTATCATAAGCAGAAATGGTTCTGATATTCATTGTGTAGAAGCAACTGCAGCTCAGTCCACTAGACATGCAGAATAAGCATGGAAGGAAGAAAGAAAAATTAAATTAAAACAGAACCATCCACTAAAAATTAGTCTGTGAACCCAAACTCCAAAATCCATGAAAAAATATCTGGTGCCAAGGAAGACAGCCATAATTAAAATGAATAAAAACAGACGAACAATCTGCACATGAATTCATTCTGGATGAAAATTTTAGAGAAGTCTGAAAACAAAATGACTTTGAAATAAGTATTTCTGGTACATTTAAATAGACAAGTGAAGGCATAATTATTAAAATAACAGAAAAGCATCAGTTAAAATCCGGCAGGAATTAAAAAAAAATGTACCAGTAGATGCAAAAATGATGCAATTGAAGACTTAGAAATAAAAAGGCAGCCAATGAAGAAAAAAGCAATACACTGGGTAAACTTTAGAATCAAGATAGCCAATGTTCTGGTTTGCTAATGCTGCCGGTTATGCAAAATACCAGAAATGGATTGGCTTTTATAAAGGGGGTTTATTTGGTTACAAAGTTACAGTCTTAAGGCCATAAAGTGTTCAAGGTAAAGGTTGGCCATCAGTGTCCGGAAAACCTCTGTTAGCTTGGAAGGCTTGTGGCTGGCGTCCCCTTGCTCCCAGGTGGTGTTTCAAGACGATGTTCTCCAAAACGTTTCTCTTGGGGTGTTTTGTCCTCTCTCAGCTGCAGCTCCTCTTCAAAATGTCACTCTCACTAGCTCTGAGCTCCTTCTGTTTGTCAACTCGTTTATATGGCTCCAGTGATTTAATTCAGACCCACCCTGAATGGGTGGGGTAACACCTCCATGGAAATTATCCAATCAAGGTCTTGTCCACAGTTGATTGAGTTACATCTCCATGGAAACACTCAATCAATAGGTTCCAAATTCTAATCAACACTAATATGACTGGGCCCCACAAGGTTGTATCAAAGAACATGGAATTTGGGGGGACATAATGCATCCAAACTGGCACAGCCAAAAAGAGAGTAGTAAACTTTAAAATGGTACTGAAATCCTCACCCGTCATTCAGCACAAGAGACAAAGGAAAAAACAGTTAAGAAACATGAAGAATAAATTGATAGGCTCCAATATTGATCTAATATGAATTAGAAGAGAATTGAGGAAATATTAAGGGATCAATGTGCACAAGATAATTGCGATTAAAACATACAAGATTCAAGATTATCACCCACAGATTAGAAGAATACTCTGAGTGTGAAACTACATAAATAAAAATAAATCCACACTTAGGCATATTGTAGTGTAACAAGGTCATAAAGAATAAATGAAAATTTTAAAATTTACAAAAGAATAAACACAAATTGTCTGCTAAATTAACAACAATTAGACCAACAACAGCTTTTTGCTTTCTAATAATTAATGCCGCAGAAAATGTAGTGGTAACTTTGAAGGGCTGAAGAAGATATAAATAAACTCAGAATGTACATGTAACCAGTTATGCAAGAATGAGGGCAAAATACAATTTGAAGCACATAAAGACTAAGAGAATTTATTGTTTACATTCACTAAAAGAATTTTCTTTGGCAAGAAAATAAGTGAACCCAGAGGGAAGAAATGGGGCATGGGAAAAAACAGTGAACACAGAAATTAGTTGAATATATTGGTAATTTTAATTAACTATTAATTGTAAAAAATGCCTTTTTTGGTCAAAAGAGTTAAAGGTGAAGGTCAATATAGAAATAACAAGATGGGTAGCTGTTCATGTGCTCAAAGTGTGGTATACCTATTATTTTAATTATGAATTGGGCAGAAATACTATATAACTAAATTCTGTTAGAAGACTTTGTGGTGATTCTGGGAAGATGGTGGCATAGAAAGAAGTGGAAGACTTAGTCTCCCCCAGAACAATTCATAAATGAACAAAAAACCAGTAAATAACCTGGAATAACAGTGGGGAGACAAACGTGACTGTACATTCAACGTTCACTGACATGAATTGGGAGGAATGCCTGAGATCACACCAGAAAATCTGTAAGTAAAACTGCGGACTCGCGCTGAGAGCCGAGAGCCTAGAGCCGAGAGCCCCTCCCTCATGGAAGCCACACCGTGCACTTTCTCAGCCCAGCTCCAAGTGAGGTTTTAGTGAGAACTGCTCAATACAGACAGCGAATCCTCAACAAGCAGAGAGAGGCTTTTGGCGACAACTGACCTTGGGAGAATCGGGGGAAATAGTCTGTCTCTCACTCGCTCTCTGTGGAGAAAACCTCAGCTGTTCTCAGCCAACAAGGCATTGCAGTAAAGACAGCCTCACACATTCTGTATTCTGAAACGAGCTGAGAGCCCCGTGGCACAGCCAAGAGGCCCAGGGCTTCCCTAGAGGGACGGCACACACTGATGATATAGCATGGCATTTTCTCTTGGTTGAGGGAGGATCGCGGCTGGGAGGGGGGATCCGCTCAGAGAACCCAGTGGCTCTACGCCAAGTCCGGTGGTTTACGGGACACCGAGAGAGCTGCCCTTCCTCCCTGGCCACCCGTGCATGCGCCCCACATTCACGGTGGGCAACTCCAGCGGCATGCCCAGGCTGAGCTCTCCAACTGAACATACAAGAATCATTTCCCCTCACTATGTGAGAACTGTCTGGAGGGATGTAGGTGGCTCACAGACGCCATCTGCTGGTTACTTAGAGAAAGTGTACGTCACCAAACTGTGTCTCTGAAAAATTAGATCAATATCCCTTTTTTTGATACAACTTGAAAGAACCCTATCAAGCAAAACAAATGCCAAGAGGCCAAAAACAACAGAAAACCTTAATGCATGTGATAAAACCAGATGATATGGAGAATCCAGCTCCAAACACACAAATCAAGATTTCGGAAGAAATGTTATATCTTGCAAATTTAATTAAAGAACTACAATCAAAGAATGAAAACATGGCAAAGGATTTAAGGGACATCAAGAGGACCATGGCCCAGGATATAAGCACCATAAAAAAGACCCTAGAAGAGCATAAAGAAGACATTGCAAGAGTAAATAAAAAAAAATAGAAGATCTTATGGAAATAAAAGAAACTGTTGGCCAAATTAAAAAGACTCTGGATATTCACAATACAAGACTAGAGGAAGATGAACAACATCTCAGTGCCCTAGAAATCCATGGAACAGAAAATGAAAGAGCAAAAGAAAGAATGGAGAAAAAAATTGAAAAAATCAAAATGGATCTCAGGGATACGATAGATAAAATAAAATGTCCAAACTTAAGAATCATTGGTGTCCCAGAAGAGGAAGAGAAGGGTAAAGGTCTAGAAAGAGTATTCAAAGAATTTGTTGGGGAAAAGTTCCCCAACCTTCTACACAATATAAACACACAAAGAATAAATGCCCAGTGAACTCCAAATAGAATAAATCCAAATAAACCCACCCCAAGACATATTCTGATCAGACTCTCAAATACTGAAGAGAAGGAGCAAGTTCTGAAAGCAGCAAGACAAAAGCAATTCACCACATACAAAGGAAACAATATAAGACTAAGTAGTGACTACTCAGTGGCCACTATGGAGGCAAGAAGGCAGTGGCATGACATATTTAAAATTCTGAGAGAGAAAAATTTCCAACCAAGAATACTTTATCTAGCAAAACTCTCCTTCAAATTTGAGGGAGAGCTTAAATTTTTCTCAGACAAACAAATGCTGAGAGACTTTGCCAATAAAAGACCTGCCCTACTTCAGATTCTAAAGGAAGCCCTACCAACAGAGAGACAAAGAAAGGAGAAAGAGATATAGAGAATTTTAACAGACACATATAGTACCTTATATCCCAAATCACCAGGACACTCATTTTTCTCTAGTGATCACAGATCTTTCTCCAGAAGGGACCATAAGCTGGGACATAAAACAAGCCTCAAGAAATTAAAAAAAAAAAAAAAATTGAATATACTCAAAGAATGTTCTCCAAACACAATGGAATACAAATAGAAGTCAATAATTTTTGAACTGTAACTCCACTATTTATTTCCTACATGATAAAAAATACACAAACTCTAAGGACAAATCAGTGGTTTTGAACTCAATGTAAAATATGTAATTTTAGACAACTATATAAAGGTGGAGTATAGGAACATAGTTTATGTGCCCTATTGAAGTGAAGGTGGTATCAAAGAAAAACAAGACTGATAGGGATTTAAGAGGTTAATTTTAAGCCCCACAGTAAACACAAAGAAATTATCAGAGAATATAACCATAGAGATGAAATCAGAGTTTGGGTTAAGAGAAGTGGGGGAAGGGGCAATGGGAAGTTAAGAAAGGAGTGTAGGGTTGCTGTTTGGAAATTTCTAGCAATGGATAGTGGGAAAGAGCATAACATCATTCTAAATGTGATTAATCCCACTAATGGAAGGCTAGGGAGGGGGTGGAATGGGAAGATTTAGGCTGTATATATGTTTCCACAATTGAAAAAAGGAAAAAAAAAAAAAAGAGACAGTCTAACTAGACGACAATTGAATGCTAAGGATGAACTTGGATGGGATTGGAGGGTGGAGGACAGGTGGCTCGAAGGGACACAGTTGAGACATAAGGAAAAGGAAATATAGAATGTAAGCATGGTATCATTGTTGAATCTCTTATACTTCTTAGCTGTGCTTAATGGAATTACATAAAACAATGTTCTTGTTCATGGGAAGTACATATGTGAATTATAGCGTATGTTCAAGGATGTGTACAGCTAACTCTCATATGTTCAGAAGACAGAGAAATATATAATGGATGATAGATAGGGAGGGAGGGAAAGAAATAGTGATGTGACAGCATGTTAAAGTTGGTGGATTGAGCTATCGGGGGAGGGGGTCAGGGTATGATGGAATTCTGTGTATGGGGCTGTGCCAGTTTGAATGTATTGTGTCCTCCAAATGCCATTATCTTTGTAGTCTTGTGTGGGGTAGACATTTTGGTGCTGGTTAGATTTTCTTGGAATGTGCCCCACCCAGCTGTGGGTAATGATTCTGATGGGATGTTCCCATGGAGGTGTGGCCCCACCCATTCAGGGTGGGCCTTGATTGGTGGAGCTATATAAATGAGCTGACTCGGGGGGAGGAAACGGAGTGCAGCTGTGAGTGATGTTTTGAAGAGGAGCAAGCTTGCTAGAGAGGAACGTCCTGGGAGAAAGCCATTTTGAAACCAGAACTTTGGAGCAGACACCAGGCACGTGCCTTCCCAGCTAACAGAGGTTTTCCGGACGCTATTTGCCATCCTCCAGTGAAGGTACCTGATTACTGATGTGTTACCTTCGATGCTTTGTGGCCTTAAGACTGTAACTGTATAGCCAAATAAACCCCCTTTTTATAAAAGCCAATCCATCTCTGGTGTTTTGCATACTGCAGCATTAGCAAACTAGAACAGATTTTGGTACCGAGAGTGGGGTGCTTTTGCTGCTGAGTTCGCAAATACCAAACATGTTGGAGTGGCTTTTTAAATGGATAATGGGGAGTTTCTGGAAGAGTTGTGAGGAGCTTGATAGAAAAGGCCAAAACTGCTTTAAAGAGACTGTTTGTGGAAATATGGACTCTAAAAATACTTCTGATGAGGCCTTGAACAGAAATGATGAATGTGTTGTTGTGAACTGGAAGAAAGGCGATCCTTGTCTTAAAGTGGCAGAGAATTTGGCAAAATTGAGTCCTGGTGTCAGATGGAAGAAAGAATTTGAAAGTGACAACCTAGAATACTTAGCTGAGGAGATCTCCAGACTACGTGTGGAGGACGTACCCTGGCTTCTCCTTGCAGCTTATAGTAAAATGCGAGCAGAGAGAGATAAACTTAGAACTGAACTCTTGGGTTCAAAGAAACCAGAAGCTGATGGCTTGGAAAATTATGAGCTTCCAAGGGGTGGAATCCCAGAAGCTACAGCCCAACGTGAGGATGTAACTAAACATGGAACCCAGCCGCCATTTCAGTACAAGCCAAGATTGGAAAAGGAATTATCCAGAAAGGATTTGTGGAAAGTCCTATTGTCTGATGGCTTTGACCCTTGTATGCTTCATGCGAAGCCAACAGAATTTTTGCAAGATCGTTACAGACAGAGCCATTGCTGGTCTGGACAAGGAAAAAATTAAAGGAAAAATTTCTTCAAAGACAGAGCCATGGAGGTTGAGGTCTGGAGTCAAGAGGTCTCAGGCTGGGAGAGCGGAGCATCCCATATGCACGGAAAGGGTGAGTTTGCCCTGGAGGTCGAGGGTGGGCTTTCTACCTCGTTGCTCAGGAAATGTCCTGCCACCCCAAGCCCCAAAGAGGGTGGAGCATATTCCCAGGGAATTGGGGAGAGCCTGGCTGCCACCACACTGTTCTGTAGGGGTTGAGCGTGTGTCCCGGAGATGGAAGGGAATCCAGGAGCTGCCCCGATGTTTGAGGAGGGTGGGGCCGAGAAGGTGGTCTCCCCAATGTGTGGATATGTTGGAGCACTCACCCAAGCATTTGGAGAGGAAAGAGCTGCCAAAAGGCCCTTGGGAAGGGTTAGACTCCTGCTCTCTCAAGCCCCAAGGATGCAACGTTGTTCTGTTAATGACTCTCAGACTTTGAAATCTAATGGAGTTTGTCCTGCGGGTTTTAGGAACTGTTTTGCTCCTGTTAACCCTGTTTTCCTTACTGTTTCTCCTTATGGCAATGGAAATGTTTATCCTATAAATGTCCCTCCTTTGTATGTTGGAAGCATATAACTTCTTCTAACTCCACAGATCCAAAGCTAGAGGGGAATTGTGCCTTAGGACTGACCATGCCTAAATTGATTTTGATGGGATTTTGTACTTGACTATTGTTACTGAGATGATGTAAGTTTCTGTGATGTTGTTGTGGGATGGATGTATTTTGTATTTGGAAAGATAATGTCATTTTGGGTTCCAGGGGGTGGAATGTGCCAGTTTGAATGTATTGTGTCCCCCAAATGCCATTATCTTTGTAGTCTTGTGGGGTAGATGTTTTGGTGATGGCTGGATTTGCTTGGAATGTGCCCCACCCAGCTGTGGGTAATGATTCTGATGAGATGTTCCCATGGAGGCATGGCCCCGCCCATTCAGGGTGGGCCTTGATCGGTGGAGCTATATAAATGAGCTGACTCGGGGTGGCGGGGGGAGGGGGAGGAGGGAACGGAGTGCAGCTGGGAGTGATGTTTTGAAGAGGAGCAAGCTTGCTAGAGAGGAACGTCCTGGGAGAAAGCCGTTTTGAGGCCGGAGCTTTGGAGCAGACGCCAGCTGCCTTCCCAGCTAGCAGAGGTTTTCCGGTCGCCATTGGCCATCCTCCGGTGAAGGTGCCTGGTTGCTTATGTGTTGCCTTGGACACTTTATGGCCTTGAGACTGTAACTGTGTAGCGAAATAAACCCCCATTTTATAAAAGCCAATCCATCTCTGGCGTTTTGCATTCTGCAGCATTAGCAAACTAGAACAGGACTTGACTATGAAGTAAATGAGCCAAGCAGTAAGAGGTATAAGAGTTGAAAAGAAAGAGATAAAACTGAGATTAACGAGAAAAATCCAAGAGACTACAGCCAGACTAATAAAATAATTAAGAAATTTCAGTAAGTGACCCAGGCTTATGTGAAGACTTGGGAAAGAGAAAAAGATGGAAATCAGTTTTCTTCTAAGGATACTGCTCTCCCTGACATATACTTTGGCACAAAAGCATTTAAACTTTGTACCACCTAACTTCCTTTGTTAATCACATTCCAATATGGTAGGACAAGTGAAGGTCTTAGCAAAGACCTTTTATATTATGGAAATGTATTATACTTATGTGGCTTATTTAGAACTTAACCCCCAATTAAAACACGATGCCATGAAACCATCATTCATAGACATTAGAGTCCTGTCAGACCAGTTAGAAGAAAGCCTGGGAAGATGAGAAAGTGGTGCCAAATTCTTCTCTACCATCTTTCAAAGAATGATGTCTATGAAGGGCTGACCAAATTTGATTTATAGTCAAATACAGCTGACACTAATTGAACACTTACAGGGCCTTTGATCTGTTGGTATATGCAGTATTTCTTGAAAACACAAAATTTCATCATAAGAGAAGATATTGAAGCTTGAAGACATAATGCTGAGTGAAATACGCCAGACAGAAAAGGAGAGATACTGTATATTACCACTAATGTGAACTCTGTGAAAAATGCAAAATAAGTGTCTTAAATTGTAGGATATTGTAGGGGACCCAGACATAGACAGCAACTAGTTAAGGGGGTATGATAATCTAATAAGAACAGACAAGATATTGAGGGTGATCTTAATGATATGGGAATGCTCAGGTATGACTATGGTTCATTAATTTTCTTTTGGTATGGTAGGAGCATATTGGAAGGAATGAAGTTATTTCAGGATATTTGGTATTCCCATTGCTTTGCTTTGTTTTGTTTGGAAGTTTTTTTTATTTGATAAAATTAATTAAAAAAAGAAGATATTGAACATCCCTTTATGATCATTTGTAATAAGATTCAACCTGTATTAAGAAATGTAAGGTATCAGTGAAATTGTAGTTTTGTGTTACAATCTGCCAAGTCATCCATTCTCTTAGATAGGGAATTCATTTGTAAAACAATTTCAGGGGGAAGTTACATTGCTGTGTAGACATCCTGGTATTGGCCAATGACGTTGCCTATACTATTTTGCCTGGATGATGATTCTTTTAGGCTGCATTTTAAAAGGATGTTAATTGAGAAATACTTTCTTCCTGTTAGTTTGTAAAATGTTGCAGTAATATACAAATTGAGCTCCTGAAAAGCTTAACCAACATGAATTGGCCTGGTAACACGTCCAAGATAATCATCAGTACAATTGCCTCATTTATCTCAAGGGCTGCCTGTTCTCCTGGCAGAGAGTTCTTTCTATCTTTAATATAGTTACTAATAAGCCCTAGCACTGGATAGAGACCAAGTAAAAAAACATGCCTTTTTATTGTCCTTCATTATTATTCCTTTGGTGGAAGTAGGTAGGAGAGGGATAGGAACTGTGGGCTCAGCTCATTGTTTTTTCTTTCTATTTCCTTCTCTCTCTTTAATATGGATTTTATTTGAGTATTTGAAAAGCACCTAAAATAGTGTTGGACAGAGCCTTCTGCTCTAGTAGCTATTTGCTGTTCTTATGAGAAGAAGAAAAGTATGCTATGGTGTTTATTATTTCTTTTATAAAATTCTTAGATACATAGTAATCAACTGAAAATTAAAATTCAGAACACTTCATCGGAACTGGAAAGACTACTTTATTTTGAAACTTAGCTTTCTTTGTAAGAAATGAAATACAGATGCATATAGTTTTCAGTCTTGTACTTTCTTATCTCTTATCTTCTCTCCCCACAAAGAGCTGGTCTGTCCTGTGATTATTCTTGAGTTTTCACTCTTGGTGAGTATCATGTACACCTTTTCCCCAGGTTCTTTTACTTTTCTCTTTCTCTTTATTTCTTTGCTTTTCCTAATCTCCTGGTTTTAAGATTCTTAAAATATACTCCCAGATCCAATATTCCATGTTAATGTTTCTCATGTAAATGAGTTTGTCATTGATTAACATGCAATTCTTATATAATCAGTTTTGTGGTTATTGAAATAGCTATTTATGCAACACAAAATTACTGAGCTTCTAATATGTGCCCTACACCGTGCCAGCTGTGGAGGGCACACACACGAACCAGGCAAAGGACCAGTCATCAGTGAGTTATAATCCAGGAGGGAACACAGGGTGTTTGGGAGCAGGAAGCTGGGCATAATGCCCAGTGTAAATTTTCTGGAGGAGGTTAACCTACATTGCACCTTAAAGGATGAAAAGAGGTTAATATAGTTGAGGTGGGGGTTGGGAGTTGGGTTGAGGGTATATTTCAGGAAGAAGGGACAGTTTAAGCAAAACGGCGAGAGAACCATTTGAGGAATGGCATCCGACTTGATCTTGCTGGATTCTAATGGGCAAGCGGTGAAGCTTTAGAACCAGGCAGTGGGGTGGGGTGGGGGGCAACACAGTGGTTTGGATTCTATCCTGCATGCCAGAGGTTCTCAAACTTTGGTTTACATCTTTCTTTTTATCACTAACATAACAGTCACAAGAACTCAGCGAGGAACATTATACTGAATTAGAAAAGCGGGGTGTCCTTGATGGAGAAATCTCTTGCAAACTGGTCTTTTAGGATTTACTTTTGGAAGTACTTGTGCTTGTTGCAGAAAAGTTTAAAAATATTCAGATAATGACCATATTTTAAACACAAGAAAAATTGCCCATGTTTAATATAGGTAGATTACTGGACATCTTTCTTAGTTCAAACTAAATTTAATGTGGCTATTGAGCACTTGAAATGTGATGAGTCCAAAACAAGAAGTACTGTAAGTGTAACATACGTAGTGGATTTCAAAAACTTGATGTGAAAAAAATAATGTAAAATACCTCATTAGTAATTTTATATTGATTAAATCTTGGAATGATGTTGGATTAAATTAGATATGTTATTAACATTAATTTCACCTCCTTTTATTTTTTAAAATGTGGTTACTCAAAAATTTAAAAATACATACGTGGCTCACATTTGTGAGTCTCCTTTATTTCAGTGGAACAACACTGGTCTATACAATTCTTTCCCATTCTTGGGCACCTGCAACCACATTATCCCGTCATCTCCTTAGACCCAGGTGTGGAGATAGCTGTCCTCCTGCTAGTTCTGGGTTCCCACACTATCCCTGGAAGTTTCCCCACATCCCACCCATTTACCTTTCCTAATTATTCCTTTTAAAAACAATCCTTCTTGGAATTATTCCTAATAATTCTGTTTCCTATGGGGACCCTGACTGATAAATTGACTATCTGATATAGGCTGGTAGCTGATCAAATTAACTGTGGCCTCCATCCTTGATTGTAGATATTGTTGATAACAAAACATTGTTGATCTCTCATTTGGATTAAAATGATCAAAGAAGAAATCATAATGTGAAAGTTTTTTTTAAAATAGTTGTTAAATAATAATAATAATAGTTATTATTATACTTGTCTTCCTCTTCCAACTTCATTTTATTTATCTTGTACCCTCAGTAAGAACACATAGGTTTGAAACACATTTTGCTGTGCAGAAGGCCAACAGCTCAAAAGTTTTTTAAAAAACTTAAAGTCTCCTTTGTTATTTTTCTGCCCAATAATACCTAAAACATTGAAAAGGCCAAGGAGATGGGTGTGGAGGCTAATATAATACTAATAATGGTAATAACAACAACATTAATAAAAGCACTTTTGTATATATGACTTCTTTTCAGCTCATTTGAATTCAGATAAGACTGTGTGTGAGCTACAGTAAACAAAGAGATAAGGGAAAAATAGGATAGAGGATTGGGATAAAATTAAATTATTTCTCTATTCCCCACTTTAGCAACAATCATACCACATATTATATTGTATGTTTTTAGAAGGAAGGCCATCTGTGACTGAGCTCCCAGCAGGAGATTAAAAATTGTGATTCCACGAGCCTTCCATTTTTAGTCTTAGAATTCTCCCTCATATATTTCTATCACAATAAAATTTGCCAGAGATACTTCTTGTTTCTGAAATTACTAAATGTTTTTTTTTTTTTAATGGGGAAATAATTTTTTTCCAAGTTGATACAGGGGGAAGAATTCTGAACATTGAAATGTCTTAGATTTGCCCAGGCTCGTTATTGTCCAGCTGGGTTTTGTGGTGCCTTGTGGTTCCACAGTTAGAAGAGGGTAGAGCGTGCAGGAAGGAGACTTCAAAAGTTGGGTCGTGGGCTTTCCACCTCACTATCATCCTTTCAACCAGAGTAACTCCAATTCTACACAATTAAGAGTCACATGTTTGGAAAAAGGTTTAACTATGCTTAAAAAAATATTTAAATTCCCTGCTATGAGGACAGTTCTCATCCTCTTTTTTCTTCATGTTCCAGTAAAACATCCTTTGGAATTTGGTGGTAGGACAGGAGCGATTTCCTCATTTGGTAATGAGGAAACTTAGGTTCAGAAAGTTTAAGAGAAGCTGTCCAGGGTTACAGAAAAAGAAAAAGTAATTGTTGGCTGGACCTAGGTCCTGGTCTTCTAACTCCTGCCCAGAGTTCTTGGCAGCTCCTTCACTTCTGTTGGGACAGTGTGGAACTGGGAAAACCATCAGAAATGGAGTCTAGATGAAGATATTTCCAAATGATACCAAAGCAACTGGTCAAAACAAACACAAATCAGGTGTTTAATTGTTTATGTACTGGACAGCCCATTCAAGGTGCCTGCCATATTAGACCACCCCTTCTGAAAAGGTCTTGTACCTTCCGGGATGAAATGCTCTTCTTGGTAGCAGGCATCACCCACTGACATAACCATAGCTGATTGATTTGAGATGGGAGGCTTCCTGGCATGAGAACTTTAACCATGAGAAGTTCTCCCAGATTTGGGGAATGGGTGGTTCAATCAGATTCCCTTCCTTAGAGAGTTTGAACAATGAGACATACAGCCAGTGGCAGGAAAATGAAATAGTAGGAAGAAACCATAAAGTGGAGAGGAGAGTACAGTAGCAAGAAGTTAATCTATTGAGCAGGAGACTTGAGGTGTGTCACAGTCTGAGTCACTGGCAAGTAATGTGCTGAGTTCATTCCTACTGGCCCTCTGAAAGCCCAGAGCACACATCTTTCTCCAACTCTGTGTTCCATGATGACATGACGATAGCTTGAAATCAGCCGAAGTGGGAATATTTACACAACAGAAATTGGCAAATGCTTCAAATCAAGATAGTCACTGGCTAAACATTTATGAGCATGCTGCTGTGCAGAGTCCTTCAGTAGCTAGAGATGTGTGTTCCATAGGAGCCAGTGACTACCAGAGCTCCTGATGGGATGTCACAGTTACTGTTGTGTGGTGAGAGACATTCTAATCTTCATCAGCTGTGTGGAAAATGAACTGCTGGCTCTGTGGACCTTGTTCCAAGCCCTAATCCTCCTTTAGGGTATCCTGAATTCTCTGTTTTGACAGCCCCAAAGAGCTTGACAGTCTTCATGGTGACAAGCAACTGATTTAACTGATATTCACACCTCTCTTGGCTGCTTTGGCATCGTTTTCACCTGGGGGCTCCAATCTTTTGTAAACTCAGTATGGAGGCATTTGTATCCTGATTCAGTTAGGCAATTCACTCAATTTTATTCATTAAGTATAAGAGCCATCAGGCCTCCGGTTTTAAACTATCAGTGTTAGCAAGGTTCTTGCCATGTTTATTTGCAACCTATAAAATAATCTGCAGCATATTAACATGTTTTCTGGGTGACTTTAATGTCAAACACAGGATGAAGGCTCTTCACATTTATTGATAATAAACAATGAACAATAGATAATAAATAAATAATAGACAATAAACAAATAAGAAAGTACCCCTTCTCTACCTATTATTATAAATCTTCATCGATATCACTGTACCTCATGTGGGTCCATGAATTTTGTAATCTTTTTAAAACTAGAGTTTTTTTATAGGCAGAGGCACTGCAAAAAATATATGACTACAACCCTACACACCCTAGGAGGTGCCATGCCCTTTAGGGAAGAATAAATTAGCTCCCCCCCCTGCTCTTGATGGAATTTAGTGTTTGTGGCTTCCTTTTGGGTTTAGATTTTGAATTCCAAAATTCATGGATTATGCAAATCCAAAGCTTTGGCTTTCAAGAATATGGTTTCTGGAGAGTGGAAGACAGAGTTAAGAAAAGGAATGCTGGGATCCAAAAATCTTGCTGGGAGATGTATTATGTTACTAAACTGCGTGATTCAAGCCAGGTTTGTGTGATAACAGAAAGTGTGCTCATTATACCTCACAACATGGGTGCAAACTTAATTCTAGGTCTGTTTATGAGCACATTGTTGGTTACCTTTCACCACAGGTAAATTGATTCAAATTATTGCAGAAGTAGAAATTACCTAAGAGAAGGTCTGTATTAGTTAGCCGAAGAATTGCTCAGCTTTTCTCTCACTAGAGTCTGGGCAGGTATCAACTGTCCAGATAGTTAGCAAGGAAAGGGGATGGCAGCATCACCTGGTGGTTAGATCTCTGGGCACAGAAGCCAGACAATGCAGGTTAACCTCCCAGGCCCACTACTGACTTGCTATGCAACTTTGGGAAAATCATGAAACCCCTCTAAACCTCAGTCCCCTCACCTGTAGAAGGAGGCTAAGGATAGAATAATACTTTTCTCATAAGGTTGACATGAGGATTTATTAAAGACAAAGCATTTGTTAAAGCAACTCAACAGCTGTTAGAAAATCAAATTATTTTATCTTGTGTTTTTAAAATGAAGTTTTGGTCAACACTGCATTACTTTGCTTCCTTTGTATGTAATGGATTGCTTTTCTCTTGCTGCTTTCAGGATTCTCTCTTTGTCTTTGATATTTGATAATCTGATTATTAAGTGTCTTGGCGTAGGCCTATTCATATCTCTTCTGTTTGGAGTACGCTGTGCTTCTTGGATTTGTAATTTTATGTCTTTCATAAGAGATGGGAAATTTTCATTAATTATTTCCTCTATTATTGCTTCTGCCCCCTTTCCCTTCTCTTCTCCTTCTGGGACACCAATGATACGTACATTATTGTACTTTGTTTCATCCTTGAGTTCCCGGAGACGTTGCTCATATTTTTTCATTCTTTTCTCCATCTGCTCCTTTGCGTGTAGGCTTTCAGGTGTTTTGTTCTCCAGTTCCTGAGGGTTTTCTTCTGCCTCTTGAGATCTGCTGTTGTATGTTTCCATTGTGTCTTTCATCTCTTGTGTTGTGCCTTTCATTTCCATAGATTCTACTAGTAGGTTTTTTGAACTTTTGATTTCTGCCGTATACATGTCCAGTGCTTCCTTTACAGCCTCTATCTCTTTTGCAATATCTTCTCTAAACTTTTTGAATTGATTTAGCATTAGTTGTTTAAATTCCTGTATCTCAGTTGAAGTGTATGTTTGTTCCTTTGACTGGGCCATAACTTTGTTTTTCTTAGTGTAGGTTGTAATTTTCTGTTGTCTAGGCATGGTTTCCTTGGTTATCCAAATCAGGTTTTCCCAGACCAGAAGAGGCTCAGGTCCCAGAGGGAAGAAATATTCAGTATCTGGTTTCCCTGCGGGTGTGTCTTAGAAAATTGCTCCACCCTTTGATGCCTCAGGTCACTGTGCTTTTCTGCCCAGCAGGTGACGCCTGTTAGCCTATAATTCTTGACTGGTGTGAGGAGGTGTGGCCGTGTTCCCCCAGGCTCTGGGGTCTGGTTCTGAATGGAAAGGGCCCCACCCCTTTCCTCCTAGAGAAGACAGACCCCTCAGGTGGAGGTCATTAGCATTTCAATGGTCTTGCTCTCTGCTTGTGGTGTCTCCACCCTTCCCAGAGTCGCAGTCCTGGAAACTGAAAATGACTGGGGCTTTCTCCACTGAGCCAAAAAAGAAACAGATAGTCCCCTTCAGACCCAGTCCAAGGCAACCCTCCGGCTCTCCCAGGTCAGTCGTCACCCAAAGCCTCTGTCTGTTTTTTGGGGCTGCGTACCTGTAGTGAGCAGTTCACACTCACTACTTAAAACCCCAGTTGGAGCTCAGCTGAGCTGTATTCGCTTGCTGGGAGAGAGCTTCTCTGTGGCACCACGCGGCTCGGCTCTGCAGCTCGGGCTATGGGGGAGGGGGTCTCCCGACCTGGTTCCGCAGGTTTTACTTACAGATTTTATGCTGTGTTCTCGGGAATTCCTCCCAATTCAGGTTGGTGTATGATGAATGGATGGTCTCGTTTGTCCCCCTGCAGTTATTCTGGATTATTTACTAGTTGTTTCTGGTTTTTTGTAGTTGTTCCAGGGGGACTACTTAGCTTCAACTCCTCTCTATGCCGCCATCTTGCCCCTCCCCTGCATTACTTTGAAAGCACATCTCTTGAGTGTCACAATCACCTTAGCACCCCAGCACTTGGCACTGGGAGTGCATGCAGCAGGCACTCAATGTGCTCCATAAATGAATGAGTAAATCCATTCCTATGAGCCAGTAGTAAAGCTCAAGCAGAAAGAGAATGGAATTTCTTAGCACTGAACACGGAGTTTGCAAAAATACAAGAAAGTCTCACCCAACTACCAATTTGCAGGAAATACAGGGGATGGGGAACATGTGGAAACACCACTATGAAGAACCATTCAGCAAAATCCAGACTGTGGAGAACTCTACTGTTTGTTTCACAAATCACTTTCAATGGAAAAAAAGATGGATTGGGAACCTGGATTGAAAGAGATGTAAGAGGCATGTCATCTAATCACAACATATGGAACTTATTGGAAGCCTGATACAAAGAAATGTAAAAAATTATGAGTCAGTTGGCCAATTTGAACAGTAACTGGATATTTGAGGATCAAGTAATTGCTTTGAATTTTTAATGTGATAATGATATTGAGTAAAAAATTAGAAATACACATACTGAAATATTTATAGAAGAAATCATGTTATATCTGAGATTTACTTCAGTAATCTGAGGTTCAGGATTATTGGGTGTGTTATAGATAAAACAAGATTGGCCAGGAGTTAATAATTGTTGAAGCAGAGTGATGCTTACATGGAGGCTTATTATTCTAGTTTTTCCTCTTTTGCACATGTTTGAAATGTTCCATAATAAAAATTAAACTTATACCTAAATCAGAAAGAAAGAAAAGAAAACCATCAAAACAATTAAGTGTGTTCCTTCCATTTAGTGGCATTCTTGGGCACTCTTTGGTTAGAACTTTTGCTAAAATCTTATGACTGCCAAATTTTTTGAAAATAATATATTATTTAAAAATATTAAAAAAAAATTAACCAAAGTTAACATCTTCTTTGACGTCATGCCTACCTATCATTTCAAATTCAACTAGCTGACATAACTATACATTTCTTATATTGATTTCTTAAAATGAATCAAAAAAGAAAACTATTGAAACTTTACAACTCATCTCATATTAAATATAACATAAATACAGAAATAAAAAAAATTTGAGAAATTTTGCTTTATGGAAGCAAAAGAGTATAAAGCTCCTGTTGGAGAGGCACTGCTCCCAGTTAGGTTTGTCTCATCTCCTGTCCACAGAAACACATCCTACACACCCAACACAAACACACCCTACCCTATTTTGCCTCTGCTACCGACCAAGAAGCCTGCTGATCACACTGAAGTTTTTGGGGTTTTGACATGAGTGTATCCCTGCTTGGTTCCTCCATGGGGCTGGATTTGGGGCACTTAGCTGTCCTCACCAGGAGTGAAGGGCCAAGGGGTGTCACTATACTTGTCAGTCCACCTACTCTTTTTCCTCTTTCCTTCCTTGGCCTCTGCCCTTTGTGACTTCCTCTTCCTTACCCAATGGGTTCTTGTTCCCTGGGAACTCATCCTGGGTCAGGGACTGGGAGGGGTGGTCTATCCACTGCTCTGCAGGTCCTTGGCAGCTTGGCAGCATGGCCTAGGTGATTAGACTATAGGAGGGACTGGTTTGGCGTCTGCACTGCTCTGACTTTCCTCCTCTGGATTAATGTATACAAATGGTTGTTTCAAAAAAAAAAAAAAAAAAAGAAGAAAAAAAAAGTAAGGGAAAAAGAATAGTTCACCTATTTATGGTTGTTAGTTTTATAAGCTGCTGTGTGGAGAAAAATGTTTAGAATCAAAACTAATAACTACATCCTGGTTTTTGATTAGGATCAAATATACAGGTTTTATGATAGATTATGTTACTGTATGTTGGGAACAAGGAAGAACTATGGTCCTCAGCCAAAATATAACTGAATAGTCAAATGTTGGAGATACTTTTAAAATGTTTTTATATTGTTATATTTTGAGTTAAGTAAGAACAGTGTGACGCTCCTGGACTTTGATCTTTTTCTTGGTTTGTATGGGGATCTTAGCCACTTACTGGATTCCTGGCTGCCCACTGGGGATTTCTATGGACAGGATTCCCAGCAGAATCTTCATTTGTTTTCCTTCTTGTGAACTGGGTGTTATTTTCCTGCTTAATATCATTTCCCTGATACTGTTCTCCAGCTCAGACACTGGAACTAAGATTTTCTCAGTATCCCAGTGGAAAGGACCAGGGACAAGAGATTGAGATCCTGGTCCTATTTGAAAACTGGTGTGACCTTGGGTAAGTCACCTGACTGCTGCTCTTCCATGTATCTTAAAATTGGATTTAATGATAACTACTTTACTCAGTTGCTAAGGGCATAATGACATAATTGATATAAAAGCCAAAAAGGGATGGGGTGGAATCTTACACCAAAACATACTGTGTGAAATGCTCACTTGGGAAATACATTTATTATTAAAGATAAATATGAAATTTCCTGTAAATTAAGGAAAATAAGGCCACCCTTTTAGGTTAATTATCTTGCTGAGACAAAGTAAATTATAGATCCTTAAGGTACAAATGGTTTTGCTCAGAAAAAAAGACTCTACCTGCTCTCCCCAAAAGATAAATTATGTTCTTAATAATTATGAATCATAAGTAAAATAGAATTTTGCCAGAGGACTCTCATGGAATGTTGGTCTTTTAGAAATGAATTCTTCCTGAAATCTTATGCAGTTAATAAAATAGGTGGATAAGAAGCTAAAAGCTCTAAGTATCTAATAAAAAATATTTACTGTCTTCTGTTTTCATTAATGTTATATGAATTTGATAAAGTGACTACTTTTAGTTTATCCATTTGCATATTAATGGAGACAAAATTTTATTCAATCATTATATTACTGGCAAATTTTGACTGCTGAATTATCTTTCTTATACTATCTGTGTTATCTTTCCCTTATTTGTTTTTTTACTGAGGAAACTCCAAACTATATTACTTTTAAATACTTAACTTTTTCATCTATCTCATCCATCTATCTATATATCTCTATATTTCTCTTTATATATAAATGTTCTTCACACCAAATTCCTTAAATAAGATATATAAGGCATAAGTTTACATTTAAATTTTTTATATACTAATTTTACTTGTCCTCCTATGGATATTCCTGAAATAGTTCTCAATTTTTTCCACCAAAGTGTAATACTCTAAGGAAAATAAACACAAACACTTAGGTGGTGCCCTGCCCTCAGGCTTAGTTTCCTTTTGACAGAGATCAAAGCTGAAGATGGAAGGTAACTGTGCGAGTTCTGATTTGGTGAGTGTTGAGCTCTCTGGAGTCTCACATCTGATTGCATGTGGGTGAACACTTGCCTTGGCTGCAAGGCCATAGAGACTCGCTGAGGCCAACCCATTTACTTTTATGTTTTAGGAAAGAGAGAAAGTGGATCGTGAGTTAAGTCCAGGGAAAAAGGGAATGGAATGTTACCAATTATCTTTCTTATACTATCTGTGTTATCAGGGGTCACTGAAATAGTGTCACACTGCAAATTCTTCACGAGATTTTTGTTGCTACCAAAATTATATAATTGACTCTGATGTTGCAGCTGATTAATGTCTTCTGCCTGATGGCTGGATATATTATGCTTAAATAAAGTATCTATGATCAGCACATTTGAGATGCTTTCCTTGCAGAATATTTCAAGGGCCTTAGGGAAATGGTAATGGTCAGAATCATCCTTTCCAGTGTTTTGAAGCACATACTGTGCCATCACAATCTAAAAAAAAAACTTTTTTTTTTGTTTTGTTTATGTTGTTGCTTATGTATTTGCCTCTTTCTGCCCCCTAGAATGTAAGTTTTGTGATAGCACAAACTGTTATCCTACTGTTGGTGCCTTAAAGAGGGGCCTGTTCAATAAATATTTACTGACTGACTTTTTACTAAGAGGTAATTATATGTTTTAACTGGATACTAAAGGGACAGTGAGTTAAACATTGCCCATAATACAGATTTAAGCACAGGCCTGCTTTAAAAATATCCGTTTATTTTTCATGAAATATGTTTGCAATAAGCCCATTTAGAGCTTGGGAATATTTGTAGTAGATGATAGGGGAGAAAGACAAAGCTTCAGAATAAAGCAGTTTTTGAGATGAGCCAACAACCCACATCCAGATATAGAGGGCAGAAAGGAGGAGGACATGCTGGACAGCGGAGAGGAAGAGGGAAGTGAGAAGAAAGACCTAACCTGAGTAGGGGCCCTATTGGGGGAATGGTGGAAAACCAATTCCCAGAAGCAACATAATAGGTAATGTTGACCACACAAGCAAGAAACTTAATTTTGGTTTTTGAAGACTACAAGTCAAAGGAGAGCTTTAGAGATGTAAAATCATTATGGAAGGGGATTACTTTATAGGCAATATTTGGAACTGATTTTAAAAGTGAGGGAGGAGGGTGTGATTGCTATCATAGGAAGTATGTTTTTTTAATATGTGAGGACAACATTAATCTTTATTGCAAATAAAGGTTATTATTGCAATCCCGGTATACCACCAGAAGCTTAAAAAATTGCGTCCACAACAAATGTGAAATGGCTGTGTTGGGGCAAACCACAAATATTAAATCCAGGAAAAAGAAATGGGCTGTCTTTCAATATTTGTAATGAAAAATATAACTGTTTCTTTATTTTCTTTTCCAATCTTAATAAATTTTCACTTAACTTCTCTTTGAGGTATATATTTTTTCACATCTACTTTCCTCTGCAAGTTTCAATTCATGTGTGAGTCCAAAAGTGTTTAAGTTTTTCTGGTGGATGATTTGAAAAAAGAATCAAATACAACTGTTTTTTTTTTTTTTTTTTGGCAGTGTACTATTTTGACCCTCTGCTAGTTTTATGTTATCCCCTTTTATATAAAATTTCTTTTAATCCCAGTGATTGGGTGTAAAATGTAAACTAAGAAAGAAAATCTTAGAGCAGGATAATGTATACAGTGTAAATATGCTTACTTACTATGAACCAAGACAATGGGCTTTTGATTATTTAACATTTTCCAATATACAGTAAGGGACTAAAAACCATTTAGTGGATGCCTGTATATGAGAGCTTTGCATACATTATTTTCCAATCCTCTCAGCAACTGTTTAAGGAAATACCTTGAGGCTCACTCTTTGGACCTCCTCACTTCACTGCCCTCCCCTAGGATTTGGGTCATGTCAATACCTCTTAAATTACATAACTTTAGAATGTACAAACCTGGTATACCATTCAAATTCTAAACTGTATGCAAGTAGTGTAAAATACTAATGTTATCATTTATTTAGCCATGCGTATCATGCGTCATGCTAAGTACTTGACATAAATTATCTAATGAATCCTCCCTACCAACCTGTGAGAAGAGAGATTATCATTGTCACGTTACAGAAGAAGACAAGCGATTCTCTCAAGTTTGTCCAGCTGAGTTCTGAAACCATGTCTCTGACTGACTTCCGAGCCACACTCTCTCGGCACTACCTCATTCACTGTCATTACCTTCCATTATAGCCATTGTTCCACATTGATTGGTTTTGTAAAGTCCTTTCTGTCTATAATTTTATAATGGGTGCTGAGCCATCATCCAGTGGAGCCCTTCATATAATAGATGAGAATACAGAGGTCCGGAAAGGCTAAAAGGAAGGCCAGATGTTGCCAGATGTCACCAGAGTCAGCTCTGGGAATGAAACCGAGGTTTCCTTGTTTCCTGTCCTGGTTTCTTCTGTCTTTACGTTGTTTCTCTGCTGTTGTTAGTTGGGAATGATGCAGTGCTTAGGAATATAAATTTTTCTTAAAATAACGAATCGGTGTTTAAGTTACAAGCAACCAGCATTATTTGAAGACTGTTAATTGGGGTCAATGTGCCTCAGTTGTGCATTCCAGTCACAGAGGCATAACTTCAATACGGAGCCAGGGGCCAGGCATTCACCCTCAGAGCAGGAGCCCTCAAAGGGCAGAAAGTGCAGGGAAATCCTCAACATGTACAGTATTTTCACTGAATTTATAGATTTGGAGATTTCTTGTAGTTTGAAGATTTGGATCGATTCTGTAGTGTGCCAAATTCTTCTACTGCTCCCCGTTAAGGCCTTAGAACTTGTTTCTGAATGATCCGACACTGAATGATTCTTAAAGACAAGAGTGAACAACCCACTGAAGCAGGGCGTTGTAAGAGGGATTGATGGCTATGTAGATACAGGAATTACATAAGTGTGCAGACATTCACTGTCATTACCTCAGGCTGCTTTCACGGCCATGTGCTGTACATGTACAGAGAGGCAAAAACAAAACAAAACAAAAATGTTGAGCAAATATTTCAAGTAATGTTTTAGGCAAACTCTGGCTTAATATCCTTTTATATTGGATGGGACTGTTGGTAAAATGGTATCTCTAAAGAATGTTTTGAAGGCAGATCTAATGCAGGAACTGCAAGAAAGAAAATTGAACAGGATATTTGTTAGTAATCTCTAGGAGGTATCACTACCATCATATTTCTGCCCCATAGAGGGATATTTTCCATTTTGCTTTAGCCCTAAATAAAAACCATTCTTTCACTTGCCAAGAATATAGAAAACCCAGAACAGAGTCAAGAGGGCATGGCACTTTGGTCTCTCTGACCATTCCTGGGTGAATAAGTGAAGCAGGCAGTATCTTACAGAGTTCTCTGCTCCTTAGCAAGCTATAGCAGAGAACTGGATGCTGAAGGTCACTTTGGATACACACAGAGGAGAAATCAATGCCAGCCTAGACCAGCAAGAGACAGGCACAGTGGGTGACCCACAGAGTTGGCTCGGAAAAGACAACGAGAGGAGAAATTAAACCTCACCAAATTCTAATAGATTTTTCTTGTGGCCATGTTTGAAGAATGCTTTTACCAATTCTTTGGCTAGGACAAACAGGAAATTGATATCAGACATCACTGTAATGTTTTTATTTTTAATTGTGTGTGTGTGTGAATCAGTGCTTCGGAAATCGAGAAGGTAAGTGAATGTAATTCTCATTCCTTACTCTAGGTTCAGTCCTCCTCAATTAGGCTTTTGGCAATTTTTATCAACTCATTAAAAAGCCCCTGCAGGAAATGTTATAGGCATATATTTGGCCTGGGTGAGATTTACTTGATTATTTAGGTCAAGACTCTAATGTCTAAAGTGGCCCCTTGAGGTTTGCAATGACCTGTATGCAATTTATATCTATCTGGGTGTGCTACACATTATAAACTCAAACATTTCATACACAGTCATTTTATATACAAACAGTTTAAAATTTATGTGACAAGGGAAAAGATGCAAGGACCCCTTTGTGCTTTCATTACACCAGAGTATATCCTTTTTCTATTATTTAATATTGCCTCATTTTACCCCAGTCTTTCTTATTTTCATCTTTGTGTGTATATTTATATTATTTCTCATTATGGCTGTTACAGTTTTGGTCTTGACTCTGATTTGGGCTTAAGTGTTCTATATCTTTTTAAATACGTATCATGCTACTCCTTAAATACCTTCTCTCCCCTAAGTCTCACTATAAGCAAAATTAAAAGCAAGCATGTCTGGCCTATTGTAGATATAAAAATATAATATTAAAATGGATAAAAATTGCATTACTACTTAAATTTGCTTTTGAAAACATGATAAAGGATTTAAGTATAAAAGATTTGGATATTGTGGCAGACTATTTTGTATCCAAAAATCCAGTCACTTGTGCCTCCTGGACCCACAGCTGCCTGGCTCGAGATGGTGTTTCCCATCCATCCTTGTTACGAGACATAAGGCTAAGTTCTCACTTAAATGGGATTGAAAGTGTGTGCCACTCTTGTCCCCTTTCCTTAAAAAGAAATTGCTTGTCCTGGACTCCCCCTCTTTCTCATTCATGCAAGTTGGAATCTGAATGTAGCTGCTCTTCAATTTCAACTTGCAAATGAAAGTATTGGGCAATGTTTTCAAATTTTCCACAGATATTAGTCTTTGGCATTTAGGTTGAGAAATTAATTTCCAAGGAATTTTTGGGAATTCCCCAATTCACAAGTTAGTCTGTATTTTTCATAACACTTTATTTATATGTTTTAAAATAATGAGTGGCCATAATAATAAAGAATCTTATTTTTGCTATGATAGGGTTATACTAAAAGTTTCAGAGATTTTCTGTAAAAAAAATGTGATGATAAATACAGGGTTATTGTTACTATGCACCCATATATTGTGGGGATTATATACTTCAATAACCTATAAAATAACATAGACACTTGATAATGGAAAGCATTAAAAAAGGGACTTAACACAAAATAAAATTCCAAAGGAAAATGATTTTTAAAGATGAAATATTTAAATATGTAATGTTTAAAAGAATTGTTCTTAATATAAAAGTTTTAAATCACACAAAGCATTAATTATTTTATCTGATAATCTTGCTCTTTGTTTTTTGACAAATAGAGGCAGAAAATTTCTTTCACTTTTATTGACATTGCTTGGATTGTTCAAAGTATGTCCAAAAGCTTCTTCAGGGTAGCTGTTAGGGTATGTGTTGCTTCATACAAGCTCATTTCCTTTTTTTTTTTCCTCCAGCTTCCAATTTTTTTTATTTAATTCAATTTTATTGAGATATATTCACATACCATAAATCATCCAAAGTGTACAATCAGCTATTCACAGTACCATCATATAGTTGTGCATTCATCACTCCAATCTATTTTTTTTCTTTTTTTTAATTCAATTTTATTGATATATTTTCATATAGCATTCAGTCATACAAAGCATGCATTCAGTTGTTCACAGTACCATTATATAATTGTGCATTCATCACCAAATTACTTTTTGAACATTATAATTACCACACATACAAAAATAATAATAAAAATTAAAGTGAAAAAGAACAATTAAAGTAAAAAAGAACACTGGATGCCTTTTTTTTTTTTTTTTCCTTTTGCCCCCATTTTTCTACTCATCCATCCATACACTGGACAAAGGTGAGTGTGGTCCATATGGCTTTCCCAATCACATTGCCACCCCTCATAAGCTACATTTTTATACAATCATCTTCAAGGTTCAAGGGTTCTGGGTTGTAGTTTGATAGTTTCAGGTATTTACTGCTAGCTATTCCAGTAAATACCTGGTTCTTTTTTTTTTTTTTTTTTTTTTAAATTCAGTTTTATTGAAATACATTCATACACCATACAATCATCCATGGTATACAATCCACTGTCCACAGTATGATAACATAGTTATGTGTTCATCACCACAATCTATCTCTGAACATTTTCCTTACATCAGAAAGAACCATCACAAGAATAAAAAATAAAACTGAGAAAAGAACACCCAAATCATACCCCCATCCCACCCCATTTGTCCTTTAGTTTTTATCCCCATTTTTCTACTCATCCATACACTAGATAAAGGGGGTGTGATCCACAAGGTCTTCACAATCACACTGTCACCCCTTGTAATCTACATTATTATATAATTGTCTTCAGAAGTACAGACTGCTGGGTTGGAGTTTGGTAGTTTCAGGTATTTACTTCTAGCTATTCCAATACATTGAAACCTAAGAGGTGTTATCTATATAGTGCATAAGAATGTCCACCAGAGTGACCTCTCAGCTCCATTTGAAATCTCTCAGCCACTGAAACTATTTCATCTCACTTTGCGTCCCCCTTTTGGTCAAGAAGATACTCTCAGTCCCACGATGCCAGGTCCACATTCATCCCTGGGAGTCATATTCTGCATTGCCAGAGAGATTTGCAACCCTGGGAGTCGGGTCCCACGTAGGGGGGAGGGCAGCGAGTTCACCTGTCAAGATGGTTCAGTTAGAGAGAGAGGGCCACATCTGAGCAACAAAGAGGTACTCAGGGGGAGACGCTTAGGCACAATTACATGCAAATTTAGACTCTCCTTTGCAGTAATGAGCTTCATTAGGGCAAGTCCCATGCTTGAGGGCTCAGCACATCAAACTGCCAGTCCCAATGTTTGTGACAACATCAACACCAGTCCAGGTGAGGATGTCCAACCCATCCGCACCTTCCTCAAGATCCTCAGGGCTGGGGAGGGGGAGGCTGTAAATATATTTTTTGTTATCTGCCCAGATTACTCTGGGATGTGTCACTATTTCACTCCAGCCTATACTAACCTACCGTATCTCACTTCCTATTCAAAGTTCCATGCAATTGTGGTGTTTGAACAAATCGACTGTAGAGTTGTACCGTTTAGAAAATTTAGATCCTGTACCAAATAGATATCTCTTCCCTTGGTCTCTTATGGAAGTTGAAATTTTAAAACAATCAGTTTCAACCTTTACCCTTTGGCCTGGCTTGCCCTGGTCTTAACCAGACCTGCTTTATTCATATCACTAATTGAAGTCTGGGCTCTTTTTCAGCTTTTTTTTTTTTTTTTTTTTTGACAGTGGCTGTATGCACTAATACTGACATTCGTATCTGCCGAGCTCTAGCTCTGAGTTTCAGGTGTCTCAGAGATATGCATTGTTCCAGAGACCAATCAGGTTATACACTAGGGGATCAGCATCTCAAAGTTTAGAGATAGGCATTACAATTCAGGAATAGAGTTAATTGCTGTAAGAGCTTACAATCTAGGGACTATTACAATAATCATGTCCACATTAGGCTATGTTCTAAGATTCAATTCTGAGTTTACACATTGTAGTTAGTCCATATTGGTGAGGAATCATCCCTCTCACCATGTTTTCTCCGACACTTTTACTCCTATATATATATTTTCCTACAATTTTATAGAGTTATATTCACATACCATACATTTATCCACAGTATACAATCAGTTGTTCATGGTATCATCATAAAGTTGTACATTTATCACCAGAAGCAGCACTTGAACATATTGATTACTACAAGAAAAATTGTTTTTTTTTTTAGCAATAAGAAAAAAATGATAAAAAGAAAAATAACGTCACACAATACAATATACTAGTAAGGACAGCAAATAACACCACTACCAAGAATCCCATATTCCTCCCCTATATTCCCCTGTCATATACATTTAGCATTGGCATATTGCCTTTGTTACATTTAATGGAGATATATTATAATGTTACTGTTGACCATAGACTCCAATTTGCTTTGATTATGTTTTTTCCTGAATACCATCCCCTTTTCAACTCTCTACATGGTTGACATTCATTTGCTTTCCCACATGCAAAAACATTTTTATATTTGTATATTTAGTAACAGTCATTGGCCACTCCAGTTTTTTCCACGTTATACAGTCCCAGTCTTTATCATCTATCTTTACCTCTGGTGTCATATATTCTCATATCCCACCTCTTTCAGCTTTACTCACAGACATCTTTGTTCAGTGTACTTACAATACCGTGCTACCATCACACAGTATTATGCTATCTATTTCTGGATCTATGCAATCAATCCTAAACATTCTGTCGTCCTTCAGCATCAAATGGCTGGTCTCTGCCCTCTCTCTATCTCCTGATCGCCTGTGTTGTCAGCTTTTAACTCCCCAAATTTGTTCATTAATGTCTGTTCATATTAGTGAGACCATACAGAATCTGTCCTTTTGTTTCTGGCTAATTTCACTCAACATAATGTCCTCAAGGTTCATCCACATTATTACATGATCCATGTCTTTGTTCTGTCCTACAGCTGCAAAATATTCCATCATGTGTATATACCACAGTTTGTTCATCCACTCATCCTTTGATGGACATTTGGGCTGTTTCCATCTCTTGGCAATTGTGAATAATGCTGCAATAAACATCGGTTTACAAATGTCTGTTTGTGTCTTAAGTTTCAGTTCCTCTGAGTATATTCCTAGCAATGGAATAGCTGGGTCATAAGGCAAATCTATATTTAGCTTCCTGAGGAACCTCCACACCGTCTTCCAGAGTGGTTGCACCATTCTACATTCCTACCAACAATGAATAAGTGTGCCTCTTTCTCCACATCCTCTCCAGCACTTGTCATTTTCTGTTTTTCGGATAATGGCCATTCTGGTAGGTGTGACATGATATCTCATTGTGGTTTTGATTTGCATTTCCTTAATAGCCAGTGAAGTTGAGCATTTTTTCATATGGTTTTGAGCCATCTGTATTTCCTCTTCAGAAAAATGTCTGTTCATGTCTTTTGCCCATTTTTTAAATTGGATTGTTTGTCTTTCTGTTATTGAGATGCAGGATTCCTTTATATATTCGGGATATTAAACCCTTATCTGATGTGTGGTTTCCAAATATCATCTCCCATTGTGTAGGTTGCCTTTTTACTTTTCTGACAAAGTCCTTTGATGTACAAAAGTGTTTAATTTTGAGGAGATCCCATTTGTCTATTTCTTCTTTGGTTGCTCACACCTTGGGTGTGAAGTCTAAGAAACCACTTCCTATCACAAGATCTTTAAGATATTGCCCTACATTTTCTTCTAAGAGTTTTATGGTCTTGGTGCTAATGTTTAGGTCTTTGATCCATTTTGAGTTAATTTTGGTATAAGGTGTGAGATGGACATCCTCTTTCATTCTTTTGGAAATGGATATCCAGTTCTCCACACACCATTTATTGAACAGGCTGCTCTTTCCCAGTTTCTTCAGCTTCACTGTCTTATCAAAGATCAGTTGTCCGTAGATGCAAGGGTCTACTTCTGAACACTCAATTTGATTCCATTGATCAGTATATGTGTCCTTATGCCAGTACCATGCTGGTTTGAGCACTGTAGCTTTATATATACTTCAAAGTCAGGTAGTGTGAGGCCTCCCACTTCATTCCTCTTTCTCAAGATATTTTTGGCTATTCGGGGCACCTTACCCTTCCAAATAAATTTAGTTATTAGTTTTTCTATTTCTGTAAAGTAAGCTGTTGGGATTTGAATTGGTATTGCATTGAATCTGTAAATCAGTTTAGGTAAAATTGCCATCTTAAATATATTTAGTCTTGCAATCCATGAACATGGTATGTTCTTCCATTTTTTTAGGTCTTGTTCAATTTCTTTTAGCAGTTTCTTATAGTTTTCTATGTAAAGGTCTTTTGTGTCCTTGGTTAAGTCTATTCCTAAATACTTGATTCTTTGGTTGCTATTGTAAATGGGATTTTTTTCTTGATTTCCTCCTCTTGTTGCACATTACTTGTGTATAGGAACACTACAGATTTTTGCATGTTGATCTTGTAGCCTGCTACTTTGCTGTATTCATTGACTAGTTCTAGTAGCTTTGCTGTAGATTTTTCTGGATTTCCTACATATAGAATCATGTCATCTGCAAATAGTGAAAGTTTTACTTCTTCCTCTCCAATTTGGATGCCTTTTATTTCTTTTTCTTGCCTAATTGCTCTAGCTAGAACTTCCAGCACAATGTTGAATAACAATGGTGATAGTGGGCATCCCTGTCTTGTTCCTGATCTTAGAGGAAAAGCTTTCAGTCTCTCCCCATTGAGTGTGATGTTAGCTGTGGGTTTTTCATATATTGCCTTTATCATATTGAAAAAGTTCCCTTCTATTCCTATCCTTTGAAGTGTTTTCATCAGGAAGGGATGTTGAATTTTGTCAAATGCCTTTTCTGCATCAATCGAGATGATCATGTGGTTCTTCTGCTTTGATTTATTGATGTGTTGTATTACATTAATTGATTTTCTTGTGTTGAACCAGCCTTGCATACCTGGAATAAATCCCACCTGGTCGTGGTGTATAATTCTTTTAATGTGCTGCTGGATTCAATTTGTGAGTATTTTGTTGAGGATTTTTGTGTCTATATTCATTAAAGAAATTGGTCTATAATTTTCTTTTTTTGTAGTATCTTTGTCTGGTTTTGGTATTAGGATGATGTTGGCTTCATAGAAAGAGTTAGGTAGCTTTCCCTCTTCTTCAATTTTTTTGAAGTGTTTGAGCAGGATTGGTACTAATTTGTTCTTGAATGCTTGGTAGAATTCACATGTGAAACCATCTGGTCCTGAGCATTTCCTTTTTGGGAGCTTTTTGATGACTGACTCAATCTCTTTACTTGTGATTGGTTTGTTGAGGTCATCTATTTCTTCTTGAGTTAATGTTGGTTGTTTATGCTCTTCTAGGAAGTTGTCCATTTCATCTAAGTTGTCTAGTTTATTAGCATATAGTTGCTCATAGTATCTTCTCATTATCTCCTTAATTTCTGTAGGGTCAGTAGTTATATTTCCTTTCCCATTTCTGATTGCATTTATTTGCATCTGCTCTCTCTCTTTTTTTTTTAGCGTAGCCAGTGGTCCATCGATTTTATTGATTTTCTCAAAGAACCAACTTCTGGTTTTGTTGATTCTCTCTATTGTTTTCCTGTTCTCAATTGCATTTATTTCTGCTCTAATCTTTGTTATTTCTTCCCTTCTGCTTGCTTTGGGGTTAGTTTGCTGTTCTTTCTCTAATTCCTCCAGGTGAGCAGTTAACTCTTCAATTTTTGCTCTCTCTTCTCTTTTAATATAGGCATTTAGGGCAATAAATTTCCCTCTCAGCACCGCCTTTTCTGCATCCCATAAGTTTTGATAAGTTGTGTTTTCATTGTCATTTGCTTCGAGGTATTTACTAATTTCTCTTGTAATTTCTTCCTTTACCCACTGGTTTTCTAAGAGGGTGTTGTTTAGCCTGCATATGTTTGTGAATTTTATGACCTTCTGCCTTTCATATATTTCCAACTTCATTCCACTGTGGTCTGAGAAAGTGTTTTGTATAATATCAATATTTTTAAATTTGTTGAGACTTGCTTTGTGACCCAACATGTGGTCTATCCTAGAGAATGTTCCATGAGCACTTGAGAAAAAAGTGTATCCTGCTGTTGTTGGATGTAGTGTTCTATAAATATCTGTCAAGTCTAGTTCATTTATCATACAATTCAACATCTCTGTTTCTTTAGTGATCCTCTGTCTAGATGTTCTATCCACTGATAAGAGTGGTGTATTGAAGTCGCCAACTATTATTGTAGAAGTATCTATTTCTCCTTTCAGTGATCACAGTGTTTGCCTCATGAATTTTGGGGCATTCTGGCTTGGTGCATAAATATTTATGACTGTTATGTTTTCTTGATGAATTGACCCTTTTATTAATATATAGTGTCCTTCTTTGTCTCTTTTAATTGTTTCGCTTTTGAAGTCTAACTTGTCTGATATTAATATAGCTACTCCTGCTTTTTTCTGGTTGTTGTTTGCATGAAATATCTTTTTCCAACCTTTCACTTTCAGTCTGTTTGTCCTTGTGTCTAAAGTGAGTTTCTTGTAGACAGCATATAGATGGGTCCTGTTTTTTAATCCATTCTGCCAGTCTGTGTCTTTTTATTGGGGAGTTTAATCCATTTACATTTAGTGTTATTACTGTAAGGGCAGTACTTTCTACTACCATTTTGTTTTTTGGAATTTATATGTCATATCTTATTTCTTCCTCTCCTTTTACCTTTCCTCATAATCTTCATTTGTGCACTCTTCTCCATCTCTCTCTCTCCTGTCTTTTCCTATCAGCCTGCAGCACTCCCTTTAGTATTTCTTGTAGTGCCGGTGTCTTATTCACAAACTCTCTCAGTGTCTGTCTGAAAATGTTTTAATATCTCCCTCATTTTTGAAGGAAAGTTTTGCTGGATATAGAATTCTTGGTTGTCAGTTTTTCTCTTTCAGTATCTTAAATATATCATGCCACTGTCTTCTTGCCTCCATGGTTTCTGCAGAGAAATCTGTACATTGTCTTATTGACCTTCCCTTATATGTGATGGATCGCTTTTCTCTTGCTGCTTTCAGAATCCTCTCTTTGTCTTTGACATTGGACAATCTGACCAGTAAGTGTCTTGGAGTAGGTCTATTGGGATCTATTGTATTTGGGGTATGTTGTACTTCTTAAATCTCTAATTTTCTGTCTTTTATAAGAGTTGGGAAATTTTCAGTGAATATGTCTTCTATTACTCTTTCTGCCCCTTTTTCCCTCTCTTCTCCTTCTGGGATACCCATAACACGTATATTTGTGCGTTTCATGTTGTCACTCAGCTCCCTAAGATCCTGCTCTTATTTTTCCATTTTTTTCACCATCTGTTCTTTTGTGTGTATGAATTCGAATGACCTGTCTTCCAGTTCACTGATCCTTTCTTCTGCCTGTTCAAATCTACTGTTGTGTCCCTCCATTGTGTTTTTCATCTCCTCCATTGTGGCCTTCATTCCCAGAGTTCTGCCATTTGTTTTTTTAAGTTTATGAATTCTTCTTTGTGGTCATCCAATGTCTTCTTTATATCCTTCATCTCTTTTGCTAGATCTTCCTTCATTTCATTGAATTTATTTAGCATTAGTTGCTTCCACTCCTGTATCTCAGCTGAGCTACTAGTTTGTTCCTTTGGCTGGTCCATGTTTTCGTGTTTCCTGGTATGGCTTATTATCTTAAGTTGTCTAGGCATCTGATTTTCTTGATTAGTTTATTTTGGAGCTTGTTTTCTATCTTTTACCTAGTGTTTTTCTTGTTGGGTGGCTTTGTTCTCTGGCCTCTGTTATTCAGTTCAACTTATTCTAGACCTCTAACTTAGGTTCTATTTAGTTGATCAGAATTTTTCCCCTCTTGTTTTTCCTGTTTCTTGCTCTGCCTCTATGTAACCTTTTTGTGAGTGTGTTTCCTCAGATATGGTCAACACTAGTCAGATTTTCCCAGTCTATTGAGGCCCAGGTCTCATTGGGAGGGTATGGAGTTTTCCTGAGAATGAGACCCTCCTATGAGGCCTTTAGAATTGGTGCTTCTCCTCTCCTGTCCAGCAGGTGGCACTTGCCAGCCCGCAGCTCCCCCGCCAGTGTAAGGAGGTATGGGGACTTTAGTTCTCCTGGTGACTCTGATCCTGTCAGGGGCATGGCTGACTGAAGCCGGAATCTGAATTCCAGCCCCTGGGGTCTGAGTTCCCAAAAGGAGGACTGCCAGTTGAGCTGGACCTCCCTCCACTCTCCCAATCCTCAGAACTCCAGTTGTCTCTCAGGGGCACTATTCCCTTCTCCCCTCTCCTCTTTGGGGCCTCTCCAGGTAGATTCCTTGGTCAGCCTGAGTTGCCAGTTAAAGACGGGGGTGGAGACCTTCAGTAGTGAATATGGAACTCAAAGACACTGTGGGTACTCTGTCTCCCCACAAGCCCAGCCTAGTCCCTCAACCTGGGCTTTCTGATAGAAAATAACCACATATATTACTTTTAGATTAAAAAAAAAAATAGAAAAGAAAAACAAGGAAAAGAAAAAAGAAAAAAAAAAGAGTCTCTTTTAAAAGTCTTTCCCCAGCCTGGAAGTTTTGTCAGTGTCAGAACAGAGCATTTAAAGATATGCTTTGGGCTACTGTCTGATAATTACTCTCCAACAGCTTCAGTTCCACCCCTGCCGGGGGCTATTGAAATGCAAAAAGATAAGGGATCAGTGAGAAGCCAGAAGGGACAAAATGTAGGGAGAAAAAAATGGCTTTTTTGTAGTCTGGCAATGGGTGCCTGCTTTTACGTGTCCCCACTTCTCGGAGCCCAGCCCTTCTTTAGCACCCCAGCTCCCAAAATTAGTTAATTAATTTGTTAATTAATTCTGTAGTTAAGGCTGGGTTGAGCCTCCCTTCTTGCCCTCAGCAGATTGCTGTTTTTTGTTTTTTTTTTTCCCCCTTTCAGGGAGCCAGCAGCAAGACAGTCTGTGAGGTCTGGGTGGGGAGGGGCGCCAGACCCCTGGTCCGGGGAACTTACAATGTTCGCTGCGATCTCAGCTTTTCCTCCAATTCCAAACTTGCGTCCAATGTGTGACTGGTTACTGGAGACCCCGAAAACACTGTTTTATATAGTTCTTGGGTAATTGCCAGCTGCTCTAGGGGAGAGACGAAATTGTGCTCCTCACCACTCCGCCATCTTGCCCCGCCTCAGACCCACCCCAATCTATTTTTTGAACATTTTCCTTGTACCAGAAAAAGTGAAAATAAGAATAAAAATATAAAAGTAAAAAGGAACACCCAAATCATCCCCTCCTCCCACCCTATTTTTCATTTAGTTTTTTTGTCCCCATTTTTCTACTCATCCATCCATACACTGGATAAAGGGAATGTGATCCACAAGGCTTTCACAATCACACTTGTCACCCCTTTTAAGCTACATTGTTATACAATTGTCTTCAAGTCAAGGCTACTGGGTTGGAGTTTGATAGTTTCAGGTATTTACTTCCAGCTATTCCAATGCATTAAAACCTAAAAAATGTTATCTATATAGTGCATAAGAATGCCCACCAGAGTGACCTCTTGACTCCATTTGGAATCTCTCAGCCACTGAAACTTTATTTGGTTTCATTTCGCATCCCCCGTTTTGATCAAGAGGATGTTCTCAATCCCATGATGTCAGGTCTAGCTTCATCCCTGGGAGTCATATCCTGCATTGCCAGGGAGATTTACATCCCTGGGTGTCAGATCCCACATAGTGGGGAGGGCAATGAGTTCACTCGCTGAGTTGGGTTAGCTAGAGAGAGAGGGTCACATCTGAGCCAGAAAGAGGTACTTGGGGGGAGACTCTTAGGCACAATTATAAGCAGGTTTAGCCTTTGCAGTAATGCAAGCTCATTTCCTTTTTGTAGTAATAGAAATATTTTGCCTGCTTGTCCTGATTTTGGTTTTGCTGTTGAAAATCAAATTGCTTTTTCTAATTCAGATTTTAGATCAGTTTCTGATTTCATGTTGGAGTATTCTACAACATTCACATCTCTTCTTTGCATTTCTTCTGTTAACGTATTTACAAAGAACTTCAGCCTGCAGAGACTATTCAAACACTGGAAAATGCCAGCAAACATTATTTGAATTTTATTTGGATAATGTAATATTCAGGTCTCCCACAAGATTAATAGCTCTACACTAAATCACGTGTGGAAATTGCCAATTCAAGGACTTGTTTTGCTTCCAAAACCTGTTCTTTCTTGGAATACCTTCATAAGATTTATGTAAAATATACTATTTGTATAAAGTGACTAATATTTGTTTTATTTACAGGAATGACTCACATTAGTAGCAGACTGGGCCGTGAGCACACACTTAAAGCAGGGCAGCTATTACCAAGGCTGATAGTGACCCCTTCTGTTAAATGCACTTCCTGCGCAGGCCCCCAGAAATGTCGACCTTGACCTTGGACTCCGTGCATCAGCATTTCCTGCTCTCACCTGTGACTCGACATCAGTGGAGTCCTTCAAATTAGTGATTATGTTGGCTGCTGAGATTTAATTCTTGGAGAAATCTTGTAATTCTTGGAGAATTTTATTTTTAAAATTTTTTCTGTTTTCTTGATTTCTCAACTTTTTTTTTTTTTTTAATTCAGGATTTGAGGAAATAGTCCTTAAGATATGCCAGGAAGAAGTTCCCCATGGAAATACCAGACTAGGGGATGGTAGAAGAACAAGTATCACTGCCCCCAGAATGTTTTCAGGGATCAGAGAGCAAAGCTGCCTTGCCAACCTGGAGAGGCTAGACAGTTACCAGAGAGAGAAAGGAACCTGTATTTTATTTAAGCCATTTTATTTAGGTTCTCTTTGCTATAGCAGCCTAATCTTCCCCCTAACTAATTCAGAAATACTATCGATGGTTTATACCAAAAATTACATGGATATCTCTCCCATAGCTTGTTCAGAAACTTAGTTTTATAATAACTTTGATTTGAAAGAGATCTTAGAGATGATCCAGTTCAATCCCCTCATTTTATAGGTAAGTTAATATGCCCCCCAAAATAGTAAATGATTTGCCCAAGGACATTTGAATTTTTTTCAGATTAATAAAATGTGGTTAATATGGAAAATAATTCTCTATCTACAAGTTAATGCAAAGAGATATGCAAGATATCTTCAAGTGTGAAGGGTAGAACTCTAGTTTCTTTTGTAATATTTATACTGGCACAGCATAGATGTGATAATATTCTTTTTTTCCAGTTACAGTGTTGTAAGTCTTGATTACTTAATCATGGCTCATTGTCTAAAAATGCCTGTATGAAATGGAATGAGGGAAGTAAAAGTGAATTAAATGGTATATTAAGCATTTTCCTTGTTTAAAAAATAAGTCTTTCACCTTTGGACCTGTGAATTTTTAAGTACACAGAGAGCAAAGAAATAAAAAATTAGTTTGTGCAATCAATGTTCAAGGTAGTTCAGATGAAAATGGGGACTAGAACTATAACAAACTGCAACTGAATTTCAGATGAATATGAAACTATTATAAAGCAATATTGATGTCTTGAATTCTAAGTTCCAAACTGAGGTCATAGAAATAGCTTAGTGTTACCATGAGACCTGAGTTACCTATCATGAGTGGGGTGTTGTCTGACCCACCAAGCCATGAAGTTGGGCATGCACAGCAGCACTCCATCATAAAATGGAAATGGTATATACGAGATAGAGCTTGAGCAGGTCCTGAAAGTACAAGTAAGTTACATGAGGAAGTGGCCTAAATGCCCATGGCCCCCACTCCTTCCACCTTACCTTCTCTTTCCCAGCCCACAGCTATGGCATCTTGGGGAGTTCCTTATAATCAGTTGACTGAAGAAGAGAAAACTCGGGCCTGGTTTACAGATGGTTCTGCATGATATGCAGGCACCACCCGAAAGTGGACAGCTGCAGCATTGCAGCCCCTTTCTGGTATGTCGCTGAAGGACAGTGGTGAGGGGGAATCCTCCCAGTGGGCAGAACTTCGAGCAGTGCACCTGGTTGTTTACTTTGCTTGGAAGGAGAACTGGCCAGAGGTGCGTTTGTATACTGATTCATGGGCTGTTGCTAATGGTTTTGTCTGGCTGGTCAAGGACTTGGAAGGAACATGATTGGAAGACTGGTGACAAAGAAGTTTGGGGAAGGGGTATGTGGATAGACCTTTTTTAGTGGGCAAAAAACATGAAGATATTTGTGTCCCATGTGAATGCTCATCAGAGGGTGACTTCAGCAGAAGAAGATTTTAATAACCAAGTGGATAAAATGACCCATTTGATGGATACTAATCAGCCTCTTTCCCCAGCAATTCCTGTCATTGCTCAATGGGCTCATGAACAAAGTGGTCATGGTGGTAGGGATGGAGGTTATGCACGGGCTCAGCAACATGGGACTTCCACTCACCAAGGCTGAACTGGCCACAGCCACTGCTGAGTGTCCAATCTGCCAGCAGCAGAGACCCACACTCAGTCCCCGATATGGTGCCATTCCCCGAGGTGATCAGCCTGCTACCTGGTGGCAGGTTGATTACACTGGACCACTTCCATCATGGAAGGGGCAGCGATTTGTTCTTACTGATATAGACACATACTCCGGATATGGGTTTGCCTTCCCTGCATGACATGCTTCTGCCAAAACTACCATCCATGGACTTACAGAATGCCTTATCCACTGTCATGGTATTCCACACAGCATTGCTTCTGACCAAGGAACCCACTTCACAGCAAATGAAGTGAGGGAATGGGCACATGTTGAAGCTTCACAATGGCCATATGACTTTTGAGATTAGCCACCTCCTTTTGGTGTGTCCATGAGTCAGGGTCTCAAACAGAGAAGAGATGGCACATCACGATAAATGAGGAGGCTCTATTTATGAGACTATCACAAAGATTTGAGTAGGATGTTGGGAAACCACAAGAGATGGTGCAGGTACAGACGTTAACAGTGGAGTTTTCACTTCCTGTATGCTGGAAAGGTGGAGGGGAGGAAGAGGTTGCCAGAGCCTGGAGAGAGAGAGAGAGAGCCATGTGGAACAGGCTGCCTTGAGGGATGCACTGACATTTTGAGGGTCACAGCCAGAGACAGTCAACCTCAGGGAAAGGGAATAAGGAATAAATGCCCTGAGTTTGTTCTACTTCCTCTTTCTGATCTCTTGCTGGGGATCCTCATGGGCTGACCCCAACCAGAAGTCAGGGGTTCCAGGATATGTTGATATAATCCATGGAGGTCAGCAGGTGAAGGGGCAAATGGAACATATTCAGTATACTGTGGTTCTACCCATGCATGCAAAATTTTGTTAACTGTTTTCCCCCCAGTTTTGCTGATACCAGGAACAGAATGCTATGGGTGGAGGACATGAGCCTTCTGGTCAATGGAAAGAAATGCCTCCTTTGAACACTTGTAAGTAGGTGGTATAATTTACTTGTGAGTTTGAGAAGCATGAGTCATCTGGATTAACCTTAGTTCTAAAGATCTGACAAAGCTGAGGTCAGATCACAGTAAATTTGCTAAGGCTTCTGAGCTGTCTTGGAATGCTGGTCATCTTCTGAGCTGTCTTGGAATGCTGGTCATCTAGTCTTCTCTTGGTGACACTCACATCTTAATATGACTCCTTCTAAAATATAATAGGACTGATTTGATAGAATTGCTTTATATTAATCCTTTAAACCTCTCATTTTGAACATAGCTCTGTTTTGGAAATTTAAGTATTCTTTGATCTATTTGGTTAAAAAGGTAAGTGCATCAAAGTAAAGATAAATGATATATCTTTGAACTCTATCATTTAAACATGAAATTACTTCATAGATTTTCCAGTGTGCCTCCCAAAATTTCAGAATATGAATTGACTTTTATTACCATGCTCTAGATGAGAAATTGAATTAAAAGCCCATCTCTTTATAAAATGCTTTCATAACCTTGTACTGTTTTAATGACATCATTGTATATTAAAAAGTTCACCAGTCCCTCAGTGCCCTGCACCTGAAGTATTCAGTTGAAAGTATCAATCTCAATATTGAATTGGAGTCTAGTAAAAAATTTTCTTGGGAACAAAATTGTCTCTCCACTTTTAAAAAGTTTATTTGCTGGTGGATGCATTTTCAAATGAATTTGCCATTCTGACTTTCTCTAGCAAAAATAAGATAAAATAAAAATTAACCAAATTTGAATCTCAGTTTTGAGCCTCATTAATGTTGTACACAGGAAAATAGAGAAAGGAGTCCATACATTTACTTAATGTTTATTTATTGCTCACCATGCACATGACACTGAATTGGGGACTAGGAATGCAGAGATGGAAAACCTAAATGATTCCCTCCTAGAGCTCAGAATCTAGTGATGAGAAAGACAGGTTAAGAGCCAACTACCATTTACTGTGACTAGAAGTATAAGGAATGTAAACACAGGGAACTGTGGAGATACCCTGACAAAGGACATCTTGTTCAATGAGCAGCTGTGAATTCAGAAATAACAGGGGTATTTTTTACAGTCAAATTAACTCTTTCCCCCTCACATGGCCTGGAATCATCATTGGAATCAAACAAATTAAAATCAAAATCATCCCCAAACTAGCAAAAATCCAGGAAAAAGAAGGTATGAAAGGAGATAGTGCTGGCATCTGTTGACTGCTTTTTCTCATTCAAGTAGAGATTTTTTTCTGGTTCTTGGTATGATGCGTGATTTTCAATTGCACCCTGAATGCTTTGGGTATTATGAGATTTCTGGATTTTATTTATATCTTGTGTTTTAGAAGGCCTTCTCTGACATCATGACAGTGGGGGAAGGGGTCCTTGCCTCATTACTGCCAAGTGAGGGGGAACTGCAGTTGCCCCAATTGGTTTCCCTACCTCCCCTCCCCCAGGGGAGGGGGCTAGGGGTGCCTTGTTACTACTGGGATGGGTGTGGGAATTCAGGCTCCACATTAGGCCACCACTACATCCTCCTGGCTAGGAGAGTGTGGGGTACCACTTGGCCTCCACTGACATGTGGGGTGGAGTGTCTTTACAACTGCTTCAGGGTTGTCTCCTTACCGCCAGGGAGGGGTGGGCATCCAGGCTCCCCACATGGCCTCCAATGACACCACAGGAGAGGGGTGGTTCCGGTTTGCTAGAGCTGCTGTTATGCAAAATACCAGGAATGGATTGGCTTTTATAAAGGGGATTTATTAGGTTACAAATTTACAGTTCTAAGGCCACAAAAGTGTCCAAACCAAGGCATCAACAAGAAGATAACTTCACTGAAGAAATGTTGATGGTGTCCGCCTCTGTCAGCTGGAAAGACACGTGGCTGGCATCTACTAGTCCTTTGCTCCCAGGTTCTGGTTTCAAAATGGCTTTCTTCAAAATGTCTCTGGGCTTCTGTCTCTCTTATCTTCTCTCTCTCAGCCTCTGTGCATCCTTGCTTACTTTGAAGGAGTTTTCCGTCCTTTGCTACCAAGATTCCTTGGAACAAAGAGTCCTGGAGCAAAGATAGGGCCCATCACTAGAGCCTTCTTGTCTTGGAATCCAGATCTTTTTGGTGTCAGTCCTTGGGCTGAACAGTAACTTGGCTTCCTGTGACATGTACTTTCTTTTACAGTGTTTTTTCCAACACTGAAAATTCTGAGAATCTGGCTATGCTCTGAGCTTTCTTCAAGCATATGCTCCTTTTCGTTCCATTATGTCATAAGCCAAGAAAATAAGGGTGGTGGGAAGTAAAAGGTACTCCCCTAGCAGCTTGGACTGAGGGGCCATGCCTGCCTTTGCAGCTAATGATATGCATGACCTAGGACAAGTCGTTTACCCTCTCTGTGTCTCAGTTTCCTTTTCTGTTAATTGAAGGGGTGAATTCTAGAGGGTCTGTAAAGTTTGCACTAGTTTTCAAAAATCTGTGCCTATTAATGAGATTGGAAGGAAGTGGGGCAAACCATTTTACACTTGGTTTCTCTGTGATTCAGTGTAACATACCAGAAAATTAAGGTTGACATTACTGATTGTGACTTACCTTCACTTAGAATGCAAGGAAAGGTTATTATTGTGCTAATACAATGGAAGATGACATTTTCTTACAGAGTAGCGGTGTGATCACAGCAAAGAAAATGAATAAACAGGAGGTATCTTGGCCATCTAAGGTCTTAAAATGCAGTTATGATGTACAAAGGCTAAGAGCTGCCAGATGCATTGCTTTTTGAGTCAAAGTTCAAAAAATTTATTCCAGAGACAATGTTCATTTAAATAATTTAATGCAGGGAGGAAAATGATCAAGACAAAGTGCAGGATAGGTATATCCTATCCTAGTCACATTAAAAAAAAGCCTCAAAAATAGAGTTACATTTTTTCCTTTACTTTTGTGTGACCTTCTTTTGAATATTCTCTTTGCCATCAATGTAAGTCTCAGCTTGTTAATGTGATCCTGTTATATGTATTGAATATGCACTCAGTGTTGAAGGAAATGCTGGTGAAGTAGTTTCAGGTGTACATAGTCTTGTCCCTTCTGGGAACTGCTTAGGGCAGCACCTCTGGGTGAGTGAGGGGAGGGTTGGTGTTCACCTGCCCACAAGGCACTCTCATGTGCTGGCTGTGACACATAAACTTCATTCTGCAAGCCAATATTCAGTCCCAAGTCAGGGAATGAATTTTAGAATTTCAAGGGAATGAGTTTTTTTTTTCTTTTCTCTTACTTCAAAGACAGCCAGAAAAGAAGTTATGAAATCCGTGCAATTTAAGGTGAACAAAGTAGGTTTACTTTGAATTTGTGGAGAATTGGAATAGTTATTATTATAGTTAAATCATCCCATCTTAGGTTATGAATTAAGTTTTTTTTTCAAAGGAAGGAATAAATTTTTGAGTTAAGGAAAAATAAAGCTGGAGTCTTTTCCTCTCCAGAATAAGCTGGGGCAGTTGTATCACACTCGGGCAGCTTTGGGTTGTTTTCTCAGATGCCGTTCCTTGTGGTCACTCAGTCTGGCTGGCAAGATGTTCATTTCAGTTACAGAAATCTTTAAACTAAACACTCACCTGCCTTGTTAACAAGCTGTCATTCAAGACTGAATGGTACATACTGGATTTTATTTTTTTAATTTGCAGTAAAATAAAGCTGCTCATTCAAATGAGTTAAAAACAGCAATTTAATTATTTTACATTTTGGCCTTTAAAAATAAGATTGGCTTTTATAGCAATTACTAGATTGAACAGACATGTAAATGTGGCAGCTAATGCAGTGACAATTTATGTTCTAAGTTACTTTCTTCCTTATAATTATGGATTTGAGTGACAAGATTGCTATCATCACAGTTGCCAATATGCTTTATAAGGAAAGACAGAGTACTGCTCCAAAGTATGCTAAAATGTATTAGGTGCCTTTTAGCTTTATTAGAATGAAGTAACTGTATAATATAATTTATATTTTATTATTCCTTCTCAAGACTAGAGAGTAATGTGTGAATAGGAGGCTATTTTGTTGAGGAAGAATTCCAGATGAATCACAACATTCACTCTTGTATTGTAAAAGGATTCTTCCTTCTTTAGGAACATATTGACTGAAGCTTGCTTCTCAAATATGGCCGTTGTCTTCTCATTGTCGTTACCCTATCTGCAGTGACATGCTTGCATCTTCTGTCAAACGCCATTAAAAGTATTTTCCTTCTATGCATAAGAAACTGAAGCAAGAGTGAAGCTGATGGAGCTAATAAAAATTTGAGATCAGTGATTTTTTTTTTTAAAGTCACGGCTTAGTCTAATTAAGGTTAATAGTGTACGTTGAAATCGATGTTCTGAAACCTCAGCAGGGGTGTTCATGCTGTCTTTGATTTCAGCATTACTTGAGAAGATTGGAATTTTCTTTTTCATTATTAGAATGCTAGTGTAGGAGGTACTAGTTTGTCAAAGGTGGTTGTCAATTCACACTAAGGTGATGATAAATGATGGAAATGGTCTTCTATCTTATCTATATGTAATACCTTATGACAAAGAGTTATTTAGAGATGGGTGTTGGAAGGCAGAGGAGCACAGAGGCCATTTGAAGAATCAAGTGGGCACAGAAAGCATCTTTGGAAAGGAGAGTAAAAAAAAAGTTGGTAAGGAATATACAAGATGGCAACCTGTATGGTTAGAATCCTTTCTCCTTAACAAAGTGAGGCAGGTTCTTGCCAATCCTTTCATGAGTCATTTGCCTTAGGAGGATGGGAGACTCACCTGTCATCAGCTGTGGTGTGGCTACAGGTTTCCTAAAAAGCAGAAGAGAACCAATCCTAAAGCAACCAGAAGTTTCTGGGGGTAGAGAGCAGGAAAAATGGTGTGACTGGGAAAGGAGGGGGGCTGATCTTGGAGCCAAGGGCATCCTGTACCCCAGGAGCCTGCCTTGAAAGGAATAATAAAAGCATGAGCATTTGCTGGTGAGTGGAATGGACTTTCAGGCTAAATTTTTTCATTATTCTTTGAACTCCCGCTGTAATCTATCCTTTTAACGCTGGGTGACTGTGTTATGTAATATTTTATATTAGATGGAAAACTAATATATACAGGAGACGTTGTCCAGCATTTCAGACATGACTAGGAATACCAGATGTGGTCACCTGACAACGTTCTAGGAATTTCTTGGAGAAGATTCAAGAAATACTGTATGGATTATGCATGCATATATTCATTTTATTTCTAAATTAAAATCTCAATGCTTTCTTTCAATAACTCCATCTCAAACACATCAAGTAACAAGCTTGTCATTTTATTTTCTCTCTGTTTGGGAAAAAAATCAAATGAGTAACTTAAAAACCATAAACTTGATAATGAGGTGCTAATGGTACACAGTTGAGCTTGATTTATGATTGTCTCAACCTTGCCTATCATCAACTACGGGCAGCCTTCTCCCGAGGTCAGCAACATGGTGCTCCCTTTCTGTGCGTGCTTTTTTTTTTTTTTTACCAGTTATTATATTATTCTATAATGACCTGTTCATCTACTAGACTGGAATGTTCCAAACAGCAGGAGTAACACCCACACATTATTTTCTTAGGTTTCTCGGTTCCTAACAGAGTTCCTGACCATAGAAGGCAAGAAATACATGTTTGTTGAACTGAACTGAACTGAGTGGTACCAGCTGAAATTCAGCTAAGACAGTGTGGGTCATCTACTGGCCACACACGCATGCATACACACAGCTACACACTCAAAGGGCTAATGTACAAAGGCCAGGTAAATGGTTATTTGCTTGGGAAAATCAACCAATCAGGTTTGGACACAAACACAAAGTGTCCCTCCCTAGCAGACTTGACGCTTTTCCGCCAAGAGGCGTTAGGGAAGATGCATGCAGGTTAGGAATGCTACCTGGTTAAGTATTTAGCTTCTTGAGAGCTGTGACTCTCAGTGGTATCTAGAGGCAGCAGTTCTTAATTTCTAACACTTTTCTGGGGGCAACCTCCTGAGGACCCCTGAGGATATTTCTGTGGGGTTTTCCAAGGTGCTGGAGTTGTTAATCCAGGTTGTCCTCATTCACCATCTACTCTTTGAACGTAGCCCTGGAGTGGCCTTGAAGATGCCCCTCAGGCATGGGAATGGCAAGTACATTTCACCCCACATGCCAATTTGAATCAGATGGTAGTGGCTCCAACAGACGAAAGTCAACTCAAATCCCTGCCCTCCAAGGAGTCCACACTCTAGCTGGGGATGCAGTCAAGTACACAGTTATTGAAGTTAAGTGCCATTGTATAGCACGGAGGAGGGAAGGTCCACTGGGCAGAATTTTGGAGAGCTACTCCACACAGTCCCTTGATAATAAGGAACTTGCACCAGAATGTATACCAATGTACTGCTCATGGAATCTAGACAGACTAGCCACAAAAAAATATCTGTGGACTTAAGTAGCGCATGTAGTGATGTAGTCAGTTTACATTCAGGCTCAAGCTCTGTAACGTCAGGCAGCAGTTTGCTGACAGGCACTTTGAGTGGTATTGCTCTAGAATCCCCTAGAAGGTAAACATAGGGGTAATATGCAGTTTGGAAAACACAGCTTTTTCCATCAGGCTGACCTGGGTTTGTGATCATGGAGATCTTTAAGTCCATTTTGGCCAAGAGTGCTCATCTGGTATTTTTGTTTCTCCCATGAGGAGTTTGATATTATAATTTCAAAGTCTCCCTGAGAGTTTTGGGCCAGCTTCATAGATTGATCAGGTATTGCTTGCCAATTCTGCATTCAAAATTGCCAACTGAAATGGGCCCCAAAGGGTGCACTGTTCCAGGCTTTAGTTACACACTCATTTCTCCTAGACCCTCAGCCTGCATCTATGTCTGTGACTAAGGTAAAATAGCTTCAAACACAGAATTCCATAGCCACAGAGGCATGTCAGTCCCTTAAAAAGATTTTCTGTAATTAATACTATCCTTGGAGTCAGTGCTATGGAAAAATCAGCTTTAGTCCCATAAAAAGATATTTAATCTAATAAAAGAATGTTAGTCCTATTTGCATGTGCAATAATTCCCTTCAACAAAATAGTTTTGCTTTATTTATTTATTTATTTATTTTCATTTTTATTGAGATTGTTCAGATACCATACAATTATCCAGAGATCCAAAGTGTACAATCACTTGCCCCTGGGTACCCTCATACAGCTGTGCATCCATCACCACACTTAATTTTTGTTCAATTTTTAGAAACTTTTCATTACTCCAGACAAGAAATAAAGTGAAAGATGAAAAAAGAAAAAAAGAAAAGGAAACTCTAATCCTCCCCTATCCCTAACCAAACCCCCCAATTGTTGACTCGTAGTATTGGTATAGTACATTTGTTACTGTTTATGAAACAAATGTTGAAATACTACTAACTGTAGTATATAGTTTGCAATAGGTATATATTTCTTCCCTATATGCCCCTCTGTTATTAACTTCTAATTGTATTGTCATACATTTGTTCTGGTTCATGGAAGTGATTTCTAATATTTGTACAGTTGATCATGGACATTGCCCACCATAGGATTCAGTTTTATACATTCCCATCTTCTGACCTCCAGCTTTCCTTCTGGTGACATATATGACTCTGAGCTTCCCCTTTCCACCTCATTCACACACCATTTGGTGCTGTTATTCTCACATCTTGCTACCAACAACCCTGTTCATTTCCAAACATTTAAGTTCATCCTAATTGAACATTCTGCTCATACTAAGCAACCACTCCCCATTCTTAAGCCTTGTCCTATATCTTGGTACCTTATATTTCATGTCTATGAGTTTACATATAATAATTAGTTCCTATCGGTGAGACTCTGCAATAATTGTCCTTATGTGTCTGGCTTATTTCACTCAGTATATTGCCCTCAAGATTTTGTCATCAACTCATTTTTTTTTTTTTAATATGGTTTTGTTCACTCACCATACATTCCATCCCAAGTAAATAATCGATGGTTCTCTGCATGGTCATACATTTATGTGTTCACCACCTTCACCACTATCTATATAAGGGCATCTACATTTCTTCCAGAAGGCAGGAGGGAGAGTCAAAGAAGGTAGAGAGGCAAAAGAAAGAGGAAAAAAAAAAATGACAGCTAGGAAGCAGCAAAAGGAAAAATAACCTCAAAGTAGAATAAAGAATCAGACAACACCACCAATGTCAAGTGTCTAACATGCCTCCTCTATCCCCCCCTCTTATCTGCATTTATCTTGGTATATCACCTTTGTTACATTAAAGGAAGCATAATACAATGAATCTATTAGTTACATTCTCTAGTTTATGCAGATTGCATCCCTCCCCCAATGCCTCCCCATTTTTAACACCTTGCAAGGTTGACATTTGCTTGTTATCCCTAGTAAAAGAACATATTTGTACATTTTATCACATTGTTGAATACTCTAGATTTCACCAAGTTACACAGTCCCAGTCTTTATCTTTCCTCCTTTCTTGTGGTGTCTCACATGCTCCCCACCTTCCTCTCTCAACCGTATTCATAGTTACCTTTGTTCAGTGTACTTACATTGTTGTGCTACCATCTCCCAAAATTGTGTTCCAAACCACGCACTCCTGTCTTCTATCACTCTGTAGTGCTCCCTTTAGTATTTCCTGCAGGGCGGGTGTCTTGTTCACAAAGTCTCTCATTGACTGTTTGTCAGAAAATATTTTGAGCTCTCCCTCATATTTGAAGGACAGCTTTGCTGGATATAGGATTCTTGGTTGGCAGTTTTTCTCTTTCAGTATCTTAAATATATCACACCACTTCCTTCTTGCCTCCGTGGTTTCTGCTGAGAGATCCGCACATAGTTGTATTAAGCTTCCTTTGTATGTAATGGATCGCTTTTCTCTTGCTGCTTTCAGGATTCTCTCTTTGTCTTTGACATTTGATAATCTGATTATTAAGTGTCTTGGCGTAGGCCTATTCATATCTCTTCTGTTTGGAGTATGCTGTGCTTCTTGGATCTGTAATTTTATGTCTTTCATGAGAGATGGGAAATTTTCATTAATTATTTCCTCTATTATTGCTTCTTCCCCTTTTCCCTTCTCTTTTCCTTCTGGGACACCAGTGATACGTACATTATTGTACTTTATTTCATCCTTGAGTTCCCGGAGACATTGCTCATATTTTTTCATTCTTTTCTCCATCTGCTCCTTTGAGTGTAGGATTTCAGGTGTTTTGTTCTCCAGTTCCTGAGGGTTTTCTTCTGCCTCTTGAGATCTGCTGTTGTATGTTTCCATTGTGTCTTTCATCTCTTGTGTTGTGCCTTTCATTTCCATAGATTCTACTAGTTGTTTTTTTGAACTTTCGATTTCTGCCTTATATATGCCCAGTGTTTCCTTTACAGCCTCTATCTCTTTTGCAATGTCTTCTCTAAACTTTTTGAATTGATTTAGCATTAGTTGTTTAAATTCCTGTATCTCAGTTGAAGTGTATGTTTGTTCCTTTGACTGGGCCATAACTTTGTTTTTCTTAGTGTAGGTTGTAATTTTCTGTCATCTAGGCATGGTTTCCTTGGTTATCCAAATCAGGTTTTCCCAGACCAGAAGAGGCTCAGGTCCCAGAGGGAAGAAATATTCAGTATCTGGTTTCCCTGAGGGTGTGTCTTAGAATATTGCTCCACCCTGTGATGCCTCAGGTCACTGTGCTTTTCTGCCCAGCAGGTGATGCCTGTTAGCCTATAATTCTTGACTGGTGTGAGGAGGTATGGCCGTGTTCCCCCAGACTCTGGGGTCTGGTTCTGAATGGAAAGGGCCCCACCCCTCTCCTCCTAGAGAAGACAGACCCCCCAGGTGGAGGTCATTAGCATTTCAATGGTCTCTCTCTCTCTGCTTGTGCTATCTCCACCCTTCCCCGAGTCACAGCCCTGGAAACTGAAAATGACTGGGGCTTTCTCCACTGAGCCGAAAAAGAAACAGAGAGTCCCCTTCAGACCCAGTCCAAGGTGACCCTCTGGCTCTCCAAGGTCAGTTGTCACCCAAAGCCTCTGTTTTTTGGGGATGCGTACCTGTAGTGAGCAGTTCACACTCGCTACTTAAAACCACAGTTGGAGCTCAGCTGAGCTATATTTGCTTGCTGGGAGAGAGCTTCTCTCTGGCACCATGAGGCTTTGCGGCTCGGGCTATGGGGGAGGGGGTCTCACGACTTGGATCCGCAGGTTTTACTTACAGATTTTATGCTGTGTTCTCAGGCATTCCTCCCAATTCAGGTTGGTGTATGATGAGTGGATGGTCTCGTTTGTCCCCCTGCAGTTATTCTGGATTATTTGCTAGTTGTTTCTGGTTTTTGTAGTTGTTCCAGGGGGACTACTTAGCTTCCATTCCTCTCTATGCCGCCATCTTGCCCCTATCTTGCTTTATTTTTAGTCATATGTAATCCATAATTTAATAAAATAAGATGTGAAATAATTTTTCCTACATTTAATGTGTCTGATGTGAGAATATTGTAAGAAACAAAAACAAGCTCAAAAGTACTTTGCTATTGTTAATTGTACTTTATATGTATTAACTGAAGAGAATCTTTGTCATGTTTGTCGATCTAGATTGGAGAGGGGAGAGAATGGAGGCAAAGGAAAAAGACAGTAACATTTACTGGCCACTTGTGATAAGCCAGAAAATTAATATATGTCACCTTATTTCATATTCAAGATCACCTCTGAAGGTGAGTGGAGCCATCCCATTTTAAAATCGAAGCAACTCAGGGTCTAAGAGTTTATGGAACAGTGGTGTGTGGCTTAGTAACACCGGTCCCAAGATGGCAGGGCCATTGTTTAAACTGGGTGTGTCGGTGGTACACAACAGGTATGCTGGTTGAATGTTATGCTGATTTCATTCCAGAGACATAAGTGCCTGTTGTAAATGACGTATTAACCCAGGCGTGGGGAGAATTAAACAGATGTATGAAAATGGCCTCATGGGGTTTGAAAAGAGAGGCACATACACAGACCTCATATGCTAGTTAATGATCCAGAAATGAATTACCTAGTAGATCCATTTTTTTTTTCATATCTGTTTGTAGATATAATCATTAGTTAGAGCAATTATTTTGGTCATGGTTATTGGTGTCAGTATTGGTGAAATTGAAATACCCTTAAATTTTCAAATTTCATTGTCATGAATATCTTCTGTAGTATGGTGAGCATATCCATATTATAGTATCTATCATATTCCCTCTTCCCTAAGTGGGCTGTGATGTCCTTGAGCTGGGGTCATGTCTTATTCATCTGTAGAAGCTGGGTGCCTAGCACATGACCTGACATCTGATAGGTGTTAAATAAATACTCCTTGAACACTTCAAGGTATTATTAGGACAGAAATTAAAAAATTAACAAACAGTCTTAACAATTCAAGACTAAATCAGATTCTAATTTAAAAACTTGTTAATTGCTTTTTCCTGCTTAGATATTAGCTGACAATCTATATTCATCATGCAGATTTTAAAAATTGAAACAGCTATTTTTTCCCTGACTGCAGTTTAGTAAATTTTGGCAAGTATATTGCCTTGATTATCAGAAATATATTTCCTTTCTCTCCCTTTGTTTTTTTAAAATAATATGATTTAATCATAATTTTCACATTTGTTTGTAGGAGGTAGCCAAAGGTTTCTAGCTTTCAGAGTGACTATTTCTAGCCTTCACTCTATTTTTAATACTCAACCACTTGAATCATGTGTTTAAATAAAGCTGCAGAGTTTGCCTTATTCACGTACCAAATTATGTTATAAACAGGTTTTGGATGCAATATAATGTTATTTTTTATGTTGAAGTACATTATATGTAAATAAAGTAAGCATAATGTTATCTAAATAATCTTCACTTAACTGAGTGTGGTCTTGCTCTTTTGAGAGGAAAACTGAGATTGAGATTTCTTTCAAAGTCCTCCTGGAGTCTCTTTGCCATTTCTTATTTCTGAATAGCATTAACAGTATAAAATTATGTAGTGGTTTATAGGTTGGTATTTTTAATATGCTTAAGACCCAAACCCTTATTTCTTTCTAATATTGGTGCTTACATACTTATTACTGGTTTTTTGTTGTTGTTTTTTTTTTTTTTGTAGCCAGAATTTATTTGATCATTATTATATGCTAGGTGCTGAGTCAGGTACATGAATTAACTCATCATGCCAACATCAACCCAGAGAAATAAGGACTATTATTATCCCCTCTGTACTGATGAAGGAACAGAGGGTTGGGGAGGTTACACTGTTTGCCGAATTCACATAGCTAGGGAAGGGCAGGTGCAGGATCTGTCTCTTGGAATCCAAAGCTTGCAGTTTTAATCTTCCTATTATACTGTGAATGAATCTTGGTGGTTACTTACTATGAAAGTAACCAGAGAGAATTCTAGTGCCTTGTGATAAAATTACAAAGGCAGGTAGAATTATTATTTTGAGACAAAGAGTGTGAGATTGTTCTGATTGTTTGGTTTAATTTGCACTTTGATTTATTTTTTACACTTGCATAGGTTCTTTTTTCTTTGGGAAATAGTGTCTTTGGAAGGTATTAAGCAAAGAACTTTGGCTGTTGTACCAGATGGGATGCTTTCAGTAACCATCTGTTATAACAAGTAACCAATTTGTTATAATAAATGGTTAAAAGAATAAATTTAATTATTATCTTACATAAGTGTAAGTCCTGAGATAAGTGATTCCAATTTCACCAAGGAGCCAGGTTTTTCCATCTTTCTGCTCTGTCATCCTCAGTGTTGGTACTTGTGCTCGGACCTGACCCTTAATGTTTTAAGATGGCTCCAGAAGCTCCTGATATCACTGTAAACCACAAAGGCTGACAGAACAGCTTTCTCTGATATATCTTGTTTTAAGAGGGAGGGGAATCTCTCCCAGCAGCCTCCAGGCATATTCCTTTCCTGTAGCTTTTGTTAGAATAGTATAGTATATCTATTTTTAAATCAATCACTTGTGAAACAGAATTCAAGATTGGTTTAAATTAATTAAGCTTTACTTCCCCATTGTTCTCCAGGGTTGGAGAGGGGTCTAGATTCTCCTAAGGCACATGGCTCCCGGAAAGTGAACAGAATGTGGGTATGGTGTGTAAGTATTGGGGATGGGGTTGCATGGGTGTGCCTCTTGGTTAACAAGTAAGATCTAAAATTATTTCCTCTCAGCAGGATGAAATCAAGTGTAGATTTTATTCCAAGAGAAGAGTGACACATACTGAAGTCTGTGGACTAATACCCAGTCTAGGCCAACCATTTTAAATACGGTTGTCAAGTTTTAAGTAGTTATTAGTGGCAGTTTGGCTACAATGAAAATTGGAATAAGGGTGATCAAAGACTCTATTATCAGCAGCTGACAGTACTTGACACATTTTAAATGAAGTCCTTTGTTTTCATTTCCATTCCACGCAAGTTGATTGTCCTTAGGGTCTATATGGATGGGCTTCTGGACACATCCACCTGCAGATCATGAGGAAAAATCATGAGTGGGGGTTTTTATCATTCACCTCTCCATCCATGAAATCAGTAAATAAGGTGTTAGTGATGGTTCAACTGGTTTATTTTATTGTTTTTTTTTTTGGGCTCTTGTGCAAGTTTTATCCTCTAGTCACCCCAATATTAAGAGGTTGATGTGATAGATTGAAAAACTCAAGAAAAGTCTTTCAGCAGTCTGGATCTGGGCTTAGTAAGATATTTTTCATCCTATGGATATCTGCCATTGAACTTTGAAGATAATACTATTTGTTGTACACAGAAAGGAATACTGAATAAGGAAAAAAGTAGCCTTTGCTTCAGGAAATGTACTGTTAGCAATAATCAATTAATTTTACAAACAAACATGCAATTAACGCAGGATGATATACTTAGATTATTTTGTCCCAGTTGCCATGGGATACTCTGATGGAATTTTAAACAAACTTCTAATTTAAAATATGTAATAATTTGTTCAGGCACCAAGTTGAAAGGCCTGGCACTAATGATAAAGCCAGGTAAGCAGACTGACTGATGAAAGGAGTTGTGAGAATTTACTATAGGAGCTAAAGCACTTTGTCTAGTAGCACTAATTATTGTAATTTATTACAGGAACCTTCTTCCATGGCCTTGACTTATAGCTGTTATTCCTTCTGTTCAGAATGTATTGATGCACTTGTTTAAAAAATTTCCCTGTGAAAAATGGTTCATTTTGAAATTGAAAAAAGAAAATATCATACTCCTATTATGAAAATGGAACCAAGGATGGGGAAAATAAGATGAGTTGCACAATAATATGGGTGTGCATATTTAAAAACTTGGTTCCAATTGGAATAAGAGAAATTGCATTGGGTAGCCATTGTATATAATATTAAAATTTTGGAAAATATTCCATTTTCTTGTAATTTTACTTATTATTCTTATTTTGAATTCAATCTTATTGAGATATATTCACAAACCATACTGTCATGCACAGTATACAATCAATTATTCACAGTACCATTATATAGTTGTGCATTCATCACCACAATCAATTTTTGAGCATTTTCATTATCACACAAAAAAGAAAATAAAAATTAAAGTAAAAAATAACATTCAAAACATCCTATACACCCCATCCCTCCCTATTATTCATTTACTTTTGTCCTCATTTTTCTACTCATCTGTCCATAAAATGGATATAGGGAGTGGGAGCCACAAGGTTTTCATAATCACATGGTCACATAGTGTAAGTTATATAGTTATACAGTCGTTTTCAAGAATCAAGGCTACTGGGTTGCAGTTCAACAGTTTCAGGTATTTCCTTCTAGCTATTCCAATACACTGAAAACTAAAAAGGGGTATCTATATAATGCATCAGTATACCCTCCAGAATGATCTCTCGACTCCATTTGAAATCTCTCAGCCACTGAAACTTTATTTTGTTTCATTTCTCTTCTCCACAATTATAAGTAGGCTTAGCCTTTCCTTTGCAGTAACAAACTTCATTAGGGCAAGCCCCAAGATTGAGGGCTCAGCCTTCTAAATTGGTAGTCCCCAACATTTGTGAGAATATCAGTAGTTCCCCAGGTAGGGAAGTTTAATATTTCTACATTTGCCTCCAGTCCCTCAAGGGTGCTTTGCAAATACATTTTTATTCTTGGCCCAAATTGCTCTGCAATGTATTGGGGCTTCACACTAACCTGTACAAACCAACCAGATTTCACTCCATGTAATTATGGTTTTTGATTAAACTGACCATAGAAGTAAAGTTATATAGTGTGTTACAAAAAATATAGTTTTTGTACCTAATAAACATCTCTTCCTTTGGTCTCACACAGAAGTTGGGGCTTTAAAACAGCATCAGTAACACAATAACATCCTTTACCCTTTAGTCTGATTTACCTTAGTCCTAACCATGTCTGTATTGTTCATATCTCTAGAGTCTAGTTTTTCAGACTCTAACATTTGCTGTGTAGGGTAATGCTGATGTTCATAGCTGCCAGACTCTGGCTCTGGGTCTTGGGTGTCACACAGATACTCAAAGTTCCAGGGACTGTCCAGTTATACACAAAGAGCTCAGCATCTCAGAATTTAGATACAGTGTTTACAATTTAGGAATAGATGTTAACTGCTATAAGAGCTCACAATCTAGGAACCTTTATAATAAGCCTTCCCCTGATAACCTATGCTCTCAGATTCAATTCTCAGAATTTACACATTATAGTTAGTCCATATTAGTGAGTCATTAGAATGTTTGTCTTTTCATTTCTGGTTTATTTCACTCAATATTCTGTCCTCAATATCCATTCACCTAGTTGCGTACCTCACAACTGCATTCCTTCTTGTAGCAGCTCAATATTCCATTGTATGTATATACCACAGTTCGCCATTCCACTTGTCAGTCAATGCACCCTTAGGCCACCTCCATCCACTGCAAATAATGAATACTGCCACTATAAACCCCACTGTGCAAATGTCCACTCATGTCCCTCTTTTTGGTTCTTCCGAGTATGTACCCAATAACAGAGTTGCAGGACCATATGACAACCCCATGCTTAGCTTCCTGTAGAACCACACACTACCTTCCAGATGGGCTGCACCCTTATACTTCCCCACCAATGGTGATTAGGTACATCCCTTTGTCCACATTTTCTCTAGCACGTGTATCCCTCTGTTTATTTTTTGTATGGTTTTATTCACATACCATACATTTCCTCCTAAGTAAACAATCAATGGTTCTCTGTATAATCACATGGGTATGCATTCACCACCACCATCTATATGAGGACATTTCCATTTTTTTCCACAAAGAAAGAGGAAGAGGCACAAAAAAAAAAAAAAAAAAAAAAAAAAAAAACAGGAAAAAGAAAAAAAAAAGAAAGAAAAAATGACAATTGTGCTGGTTTGAATGTATTGTGTCCCCCAAATGCCATTATCTTTGTAATCTTGTGGGGCAGGCATAATAGTGGGGGTTAAGTTGGAAAGTTTGGATTAGGTTTTTTGCATGAAGATGCGCCCCACCCAACTGTAGATGATAACTGATGAGATATTCCCATGGAGGCATGGCCCCACCCATTCAGGGTGGGCCTTGATCAGAGGAGCCATATAAATGAGCTGGCTCAAGGAGAGAAAACAGAGTGCAGCTGTGAGTGATGTTTTGAAGAGGAGCAAGCTTGCTAGAGAGGAGCGTCCTGGGAGAAAGCCATTTTGAGGCCAGAGCTTTGGAGCAGACACCAGCTCCCTTCCTAGCTGGCAGAGGTTTTCCGGACGCCATTGGCCATCCTCTGGTGAAGGTACCTGATTGCTGAGGTGTTACCTTGGATGCTTTGTGGCCTTAAGACTGTAACTGTGTAGCGAAATAAACCCCCGTTTTATAAAAGCCTATCCATCTCTGGTGTTTCGCATTCTGCAGCATTAGCAAACTAGAACAACAACTAAAAAGCAACAAAAGAAAAAATAAAATTTAAAATAAAATACAATAAAAAGGTCAGATGACAGTACCAACACCAGGATTCCCATACCCTTCCCTTATATCCCCCTCTTACAGACATTTAGCTTTGGTATATTGCCTTTGTTATGACTAATGGAAGCATATTACAATGTTACTGTTAACTATAGACTCTAGTTTGCATTGATTGTATTTTTTCCCCCAATACCATCCCATTTTCAACACCTTGAAAAACTGACATTTGTTTATTCTCCCTCAAGTAAAAACATTCTTTTATTTGTGCATTTAATCACAATCATTGACCAGTCCAGGTTTCACTAAGTTCTACCTTCCTAGTCTTTATCTTCTATCTTTTCTTCTGGTGTCCTACATGCCCCTAACCTTCCTCTTTCAACTGTACTCACAGTCATCTTTTTTCAGGGTACTTAAAATATTGTGCTACCATCACCCAGTATTGTGCTATCCATTTCTGGATCTATATAATCAATCCTGTTGAATATTCTGTACTCCTTCAGCATCAAATGCCCAATATTTACCCTCTTTCTTTCTCCTGGTATCTTCATTTCTACACTCTTCTCCAAACCTCTCTCTCCTGTCTCTTTCTCTCTCTTCCTTTTAGTACTTCTTGTAGAGGAGGTCTCCTGTTCATGAACTCTCTCAGTGTCTGTTTATCTGTAAATATTTAAAAATTTCCCTCAGTTTTGAAGGACAGTTTTGCCGTATATAGAATTTTTGGTTGGCAGTTTCTCTGTTTCAGTGTCCTCAGAATATCATACCATTGCCTTCTCCCCTCCATGGTTTCTATGGAGAAATCTGCACTTAGTCTTATTGAACCTCCCTTGTATGTGATGGATCACTTTTCTCTTGCTGCTTTCAGAATTCTCTTTGTCTTTGACATTTGATAATCTGATTAGTAAGGTCTTGGAGTAGGTCTATTTGGATCAGTTCTGTTTGGGGTATGCTGTGCTTCTTGGACCTGTAATTTTATGTCTTTCATAAAAGTTGGGAAATTTTCATTGATTATTTCCTCTATTATTCTTCCTGACCTTTTTCCATTCTCTTCTTCTTCTGGGACACCTATAACATATATTTGTGCACTTCATGTTGTCATTCAGTTCCTTGAGCCCCTACTCATATTTTTCCATTCTTTTCCCTATCTGTTCTTTTGTGTGTAGGATTTCAGATGTCTTGTACTCTGGTTCAGTAATCCTTTCTTCTGCCTCTCCAAGTATGTTGTTGTATGTCTCCACTGTGTTTGTCATCTCTTCTAGTGTGCCTTTTATTCCCATAAGTTCTGCCATTTGTTTTTTCAAGCTACAAATTCTTCCTTATGTTCATCCAGTGTCTTCATTATATCCCTCATCTCTTTTGTCACATTTTCTTTCAACTCATTGATTTGATTTAGAAGATTTTTTTTTTGAAAATCTTTAATTAGTAGTTTCAACTCTTGAATCTCAGTTGAGGTGGTATTTTGTTCCTTTGACAATGCTATATCTTCATTTTTCCTGGTGTGGCTTGTGATTTTTTGCTGTCTAGGCATCTGGTTGATTTTCTTGATTAGTTTATTCTGGAGGTTGTTTTCTCCCTTTTGCCTTGGGTTTTCATGTTAGTTTTCTTTGCTCTCTATGTTTCTTTGTTTCTCTCACTGGCCAGTTGTCAGATTAGCTCTGCCTCCCAGTCTTCCCCCAAATCCGGCACCCACCGTGGCCTGCCACAGGGATGGGAGGTAGGCACTGGGCACCCCAGCAAGTTCACTCTGTGCGGTAATATAGATCTGCTGGCTTCCAATGGTGCTCTGTTTTCCACCATTCAGCAAGACTTGGGTATGTTTTAGAGCCCTGCTTTGACAGTTGGGTTATCTGTATTTCTTAGCCAAAATTGGACTGGGTTTCTGTGCAGGGCATGTAGACTAGCTTCTGGGTCCTAAAAAAAGGATTCCCTTGCACTTTCTGGTTGTCCAGTAGATGGTGCTATTTGGTAAACTTAATCATCCTCAGAGGCTGCTTCACCTCCGAGCACAGGCTGCATCTACACAGGTGAGCTGAAACTGCAGGATTCCTATGCCCTCACTTTGCTGGCCAAAACATGGCTTGATGTGGGGCTACACCTGTGGCCAAGTAATTCCTCAGCTGACCCAGTATGCCAGCCATCCCTAAGGCAGGAAATGGCCACTGGCTGCTGTTTCCCTCAGGGTGGGGGAAGGGTTTTCAGACCCAGGGCTGGAAATACAGTCTCTGTCAATGTTTTCTCAGTCTTGTTGTCCCTCACTGACCTGGGTCTTGAAATGTCCTCCTCTGTCCCCCAGGTCTTCAAACAGTGGGGATATGTCTCACTGCTGTGAGAGATTTTATAGACTGTGTCTCTGGTGGGAGGGATTCGGTCTGCTGCTTCTGTGCCTTTCTCACATGGAGACCAAGTGATAGGGAAGGGAGGAGACCAACTGGTCTGGGATGGAAGATTCCTACCTTATATTTCTTCTCTTTCTTCAATTCGGCATCTGCAGGGTCCTTCTTCACTCAGTCCTCTCCAGAGTTTCAAACTATTTGGAATTGTCCTTTTTCTTTTCTTGAATCTCTGGAGAGGAGTTTTCAGTCATTGTTTATGTTGTCATGTTGATGATATCACCTGAATGTTTAGCTCTACTTATTATTCTTATATTGTGAATGAGGTTGAGAAGAGAATGAAAAAACATGTGTACATTTCAAAGGAACTTATAGAAGACAGAACTGGAAGGAAAAGAAGTACATCAAGGTTGTTATTGATCTGTTTGTAATGTAAGCACTTTAAATGTATCTACGTGACCCCTCTAAAAATCTCTTGTTAATTTCTCTCTTTATCATGTCTCATTTAGAGATATACTTCATCAGTTTCTATAACGTAAAATTTTTATAGCTGTGTTTATAACTAAAATTTTCCAATTTATTTCACACTTTGGAGCAAGTGAAGGAACTGGTCAAGAAAGAGGTAGATGGTTTGTCTGCTTGCATTTTTGCAGCAGCCTTAGGAAGAGTGTTGGGTTCTTCTGCACTCTCTTTTGCTCTGTATGCTGCCTCTCTTCTTCATTTTGTTTTGCATTGTTTTTTTTTTGGATGTTACAACATTTGCTGAAGTCTTAAATATTCCCGTTCTGTTTTATTGACATCCAGTAGGATTAAATTCCTTGGGCTCTGCCTTCACTGGAGAAGGAATCACTTTCAGCTGGCACTGTCAGTCTCCATCATTCATTTACAGTGAGGCTTAAGCAATTATTTTCTAGGTAGTTACAGGAATTCCTAATAAGGAAGAACTGTCTTGGGGAAAATTCCATTTGAATGAAAGATGAGAGCTTGAAGGCATGAATTATAAGTCAAACAAACAAAAAAGAGACAGCAAGCTAAGATGCTTTAAGTTAGAAATAATCAGAAATTTGGTAGTGGAACTGGTGTAGGTATAACTGGTGGGGATGGACAGGTAAAAGAAAGACAGAAAAAAAGAGAAATGATAGCCAAGCAACTTGTAAAGAAGGCCAGATGACTTTAATAACAGGTGTGTTTAATATTCTACTGGAATTTTTTTTTTTTTTTGCATTGCTATGATGTAACTCCCTCACTGTTTCACCAGTAATATCTGTCATTGGTGCAGTGCAGATGCCATATGTGAGTTTATAGGAGAATGTTTATGTTTGTGTTTGTATGTGTCCCACAAATGTAGGGTGTTTTAATCAATGAAAGGGACTGGATTCCTTGCATTGATAGAATAGAGTGGCAAGATGGTACATAAAATGAACCCATTGAAAAAAAAGCTGGAATTTGGGACAAATATTGATCATAAAAAGGTAAATTCTCTGAGAATTCAAACAATTGGGGAAAGGGCCTTGTATAGAATGGAGGTTTGAGCAATCTTAGGTCAAGAATATCCAAGATGGCATTTGGGTGACATGTGTATTAAATATGTATTTGTGGAGTATTTACAACATGCCTGGTAGTTCTTGGTCATTAGCATGCCAATGAATGTAACCCAGGTGCATCTGCAGCATAGAGGAAGGGCTCCTAACCTAGTACTGGGCGAGTAGTGGTAGCTCAGGTAGGCTTACTGGAATAGGGACTACCTGAATGTATGCTTGAAAAATAAGTGTGTATTTAATAGCCAGAGATGAAGGGGAAGGGTGTTCTCACCAAGGCCTGGAGGAGAGAGAAAGAATTGCAGTGGGGTGTACTGAATCATTCACGGCTATGACCATGATGGATTTGATATACCTTGCCAAGGATTTTGAACTTTAAGTAAGAGGCACCTATTTTAAGGGGAGTTAAATCCTGCTACAACTAATGGTAACAGCAGCAAAATAATGATGACTATAATACATCAGAATAGCTGTGCTTTATCAAGTTCTTCCAATGTGGCAAACACTGTTCTGAATGCTTTATATGTTTTAATTTAGTTTTGTGAATCCTGCTAACAACTTTTGAGTACATAGTTGATCCTCATTTTACAGATGATGAGACTGAGTCAAAGACAGGTTAAGGTCTTTGCCCAAAGACAAAGTTTAAATTTAAGAAAGGTTATGCTGGTGGTGTCTTTTATTTATTTATTCAGTACACATTTTCTCAAGCTTTGTAATGGTGCTGAATTTACAGATAGTCCCTCATGGAACTTAAGGTGCAACAGTGGAAGAAAAGATAGAGAAGCAAACAAATAAACGTGTACACATATAACTTGTTATAAAGTGCAAAAATGTAGAGAATTGATTTGAGAGAAGGGATACTAGAGGCAGGCAGACCAGTTATGTGACTGTAGCAGTAAATACTGCAGGTGACAGAAAAACGAACAGGCTTTAGACAAGAGTATGAGTGGGCAGAGGGCGTGGGCAGATGGGCAAGGTTTAATGAAGATTCTAGAAATGAAATTTGCTAATATCATTGGGCTCTTCATTTGGGTCCTCTGGAATCCTAGGGAAAAAAAGAGAAGATAGACTTCTCCCTGGTTCATAGTTTTATTCAATTTTGATATCAGCTGTGGCAAGGGAGCAAGGTTTTGCCTCCAGCCTAACTCAGATTATATTGTTATCAAAGTTTAACCAAGTCTCCTATTAGTATTAAAAATACTATCCAAGTTTTAGGCAACAGCCTCTTTCTTCAAAATTAGAATAACCTACATCTGTAATAAACATTTAAGTCTTTATGAGAAAAGAAGGTAGGAGAGAGCAGTGTCCTCAATTCCTTCTTGGATGCCTCGTCTTCTCTTGTGAGCTCTCAGTATCTTATGTTACATAATTTCCCAGATATGTCCAGGCTTTACTCAACATCTTGACTGCAGTGGTATTATTTGAGTCCTCACCCATGGCAATAGATCAATCATTCAACTGGTAAGAATGGGAAAGAAAAATGTTCTAAGACAAAAGGAGCTCTGCTCATATATATGTTTAATAAATAGTGAAAGGCATGAAGACATAAAGGTATAGCAGGGCATCAACTTGGAGAACAAAAGGGATGAAATACATTATGTCCTTGATTCTGAATTGCACATTTCCTGTCCCTCAATTTAGTGTTTCTGAAATGGACATGGGTCTTACAGTTGATAAGTGTAGAATTAAAGAAAGACATTAGCCCCAAGAGCTTTGACTACAGACTTCCACCACTTACATAATGAATCCAGAATAGCATCTCCCCTATTTATAAGTAAAGTCCCCTCATCAGAATGGGTAACATAGTAACAAAGTAAGTGTGTGTGTGTGTGTGTGGGTGGAATAGAGAGGTGGGGAGAAAGGGAGAAGGAGAGAGGGAGGGAGAGAGACATGGAGAGACAGAGAGACAGAGAGTGACAGAGAATGATGTCAAGGATGATGTATTTCTGGCCATGACTGTGCAGCTGGTGGCTCCAATGAGATGAGCTCTATTGGAGGGTGTGCCAGTTTGAATGTATTGTGTCCCCCAAACGCCATTTTCTTTGATGTAATCTTATGTGGGCAGACGTTATCAGTGTTGATTAGACTGTAATTCTTTGAGTGTTGCTTTGAAATGCACCCCACCCAGCTGTGGGTGATGACTCTGATTGGATAATTTCCATGGAGGTGTTGCTCCACCCATTCAGGGTGGGTCTAAGTTGATCAGTGGAGCCATGTAAATGAGCTGACATAAGAGATGGAACTCAGTGCAGCTGTGAGTGACGTTTTGAAGAGGAGCAAGCTTGCTAGAGAGGAATGTCCTGGGAGAAAGCCATTTTGAAACCAGAACTTTGGAGCAGATGCCAGCCACATGCCTTCCCAGCTAACAGAGGTTTTCCGGACACCATTGGCCATCCTCCAGTGAAGGTACCCGATTGCTGATGTGTTATCTTGGACACTTTATGGCCTTAAGACTGTAACTGTGTAGCCAAATAAACCCCCTTTTTATAAAAGCCAATCCGTCTCTGGTGTTTTGCATTCCAGCAGCATTAGCAAACTAGAACAGAGGGGGATTCGGTTTCTGGGGCAAATGGCAAATTCAATTTTAAACCATATTAAGGTGCGCTATCCATGGAATAGCAGGAGGCAGTTGGGTGTAGAGACTTCTCCCTGGTTCATAGTTTTATTCAATTTTGAAACTCAAGAGAGGGGCTGGGAGGGAGATATTTGAGTATTGTCAGTATGTTATGAAGCAGCAGTTAAAGCTGCATTTGGTCAAGGTGGATGAGGACATGTGGAGCAGTGTGAGGAGTGCTGAGGGCCATATGTTACAAAGGAATCCTTGATGATTCCATGTTCTTCAGAGCACGAAAGTGCAGAGAAAGTCCTTGTGGGAAGTGAAGAAGGTGGCACTGAGTGACACAAAGTCATACTGATTTAGGGTTGAATTTATAGTTTGGAATACCTATTTTTACCCCAAGCATTGATTGCGTTTGACATAGAAAGAATGATCCTTTCTTTGCAAAGCTGAATGCCTCCAGTCCTAACCCAGGGCATGGCCAATGGCAGGTGCTTAAACAATAGTTGCTAGATGAATGATAAGGGAGACACAGCACTTGAAAAATTAAATGGTCTAATTTTTAGTTTGATGATTAAAAATAATTACAAAATAGGTAAACAATTACATATAAATACAATTAATTTCTATTGGCTTTAGTCAATTAGCCAATGCTAAGTGTGGATTCTATTCTTTGATCCAACTTTGATGTTGCTGTATAAATAAATATGCAATCAGAATTTCAAAACATTTTAAACATGAAATAGATCGTAAAAATTCAGTTGAAATGTGATTTGGAAACTTTTTTTTGTGGATTTTCTTCGCTTGTAGGATTTTTAAAACTCAAACATGGTATACTCTGATTTTTGGCACAGGTTAATTTTTCATGTGGATGCCTTTTAGGACTCAGTATCTTCTAATGTATCACAAGTTTCAAAAATGAATGAAAAGTTTCCAAAGCACTGTCTCTGTATCATGCCCACCATCTTAGCTTCAAATTGAATTCTAAGTCTGCATTCCTCTCAAATGGCTCTTCTGCCAGAATATTGGCAATCAGAAGGGGCTCTCTTTTGCTCTCTGCTTTCTGTTGGTGATACTTCCTCTGCGGAAGAGAAATAACTCATGGTATAATCTACCAAGACCCACAATTTCTTGAGTATTTCAGGCTGTCCTTTCCAAAGTATAAGGTCAAGGAATAAATCTTCACCGCAGAATGTCATGAGTGACATCAGCCAGAACCTTTGTGGAAAATCTTGGCATCACACAGATATACAAAGGCAGATATAAAACCTAGACACAGACATATATAACAATCATTTCAGGAAGGAAAACTTAAAATACTCATGAAATAAAAGCGTTTGCTCTGTTGTGACCTCAATATTAAACTCTTTTTTTTTTTTAACTAGTGGATATTGCCAATATAAATTAGAATCTCCTTGTTAAAATAGCATATTTAAAATATTCAAGGAATGCAGTGATTTGGAGACTTTGGGCCTCTATAGTTCTTATCTTCTTAATTCCTTGCCCACAAAGCTTTGGGGGGCTCACCCATTTTCAGTTTTAGTGAAAATTTCCCAGTCTACAAGTTCTGTCCAAATTCCTTTATTGGGATTTTGCACATGTTGTGCTTTTAAAACACCCCCGTTAGCCAGTTGAACCAGTGAATCCTGACCTTGGCTTAGTTTGCTGAAGAACTCGGGCCTCACATAGTTCTTCTAACTTTTTGATAAGTGAAAACAAATGAGAAAATCTTGCCATACAACTTGCTTTGAATGGCCATATTTTTTGAAACTTGCAAAGGCTGGTATAAAGAAGACAGAAAGCTAAATCAGCCCAGCTCAGTGTGACACTTATGAAGAAAGACTACTTGTTCCAGAAATAAAGCTCAATTTACTTATGCCAGAAAAGCCTACCTTGGGAGCAGAGTCATAAGGGCAAAACTATTTCAGAACAGGGATGGACTATTTCCAGTATCAAAGTAACTCTCTGATGTTGTCCTTTAAAACTTAGTTCCTCTTATAATCTTATCCAGAGTAAGATTTCAGTTTATTGTGAGGAAAATGGTTGTTTGAACTGTTATATTTTTAGGTACACTCTTCCTTTAATTTAACTGTTTTTTTGGTGTGCATTTTAATAAAGTGAGAGTATTTCCTAAACCACTGAGTAGGCTGGGTTTTGTTTTTATTTTATAATGGTTAATTTCATATATTGTGGATTTTTCTGACCAATAATTTTAGTTCACTTTGATTTTGGTTAACACATTTGTCCTGACAGATTGGGTACTGAAATGGCAAGAAATTGTTCATTCATAAAGAAAAGGGTAGGTTTTATATAAGATGACTTCATTATGGATGAAAATAGAACCTGTTGATATTTGGCCATTTCTAATTAATAGCCAACAAGCTACTTTTTCCTTTTAATTATGTAGCTTCATGGATGGAGCTCTGGGATATAAACTATTTGGAGCTTAAGAGAACACACAGTGGCTTGAGTCAGTATTGTCCAATGAAGGTACAAATGAATAACAATAAAATCAAATAATGAAAAGTTATTCCCCTCATTTAATTCTAATATGCTGAAACAGAAGTGTGTTATGGGGAGTCCTTTCACATGTAATTAAACTATTGAGAGACAAAAAATCAATGAAGGCCAAGGAAGGACAGATAAAAGAATACAGAATTCCACTGAGCATTTTATCAACTTGCCACTGTTCTCTCTGCAGTCTGATAATGAGATGAAAAAATCTAGTGCTCAAACATCTGGTGAAAGGCTGCATATAGCTGAATAAATATCTTATTAATTATGAAAGCAGCATTTTTATTTTCAAAATATAGTTCATGCTTTTAAAATAATTTCTAACTCTTGGCAGACAGCCACCTGCAACTTTGCTGGTAGTTTCCAACCTGATGTACATGGTTAAGTGAAGCCACTCTTACTAACAGGGGTTGATATTACACCACTTTGCCTTTTCTCTTTGCTGACTGAATTATTTAAAGATAAGTCTGTATACTGTTCCACGAATGACAATCCTCTGCCATTAGGAGGTTTGTTTTACATAATGTAATTACATATAGAAAGATACCTTGCAATGTTGATCTTTGTACTTTCTTGTATGTAGGTCTTCCCTTATCCTATTGTAGATATTCCCATTGCTTTGAGGAGAAATAGGGTTATAGCAGAGATACAAAAAGGAAAGCCAAGTCTTTTGATTTGCTAGAGATTATATTCAGAAAAGAAAAAGACCCTGAAAATAAAAAATTCTGAAACATAATCGATCTTCTCTTGAGGATTGTCCTGGGATTTGCAGAGCTCTAGCTGAGCTGCCCTTATGGACACCTCTTTATTTAATGTCCCTGGGTCCTCAGAGGAGCCCTGACACAGAGAGTGAATTCCATGGAACCCATACAGTTATAGATGATCATGGAACAAAATGTCTCTAGTGCTCATTTTTGAGAAGAATTGGAAAGTGCAGAAAACTTATTCCTTTTATATATGTATCAATCCTAGCCTTTCCTTCTAAGTGTATGACAAAAAAATCAATTCCAAAAATGTCCCTCACTTCCACTGATAGGGAGGAGATCTTATAATAATAATAATAATAATAATAATAATAATAATAATCCCTTTGAGAAATAAGCCTTTAATTGTAAATGAATTTTCCATCCTGTATGATGATGAACATCACTGGTAGCCAGAGAGAATTCCTTATAGAATCTTAGACAGGACTTTCGAGGTCACTTGTTTCCAGCTCTACCAAACACTGTAGATGACATTTGTTCTATCTCTCCTTCGATAGCTTAACTGGTGGAGAACTGTTGACTCATATGTCTGTCTTTTTCGTTGCTGATCCTCTGCTTGTTAAGAGCTTTGCTCTACTGAACATCTACTACTAACTAGTTTTACATCCTCTATATTTTCTGTCTGGAACAAAATATAATGAATTTTTGAGTTGAAGACCCTGTCAGTCAGCCAGAGAAAGAAAATATTTTTAGGGATTTCTGGGAATATTTTGGTGGAATTCCTTGCATTTTCAAGTATGCTGTCTCATTAACACCGAAAGATCTATCTGTGAAAAGGAAGTACAAAGTATTATTGTCTTTTCAATTAATGTAGAAAACTGGAGCAGAAAGGAGTTTCTCAGCATAGCACAATCAATGGCAGAGTTGGGGGAAAAAGGGAGAGAGTATATTCAGTGCAGTGGGGGTTAAGGAGTGAGATTATGACAAGGAAGTATGTTTTTTTAATCATCTAGTTAAGTGCATTGTGGTGTGGTTGCATTTTGGTAATATGGAATATGTTTACTTGAAACAGTAGAAAAAGTATCTAACATGGAAGACTCTTTGAATAAATAAACTTGCATCACACGTCAGTGGAAATGACTAAAAAAGTACAGGGTGCCTTGTAGTTGAAATTCCTTTGAATGGCAGGTGCCTTGTCTTCGTGGCCCAGAGCGATTTCTGAGAGTGTGATTGGCAAAGTCACCCCGCAGTGACTTTGACAGAGCTACTGGGCAGAGAAAACAGGATGGATTGGGCTTTGGGTGTTTGGGAGAGGAGGGAGGCATTTTGGTTCTCTCCCCGAGAGCACCTGTTCTAGCATTTTGTGCAAGGGAGGGTGGAGGAGCCGTCTCATTGCAGCCCCCCACCCCCCAGCAGTATAGGAAAAGGAAGAACAATTTGTCAGCCTCTGGATGCCCAGGAATAAGGGGAAACCAGCCCTAATCCTTCCACTGAGAGCCCCGAGATCTTTATTTCAACAGATGGGCACTGGGCTGCTGGGGTCTCAGGCTGGGGTCTCAGGAAATAGTGCTGCGCACTGAATTGGGAACAGCTAGATCATGGCTGTGTGACTTTGGGGAAGAGAAGAAGGGTCTGAAGTTTAGGTGATAAAGTATTGATTTTGCAGTTACCTGCAGTATATTAAGTTCTAAATAAAGGTGAAGCTAGAGGCAAAGGATGGTTTGAAATGCCAAGGCCAAAATAGCATTCAGAGAGCACACTGAGGACAGGCTAAGGGAACAGAGGAGATGCCCAAGAAGTCAATTCAGGAGGAAGCATAGGAGGAGATGGCTTGAAAAAACAGGGAATTCTTTCGGTGGATCTTGAGGCCCTGAAAAGTATTTTTAAAGCGTTGGTTTCCAGCAGGGGTGATTTTGCCCCCAGGGGGCATTTGGCAATATTGGGAGACATTTTTGGTGGTCACAACTTGGAGGTGGTGGTGGAGTGTGACTGACATCTAGTGAGAAGCTGCTAAACATCCTACCATGCACAGGACAGCCCTCCACGTCAAAGAACTTTCCAGCCCAACGTGTCTATAGTCCCGAGGTTGAGAAACCGTGTCTTAAGGAATCAGCATGCAGCCATGAGGCTATGTGAAGGCTGTTGTAATTCACATTCCTCATACACAGTTTTCTTCAAAGCCTCTTGTTGATCATTCCGTTCTGGATTGAACTTCATCAGTGTGCCTCTGACCTGTACACGGACCTGCTTCTGCTTGGGTTGGTCAGACATTTGTTCTAATACGTTGGTGCCAATGTCAGGGCAGACAGGGATGATTTGGCTCTCATCCCTGCTCCAGGTGATGTTGGGAGCACCTCAGCTTGCCTCCTGGTTTACCTGTTTGTGTCTGGCTCCCTCAAGCCCTCCTCAGCTGACCATGGACTTTCCTCTTCTCCACCTTAGTTATCTGGGTTATTACCTGATTCCAGGTTGACACATCCACCTGACAGCATCAGAGCTGGTGGCCACCTCATCCCAACCTCATCAGATGGGGAAACTGAGGTTCCTCTGGAATGCACTTGCCCAAGGTCATACCATCTCTCCTGTGATACAGTCTGTTATTTCAGAACCACAGTGAGGCACAGGGCTCTGAATTTCATGTTTCCTCAGTATCTGCTCTTTTCTCCACGTGCATGGACTGCTAATTAATGCATGGAGCTAATTTCTTCTTGCTGTAAACTCTCAAACCTTTATTTGTCTAACTTCTGGTGAAATGTTCGCATGTGGACCATGCTGTGAAAATGGATATGTATTTTAAAGACTTATTGAAAAATCACCATGTAAGTTCCAAATTTCCTGTGGAGAGAGACACTTCTACTTCCACAAGAAAGGGAGGAAGTACCATGCAGCGTGAATAGCGAGCGTCTGTAGTTATTGACGTGCAGACTTGAGCTCAGAGGACTGTGGGATGGCGCTCCTGCCTCACTGGCAATCCATAGCAACCTCTGTGCCTGGAGTCAAGGTATCACCGAGTTTTCTGTTCTGTTTTTTTTCTCCCCTTGGAAAGAAGGGAGAGTCCAAAGCTGGGGATAGGTTGACAGTGCTCTGAAGACTGAAAATGGGGTTTGGGGAAGAGTTAAGGTAGAAACAAAAGATTCCAGGTTTGCTGTCCAAACAACCCAGATTTAAGATAAGAAATGTATTTTTGTGCTTTGGACATTTCTCCCAATTAGACTGTGTGTGTGTGTGTGTGTGTGTGTGAGAGAGAGAGAGAGAGAGAGAGAGAGAGAGAGAGAGAGAGAGAGAGAGAGTGAGTTAACGCTAGAAAAATTCTACTGTTGCCAAGTACACAAGGAAATAATTTCCTTTTATACTTGGGTCAAAAAAACTAGGATACCATTTCGTGGTAAGAGAAGGGGTCTTGGGCTTTCCTGGCCCTTTGAATAGGGCATTCCCACATTTCATTCATTCCTACAAGTTTGAGCAATTCCACCTGTGCCTTTTAGTACAATTTTTTTGTTTTTCTGGTAAATATTTGACAATGTTGAGGGAAGTCAGTTTTCACAGGCATCATTCTGTATCCCCACATATGCCTGAATAGGTTGTGTTCTAGAAGTTCATTTTAGAGCAGAATTCCTTAACCTGAATATCATGTAAGTGGGCTACATGGAGCCACCCAAGTCCCCGAGAGTGAGCAAAATTTTGCCTGTATGTGCAGAACGCATTGTTTTCTGGGGAGGAAGTCCACAGCTTACTTCAGATTCTGAAAGGAGGCTTTAACACCCAGATGTTAGAGACACTGGAAATTAGCTGTTTGGGACTTTTAATGAATGAATCAGAAATGGACCCTGCTTCAAGAAGCTTAAAGCCCAGCAAGGGAGATAAGCCATGTACATAAATAGCTGTAAAGATTTGATGAAATATTCTGAGAAAGGAGATGACTTTGGGCAGTGGGATGCAAACTAGTGTAAGGTAATGCTTTTCAGAGTGAATCAGGGCTGAATAGAGGAGCAGGGACTTTAAGGTGAAGGCAGGGACTTTAAGATAGTTAAGAAAAGGGATTCATTTATATGTGGGACATTTGCAAGTTATATATTTGTAAACCTTTGCCTTGATATTAAGATAGCCAAATTGTATTTGTGGATATAAATACATTTTCTTCACCAAATATGGAAAACTGTATGAAAGAAACAAAACAAAATTAGAGCTATACTGATTTTCCGGTCTCTCCGTTAAATCACATTTGTTTCATTTGATAAAAATTGAGGGAGAAGCAGACATGGGACTTCACTTCTTAGCATTGTGACTGGATATGTTCTCATAAAGTCATATCCAGACTACGAGAGGTACAGGTTTTTGCCACGGTGCACCTGGAAATTGGGAACCAAAGCAGATTGCCTCCCCGCCTCCCCTGGCACTCCCGCCAACCCTGTCTGCCAAGCGCTAGTCCTTGGGCAGGGTCTAGCCTGAAGTGACATTCTGTGACCACTAGATGGCACTCCCACACAGGAGCGCCGACCTCTTGCTTTACCAAGGGCTGGGCTGGGCAGAACTGATCAAACAACCTTGAAAGTGAAGCTGTAGCTGGTAAAAGAGCTGATGAAGGAGGCAGAAAGTCAAATAGAGTTGTGTAAAAGAGACTTCCAAGAAATCAGAGTGAGGATATTTAAGGTGACAAAGAGAAGGAACTGCCTGCCTGCTTTTCACATTTACATTTATAAAAATTTGAGAAGCCTCAGGCATGACTGTTGCTGTACCACAGGCATGGTAGATAAATTAATATGCACAAAACTGAATTCTTACCTCCCCCCAAAGCTGGCCCTTCTTCCACCTTTCTCATTCTTTTAGTGTAAACTGCTAGTTTTCCAGGCTCCTGGGCTGAATGCTTTCTGATTAGATTTTTGAATCTTCCATCTTATTCTCCTTCCTATTCTATCACTAGGTCCTATTCCTTGTTTGTTCAAAATATCTTCCAGATTCTCCATTTTCCCCTCCTTTTCACTGCTATCACTTTTATGTTATTTAAATGGTAATTACATGAATAAAGACTAATTCCATAGCCTCTTAGTTGGTCTGTCTGAATCTATTCTTTCCCCTTCCAATATAGACTTTTCTTATTGTCAGAGCTTGTAAAATATACTTTATTCACAGTCACTTATTCATAATCCATTTTATTTACTCCTTTAACAAATATTTGCTGAGCTCCTGCTCAGATACTGTTCTAGGGACATGTTAGATGGGGAAGGAGTCCTCAAAGACACATGAAAGTGGGTTCCACAGAGCTCCTCTGCCACTCCTGAATGCAAGAGAGTAAGCTGTCCAAGCGTGGGGGATAGAAGGCGACTTGCTTTGTGGCAAACTGCCTTAAATTGATTGAAATCTTGATAATTGTTTATTATGTTGGTCTTTCTATGTATGCTGTTTTGTGAATTTAAAATTGATTTTCTGTAACTCGGTCCACTTCTCCTACATAACACGTTAAAGATAAATCTTTGTTGAATAAATGAATTAATAAAATGGCAAGATTCCAACTAAGTTCCTCCATAAACCACCACCATCATCTTAAATAGTCCCATAATATAGAGACCTTGCATCTTCAAGGTCTATGTGCCCAGCGTTTTCAAATTATAACATTTTACCTTATTTTCTTCAGGTCTGTTTAAACAACTTAATTTATATATTTTTTTTATCAAATTCTACATGCACATAAAAAGTGAAATTGTTAAAAAAATACTTTATGTTAAATACAACTAAACCTCTCCCTGCCCTTTCCTCAACATTTCTCACTCTCCAGAGGCAAACACTTTAAATTATTTTGGTATTGACCTCTTGTGTTTAAAATGCTATTTAGTGATTTTTCAATTTTGACTCTCCCAAGGAAGATGAGGGCATAGCTATTTTTTCACCCCCTACTCCTATCCATACAATATTTGTGACATACATAAAACATTATTAGATGTTTATCTGAAATTCAGATTTAACTGGGTGTCCCATATTTTTATTTGCTAAATCTGGTAACCCTGACTCCTAAACACACACATGAGCACTTTCTGCCCCAAGCCTTAAATTTAGGTACGTTTAACTTTTGGCTCTGTCACTATTTAATACTTATATTCTGAGGACTATGTAAAGGTTAATCACAGCTAAGCCAGGTAACATATAAAAAATGATTCATTTTCCTTCCCAATGTTTGTTTGTTTCCTTGGATTGAAAATGGTTTGGATTTCAATATAGACAGTCAAAAGGAATGTATGGCTGCCTTTTTGTGCTTTTTACTATGGTCGACTTCATTTTTCTTGTGTCTGCCACTAATTTATCCCCACTTCCCCAGTCCTGTAAATTTTCATCTTAATATGTTAAATTAATTTCACTTTCTTAAATTTCTCCTGGAAGCTTTTGTTCTGCTTTAATCGCAAACTTGGCTCCCTCTTCTCCATCATCCAGGGAATCCCTGCTGTCACCTCCTGTGATGGATCTTCTGTTTTGGGGGTTCCATGTCTTCCTCTATCTTTGTTTGCTCCCCCCATTTTGGTGGAGAACTCCATGAAAAAGTTTGCCTGAAAAGTAAATGGATGAGAACTTGCATGTATGGAAATGAATTTTTTATACACTCATGTCTGATTGTTCTTTTGGCCCAGAATAGAATTATGTGTTGGGAATTATTTTCCTTCAGAATTTTGAAAGCAATGTTTATATTACATTATAGCAATGGTGCTGTTGAGGAGTTGAATATCATTTTTAAAAAAATTTTATTTTGAAATAAATTCAAACTTACAGGAACAGTTGCAAAAATAATACAAACCTGTTACACAGAACTCCAGCATACCCCAACCCCCCTCCCCCGATACCCCGATCCACCAACTTTAACATCCTGTCACACCACCATTTCTTTCTTTCCCTCCCTCCTTCTCTCTCTCCCTATCATCCATCATCTATTGCTCTGTCTTCTGAACATGTGAGAGCAAGCTGCACACATCCTTGAACAAACAATATAATTCACATATACATTTCCCATGAACAAGAACATTCTTTTATGCAATCCCATTAAGCGCAGCTAAGAAGTTCAAGAAATTCAACATTGATACAAAGCTTACATTCTATATTTCATTTTTTTTTTCTTATGTCCCCACTGTGTCCCTTTGAGCCTCCTTTCCTCCATCCTCAGATCCTATCCAGGATCATCCTTGGAATTTAATTGTCATTATCTATTTAGACTGTCTTTTTTTTTTTTTCAGTTACAATACAGCCTAAATCTTTCCATTCCAACCCCTCCCTAGCATTCCATTAGTGGGATTAATCACATTTAGAATGTTGCAATGCTATCACCTTCCCACCATCCATTACTAGAAATTTCCCTTTACCCAAAACGGAAATCCTACACTCATTTCTTAACTCCCCATTGCCCCTTTCCCCACTTCTCATAACCCATACTCTGCTTTTCATCTCTATGGTCATATTCTCTGATACTTTCTTTGTGTTTACCAAGGGGCTTAAATTTAACCTCCTAAATCTATAACAATCTTGTTTTTCTTTGATGCCAACTTAACTTCAATAGGATACATAAACTATGTTCCTATACTCCTCCATTCCCCCACCTTTATGTAGTTCTTGTCAAAAATTACAATTTTAAATTAAGTCCAAAACCACTGATTTATCATTACACTTCATGTATTTTAGACCCTGTAGGAAGTAAATAGTGGAGTTACAAATCAAAAATACAGTATTGGTATTTATATTTACCATGTGATCTTTACTGGAAATCTTTATTTCTTCATGTGGTTTCAGTCAATTGTTTAGTGTCCCTTCCTTTCAGCCTGCACAATTCCCTTTAGCATTTCTTCTAGGACTGATCTACTGGTGATGAAGTCCCTCAGCTTTTGGTTATCCGGGAATGTTTTCATCTCTCCCTCATTTTTACCCTCCAGGTGTTTGTGTATTTTCTAAGTCTCTGATGGTTATTGACTTCTATTTGTATTCCACTGTGGTCAGAAAATGTGCTGTGAATAAATTCAATTTTTTTTTTAAAATTTATTGAGGCTTGTTTTATGTCCCAGTCTATGGTCTATTCTGGAGAAAGATCCATGATCACTAGAGAAGAATGTGTGTCCTGGTGATTTGGGATGTAATGTTCTATATATGTCTGTTAAATTTCTCTATCTCTCTCTCTCCTTTCTTTGTTTCTCTGTTGGTAGGGCTCCCTTTAGCATCTGAAGTAGGGCAGGTCTTTTATTAGCAAAATCTCTCAACATTTGTTTGTTTGTGAAAAATTTAAGCTCTCCCTCCAATTTGAAGGAGAGTTTTGCTGGATAAAGTATTCTTGGTTGGAAATTTTTCTCTCTCAGAATTTTAAATATGTCATACCACTGCCTTCTCGTCTCCGTGGTGGCTGCTGAGTAGTCACTACTTTGTCTTATGTTGTTTCCTTTGTACGTGGTGAATTGCTTTTGTCTTGCTGCTTTCAGAACTTGCACCTTCTCTTCAGTATTTGACAGTCTGAGCAGATTATGTCTTTGGGTTTATTTGGATTTATTCTATTTGGAGTTCCCTGGGCATTTATGCTTTGTGTATTTATATTGTGTAGGAGGTTTGGGAAGTTTTCCCCAACAGTTTCTGTGAGTACTCTTTGTAGACCTTTACCCATCTCTTCCCCTTCTGAGACACCAATGATTCTTAAATTTGGATGTTTTATTTTATCTATCATATTCCTGAGATCCATTTTGATTTTTTCAATTTTTTTCCCCACTCTTTCTTTTGTTCTTTCATTTTCCATTCTGTGGTCCTCGAGGATGCTGAGTCATTGTTCAACTTTCTCTAATCTTGTATTATGAGTATCCAGAGTCTTTTGAATTTAGCCAACAGTTTCTTTTATTTCCATAACATCTTCTATTTTTTTTATTTACTCTTGCAATTTCTTCTTTATGCTCTTCTAGGGTCTTCTTTATGTCCTTTATATCCTGTGCCATGCTCTCATTGTTTGTCTTTAGTTCTGTGATTAAGTGCGCCAAGTACTGTGTCTCTTCTGATCTTTCAATTTGAGTGTTTGGGTTTGGGTTCTCCATATTGTCTGTTTTTTTCACATGCTTTAAGATTTTCTGTTGTTTTTGGCCCCTTGGCATTTGCTTTACTTGATAAGGTTCTTTCCAGATGTAAAAAATACCGATCTCTAATTTGTCATGTCTACAGCTTGGTGGCGTACACTTTCTCTAACTAACCAGCAGATGGCGCCCGTGAGTCACCTATTCCCCTCAAGTCAATTCTCCCCAACTTTGTCTTTGTGGTGTGTGGGGATCTGATTCTTTTCAATTGGTGCACTAAGTTTGGGCGTGTTGTTGGTGCTGTCCACCCTGGATGTGGGACGTGTGTCTGGGTGGTTTGGGAGACAGGGCAGCTTTAATAATCAAACCTTCCAGGTGTTCCTGGAGATTTAAGGCTGTTGGAAGAGTCTAAGCCTTCATTTCAGTCTTGCCACAGATTGTCTGTGCTGCTGACCCACAAGTCCTTGGTATTGGCGTAGAGTGCCTGGGATTTCAGAGCAGGTCCTCCTTCTCAGCCATGCTTTTCCAGGAGCTCTGCTGAGGGAAAGTTGTGCTACATCACAAGTGCATGCCGGCCCTCCAGGGAAGCCCTGGGCTGCCGGGCCATGCAGGGGTGTTCCCAGCCTGCTGTAAAGATGGTTGAATGGGGTGTGCTAATTTCCCCTTTTTGCACAGCTCTGCCTTCCCAGCTGCAGGACAATTAGCTGTGGGTGCACTAAAGGCCACTTTCCACGGCCGATATTGTGGTGTGTGTGCGGTGCTGCGGGAAACACTCCCTGTCACACTGGGACCCTTGGCGCAGCTCTGGGCTATAGCTCTGGCCCCGGGCAGAAGCGTCCCCAGCCTGCTGGGGAGATGGCTGCAAGGGGCATGGGTTCTTTCTCCTTTTGGCTCCCCTTGCCCCCCTGGCCCCAAGACAATCAGCAGTGGGCTATCTTCCACGCCAGACACCGAGACATTGGCATAGCCCACTCCTGCCATGCTTCCCTGTGCGGTTCTCACTGTCATAACTGCAGCCACTCCTGGGGTTTTTTTTTTTAAAGGAACTAGTCCATCTCCAAATGCCAACCCTCGGTTTCTCCATACTGTAGCACGGCCACCAGACTTTCAGCTGGCTCACTCACTTGTTTCAGAATGCAGACTCCTGGTTTCACCAAATGCATGGTCACTGTGGATTTAGCAGACCTTGTCCAGCTGGTGCATCGCTGGAACTGGTGTTCTGAGTCACTTTCTGGCTTTTATCTAGTATTTTTCATGGAGGTTTTTTTTTGCCCTGTCTCACCTAGCCACCATCTTAGGTTTTCCCTGAATATCATTTTGAAACCTGCTTCTTTTTGTCCCGGGTGGTCTGAAATTTTACAGTGATGTGTGTGCACCACTGTGGGTCTATTTTCATCAGTTGTTCTGGGTTCTTGATGGGATCTCAGCCTCCAGAAAAATATCTTAGGGAAGAAAATCAGCTGTCCTAACTAGTCAATGAATAAATAACATTCATAACAAATGTCCACCAGGAGTGTAAACTTTTTTGTTATTGCTAAATTATAATGATCAAATTATATGTTTTTCTTATTATTCAACACTATGCAGAGGACTATTACTCTAAAAATATGGAATTATTTGAAACATCCTTAATAAACATCCAAAATATTTTGGAACACAAGTTACATTTCTTCCTTCCACTGCAGAGCTCCTGCCATGCCTAGGTTGAAATTTAAATCCAATTTTAATTTAAAATCTAAAGTCTGAAAATTAAAGTAAAATATTTGTTGCCTAATGTCAGCCTTAGTCAAAAAGCACAAAAAAGCAGCCATGCATTCCTTTTGACCATCTATACTTAAAATACCCGAATCAACACAGTTTTACTATTTTGAAAGCTTTCAATTTGGTCAAATTTAATTTTGTGGAAGAGAAGAACTGTACGGACTTTGAGTTCAACCTGGTATGGTTTTGAATTTCTGTTTCCCTCATTATAATTGGTATAAACTTAGAAAATAGACTTAATCTCATTAAGTGGCACCTCTTAAAAGATTTCTTTTCAGGACAGTGAATACAATATACATAATATAAATATAAAATAGGAATCTTCATAGTGTCATCCTGTACACACTCATAAAAGTGCTTGGGCCTAGTAAACACCAAGTGCTATTGTGATGGACGAGAAGCTTCAGGAAATGACTAGAACATGTGCCAACAGCCTGCTCTTTTTCTTCTGTGAGAAAAATTTGAAGAACTTCAGAGAAATGATATACATCTTATAGCTGTCAAATACCTCATTACAATTTTTGTGTATAATGGATGTTTAAATATTAAAAAGAACAATTTGGGGAAATCAGTCATACATTATTTTTGAGAAAATTACTTTAGCTGAACCAAGCTGATCAAAAAGATGTTTTTCTAAAGATTAATGGAATTTTAGATTATTTCTGAATAACACCCCCCCCCAAAGAAAGTGGATAAACATCTATTTTCTTAGTGATAGTGCTTTTCATAGTGTTATAAATTAGAAATTAATAGTATCGAATACCTTCATGAATAGTCTATATTGCTGAAAGTATTGTAAAGATCAGTCTCACTTATAATATACTGCTGTATAAGAGTATATTTTATGGTTTATAAAGAAACAGTTAAAATTTCCTCATTACTGTATAGCTGAGCTTAACTGATAAATATGGGCAGCACAAGACTTTGACAATATGGAAGAATTTTATTTTGCAAAATCTGTTAAAGGATATTTTTATTATCCAATGAGAGTTTCCTTTTTTTTACATAAAGCAAAATTTTTGATCTTTCTTTTTCTCCTACCATCATCATGATTCTTTGAAATGTCTGCTGAGATTTAACACTTTGTTAGGAAATTCACGAGGAGTCTATTTTAAATCAGACTATCAAGGGAAAGTACAAAAAATATGAATAATAATAAGCATCTGATATTTTATTTGTGAAATAAAATTGAAGAAAATTTACTAGGCTTTTCATAGAGAAAAACAATTGTTTTTCTCAGGCAGATTTTGGTCTGCACCTTTCCTTTTTGAAACTGGGCCTTAGTTGAAGGTTTAGGTTTACTTTTTCATTTTTTAAAGGCAATCAGCATTCCAAGCAGTATTGCTGTACTGGGTCTGAGATTCCTTCACATCACAGCACAGGAATATTTTCCATGCCACTAGTCCCTCAGGGATGCATTTTATCCACCCTGAATGGGATAGTTCTAAATATTACCATTGCAACCAAAGTTATTTGATAAATCACTATTATTTATTGATATTGTATAAGTCTTGCTGCCAACATAATCTTAATAAGTCATTACAAGTCCACTGGGTAAGCTATTTTTCTGTTTCTTATGCTTTAGTGCCTGTGTTGTATAGATTTGGCATTTAATAAATCACTGGAGGGCCAGCAAACACATTATGCTCCTGTAGTCGAGACTGTCTAGACAAAAGTGCATGGAGAGATCTTTCCACTCTAAGTAGCAGGAGAGCATTTGTTTGCCACAAATTGGTTCTGAATCAATTGCTCAGAAAACTTGGCATATCCAGGCTTACTTGGATGCTGGGGGAGGGCAAGACTATAAATGCTGCGTGGGGTGCTTTTCTGCCTTCTAGTTTAGTTGAACAACCAAGAAGTAGTGCCTAACAAACAACAGTCCTGAGGGAAAATGGTCTGGAATTTTACCTTTTTCAGATTTGAGAATTATACCAGTTTTTCTGATATAGCAACTTCATTTACAAAGTATATAAAAGATTTCTTAGAACAGCTGAGAAAGTAATATTATTAAGGATGCTGGACAAGAAAAATAAGTCTTTTCCGATAGACACATTATATGTGTGTGTTCATGTTTATGCTGTTGAGAATGGAAGGATGTTTCATTACTGAGCCTTTTGAAGCACATCCCTGTTTCCCTGTTTTAAAGGGAAAATGTTTTAGAAATGGTCTGGGATTGTGTTAGGGCTTGATTTTGCCCTTTCTTTTGAGCAATCCCTGTTTATAGAGGTTAAGTTAGAAAATAGTAAATTTCCAAGTAAGATAAGGTTTGGCAACTGACCAGGTTATTCTGCTGCTGTTGCTTGTTCTGAATTAGTTCTTGTCTTCCTGCTTTTTTTCTGCTGGTTGTATGGCCTCTACAGTTCCTGCTTATGGTTTCCACCATGGTGGAGTTCCTTAAAATCTTCTATTTTAAGGTGTTTTTAGCAAAGAAAATAATTATGAAAATAATTCTACAGTCATTCAGGTCTTAATGACACCAGTAACATGGAATCTAGATTCAGAAAAATTTAGATTACATCTCTTAGCAATAGAGTACCATGATATTTGGTCCCTTAAATGGATTTGAAACTCTTTGATTCCTCCTGTACATAAAAAGGAAAAGAACATTCATCATGAATGTCCATTATTTGAGAGGTGCCCACCTCCATGGCACCTATAAAGTGCATTGCTCAGCTGTATAAAAGTTCAGTTGAATGTTAATGTATAAACGTATTTTTTCCAGCCTAAATTACCCCTTTGTTATGAATACTACTCAGACTTTGCCTTCAATTCTGCTATGCATTTCAAGATATTTGAGTGTAGAAAAATTACTGGACACATAAATAGTCTGAAATATACAGTCGGGCAGCAGTGACACTCAAGTGTAAGTCCCAAGTTACCTGAGAGCAGAAAGAGTATCTCCCCTAGTGAACATTGTGGTGCTCTTTGAGATTTACGTAAAAACAGAAATTAGGGGTTTTATATCCTGCATAGAATAAAATTTTTCAGTAGTGGTAGTAAAATTCTTCCTGATTTCCCCCAAACAGGCTAAATTTCCAGTTTACATAGAAATGATTATATACAGCAACTCTTGTGGTTCTGTCTTGTAGGTCTTTGACTTTTAAACAGTATTCAATCCAAATGCATAGATGCACACATCATCTTCTATCAGTGTGATTATGCTCATATTCACGTATATGATCTGATGGAGTGAACATGGTCCAATAGAGCTGTGACTGCTGTCAGGGTGTTGCATTCATGGAGTTAGTGTCACCTAGAGGCAGATTAGATATTTCTAGATGCAGAGATGTAGGACTGGTACCCAAAAGGCCCCTCTTAGATCTAAGTGACAACTTGACACATCTTTTCTCAAAATATTCCAGAACTTCTCCTTGGAATAAGTTTGACAGACTTACTCCATTTCTGTGCTACATAGGGTATTGGGTCGGTAGACCACCTCTTAGACTTTGGAAGGGGGTCTGCAGGAGGGAGAGGGAAAAGTTTCTGACAGCATATAGGGGGTGGAGAAAGGCAAACAGAAGGAGCGATGGGTCTTACGGAAAAAATGTCTCCTATCTGGAGCATTACTCATGGATGATTATTCTTTTTTAAAACACCATTTCTTGACTTGTCTTATTTTTCTATTTAGAATCCAAGTTCTCTATGGACAGAGACTATTAATACTTAACTCCACTTGTCCTGGAAGGAAATATTAAGTTTTTATTATTCATAATTAATAAAAATATCAACCTCTTTCACCACCAATATCAGTAGGGTAAAAATCCCATAAATTCATTTTTTTCTTTCAGTGAAGAAGAGAAAACAACTTTTAACAAGAAAATATTTCTTTAGAAGTAAAATTGAAGAATCCTTTAGAAAACCTTCCTATTTTCTCTTTTCCATATGCTTTGAGCATACGGATGACTGGAATAAATTCAACCTAGAGGCCATTCTAAAAAGGCAGCAAAATAAAAGAATTCTTAGATATCATCGACAAATCTCAAGAGTGCTAATTTAGAAGCATACTAATAAGTCAGGATGCATCTGCAAGTTTGGGATACTTATCTAAATTTTGTTTCAGCTGTAGCTGAACCTGTGAACATTTTGACCTAACCAGTGTACCTCTCTCTTCTCCCTTGTCCAGCTATGTCAGTGCTGAGAACAACTGGGGCTGATTAAGTATTTGGTGAATCTGGTTCATCTATAGGTAACCAATTTGAAGGAAAATGGGCACTCCATATTCTAATCATTTGCAGAACTCGAGAACTTTATCAACATGAACTTTCCTGAAGGTGATCCCATGTCATGTAGGTGCCAAGTGCCATAAGACTGCAGCTTGGAAGAGTATCCAAAGCTTTCTGCTGTAATAATATAAGAATGATAGCTGACACTTTCATAGTGTCAGTTACTAGCCAAAGCACTTGACATACATTAACTCATTTAATCCTCATGGTGTGCAATGAAATTAAGTATGTTATTGTCCTTATTTTACAGAGGAGGTAACTAAGGCACAAAGTAGTTTGCCCAAAGTTAGACATGACTGTGTAAAGTTAGGATTCTAACCTAGTCAGTCAGGCTCTAAAAATCTAAATGTAACCACCACACTGAATTGCTGTAAGCTACCCCAACAGAAACAAGCTATGATAGGAGTGGGTTGTAGAAAGTGTAGGGGGTGGACATCTCTTGGAAATGAAGCATAGAGAGGCTTCAAAGTATCTGGAGCTGGAGCTGCTAACTGGACACCTTCAGAGACAAGGCAGCCACATGATCAGTTTTTCTGTCTCTCTCCTCTTGTTATCACTTCTGCATCTTGTCCTATACCTGCTTTACTTGCCAGCCTTCTCTGCAGTGCACCTGGTTAAAAGTGGCCACCCAGCCCCACCTTTACAATTGAATTTAAGAATTTACCACTGTCTGAGCTCTGCTTCTGGGTGCAGTCATCTGACAGGAAGATGGGCATGAGGGTCAGGGAGAATGTGCTTCTTAGGGAATGGGACTGTGTTAGGGAGGCAACAAAACCTTTGCTACAGAGAGACACACTCCAGTTTGTCAGGGCAGTGATCTTTCCAAAAGACCCCACTGCTTGGATATTGCAGACAGTGTTATTACATTTTATCAAGTCATCTGCTTTCCCTCTCTGCTCTGTTGAAATCAGCTCTGGTCATGTGACTTGCCTTGGTCAATGAGATGTCAGCAGAAGGGCAGTGTGTTGCTTCTGAGCAGAGGATCCAAGAGTTAGCCTGTGGTTCTCCATGCCCTTCCCTCTGCCGTGTTGCTCGATAGGCAATGGCCCAGACAGAGGCTGCGTTTCCAGCCTCGGTCCTGGAGTGAAGATGCAGTGGAGCAGAGCTGATCATACACGACAGAGAAATGGGCTTGAGGAAGCAATAAAGCTTTGCTAATTTAAGCCACTGAAATTTTTGGAGTAGTTTGTTGCCACAGTTTATCCTTGCTGAAACAAATATGTTACAACCCAAATTTTAAAAATCATAAAAACAGAAGGTCAAAATAAGAAAAACAAAATGTATTGCTTGATATTCCCATTTAAGTAGAACTTCTAATGGTCAAACCGTATTGCAATATCTAGTTGGTACTTACTGCAATGTCCTGAAGTCCAGTCTTTGGCAAAATGATGAAGCTGGAAAGTGTTTCTTTACTTCCCATTATTTCCCCTGCACCTAACTCTGCGTCGCTCTTGCACCTTCTACCATTGAGTAGGCACATACAGAATGACCCAGCTCTCAGACTTTACCTTGTCTTGCTCCTAGGAGGCCATGTCAAGCTTACCTCTCTTTCTACCCATCTTTTATACTATCTTCTCCAAGGCTCAGATTCTAGCCATTATAAGGCAATAGTTCCCTCATATTCTATCATAGCACTGCCCAATAGAAATATAATGCTAGCTGCATTATGTATTTTAAATTTTCTAGTAGGTACATTAAAAGTTAAAAGAAATAGGTGAAATTAATTTAAATTAATATATTTTATTTAATCCCAGATATCCAAAATATCATGTCTCTATGTGATCAATATAAACATTATTAATGCAATGTTCCTTTGTTATTTTTTTTTCATATGAAGTCTTCAAAATCTGTGTTTTTTATACTTATAGCACATCTCAATTTGGACCAGCCATATTTTAAGTACTTAACAGTCATATCTGACTATGGGCCACCATATTGGGACAGCACAGCTCTTTAACATCCATCCAATCCATTGAAAGGCAGGAATGGCAAAGGAAAAGTAGAAATGCTGATCCTCCTTGGATGCTATTCTTTGGACCCTTCCAGATAATATATAATTGTTTTGTAGCTGTCTGCTGGAGAAAATGCATGTGCTTCTGTTGTTTAACCAAAAGTAATGACTATTGGTGAGAACTTCCTGGCAGACAGGATTCTAGGAGTAGAGTTTCTGCTGTAGCTGCATATTTATTGAGCATTTGGGGCCTTGTGGTTTCCCATATCTGCCTGGAATGGGACTTGCCCTAACTCCTTCTAGTCTAACACTGTGACCCAGTCTCCACTTGGCAAATTAGAAAAAGATTGTAGGACTTTGCTCTGGTGTGTAGTGTGTGGATTTCTAAGTTTGAGGGGTGTTGTAGCTATAATTTTATATAAAGGCTCATCAATTCCTGATTTTGACTATTCAGTCAATTCCCAGGGGATCAGGCTGTCCAAGTCATGGAGGGAGGTGATTTGATAGAGGTGGAGATGTTCCAGTTCAGGTTTGCAGGAGAAGTAAATGAGAGAGTGCCGTTTTTACCCCCTGCCCTTTATTCGCCCTTCTGTCTCTTCAGTTTGGAAGGTGCATTTTGATGCACCCTCCTAAAGGGAAAGGGGAAGGACAATTAATAGTAATAACCTTGAGAGGAAGAAAATCCATTACAGAAAGTGAGACAATATCATGAAACATAAAACAAAACAGTGTTTAAAATAATTCTGTAATGGCTGCTCCAAAACAAATTTAAACCTTTATGCAAAAGAGTAATTTAAATGATTCATTGTAAAAGTTGAACAAATTTATCCAATCATTAGTCAGTATGCCAAATGATAGTGTTAGAAGAATTGCACATCAAAGGGGAAAATCAGGTTATTTCACATAGCAACTGGATTGTTATCCAAATTGAATAACCAAAATGAGAGAATGTTAAGTCCTCCAATACCATAAATCAATGATAGTGGGCTCTACTGCATTTTTAAGTAGCAGCATCTTTTTCTTCATACAACCAAATACGGATTCAGGATGTATCTCTTTAGCTGCCTGGGCATTTTTATAATGCTTATCATTATAAAACTGTAGAATCAAGGGAGGTGAAATTGGTACCACAAGAGACAAAAGCTTTTGTGAGGATTGTAAATTATATGTGTTAACGTCATTAAGTCATTAAAAATTCAATTTCTGTGTGGTTTTAAGGCCAATTTTTAAAGTCAACTACCTGCCAATTAATGTGAAAATAAATGGGGCTGTTATGAGAATTAGTCTTCAGCTTTGGAGAAGGTTTGTTTCAAATGTCAAGGGTTTGTCCTAATGAATACTGGGATCAATGAATGTTTCCCAGCAGAAAAGGAAATTTCTGAATATGAAGAAATGCTCTTGGTCCTTTTATAAATAGGCAGTTAGTATGTGATAGAGTTAAGAGCACTTAGTAATTTCAATATTTGCTTTGGAAATTGAATGGAATCCATACCACTGATAAAACAATCTTTCTTTAGAAGTTAATTGGGTAGTGCCCTGCATATCTGAGGTGCTTCTTTGCAGCAAACTGATGGCTAAGACCCCAAGAATCCAGGGTCATGCACCTGGATGGTATAAAGTAAGGGTTTGCACTGCTGCCAGAGGCAAAGAGCTGCAGCCATGGTTCCCTACACCAAGGTGGCCAGAGGAGACCTTACATTTAGGTGAAAGATGTGAGACTGATAGGTCCTCTTATCACCCGAACTCCCCAATCTGAGCTTGCAAACACCAACTATAGTTAAGGTCCTTAACCCAAGGATTCCATGTTAAGAACTGCCTTAGTGTAAAGCAAAATTGAAGCCAATAGGAATTTTTAAGACATTTCTAATTAGCAGAAAGTGAAATGAGATGATATTTTCCTGCAGAGTGTACAAATTCAAATCCTTAGTGGGTCAGGCAGAGACTTAAATTAGAGAAGCAGGGTGAATATAAGGCTTAAGAGGAAGTATGGGAGCTGGGGCTATCTGGAGAGTGTGTGCCTGTCTAAGGGGCTTTCCGTGGCTCAATTAGTGTTGATGGTTACATGCAGGAATTTTCAAGGGACATCAGAATTCAAGATTTTTATGTGATGCTGCCTAATTCTTAAATGTTGGCAAAAAATTCAAATTTTTTAAAAAAAGAGCAAAATGAAAAAAACTTTACTTGTGTCAAACAAAACCAGCCTGTGAGGCAGGTGCAACTAGCTAGGCTTCAAATTGCAATCTATGTTTCACTGCTTTTAAATCTCTCTGTATTTTAAGAGAAAGAAAAGCTCCATGATCACGATTTTATGTTTGAAAAGAATGTATGGTTTTAAAGGAGGCCTTAATTACTCATCTGTTCTTGTTTTGTACATGTCCCGTACTGGGTCCCTTTTACTTTGGATTGAGTATTTTCTGAGCTGTGAAATACTTTAAGAATCCTTAGTCATCTAAGTTCTACCCTGAGTGTAGGTTTTATCATAAAGCCTGTCCTTCATTCCCTTTTCCTTAAGCCATCTCCCACGTATTTTTTAAAGCTCATCAATATAAATGTTTGTGTCTGTCTTATTTGTTTCTCATGTTTAGAAGGAGAAAAAGGAGATTGATTACAAGGGTCATAAAAGTAATGATGCATTTAATGAAAGCATGTATTTTATAGATAAAATAAACTTTAAAAAATAACTTGAAGCTAGTACCCAAATTAATGGAATGACATGACCTTCAGAAAGTAATTTCTTTGCACTTAGGTCATTTGAGCCCTTCATTTGTTTTATTTATTTATATATTTTTAATTTAATTTTTTAATTTTTGTTTTGATGACTTTATCCTAGTTTCTCCAGATCCTCTGTAGAACTTAAAAAATTTCCAATGAGCTTTCTAAAATTCTGAGTTTTATCATAGTTATGAGGAGGTTTTTAACTGTTTAAAATCCAAATGATCTGAAGCTATAGAGAAGCATTTTAACAATTCCTTCATTTAACGCATTTATTAAGCACCCAGTATAGAGTGGGCAGTTTTTTAGATATCAGACTCACTGCTTTCATGTACATTGTCTTCCACTGGGGAGAAACAGACCATCTTAAATAAATAGAATTGGTTTAAGTTGTAATCCAGGCTGGAAGATGGAAATCAGTCTAGGCCTTTTGAAAACAGGGAATTTTACATGGGGAGATTGTTATGTGGCTACTGGAAAGGCTGAGAAGCTAAACCGGGCACGACAAGGCAACCCAAAGTTAAGCAACAGCAGAAGGTCACTACCTCCCTTAGGACTGGAGAGACAATGTGAGGAAGTAGAGTTTCCACAACTGTATGCAGAAGTCTTCCAGTGGCAGCTGGACCCCACCCTCCAGTCCTCTGCCAGTGCCTGCCACTGGCCAATCCTACCCAGAAGCAAAAAGCAAGAGAAATGGAGAAATGCAGGAGGCTATGAGAGTATCCGGATGAGAAATGGTGGCTTTGACTAGAGATTTAGGATATGTTTTGCGACTAGAACACTCCAGCCTTACTAATTGACTAGGTGTGGAGTAAGAGGGAAAGAGTACAGTCAAAAATAATTCCCCACATTTGGGGCCTGAATATTTGGTTGGATGGAATTGCCAATTACTGAGATGGAAAAGCCTGGTGGAGGGAATGGGTGAGACACAGAAAATCAGGAGATTTTTTTTACACATGTTAAATTTGAGATGGCCATTAGACTTTAAAGGGAACATGTTGAACAGACCGTTGAATATATGAGTTTGGAACTCATGGGAGGGATCAAAGCTGTCAACATTTGGAGGTTTATCAGACATGGAACTGAGATTGATCGTTTAGGGAGAAAGAACAGCAAAAAGAAGGCTGAGGAGGGAACCCTGGTAACTTCAACTACTAGAAGTTAGAGGGGAAGGGGCTGGGAAAGGAGATTGAGAAGGAAGGGTGGTGTGGTAGGAGGTAAACATGGAGATAATGTTGCTATAGAAGCCTAGGGGAGAAAGTGTTTCAGGAAGTCTGGAGTGTTCAGCAATACCAAATGTCACTAAAAGGTCAGTTAAGATAGGGACAGGGAATTGATTATTGGATTTGGCTGGGGGATTTGTTGACCATATGAGACTTGATTTATTGGCATGGTGGGAATGGAAGCTCAATTGAATTGGATTTTGAAGAAACAGAGGCTGAGGAAATAGAGTGGTTCTGAATAACTCTTGCATGGAGTTTTGAAGTAAAAAGCAGAATTCTGGATTAGAGTGGCAATTGACATCTTAACCATTCTGTGGAAGCTAGAAGACAATGGCAAAATGCTTCCAAAATTATGAGGGAAAATGATTTCCTATCTTGAATTCTACATACAAGCAAATTATCAAGAATGTGTGAAGGCAAAATCCATGCATTCTAGGATGGCAAAATGTATCTCCAAGGCACTCTAAAAGAAGACACAAGATCCAGAAAACAATGGAAAAAGCATAGAAATTTGCAAAGGGAAGTATTAGGATAGCTCTACATCAGATGGTGGCAGGAAGATGGAGGAATCCAGGAAAGAAATATTTGGAGGGAAGAATGGAACTGATAAGTAATCGAAGATCAAATGAACTATACATGAAGAACCAGGTGGAAAAACAAAACCAAGAAGCATTTTAACAGATAAATTGGAACATTTGGGAAGGATTAGAGAAAGAGACAATGAAAACTAAATAAATTAAAAATGAGAGAGTTTTGTAGTTTAACAAGAAAATAAATATTGCTCTGCAATGAACACTTATGACTAACTTAAGAAATTAATGAAGTGGCTATATGGGAAAGTGTGGAAAGAAAAAATATGGTGGTGGGAGGATAAGGAGCTCAGTACTAATTTACAAGGAAGAGAATTAATATATAGTCTACAGTTGGCAAACCGGGGCATAGTTCAGCACTGTTAGTTAGAAACAGGGTGGTAAGTATTATAATTTAGCCCAAAGAATTGAAAATGTGGCCATTGGCATGAGGCAAGGGAGTAGAGCCTGTCAGGGTTGTCTTTTGTTTTAAGCCTTTACCATTTGCATATATATCTTTTAAAATATAAATAAAAATTCCTGCCTCTCCTTCAGTGTCTTTTTAAAATGTCATGATGTCTACTAAAGAGATATGTTTAATACAGTATTTTCTCTCATCACGTTTATTGCATTTTTGCTTCATTTAACAGTTTCTTGTGGCTTTGTCTTATTTTCTCTACTAGATAATAAATTCTCAAACTTGCTTTCCTTCATTGTCACTTGCAACAGTTGAAAATAGCTCTCCTACACTTTTAGGTCCTTTAAGGTGGAGACTATTAGCACTTAATAGGTACTCAATTTATTTTTTTAAATTCAATTGAGTAATGAATTATTTCCTTTGGGTTTAGGATTGGAGTAAAAAAATTCCTTTTAATTAGATCCCCTTATTTTCACTAAATGAGGTGGACAATAGGTTTTAGACTCTTTGGCTCTTTCTTTCTTAGTCTTCTCTGAGAAGAGGCAGTTTGAACAAACTATTTCATTTCACAAGTGAATTGATTTAGTGGTCGGGGGTGCATCTGGTGGCTAGACTTCCAGGGTGCCCGTGAAAGTTCAGGGCAAGTTGTATGATGATTGTTTTACAGTGGAGGTAGAAGATTGATAATACCTGCCCTCAAATTCTCCAGGAAAAGGTAACATTTTTCATGCTCTGACTTGTCAGACTCTAGGGCTTTAATGACAAATTAGTTTGTGTACCTGAACAGATCTGAAGACCCTTCCTGAAGGCAGTTTAGGACTGCTGGTTGGTACACTCATAGCTCTCCATTAGGACAAGGATATATCAGGCTAAATAATATTCATAACAAACCTTGCCAATCTATGGACTGATCCCTGCCATTTGGCAAAGAGTTGCACCCTTGGGTATTTCATTTTTCTTCCTTTATTATGTAAACATTTACTGAGTGTCTTCTACGTGCTTGACACTGTGCTAGGTACTGGGGTTATGGGGTAGGAAGCACACGATGTTCATATCTAGTAAAGAAAAACAAACTGTGTATAAGAAATACTGTCATAAAAATCTCTAAAGGATGTCTAAAGAACATGACTTATGTCCTAAAGCAATAAATCTCTAATAGAATTTTGTATCCTTCGTAAGTAGGTAGGAGAGATATTTTTGGTAGGAGACCTTTGAATCACACCTCCATTTCTTGAATAAAGATGGTTTTGCCTGTTACTCAAAGCAAATTGATATTTCAATCAACAATCCAAAGTAATTGAATCTCAGAAATATGCCAAGGACATCAATCTTGATAACTCTCTGTTGAATGGCTTCATGCTAAGCCTCTATTCCTCCAGGTTAGACTCTCTGGGCCCTGGTTCTGGGTTGAGACAGAGCTCTAGAAGCCTCCGTGTCTGGGCTGTGATACTCTAGGCTCTGCCTTCACAGAATCACGATTTATCCTTACATCTTTGATTTTTATCAAAGATGGGAATGAGAGACAGCTATAAGTCTTTGGGTATTTTGTTAAATTCAGTAAAACTAGCCATTAACATTTTCTTTTTTCTTGCATAAAATTCCAAATGACAAATTTATTCAGATTTAGTAGGACAGTACATGGCCCAGAGTAGGTGCCAAATAAGTATTTGTCAAATGAGTGAATGAATGGGTTGCTATTCATTGAGTCTGCTATGTGCCAGACTCTGTGCTAGGTGATTGCACACATTATCTTATTAATTCCTCTGATGGCAAACTTCCAAGTTGTAAAAGCAATTAATAAAAAAAAGCTCTTCTCTAAAGCTTTTATGCTTTCTTTTTTGTCTTTCTGCAAGAAATGTAGTAGTTTCCCTATGCTCAGTTCACAAGCACAACCACATACCCTTTTCTAGCTAACAGTTCCTTCTTTTCCTCCCACACAGAGCTTTTTTTTTTTTTTTTTTTGGCTTGGCTTTATTTACTTTTTGGAAATAGATGGAGTATAGATAATAAATAAAGGACTAGAGGAATTAGATGGTACCTTGCTGCCATGTATCTGTAACTCTACTCTGTTCATTGTGATAAGAGAATGGTTTAGGAACAACTTTTTAGCCTTTTAAGGTACAGACCTTCAAAGGTATCATGGAAACACATAAGTAGTTCTGAGACCAGTATTAATATGTTTTTTTTTTTAAATATGAAAGAAATGCTATTGTTGGCCGGGAGTGGTGTATATGTTATCTGCTCTTGGTCCCACAGTAACAATGGCCCCATCTACACCAGTATTTAATTGTTTTCCCTGCCCATCTCATAAATAGAAACAATTACAGTGATCATGAAATATGTAGACTTATTGAGTATAGCAATGTGTAATGGTGTTCTAAATTAAACTCAAGCAGTTGAATCTTCTTTTACTTTTCTCATTCAAATCTATTGAGTATAGAAACTTTCTGGTATTTTTTTCTTTTTTTTCCTTTCCTGTCTGAGCTCCTCTCTCTTGAGTAGATTTCTTTCAGTTTTGTTTATCCAAGTTTAGTTGCCTCAGTTCTAGGCTTCTTAAAGAGTGTTAGTGCGAGTAGAGGGCTTCTTAAATTCAAGATTGGTAAATTTTACTCCACATACAGAAAAACAAATCTGCTCTAAGTTGGTAATGATGATGCAGTTCAGATTGGAAATATTTTGGATCCTGAGCTGTTTTTCTGAAGCAACTTGGTTTTCCATTATGAAGAGCTTTTCATCTTCTGAAAGTGAATAATGTTCTCAGCATACTTTAATAAACCTCCAGTGAATTTACGAGGGATGATTTACAATGCAAAGCTGAAAAGTAAAAATACACGAGATATTTTACACATTTTTTTTCTTTGCAATCTGTGAGACAGTTTTAGAGAACCACAAATTCGTATTAGTAATCCTTTCAGAATTTTGGGATTTGGGGTTTCGAAGCAGCCTCAAAATACTTTGTTCTTTATCTTCAATCACATTATATGACAAATATAAAAATGTAAGTATTATTTTTTATTTCAAAAAATACTGCTATGTGTGTTGGGAGGGTGAGAGGGCAGGAGGGAATTTCAGAAGAAAGATAGTCCATTTCTTTTAGGGATTGATTTTGATATTTGAAGTCCTCAAATGAAAACTTGCTCCTCAGAAACAACTTACGGTTTCAAAATATTGCAGTTTTAGGGTTTAATAAGTCAGCAAGGAAGAACTTTAATAAGTTTATCTTTGTCCAATCTATCCCCAGGGAAAATCAAGATAACTGCTTTTCCTTTATTTTATTGGGTTCAAGCAACCATGTGAAAAGCTATATAATTACCAAGTAAATATTGACCTTGCAATTATAGGATAAATATTATGTTATGACAAAATACGTAGCAGATAGTCATTTCTGCCTCCTGAATTACTATCTTCTTGTCGTGTCCTAATATTGAAAATTAAATGGTGATTATATTTGTACTACCTTTCAATATACTTTCCAAGTATTCTACCTGTTAGTGGAGTCATAGAGATGGTAGTGTTTTCTGTTATTATTATTTTGTGTTAACCTAATTTGATATTCTATGCAATTCCTTACATGGATAACCAAAAAAAAAAAAAAAAAAAAAAAAACAAAACACAACAAAAACTCTTCATGTTTTATAGTTTTGTGTGTACTTTTCCACACATCTCCTATTAAGTAGGCAACAAATAGATTACACTTACAGATGAAAAAACAAAACAAAACACAAAAATCCAGAAATGTTAAACCAGAGTTATTTAAGTTCATGTAGTTAAACCTGCCAGGCAGGAACTGGTGCACAATTTCCCATTTCTTTGGGAAAATGTCAGTGCTATCTATTTTCACTTACTCATGTTCCATCTCCAATGAAGATGCATAGATTACCTATCCTGTGTCAGGCATTGGGCTCAGGGACTGAGGATCTAAAGACAAATACAGAATTTATCAGCTGAAGGAGAGAGCAATGTAACTGGAAAATTAGTGGCAAGCTAAGATTCTGAAAAATCCAGTCCAGGTCAAAACTACTTGGAATAGAATGGAAGGAAACATATGAGAGACATTTCATAAGGTGGTTTGTGGTCATTTGTCATTCTTATTGGCCCTGTTTCAGGTAGGATTATCAACTATATTTAAAAGCAACCTTAGCCAATAGGGGCTTATTTATCTCTAGCATTAAGAAGTCTGGAAGTACAGAGTGCAGGGTGACCATATGGTACCTTAAGAATGCAATTAGGAACCAGAATCCTTCTCTGTTCTGGTTCTGCTATTTTGTGATGCTTGAGAAACCCATGGGGCCAGAGACCTAGCTATTGCTAAGGCCTGCCCCTTCCCAGGCATCACAACTACAGGTCAGGGTAGGGACTTGGCTTTTTCAAACATGCAGAGCACCACATTGTGGGATTCTTAGTAAATGAGATTGTAGACTTCAGGCAGAGAGCACCTCCTTTAGCAAAGTGGTATTTCCCTCTCTCCCTGCTTGCAGACTGATAGCTATATTTGGGCTTATCCTTCTCTTTCAGGACTTGTCTAAAAATCCAAATGCTAGCTTTATGGAGAATTTTCCTCTATTTCTTCTAATACTATCACCTTGGTTGGTACCTTTTTCCGTACTCCACCTCCAGTAGGTCACTAGAGTGGCCAAATGTCTCATGAGTGCATTTTAAAGGTCAGCAGCTTTCCAGCCTTCTGTGTGCTAAATCCGTCATTGTCATTTGCAGTTACAAGATTCTGTGCCATTCAGAACTGAGATGGCTGTGAATGACAAAAATGTGACCAATGCCCTTCAAAGAACCTTTTTCCTCATGTTCAGACAAAAAGAGAAAACAGAAGAGATAGTACTACTATTTTATTGGTCAGAACTGAGTTGCTACAAGTGTTTCTGAGAAAGTGAATTTTAGAAGACAGAAAGAGGTTGGAATGGGCACTGAGCAGCTTGTACCTGCTTCAGACACTCAGCATCTGAACCTCAAAACCTCTGTTTCCAGTGTTCCTTGTAACTAGGACATGGGCACATGACCCACTCATATTCACAATCCCAAGACATTAAAATTGAACGTTAGTGATGTGAAGCGATGCAGATGATGCAGAGTCCCTTCTGGTAAGGACAGCAGTGACAGCAATAGCAACAGCAGACTGATCTGTACCAGTGTCCTAGTGGCAATAGACAGAAGCATCTGCTCTCACAGTAACATCCAGAGCTCAGCATCCTTGGTGTCTGTGTTGGGAGCTGTTGTCACTGTACCCTGTGGTGATGGCAACCACAACCTCCTAGCATGTGGGGTTCAGAAGTACAGTTTGGGGCATGGTTTCTGGTTCCCTAGTCCTGCTGGGCATTCTGTGAGTTACCCAACATCACTGAATGAGCTTTGTTTATACTTACATTAACCAGAGTTAGTTCTGTTGCTTGCAACTTAGCACTCTGATTCAGAAGGATCAGCATTTTTAACAAGGTGACTGCTAGAGTGTCAGGAGACCAAGGAAGCTGTTCTTGGAGGAATAAAACATGACTCTTGTTCTAAGACCAGGTGTCCTAGTCTGCTAATGCTGCAGAATGCAAAACACCAGAGATGGATAGGCTTTTATAAAACGGGGGTTTATTTCACTACACAATTACAGTCTTAAGGCCACAAAACGTCCAAGGTAACACCTCAGCAATCGGGTACCCTCACCGGAGGATGGCCAATGGCCTCCGGAAAACCTCTGTTAGCTAGGAAGGCAGCTGGCATCTGCTCCAAAGCTCCGGCCTCAAAACGGCTTTCTCCTAGGACGTTCCTCTCCAGCAAGCTTGCTTCTCTTCAAAACATCACTCCCAGCTGCACTCTCTTTTCTCTCTTTGAGTCAGCTCATTTATATAGCTCCACCAATCAAGGCCCACCCCGAATGGGTGGGGCCACACCTCCATGGGAATATCTCATCAAAATTATCTCCCACAGCTGGGTGGGGCACACTCCAAGCAAATCCAACCAGCACCAAAAACTTCTGCCCCACACAAGACCACAAAGATAATGGCATTTGGGGGACACAATACACTCAAACCGGCAACCCAGGTAATTAGAAAAATATCATTAATTTAAGTTCTAATAGGGAGTAATATGGACCAGAGGTTGGTAAGTTGAGCCTTGATGCTGTGGTAACCCCAGTGGGAAAATCTAGCAGATTGATGGTCAAGAGCTTGGGAAAATGTTGGGGCAAAATTGATAAGGGACCTGAGCTAGACCAGACCCAAAAGTTTTAGACTGAGTTTGAAGGTTAGTGAGAATGATAAATTGGACTTAGTTTAAGTTATTTTTACTTTAGTTTTTTTTATTGAAGTAGCAAGGAAGCAGTGCAAAGATAAATGAGGTAAGGCTAAAGGTAAATGAGGGGACTCAGCTCCTGGATGTCTCTTCATTTCCTTTTGGAGGCCAGTCCACAATTCAGTGGTCAATGGAGTTCTCATAGAATGAGCAATCTTCCAGGTCCGAGAAGGCAAGAGCTGTCTGCTCACTGCTTTTATGCCAGGGAGATGGAGGCCTCACATCAGCATGGGTCTACCTGCTGCCATATAAAGCAATCCTGGCTGTGCCATACTGATATACTTTTGTGTCCTGTTTCCTAATGCATCACTGGGTCTACAGCAGGCCTGGCTATGGTCCATCAGAGGACTTTAAGTATTTTGTTCAGCCACAGTAAACAGATATCCTGACGCTAGAAGATAAGGCTGCAGTAATCTGCTGAGGGCCTTGTTCAGGCATTAAATGTCGATTAATTATAAAGAGCACCAGAGTCAGAGCAAAGAGCATCTTTATTAAGCTGGCAGGGTCTGTAAGTGTTGGGCAGTAGAACAGAGATAGTGGCAGTGACTTTAGGGCTTAATTGTAGGAGTTCACAGTTTTTTACTTTGATTCACTAGTGGCAGATCTACCAGTGTTGCTATAGTCTTCTAAAAGAGACACATGCTGCAACTAAATATAACACCAGATGTAAAATACGAAACAGGGCAGGTTAGTGCATACTCTGAATTGTCCAACTGGGAGATGGGTCAGCATACACACAACCACCTCTTTGGGTAAAATGTCTATCGTCAATAGAGTAAAGCTCCATTTCTGTATATTCCAATCAAATTAGTATACTTTCTAGAGCTGTTTCTTGAGTTAACTACCTGGAGAATTACTTGTATCTTTCAGATTAGCAGAGTGAATTTGGGTTAAGTTTCACATGTTGACATTGTATTTGGAAGAGCCTGGCTAATGATTTACAGTCTTGGTTCACATCTGGACTGCATTTCCCAGACTCCCTTGCAGTTAGGTGTGGCCATGTGTGGAAGTGATGTGGGCCATTTCCAGCCCTGGTCCAAGAAAATCTCATCATGCCTTCATCTCTCCTCTTGTGGAAGGAGCCTGTTACTTGTCACTACAGGGAGAAAAGCTGCTTGCTATCCAAGAACACTTCTATTGGACTGGTACATGGATAAGAAACAAACTTTTTTTGTGTTAAGCCACTGAAATGTTTGGAGTCACGTTACCCTAACAGTTAAAAAATATCAACATTAAAAAATACAATTTTATTGTGATATATTCACATACCAAATAATCATCCAAAGTGTACAATCAGTGGTTCACAGTATCATTGTATAGTTGTGCATTCATCACCACAATTTTTGAACATTTCCGTCACTCCCAAAGAAATAAAAATAAGAATAAAAATAAAAATACAAAAACACCCAAAACATCCCATACACCTCCTCTCCCCAATATTTATTTATTTTTTGTCTTTGTCTTATTTACTCATCTGTCCATACACTGGATAAAGGGAGTGCAATTACACAATCACACCTTAAGAGCTATATTATTATGTAATCATCTTCGAGAATCAAGGCTCCTGGATTGCAGTTCAGCAGTTTCAGGTATTTCCTTCTAGCTATTCCAATACACTAAAAATAATGCATCAGAATACCCTCCAGAATGACCTCTCAACTCCAGTTGAAATCCCTCAGCCACTGAAACTTTATTTTGTTTCATTTCTCTTCCTCCTTTTGGTCAAGAAGGCTTTCTTAATTCCATGATGCCAGGGCCAGGCTCATTCCCAGAAGTCATGTCCCACATTGCCAGGGAGACTTACAACCCTGGGAGTCATGTCCCAGATAGTGGGGAGGGCAGTGAGTTTACCTGAAGAGTTAGCTTAGAGAGAGAGGCCACATCTGAGCAACAAAAGTGATTCTCTAGGGAAATTAGGCATAATTATAAGTAGGCTTAGCTTCTCCTTTGCAGGAACATGTTTCATAAGGGTAAGTCCCAAGATTGAGGGCTTGGCCTATTAAATTGGTAGTGCCCAATGCTTGCGAGAATGTCAGTAATTCCCCAGGTGGGGAAGTTTAATATCTCCACATTTTCTTCCAATACCTCAAGGAGGCTTTGCAAATACTTTTTTATTCTCTGCCCAAATTACTCTGGGATGAATTGGGGCATCACACCAATCTGTACAACCTATAAGATCTCACTCCCTATTCAAGTTTCCATACAATTATGGTGTTCATATAAATTGACCATACAAATTAAATTAGGTAGTGTGCTACAGAAGATATAAATTTTACACCAAATAAACATCTCTTCCTTTGGTCTCACATAGAAGTTGAAGTTTTAAAACACCGTCGATAGTGTCCTTTACCCTTTAGTCTCATATGCCTTCGTCCAAACTAGATCCACTTCATATCTTTAATTAAAGTCTGATCTCTTTTTCAGTGTTTTTAACAGTTGCTATATGGGGTAATACTGACTTTCATAGCTGCAGAACTCTAGCTCTGAGTTTCAAGTGTCACACAGGTATCTGAAGTTCCAGGGAATGACCAGGTTGTGCATAAAGAGCCCAGAATCTCAGAATTTAGAAATAGCCGTAACAACTCAGGAATAAACGTGACTGCTGCAAGAGCTTAAAATCTAGGGACTTTTACAATGCTCTCGAATTCAATTCTCAGAGTTTGTACATTATATTTAGTCCATATTAGTGAGGCATTATATTAGTCTTTTTGTTTCTGGCTTATTTCACTCAAGATACTGTCCTCAAGTTTCATTCATCTAGTTGCATGCCTCACAACTTCATTCTTTTTTGCAGCTGCTCAGTATTCCATTGTATGCATACACCATAGTTCATCCTTCTCTTCATCAGTCATTGAACCGTTAGGCCACCTCCATCCATTGAAAATCATAAATACTGCCACCATAAATACTAGTGTGCAAATGCCCATTTATGTCTCTATTTTCTGTTCTTCCAATATATATTTACCTAATAACGGGGTTGCAGGATCATATGGCAATCTTGTACTTGGCATCCTGTGGAATTATCCCACCTTCCTTCAGATGGGCTGCACCATTCTACTTCCCCACCAACAGGGAATAAGTACATCCCTCTGTCCACATTTTCCCCAGCACTTTCATCTTTCTGTTTATTTTTTTAAACATTTTATTCATACACCATAAAATCCATCCTAAGTAAACAATCAATGCTTCCTGGTATAGTCACAAAGTTATGCATTCACCACAATCTATATGAGGACATTTCCATTTCTTCTGCAAAGAAAGAAGAGGGAAAAAAAAGAATAAAAAATAAAATAAAATAAAATGTAGAATCAGCAACAATAACACCAAGAATCCCATACTCCTCCCTTATATCCCCCTCTTATTGACATTTAGCATTTGTATATTGCCTTTGTTACATTTCATGGAAGTATATTACAATATTACATTAACTATAGACTAATTTACATTGATTTTATTTTTGCATATACTGTCCAATTTTTAACACCTTGCAATGTTGACATTCATTTTACTCCTTCATGTAAAAACTTTCTTATATTTGCACATTTAATCACAATCATTGTCCACTCTAGGTTTTGCTAAGTTATGCAGTCCCAGTCTTTATCTTCTATCTTTCTCTCTGGTGTCCTACATGCCCCTAGCCTTCCTTTTCCAATCTTACTCGTTCTCAACTTTGTTCTGTGTACTTACAATACTTTGTTACCATTTACCATTTTGTCCTTTGGATTTTATATGTTTTATCTTATTATTCTTTTTTCTCTCTCTCTCTTTTTCCCCTTACTGATAGTCTTCACTTCTGTACTCTTCTTCAAACCTTTCTCTCCTTTCTTTCCTACCTGCCTGTAGTGCACCCTTTAGTATTTCTTGTAGAACATGTCTCTTGTTCACAAATTCTCTCAGTGTCTGTTTGTCTGAAAATATTTAAAACTCTCCCTAATTTTGTTAAATTCAGTTTTATTGAGATACATGCACACATTACACAATCATCCATGGTGCACAATCGACTGTTCACAGTACCATCCCACAGCAGTGCATTCATCACCCCAATCCATCCCTGAACACTTTCCCCACACCAGAAAGAATCAGAATCAGAATAAAAAATAAAAAGAGAATACCCAAATCACCCCCCACCATCCCACCCTATTTTCCACTTAGGTTTTGTCCCCATTTTTCTACCCATCCATCCACACACTGGACAAAGGGAGTGCAACCCACACGGCCTCCACAACTACACTGTCACCCCCAGTAAGCTACATTGTTACACAATCATCCCCAAGAGTCAAGGCTACCAGGTTGGAGTTTGGTAGTTTCAGGTACTTACTTCCAGCCACTCCAACACATCAAAACCTAAGAAGTATTATCCATATAGTGCATAAGACTGTCCACCAGAGTGACCTCTTGACTCCACCTGAAATCTCCCAGCCACTGAAGCTCCACTTCGCCCCACCTCGCACCCCCCCATTCAAGAAGATACCCCCAATCCCATGATGCCGGGTCCAGACCCATCCCTGGGAGTCATATCCTGCATTGCCAGGGAGATTTACACCCCTGGGAGTCAGGTCCCATGTAGGGGGAAGGCAGCAAGACCACCCGCCATGGTGGCTTATTAGAGAGAGAGGACCACATCTGAACAACAAAGAGGCACTCAGGGTCTCCCTCATTTTTGAAAGGTAATTTTGCCAGATATATAATTCTTGGTTGGCAGTTTTTCTTTTTCAGTATCTTAAATATATCATACCATTGCCTTCTTGCCTCCATGGTTTCTGTTGAGAAATCTACACATAGTCGTATCGAGCTTGCCTTGTATGTGATGGATCTCTTTTCTCTTGCTGCTTTCAGAATTCCCTGTTTGTTTTTGGCATTTTACAATCTGATTAGTAAGTATCTTGGAGTAGGTCTATTTGGATCTATTCTGTTTGGGGTATGCTGCGCTTCTTGGATCTGTAATTTTATGACTTTCATAAGAGTTGGGAAATTTTCAGTGATTGTGTCCTCCATTATTTTTTCTGCCCCCTTTCCCTCCTCTTCTCCTTCTGGGACACCCATGACACATATATTCATGTGCTTTCATGTTTTCATTCAATTTCCTGAGACCCTACTCACATTTTTTCATTCATTTCCCTATCTGTTCTTTTGAGTGTAAGGTTTCAGATGTCATGTCCTGTAGTTCACTAATCCTTTCTTCTGCTCTTCAAATCTGCTGTTGTAAGTCCCCATTGTGTTTTTTTAATCTCTTCTGTTGTGCCTTTCATTCCCATACATTCTGTTAATTGTTTTTTCAAACTCTTGAGTTCTTCATTATGTTTGCCCAGTGTCTTCTTTATATCCTTTGTCACTTTTGCCATATCTTCCCTCAACTTGTTCATTTGGTTTTTGAATTGATTTAGCATGTTTGTTTGAACATCATTAATTAGCTGTTTCAACTCCTGTATCTCATTTGAAATGTTAGTTTGTTCCTTTGGCTGGACCATATCTTTATTTTTCCTAGTGTGACATAATTTTTTGTTGTTATCTAGCCATCTGGTTTCCTTGATTAGTTTATTCTAGAGGACATTTTCACTCTTTTACCTAAGATTTTCTTGTTGGTTGGCTTTGTTCTTTGGCATTCAGTTCAACTTCTTCTAGAAGGCTAGTATAGCTTCTGTTTAACTAATCAGAATTTTTCAGATTTTGTTACTCTGGTTCTTGCCCTGACTATATGGAACCTTTTTTTTGAGGGTGGTCTACCCAGATATGATTGACTCCAAACAGATTTTCCCAGACCAGACAGGTCTCAGGAGGAGGGTGTAATCAGTATCAATTTTCCTGAGGTTGAAACTCTGCAGGTTGTCTGACTTTCCTGTGAGTCCTCTAGACTCTGTACTTTTCCTATTCTTCCCAGCAGGTGGTGCTTGTCAGCCCTCAGTTCCCCACCAGCATAAAGAGGTGCAATGTCTTTAATTCTCAACAAACCTTGTCCCTGCCAGGGGCTAGTTAAGGCAAGTCTAAGCTCTTTCTTTTTTTTCCCCCAGCCCCTGGGGTCTGAATTCTTTGAAGGAGGGCCACCACTTGAGCTGGGCCTGACTCTTTTGTTGGGGAAGATAAGCCCTTTAAGGAATTATCTCCTTCACTTGACTCCTTTCTGTGTCTCTCAGAGCTATCTTAACTCCACCCTTGCCTGGGTCAGTGCTGACAATTGAAAATGCCTGAGATTTTCTGTAATGAGCTACTTAGAATGGATTTAAAAAAGAGAAAAGAAAAAAGTATTCCTTTTTTCAGAGCCAGTCGCCCGCCCTCCAGTTTTGCCAGTCAAGAGCGGGAGTTGGTACCTGGGTCTTTGTGTCCCTTTTCTTGAGGCATAGCCCTTTTCCAGTATTCTGAGTTCAGCCAACTCCAAAAGCCTCTATTTATTTATTTATTTATTTATTTATTTATCCATCAGTCCTGCCTCCTCTCTGACTAGAGAGATCTCAGGGTTCCTTTCCTGCTTGCTCTCAGTTTATCTGTGCTCGTACCTTTTATTCACTAGTCCCAATTCGTTAATTAAAACTGCTATTGGAGCCTGGGTGAGCTACCTTCCCTTGCTCCCAGGAAAGACCTCCTCTTTTTCCCACAGGGGAGTGTTCCAGCTCAGCCTGCCATGATAGTGTGGGAGGAGCACCAGCTCCACAGTTTGGGGGGCTTTATTTACAGAGGTATACTGTGTTCTCAACCCTTTCACCCATTGCAGACTGGTGTACGATGTGTGTCCAGTCACGGATGTCCCCCAAACAGTTGTTCCCGACTATTTACTAATTGTTCCTGGCTGTTTACTAGCTGCTCTAGAGGACTAACTAAATTCCACACCTCCCTACACTGCCATCTTTCCCTGCCTAAGATATCAACATTTTAAAGCTTTGTTTGTATTTACCTTGACTCTGTGAAGTTCATCAGTGTTCAGTAAATCACAGAGCTCCAGCAGCACATGTTATTAGTCACCTCAAGTTCTTCTTCTCAGAACTGTTTACATCCTTCTCTGACTTTGGGCTCCATCTCATTGAAAAGTCTTTTCTTCTACATTTTCAGTTCTATTGATCACTTGGATTTAATTCTGGAGAGAAATACATGATAGATATTTAACTGGAGGTGTTAATCATCTATATAAAGCTTTTTTAATCTACAAGTTTATTTAGGGATTATGCATAGAGTGAAAGGGTAAGCATTCAATGTCTAGGCTGAGGCAGAGGTTATCAACACTACCTTTCCACAGAGCAGTCACCAAATCACCTAGGTTTGCCCTAAACTGATAATATATCTACAGTTCTTCAGAGTCTTCCTGAAAATTAAACTCTGTTTCCCAAACTCAGTTTTAGAGAACTAATTATAGTAGCCCATATATTCTACTAGATCATGGATAGGCACATTTTTCTGTAAAGGGCCAGATAGTAAATATTTTGGGTTTTGTGGGCCATATTATCTCTGGTGCAGACAGCTGGACTAGATTTTATAACTGGATTATTCTAAATGATCAAACAGCTTGTATCAGAGGACATTTCTTTGGCCCCTTGGCTGTTAGGTTTACTGAATTTTGCTTTGATATTTATGTACTCAGGTTGCCCTGAGGGGCATTGTAAGAAGCTGTTGTGGAGGATGGATATTAAGTACTTAATTATTTATTACATGATGTGGTGCTCCCTTAGGGATGATCTGCAGCAGAAATTTCTTCAGATGTCCTTGTTCACAAAAGCAGTGACTCCCTGAGCACCTGGAATTTCTTAGCTTAGGGACAAAGTGAATCTTAGTCAAAACACGATGATCTTTTTTCTTTGGCTGCAAAGAAGCTCAGGAGGCTGAAGCCTTCTGTTGGTTGTGTGAGCCATCTGTGTACCGATGGCATCCTTGCTCTTATTTTGAGCATCTACCACCTGCAATGTGATAGGCTCTGGTGACTGCTGGAGGATAAAATAGCCATGGCACTTTCCCTCATGGAGCCCATGTTCTTTTCCAACATATTTTCTATTCTCATTGATTAAACATATATACTTATTTTTTAAAAAAATATCATGTTGGATTATATATGTTTATGTGAATTGAATGAAATCCTAGTTTGGAGTAAGATCAGGTATATACAAATAGACTGATAAATGATCTGTTTTCTAAGCCATGGGATGTGATGGGCCCTGGTATACTACTTCCTATTTTTGGAGGTTGATGTGACCCATCACATCTATGTGCCAGCTTTTCTCTTAAAAATTGCAGATCTGATTCCCAAAACTTTATAATTCATATAAGGAATAGTTAGGTTATGGCTCAGCTCTTCTACTATGTTCTAGTCTACCTGAAGAAACTATTAAAAATCACATAAGATCTGGGCAGCACTTTGTAAGTAGCCTGTCTCTACTTCTGATTAGTTATCTGTGGCCTGAATTCTTGTTACGCATCCCAGTATTTTAGTACTCCCCTGGAACCTTTATAAACAGAGGAATCTATTGACGAGGCAGTTCCAGACTTTGTTAATCTGCGTTAAGGGTTCTGAATTTGGTATTTCAAAAGCCCTAGAGGGGGCTTTAGAGAAGTTGCCAACCACCTAATGTGGAGGGAGTTGCTACAATGGGGCATTGTGGGAACACAAGTTCAAGGCACAACAGAAACTTTCAGAAAATAATCCTTTTATTTCTTGCACAGAACAAAGAGTTCAGAAAGGTCAAATAATCTCCTTGTCATTTACACAGTAAAAAGAATCCAAAAGAGCAATGGAAGAAGTCCTGTCACAGCCAGGCTCCTGGGATGGCCGGAAATTGCTCCCAGTCAGGATCGATTGATGGCAGCTCTGCACACCCCACTTCGCATTGGAGAAGGGAGACTGGTTGAGTGTGGTTTTTATACACCTCAGGAGGAGGGGCCCCTGCCACTGAAAATTCCTGTTCTGATAAGCAACTGGGGCTTCTTGTTCCCAGTTTGTGGGTTTAAGGTCTGGCCTTGCTTTTTCACCAGACGTAACATCTTCCCCCAGGTTGTGGAATGGCACATGGTAGAAAAGAAGGTGGGGTAGCTGAAGGCGGGTGGATGGCTGTTTAGAGTGTGTTTGTGACTTGCCAAGAAAAGGGGTGGGGTGGGTGTGGTCTGGGCTGTGGTTGCTTCACAAGTGTCTGTGATTTCCCTAACACCTGTATCATATGCATAATTGTATGCTATATGGTCTATGTAAATTATTTTTATGATAGGGTGTCCACTATTTCCATTGGATTCTCAAAGGACACCAGGTTAAAATGTCCTACATGGTTTACATCAGTACTTCTCAAATTATCAGTGGTAAAGGACCAGTTTCTTGCTTGCTTGCTTGCTTGCTTTTTCTCTTTATTTGCAATCTGTAGCAGACTACTACCTTAAAAATATACAATAAAAATGAATTGCTAGAAAAATGAAATGCTACTTGTATATTACAACAATATCAAACCACCATAAATATTTCTAAATGCTTAGCCTCAACTTATTTATTTATCTATCATGGATCAGTAATGAATAGTTTCAAGTAGAACTTTGAATAGAATTGGTGTAGGTGATATGGTAAAATGCAAGTAATTCCACCACAGAAAATGGAAAGGCAAGTCCTTTTTGGCCCTGTTCTCCTTCCTACCTCCCAGGATTGTGGCTTTGAGGAGCGTCTGGCTCTTTTGCTAGACTGTGGTCAGAATTTACTTCAGAACCAGCCACGTCAAAATCCAAACCTTTTGAGAGAGGTTTTGGTATCCAGGTGCAAAATACTCAACATAAGACTCACCACGTTGATGATTTAGGTAATTGGGAATCCATTTCACATTTTATAAATCTTGGAATATCTATCAGGGGTGGCCCAATAAAAAAATCAAGCATTCTAGAGAAATGACCAAGAGGATTCTGGATCAAAACCATCTCTGCCTTACCTCTGGCACTTTAACCAAGTGCTTCTTTATTTGTTTTGGATTTAAGAAATCTTGAGGAAAGTTTTAGTTCTTCCTACAGGTTTATCTCCTCTCTGATTTGGTATAGTATGATTTGGGCAACCATATAATTTCAATCTGGGCAGGAATTCAAAATCAGCCATTTTGATTTTTATAACAAACACAAAAATATCTTTGAGTGCTTCCTATTTAAAACAAATGGAATTGTTTTAATAAATGACACATAAAGCCTCAATTTCAGGTACTAACTAGTGACTTCAGTCTTGGAAGATCTGCTGTCCAATTATGATCAAAGTCTGATTGAATTGAAGTCAAGAAAGAAATCAAATACACATGCTGATCATTTATTCTTCTGGGTTTTTACTGAATTTTCTTTTTGGAGGTGAGGAAAATGTGGTGAATATTCTGGAAGCAGAGTTTGCGAGCGAAGGTGTAGGACAACGAACCATGATGGTTTCACGTCGGGAAACAAAAGGAGATTCGAAATACAGCATCTGGGTTGGGTGGTGGGTGGAACTGGAATTGAGACTAAGCAAATAGTCCAAGTAAATGAGAGGGGGAGACTGGTTACGAGGTTAATAGGGTGGATGTCAGACAGACCAGGGCAGAACAGACAAGTTTGAAATGGAGGGTTACAGGAAACAGGTGGACAGATACCCTGAGGTCTGGAGTGAAACCAGAGGGTCTTTGGAGTGCACTTACATGGCCTTGCTCATGTGTGGGCGAGAAGCTGTGAAGGACGCTGAGCTGGCCTGAATAATCCATTTTCAAATTTAGACTACTAGAAAACCTGAGACCTGGACTATATTACTTTTACTCCATGAATAAATGCCTTAAAGGGACTATGATTTAATATAGTCTTGAATTTTTAAAATCATGGGTGGGTATGGGAAATAACCAAATGGAGAATGTTTCTACATGTTTGTAAAACTTGTATTGAGGATATTATTATTCTCTTCAGCCATAATTAGCTTTTAGAGTTTAGAATTGGGGGAAAGGGGACCTTTCGCTGCTTAAATAGTATGATTTCTATAATTATGTATTAATCACACACACACAAATTATGTGGCTATTTCTGCCTTAAACTCTAGGAAGCTCATGGTCCAACAGTCTAGAGCTACTTTTTGTTTTAGAACTCCTTGCTGTGTTAAAGAACTCTTGTTGTTGTTGTTGTTGTTGTTAATTTTTGTAGCAATAGAAATGCAATGTTTTGGTGCAAGGAAGGAATCATAGGTAAATGTGACAAGGAACATGAACCACAGAGCTGAGAGTCGCTGGAAAAATAACAATGGTATATACTAAAATATAAGGGATTAAATGTGGTATCAGAGGAGAACAGGGAGGTTATAGAGAGGAACTAAATGTTGGAACTAAAATTTGATGAACAAGAGTTCATCAGATTAAGGGTGGGGAAGAGAATATTCTAGGTATAAGAATCCACAAGAACAAAATAAATATAATATGAGAGTCTCTGATACAATAGGAAATGGGTAACAATCTAGTATGGGAAAACTTAAGTCTCTGAAGAGCTGAGAGAAATGCACCTGGAGATTTGTTGTAAAGATATACTTAGACCTGATATATACACTTGAATGCCTTGAAGAGAGTGAATTTTACCCTGTAGGCCACTGTTTCTCCATGGTACCATGCATCTAGCTGGTAGTCTGTGTGATGCTATAAACACGTGTTCATTTTAATGATTCTGCATTTATTACAAAATGCATTAGAAAAGATGGAAATAGTACATCCAATCCACAATTTTACAAATGTCAAAAGAATCTGTTTAAGGTTGATTCAAAGAAAAACATTAAGTAATAGTATAGGTGATGCCTGGATATAGTAAAAGTCACAAAGATGGTACAATGATGAGTGAAGTTTGCATTACATTGCTGTAGGCTTTGGAGGGTCATTGAAATGTGTAATCAGGGGAGTAAGATATTATGATATGCATTTTTAAAGGATTAGAATGGGAAGCACGAGAGAGAGAGAGAGAGAGAGAGAGAGAGAGAGAGAGAGAGAGAGAGAGAGAGAGAGAGAGGGGGGACAGGTTAGTAGGGATTGCAATAGTGCAATGGAGAGAGAATGAAAGTTTGAAATGGTATTAGGAATGAAGATGAGTGGAGAAATAGGAGCAATATTTCATAGGTGGAATCAATGTAATTGGTGATAAACAGATATATAAATTAAGGAAGGAAGGAGTCAAGGGTTATTTTGAGAGTTTGAGCTTCGGCAGCTGGATGGATGGTGATGACAAGAGACAGTATGCAAAAGAAGCTAGTTTGGGTGGCAACCTAATGAATTTGGTGTGGATATACTAATTTCAAAGTAAATGCATGACACTCACATGGCTATTACTGTGGGCTCAGTAATACATGTTAGGAACTCTGGCTATAGATAGAGATGCTGACTGAAAGTCATCAGTAATGGTTGAAATGATGGGAGCAGATGAGATTACACTAAGAAATGGTGTAGACTAAGAAGACAAGAGGGGTAAGGGAGGCACCCATGGAATACCAATATTTAAGGAATGGGCAGAGAAAGAATTATCTGGCAATGAAGTAGAGAAGGGGTATTCAGAGAGGTAGGAAAAGAGGAGTTTGAAATACTGTAGAAATTAAAGAATAGAGTTTCTAGAAAAGAAATGTTAGATTCTACATCGAGGTCAAACAAGAGGTCATTGAATTTGAAAACTGGTAAGTTGTTAGCAGTTTCTAAGAAATGCTGGGGCAAGGAAGAAGCTGATTTCAGAAATCTGAGGAGTAAATGGGAGATGAGAAAAGGAGTTTGGGGTAAAAAATACTTTTATAGAAGTTGAGTAAAATTTCTATTCCATAATGTTGGTAGAAAAAGGAAGAAAAGGAATATTATATTGGCTTGAGGAGGTGCAAAGTTAGGCAAATGAGAATTGACCAGAAGAGAGGATGAGAAGAGGCCTGGGGTATTAAACCCCATATGTGGCAAGCAGCAGGGAAACGATGGGAATCACTAGCGCAGGGTTAGCCTTGGAAAGTTGGAGTTAATAGTAACTTTCTAAGCTGGATTACAGATGGTCACATTTTCATCTGTTGAGTTACTGGCTGTTTTCTACATGGCTGTTAACTGACTGGCTTGTGCCATTTCATTTTTATGGGTTCCCTGAAAGCTAAAAACATGATGAAATATGTGCAAGCATTTGGAAAAAGTCACCAGGTGGAATGAAATTTGAATCTTCTTAGCCGTAAGTCCTGCTTCAGTCTCATTTGTTTTCTTCAGTGTGAATTTCTAACTCATTATGGGGAATTGGGGAAGCAGTTATTTTCAAAACTAAATTGATTTACCATTTCATAGTTTAATATAGAAACAAAAATGGATAGGGTGATATTTGGCAAACTGGTCTTTGTGATAACACATACTGTTTTGGTTTCAGAGAACATTGTATACTAATTTCTGCATGACTAATTTTCTGGGCACTTTTCATTCTTGAAAATTTATTTTCATCTCTTAGAAGAGCAGCAGCAGTAGTTCATCTTATTTAAGATCTCTGAACAGCAACTGGTACCCAGTTCAACCTAATATATTCTCCAAAACTTTGAGACATTAAAAATAATCAATTTATGAGTATCAGGTATGAGGCTGATGGAAGAGGGTATATGTAGCCCTTGTTTTTCTCACCTGCATCATTTTTGGTGTGTCTATCCACAGCATCCATGGATGAGGCCAAAGATGGAATAGGCTTGAAGCCTGCACTGCTTTTAGTCCTTGGCTGAAACCACACTCCAAAATACAATTACCAACAATGAATTTATACATCATTAAGATGGGGTAAAGAAGAACATGACCAGAAAAACTGAACAATCCTTTGAGGCACAATCTATACCACTCCTAGGAAGTCGTGATAGTTAGTACAAGCTTGGGAAAGCTCTCTGCTACAGGAAGCTGCCACCCTTGATTTCACCTCAAGTGTACAGGTCTCCTTTTACTGTCACTATTCCTCAGAGAACCAAAATCTTGCTTTATTTTTTCTTGGGCCCTGTAGGATTTTGGTTTGGGGTTAACGTAATGAGTCTATTCTCCAACAACCATTCTTGTTTCTCCTTATTTCTAAACCCACCTGATTTATACCCACAAGGAAAAACAGTAATGCACTGTGTTGGCTCTGAAGAAAAACATTGACTGGACTGAAAGTCTTCCCTACAGCCAAAAAGATCTAAATGACTGTGCTTTTTATTTCTCCTAGGAAAGAGTAATATAATTGGTTCCTGTAATACAATAACTAGTTTATTCATTCTTTGTTCAGTAGGAGTAGTTTATTTGGGAGATATGTCTCACAGAATAAACTGGCTTCAGGATAAAAACTGGGAATAGATTTGTTTCTAAATAAATCTCAATAAAGATGTGGGTAAAATGAAAACAGTAGGAGGAATGAACAATGCAGTTAGGAATATCTTAAATAAACACATTTACATATCATAATTTATAAGTGATAATTACATTGGAACAGGTCTTGGGCTGATTTTCTCAAGGGCCATTTGTGTGAAAAATGAGACTTTCTGAATTAGAATTTCTGTCATGGAGTAGAAACAAGAGGTAAGAACATATTTTTGAATATGCAGTAAAAAGATCACCCATTGCTCTAAAGACCCGAAACTGACATTCATCTTAGTACATAAAGGAGAAAATTCACTGAGGATGGGAAATGCAGGAGCAGGGGCTGTAACAGCAGCTGGAGAGGTGACTGATTTTCAAGGATTGCATCTCTGTGACATTGGTGCCTGATGAGTTTGGTGGGAAAGTAATGTACAGAATTAAGATGGAAGCATTAGCAATGCATTCTCTTGTTAGAAAATGTCAAGAGCTCATTCAATGCAAGAAAATTTTAGGGGTTTTATTTTGCAAGAAGCCAGCATAGTGGCTGCAAAAGTGTTATCACCAAAGTGGAATGCATTAGGGAATGCGAGCAGCACAGTTTGGCACATTAGTTTGAGTTATTCAGCCATTCCTGAAAAGGGTACTATTCCATGTGAATGACAGGCAAAGGAACTCAAAAGGATAGCAGTCATGTTTTTGTTGTTGTTATTGTTGTAGTTGGTTGTTTTTCATTTTTTTATTGGCTGTATTAAGCTAAGGCAGCTTTTTAAACCTTACTTTGAATTATCGTTGTGTGCTGTTATAAGTCTGCACTCTTTCATTCATGAATTTTGAACGATGTGTTCTGGATGTTGCACAGCCTGCTCAGAGCAGAGAAACACAACTTGTACTTGAACCAGTAAGCCCTTTGCAAAGCATCCTCTTACATTAAGATAGAAAAAACCATATAAACAGTACTTGATGAAAATCTAAGAACTTGTATTTAAATTTAATTTTCTCTGCCAGTGCAGTTAGCAATATTTTTTTCCACTGTTCTCTAACATACTATTTTTGAGGGAGAAAGAAATGTTTTTGCTACCATGGCAACAGTAACCTTCTCTTCCTTTCCATCACAAACCATAGTTTCTGAGCATAACTAGGAAAATTGAAATGTGGGTAGCTCAAAATGATAAGGCCAAGCATGGTAAGCATTCATCTAAATAATAGTTGTGTCATTGTTCTTGCACTCATGGTAAGACTGGGACTTTCAAGGTCAATGTATTTGTTTGTAGTTTTCACAGTGACCCTCATAAAAGACTATTGCCACTTACTGGGCAACTACTCTTTTCACCAAAAGCCTTATTAACATGATTTTCCAGAGACTATAGGAAATTAAAACTACTCCATAGTAAGTTTATGTTATGGCATTGAAGAAATGTAATACAATGAAAGGGCACATATTCTACAGAGTTTTAGAAAAGAAATCATCTGCTACTTGACCTGGAATGCGTGCTGGGGGAGGGATCAGAGCAAAGAAACTGATTGAACTCATTCTATTATTTGTTTCAGGGGTGACTCTGAAATGGTACTTCTCTCTGTGATGCCTTGGCAATAACAATATTCTTTTTATTTTCCTTGATTTTTCACAGCCTGTGGATATTTTGGCTTGTAAGGAAAAATATGTTCTTCCTCCATGGTCAGCTTTTTAAATCCTCTCTGGCTCTGCTGTGTCATGGGATAAACGCATACACACATACACACACACAGAGCCAGTGTTGCCCTTTGGCTCTGCTTCACACCTCCTCTCTCTTCACCTTTCCCTTAATTTCTGACTACATTGACATTAGATCTCAAACCTCTTTGCCTAACCATGTTTGGATTTCAAATTAGTCACCCAGCCCTGACTTTGCACTTGCTTAGAAGGCACCTAAGTGGTTGCCTTTTGATGCCACATATGACCCCTACAGTGGAAATCTTGGAAACACGGTGTCTTGTCACTGTTCTGTTGGGGTCTGCTCTGTTCTCTGGGTCCAGCTGTGCATGGAACAGTATAGAGAAATGCCCTTATGGGCCAAGACTGACCTGGACCACACTTAGGCAGATGGCTGTATATTTTCCTGACCTGTCAAGGCACATCTTACTGTGGGGAATTCAAGCTGCTTCACACATAGAACTGATGAAGCAGGAGTAAACCGGAGTGTACTTTCTCACCCTTCAATATACTCAGGGTTCAAAATAATCATCAGTTCCACCAGGGAAAAGATATCTGTTGCTCTTAACCATCGAATTGATTCTCTATGTCAGATATCAAGGAGTGCAGAACAATGGTTTGGGGTTTCGAGTCAGGTGGCAGCAGAAATTGTCTCTCCACCTGGAAGCTTTAATGGTCCTAATTAGATCCACAGGAAAGGCTTTGTTGTGTTAAAACACCCTCTGCTTTGGGTCACATCAACCTAGCTTCAATCACAACCTGTGTTACTTACCAGCTATATCTCTGGATAATTTATTAAGCTCCTTTAAAATGAGGATAAAATGCTTACATCAGGGCTAATCTGAGATTTAAATGACACAACTATAGAAAGTGTCTTCAGCAGTGCCAAGTGCAGAGGACATAATACATTTTAATATCCTTCTCTCTAATAAGAATGAAAGCAGTTTAATGGAATTGCAGAGAAGCAGTTGTATGTTGCTATGCTCCCCTTCCTATCAGAATATCCTAAATTTAACAAACTTTATATTATCGAAGACAGTGCCTGCCTTGGATGTAGAAGATGCTCAAATATTATTGGGTTGACTTTTTTATTTTTAAAATTGAAACAATTTGATTTTTAATTTTCACATCAAAGTGATTTAGGCAGTGTGGAACCTTAAAAATTAAATGTGATATTAGAACTTGAAAAAAATGAGTGGGGTAGGGACCTTGATTTCCTCTTCCTACTGGCTAAATAGCTCTTGAGGCAGTCACGGCATAACTGAGGATGTGAAATGTCTGGTCTCTGGCATGGCCAATCCATTCCTTTCAGCTTTCTAAGGATTGATGTGAGTTGCGGCCAGATCAATTTGGCTGTGGCGATTGGTATTGATTGTGTAGACGGGCAAAAAGAATGGATTTGCCATGTCATGGAATGGTTCATTTGCCTCTTGTAGATACTGTAATGGTCTAGGAAACATCTCAGTGGTGAGAGCCAGGAAACAAGGCCTCTTATCCCTATCCTTTCTCATCTTCATTTGCCCTGTGGGATTGGGATCACCAGTTAGATAGCTCCATGTAGATGTTCCCATGGAGCATTTAAACATACTCCTAAACTCACCTTTTGCTTTCTAAATTCACTTCCTAATTGTTCTTAACGACATGGATCGTGTAAGGTTGAATGTTCATCATTTCTTTTAACTTTACTCCTTTGCTTTCCTCCTATTCTTTATCCCCGATCTAATTATTCACCAAGTTAATTGTTTAGGAATATAACTCAAATTCTTACCAGGGTTTTCTTTATCCTCTGCCAGCCTCTTGTCTCATCTGGAAAACATTCATTCTACCTGCAGTCCTGCTGTATTCTGCTATCTATTTTCTCTTTTTTAAAAATGCTGCTTTGATTATTGCATTCTCTGATGCAGAAACTTCCCCAGCTCTCTACAGTCCAGCCTATGGTAGCATCTTTAAGGAACACCTGTTTTGTTGACTTTGTGTAAGATGAACTTTTTACCTGCTCTACCTTCTTGGCAGTCCTGAGCCTGGCAGAGATGGATAGCAGTCCACCATAGTTCATGTTCCTCCTTCAGAGCCTTGAGATATCTGAGAAGTGACTGTCTAGCCAGAGGCTACATTTTCCAGTTTCTGCTTAAATCCAGGTGTGGCCATTGCTCACACTAATGGAGTGTGAGCAGAAGTGATGTGTGACTGTTGCAGGCAGAGGTGTTTGAGAAATTTGTTTCTTTCCCTGACTCTGCCTCTCCTTCTGTTGGCTGGAGAGAATTCTGAGGACTTGGGGGACAGTGGTACTCCAAAGTGGGAGAACCCTAGATAGATACCTGACTCACATCAAGCTTTACCAATATTATCCTTCCTTAATTATCCCAAACCAATTTGTTGTCTCCAGTATCTAAATTTCTTTATTGCTTATTTTCCATATCGCTATTTCGTTCTTCTAAGGTAATTATCTCTTTGTGCATTCTTCCAACAAATGCAGAAGACAAATGTTTACTATGTTTCCAGTTACTAATAGAGTCAAAGTTGAAAACTGTATGTGTCTTATTTCCTTAAATTGAACATGAACTTGGTGAAGGCAGAAAATATGCTGTCTACTTCACTGTATTCTTAAAAGTTCCTAGTTTGCAGAATAATATTACTTGATACTGTTTTGGTTTTATTTCTTAAAGTTGGGATTTTTTTGAATAAATGTGCTAACTTTAAGCACCTTTATAAGAGATTCTTCAATGACTCCAAGGCTGTGATGTTCAAAATCAATGAAGATATTACCGCTAAAATTGAGAAGTCCATTCAAACCATCTCTGCGGAGCAGACTTGGTAAATTCCTGACTATTCCAACTCCTGAGTGGATTTCTAAGTGGATTTTACATAAAGCATACATGGGTAGTAAACAATGATGTTGCAGCATTGCCCATCCTTACAAAAATGATTCAATTTTTCAGTAACAGAAGATCCATATTTTCCCTTAGGAAGACACAATTACTAAAACATGAATAGAAAAGTTGCATTCTTCTAACCTAGGCTTTAAAAATATCAAATTGTTTTCCAACTATTATTTAAAATAAAGTAGGTGGTAAGGAACTTGAGAATGTTGAAGACAAATGCTTGCTGTGTTTCATACTTCAAAATGACTAGATAATGATTCACAATTCCTCTTTATCTATAATAATATCTCTACTTTTTTTTCCTTTGCATATACATTTGTAATTTTACTTTTGTTGTTGGCTGATATTGAAAACGAATTTCTTTTTCTTAAAAAGAACAGTCTGAACTTTCCCAGCATATGTGCCAAGTATGTTTGGGAAAAAATGTTGTGATTTAATAATTTAGAGGTAATATGAGATTAAACAATGGTTGGTGTAGCTTGAATTTAGATGAAACTACATCTCTAGGCATAACATAAAGAATTATGGAGATGTCAGATACATATATTTACAATAGAATTGACTAATAAAGAAAGCAAAATATAAAATAAATTCAGCTTCAGCACAGCCATATTGATATAAAATTCTAGTAGAACTAATAGGTCAAAAAGATAGGTCAGTACTTAGAGTCAAAAGTGAACTTCAATTCTTTATATTTTATTTTTAATCAAGATAACAGCAGCATTTTGGATTAGAGAAAAGTCATATTTTAGTAGTATGACCTAAAGCATTTGTAATGGTATAAAAATCTAATAAAGAATAAGATGGAAAGATCTTTGAAAAGACAGCTGCCTACTTATTTACTAGATGTATTCTAAAATGAATTTTGTCTATGATGCAAAAAGTTGTGTTCCAAACATAAATGAGAAAATTAAATTTGGAGAGAGGGAATATTTTGTTTTCTTTCTGAAATATGCCTTATGAAATCTAGTTTATGGCATGGTGAAATCAGAATATTAAAATTCTCAAAGTATTGTTTATACAGAATTTATATTTGCTGGAGCAATATGAATAAAATTGTTTTTCCATTTAACTTGAGTAAAATTAAAAATTAGTAAATTTAATTTTTGAAAATGAATTATAAAACAGTTGGAGAGCAACTGTGGCTAAGTTTAAGAAATAGAATGTCAGGAATATCACAGCCAAATTGTAAACTCCTGAAAACAAGAGGCCAGGTATAGGACCTCTTATCTTATGCTGCTGATAGCTATTGCCTTTTGGTAAAAATTAAGCCAATGTCCCTAAAATGAAAATGTTCCTAAAAAAGTGAATCAATCTATTGTGCCCTGAAAAAAAGTTTACATCCAAAGTAGAGTGATAAAAACATAGATTTTTCTCTTTGTATGTTTTCTATAACTTTTTCCTAGATGATGATATTTGTCTTGGCTTTTAATATTTGTAAGCTAATTAACATATAAAGTACCAAAAGAGTTCAGGATAAAAGACTCATTCAATTGTGATTTTTCTTGCTTAAACCCACTCTAGTAGCCACATGGGTGGGCCCATGGTTTGCTACTGAGTAATCACTGTCCTTATAACTGTAATTTGCATTTTGTGCACGGGCATTCTCCAAAGCCTCTTTTTCCTTTAAAAGCACATACACATACTTTCAAACATTAGTGTCCCAATTTTTGGATCATGGCTATAACAAGCCTCCTGGAATTTCATTTAATTTGGGAAAAGCCAGTCAGAAAGCCCTCAGGAATTTTATTCATCTTGAATATGAAATTCTTCCAAGACTTAAAGGTCATTAAAAAATTCAGCAAAAAGAAGAAAAAAGTTGAAAGACTCAAATTTTCCAATCTGAAATGTACTACAGAGCCACAGTAGTTTAAAGAGTGTGGTGCTGGCGTAAGGATACACAGATAGACCAATGGAATAGAATTGAGTGTTTAGAAACAGTTCCACATGTCTATGGCCAATTGATTTTTGACAAGGGTGCCAAATAGCATTGGGAAAACTTCATGTCCACATGCAAAAGAATGAAGTTTGAACCCCTACCTCATGCCACATACAAAAGTTCATTCAAAGTGGTCAAGGACCTAAATAAAAGAGCTAAAACCATAAAACTCTTAGAAGATAACATAGAGAAAAGCCTTAATGACCAAGGATTCAGCATTGGATTGTTAGATATGACACTAAAAGCATGAGCAACAAAGGAAACAATAGACAGAGGTGACTTCATCAAAATTAAAAACTGTTGAGCATCAAAGGACATTATCTGGAAAGTGAAAAAACAACCTACAGAATGGGAGAAAATAGTTGCAAAACAAATGTTGAATAAGGTCTTAATATCAGAAGATATAAAGCAATTTTACAATGCAACAACAAAAGACAACCAACCAATTAAAAAACAGGCACAGGACTTGAAAATATATTTTCAAAAGAGGATATAAAAATGGCCAGTAAGCATATGAAAATAACAGCATCATTAGCCATTAGGGAAATGTATATAAAAATGACAGTGAGAAACCACTTCACATCCAAAGGATGGCTATTATTAAAAATGGAAAATTATTATTGTAAAGGATGCAGCAAAATTGTAACTCTGGTGCTCTGTTTGTGGGAATGTAAAATGGTGCAACCACTATGGAAAACAGTTTGCCAGTTCCTCAAAAAGTTAAATATAGAATTACCACATGACTTGACAATTCTACTCCTCATTATATTCCCAAAGAAAGTGAAAACAGGGTCTCAAACTTGTACACCATTGTTCAGCATTATTCACAATAGCTGAAAGGTAGAAACAACCCAACTGCCCATCAACAAATGAATGGATAAGTAAAATGTGGTACATAGCATGCAATGAAATATTATTCAGCCATAAGATAGAATGAAGTTCTGAGACATGCTGCAACATGGATGAACCTTGAAAACATTATACTGAGTGAAATAAGCAAGGCACATAAGGACAAATATTGTGAAGTCATTTATATGAGATATATAGAAATAGCAAATTTGCTGAGACAGAAAGATTAGCAGTTATCAGGGTATAGGGGAAGGGGAGAAATGAGAGTTTTTGCTTGATGGGTATAAAGTGTTCGTAGTTTGTAAATATTTTTTTTTTTTTCTTTTTTAAAAGAGAGAATGAGGGAGGCTGCAGAGGGGCCTTCCTGCTGGCACTGAGTGTCTCTGGCTCAACCTGGGTCTTGGGTCCTGCAGGGCTCTCCTGGTAGGGATGGATTTGCACGTAGGGAAGAGGGTCTGTAAGGAGGTTTGTGAGAGAAGTTAGGGACAATAATAGATTGTAAAAATGGCTTCACATTCTTTTCCTTATTGCATCCACGCCCTTGCACTGTGATGTTGCAGATCCTTCCATTCACAGGGGACGTCTATTTCCCCACCCCTTGAATCTGAGTTTTCCACCTGGCTTACTTGGAATGATGGGACAATAGTAAAAGCAGTTCTTGGAGGTGTTCACCCACTGGGGCTTGTACTCTTGCTGATCTTGGTAATCCAGCTACTGCAACTACATTAAAATGTCTTATGTGGCCTCCCAGAGGATGAGATGCCTGGTTGACAGCCTGCTACCTGCCATACAAGCAAGGCCAGCTTCGATTATCCAGCCTTTGGCCAACCTGACAAATGACAACCATGAACGCGTCCAGCAGAGACCAGCCAAGCTGACCCTCAGCACCCTGAGCTCTATAAATTGTTGTTTTGAACCACTACCTTGGGGTAGTTGTTTATGCAATTGATCAATAACTGACACAGGGCAGGCAGGAGGAGAGCCTGGAACTATTGCCTCCAAAGAGGAGGCTTGGGGCAGGTGTTGCAGGGCCTGTTCCCACAGGGAACTCTGGGAGATGTAGGATCGCAGCAGCACTGCTGTGGGGCTCTAGGGAGAAAGTATAACTTTCATCTCACCCTGACCTGGAACACAGCATGGCCACAGTTCAGAGAAGGATGCAAGGACTTTGATTTTGCTTTGGCAACATGTGGTTCTGCTGCTTCGGGGAAGTGGAAAGGCAGAATCCCCCCACAGACATCTGTGTTGTGGCACAGGGTTTGGGCAACGGTGGCGGCAGAGAGATGGTGCCCCCAGTGGGGTTTCCTAGGCAACAGACTGGGCACAAGATGTGGGAGGACTCTGTGAGTGGATATAAGAATCCCTCTGGGGACCCCAAGGGAAAAAAAGAATTCAACAACAAACACTTATTATCTGGATAAGGTTTTTTCCAATCACTTGTGTTTTTCAAACCAAAGCCTATATCAGTCAGAGTTCAAGATAGAAGGAGAATCAGTAGAGGGGATGATATGCATATATTTGTTTGTTTTTGTTTTTGTTACAGGGAATTGGCTTATGCAATTGTGGGAGCTGGCTAAACAGCCTCCCTAAGGCTGTCTATGCTTTTGATGCTGGAGCTTGAAGTCCACAGGGCAGGCAGTCAGTAAGGGAAGATCACGAGCAGGCTGGAACTCACAATCATGGGCTGGCATCGCACAAGGATGGTCTTGTTGCTTCTGATTTTAGTGACTAGCGTGTCCTGCAGAAGCTGGGACTCTTCGTCAAGGAACTAAACCCGTGCAATTGACCCAGGAGTCAGAGAGGCTGAAGAAGGTTCCAGGGAAGGTAGACCATTTGCAACCCAGATACTCCTTCACACCAACAAGGTGAGTCAGGAGATCAGCAACAATGTGTGTCAGCTACAAATTGGCTGCATCATTCCTTACCTTCCTTCCTTCACCCAAGTAGCTCAATGGGATAACAAGCAAATCACTTGATAGGGAGCTGAGACAACAGAATGAGGAAATTGGTCTTAGATTAGACAAGGAAGAATGTGAGGTTATTAATATAAAGGAATTAGGGCACAGTTTATGGTCTTAACATTTATTGACTTATGATGGTACACTTAGAATTTGATACAGTTCTCTTCTAGAGCTCATGTGGAGCATTCTCATTTAGAGAACACACTTTTGCTCATTATTGTCATACCTGTTGTTCTTTGAATCTCACCCTCTACTACATTTCATCAGTGGCTAAAGCATGTGGATTCTAGCACATACCTAAGTCTTTAATGAGTGGAGTCTGAAATATCTGATAGAAATTGCAAGTCAGTAGTGGAAATGGATTCATCACTAATAAAAAGGTTTTCACAGTTGCCTTTTGAAATGGGGCTTAAATTTAGAGGTTGATATTCAGATTAAAAAGAAGCAAATGGAATTAAGAAAAGTGGATGTAATTGATTTTTTTAAAGCATAAGGAACTGTGAGGAAAGACACAGCCATGCTGATGTAAATGCACCTTTCAATAAATCTGAATACTCTTAGCTGTAATTATGAAAATCCTCTTGAGCATTTCAGTCTGTTGTGAACTGCTATGCTGTTTTTCACAACAGAGAAAATTTCAGTTATCTTGGAAATCTGGAGCTGACTTCAGCTGATGCCCCAGAAGACTGGCTGGTACTGTGCTCAGGGTCAATTGCTGCTTAAACTACTTTTAGAGTCTATTCAACATGACAAGCATATCAATCTTTTCAATTCAGAACTGATGAAATTCTACATTTTAGAAAGCATTGCCTGGAGAGTATGAATTCAATAGATGTTTTTTTGGGACCATTTGGTGTTTCTTTTGGCTATTTTACTAAGGCTTCTCTAAATGCAGAATGCTAAACTCATTTGGAACTTTAAAACAAGCTTAGTTCTCTCAATATGTGCAAACCATTCTGGAGTATAAGGAATTAATCTTAAAACATCATATTTAGTATCCCAAGTATTGACACTACTTTAAAGTAGTTTGTGTAAAATAAGGAAATTAAAATTGCTGCTATATTTACACCTTATTTTTAAAACTTTATATCATATACTGAGGCATGCAAAAGTGAAACTGCTAGGTGCAAATGTACTATTTTCAGGGTATGGCAACAAGTGGATAGAGATTCACCTTGTTTACCATTTAGCCTTATATTACAATCAAATGCTTTCATAGTGAGTCACACTAATTATAGCAACAACTATATTGCCATAAGATTAAGTGTATCTTTTACAAGGAATGGCCAACAAATAGGCAGCAGCAGGGAAATGACCCCTATTGTGTAATCAACTATGAAAACAAATCTTCATTTGTTTTTCTTTATGTGGTTAAAATAAGGACTCATCCCAAGAAACTGAAAGAATTTGTGGAAAAATTTGGATTCATTGTTATACTTCCTGAAGTTATTTTGATTGACTTTTTGGTAGATTAAAACAGAATATATCTGCCTGTTTTTAGCCAGGAAATTGGCTATTAAAGTGTTAAAAGGATGCCTCTGTGTCACTGAAATTTAGAGACTTGGACAGAAAACAGGGCAGTAGCAGTGGGTCCTGGAAGGAAGAATGGCCTTGATAAAGAAACTTCTCTTTTCTGTATCCAAAGATTACAGGATAACATTAAGAAGTATAATACCTTCCAATGAGAAGTTCTTAATAGTGTTGGTATGCCTTTCAGCAGCAGATGCTAAAGTATAAAGCTGAGTCTATACACCGTTGTTGTATTTGTCCAAATGCGAGTTCGAATCCAAATGCTTACATTTCTAGGTAAGCAATAAATAATAAAACAAACGTGAGATAAACGAAAACAGACAGAAAACACCTTTGGCTGGGACACAGATTGTAAAGCACAGTAGTGAATTTACTGATATACAATTTCTAATGGTACTTGTTTAAAAAATCTCTGGTTTTAATATCAGATGTCTTGATTATGAAACCCATTGAACATTTTAATGTTTTCAATAGATGGGTTATTGTTGTTTGTGCTGCATTATATTTAAAGTGTCAGTAAGAAAGATTTAAATATGTGTCTTATATAACCCTTGTGCCTGTGTAGAGATCAAAGATCTGATCCAAGCCTGGTTTCTAGCAGAAGAATGCTCTGAACCATTTTTATACTCTGCTTTTCGATTGGTGGATGGTTTGTCTTCTTTACAGGCTGCTGAAGCTGCAAAAGAAGTGAGGAGAACTACCAGCCACTAAATTTTGAAACACTGAGAAGGTCAGAGAAGCCGGGGTTATTATCAATCTCTCAGCAAGCACATAAAGCATTAAACTTTCTTGGTCTCATTTTTGCAACAGAGATTTTGACAAGAACATAAAATAAAAACCTCACAAATTCATGCTGGTGACAATGATTATAACATGACCGAGGAATGGTACAAATGTCAACATTTCTCGAATCAATCTGAAGATGATAATCTTGCAGACCTCCACAGACACTGCAAATGATTAGCGTAGAATTTCCCTACTGAGGGTTATATTATTGGAAGAGGTGAAAGGATTTCAGTATAATAAAGAATTTGAAGCTCACCACCAAATCTGAGGAGTCATAGATTTTCACAGAGCTGTGAGGCTCGTTTCTGAATCCATCTGTGAAGCATATAAAACCAGCCCAATAATTTTCAAAGATCCTCATAGAATAATATTTTGGTTCAAATTAACCTCCTGCATTGGATGATTTACAAAAAAAACCTTTTCACAGAGCTATGAGTTTATGTATGTTACTTTATATTTATATTTTGTATTTCATTCCCAATGACTTTTCTTCTCTTGAGTCATTTTCGGTTATAGAATAATATCTCTGTGCTAAATATCCACACCTTCTTTGGTCATTGTGATAGAATAGATGCTTTTTAACCATATAATAGGATCACCAGATTAACAGACGTCAGTGTTAGGGTGAAACTTGTACCAAGTGGAAATTAAATAATACATTAAACAGGCCTGGAAAAGCAGAAAGCAGAAAGCATACATTATTTTAAATATCTACATCTTATTTAAAATTTCTCAAAAGGAAGCTTTTTTTTTTTTTTTTTTTTAAACTGCTTCTTCCTAACCTCGAGTGTTTGTTGAAGCACAAAGGAACCACTAGGTGTTGCTCTAAGACAGCTTCCCATAGACAAACCAGCACACTGCTTTATGGTCTTGAGATTTCCATCGGTCATTATGTTTCCCTTAAAAATGCTAAAATTAAATCCGAGGCTTAGAAAATTAGCTTTAAATAGTATCATGATCATCTATTAAAATATGTAGTGCATACACACATGTGCACCCACCCCTCAACACACACACACACACACACACACACACACACACACTATACATATCTGAAACTTCTAATATAGGAAAATCAAATAAAACCTATATAATATCAATGATTACATCCATTTAATGCCAAAATAACCAGTTTAAATGTGACAAACACAATCACCCTTTTTGTATACTGAAGCAAGCCCCTACAGTTGATTTGGTTGTTAATTAGTGAGGTTCCTGACCTGAGGAATTGTTCTAGCATCAGGGGTATGTAAGCTTTGTTTTATTTGATGCTTTTTACCTTACAAGCAGCTTCCTCTAAAGGAGGTTTGGATATGGCCAATGAAAAAATCCTTTCTCGCTCTCTCTCTTTCTCTGTGTCTCTCTTTCTCTTTCTCTCTCTCTCTCAGCTAATAACCCAGTAACCCATCCAATATTCTGTGATACTTGGCACACACACAAAAGAATTTTCTTGGTTCATTGATGTTTCTCCAGAGTTGGAAACTACTCTATGCTGTAGCTTGGCAAATTTAGACTGATCATTGCAAAAGCCAGAACCAGCATATTAGAAATGATGCAATATAAAATGGGATGAACTACAAGAAATTTGTGGGAGATTCTGAATAATACCTGGTTTCTTGAAGGTTTCTGTGGCTCTCCATTTTATAGGATTCTATAGTTTCATGAAGGAGAAAAGGACAAAAATGCTATTCTGATAAACATAACATGGATATAGCATTAAAAAATGACCGGTAGCTGTCTTTTTGAACCCAAATCATACATCATTTCTTATTTTTTGATTGTTATGAGGGAATAACAATGTTAAGCTACAGTGAATTATAATTTTCCTTCTATTCCATTTTTTACAAAGTTCAGGCTATGCTATTTTCTAAAAGAGATAGTAAAGATCCACTGTACCATTTTTGATTCTGCATCTTTGTCTATGATCAACATTGAATCAATGATTTCAGGACTTTATTTTGTTCTTGGTAAGCAAACGGACCCTTTAAATCTAATACCTCTTTTATATCAATGATTATGACATATCACCTATTAATTTTATTTTCCTGGAGAATGATAAAATAGAACGTTTGCAACTTTTAAAGTATCAGAGCTCTAAAACATGGCATGCGTATTTTTGTCATCCTGCATATACAGCTACCTCTGATTAAAACATGTAGACTGAGATTGTTTATACCAACCTTATTAATATATTTGTGGTAAAAAACATTAACAGAAAATGTACAAGTTCTTTTATCATGGAAGTTGCATATGAGGAATACTTTTTCAAGACCAGGGGACTGATCACAGTAATGTAGTCACTAAGAGCCTCTAGAATTAGAAAGCTTTGGTTCAAGTCTTGGCATTCCTTTTTCAAGCAAATTAACCTCTTTAGAGTTTCAGTTTTGTAGCTGTTAAATTGGGAAAACAATAGCTCTGATCTCATGGTGATGTAAGAATTACATGAAATAAAGTATTTTAAGGACCTGGTTCAGTGCCTTTCTGATGGTCCAATAAACATTACATTGAACTCTTTCTATCTATTTTATCTCATGATGATTCATCATATTCCCTAAAAGTTACTATTGCAAATACCTGAAATTTATCTTCTTTTAAGCACCAAATACCTTTTCTGTTTTACTACTTAATATGGAAAACTTTTGAAATATAGCACATATTTCTGAGGTCTGCTAACCTGAGTATACTCAGCATGGTTTAAACATTTCTAAATAGCTTAGGGCCAACAGAATGGAGACAAGCTATTCTTGCTTTAGTAAGATTATCCTTTAGGCATTACTGCACAATGAGGATCTTTGCGTTTTCACTAGCTTACATTATGTTGTTGTACTTTCTGGGTTCCTGTTTCTGTTTTGCACTTTTTCTATCTTTTCTCCTATATTGATTATAAATGGAAAATCATATAGTCAGAGATTGAGAGAGAAATGAGAATGTATATAGCAGATAATACAGCCTTGGGGAACCATTCCTCTCTTTGGGAGGCAGGAAATCAGGTTTGGTGAAGGGTTTGACAGTAGCAGGTCTGAATGTCCCATGTTGGTATGGGTTGTGCTTTGGAAACATCTCATCATGGGCAAGGCCAGGGCTTTTTACTCTTGTGGACTGGAAAAGGGGAGGGAGAAATAGACTGGGGCTTCCTGGAGTCTCTATGCGCAGCTCAGTGAGCTTCTCACACCTAAAGCATCCTCATTATTCTGGATCTTCAGGGTAACTGTGTGACATGGAGGTAGGCATCACCACTTTCAGTTGTCATTTCTTATTGCTATCAGGTTGCTAAAAGGTGTCCTTCCTTTTTCAGATCACCCCCTCACTCCCATATCCTTCTAATTTGCTGGGAGGTCAGAAACCCTACTTTGTTAGAATATTCTCTAAAGAAAGGGTACAGAGTACTTGAAGAGCTCTCAGATATGGAAACAGCATGAGTTTGGTGCATATGTTCGGATCTATTTTGACTGTTGCTCGGAGGCATTTTTTTGCTCTCACTTTCAGGAATTTGGCTATGTTTGGATGATGAAGGTTTGGCAGTTGAAACCTCTGAATAAGTGAGGAGTTATATCTTTTCTGCTGGACCAAGAACTAGAGATTTGACAAGTCATAAGCTAATGAGAAGACATTGCCATAGCCTTGAAATGCTCCACCTTTATCTTATCTCCTGTCTCCCATTCTTTGAACCTAACCTCTCATCATTCAGCCATCTCATTTCTCACTTCCTTCTCTTTACCTCTTCCCAACCTCATTGAATTTCTAGGACCTTGACCTTTTACTTTTTGTTCCTCATCAGCCTCTTTTGTTTTTATTTCCTTTTCTAGCCAAACCAGATCACATGATCCATTGCTATGATTGCATTATTTTTAAAACTTTGCTCTCTTATATTTCCCCTTTATACCTCTATTTTACATGCCTGCAATATTTCAACTGTGTATCAAATGCAACTGTTTATACAACTTGGCAATATGGGCATTGGAGTCAGAGAGGCAGGAAACAAATTTGGACAACTCTACATTTGGGAGATAGTAAGGACAATAAGACCTCTGCAAAGGCCAGCAATTTCTTTATGCATTGTTTGTCATCTGCCACTCCATTCTCCATTACACACATGCCATATTGTAACTATTCTCTTTCGGCCTCATGTCTTAACATAGCCTCTTCACTCCAAACAAACCAGAGAATATAGAGCTATCACAAACTTCTCAACTTTTTGATTGCTGTCCCCTTCCCTACCTGTTTCCTTTCTTTCTCTTTTTCCTATTGGCTCAGTGGATGGGTTATCCCTTCCCCTGCCTGAATTAGTCTTTCTACTTGAGCTCTGCATAATATTTCCATTTGCTCTCCATAGCACCTCTGTCCATCATTGGTATTCTTTCTCACCTCTCTTATCAATTTCTTCCTCTCTACTGGACCCCTTACTAAAAACTTTATTCTCTTGGCTTCCACTGGCCAAATCTGGGTCAATTTTAAGTTAAAATAAATAATGAGAGTAATCTGTAGAATAAAATAAGAATTCATGAGTCAAAATTGATCTAAGTGTATGCATGAATAAATAAATAAAGGAGAAAAAGCTCTTTCTTATCTGCTAACAAGTAGTGTAGAAGGGAAAATTGAATTAGAAAATCACAACTTGGCAGCTTCTGTATTAAATGCTTCAGTAAGGATCACGTGTGAATGTGAACACTAGCTGGTGAATGTTTTTAGAACTAACAAGATATTTATAGCATATCTTAATTTCCTATGGCTTCTATAGGAAATTATCACAAATTAGGTCATGTTTTGGTTTGCTGAAGCTGCTGGAATGCAATATACCAGAAATGGGTTGGCTTTTACAATAGGGATTCATTAATCCCTATTGTAAATTTACAGTTCTAAGGCCATGAAAATGTCCACATTAAGGCATCAAGAGGAAGATACCTTGTCTGAAGAAAGGGTTCCTCTGTCAGATAGCAAGGCACCTGGCTGGCGTCTACTGGTCCTTCATTCCTGGGTCTCATTGCTTTCGGCTTCGGTTCCAGTGGCTCCTCCCTGAGCTTCTGTGGGTCCTCTCTTAGCACCTCTGGGGCCTTTCTCTCCAAGCTCTCTGAGTGTTTCTCTTTCTGAGCTCTCTGCTTTTTCTGTCCTTTATCCTCTCATAAAGGACTCCAGTAAAGGATTAAGACCCACTCTGAATTGAGTGGGTGACATCTCAATAGAAACAACCTAATCAAAAGTTCTCACCCACAATAGGTCTGCACCCACAGGAATGGATTAAAATAGCATGGCAAATCACCATTATCTTAATCTTACATTTCTGTTAGCCTGACTTTATGCTATCAGTATGTGTGGTGGTTTGGAGCTATGTACCCTAGAAAAACATGTTCATAAACTTAATCCATTCCTGTGGATGTGAACCCCTGTAAATATGACCTTTGGATGAGGTTCCTTTAGATAAGGTGTGGCCCAGGATGGGTCTTAATCTTATTACTGAAGGCGTTATAGGGAAAGATACACACACACAGAGAAAAGATACAGAGGGAGCAGTCAGAACCTGAAAGTGGCACCTGAAAGAGAAGGAAGAAGCCAGGAGAGGCCACCATGTGCATTGCCGTATGACAAAGGAACCAAGACCAAGGATCATGGACAGCCAGCCCCAGAACACATCTTCGGTAAGAAAGCATCACCTTGATGATGCTTTGATTTGGACTCCTGCTGGCCTCAAAACTGTTAGCTAATAAATTCCCATTGTTTATGCCAACCCATTGTATGATATTTGCTTTAGCAATGAGGAAACTGAACAGAATCCTTTCTCTTTATCTCCAAAATTGTTGAGAAATTAGTTTGTCCTCATGGTTATCCACCTCCTTATATTAACATGATCTGGATTGTATCTCTAAATTAATGAAATTACTTTCTTCAAGGTTACAAGTAATCTTCTAGGTGAGAAATTCAATTAAATCTTCTTGATCCAGATCTTACTTTTCTCCTTGACGGTATTTACACCTCTGACCATATCCTCCTTAAAACCTGTATTCTGAGCTTCAGACTCCTATATCTAACTCCACTTGCATGTACCATAAACCACATGCATCCCTTGCTCAAACTGTTCCAAACTGAATGTGTCACTTTATTTCTTCCTCTTCACTCTCCACTCTCCACCTGCAGAAATAGGCCCTACCTTCCTCTCTACTCTGGAGAATGTTCATTTATCTACTTGGATCAGAAACTACTTTTCTCTCTCTTCACCTCAAATCAATGACAATTCCTACAATTCTGTAAGTCTTTCTCAAGTCTGCCCCTTTATTTCCATTTCTATGTTCATTGCTTTAGTTCAGGATGGTCTTTCTCACCCTGGTCACTTAACCATGCTACAGATTTGGGAATCAGAAAGTCCTGGACTTGAGCTTTGTGGCTGTGTAAAATCTCGTGGGTCATCACCAACCTGCAACTCAGTTTCCTCATATGCAGATAGGTACAATACTGTGTATTAAAGATTTTTATGAGCATCCTATGAGGTAGGGTATCAGGCCACATTTGTCAACTGTGGAGGATGATACCAGTGCTGGTTGCTTTATTCCCAGCACTGATATCCCTGTCTAGAAGACACTTATTATACTGGGTCTTTGCTTCTACAAAGTGCATGCTGCTAGCATGTTCAGAAGTGTGAATGCTAAACACATGTAAGAGAGTGAGACTCATCTACTGGATCACACAAAATGCCTTTCTCTGAGTTCCAAGATCTACAAATGTGCTCAGGCCCACTTTTTGGTATTAAGCAGTCGATAATGATGTCAACTCTACTTTAATTTACAATGATGTGTAGCATAAAACAGGACCTCCACCACCCCTCTCTTGTACTTTCTAAAAGTATCTCCTCTGTTTTCTTTTTTTATTAGTTTACCAAGGAACAAATGCACCTTGGTAAAGATTCAATAAAGTCAATTAATTAGGCAACCCTTTTAAGCAACAATGGAAACAGGAGTTGGAGCTGTGTTAATGCCTTGTCTGAGGCAGGGCAATGCTCAACACTTTCTCAAGTTCTAAAAGCACAGTCACACAGGTCAGTATTATGTGTGCTGAAAGAGTGGAGGGCTGTTTCACTGAAAGGACGCTGCAGCTCTTATATCATGTCTTATATGGCTAACTTAATTGTTTCTGGTGGCAACGGTAGAGTCCATGTCAACTATGACAGCATTTATGCTGCTGAAGCAAAGTCTGTGCCAGCATTTCCATTAGAGATCCCTAAGTTTAAAAGAATGCTGATTGAGTAAAGTAACAAACAGAAAGAGAGATGCTTTAGCATTTCTGAAGATAATGTACATAGGATCAAAAAAGATCAAGGTAAAGACTGTACATTAGTTTGTTCATTCTTTAAACAAGTATTTACCAAACACCTTTCATGTCCTAGCCCCTATGCAGGATATAACAAAATCATATTCCTAGGTCTCCATGGAGCTTACAATCTATAGTGGAAGAGACATAAACATGTAACAAACAAGTAAATATGTAATTACTATTGTGATTAAGTACCATGAAGGAAATAAATAGGTGCTATATATGATTTTAAATTAATGGGTAGTTGGTACAGTTAGCATCAGGGAAATCCTTTCTGAGATGGTGATGTTCAAACTGATGTGTGAAGGGTGAAAAGAAGTTGGGAATGGTGGGTGAGTTCTAGGCAGAGAGACCTGCATTTTCAAGGTTCCTGAGACAGGAATGGAGTTTGGAGTGTTCAGGAATACAGAGCTGGCTCACTTGGCAGCCAGCCAAGCTTTTTTATTAGGTGGGGAATTGAGGGGAGTGCGAGGAAGTACAAGGAAGAAATTTTAAGAATCAGCCACAGAATCTTAAAGAAGGATGGAAATAAAAGCAGCAGGGATTGCATGGACAGAGAGTCAGAATTGAAGGTCTCTGATTGGTGAGGTAATACCTACATCCAAAGGTGACTGTGAGAGTGGGTATCTGAAGAAGAAAGGAAGAAGTTTTCAGTAATGAGGTTACAAATATGGGAATGTGTTTAAAATAAAAACCTCCCATTTAGAGGGATTCAGGGGCTGTAGTGTCATCAGAAATATGCCTTTATTAATATCTTCTTTCCTCTACACTGTATTAGTCACTCCATGTGTCCTTATATTTTACTCTTGAAGCTATTGGCCACTCCTCACTTTCTAAAACATAACTCTATCTTTCTAAACCTTAGTTCCTTTTGGAAAAAATCCATTTTTCATTAAAACTTGCTTGTTTCTTTGTCTCATTCCCTTGATCCTTACCAACTGATGTGTTGATTAACAAGAGAAACAAATTCAGTTAAGTATTAACTTGGAATGATAGTTTAATTTGTTATCCCAGATTACACATTTGCATTTTCACAGAGGCGTTTAATGACAAATCCAAAAGAATATCCAATGTAGAAATTCAAGGCAGAGAAAGAAATATTTTGGTGCAGAATATTTTTTGAACTTAATGTCAAATTTTGGGATCAAAATTTGCATCAGATGAACTAATACAAGAGTCACTATTTTAAAAGCTGTAATAGAATTGGAGATACATTATTTGCTGTAGCTAGAAATGAACTTAGAAACCTAGTTGCACTTTCTACTTTTGATGATAAGGAAACCAAGCCCATATGAACAAAAGGAGTTGCCTCAGTTAGTCAATGACTCAGCTGGATAGTTTCTATTCATTTCTTACCAGTCTATACCACACAGTATATACTGTATCTTCTCTTATCTACTGGAGGCATCCAAATTAAACTATGTCAAATAGGTGAAAGAATGTCCTATTTTAAAAGACATCCAGAAAAGGAGATTCTGTTACCTTCTAAAATTCTTTGTTCAATGTTTAGTAATCTTTAATGCCAGGAAATTACCCAGTAAAATTCAGTGCGGGTTAGTGGAAAGAACACTGGATTTGAGATGAGATATGAGTTGTGGTGGAAGCTGTGATAGGCAGCTTCATCTTCCAGTGATTCCCTGTCTCCTTATATTGGTGCCTTTGTGTAATCCCTTCCCCTGGAGCGTGGGCAGGACTTGATGACTTGCTTCTAATGGAGAGAGTATGTCAAAAGTGAAGGGAGCAATTTATAATATTAGGTTATAAAAAGACTGTGCTTCAGTCTTGGGAGCTCTTTCGGTTCTATCTCAAAAGGCTATCTCGGGGGGAAACCGGCTGCTATTTTTTCGGACAGACTTGTGGAGAGGACCAAGTGGTAAGGAACCCAAGTCTGCCGACAACCATGTGAGTAAACCTGGAAGTGGATTATGGTTTTCTCCTCCACATCCCTTTCCCAGTTGAGACTTCCAATGAGACTGCAGCTATAGCTGACAGCTTAGCTTGACTGCAACCACGTGAGAAACCTAGAGACAGAGGTACACATTTAAGTTGTGCTCCTGTTTCTAACCCATAAAAAATGTGAGATAAATGTTTCTTGTTTGGAGATGTTTAATAGCATACTTTTGTGCTGACCTTTCTAGACCTCAGTTTCTTCACTTCTGTAAATTCAGTGACTGAGCCAGATGATCTTTGAAGTCACTCTATATACAGATTGCTATTATTTACCTCAATTCCTCATATGTCAGCATAAGCCAATTCTATCTAATTCTATCTTCTATAGTGAAGAAGAATAGTTAGCCACAATTCTTGTAAAAATAACCCTTCAACTATTAAAAGACTATAAAAAACCTTATAGCCTCCTCTCCAATCTAAAATATGAAAAACTTATGAAATCTTTGATGTTCAAGGATTTGGTTTCATTTTATTATTCTCTGATGTCAAATTTACTTATTTCTTTGAACGAGGCACTACATTGTCAAATGCTGTATTACTTAAATTTTTTTCTTCATAAAATTCTGCAAGAAAAGATGCATCAATGCATTTTCTGCCCATATAATTTGATAGTGGCATTATAAAGTTTAATTTCAAAGAAGTAGTTATTAAGATTGGTTCTTATTTGACAAAACAATCACAAAGATGCAGACAATTTACTCTAGATAAATTGAGACTTTGAAGATTTTTTTTTGGAAATTTATTTTCAGTACCTATTTGGACAAAGCAATTATGACATGAGGATACTCATGTACCCAGAAAACACTTCCCCCAAACATGCCCCGGAGATATTTCTGCTGGGAACCTATTAGATGGCCAATATGTTCTTATTGATTCATTGATCCAGGTCCTGGCGTATATTTTCCAAACAGAACAGAAACCACTCTGTTGGCATGCCGGTGGAATGGTGCCAATTAGTTCTCAGAGAATGTACTCCATTCAGTTCTTTACAGCAATTCCTTAAAAATAATACGAGTGCTATGTAAAACCTTCTCTGGGTATTGATTTCTGCTTCTCAATATGTTGTATTTGAATCAGAGCCCTTATTTTCTCCACATTGTGCCTATTGCTTTTCCTGTGAAGCCATAGAAATGTGTTTGGTTTGCCTTGGGAAGGATGTGTGTGTGTGTGTGTGTGTGTGTGTGTGTGTGTGTGTGTTTGCATGGCATCGTGGCTACTTTTCAAGGGAATGATTGTGGTATCTCATATTTAGCATTGCTGCTTCTTTAGTGCCCTTAAGCTAGAGAATTTAGAGAGGAAGACCACATTTACAGATGTTTATCATCAATACCAAAATGTTAAAAAAAATAAAAACTAACAGCCAGATATTTAGGATCCAAAAATACAACAACTGTGGTTTAAAGGAGAGTATACACTGTCCTTTATTTTCTGCCTTGTGAGTTCCCTTCATTTTCCGTTTCTTTTGAAACTTGTTAGAGATGCTGGACCTTAGCCACAAAAGTCCCAAATCTCTTCAGTTATCCAAGAATGTGATTCAGACTCATCAGTGATAGGGCAGGCTGGGCATGCTGGGCAGCGTCTCCCCCACAGAAGAACTCAGTACCGGAGCCTCATCTGTTCTTGACAGAGGCCATGTAACAAGAACGCTAACTGCACGCTGTGATGGCTCGGCCAGTGACGAAGTGACCTGTGGCTCAGGGCTCCGGGAAGGCCACAGACTGCTTTCAGCTAGGTCGGTGACCAGCTGTCAGCTGGGGAGAATCTTCTGTCAGTGCCAGCTTGGGGGAGATTCAGAGTGCTGACCTGGAGGTGAAAGGGTAAAGCTTCTCAGGAACTCGCCCAATTTGCATTGTAAAGGCAGAGAATGAGGTGACCTTGGGAGGCAGACCCTGTCACCAGACCTCCCACAAATGTATTTCGGGGTGTGGGAGCACAGGGCAAAACAGAATTCTCCTCTTTTGTTGATTCAATGCCCAATTTTAATGTCTCTTAAGTGCAGAGGTTTTCTTTAGACACTGTGCCTTCCACTAGGGCTTACTGCTGCATTTCGTTGATTTCTTTTTTTTTTTAACTTGGTCTCATGAATCCATCAGCCTGATGTTAGGTAATTTGAAAATCAGAAAATAAATAACTTAGGTTTCTTTGCAGAGGTAGAAAGCGGCTTTTAATCCTGTAATGTTTTCCTCTGTCGTCACCAAGAACAGCCTTAAAAACAGAGAGCTTTGCAATGATTCGGCAGTGTGTGCAGGAAAGAAAGAGTGCCTGAGAGCATCATAAAAACGAGGGGAGAGGCGCTCCATAAACATGCGGGCACTTATTTATTACAAAATAAATTATGCATTGACATGAGGAATTACACCATAATTTTCAGTTTGAGATGGTACCAAAGTAAATTGGTTTCTATCTAAAAGGTCACATGGAATGTTGGCTTTGTGTTTCTGTCATGACATTTGCCTTATTGACATTCAGGTGCATTCCCTCTGTTTCATGCAATCACTGTCTTCTTTCACTGTGTTTACAGATAATCCAGCAACTTTGCAGGTCAAATGCTTTCTGAATATGAGCCCACAAAGCATTGAATCAGATAGCCTCCTGCTTAGAGAGTTTTCAGCACAGTTCAGCCATAAGGCAAACATCAATAATTGCTTTAGAAGGGAAAGTGACAGGAAATTGTTCATAATTTGCCATCACATTAATTAAGAGTGGCGAGGACTATTGCAACCACTATTTAATTTCTCCTTCTTTAAAATTAACTCTGTTATTGTCACCAACTGCTCTGTGGTGAGACATATTAACACTGTTTGTCTGAGGGCTACTATTCCTGGGAACAAATCATTTGCTCACCTCCATGTGGAACCAACCATGAGTTTTGAACCAAGCTATTTTGCATTGATGATGGGGACGTGCGCGAACTTTAAGAGAGTAGCCCAATTACTAAGCTGCTTTTGGGTTCTGTTCTGCAGGACCCTCCTGAAACATACTGTACTTATGGCTTAGAACAAGTAACCAAGTGCCTTAGAGTCAGGAAAGAAGGGAAGCTAAAAGGTGTTTTAACCATTGTTCAGTGGTTTTCATGTCTGATTTGGTAGGTAAAGGTTATCAGAAAAGTCAGTTCAAGTGTGCTTAGAAAGCCTAATGACATCTCTCAACTCCCTTGGCAGGCATCTTGTGCTGGGAAGCAGGTTATTAGAGGCCAAAATTAGAAAGCCCATCTTTGGTAAATGAACTGATTAGTGTCATCCTGTGTCTGCAATGCCGACGGCTAGAATGGCCAGGGTTTCTGTGCGGGTGTCATACTTAGAGCACCTGCTGAGGACTCCAAAGTCATCCTGCTTTCTGCTCTTCCTGTGGCTCAGCATATCAGCTGCAGAATGCACTAATTTGTGTGATGGCCTCCTCAACTTTATCAGGCTTTAAGCCCTTTGAAGTCAGAATGTTGAGTACTCACAGCACCCGACATGTAGCATGAAAGAGGTGCTGAATAAATATTTGTTGACTGACTGATGGATGGACAGATGATTGACAGTGCTCACTCTGAAGTCTGGGAAAAATAAGTCTCTTTTCTGTAAGTCCAATGGGCTATCATTAACTGTCCCAACTCATAATATAAGCACACTGGCTATGGAATAGCAAATTAGATATCATTAAAAGAAAAAGGCAACTAACTACTGTTAGGTGAAAGCTTTACTAAATTCCTCATTCCTTAATTTGACATAATTTGTTGAGTGCCTCGCATATATACCAGGCACAGTTTAGGCACGTGAGAGTTTTTGATAGACAAAACAATCCATGCAATCCCAGAGCTTACATTCTAGTGCAGGAAGGCAGTCAAATGATTAATAATAAGCATAGTAAGGAAATCATGCAGTACATTAGAATGTGACATCTGCAATGAAAACAATGGAATAGGGTAAATGGGATTGGAGGTGGGGGTGGGTGGGTGAGGATGTCTCAATTTTAAATAGGGTTGGTAGGGTTGGCCTGGAGAAGACTTTTGGGAAAAGACTTGACATCAGTGCAGGTTTCCTACATGGCCAGTAGGTGAAGAGCATTTGAGACATAGGGACTGCTTGAGCAAGTGCCCCAAGATGGGCACATGCCTGGGTGTTCCAGGAACATGAAAGGGGGACAGTGAGGCAGGTTTGGAATAAATGAGAGAGAGTGTTAGGAGATGAGGTCAGAGAGGTAACAGAGCACCTGATCAAGGGCTTGGTAGGCCAGTGTAAGGCTTTTACTCTGAGCGACAGAGTAATTCACTCCCTCCTTTGCACTATGGACTCCCATAGCACATTTGTACTTGTATCTATTTCAGCAAGTAAGACATCATGTTAAACTGTTTGTGTCTTTTTTCCTTCAGAGACTCTTGGGTTCTAAATGTTATCTTTCTATCTCATTTATTTTCTGTATTTGGCCCAGTAGAATGAATGTACATTATAAACATTTAATTTTTGTTTGTTGAATTGAACTATGAAACAAACAAATCAAAGGAGTGGGAATCTCACAGTGTTGTAAAATGAGCACATTCCAAATCATGGAGAGTGTCTGGGGCAAATGAGTTAGCATAAAAATTTATGGTACACTCTTCAGCTACACATTCATGTTTTTATGCTAAAAGTCCATTTTCTTTCCCTTTGATGCAGTTTCCTCACCACATCCTATCAGCTACTTCCACAAAATCAGCTCAGTGATATGTTGACAACACTTTCCTTTCTACGGAACTGCAGGTGGTTAAGCTACTGGTCTCATGAGCTAGAGCTCTGGATTGCAACCACAGAAGGGCAATGGGGAGCTTTCATGGATATACTTTAAAAGCTCCACAGGTGAGGCAAATGTCCAGCCAGGGTAGAGAGCCATTGATCTGGGCCTGTTCCAAGACTTTCAGAGGTGGTCTCCATGGTTCATGGAGAACATTTAAGCTAAAACAAGTGAGCCCAGAAATTTCCTACCCAGACCTGTCAGCTACTGGCTGAGGGATGGCTTTTGCATCATAGTGGCAGCTCAACAATGTTTTGTTATGTTTGGATGTTTCCAAGTGTCTGTGTATGGTGGTGGCTAGAGGAGACAATTTTGAGGAAGATGCCCATTCTTTAAGATAACAAACCCATTTGTACATCAAACCACCTGAGATGCATAAGTTAATTCAGCAGCTGGTTCCTGGATCTTCTCTTAGATGAACACACACCTGGTCCTATCAAGGTTAATATCTGTTATGGATTGAGTTATGCCCTTCACAAAGACATGTTCAAGTCCAAATTCTCATCCTGAGGATGTGAAATCATTTGTAAATAGGATCTTTGAAGTTCCTGTTAAGATGAGGCCAAACTGAATCTAATATGACAAAAGTCCTTATAAGCAGAGGACATTTGGACATAGTAGGTAATAGAGACAGAGAGAGACAGATGGGCATGTGACAGAGGCAGTGGTTGAGTTATGGGGTGCTGGTAGCCACCACTAGAATGCTATAGACTTCTGAGAAGGTGTGACCTGCTGATGGTTGATTTTGGATTTCTGGCCTCCAAATCTGTGAGACAATAAATTCCTGTTTTTTAAGCCAGCCAGCTTGTGGTATTTGTTATGGCACCCTGGGCAAACTGAGATGACATCTATTCTGGCCAGTAGTACTGGCACCATAACCCCACTGGATGAATGAAACAACCCTGCACTCCAACTCTATGCCAACCACAGGTTGAGTGATTACTCCTCCAAGTGGTTGATCACATTCTAGTCTAAGGTACGGTAAGGTATGCCTGTGGACCCCAATCTAGGCAATGTGTGCAACATTCACCTACCTTGGGCTTGGGTGTGAAAAGTAAGCCAGTTTCATTTTACTGGTCCTCAGCAGCTCTGTGGTTCTGCTTTCCTTTAACCTGGATAGTGGTCACTGCCAGCGATGATCATGTAAACATTTCCTTCTTACAAAAATCTTAAAGCTGGGCTTCGGCATGCTTGGGAAGAGACCTCATTGTCCAGACACTTCTCAGTGCTAGGGATGGGGCCAAACATGGTTAGTTGTTATGAGTGTTTGGCAACTTTGTTTAATTCTTTTTTATCTTCATTGCTTTCTTTTATTTATTATTCACTAAATACTTTTAGGGTATCTACTGGTTACTGGGCTCCATCTTGAGGTCACAAGGTGAATACGAGACTGTTGCTTCAGTTCACATTCTAGACCAGGAAATGAACATGTAAACAGATAACCAGTATATCACACAGGAGTTTAATGGGCATGTAGTGAGATAGGGGTAGAAGGAGGGCCTTTGAGATGAGCACCGTGAATTGAAAAGCAAGGAGTTGATAGAACATATCAGGATTTAGAGAGCAGAAGTGTCCCTGCAATAGAGGGAGTGGAGAGGATGGTGGTGGGTGCTGAGGCTGGAGGCATGGGTCATAGGCATAGGTTACAAAGTGCCTCAGGCCAAGTTAAGGAATTTAGCCTTGATCCTGAAAAGGTAAGGTGGTACCAAAGAAAAAAAGAAAACAACTTGAACTTTTGAGTCAGAAAAATTTGACTGAATTCTGGCTCTGCCACTGATTTATTACTTATATAAGGTTGTGTAAGTTATTTGAAATGTTTGAGTCATTATTTCCTCAACTATAAAAATAAGCATGATAACACCCAGCTTTCAGGGTTGTTTTGAGAGCTAAATGAATCAATATCCATGAAATTAAGGGCCGGCACATCATAGGTTCTAGAGCTATGCTGTCCAACACAGTTGCCATGATTGGAACATCGATATAACACTTTTCCATCATCACAGAGAGTTCAGTTGGATAGCACTGATCTAGAGAGATATTTTGTTTGCTTTCCTGGAAGCATCAGTGCCTTAACTGATATTTAAAAGATTGACTATCCTTTAATAGCATGCACTATAATGTATTTTGAAAAAGTTATTCTTTAAAATAAAACTTAGAAAATACAGGTTGAGGCCAAGGTTGGGTTTCCTACTGAGATGTTAGTTAGGAGCTTTCACCCAACCCGGTGCTCTCATGCACCAGCCACTCCCAGCTCTCTCTTTCAGTTTTGCTGCCCACACTGACTTGAGGCTTGAAATTATACTTGTTTCTCTTAAAAATGGCCAGTGGGTTAAAGCCAACTGCTCTGGAGCTGAGGCACAAGTTTCCCTGGAGAACTTACCCTGGGATCTGGGATCTGAACTGTACTCTCCATAGGATTGCTTGTAGGAATGACTCATGCCATTTCAAATTACAGCTTCATTCATTTTGTTCCCTTTACTAAGGTTTTGTAACCCAGACATTAAACCATTTCTGGTGATGGCCATTTCTGGTGACAGATAGACACTTGCAATGAGTTCCCAATTCACTTCAACTTAGGTCACTTGCCCAGAAATAGTGTATTAACTTCCAGTTTCTACTGAACTTTGGGTTTGCTTAGACAGTTAGTTCAAATTGTAAGCAGAGATCTTTTTTCCATATGGAGCAGTTATTTTCAGAATTAACAAAATTTAGAGAGGCTTTTGAGTGTCCTGAGGTATAAAATGTAGTTGGAAAATTGAAAAAAAAAAAAAATTTCTTTAATCACCTTGGGAAAAAAAGGGTTCTTGTGACAATTTGGATCATGGTTACTATATTACCACATAATTTATTTTGTACACATAACTGACTTTTACTTGAGAAGCAAGAAAGCCGATGTGGACATGTTAAAAAAAAAGTCAAGTGAGAGATCAGCTGGGAGAAATTAAATCCATCGGTATGTAAATATAATAAGGGGAAGGGAACCTGACATTTATTGAGGGGTATATGCAAATACAGTGACTTTGCTAGAAAGGAAGTTCTCTGTGGCCTGCAGGGGCCTGGGGAAATTTGAAGAATTGACTGAGTTCCAACTGTCCTTGAAATGTCATTGGGATTTAGGTGAAAAGTGGGGAGGTATTCCAGATGGAAACAAGATGTACATGGTTGTAGAGATGGAAATGCACCTATTCTCTTTAGTGGGAAGTGAATAGACCATTCTGACTGAACACAAACGAGTTTATGAATGATAAATAAATGGGAAGTAAGCTTTTATGTTGTCGTCCCAGTATAGATAGGGAAGCCTTGAATAAGAAAGTAATAATTACATGCAAGTTGTTTCAACTGCATACTTTGGGTCAGGCAATGTGCTAAAATATTTTTATATGCATTTTAAAATTTAATCTTTACAATAATCCAATGTGGTCTTTCATTTCTGATCCAGGAGTTTTGTGTCTTTTTCCAATATCTATGAAACTGGTAGACTAACTTGTTAGTTCGCAAATAGAGTAAGTTCTCAGTCACAATTCTTGACATAAACAGCTATGAAGTGATGAAAATCAATTAGCTATTAGGTGATAAAGGTCTTATAAGAGTGGTTAGAAAGGAAAAAAATGGATGGTAGAAGTAGAAAGGAAGGAATAGAAAGGAAGGAAAAAGGTTGGGACACAATATTTTGGGATGGAGTGTTGGGCAAGAGGTGGTCAGAAAGTATGAAAAGTCAGAGAAGATATCAAAATTCTGAGCTTAGGCAAATGAGTGATGCCACATTGGCAGAAATTAATAACATGAGTAACTGGAACTAGTTCTTCGAAGAAAAAGTGACAGCTTGTATTTTTTTAAAGAATTTTATTTCTCTGAAGTTAATAAATTAAAAAATTCTCTACCTAGGAGCTGGCAGAGGAAACATTCTTAAAATATACCAACTAGATCTCTCTACTTGTCACCTCCTCTCAAGTCTGTGTGGGTAGAGCTGTTGAGAAGATCTGGGAGGTAGCTGCTTACTTTTGTATGTGTGAGGTTGCAGGTGGGAAAAGGAGAGAGTGGTTGGAGCAATGGTCCTACTGCTTTGGTGCCATTTCAGACTGTTTTAGTTTTTTGGCTGCTAAAACAAATACCATGGGATAGGTTGGCTTAAACTACGGGAATTTATTGGCTGTTGGGAGAAGACCAAAGTTGAGGCATCAGCTAGGTGATGCTTTGTCCCTGAAGACAGTGGCCTTCTGTTGTAATCCATGGTCCTTGGCTTTTCTGTCACTTGGCAATGAACATGGCAGGGTCTTCTCCTGTCTCTTTCAAGCTGGAAGTCTTTTGGATGCTCCCTGTGGCTTTCTTTCTCCATCTTACTTTCACTCTGCTTATAAAGGACTCCAGAAATGTTGATTGAAGCTCAACTTGATTTGGTTGGGCCACATCTTAACTGAGGTTAAGAGACCTTATTTATAATAGATCTACACCCACCAGAATGGGAACCAAGACCAAGAACATGCACCAAGAATAAGGACTGGGGTATACAATTAAATCCACATGACGGACAGGCTCAGATTGGCTGGGGGCTGTATCTTGCTCCCAAGGTGAGAGCTTGGCTCTTAAAGCATGACTGCTTGGCATGAGCATCATTGAAGCTATTCTGGATAAGTGCTTTTCACTCTTATACTTGAATAGACTTTTTAATAACAAATGCACAAAATGTAACCTACAACTCCTGCAGCATCACTTATGGCAACACTAAATACCTTTTTTCTTCTGTTGCCATTATAATAACTTTTGGAGTTTCCCAACAGCTCCATTTATTTCTTTCTATATTATCATCTCCTGCTCCTCTGTCCTAATTAGTTAGCAGTACAGAAACCATATTATATTGTATTTTTAAAATAATAAGAAATCCTCCAAGAGAATCAGTTGATAGAACTTGAGGGACACAGTTGCAGTGCTCAGTGTTTCATATTACTTAAGGGAAAAGAAAATTGCTCAGTGCTTTCTATATCTGAAGCGATGCCAATGTTTGGCAAACTTTATCAATTGCCATGTATTCCCTTAGCGAGTGGCAAATTGTACAATGACAAGATTATATTGCTGTCCTCCCCCAGGAAGTCCATGGAGGCAACACTTCACGTCTCTCTGACTGCAGCTCAGGAGGTTTGGGAACATAATAGTACTATTTAATGGTTAAAAAAAATTATTTTGCTCTTTAAAAAAGGTGGCATGGTCTTTATTAGATCATTTTAGGAGTTGTAAATGAGTCAGCCATAAATGTACTATATAGATACAAACCGAGTTTTCTTTCTTTCTTTTCTTTCTTTTTTTTTTTGTATGTATCATTTTTAACATCTCCTGTATCTATGGATAACAGGTTCTCAGGTGAAATGCTGGGCATGTCACTGAAAGCCCAGTGGAGTTAAGTGTGCAAGTCAGTCTGAGCATATGCTGTAATGGATTTGACCTCGAAGAGCACTACAAAGAGAAATTGCAGATAACCATCTGAACTGACTTCTGAAGCTTGTAGCTCTGACTCCTGAGATAGAGAGGGAAAAGTGAGACCAAACAGATTGGAAGGAACAACTCAGAGATAGCAGAATGATTGTTTCTTATTTTAAAAGTAAATAAATCTAAATTAAAAATGATTTATTTTCTCTCTCTCTATATTCTTTCCTTGGTTTTTACAAAATGTCCTTGAGTATGAAAAAAATTTACAGAACATGTTATAGCTTTCTTGATCACATTGGTGCCTGGTAAAGTGAACATCTGATCAAAATGTAAACATATTAATAAAATACTAAACCTCTGAGACCTTGGAGTCTTAGAGGGTCACAGCATCATGGAGGTGACCTAATCTTACCTACCACCCAGCACAAGAATAGCTTTAACAATAGTGACTTAAATGCTTCCAGGGATCTATATTTCAGTTCTTTAACATTTGTTTTTAGTACTTCAAAGACAATGTATTTAGAGGCACAAAAATTGCAGATATTTATGTCATTTTGTCCAAGGACAACTGCTGATAGTAATACATTTTTTCACTACTGTGATCAGTTTATCTTTGCAGTCTTTGGTTTACATAGTCCTTTTATAACTAGTATTTATTATACAGATAGCTGAGTTTAAGGCTAAAGCATGTGGCCATCAAAGGGCTCCAAGCCAAGTGGCTTACCTGAAGTTTGGATCTGTGACCTTGATCTGCTACCTAGACCTCATGAACAACATGCTTAATCAGCTAAATAAGTCATAGGAATTTTGTCTTGGTGTGTAGACCTTCACATATGGAAACACAAATATACACACAATGCTCCCTATTTGAACAGTTATTCAAATGATGCTAGGAAATAGACTTTAGAAAAATTGAGTGTATAGTTTTGGATTTTACTATTGTTACATGTACAAGCAAAAATATACCCTCTATAGTAGAAGAAAATGGAGCCATCAGAGCAAAAAGTCCAGAGAGTTTTGGCAAACAAGGTAGAGATACATTAATTGGATAGACTGAACTTGGGGTTACAATGAGCTTTGTCTTTTCTAGGTTTAGAATTATTTTTTTCAGTAGTGAAATGACTGGGTTTCGATGCAAAATATTTTTTAGAATATTTGCTACCTAGAGAAATATTGCAGCAATGCGTTCTTGGGTCAGATGATGTGCTGGTGATTATGGCTTCTATGCTGAACAGTCATTTCTAAACAATGCTTGCAAAATTCTCTACTGTGTAATTTGTCGTTGTAGTTACAAATCTACTGATGGCACCCTTTAGAAAAGTGTTTCTTTACAATTAACTCCCATGGTGAGATGGAACAGGATGACTTACCTGTTGTCTCTCTTGTATTGTGCTTCCGTTTTCTGCCTCTTGGGTTTTCCCCACCCTATTGCTAAGAGTCTGAAATCAGTATAAATAAAGGATCAGGGCAGAAATGCGGTGGCTATTCTGAGACACACTTGCTCGTATGGGTCATGAGTGGACAATGACAAGCCTTAAGCTACCTGGTTTGCATTATGGTTTTTAGCTGATGTAGACCCAAAGTGCTGAGTTTGCTGCTGTTTAGGGTCTGAATTTGCTGAAATAAACAGATAAAATAAACGGTAACCTAGAATAAAGGAAATGTTTAATATAACTGTCAATAGAAATTTCCAGTGCTATAAAACAACCAATGCAAAAGTGAACATATTTACAATTAACATTATTTGGACAGGTTTTTATTTTTCCTTTTTTCTTTTTTTTGGTCTCTCCCTTCAGTTTTGGAGATGCAGAGCAAAGAACAGACAGTGTGTACAGAGGCATCTCAAAAATACGGATTATGTGTGTGTGTTTGTTACTTCTGCATATCTAAGGATGAAGCAACTTAGCACCAATTGGGAGTTAGCATTTTGGCTTTTTTAAAAAGTGCTTTTCCTTATTGTGTGGAACACTCCAAGCTGAATTCAGTAGCATGAATGACACTGTGCCATGTGGTGGGAAGGCGAAGCCACTGAACACTCAGAATTTTCTCGGTATGTCTCAGTGGCAGAACTCCTTGTGTTAAATGTGTGTGTGCTGTTCCACTGAGAAAATAAAATGTTCAATAGCATGTTGAGTTTCTCATTTTGTACCTATGGAGAAGAGGCTCATGCTGCCTGTCGCGTTTCATTGTGAAGTACTTACAGATGGTCTAGTTCAAGGTCCTTTAGAAGGCACATGGACAAAGAAGTTATGTTTCTGCTTCCTTTCCCTAGTTTTTGTGCATTTCTTTCTTAAAGTTTATGTTCTGCACAATTAAGTAGCCAAATATGATATTTTTCAAATTTAATGCAGATAGAATATGGGAAAAGTTTAATAATTCATCAGAAGGAATAAACACAAAGCTGCCCTACACCTGTCACTTAACCAGGGTACGTATAATAACTTGTCTTAGTTTACTAGGCTGTTAAGACAATTACGACAAATTGATTGGCTTGAACAACAGCTATGTATTGTCTTGAGGCTCTGGAGGCTAGAAGTCTAACATCGGGATATTGGCAGGACTTGCTTTCTCCTAGGATCTGGAGCCCTGGCAATCCTCTGCCTCACGGTGGTCTGTCTCTCCTTGTATCAGCTCCTCTGGTTTTCACTGACTTCTGGCTTCTACTGATTGACTCTGTCCATATTTCCTTTGCTTATAAGGATTCCAGCCAGATTAAGGCCCACTCTGATTCAATCTGACCTCATCTAAATAGGATCTTCAAAGCTCCTGTTCATAGTTAAGTCCACACCTTAATAACAACATCTTCAAGGATCCTATTTACAAATGGGTTCATATCCACAGGACTGGGGGTTGGGATTTGAACATGTCTTTCATGGGGCACATGATTCAATCCCCAGCATATGTTATACCTTTTCTAGTTTCTTCTGTGCAAATGCTGAGTTTCATTCATATCTAAGATTGTAATCAGAACATTAGGCTGCCAGACAGTTGCAATTGCATTGTGGCTTTTTCTAATGTTGCTATCTCTGGACTAACTGAATTTGTTCTCTTACAGACATAGTCAGGGAGTACCTTATTCTGTGACATGTATGGAGTGAAAGAGCAGAAGGATAATTGTATTTAAATAATATGCATGCAATATTTTCAAATCCTCCAAAACATTAGGAAAAGTCTTTGGACTAATTAGATAATTTACATTTCATAGCACATTTGTTAATGGATTGCTAAGAAATGGAGAAATGTCTCTGCTTCTTCACAAGGCAGATTATGGCAAATGATTGTGTTCCCATAAATATATTGGTGTCTAGCCTTATAGTTGGCAAGAGAACATTGCTTTCAATGGGTTTTTAGCTAGTAAAGTAAAAGAACCTCTATTGTCATTAGGTGAAACTATGTCCTTTGCTGGAAGCAGAGAAAAATAGATGTGGAGAACTTCAGTTTTCTTGCAAGGAAAGTGTGATGGTATATTGCATTATGGGATATGTAAGTGGAATCTGGAGACCCACTTGTGAATGTACTTCAGCCCCTTCCAAATGCTTGAAAAGGAAATCATGACAACTGAGGAAAAAAAAAGAGGAAAAGTGAATGTACAAACATTGTAAAGGTGGGATACAGCTTTAATTGGAGACTCATAATGGTAATAATACAAAGTGATTTCACTGAGTCCATTTCCTTTCTGAAAATAAGCTTTTATTTCATACTTAATTATTTAAAAAATAGATCAGGAAGGAGGAAAATGACAGTTTGGACTCTGATTGTAGAATGCCAACCAAACACAAAGTAAAACAACTTCTTCTTGGCCTAGATTGTGATAAATAAGTTACTAGTTTGATGGATGGTTTTGAACTCACCAAAATGATGTTTTTGCATTGTTTAGACAATACATTCTGTTGAAATGGAAAATATAGACATGTTGTTAGGCAAAGTAGTTTGCAGTATTTTGAAGATACATCACAAATATAAGATATAAGGTTTTTTCTTCCTTTTGGAGAACAATATTCCAAAACGCAAAATTGATGAGAATGAGATTCTTATGTGGAGAAGAAATTTGACTTGAGAAGAGACTCTTTGCCATCAAGTGGAGTTGAGATTTGGGTCATTCATTCATATATAAATTTCCTCGAAACCAGTGGCAGACCTTTTGTCACCATGTCAATCATTATATATGAAGAGAATGATAGCATGCTAATATGTTGTTTGTAAGACAAGATTTTTTCAGAAAGAAAGAAACACTCCAAATGAACTTCATGATTAGGAAAATATCCTACAAAGACTGATGACCTTTGCTTAAGAATAAAACCAGTAATAAAAAAGCGGGATGCCTTGCTAGAAATAAGCATTATAGAAAAAAGAATTGGGTACTATAATTGACACAAAAAATAGGTTAAGATGTATAAATGTATTTGACTCTTTTTGAGTTGATCTGATTATTAAAGTCAAATAATTAAACAGATTTGCAAATGTAGGTATAAATTATAGTTGTCGTTATGATGCCTCTGTGAGAAAAAAAAATTGCCAGCATGTTCCTAGGTTATGTTAATAACAGATGTAAACATGACGGACCACACAATAAGCTTTTTTAACATTAGTCAGAAAGTTATTAGAATATTATGCTCTGTTTTGTTTCTTGTTCTTTTAGAGTGATGCAAAGAAGATAAGTTCTATAAAATAAGTTCATGATTTTTAAGGCTGGAAAAAGGGCCAAGAGATTGGAATTGGAATTGGAATTGTTATGCAATATAAAATTTTTATGAAATAAATACATAATAATTGTTCTGATATCCATATGCTGAATTACTCATGAGTCAATAGTATATTTCTGGTATTTTGCCAGGACACTAATATTTTGCCAAGCATTGTATGGGATCCAGAGAAGTTTTAGCAGTCTCTGTTTTGAAGGGGTTTGCCATGTAACATTGGACGACTGAAACAACAGGCATTAAAGAATTAAAAAACAAAATAAAGGTATGTAATAGAATTTAAGAGAAGGGACATCAGTATGATTTTGTGGAAAGGAACTTTCCAGACACCATGAATATTTGTGCTTTCAAAATGAGCAAGATTTGGAAAAAGTAGAGGTAACATTTTGATGAGTGAGGCAGCATAGGAAGAATATGAGTAACACAGAAAAATATGAGTAAAGGAAGAATATGAGTAAAGGTGAAGAAGCAGAGAGAGGAGAAAGTTAAGGGAGGAGAAGGCAGGATTGGGAAATGTTTGAGTTGGTTTCACCCTGATAAAGACAAAGTTTTTAATTCTGCAAATTCCATATTTATTTCTACGGAGGTCAATACATTGTGCAGTCAATACAAACAATTAATGATGTTGAAGTTTAAATGAAGCAATTCATGGCATCAGAATTTTATAATTGGAAATGACCTTAAGTAACGCGAATCAACTTCTCATTTTACAAATGAGGCTTAGTGAGGTTAAGTTACTTGGCCAAGATCAACCACCTTGTTAGTCATGGGCTGAGAACTAAAAACCAGATCTCCTGATTCTAGGCTGGTGTTCTTTCTAGCATAATGTACTGGGCTTCTTTGCATAAAAGGAAAAGGCAGCCGTGATACTTTCTTTTAAGGTTTCTTTGATAGTGTTTGAACAAAAGTGAGGTTTGATGGCTACAAACCCTAGAAAAAGATTCTGATGAAATTGGCAAGCAGTTGCTGATCCTGAGGATTTAGTCACTTGATCCACTGAGATTGCTCAGGGTGAAAAGTTCCCCGTGTTGTTAGCGGTATTTGTAAGCAAGGAGTCTGAAGGCTGTCATCAGAGGAAAGAAAGATGAGTTTTAGATTTTCTTTATTGAAACACATTGACCTTTTTACCCTACAGATTAACAAAGTCACTAGGTATGTTCTTCCTTGCATGGCTCCCAGCCCTGGCTGCATTCCATAATCATGTCAAAGGCGCTTTACATTCTGCCGTGGCTGCCATTTTTCACCAGCTGGTAATGTGCTTGTTTGCCCATTAATGTTTTAGAAAATGATTACTAAGCACCCCACTCCACACCAAAATGAAAAGGGACTCTGAATCATTCATAAATGTGCAAGGATGAATGCTGGGTGAACTTCTCTGCTGCAGTGAACCCATGGGCACCTATCTGTAGGAGGGGTGGCTCTCCTGACAACACGGAAACCTTGACGGTACAAAAGAAAATGCAAAATTAAATGTCACTCATCAATGTTTGTCCTTACAATTGTTAATGTTACTTTTTACAATTCAAATTAAGGCTAAGAGATAAAATGGAATACCTTTTAAGACTTTTGAGTGGGTTCAATTTCTATTTGGATTAATAATGTCAAACGTTATTTAGGACACATTCACTCTTGTAGCCTTTCAATCTATTATATGACCTTGCTTTTTCTCCATTTGTAAATTTTTTTCCTTGATTGAATTTAATTAAAAAAGAAAGAAAGAAAGAAAGAAAAAAAACAGCCTTCTTTTATTTAAAGTGACTAACAGACACTATATACATGGGGAGAGAATACAACATATACTATATTCCTAATTAATATTGCCAGCCACCCTAGGGCATTAATAAATATGTTCTATTAAAAGGGCTGAAACTGCAAGGTAATTTACAATTTGTCACAGAATGAATGAATTCAGGAATATATATTTTTTAAAATCTTTTAAAGCTTTAAGAGATTGGGGCAGTCACATTCTTCAAAAGTCCACAAAACATTGCTTTTTTTTTTTTTTTTTTAATGAGATAATGTAGTTTGACATCTTTTACTACTTAACAGCTTGAAGAATTTTTATTTTTTATTTAATTCCTTTATCAACTAAATCATTCCGTTGCTTTTTCTATGAAAGTGCAATAATAGTTATTTGATTCTGTTTTAAACATCCATCAATAGATGTGATAGGGTCATGTACAAATAACTGATTAAATGGCTGAATATTTTATTTTTGAATTGTTTGATTTGCTTTTGTATTTATGCAATTTTGGGGTTTCTTTGGAAATAGTCAGGATGGTCTAGAGTGGAAGAACTATCAGTTTGAAGATTTGGGTTCTGCTCCTGACACTTTCTTTAGCGTTCTGGGAATCTTGGCAAAACTTCCTATGCCTCAAGTTTCCTATTTGTAAAGAAAGGAAAGAGTTGCTATAAAAGTAAAACAGTACATGTGAAAAAGGTTTTGAAATTTAAGTTGCTGTATATGTTGTAACACATTGGTATTAAATGTATCTGAATTAAATTTAGTTTCAGAAAACGTTTCCAATCAATCTTTTTCCCCTCAAATTTTCCAGATCACACTCCATTAGTGTCTTTTTGCAAAGCCCCTATTTTCTTCCTCATACTTCCTTTCATCTGCTTTGCTTCCAGCCTTTTCCATTACCTCTACATTTTGAAGCTGTGAGAATTCAGCAGTACTACTGTTTCATTCTTTCTAAGTGTCTACTGCTGATGTGATCTCTGCCTTCTTCATCAGCTAAGAGAATCCTTTGGGTTGGTTTTTAATCTCCTTTCATTGGCATTGGTGTGCTTTGACTTAAAATTTTTTCTCTAAGTTATCATTATATACTGTGCATTTGGACTTCTTTTGTGAATATGCATAAATCCAGCTACAGTATGTGAGTATAGTTGGAGAAGGGGATTATTTCATATTAATTTGAACATCTTAAAATTATATTAGACATCACAGGTTTAGAAAAATGCATTTTGAAGTTCAAAGAACAGAACTAATTCTTTTTAAGTTTATGCCTTTTATTATATTTTTTCTGATAGGTTTGCTTTAATTTTTTCTTATTTTGAAATACTTTCAAATTTACAGGACAGTGACAGAAATAATACAAACAGCATAAGAAGAACTCTAACACACCTCAATCCCACCCACCCCCTCCTCACTGCTATAAAATCTACCAATTTTAACATTTTGCCACTTTTGTATTTCCTTCTTTCTTTCCTTCCTTCCTTCCTTCTTTCCTTCCTTCATTCCTGTCTTTCTTTCTATTTTTCTTTCTCTCTTTCCACCCAACCATTCATCTGTTATTGGTCTATGTATTTATCAATCCATTTTCTGGACATTTGTTTGTAGGTTGTATACATCATGCTCCTTGAACACTTAATACTGCCATGTACATTTCCCAAGAACAAGGATATTCACTTATGTAACCACCTTAAGTGAAGTTAACAAGTTCAAGAAATTTAACATTTATATAAAGATTGCAGCCTGTATTCCATTTTCTTTTTCAGATGTCCCAATCATGTCCCTCACTTGCTAGATCCCATCTAGGATCATCTGTTTCATTTAATTGCCATTGTCTCTTAGTTGCTCTTTCTTTATTTCTTTATTTTACTTGTGGGAGCATATATACAGCACAAACTTGCCCACATCAACCTCTCCTAAGCATCCCATTCAATGGGATTAATCCCATTCACAATACTGCAGTACCCTCATTACCTTCCATTACTAAAACTTCCCCATCTCCTCAAACAGAAACTTATACCTACTATGAATTAACTTCTCATTCCCCCTGGCACCCACTCTGGGCAAAGGGTATTTTAATTTCTGTCTTTATGAGTTTACATATTTTCCAATATTTTCTTTGTGGTTACCATGGGGCTTAAAATTAACATCTTAAATCTATAACAATCCCATTTGCTTTGATACCAACTTAACTTCAAAAGTATATACAAACTATATTCCTATATTCCTTTGTCCACCCACCATTATGTAGTTGTTTTCACAAATTACATGTTTCTACATTATGAGTCCAACCCCTGATTTATCATTGCATACATGGTAAATCAGGCTGATGAACTCCCTCAGCTTTTGTTTATCTGGGAATGTCTTTATCTCTCCCTCATTTTTTAAAAGGTTTTTTTCTTTATTAGAGAAGTTGTTAGTGTACACAACAATGATGCATAAAATACAGGATTCTCCTTCATTTTGAAAGACAGTTTTGTCAGATAGAGAATTCTTGGTTGGCAACTTTTTTCTTTCAGTACTTTAAATATGTCCTTCCACTGCCTTCTTGCCTCCATGGTTTCTGATGAGAAATCCGCACTTAATCTTATTGAGGATTCTTTGTATGTGACACATTGCTACTCTCTTCTGGTTTTTGGAATTCTGTCTCTATCTCTGGCATTCAACAGTTTGATCATAATATGGCAGAGTCAGTGTCTATTTGGGTTTATTCTGTTTGGAGTTTGTTGAGCCGTTTGGATGTATACATTCATGTTCTTCCTTAGAGTTGTCAAGTTTTAAGTCATTATTACTTTGACTATTCACTATGCCCCTTTGTCTCTTTCTTCTCCTCTGGGACCCCCACAATACATATTTGAGTATGCTGTCCCATAGTTTCCTCACGCTCTTCTCGCTTTTCTTCATTTTTTCCTCTTTCTGATCCTCAGATGGAATAGTTTCAATTGTCTTGTCTTAAAGTTCTCTGATTCTTTCTTCTGCTAGCTCCAATCTGCTATTGAACCCCTCTAGGGGATTTTTAATTTGTCTTACTGTGGTTTTCAGCAGTTTGCTTCTTTTCATAATTTTCATTTCCCTATTGATGTTCTCTTTGTGTTCGTTTATCATTTTCCTGATTTTCTTTAGTTCTTTGTCCATGTTTTCCTTTAGCTCTTTGAGCATATTTAGGACAATTAAAAAAATCTTTTTTTATGTCCCTGGCCTGAACTTCCTCATTAATTTTTTCTAATGCTTTAATCTTCTTCTTTTCCTGGGTTTTAGCTTCCAGTTTCTCTGTGTGTTTGGTAATTTTTTGTTAAACTTGGACATTTTGATATTTTAATGTGTTACTGCTGGAATTTAGACTCTGAAGCATCTGTTTCTTAAGCTTGTTTCCAGCTAGTGATATGACAGAGCTTTCCTTGAATATGAGGAACTAATAACAAAATAAAAAAGAAGAAAGGAAAAAAGAAAATATCTTTCCCAGTTTTTGCAGGTTGACTAATGTCATTATGAGTGCTCTCCTTCAGGGCTTATCTGTACAATGAGCTTAGAGAACAGCTCCAGGCCAAAGCTGGGGTCGTTCCTGATCCTTTCTGTGCATGTGTCTTGTCTTGGCCATGCATAAGTGGCCCTAGGAATTCCCCCTTTTACATGGATTCAAATGTCACCTCTTCCCTAGGAAACAGTTTCCTCATAGTCCTAGTTACTGCACTGTTTGTCCCACAGCCAGCAATCCCTTACCCCAGACATCACGACTTGATTCGTCTCCCTAAAGCATTCTGTAGGAGAGCTTGGTGAATTGCCTGCCACATGCAGGGCAAGTTCTAGGCCACCTGAAGCCACCTGAGGCCACCACCAGACAGACTGGGTCAGACAACATGGTCCCATTATGCGCATGAGGTTTACTGTGCTCCCTCCAGATGTAGGACCAAAGACCCATACTGGAAGGATGGGCCAGCTCTCTGCCCAGCAGGTGAGGGACAGAAGGGGGACCATCCAGAGTGTTATGAGAACTTATTGTTTTTAAGTAGCCCTTTTTCTTGATTTGGCACTTGCCCTATTACTGCAGCCCTTTAAGTGTTTCCTGGAGCTTTGTGAAAGATGTTTCTGTCAGTTTTTGCTGATTGTTCAAAGCTTCTGTGGAGGAATGGAGCCCTGAAGTGCCTTACTCTGCCATCTTGATTAGGCAAAACAGAGCAAATTTTTAGTAAGGTTGTGAAATTATGCCCCTCTGGAAGATTCTGGATTTAGAGGCAAATTTAGAAGTTATGTTTTTTTGGCAACTCCAGGAACAATAGACACAGTGAGGAGCTCTGCCTATGGTTACACTCATGACTGGTTGTCTGATTCCCTCGTTTAGGCTTGACCTTTGATATTCTATCATAGAAATTTGTGTTGATGGACCCACCTAGAAGATACAGTAAGGAGCAACAGGGAAATAAAAATAAAAATTTCCCCTGATGCCAACTGTTCTAGTTTGCTAATGCTGCGGAATGCAAAACACCAGAGATGGACTGGCTTTTATAAAAAGGGGGTTTATTTGGCTATACAGTTACAGTCTTAAGGCCATAAAGTTGTCCAGGGTAACACATCAGTAATCAGGTACCTTCACTGGAGAATGGCAAATGGCGTCCGAAAAACCTCTGTTAGCTGGGAAGGCACGTGGCTGGTGTATGCGCCAAAGTTCTGGTTTCAAAATGGCTTTCTCCCAGGACATTCCTCTCTAGTAAGCTTGCTCCTCTTCAAAACGTCACTCACAGCTGCACTGAGTTCCATCTCTGAGTCAGCACATTTATATGGCTCCACTAATCAAGGCCCACCCTGAATGGGTGGGGCCACGCCTCCATGGGAGTATCCCACCAGAGTCACCACCCACAGTTGGGTGGGGCACATCTCCATGCAAACAACCTAATTCAAACGTTCCAACTTAATCCCCACTATTCTGTCTGCCCCACAAGATTGCATCAAAGAATATGGCTTTTTCTGGGGGACATAATACATTCAAACTGGCACACCAACTATTCTGCTAACCTTGTGACTGTTCTAACTGAGCCCATCATTTTTTATTTGGAACAGCTGTTATAAAGATATTCATTCATGTATTCTTCAATTTACTTATGGATTTAAAAAGTTTATTGATGGCCTAACATAAATCACTGTTCAAGGTGCTAGAATAAAATAATGTAAAAGGAGGCATGGTTACTATCTGATAGTACTATCCTTATTCTTATTCCTTGGGGGTTGGGGAATGATGGCAACATTAGTTGCAGGGGGTCATTTTCATTCAAAATGGTAACAGGTCCTGTGGAAATAACCATTTAATATATTTAATTCATTCCCGCAATTTTGGGAATAAAATATTTTTTCCTGTTTGATCATATTCACAATGTTAATCATTGAGTCCCAGAGCTCTAAAGATACTAAAGTTTGAAATTTTAATATGTTATATGGAATCATAGAGAAGGTTATTTATGTTTTGCTCATTTTAGAGAGAGGAAATTGTATCTCAGTTCATGGGAACTTTGCAAACAACTGTGACAAAATTTTTCTGGCCATGGTATAAAGAGAAACTAGTTTTGTAAATTCCTTGAAGTATTTAGAATACACTATAAGGCTGCATTTAAATGATTTTTTAGGATTTGCTCTCTGAATTTACATTTATCTATTTATCATTTTTATTACATACTGCTTATTTTAGTTACCTAGGCTGCTCAAAGGAAACACCATGAAATAGGTCGGGCTAAACAACAGGAATTTATTCACTCACGGTTTTGAGATTGGGAAAATGTCCAAATCAAGCCATCATCAAGCCATGCTTTCTTCCCGAAGACTGGCTGCTGGCAATCCTCGGCTCCTCTGTCATGTGGCAAGGCACATGGCAGCATCTGCTGGTCTCTCCCTTCTCTTCCACATTTCGTTGATTTCAGTTTCTTGCTTCTGTAGCTCTCTCTTTCTGTCTGTATTCATTCTGTTTATAAAGCACTCTGGTTAGAGGATTAAGACCCATACTGAATGAGGTGGGTCACACCTTAACTGAAGTAGCCTCATCAAAAGGTCCTACTTACGATAGGTTTACACCCATAGGAATGGATTAGATTTAAGAACATGTTTTTCTGGGGTACTCACAGCTTCAAAGCACCACACTATTTAAGATCTACAAAAATATGCAACATTTGTGTAAACTATGAAACATAATAAAAGTATGAACAACCAGGAGCATGCTCACCAGAGCTGATAATCAGCACGTGTTTACTCTAGTGGCTGTTCAGGTCATTTCAGGCTGCTTCTATTCTCATTGATTTGGGGTCAGGTACTACCATTTGCCAAATATTTTGGTCATCTTCCACATTACCACTCCACTTTTAAACAAGGGCATTTTCAGTGCTATTGAGTGCATGTCTTTTCTCCTTTCCTATTCCAACCTCCTTACTTCCCTCCCAGAGGTAACCACTATTCTGAGTTGTGTGTATATTAGTCCTTAGCCTTTTAAAAATATTTTTCAGCATAAGTATATATCTCTAAGCAGAGTGTTTAATTTTCTTTTTTTTTTTTTGAGTTTTATAAAAGTAGTGTAATACTATATATACTCTTCTGTCATTTTCATTCCATGTTATATTTCTAAGATTCACTATAATTTTTCTTATGGTACCTTATTCCTTCTAGGGACCTGCAGTGCCACTTCTGCCATAAATCACATTTCCATGCACTTAGGAGTCTGTGCTGGACTCTCTGTTCTATTCCATTGGGTCAAATCTTCTTTACCTACTCCAACACCACATTGTTATAATTGTCCTTTATAATAAATCTTGATATCCAGAAAGACAAGACTCTCACTTTATGATACTTATTCAGGAGTGTCTTGGCAATTCTTGGCTTTTGCTCTTCTGTAAAACTTTCGGATCTGTTTTTCAAGTAACTTAAAAAAAAAGTTGGAATTTGATTAAAATTGCTCTCAAACTAAAAATAATTTGGAGGAAAATTGACGCTTTATAAAATTGAATCTTCCTTGTATCAGTCAGGATTCAAACAGAGAAACAGAACTAGTAGGAGATATTTATTAAGAGATTTTCTGCAAGGAATTGGCTTACATGATCGTGGGGGCTGGAAGGCAAGTTCACATCCACAGGGCAGGCTGTCAGAAAGGGCCTGGCTCAGGCTGCTCCACAGGTGGGATTTCTTATTCTTCAGGGAAGTCTGAACTCTACTGTTAAGTCCTTTCAACTGATTGAATCACCCACCCCCATAGTTTATCTAGGATAATCTTCCTTACTTAAAGTCAACTGATTATGGACCTCAGTCACAGCTACAAAATACCTTCACAACAATACCTGGAACAGTGTTTCATTGAGTAACTGTGGACTATCGCCTAGCCAAGCTGACACATAAAACTGACAATCACACTTGTTATGAATATGGTATGTGTCTCTACTTTTTATTTTTTATTTTTTTGAAGTGGACATGGGTTTAATTGGGACTTACTGACAGGAGATGATGATCTCCTTGTTGGAGCTGGCTGTGGAAAGTGAACCGTGCAGAAAGAGGGTGAAGAGTGCCAAGAGGGGGCGTATAAAGGTTTGTGACAACAGAGTTTCTCATGAGATTTGGTTACTAACAGTGATTAGGGGAGGGAAGTTTTAATGCTTTCCCCGTATTTCATAATGAGGGAGGGGGCGGGGCCTTGGGCCCTGGATCCTCACAATCTGCAGCAGACTACGTTGACCATAGAATAGACCTTGCAGAATAAGAACATTAGGAGTCCAACCCCTACAGAGATGACTCCACAAAGAGATGCTACTGGCAATTGATAAAATTTTCAGTCTTATTTTCCAATGCATTGAATTCTGCCAGGCCAGCAGGGTGATTCATGCAGTCTAATTCTCAGGAGTTATGTTTCAATAAAAGCCAATAAGCACCTGAAGATGGCGAGTCCATGCATACCCAACATTAGGTTCAATTATGGACATGAGTTACTGCTGAGGCCTACCACAGAAAGGTGTTTCTGGGGTGCTACTGGTGGAAAAAAAAATGTTTATGGGGAACAATAAGGGGTAATCACATACTAGAGATCCATTGGTTGATAACAAGGTACCAGGAAGAGGAATATTATGGAGAGGTTTTAAATACCAGATATTCTCCCTCTGCAAATTTTGAGAGTTTTCTACCATTACCTCAATTGTTAATCTGGGTATGAGAAGGGTAAACAGAGTCATGCATAAAGTTCTCATGGGAATAGGAGGCCCCAGATTGGTGACAAAGATTTTAACAGGCATTTAGGTCTTATTACAATATTTTGGGTACCTCCTATTCCCCAGGGTGTTAGGATTCTTAATCAGTGTGGCTGCATAGGCCAGCACCAAGGCCAATTGACCTCATTTTCTCCATTTTGTATGGTCTGAGGCATAGACAACAATGATTTATTACCATTCATTCTCCCTTTTGCTATAAAGTGGACAGTGCTTTAACTTGGATTCTCAATGCTTGCATTGGTCCAGCTGTTAGCATTTCAGCGGGGGCATTTAAGGCCTGATAGAGCTTTTTAGTCTATTGTAGAAATTTCATAGTCCATTGTCCATGCATGGGTCATTTGTCCAGTGAAATGTCTATTTGTGTATAATCACTGTCTATTTGTGTAGGTACGCCACATAGAGTGCACATATTTTCTAAACAATGGATGGCTGGTTGTCCACCGGCTTGCCTTCCCTACCAGGAATGCTAACAAAAGTCCTGTAGCTGTGTCCATGGCAGTAAAAGCATACCTTGAGAGTTGAATGGGACACAGGTCCCATCTGGTGTGGTTGCCTATGTGGTCCACACAGGGAGCATGAAGGGCAGTCTCTAGTGATGCCCACCAGCTGCTGGCAGCAGTTACCTTTCCTTGTTCACAGGTGTCCCAGATGTCTTTCCACAATTGTTGTCCCCAGAGGGGGTGACCCATGACTGTCCTGCTTCCTGATTGCCATCCAGGTCATAAAGCCTTTGTAAACAGCCCAGCTGTTGGTACAGATGGTTAGCATGTCTTCTGGTTCATGCATTATTGCCATTCATGCTGCTCTTACTTAGCCTATAAACTGCTTTGCATAGCGCCAATCTCCCATCATATAGGGTCAGTACTGGGTTGCACTGCCACAGCTGACTATGTGGGAGGCTGCCCACTAGTTGACCATAGTGTACCAAGCAGACTCTGGAATGGTACTCGGGAAATTCCTTCTATGATGGGCATTTCCACAGCTACCTCAGATGCAGTAACTTTAGCTGTTGAATCCTCTATGTAGGACACTGGTCTGAGAATCTCGTGCATTTTTGCACTTAGAGGGCTGGTATTGAAAATGCTGTGGTGTAGCATTTGGTCAGTGTGCTCAGTTGGGCACTGCCAGAGCATAGCTTTGAAGCTGTGTTGGTTATCCACCCCTGAATAGGGATGGCCATTTTTAAGATGACTGGGCATCTTTGCGTCAGTCCCTCTATTTACAATAAGGCATATACAGCACATGAGGCATATATACAGCACTCTTTTTTAATGTGATTTTATTGAGATATATTCACATAACATACAATCATTCAAAGTGTATAACCAGTTGTTCACAGTGTCATCATATAGTGCTTCCATCACCATAGTCAAACTTTGAACATTTTCATTACTCCAAAAAATAAAGTAAAAATTAAAATAAAAAAGAACATCCAAAACATCCCATTCCCCTCCTCCTCCCATTGTTCATTTACTTTTATTTGAAATACAGTTTAATTGAGATAGATTCACACAACCTACAGTCATCCACAGTGTACAATCAGTTATTCATAGCACCATCGTACAGTTGTGCGTTCATCACCAGAATCAATTTTTGAACCTTTTCCTTACTCCAAAATAAAAATAAAAGCAAAAATGAACACCTAAATCTTTCCATTCCCTCCATCCCACCCTATTCTTCATCTCATTTTTGTCCCCATTTTCCCACTTATCTGTCCATACACGGGATTAAGGGAGTGAGAGCCACAATGTTTTCACCGTCACACAGTCACACTATGCAATCTATATAGTACACAATTGTCTTCAAGAATCAAGGTCACTGGGTTGCAGTTTGACAGCTTCAGGTATTTCCCTCTAGCCATTCCAACACACTAAAGACTGAAAGGTGATATCTATATAGTACATAAGAATACCCTCCAGAGTGACCTCTTGACTCCATTTGAAATGTCTCAGCCACCGGAACCTTATTTTGTTTCATCTTTCTACCCCTTTTTGGTCAAGAAGATCCTGTCAATCCCACAGTGCTGGGTCCAGGCTCATCTTCAGTAGTCATTACCTGATTGCTTTTTTAGGGTGCTGTACCTCAGTTCTGCCCCTTTCCATAATTGTGACCAAAAGCCAAGGGCATTCATTTAGAATGTTGTCTCTGCCACAGACCCCACCCAAAGCCAATGTTAGTGCCGGCTACCTCCAATTCACATGGTAGGTCTGGACCTGTGCCCCTCGTGCTTGTGCCTATGCTTTCGCCCTTTTTTTCCTTTTTAAAATGCAGCCTACTGGGAGGTGTTCCATTCCCAGGGTGGCTTTCTCTAATTAAAACATACAAAGATTTTAACATTTGGGCTAAGTGAGGAACAAAAGGTCTACAATACCTCGTCAACCCTAAGAAAGCCATTAGTTGCTTTGGCATTTGTGGCACATGGGAAAACATTGCACCTTATTAACTACAGCAGAAGGTATAGTTTTGTTTTACCCAATCATACCACACTTAAGTCTGAAAGAGATTTATTGGTTAGCAGGATGTTATCAATGTAATGAAATAGAGTTACACTTGCGGGACTTTTTCATTTAGCCAAAACTTTTGCCACAAGACTGAGGTAGATGGTCAGGCTATGTACATAGTCTTGGGGAAGCACAGTAAAAGTCCATTGTTGGCCTCCCTAGGAGAAGGTGAATGCAGGCTAGCTTGATTTTCTGACAGGAGATGATGGTCTCACAGTTGTGCAGAAAGAGCTGTGTCTCTAATTTTTAATATTTATTTTCCTTTATTTAATACCATTTCATAAACCGATTTTCTCTATACAGCTCTGTTTTATATTTTACATTGTCTACCTGTAATATCTCTTGGGGTAGAGAAATGCATTTGAGTTTTGTATATGGATCATCTATCTAACTTGCTTAACCCTTGTTATTTCTTAGAATTTGCCTGGAAATTATTTTGGGTATTTTATGTATGCAATTATTTAATTTGTACGAATAACAATTTTGCTTCTTCCTCTTTAGTACTTATGTCTTTTTAAAAATCAATTTTAAAATTACATATGGTAAATTTCCTCGTTGTGGTGTACAGTTCTATGAATTTTGAAAAATGTATGAAGTCATCTGTTCACCTCCATAGTCAAAATAAAGAAGTTTCTTAACCCTATCCCCTGCCAAATTCCTCTCTATCACCACTTTGCAGTAAATACCTCCCCTCTGCTACAAACCCAGGAAACTGCTCATCTGTTCTTCATCCTTAAGTTTTGCCTTTTCCAGAATGTAGCATAATGGAATCCCAACAGAAGTTGTCATTTCTTTTAGAGAAGTACCTAGGAGTGTATTTTAACTTCATAAGAAATTGCCATTTGGTTTTCCAAAGTAGTTGTACTGTTTGTATTCTCGCCAGCAATATATAAATGTTTCAGTTACTTTGCATCATCATCAGCACTTGGTATAATCAGTTTTAAATGTATTTTTTTATTCTTGAATTTTGAAGTTTTTTGTTTTTTTTTTACATATTCTAAATATACATCTTTTGCCAGATATGTAATTTTCAAATGTTTTCTCCCAGTTCAAGGTCTTCCTTTCTTCCAAATAGTGTCTTTGGCAGAGTAAAACCATTTTTATTTTGACAGTGTTTAACTTATTAATATTTCTTTTCTGTTTTATGCTTTTTGTGTCAAACTAAGAAATCTTTGCCTAACCCAGTGTCTCAAAGGTTTTCTCCTAAATGTTTTGTAGTTTTACATTTTACATTTAGGCCTATGATCTATTGTGAGTTAATCTGTTGTATTAAATGTGAAGTATGGGCTAAGGTTTATTTTTTTTGCATATAAATATCCAATTGTTCTAGAAATACATATATTTTTATTTTTATTCTTTGAGACCAAAAGCCAAATACATTTGTTTCTATTACACAAATGGAATTAGGTTCTTTTTGGTCAGGGGTAAAAAAATATAATATGCACATTTCAGCTATTTCATTTGGCAAATTTAACAGCTCAAATAAATCAGCAATAAATGTCCTAGTTACAGCTGTGTAACTGTACATGGTCTCTGACATTCTTTTTGGCTACTACTGGGGATAAAAATAGGAAGAAATTATTATTTTATATTGCAGTAGCAGAATTTTCTATTTTGTATCACCTAATATAACTGCATATTTTTGAGACCTAATTTTTGCAGCAAAATTTCTAGGAAAAACTGGTGACATCTTGTGTAATTTGATCAGATTATGCTATCATGTGTCTGAACAAGTGTCAGATGATTAGTGGTATAGAAGGATTTTTTTCCAAAGAAGGTGTTAGAATGAGGAAGCTCTGCTGACTGCTGAACTGTATCTCTGGCTTACCACCACAGTGAACATAAATCAGATGTTATCAATTCCCTGAAGTCTGCATCTACCAGCAAAATCTTTTCTCCCAACATGTTTAGTGATAATCAAATCTTTGTACCTAAACATAATGTCATGGGGGAAAGGTAACTAATAGTTATTTAGCGTCTGCTAAATGGTAGCACAGAACAGGGCATTTTACATACATCCTAAGTCAATTAATCTTCACGTAACTGTAGAGTAGAAGCACTAGCACTATTATCCTGTATGTCCACAGTTGAGGAAATTGAGGTTCAGAGAGTAAAGCATTTTGCTCACAGTTACACACCTAGAAAGTGGAGAAGCCAGGTCTCAAACCCATATAATTATGCATCCAAAGCCCATAAGTGAAATCTAGGATTGATTCTACTTTGTAAATCTTTAAATTCCTTTTTAATAACAATTCTCTCATTGTTGATGAGAAATGACTTTTTCTTGCTTTAGAGTACTTCTTGCTTACTCCAAAGTCCTTAGTACTGAAATCCTCTTCGGCTGAAGTGAAGTAGTTGGCCTGGGTTAACTCCTTTTGTATTGTCTCAGTGAGTTCTGGCCATCATACCTTTGGTAGGCCGTGGAACCATACAGTCTCAGCACTGATGGAATTAAAGAAAAAGAATGAAGTCACTGTCTCCATCGGTCACAAAGGCATCTTCTACCCTAGGGAGAGCAATAAAGGGACAAACAAAATCAAGCAACAGAAAAATACTGCTTGTTTACTCTCTGTAAGAAGGATTGATTTTTACTTGTTCTGTTTTCAATTAATTTACTTAATTTAACCTTTAAAAATGTCACCTTCCCTTTCAACCTCTGTAATAAATATAAATTTTTTTCTCTGATTTAATTTTAGAAGCCTCAGCATTTACTTTCAGCTGTTGTTGCCCTTTTGGGTTGAGTTGCAATAGGGAAGGAATAAAGGGAGATACGAAAAAGAAAGCTATTAGAACATGCTTTTTCTTTATTTAACTATTACTAGCACAAGCTTCCAGAATGTATTGGTGTGTTAAGAATATATGAATGTATTCTGTTGGGTTGTGGGAGAATAATAAATCATTGATTAAATAATAAAACCAAATACCATAAAAATATTCAAGTTGTGGAGGAGACTCCATGTTTGAAAGAAATGATTTCAGAGATTGTTGCTGAATTAAATGCGTGCATTTTGCTTTGGAGGTGACTGATATTAGCGTCTGTCAGTACACTTCCACACAGCTCTCTAGCACTGTGCGGTGGAACAGTGGTTGTCAAATTTTTATGTGCACGCAAATCACCTGGGGTTCTTATTGAAACATAGATTTGATTCATCAGCTGGGGTGAGACTTGGGACTGTGCAGTGCTAACAAGCTCCCAGGTGCTACTGGTATTTCTGATCCACGGCCCACAGTTTGAGAAGCAAGGCTGTAGAAATTTTGATTCCTAGAGATACACTCTCGATAAGGACACTACCTGGAGAAATTGGTTTGTGTTTACCTATATTATAGCCATATATACAGAGGCATTTTTGTTGGCAATATTTTTATTTAAATGTTTAGAAGCAAACATAGAGGAAAATCTTCATGACCTTGGATTTGGCAGTGGATTCTTAGATATGACACCAAAAGCATGAGCAACCGAAGACAAAAATCAAGAAGCTGGATTCATCAAAATTACAATATTTTTGTGCATAAAAGACATCACCAAGAAAGTGAAACGACAACCTACAGAATGGGAAAAATAATGGCAAATCATATAACTGGTAAGGGTTTAATATCCAGAATATATAAAAGAACTCCTACAACTCAACAACAAAAAAAAGACAGGCAACCCAATTGAAAAATGGGCAAAAGACGTTAATGGACATTTATCCAAAGAAGATAAACAAATGGCCAATAAGTACATGAAAAGATGCCAGGCATCATTAGCCATTAAGGAAATGCAATCAAAACCACCATGGAATACTACTTCATACCCACTAGAATAGCTATAATTTAAAAAATGGAAAATAATAAGTGTTGGTGAGAATATGGAGAAATTGGAACCCAGCATTGCTGGTGGGAATGTAAAATGGTGCAGCCACTGTGGAAAACAGTTTGGTAGTCCCTCAAAAAGTTAAATAGAATTACCACATCACCTGCAATTCCATTCCTGTGTCTATATCCAAAAGAATTGAAAATAGGAACTCAGATATTTGTATAGCATTCAAATCAGTATTATTCACAGTAGCCAAAAGTTGGAAACAGCCCAAGTGTCCATCAACATGTAGGGACAAACAAAATATGGTGTAGCCATACAATGAAACACTGTTCAGCCATAAAAAAGATCATAAAGTTTTGTTAATGAATGGTGAGATAGTAAGTACAACATTGTGAATGTAATTAATGGTGCTGAATTATATATATGAATGTGGTTAAAAGAGGAAATTTTAGGTTGTGTATGTTACCAGAATTTAAAATAATAACAACATAGGACTGTAAAACACAGTGAATCCCATTGTAAACAATGGACTTGTTAATAGCACAACTATAAAAATCTTGTTTCATGAATTGTAACAAATGTAAAACACTAATGCAAGGTGTTAATAGGGTAATATATGAGAACTCTATATTTTATGGTATTTTATGATTTTTCTGTAAACTTACAACTTCTCTGATAAAAAAAAGAGGAATGAAATTCTGAGACATGCTACACCATGGATGAACCTTGAAAACATTACACTAAGTGAAGTAAGCCAGACACAAAAGGATAAATATTGTATGATTTCATGTATATGACATATCTAGAATGAACAAATTCATGGGGACAGAAAGTAGAATACTGGTTACCAGGGGCTGGGGTAAGAGGAAATGGGAAGTTATTGTTTAATGGACACAGAGTTTCTATTTGGGGTGGTAAAAAAGTTTTGATAATGGATGGTGGTGATGGTAGTACAACATTGTAAACAGAATTAATGTCACTGAATTGTACATTTAAAAATAGTCAAAATGGCACAATAAATTTAAAGAAAATATTTTTTGTAGGCTTAAGCTAAGCATTTTTATCTAAGGAAGACAAAATGAATAACAATAGTTAGAATTCTTAGCTTAGTCTATGCTGGGTACTGTGCATATGTTATAAGTTTGAGAAACTTTTCTCAAAATCTGGAAAAGGAATTTGTCTTCCCGGAAGCTGCAACTAGTTTTCATTCTGAGTAAATTCAAAAGTAGGAAAGAACTATAGAAATGATAAAATAAAGTAAAATCTGCAGATTGGGAGTTAAAGAGATTACTGGCCAGCATACATGTTTTAGACAGAATCCTGTTTGGGGAAATGTGATCTGCAGCCCAGGTTTAGTACATATTATAAATCTCAAGGCCAAGGAGAAGCAGTAGGAGCAAAGTTATTTGCTCTGCTAGTATGGAATCAGGGGAAAACCAGGTACAGAATGAATTCCTGAGTTCCACAGGGAGAGTGCACAAGTAAAAGTTGTCTATGATTGAGAGGGGATCCAGAAGCCAGAGGAGTGCTATAGGGAAAAAATAACTGGCTTAGATGCCTGTGACATAGCTGTGAAAATATGGAGAAGAAGGCAGGCATTTTAGAAATAATAATAACTACCATTTAATGCTTTCCAATATATGTACTACCTTTAAGTATAATGCTGCATTTTATTCTGACAGCGTATTCTGTTGTGATAGAAATATGTATCTCCACTCTACAAATGAAGAAATTAAGCCTTGGAAAGGTTAAGTTACTTGCTCCCAAAATGGAGAAACTAGAATTCTAAATTCCATGCATTGCCTACCATACTTTAGTATCTTTTGAGCCAGACTTGTTGCAGCACATTCTTTCCACAAAGCAATAAAAACACCCAGGAAAAAGTATTTCATGTATGTATTCTTGCTCCAAAAATTAATTCTTGCAATTTAAATTAGATTATGCTAGGTTCCAATTTTAAGTCTGTTCTAAGAGAATTCAAAATACCTCTCTGCATCTGTGTGGCTCTCCTAGGGCTTTCCCCCACTCTGGATGGCCTCTTACAGGCCTGGAAGGAACTTTGTCTTCCTGCCGGGAAGGAGGAAATATCATGCTTTCCAGAGTTTCCGTGGGCCATCAGAATATTTTCCAACGTCTAGAGTGTCTAGCCCGTTATGTTAGTAAAAACAAAGCTTCCATGGATTGGCTAAAATTGTAAAATATTTAAAAATATTATTTGCAAAGATAATAAAAATGCAAGACCCAGTAGCTCTCATAGAGTAAATCATTACGTTGTTGAGAGCTAGTCTCCTTATGCTTCTGTTTCTCACTAATAGTTAGTGCCCACTCTTTTACCAGTTATTCAGATCTGCAGATTGTTTTTAATTGTGTTAATCTGCATATTTAATACCCGAGCTTAAATCTGGTGAACCAATAGACAGTTTTTAAGCAAGGTTAGAGACTGTCAGTGTATCTCACCAATGATCATCTTTCTACTCTGGGGCTGTGGCCACCCACTGGCCGGGCCCTGGCCAGCCCCGGGGCCTGCCTTCACCCCTGCCTTCGGAGGAAGAAGGCACGGCCGAGTTCTGGCCTGGCCTGCACTAGCAAGTGGGTACATGGCTGCAACTTTTGATTGCTGACTTCATGGATCAAAACTCTTGGGGCATGTCGTGGGTTGAATTGTGTCCCTGAAAAAGATATGTTGAAGTCCCAACCTCCAGTGCTGGTGAAGGTGGCCTTATTTGGAAATAAGCTCATTGCAGATGTAATCAAGTTAGATTAAGGTCTTGCTGAATTAGGGTGGACCTTAAATCCAATGACTGGTGTTCTTAAAAGAACACCATGTGGAGACACAAGGACACAGGGAAACACAGGGAAAACATCACGTGAAGACGGAGGCAGACATTGGAGGGCTGTGCCTACAAGCCAAGGGATGCCAAGGATGGCCGGCACCTACCAGGAACTAGGAAGATGCATGGAAGGACTCCCCCCTATAGGTTTCAGAGGGAGCAGGACCTTCATGACATCCTGATCTAGAACATCTAGCTCCAGAACTGTGGAGAATGAAATGCTGTTGTGTTAATCCACCTGGTTTATGGCAATTTGTTAGGACAGTGCCAGGACACTCATACAAAGATTTTCCATCTTTCAATGTTAAAAAGGCAAAGTTATTATGTCTCACTTTTTAAAGGAGTTAGAGAAACACACTTTTGAGAAATCACTGATGAGATAAAAGAGCAATTAGGTACTTTGTAATATAATAGCTATACTCCTTGCCACCCGGTGACCTTTTATGCTTGGCTCCCTTTCTTTCTGCCTTTTGCTTGTTACAGGCTTGAGGTGAGTCTAAACTCTCAAGGAGCCTGCAAGGCCTGTAGCTCTCATTTCCTGCCTGTTTTGGCCTCTGGTAAATGCACTGGCTTGCTTGCTTCTCTCTCTCTCTCTCTCTCTCTCTCTCTCCACTGGACTTGGTCTTCTAAGCCACTTGCTCACTAGCATATTCTTAAATGAAAAGAGAGGCAAAGTAACATAAAATCATATTTTCAAATGCTGAGAATTATAAACTGAAATATTGAGTCCTAATGCTTGCTCTCTGCATTGTGTACCTTCTGCTTCCTCATACATATTTTCAAAGGAACGTGGCTCGTAGGGGTAAGAAACAAACAAATAAGCAACAAACAAACATTTTCTTAAAGGAGATTTAGCTACTTATACAAGATTCCTAGTAATTAGTTCTTAACTATTTCCAGTCTTCTGGGAATAATGCATCACTGTTTGAAAACCAGTGTTTTCTTGGATATGCTAAAGTGCTTTTATTTGGGAAAAAAATACAACCGGTTTTAACTTTGATTTAGTCATTACATTTAGGCATTGTAATTGTTTTCCTATCTGATAAAGAAAAATAACATCCCATCTATAACAGAAGCAAGGATATAATTTAGAAAGAAGAATTTGAATTCAATTAGAAAAGGAGCAATAGGAATAGCAGTTATTATAAGATTAGATTTGTATTATAACACATGACTCAGCTATTGCGTACTGTTCTCAGCAAAGTGCTGTAGAAGATTCAGATTTATAAATATTCATCTTGATGTATCAGAAAAAAAATATAGCTTTCCCACTCAACAAGTTACATTTGTTAGCAGAATATGTGTTTTCAGGTTTTGTGTTTTGTTTGGTTTTGACTTTGTTATGGAATTTATTAACACCCCATTTAATTTTAAAATGACACAAGGGCTACTTACACTGAAAGTTTTTGTTAATCTGTTTACATTTTGCAAAGAGAAATTATTATTTAAAAGATTGCTTGTATGGCAAAACTAAAGCATGGTAATTGAGGTCAAAGAGTGCAGAATAGTGGACCAACCCCCTTTGGGAAAGGGTATGAGCCATATGGACAGTGGGAGTGAGTAGATGGCAGGGGCAGGGACAAGTGACACTTATGGATTGCTACAGAAGTTTTTTGCTTGCTCTGGTGTGGGTAATGATGCATATGCAAAAAATTCACTTAAAGTTTGTGTACTTTATCAGTTTTACCTCAATAAAAAAATTAAGAACAAAAGATGTCTGTAAAGACATAGTGTTTAAAATTATGTGAAATGGGTTAGTTGGTTTTAAGTAGGCTAATACCAATTTTTCCTTTCTTTGCTTGGCTTCTCCCTGTAACTTACCCCTCTTACCCCACAAAATGTTCCAAAAACAAGATGAAAAGACATATCACAAAATATTTCCAAATGATATGAGAAAGGCTTTTTACAGTTTAGGTGCAAAGAGGTAAAAAAATAATGATAAGAAATATACTGATACAACAGAATTGAAATGGGTAAAGGGAAGAAAATGCAATTTCACAAAAGAGGGAATTCAGTGATGAATGAACAAATGAAAATCATATTCAAACTGTGTAAAAGTTAAAGCGCTGCAAATTAGAGCAAGGTAAAATTTTTTATTTACCAAGTTAGTAAAGAAAATTGAGAGATTTTAATATTTAATATTCTTAAAGGGGCAATATTCTATTGTACATTTTAAACTTAGAGAAATACTGTTTTCAGAAATACCCAGTGTTATCAAAGAGCAATAGCTCCCTTGTAATATAACAACTAAACTCCTTGAGATCAGGGACCATTTCCTAAAAGTTTGTGTTCATTTGAAATTTTTAGTTTGATACACCTAAGAATTTTTAATTCTTCTATTATAAGATATAAAGTTTATTTTGTCTTTCATTATGGTTGCTGAGCTTCCTGTAGTTTTTCAGAAATGCAAAGAGTGAGAGACATTTGACTAGTTTCTCTTGACTTACGGGGCTCAGGTACTTTCTGACAAGTTATCATAATTTGCCGTCCAGAAAGGAAACTTCTTTTTTTTTAAAGTTTTTTTATGCAATTTTATTGCAATATATTCACATACCATACAATCATCCAAAGTATACAAACAGTTGTCCACAGTATCATCATACAGTTGTGCATTCACTGCCACGATCAATTTTTGAACATTTTCATTACTCTGAAAAATAAAACTAAAAAGAAGAATAAAAATTAAAAAAAAAAAGAAAATAACACCCAAAGCATCTCATACTCCTTTTTCCACCCTGTTATTCATTTACTTTTTCTTCTGCTTTTTTCTGCTCATCTGTCCATACCCTGGATAAAGGAAGTGTGGGCCACAAGGTTTTCACAGTCACACAGTCACACCGTATAAGCTATATAGTTATATGATTATCTTCAAGAATCAAGAATACTTGATTGCAGTTCAACAGAAAAACCTTCTTAAATAAGAGCTCTCTTTGCTAAATCCTCCTGGGAATTCTGAGAATAAAAGCATTGGAATGATACAAATTGGAGTGTCAAAGATTCCAGAAGAGGAATGACATCATGGTCAACATATTCTGGCCCTTGTATCCAGGGATAGTAGATATTGGCAATAAACTTGTACTTGCAATACTTTCATTGTCTTCTTTCCTGAACTATTTCAACTATGTGCATCATCCAGAACATGAAGTCAGCTTGCTCCCTCTGCCTGTCAACTCCTTCCCCTATTGCCCACGTGGTGAACTAATGCTTATGAGATTGCTTAAGTATCTGACATTTGTCTTCAGGCTCCTATATGCCTCCTCCTGGAACTGGGCATTCCTTTCACTTCTCCCACCTCACTTTCCTCCTGTCCACCCTGCCCGATGGTGTCATTATTTGCACATGTAACCGTGGGTGTGAACTGTTATCGACAGACTATGTGTTTTTCAAATACAGGCACTACACTTCCAGTGCCTGGAATCTGAATATATTAACGTATGTTAATAGGATGGTTGAGAATAATTAAAATCACACTGGGAGGCAGCGCTGCAGAGCAGAAAGGACCTTTAGATGATGAGACAGACTGCAGGTTGGTAGCTTTGTTACCTGGAACATTATTTAACAACTCTGAGCCTCAGTTTCCACCTATTCAAAATGGGGTTAATAATTCCTTCCAGTTACAATAATGGGAATGAAATGTAGGGCTTAAGTGAGAGAACATAAATGAAAATGCCTGAGTTCCCAGCAACACAGTGGATGTTTACTTCTCCTTCCTTCTCTCTTCCTTTTCAACCCCGGAAAGGCCTGAGATGCTACTTTTTCTGTTTGCCTTCGTGTCTCTGTGCAAGCATTAGGTGCAATGCTTACCTGTGGGTATGCACACACATACATAAATCCACAGAGGGACTTATTCATACGAGTGTCAGAGAGACAATTACTATCTTGGATACATTTAATGACATTTAGAAGAGGACTTCAACATTAACTCCTTGGCAAGATCAATAATTGATAGTCCAGTCTAGGATGCAAAATGATTTCTTTTTTGGTCATTAAGAATTATTTTGAAAATCTAGATTCTTTGAATATATGTCCCACATATGCCTTTCTTACAGAACATGTTGTCATAATAATCTTGCCGATAAGCCATTCTTCATTTTAGCATTTTCATTATGCATTCTGATTTTTAACCTTGAAGGTTTTTAATGGAGCTGTACAAATTTGCCTAAAGATGACATGAAATATTACTAGATCGTTTTCTGTGTAAGTCCTTATCACCTAAGCAGATAGCATTTTTTGGTGAAATCAGGGCATACATTACCCAAGTTAAGTCAACTCAGTGCTTACACTGGTGGCATAAGATTTTTTCTTTTCTACTTCTGCATTGTAAATAAAGTAAATGGGAACAGTTACCAAGTTCAGTTACTAAAGATGTGGGTTGCTGTGCTGATCTTCTTGACATGATGAGAGAAGTAAATTTATTAAATTTTTTTTAACCTCATCAATTCATAAGTTGTCTTTCTGCCGGGACTTAGCACTGCTCTCATGCAAAACTTCTTTGTTGCCAATATCTTAGACTTTGAAATATGATTCTCTCTGATTAAAAATTCTATTTTTAAAAATTTTATTTTTCCAAATGTCTCTTTCATTTTCCAGTAATTTGCTCTTTATTTTTATTGTGATTCACAATCAGCTTCTCTCACTTCTCCCAATTAATTCCTCTATACTCACCTCTCTTCCCCACCTGGACTCGTAAGCAGTCATTTCCCGTATGTTCATAATTAACTCCTTCCTTCCCCCTTGTTCTGTCATTTCTGCCTTTGATTTCCCAACTCTGCTTCATCCTTACTGCCTCCTTTCCCTGGGAGAAAATTACTCATTCTTTTATTCATTCAATACATATTTATTAAGTTCTTTCTACATGCCAAGCAGGGTGCCAGGTGTTGCAACATAGCATCAAATAGTTTCTCCATTCTTGGAGTTTAACATTTAGTGGAGAAATTACTACATATTCACCTTACTATTCCTATCCTGGGCCCCTACTGCAGTTCCTCAATCCCTTTGCTCATTGCTAGAATGTTCCATTTGGCCTTGCTAACCAATGTATAGTCATCTCATCGGCATTACCTGGAGCATGATGGAAATGCAGAATCTCAGGCCCCATACTGAATCAGAATCTGAATTTTAAAAAGGACCTCAGGTGATTGGTTTGTGCATTGCAGTTGGAGAAGCACATTCTCATGGAAATCCTTTAGTAAATATATCCATTCTTCTCCAATCTAGATCAGAACCACTTGTTACTTTTAGTGGAGGCCCTGCTTCTCATGCTGACAAGAGAGTTGAGACCATCTGATATGAGTTCCTTCAACTTTCCTCCTGTGTCCCTGGAAAGCTCATGCCAGGTCTTCCCTCTCTTCCTTGAAATATGTTCTTTTGCATAGGCAAATGCTTTTCTTTGATATCCTGATCTTATTTCCTCTTTACTTTGTTAGACACCACACCGTTAATTAACTCTTCCTTTGTCTGCATTTCCCATTTCTTTCATCTTCAAGACTGTTGCTCTCTGTCTTTAAATAAGGGACAGTTCTCTTATACTGAAAATCTTCCCTCACACCTACACTTCAGTCTCTCTCACTTGCTCATCTTACAATGATAGAAGTCTAGAATCATTTCCTTAATTTTCTTTCCAGTTAATAACTTCTTAATCCCTTGAAGTCTAGCCTCGACCTCCACCATCTAATTAAACAACCCTTATGAATGTGAGCTGTGACCCTCTGATTGCCCAATCTGATGTTCTGTTCTAATACCCTCCTGCTTTACGTATGGTAGCATTCAATGAGGCTGACTACTCATTTCTTCTTGAAACTCTTCTTCTTTGACATTTTTGAACACCCAAAATTTTGGTTCATTCCTGCCCTTTCTGAACCCTTCTCTGACTCCCTTCTGTCTCCTCTTTCTCTTTCTAACCTCTGAATATAGGCTTTTATTTCTTTTTAAATTGACTTTATTAAAGTATAAATTACATAGAATAAAATGTACATATTTTGACTACACATTTCTGTGAGTTTTAACAAATGTATATACCTTGGTAATCACCACCATAATGAAGATAAAGGACATTTTCACATCAACAAAAATTACCTTGTGCCCTTTGCAGTCTATTCTCCCTCACTCCAGGAAACACTGATTTGGCTTCTGTCACTATAGATTAGTTTACATTTTTTAGAATTTTATATAAATGGAATCATACATATATATTTTTGGGGGGGCTTCTTTTAGGCAACATAATTATTTTTAGATTCTTCTGAGTTACTGGAGGCATTAGTAGTTCATTCATTTTCTTAGCTGACTGATACTCCATTATATGGTTGTTTGGCTATATCACAATGTTTTTTTTTTGACAGGTATGCATTTTTCAGAATATTATTCACTTTCATAGCAACAACCATCATCTCCTTTTGTTTGACTTCTGAATCTTTACTGATAGCCTTTGCCTATTTCATGGGTTTTAGAATTTATTTACAGCTGCGTGCTAGGAATCTGTTTCTGGGTTGCTTAATGGCAAACTAACCCTATAATTTCCAAAATAGAAATCTTTTTCTTCCCTATAATATAACTTATAGCTTATGTTGTCTATTTTTCTTAATGGCACTTTTTCCTTATTGTTACCCAGACAAAGTATGTTTTCTTTGCTTACTGTATTTACTTGATTTTCAAGCTCCATATGTTCTGTTTTTTTCATTCTCTCATATATATCCTTTCTTTTCCATTCCACCTGCCATCGTCTTATTTCAGGTCTTCTTGAGACTTCTCTCTTTCGGTTTAGACACATCCTTTTCTTGAGCTGTCATTTTTATTTTCTAAAGCACAGATCTCATGATTTTATGTCTCTGCACAAGAATCTCCTAGCACTTCACTTTTCTCCTGGAATAAGTATTAATAGTAGGTACCATTTATTGATTAACTCCTGCCAGCCAGCCTCATTACATTAATAATGTATGGCTTGAAATTCTTATTAAGCTGCGGCAAAGCTTCTGGTATACGAAAGGACTAAAGCAGCTATGAAAGATGGTCCCAGGTTCCTGCTTAGCCTTGACCCTTGCCTACTTCCTCACTCTTTTTTTTTCTTTATAAGAAAAGTTGTGGGTTTACAGAACAATCATGCATCAAATACAGTATTCGCATATACCACCCCAACCCCAACACATTGGTATGGAATATTTTTTACCGTTGCTGATAGCACATTTTTATAATTGTACTATTAATGAAACTCCATTGTTTAGCTTAGGGTTCACTGTGTAGTATAGTTCCACAGCATTTAAAATTTTTTTTTCTGTTACCATATATACAATCTAACATTTCCCCTTTTAATCATATTCAGATGTATATTTCAGTGCTGTTAATTATATTCACAATATCATGCTACCATCACCACCATCCATTACCAAAACATTTCCATCATTCCAAATAGGAACACTGTACATTTGAAACCTTAACTTCCCATTCTTTATCCCCACCCTGTTCCCTGGTAACATATATTCTATATTCTGACTCTATGAATTTGCTCATTCTAATTATTTCAAATCAGTGAGATTGTTCAATATTTGTCCTTTTCTGTTTGGCTTATTTCATTTAACATGATGTCTTCAAGGTTCATCCATGTTGTCACATGTAAAAGGACTTCATTGTTTTTATGGCTGAATAATATTCCATTGTATGTATAAACCACATTTTATTTATCCATTTGTTGGTTGATGGACACTTGGGTTGCTTCCATCTTTCAGCAATTGTGAATAATGTCTCTATGACCATTGGTGTGCAAGTATATGTTTGACTTCTGGCTTTCAATTATTTTGGGTATACACTGTGTAGTGGAATTGCCAGGTCATATGGTAATTCTATACTTAGCTTTCCAAGGAACAGACAAACTGCCTTCCACATTGGCTAAATGGCTAAACCATTTCATTGTGCCACCAGCAATGAATGAGTGTTTCTATTTCTCTGCATCCTCTTCAATATTTGTTATTTTCCACTTTTTGAATAGCAGCCCTTCTAATAGGTGTGAAATTGTATCTCATTGTGGTTTTGATTCGTATTTTCCTGATGGCTAATGATTTTGAGCACCTTTTCAAGTGCTTTCTGGCCATTTGTATATCTTCTTTGGAGAAAAGTCTATTCAAGCCATTTGCCCATTTTTTAATTGGGTTATTTGTTTCCTTGTTGTTAAGTTGAAGGATTTCTTTTATATTCTGGATATTAAACTTTTTTGGATATGTGGTTCCCAAATATTTTCTCCCATTGTGTAGGTTATCATTTTACTTTCCTGATAAAGACCTTTGTTCTAGTTTGCTAATGCTGCCTTTAAACAAAATACCATAAATGGATTGGCTTTTATAAAGGGGGTTTATTTGGTTACAAAGTTACAGTCTTAAGGCCGCCATAAAGTGTCCAAGGTAAGTTATCCACAATTGGGTACCTTCACTGGAGGATGGCCAATGGTGTCCAGAAAACCTCTGTTAGCTGGGAAGGCACGTGGCTGGCATCTGCTCCAGAGTTCTGGTTTCAAAATGGCTTTCTTCTGGGACGTTCCTCTCTAGGCTTCAGCTTCTCTCCAGAATGTCACTCTCAGTTGCTCTTGGGGCGTTTGTCCTCTCTTAGCTTCTCCAGAGCAAAAGTCTGCTTTCAAAGGCCATCTCCAAAATGTCTCTGTAAGCTTCAGTTCCTCTCTCAGCTTCTGTGTATTCTTGAAAGTGTCCCTCTTGGCTGTAGCAAGCTTGCTCCTTCTGTCTGAGCTTTTATAGGACTCCAGTGAACTAATCAAGGCCCACGCTGAATGGGCAGGGCCACACATCCATGGAAATTATCTAATCAGAGTTATCACCTACAGTTGGATTGGTCACATCTCCATGGAAGCACTCAAAGAATTACAATCTAATCAACACTAATAAGTCTGCCCACACAAGATTGCTTGAAAGATAATGGTGTTTTGGGGGACATAATGCAATCAAACTGGCACAACCTTTGAGGCAGAAAAGTTTTTAATTTTGATGAGGCCCCATTTATCTGTTTTTTCTTTTGTTGCTTGTGCTTTGGGTGTAAAGTCTAAGAAATCGTTGCCTAACAAAACATCCTAAAACTACTTCTCTGTGTTTTCTTCTAGAAGGTTGATAGTCCTAGCTCTTATATTTAGATATTTGATCCATTTTGAGTTGAGTTTTGTATATGGTGTGACATAGGAGTCCTCCTCCTCCTCCATTTTTTTGGCAAATAGAGATTCAGTTTTCCCAGCACCATTTGTTGAAGAGGCTATTATTTTCCAACTGATTGGTCTTTTCCTCCTTGTCAGAAATCAGTTGGCCATAAATGTGAAGGTTGAGTTCTGAGCTCTCAGATTTGATTCCATTGGTCTGTATGTCTGTCCTTGTGCCAGTTCCATGCTGTTTTGACTACTGTAGTTTTGCAATAAGTTTTAAATCAGAAAATATGAGTCCTCCAATTTCATTTCTCTTTTTCAAGTTAGCTTTAGTTATTCAAGCCTCTTGCCCTTCCATGTAATTTTTTTGAATTCAGTTTTATTGAGATGTATTCACATACCATACAATCATCCACAGTGTACAATCATTTGTTCACAGTACCATTATATAGTTTTGCATTCATCACCACAATCAATTTTTGAACATTTTCATTACCACAAAGAAAAGAATAAGAATAAAAGTTAAAGTAAGAAGAATACCCAAAACATCCCATACCCTCCATCTCTCACTATTGTTCATTTACTTTTTGTCCTCATTTATCTATTCATTTGTCCATACACTGTATAAAAGGAGTGGGAGTCATAAAGTTTTCAAAATCACATGGTCACATGATGTACTCTATATAGTTATACAATTGTCTTTACGAATAAAGGCTACTGGGTTGCAGTTCAGCAGTTTCAGGTATTTCTTTCTAGCTATTCCAATACACTAAAAACTGAAAGGAGATTTCTATATAATGCATAAAAATAACCTCCAGAATGACCTGTCAACTCTATTTGAGATTTCTCAGTCAAATCTCAAATTTATTTTATTTTGTTTCATTTTATTTTGTTTCATTTATCTTCTCCTTTTTGGTCCAAGAGGTTTTCTCAATCCCGTGATGCCAGGGCCAACCTCACCCCTATGAGTCATATCCCACACTGCCAGGGAGATTTACACCCTGGGAGTCATGTCTCATGTAGGGGGAGGGGCAGTGAATTTACCTGCAGAGTTGGCTTAGTGAGAGAGGCCACATCTGAGCAACAAAACAGGTTCTCTGGGAGTGACTCTTAGGCACAATTTTAAGTAGGCTTAGCCTCTCCTTTGCAGTAACAAACTTCATAAGGGCAAGCCCCAAGATCAAGGGTTTGGCCTTCTAAATTGGTAGCCTCCAATGTTTGTGAGAATATCATTAATTCCCCAGATGGGGAAATTTAATATTTCCACATTTTCCCCCAGTCCCTCAAGGGTGTTTTGCAAATACATTTTTATTCTCTGCCCGAATTACTCTGTGATGTATTGGGGCTTCACACAAACCCATAGAAACCAACCATATTTCACTACCTATTCAATGCTCCATGCAATTATGTTGTTTGAATAAACTGATCATATAAGTAAAATTTTATACTGTGTTACAAAAAAATATAGATTTTCCCCCTAATAAACATGTCTTCTTTTGGTCCAAACAGAAGTTGAAGTTTTAAAAACACCGTCAATATTTTCCTTTACCCTTTAGTCTGATTTACCTTAGTCCTAAAAAAGTCCATTTCATTCATATCTCTAATTGAAGTCTGATTTCTTTTTTCAGACTCCTTAACATTTGCTGTATTGTGTAATGCTGACATTCATAGCTTCCAGACTCTGGCTATGAGTCTCAGATGTCACACAGATAGCCAAACTTCCTGGGACTGACTAGGTTATACACAAAGAGCTCACCATCTCAGAATTTAGAAATAGCCACTACAGTTCAGGAATAGATGTAACTATTCTAAGAGCTTACAATCTAGAAACCTTTACAATAAGACTTTCCCTGTTAACCCACACTCCCAGACTCAACCCTCAGAGTTTGCACATTATAGTTAGTCCATATTAGTGAGGCATTATAATGTTTTCCTTTTCATTTCTGGTTTATTTCACTGAACACACTGTCCTCAATGTCCATTCACCTCACAACTTCATTCTTTCTTGTAGCAGCTCAATGTTGTATGCATACACCACAGTTTGCCATTCTGTTCATCAGTCAGTGTACCCTTAGGCCACCTCCATCCACCATGAATCATGAATATTGACACCATAAACCCAACTGTGCAAATGTCCATTTGTGTCACTCTTTTCAATTCTTCCAAGTAGATACCCAATAACCGAGTTGTATGTGGAACCACCACACTGCCCTCCAGATGGGCTGCACCACTCCACTTCCCCACCACTGGTGTTTAGGCACATCCCTTTCTCCACATTCTCTCCAGCACCTGTATGCCTCTGTTTATTTTTTAGGTGGTTTTATTCACACACCATACATTCCATACTAAGTAAACAATCAATGGTTCCCTGTATAATCACATTCACCACCACTATCTATATGAGAACATTTTCATTTATTCCACAAAGAAAGAGGAAGAGGTGAAAAAAGTAAAAATAAAAAAGAAAAAGAAAGAAAAAAATGGCAACCAAAGAGCAAAAAAAGAAAAAACAAAACAAAATAAAATAAAATAAAATAATAAAATAAAACAGCTGTAACACAAATGCCAAGAATCCCATACTCCTCTCTTAAATCCCCTTCTTATAGACATTTAGCTTTGGTATGTTGCCTTTGTTACAATTAATGGAAGCATATTACAATGTTACTGTTAACTATAGACTCTTGTTTGCATTGATTGGATTTTCCTCCCCCAAACAACCCCATTTTTAGCACCTTGAAAAGTTGACATTAATTTATTCTCCCTCATGTAAAAGCATATTTGTACATTTAATCACAAACATTGACCACTCTAGGTTTTATTAAGGTACATAGTCCCAGTCTTTATCTTCTATTTTTCCTTCTGGTCCTACATGCCCCTAACCTTTCTCTTTCAACCATACTCACAGTCATCTTTGTTCAGTGTACTTACAATATTGTGCTACCTTCAACCAGTATTGTGCTCTAAAACTCTCCCCTGTCTTTTCACATCTGCCTGTAGTGCTCCCTTTAGTATTTCCTGTAGAGCAGGTATCTTGTTCACAAACTCTCTCAGTGTCCATTTGTCTGAGAATATTTTAAACTCTCCCTCAGTTTTGAAGGGCAGTTTTGCCGGATACAGAATTTTTGGTTGACAGTTTTTCGTTTTCAGTATCTTAAACATATCATGCCACTGCCTTCTCACCTCCATGGTTTCTACTGAGAAATCTGCACATGGTCTTATTGACCTTCCCTTGTATGTGATGGATTGCTTTTCTCTAGCTGCTTTCAGGATTCTCTCTTTGTCTTTGACAGTTGATAATCTGATTATTATTTGGATCTACTCTGTGTGGGGTATGCTGTGCTTCTTGGATCTGTAATTTTATGTCTTTCATAAGAGATGGGAAATCTTCAGTGATTATTCCCTCCATTATTGTTTCTGCCCATTTTCCCTCCCCTCTCCTTCTGGGACATCCATGACATGTACATTCATGTGCTTCATGTTGTTATTCAATCCCCTGAAATGCTGCTCATACTTTTCCATTCTTTTGCCTATCTTCTTTTGTGTGTAGGACTTCAGATGTCCTGTCCTCCATTTCATAAATCTTTTCTTCTGCCTCTTAATACCTACTTTTATATTTATTTGCTTTTCTGTGTTGCACTATATTGAGTGCCTTCTCATTTCTATCTGGCTATATTTTCATCTATTTTCTTTGTGGTTACAATGGGGTTAAAAATTAACATCTTAAATTTATAACAGTCATGTTTAGTTTGATACCAACTTAAATTCAATAGCATGCACATATACTTTTCCCATACTCCTCTGTCCCCCAACAATTTTTTGTACTTGTTACTACTTATATCATTGTACATTGTATGTCCAAAAACAGATTTATCATTACTCTATAGTACCTGTAGGAAGTAAGAAGTGGAGTTACATACCAAACAATATACTACAATAATATTGGCATTTATAATTACCCAAATGGTTTACCTTTACCACAGGTCTTTATTTATTTATTTTTTCTTTTTATGCCTCTTTGAACCACTGTCTAGTGGCCCTTTTCTTTCAGTCTGAAGAACTCCCTTTAACATTGCTTGTAGGGAAGGTCTAGTGGTAATGAACTCCCTCAGCTTTTATTTATCTGAGAATGTCTTAATCTCTCCCCTATTTTTGAAAGAAAATCTTGCTGCATATAAAATTCTTGGCTGTCAGTTCTTTTCTTTCAGCACTTTAAGTATCTCAACCCTCTGCTTTTCTGCCTCTGTGGTTTCTGATGAGAAATCAGCACTCAATCTAATCATGACTCCTTTGTATGTAACACGTTACTTTTCTTTTGCAGCTTTTAGAACAATCTCCTTGTGCTTTGCATTCAATAACATGACCAATACATGATAGGATGTATTTATCTTCATGTTTATCCTGTTAGATGTTTTCTGGGCTTCTTGGAAGTGCATATTCATGTCTTTTGCTAAGTTTTAGACTTTCTCTGTCATTATTTCTTTGAATATTCCTTCTGCCCCCTTTTCTCTTTCTTCTCCTTCTGGGACTCCCATATTGTGTATATGTTTATATTGGTGCTCTTGATGGGACCCCATAGCTGTCTTCATCTATTTTCACTTTTAATATGTCTTTTTTTTTTTTCTGCTCCTCAGCCTGATTCATTACAATTGTCCTGTCTTCAAGTAAAATGATTCTTTCTTTTGCCAGTTCCAACTGGCTCTTCATACCCACCTGGGCATTTTCATTTTACTTATTGTGGTCTTCAACTCAGTAGTTCTGTTTGGTTCCTTTTTAAAATTTCTATCTCTTTACATAGACTTTTATATTGTTCATTCATTGTTTTTCTGTTATCCTTTAGTTCTTTCTCTGTTTTTTCCTTCATCTCCTTGAGCATTTTTAAGATCAAATTTTTAAAGGCTTTGCTTGGTATGTCCACATTCTTGCTTTCTTTGTTGGTGTTTTCTGTATTTTTATCCTTTTCCTTTGGATGGGCTATCATTTTCTGTTTCTTTGCTTATCTTGTACTCTTGTTGCCCACTGTGCATTTTAATATTTTAAAATGTTAACTCTGTGAATTATTCCCTGAGATGTTTGTTTCCTGGTTTTGTAACCAGGTGGTGATAAGACAGAGATTTTTTTGAGCTTTAGTCCTCCTATCAGGAAGGTTTGCTCAAGGTGAAATGCAATGTGCAGGGTTTTCCTGTCTTTCTGGGCATCTGTCTTGTCCTGGGCTTTTGCTTATTGGTTGTTTTGGGGTTCCCCTATTTACAGGAGTTTTGTTGTACCCTCTGTTTTCCAGGAGACAGACCTCCCTCTACCAGGTGGATGATGCCTGCAGACTTTTGCCCAGAAAAAGTCCTTTATAGTTTTTCACACTCCTTTCATGGTCTCAAGTTGCTTTTACCTGGAGGGAAAATTCCAGGCATAGGGCATATTGGAGAGGAATTTCCCAAACCAGTCTTTCCCAGCTATTACAGTGCCAGGGACTGATGAAGGGGGTGCAGACTGGCTCTGAAATGCCCTGGGAAAGGGGAGCAGAAGGGTCCCAAGGACTTCTCTGATGGCTCCTCAAAGCTGAGCTTTCTTGGCCTGCGCAGCAAATGCAGCCCTTCAGCTAACTTGCCCTGAGGAAGTGCAGTGTCTTTAAGTCTCCACCACTACTGCCCCTTTCCAGGGAGATTTGGAACGATGGTTGCCACTACCTTTGTCTAGGGTGGGTTGAAACAATGGCTGCCCTCAGAGCCAGGTCCCCAGTGATATAGATTCTCTAACTGAAAGCCCTGATCAGTGATCAGCTGTGCCCACTTGTGTTCTTAGGGAAAAGGGATTTTATATCCATTTCTGCCACCAGCAAGCTAGCTAGGGGCTGGGCCCTGCAGTGGCCTGCTGCAGGAGTGGGGGGATGGGTGCTTGTAGCCACCCTGCAGAGAGAGCAATTCATTGTTCTTTACTGTAATTTATCAGCCTCTTTCTCCCACTCCTTTATGGAAGGTGTACAGTGTTTTTCTGGCCTCCAGAGTTTCAAAATAGTTGTTTCAGACATTTCCTGCCTGTTTAATAGCTGTTTTGGTGGAAGGACTGAGTCCTGGAGCTCCCTACTCCACCATCTTCCCACAATCCTCTCCCCTTCTATCTTTTTGTTGATACTTTCTCTATCCCGTGAACCTCAACTAATCAACAAACTGTGGGACTTGCAAAAAACACCATAACTCCAGGTGCTGTGCCTCTTTTATTTTAGAGGTTATTATGCCTGCCTCAACTTTACCTACAGAAGACCTTCTCCTACACAAAAATAATTGCTTCAGTTGGAGAATTTGAAAAGTTCTTTAATAGTGAAATGATGGCTTTTAAATTTTGCATAAGTCATATCCATTCATGGCTCATGCTTTCCTTAATATACCTTCCATATTAGCATCAAACCAATGCAATAAAAACATTAATGCAAGTCCCATTCATTTTAAATTCAATTCCCACTGATGGCTTCTTATTTCTGCTTCTGTTTCTTTCCTCTAACATAGAATGCCTTTTTCATTCAACTCAAATTTATGTCTATCAGCTCCTTCCAAACTGAATTTAAGATTACCTATTCCAAAAGCCTTCCTCGATTAAACTCTCCTGATTCCGATCTCTCTGGGGTGCTGCACCCTATCAGAACTCATGAACTCTGTCTGTCCTTTGCTTTTGCAGTTGTGAATGTAATGCTTTTATTGGATTTATGTCATTTTCTGTGTGTATGTTTTCTCCCCAGCTAGGGGATGTGCTCCTGGGGAGAAGGGGCCGCGTCTTTTGCTTCCTATATACCCAGGGAGCCCATATTTGGACTTCCTGTGACATAAGTGTCCAGGATATGCTCACAGAGGGAAGGGATAAAGGTAGAAAGTAGAAAATGCAATCCATTCTCTTGATAATTATTTTGATCTGTAATCTTACCAACTGTAGTAGTATGCCACTGGGAACTAACAAATCCACAATGTCATCTTTAAAATGATGGGAAATGTTGAAACCATGTATGCAGCAGGCAACAGCTAAATTATTTAACAGAAAGAAACTATGTGGAAGGATCTCCCTACTGCATCTCTGTTGTGATCTATGACAGGAAACTTAATCCAGGACCTGATGAACTGTCATAGCCCAAGTTACTAAGAGAACATGATGCAGAATAATTCATTCCACAGCCACAAAGAAATAATATGTTCACTTTGTAGGGCTGCAACTTTAAAAGACATAATATTTTTGTAAGTTATCTGTTTGACAATTCACTTTTTTGTATAAATTGTAACTTTTTTCAAAACAAACTGTAAACCATTTTTATGAGACAATATGAAATATGGACTCCAGTAAGAGACTTACTGATTTTAAGAATTTTTTTGTTAATTTGGATGACTGAGATAAAGGTATTATGGTTGTATTTTAGCAAGAGTCCTTATCTTCTAGAAATACATACTGAATCACTTATTGATAAAATGATACCTGTGATTTGTTTCAAGATAAAAAATGTGCATTCTATACATGACATTTAATGTATATATCATACCACCCTATCAAGTAGATACTCTTCTGCTCATTTAACAGACGAGAACATGGGCCTAAAAATGTTACATTTCTTGCCTAAGTCACATAGTTAGTAATTGGCAAAGCTAGAATCCAAACTGAGAACTATTTGATACCAAATTTCATGTTTGTAACCATTAAGACATATTTTCTGCTTAAACATAACACCAAAATAGAGTATTCCTCAGTTGTAAAAGGAAATTTTTATTAATCAGTCCACAATTATAATTTTTTTTAATTAGGGAAGTTGTAGGTTTATAAGAAATCATGCATAAAATACAGAGTTCCAATGTATGAACCTATTATTAACACCTTGCATTAGTGTGGTACATTGATGAAAGAATATTACTATAATTGTCTTAATAACTATAGTCCATGGCTTACATTAGGCTTCACTGTTTGTGATGCAATGGTCTTTTTATTTAAGGTTACTCAAGAGAATGTAATATGTTTAGGAATATATTACTGTATTCTTACTGTATTCTTACAGTAATGACTGGTAAGGTATTGCCAAGGGAAAAAAGTTTTTATATATAATATAGTAATATGCATTGTTTTTATGTATGTTTATGTTTTTATATGTAACATATATGCAATATATGTTACTATACTGTATGCATTACTATTCATTTAATTTTATTGGAAAGATTTCTGATTTGGGTTCATTACCTCACAGTTTTCCATATCCATTCACCTAGTAAACCTACATGCTTATAGAACAATTAAAAATATTCAATTCAGCAAACATTTACTTAATAACTTTTATATTCCAAGCACTGTGTGTGAATTCACAAAGTCTAAATCTCAGTTAGATCTGCTTTTCCTCTCTCATTTACCCCAAGAGCTTAGAATCTAGTTGCTGAGAAAGGCTACAGAGCACCCACTAAACAGAGTGTGAAAGGTGCTGTGAGGAAAGAAAAAAGTCCTATCTGAGTTGGAGTTGAAAGGACAGAAATTACACTGAGTTGGGAGGATGAGATAATATTTGAAATTAATAATATTTCAGCAATGTGTTAGCAAAGGTATAGACCAAACTGCTGCAGTAAAGACTCCAAAATAAAGAGACAAATAAAGTTATTTATTTCTCCCTCCTGCAAGAGTCCATAGGTGAGAGCCCAGGGCTAGCAGGGCAGCTCAGACATCCTTAACTGGGTTTGTCAAGGTTGCTCCCATCGTTGCCATTTTGCAGCTGGTGGGAAGGAGGAAAGAGAAATCTGCAGCAAACAACTCTTTAAATCGGTAAACTTAAAATTGTACTGTCATTTCCACTCACATCCTGTAGAAGATAACTTAGTCGCATGGCCATCTCTAGCTATAAGGGAGACTGGGGAAAGTAACCTCTCTATCTACACAGCCATGAGCCCAGCAAAAACACAGGAAGTTCTATTTACAAAAGGCAAAAGGGAAAAAATAGACTCTGCTCTGGCCAGCCAAGTATCCATGCTCACCCTTCTTCCCACATACAGAACACACTTAACGTCTACCCAAGAGAGGCAATTCAAAGCCTGTTCTGACATTGCAGCCAGTTCAAAGCCCAGGATATCAGGGCAGTGTGCTGTCCTTCCCTTTATATCTAGATGTGGCTTCTCAAAGTCTAGTGACCTAGAGACACAATAACAAGTTATCTGCTCACCCCACACTAATATGAAAAATGAGGCACAGGAACGGGATAACCACAATAGTCCAGTAGTCCCTCTTCTTTAGAAAGGGGAAACATGTAGGGAGCCACCAATCATAGCAATGACCAAATCCTCTTGGGTCAAGACTGCAAATACTCTCCCCACAGGCAGGGAAGTCAGTTTCTGGATTAGTCCTCCTGACTGCCACTGGTCTTGCTGTCTTGGAATAACTCACTTGGCCATTGTCCAAGGCCCTCGGTTTTGCCTTCTAGGATATGCTTTGTCTTTTTTTCTTTAAAGAGCCATAAAAATAAATATTTTAGGCTTTATTGGTTTACATGTGGTGACAGTTACATATTCTTTGTTTTTGTTTTTTGTTTTTTATTTAAAGATATAAAAAACACTCTTAGCTTCCAGGCCATGAAAAATAGGTCACAAGCCATGAACTCGATTTAGCCTGAGGGCCGTAACTAGCTAACCTCTGCTCTAGGAGAGTCTTTGTCCATTTCATCAATGGTTCTAAATTAATTGGGTGGTGGAGCACCTGCTCCACTTGGGTGCTGCATTGCCCTTAGCCTATTTCAAACTTACAGGAAAGTTGCAAAAATAATACAAACCCATTCAGACAACTCCAACATACTGCCACCCCCATTCCCAGATACCCAGATCCACCAATTTTAACACTTTGGCACTTTTGAAAAATGGATTCTATCTATGTACCATCTATCTATCTACTTATCCATCTGTTTATCTATCTATCTATCTATGTATCTACCTATCTACCTATCCATCCATATCTACCTATCGATTTTCTGAACATTTGAGAGTAGAAAACACACTTCATACTCCTTAACATATACTTCCATGTACATTTTTCTATGAACAAAGATAGTCACTATGTAATTAGCTTAAATGCAGTTATCAAGTTCAAGAAATTTAAAGTTGATACACAGTTTATATTCTATATTTCAGTTTTTGCTTGGGTCTCAATAATTTCCTTTTGAGCCTTTTCTCCACCATTCTTAGATCCTATCCAATATCATGTATTGCCTTTAATTGTAATTACCTCTTTAGTTTTTCTTTCTTCTTTTTTAATTACGGAAATATGTATACAACATAAATCTTCCCATCTCAACTCTTTCCAAGCAGGCCATCAGTGGGATTAATCACATTCACAAAGTTTCAGTACTCTCACCACTATCCATTACTATAAATTTCCTTTTACCACAAATAGAAACCCTGTATTCATTTTGTACTAACTCCCCATTGCACCCTGCCCCTCACCCCTGGTAACCTGCACTCTACTTTTCCATCTTTATGAATTTGCATATTCTCTGGCATCTTCTTTATAGTTACCATGGGGCTTAAATTTCTCATCCTGAATCTATAATAATCCTGTTTGCTTTGATACCAATTTAACAATTTCAATAGCATACATATACTATGTTCTTATCCCCACTTTAAAGTCCCCCCCACTTTATGTAATTCTTCTCACTATAAATTATGAGTCCAAAATTCCTAATTTACTATTAAATTTTATGCATTTGCCTTTTAAATTTTGTAGAAAGTAAAAAGTGGAGTTACAATAAAAAATACAATAATATTGGTATTTATATTTACCCATGCCATTATTTCTCAGTGGGGACCTTTATTTCTTCATGTGGCATCAGTCAGTTGTCTATTATCCTTTCCTTTCAACCTACAAAACACCCTTAAGCATTTCTTTTAAGTTCAGTCTACTAATGATGAACTCCTTCAGCTTTTGTTTATCTGGGAATGACTTAATTCCTTCCTCATTTTTCAAAGATCATTTTGCTGGATATAGAATTCTTGGTTGGCAATTTTTTGCTTTCAGCACTTTAAATATGTCATCCCACTGCCTTCTTGCCTCCATGGTTTCTGATGAGAAATTGGCACTTAATCATATTGAGGCTCCCTTGTATGTAACACATTGTTTCTCTCTTGGGCTTTCAGAATTCTCTCTTTATCTTTGGCATTGGACTGTTTGATTATAAATGTAGTTAATTGACTACCTTCGATGTGTATATGCATGTCTTTCATTAAATTGAGTAAGTTTTCAAACATTATTGCTTTTGATATTCTCTCTGCCCCTTTCTCTCTTTCTTCTCCTTCTGAGACTCCTACAGTGTGCATATCAGTATGCTTGATGGTGTCCCATAGAGTCCTCAGGTGCTGTTCACATTCCTTCATTCTTTACTCTTTCTCCTTCTCAGACTTGATGATTTCAACTGTCTTATCTTCAAGTTCACTGATTCTTTCTTCTGCCACCTCCAACCTGCTGCTGAAACCCCTCTAGGTAATTTTTAATTTTTCTTACTGTGATCTTCAGTTCTGTTTGCTTCCCTTTCAAAATTTCCATCTCTCTATTGATGTTCTCTTTGTGTTTACATATCATTTTTCTTTAGTTTTTCCTCCATGTTTTCCTTTAGCCCTTTTGGCATCTTTGGGACCATTTTTTTTTAAGTCTTTTTCTGGAACATCCCAGGTCTGGTCCTCTTCATTGATAGTTTCTAATTCTTTAATCTTCTTCTTTCTCTGGGCCATAGATTCCTGTTTCTTTGTATGTTTGTAAGTATTTGTTGAAACCTGGACATTTCAATATTTTAGTGTGTTATTGCTGAAATTTTAGACTCTGAAGCATCTGTTTCTTAAGCCTGGTATCCAGCTATTGTTATGACAGAGCTTTCCTTGAATGCCAGGAGCTACCAACAGCAAACAAAGAATAAAGAACAAAATAAAACATCTTTCCCAGTTTTTGTAGGTTGACCTGTACAAGTGCTTTCTTTCAGGGATTATCCATACAATGAGTTTGGAGAACAGCTCCAAGTCAAAGCATAGAGGCCTTCATGTGCCTCTTGTCTTGGGCATGCACATGTGGCCTTAGGAATTTCCCAGTTTACATAGATGTGAATGTTCCCTCTTCTGTAAGAAACAGTTTCCTCACAGTCCTGGGCACTGCCCTATATGACCTACAGCCAACACTCCTTTGCTTAGCACAGCATGACTTGACTACTTTCCCACAGCATTCTGTATGAGAGCTCCATAAACCACCTTCCATATGCAAGGCAAGTTCTGAGACAGTGAATCCCTCAGGCCACCACCAGAGAGAATGGACCAGACATACATGCTCCAGTGTGTGCATGAGGGTTACTCTCTTCCCTCTGGAACCAGTACAAAGACCAGCACTGGGAATGCAGATCACCGCCACACCAAGCAGGTAGGAGATGGGAGAGGAGCAATCAAGGCACCAAGCATCCTGATCTTTTAAGTGGTCTTTATCCTGATTGTGTGCTTTCCCTGTTACTGCAATCCTTTAACTATTTTCTGGAGCTTGGAGGAAGCTGTTTCTGCCATTTCTTGCTGGTTGTTTAAATCTTCTGTTAGGGGACAGAGCCACGAAGCATATTACTCCCTGTTGGTGCAATTTTGAAGGGTCATGAGTTACTTTAGGTATTGAAACTTCACAGACTCTCCCAGCCCATCATTGATTATTTTGGCAATACAATTCCCCCCCAAACACAATAGCTTTCTAATCTATTTGCTTCCAGTCATTTCCATGTAAAAGTAACCACAGCCAGGGCTCTGCCACTCTCCTCCTTTTGTCACTGGCTTTTGTGTTTATCCAATCCTTCTCTTTCAATTTAATGGCATCTGATGTGAGGACGAAGACGTCTGAAACAATGTGCTTGGTAGTACCCGTAACCCTATCTCCGCTGCTGGAAATCCCTTGGCAACAGTCTGCTTTCTTACTGTTTGAGGTACAGAAAAAGTTGGCTTCTTCAATCTCATGAGGCCCAAAACTTTGGCGTTTCCACTCATTTTAGACTGTGGGTTGCAGGCAAAGAGAGCCCCACTTAGCAAATTTCTCTTACCTTCCATCCTTCCATCTCTGCCAGCAAACTGGCCAATCTATACTCAGCCTGTACTCAGCTTTCTCATCGAGTAGTTTCTGAAAGTTTCAAGAAGCAGACAAAAGATACCAACATCTGACTCTTTTTTAATCACTTGCCCTAGAGCCACAAGTTCCAGGGGCATATGGGCTCCCTTTCAAGTTATCACAGGTAGTTTTACCTGTCAAAAGAAAATAATTGAGTTAAATAGAGGTTAAAGAGACTATTCAGCTTAGTGCTCTATGTCTTAGTGCAGGCAAGGTAACTCCCAAATCAAAGCAGAGTTGGAGTTCTATAAAGTAAGGAGAAGAGAGAAGTGCATGTCCTTGTGGCTTGGTTCAGATAACTGCATTTGTAACTGCTGTGAAGCTTGTAGTTGGAGGTTGTTCTGGTCTTTATGCTGCTTGCTCAGGATCATTGGTGCAACCCCATTGGTGGCAGAGCTGTAAGAACAATATTGTTTCCAGGCAGATCACAAATGAATATGACCCTTCTCTCTAAATAGGGCTGTTTGGGGTGTGTCTCAATTTCCTAGGGCTATCTAATAAATTACTACAGACTGGATGGCTTAAAACTATAGAGATTTATTTTCTCACAGCTCTGAAGGGAAGAAAATAAAAATTAGGGTGTTGGCAGCGACGTGCTCTTTCTTAAGTCTTTAGGGAAGAATCTGTTCCATGCTTCTCTTCTAGCTTCTGGGGTGGTAGGAAATCTTTGGCCTCCTTTGACTTGTAGACGTATCCCTGCAATCCCTACCTCCAATTTCACATAGCCTTCTCTCTGTGACTGTGGCCTCTTTTTCTTATAAGAACATGAGTGATATTGGATTAGGGTTCACCCTAATTCAGTATGAACTTGTCTTAACGTTGTTATTACTACAAAGACCCAATTTCCAAATAAAGCCACATTCATGAGTACCGGTAGTTAGGACTCCAGCTTATCTTTTTGGAGGACATAATTCAACCCATGCCAGGGATGGGGCATGGGGTCAGAAACAACAGTGTCAAATGACAACTCATCACAATGAAATCATCACATAAATGTCTCTGCTAGTTTTTTTTTTAATTTTCTTTTGAAATAAATTCAAAGTTACAGGAACAGTTGCAAAAACAATACAAAATCCATACACAGAACTCCAGCATACCCTGTCCCCCACCGATACCCCCATCCACCAACTTTGACATCCTGTCACACCACCATTTCTTTCTTTCCCTCCCTCCCTCCTTCCCTCCCTATCATCCATCATCTATTGCTCTGTCTTCTGAACATATGAGAGCAAGCTGCACACATCCTTGAACAAACAATATAATTCACATATACATTTCCCATGAGCAAGAACTTTCTTTTATGCATTCCCATTAAGTGCAGCTAAGAAGTTCAAGAGATTCAACATTGATACAAAGCTTACATTCTGTATTTCCTTTTTTTTTTCCTTATGTCCCAACTGTGTCCCTTTGAGCCTCCTCTCCTCCATCCTCAGATCCCATCTAGGATCATCCTTGGCATATAATTGTCATTGCCTATTTAGACTGTCTTTTTCTTTTTTTTTTTTTCTCAATTGTGGAAACATATCTACAGCCTAAATCTTCCCATTCCAACCCCTCCCTAGCATTCCAATAGTGGGATTAATCACATTTAGAATGTTGTAATGCTATCATCTTCCCACTATCCATTATTAAAAATTTCTCTTCACCCCAAACAGCAACTCAACACTCATTTCTTAACTCCCCATTGCCTCTTTCCCCACTTCTCATAACCCAGACTCTACTTTTCATCTCTATGGTCTTATTCTCTGATAATTTCTTTGTGTTTACTGTGGGGCTTAAATTTAACCTCTTAAATCTATAACAATCTTGTTTTTCTTTGATACCAACTTAACTTCAATAGGACACGTAAACTATGTTCCTATACTCCTCCATTCCCTTTATGTAGTTCTTGTCAGAAATTACCTATTATACGTTAAGTCCAAAGCCACTGATTTGTCATTAGAGTTTATGTATTTAATATCATGTAGGAAGTAAATAGTGGAGTTACAAATCAAAAATTATTGTCTTCTATTTGTATTCCTTTGTGGTCAGAGAATGTGCTTTGAATATATTCAATTTTTTTTTTTTTTTAATTTATTGGGGCTTGTTTTATGTCCCAGCATATGGTTTATTCTGGAGAAAGATCCGTGATCACTGGCGAAAAATGTGTGCCCTGGTGATTTGAGATGTAATGTTCTATATATGTCTGTTAAATTTTTTTATATCTCTCTCTCTTTTCTTTGTTTCTCTGTCAATAGGGCTCCCTTCAGTATCTGAAGTAGGGCAGGTCTTTTATTAGCAAAATCTCTCAGCATTTGTTTGTCTTTGAAAACTTTAAGCTCTCTCTCAAATTTGAAGGACCGTTTTGCCGGGTAAAGTGTTCTTGGTTGGAAATTTTTCTCTCTCAGAATTTTAAATATATCATGCCACTGCCTTCTTGCCTCCATGGTGGCCACTGAGTAGTCACTACTTAGTCTTACGTTGTTTCCTTTGTATGTGGTGAATTGCTTTTCTCTTGCTGCTTTCAGAACTTGCTCCTTCTCTTCAGTATTTGACAGTCTGATCAGAATATGTCTTGGAGTGGGTTTATTTGGATTTATTCTATTTGGAGTTCCCTGGGCATTTATGCTTTGTATATTTATATTGTGTAGAATGTTTGGGAAGTTTTCCCCAACAATTTCTGTGAATACTCTTTCTAGACCTTTACCCTTCTCTTCCCCTTCTGGGACACCAATGAGTCTTAAATTTGGATGTTTTATTTTATCTATTGTATCTCTGAGATCCATTTTGATTTTTTTGATTTTTTTCCCCATTCTTTCTTTTGTTCTTTCATTTTCCATTCTGTGGTCATCGAGGACATTGAGTTGTTGTTCACCTTCCTCTAATCTTGTATTATGAGTCTCGAGAGTCTTTTTTTTTTAATTCAGTTTTATTGAAATATATTCACATACCATACAATCATCCATGGTATACAATCAGCTGTTCACAGTACAATCATATAGTTATGCATTCATCACCACAATCTATTTCTGAACATTTTCCTTACATCAGAAAGAATCAGAATAAGAACAAAAAATAAAAGTAAAAAAAGAACACCCAAACCATCCCCCCCATCCCACCCTGTTTGTCATTTAGTTTATATCCCCATTTTTCTACTCATCCATATATACACTAGATAAAGGGAGTGTGATCCACAAGGTTTTCACAGTCACGCTGTCACCCCTTGTAATCTACATTATTATATAATCATCTTCAGGAGTCCAGACTACTGGGTTGGAGTTTGGTAGCTTCAGGTATTTACTTCTAGCTATTAAAATACATTAAAACCTAAGAGGTATTATCTATATAGTGCATAAGAATGTCCACCAGAGTGACCTCTTGACTCCATTTGAAATCTCTCAGCCACTGAAACTATTTCACTTCATTTTGTGTCCTCCTTTTGGTCAAGAAGATATTCCCAATCCCACAATGCTGGGTTCAGATTCATCCCCTGGAGTCATATCCTGTGTTGCCAGGGAGATTTACACCCCTGAGAGTCGGGTCCCACGTAGAGGGGAGGGCAGTGATTTCACCTGCCGAAGTGGCTCAGTTAGAGAGAGAGGGCCACATCTGAGCAACAAAGAGGTACTCAGGGGGAGACTCTTAGGCACAATTATATGCAAGTTTAGCCTCTCCTTTGCAGTAATGAGCTTCATAAGGGCAAGTCCCATGATCGAGGGCTCGGCACATCAAACCGCCAGTCCCAATGTTTGTGACAACATCAACACCAGTCCAGGTGAGGAAGTCCAGCACTTCTGCACCTTCCCCCAGCTCCTCAGGGGGGCTGTAAATATATTTTTTATTCTCTGCCCAAATTACTTTGGGATGTGTCACTATTTCACTCTAACCTGTACTAACCTACCGTATCTCACTTCCTATTCAAAGTTCCATGTAATTGTGGTATTTGAACAAACAAACTGTAGAGTTATACTGTTTAGAAAATATAGATCCTGCACCAAATAGACATCTCTTCCCTTGGTCTCACATGGAAGTTGAAGTTTTAAAACACAGGCAGTTTCAACCTTTACCCTTTGGCCCGGTTTGCCCTAGTCTTAACCAGATCTGCTTCATTCACATCACTAATTGAAGTCTGGGCTCTTTTTCAGCTTTTTTTTTTTTTTTTTTTTTAACAGTTGCTGTATGCACTAATACTGATATTCATATCTGCCAAGCTCTAGCTCTGAGTTTCAGGTGTCTTAGAGATATGCATTGTTCCAGAGACCAATCAGGTTATACACTAAGGGATGAGCATCTCAAAGTTTAGAGATAGGCATTACAATTCAGGAAAAGAGTTGACTGCTGTAAGAGCTTACAATCTAGGGACTATTACAATAATCATGTCCACATTAGGCTATGTTCTAAGATTCAATTCTGAGTTTACACATTGTAGTTAGTCCATATTGGTGAGGCATTATAGTGTTTGCCTTTATTTCTGGCATACTTCAATCAAATGCTGTGTACAGGATTCATTCACCTTGTTGTGTCTCACAGCTTCACTCCTCGTAGTTGCTCAATATTCCATTGTATGCATACGCCACAGTTCACCATTCTGTCCCTCAGTCTATGTACCCTTAGGTCACCTCCACCCATTGCAAATCATGACTACTGTCTCCATGAACAACCGTTTGCAAATGTCCATTCATGTCTCTGCTCTCAGATCTTCAAATGATATACACCATAGGGAGGTTGCAGGACCTTATGGTCCCCACATACTTAACTTTTGTGGAACCACCACGCAGACCTTCAGAAAGCCTACGCCATTCTACCTGCTCATCAACAGTAGATAGGTACGTCCCTCTCACCATGTTTTCTCCAACACTTTTACTCCTATATACATTTTTTCCTACAATTTTATAGAGTTATATTCACATACCATGCATTTATCCACAGTGTACAATCAGTTGTTCATATCATCATAAAGTTGTACATTTATCACCACAATCAGCACTTGAACATATTGATTACTACAAGAAAAATTGTTTTTTGTTTTTTTAGCAATAATAAAAAAGATGATAAAAAGAAAAATAACATGTTATACAATACAGTATAATAGTAAGGACAGAAAATAACACCACTACCAAGAATCCCATATTCCTCCCCTATATCCCCCTCTCATATATACTTAGCATTGGCATATTGCCTTTGTCACATTTAATGGAGGTTTATTACAATGTTACTGTTGACCATAGACTCTAGTTTGCTTTGATTATGTTTTTTCCCGAATACCATCCCTTTTACAACACTCTGCATGGTTGACATTCATTTGCTCTCCCACATGCGAAAACATTTTTATATTTGTGTATTTAGTAACAATCATTGGCCACTCCAGTTTTTGCCAAGTTTTACAGTCCCAGTCTTTATTATCTATCTTTACCTCTGATGTCATACATTCTCCTTTCCCACCTCTTTCAGCTTTACTCACAGACGTCTTTGTTCAGTGTACTTACAATACTGTGCTACCATCACATGGTATTATGCTATCTATTTCTGGATCTCTACAATCAATCCTAAACATTCGGTAGTCCTTCAGCATCAAATGCCTAGTCTCTGCTCTCTTTCTAGCTCCTGGTCACCTGTGTTGTCAGCTTTTAACTCCCAAAGTTTGTTCATTAATGTCTGTTCATATTAGTGAGACCAGAAAGAATTTGTCCTTTTGTTTCTGGCTAACTTCACTCAACATAATGTCCTCAAGGTTCATCCACATTATTATATGATCCATGTCTTTGTTCTGTCTTACAGCTGCATAATATTCCATTACGTGTATATACCACAGTTTGTTTATCCACTTGTCCATTGATGGACATTTGGGCTGTTTCCATCTCTTGGCAATCACGAATAATGCTGTAATAAACATCGGTTTACAAATGTTTGTTTGTGTCTTAAGTTTCAGTTCCTCTGAATGTATACCTAGCAATGGAATAGCTGGGTCATATGGCAAATCTATATTTAGCTTCCTGAGGAACCGCCACACTGTCTTCCAGAGTGGTTGCACCATTCTACATTCCCACCAACAATGAATAAATGTGCCTTTTTTGTCCACATCCTCTCCAGCACTTGTCATTTTCTGTTTTTTGAATAATTGTCATTTTGGTAGGTGTAAGATGATATCTCATTGTGGTTTTGATTTGCATTTCCTTAATAGCCAATGAAGTTGAGCATTTTTTCAAAAGTTTTTGAGCCATTTGTATTTCCTCTTCAGAAAAATGTCCATGTCTTTTGCCCATTTTTTAATTGGACTGTTTGTCTTTCTGTTATTGAGATGTAGGATTCCTTTATATATTCGGGATATTAGACCCTTATCTAATATGTGGTTTCCAAACATCATCTCCCATTGTGTAGGTTGTCTTTTTACTTTTCTGACAAAGTCGTTTGATGTACAAAAGTGTTTAATTTTGAGGAGATCCCATTTGTCTATTTGTTCTTTGGTTGCTCACGCCGTGGGTGTGAGGTCTAAGAAACCACCTCCTATCATAAGATCTTTAAGATATTGCCCTACATTTTCTTCTAAGAGGTTTATGGTCCTGGTGCTAATGTTTAGGTCCTTGATCCATTTTGAGTTAATTTTTGTATAAGGTGTGAGATAAGCATCCTCTTTCATTCTTTTGGAAATGGATATCCAGTTCTCCAAACACCATTTATTGAAAAGGCTGCTCTTTCCCAGTTGCTTTGGCTTGACTGCCTTATCAAAGATCAGTTGTCCATAGATGAGAGGAGTATCCAGAGTCTTTTTAATTCGGCCAACAGTTTCTTTTATTTCCATAAGATCTATTTTTTCTATTTACTCTTGTGATTTCTTTTTGCTCCTCTAGGGTCTTCTTTTTGTCCTTTATATCCTGTACCATGCCCTTCTTCATGTCCTTTATGTCTTGTGCTATGCTCTCATTGTTTGACTTTAGGCCTTTTATTAATTGTGCCAAGTACTGTGTCTCTTCTGATCTTTTGATTTGGGTGTTTGGGTTTGGGTTCTCCATATCATCTGGTTTTATCATAAGCTTTAAGATTTTCTGTTGTTTTTGGCCTCTAGGCATTTGCTTTACTTGATAGGGTTCTTTCTGGATATAATACCAATATCTAATTTTTCAGATCTACAGCTTGGTGGTGTATACTTTCTCTAACTAGCCAGCAGATGGCATCCACGAGTCACCTATTCCCCTCAGGTCAGTTCTTCCTGACTTTGTCTTTGTGGTGTGTGGGGATCTGATTCTTGTGGGGTTCAATTGGTGCACTAAGTTTGGGTGTGTTGTTGGTGCTGTCCGCCCTGAATGTGGGGCATGTGTCTGGGTGGTTAGGGAGACAGGGCAGATTTAATAATCAAACCTCCCAGGTGTTCCCGGAGATTGTAGGCTGTTACAAGAGTCTAAGCCTTCATTTCAGTCTTGCCACAGATCGTCTCTGCTGCTGACCCACAAGTCCTTGGTATTGGTGTAGGGTCCCTGGATTTCCAAGCAGGCCCCCCTTCCCAGCTGTGCTCTTCCAGGATGTCTGCTGAGGGAAGGCTGTGCCATGTCACAAGTGTGTGCTGGCCCTCCAGGGAAGCCCTGGGGTGCTGGGCCATGCAGGGGTGCTCCCAGCCTGCTATAAAGATGGTTGAATGGGGTGTGTTAATTTCCTCCTTTTCACACAGCTCCGCCTTCCCAGCTCCGGGACAGTTAGCTATGTGTGCACTAAAGGCCACTATCTATGGCCAATATTGTGGCATGTGTGTGGCACTGTGGGAAACACTCTTGGCATGGCTCTGGGCTATGGCTCCATCCCCAGGCAGGAGTGTCTCCAGCCTGCCAGGGAGATATCTGCAAGGGGCGTGGTTTCTTTCTCCTTTTGGCTCCCCTCTATCCCCTTGGCCCTGAGATAATCAGGAGTGTGTGTGAGGAGGGCTATCCTTCATGCCAGACACCGAGGCATTGACCACAGCCTGCTCCTGCAGTGCTTCACTGCACGGGTCTCACTGCCATTATCTGCAACCGCTCCCGGGTTTTTTTAAAAAGAACTAGTCCATCTCCAAACGCCAACCCATGGTTTCCCCACACCGCAGCGTGGCTGCCAGACTTTCTGCCAGCTTACTCACTAGTTTCAGAATGCAGACTCCCAGTTTCACCAAATGCAAGGTCCCTGTGGATTTAGCAGACCTTGTCTGGCTGGTGCATCACTGGAACTGGTGTTCTGGTTCACTTTCTGGCTTTTATCTAGTATTTTTCATGGAGGTGTTTTTTTTTTTGCCCTGTCTCACCTAGCTGCTATCTTAGGTTCTCCTTTGCTAGGTTTTTAAGTTCATCCATTGATTTGGCCATGTCCCATATATCCAACATTATTCTCCACCACGAATCATACCTGCCTTTAGTCAACTCAGTACTTTGACTATCCCATGAATATGCAATCTCTATTCCTAAGTTCCTGCTGTTGCTCATTTTGTTTCTTTGCTTGCAATATTCATTTTTTTCTCTCTTTCTAAACTTTCAAGATCTTGCCTCCCATACTACTCTACTATTTTATTTATCTATCTTTTCTTTGAATTCCTATAGCACTGGTTGTATCATGCATTTTAACCCTAAGTTGCATAAGTTCTAAGTATTTTCCTATGTGTTAGTTTACTTTGACCAATTGTAGAGGAAGCTCCTTGAGAACAGAGCTTATACTTATATTTTAAAAATCTTTTTCATTTACAGCATCTAGAATGGTTCTGAGCACATAGTAGGCACTTGATATGGTTACTATTTTGAATTATTATCCTTGTATAGCATAATTCACATTACATTATTAAAGCCTACTTAATATTTAAATTTTTCTCTGAGACGAAATGACGAGGAGACCTGCTATCATTTATTCCATGGACCAGTGATCTGTGCAAAATTTCCTCTGGTGTCTTCCTGAGCTGGCAGGAGCCAGCCATTCATTTAAATTGGCAACAGACATGGAAGTGTATTTGTGTGCTGTCTTACTTGGTAATAAAACTTAAAGTGCAGTGTAATTTGTGATGGTTTGAAGCGGTAATGCAATTTTGGCAAGTCTGCTATATCTTTACAAGACTTACTGCTCAAAGATTTTCCAGCCAACAGGCTATATATATATATATAGACTCTTCTCCTAAAAAACAATTGATTAAAACTACCTACTTCTGGACTTGATCCAATCTTTATTTGCAATAACTAAAAGCATAGGTCCCATTTTTGGCTGAGGTTTTCAGGACAGACTAAGCTGGCCTATTTACACATTGCTTTTTCTGGTTTAGGTTCATCATGAGACATATCATTTCCTCTCCTATTTTAGGAGATATAAGGTAATAAAATATGTGTCCTATTCAAGTTAAATTTGAAATTGAAGCAGCAAAGGAAATAACCTGTGACCCAAGAAAAAAAATGACAGGAAGGAGTGCATAAAATCATTTCAGCTTTCCAATTTCTTTAAAGAAATAATCCTCACCTTCTTGGATATGTAAATGTAAAGCAGTTGGGTGTCAGCATGCTAGATTTGATAGCTTTTCAAAAGCTAGCTCTATCCAGAATTTTAAGCCAGTGGAGTAAATATCCCTACACATAATCTCTCCCAAACTAGAATTTATTTCACTAAAGTGGTTTCTAAAAATATAAAATCTGAATTTATATTTGTTCTTGAGTCTAATAACAGTTTTTCTTAAATGATTCCCAGGTTTTCTATTATGTTGGCATCTATGGTCCTAATGATCCTTCTTAAAATGATTTGTCTTCAAAATTGCAAACCAAGTTTACTAGAATTTATATTTTCTTACTGGATAAAATATATTAGGCTCCCATGACACATTCAAGTACTCATCAGAAAGGGTAGATTTATTAGCCACCTCTGTAGTTGTAACTCCCCATGATAGAGTGGTTCTGCTAGAACTCTCTTCTGGGAGGTTTAATAAAGAGAGTACTCAAATCTTACTTGATTTAATTGAACTCCTTAAGAAATGGTCATTATATTTTCAAAGGATTTGCTTTTCAGGGAGTCTAAAAAATCATAATTTTCATTAGGAAAAATAACGTGGTCAACACTTTCTTTCCTCCTAATTGATCAGCTACTTTTCTGCTTTATCCCTTCAGCCTCTTTCCTCTGAATGTCTTTAACACCTCCATCATCTGACACATTTGTTGCTCTTACATTGAAAAACCCTAAACACTGGACAGTTCAACCATCTCTGGCTACCATTGCTTCTCTAATTTCGGGGCACTGCTGGAGAAAATTAGACAATCATCCAGACTGGAGCAATTTTAAGCATTCTAATGGAAAACACCTCACATCAGCTATCAATCCCTGAGCAGCTTTGATGTCCATTTGTTATAGAAATTACTCTAACCTTGCATAAAACTATTTCAGCCCCCTTACTGTAACACCAATCCTCTCATAGTCATTGATTTGATCTCCTACTTTACATAAAAAAGACATGCTATAAAATATGAATTTTCCTAACTTCCCACTGCCTGCATATACACTTTCCATCCACAGCCATCTTCACTTCCTGCCTGCCTATCTCCAAGAAAAAATAGCTGTTCCACAAAAGCTCATCCATCATTTTGTGCTCTACATTCTTCTCTACCTCTTATTTTCTAAGACCATTCTTCTCTACCTCATATTTTTCTAAGACCATGGTCTTTCAATTAACCCTCTCTCTGGTCTTTGTTCCCAAGCTCTCCATCTCCCTCTCTGCTGATCCATTTTCTTTGGTCTGTGTATCTTTAGTCAATAGGTCTATTCAGAAATGGTTCTGTTTTCTATCCAGGTACACAATTATAATTGCACTTCCTATTCCCTTTGATGTTAGATATGACCATGTGACTTGCTTTGTCCAATAACAGGTGAGTGGAAGTGACATTTTACTGCTGGCTGGAAGCTTTAAGAACCAAGGTGTGATCCCCACTATTGTAATGTCTCTAGAAGCAATGTGGAGTCAGAGCCTCCATTCTCCTGGATCCCTAAATGACTATGACAGAGAAGCTCCCTGCTGACCTGTCCTGGATGTGTAGAGGACAGGAGAAATATAGCTTCAGAATTTGGGGGCTGTTTATCACTGTAGTATAACTTAACCTATCCTGACAGACACAGTCTTCCTTCTTAAAAATAGACTTCCTTAGATTCTGCTTACATTCTCTTATTTCATTTTTCCTTCCTTTAACAACTAACTTTTATGAAAAATTACCTTATTAACTTCCTCACTTGTCTTTAATTCCTTGGCCTAATAAATGTTTTCTGACCCAACCACTCCATCAAGAGCCATTCTTGCTAAAACTGCCAATGACCTCTTAATTTTCAGATTTTATTACCTTGCTCAAACTTGTGTAGCACGCAGCACCGTTGATGTTTAGAAACTCTCCATGATACCATTCTCTTCTCATTCTCCTCCTTCTTCTTTTCTTCTGCAAGGGAGTACAGAACAGAATTCTTGATCTTGGGCTAATAAGTAAGCATGTGCATGCATGTGTGTGCATATGCTTCACATTTTTAGAAAAGATTCCAGATATTAGTTGAAAAGATTTGCAGAATTCTTCCTTATGTGTGGCCACCAGCTGATGACCTATATTCATCGAGCACTCATTAATTTAATCTGGCATGATCCTAATGATTAACACATAATGTTTGAACATGTGGAAAATATCCCAAGCCCTCAGAAGTTCCTTTATCTTGTCTATTAAAACTCATCCATTGTTACATGCTCCACACTTTCCATTAACAGTAGACTAGAGTAGCGTGTATCATTTCCTCCATGTTCCTGAAAGAATAAACAATGGTGTAAGATAATTCTGAGATAACTAGAGAAAAAATACCTGAAAGAAAGTACCAAGTGCTAACAGTGCTTGTGTATTAGAATCACATACATTTTTCTTTCTGTTTTCACAATCCTGAATAATAAGTTATTTAAAGGGTCATGTTGCTTTAATAATGAGAAAAGTCAGTGTATTAAAAAATCCCCCAATATGGCTCTAATCAGAGCTCCTGAATGTCATTCTCATGGCATGTTTTTCTCAGATACACAGTCTACTCCATGGGGAAGTCCACTGAATATGTTGCAGATGGTGAGATAAATCTGCTTTTGAGAGAGGGGAGGACCTGTTGAACTGATTCCTTTCCCACAGAGAACCTCTAGCTGTTCCAAACCATTCTGCTCTGCCATGTGCCAAGAAGTTTATTATTGGAATTTTCTTTTTTAGGAAAGCATTTGTTTACTGACCAGATCTAACTAACTCTACAGAAACTGTGCAACCAAAGGCCCTATTTAGATGAATGGATAAACTCTTTCCTAGACCTCAGCCTCTTTCCACTCCTCCCGGAATAGCCCCCCATCCATTTCTGAAAACCAATAGGAGAGAAATGTGGAGCTTGAAAAGTCACCACCTTCCAGGTAGCCATAAAAATTCTCAAGATTAAAGAATTTTATTAATGCAATTTTATTTATGAGAGGAAAATGACTTGATCTTTATGATTTTGCATTATAAAAGTTAATATTATTCATGCTCTCCTCCCTCTGAGAACTCTCAAATGGGGCCCTTCAGGTAAATTGTGTCCATTAATTCATCAGATATCAGTGGGTATAATCATTCATACTGGAGAAGTTCCCACCTCCATTTCAAACAGGGGTCACAGGTTCACTCAGTGACACAGTCTTTGTAATTGTGCTGAAATCATAACTTTTAACAAGCATCCCTTTTATAGACAGAAGAAAGCTTTAACGTATCTACATGAACCTGAACTGTGCCCTTGACATGTTTTAGAAAGGCATGCATTTGAGAAATGGAATGCTAAGGAATCCGGGATTAACTACTTAATATGTAAGTTATGTTCTCCCTTGTACCACTTGTAACACCCACCTCTGAATCTTATTAATGAGCAGGTGATACAGGAAGAAACAGCAGTGCCCTTTCGAAGCCATAGGTGGTAGCCGCGAGCTAATTTATGATCTGAGGCTTATCTTTCTCCATTATGTGCATCAGTTGTCAAGCAGTCAAGCACCTTCTCCCCCTTGCCTTCCCTTGCTTCATCTCTAATGCCTAAACTGCTGGGACTCCCTCTTGTCAGCACCGCTTTCTTCTTTGCTCAAGTATTGCTGGAACCTAGTGATCCAGAAGTCGAGCTCTGTCATTCTGTGTAATAAAGATAACAGCTCCTGGCCCTGCGTCCTACCTCAAAGCTTTCTAACCCTGTCATAACCTGCCGAGCTTCACATTCCTCTTTCTTTGGCCACAGGCTGTGTAGTTCTGCAGTGATGGTAAACCTGGAGCAGGAGCTGCTCCGATGGCCAGACAAAATGGCATTTTTTTTTTTTTTTTTAACAAAACCTAGATTGCTGTGGCTTTTTTATCCTTTTAAAAAAAATTACATTTAATCCTGTCACATATCCATAAAGCATATCGATGACAAAGTCAGGAGTCATATTTTAGCCATGATATCTTTTAGAAACTGACTCCACAAGGAGGGCTTTGGTGTGCCACTCCAGGCTCATCAGAAAGTTCTGCACAAGTGCCCCCTTTCATCTCCTTTCAGGTGGGAATGCTCACAAGACTGAACCCACCACTTCAGGCTTACGTATACCCTATGCTCGGTTAATTCCACAGGTTCAGCTTTGCTCTGGCATCACTGTGTTCAGATTAAATCCGAAATTAAGGTTTAGCTCCAAGGCACACCTCTTTGCCCTTCCTTCATTCGTTTAGATAATGCTCTTGCTCAGGGGTGAGAGATAAAGTCAGCAGTGTCACTGCTCAGTGAAGCACTGCTCAGGCCCGGCTAGTACTCTCCCCAGCTCTCATTTATATTCCAGAGCTGCTCTAAGTCAAGGATGCTGCAAAGCAGTTCTAGCCAGCCATGAGTAAATAAACCTTAAATGAAATCTTTCAGCACAGACGCAAAGTGCTTTATTATCAGAATGCATTTTGGACAAATAACAATAGTGCTTTTTTAAAGGATGTTCTCCTTGAGATCCTCACGTTCAGCTAGAAAAATGGAGCACTTCCTGACGATCCCAATACAGTCTGGTTTTATTATGACATTTAGATGGAACTCTGAGTAAATGGAGGTGAAAGTGGCTCCTGCACTGTAAAACAGAAGTGCTCTGCCAAGTATTTCATTCTTCCCTGAAGAATGGTCAGTCAAGAGCTGTACCTGCAATTTCAGGTTGCTTTATCCAAGGACTCTTACTTTCCTTCTCTTAGGGACCTCTTGGGAGGCCAGGAGGGGATGTATTCCACAGGCTTCTTTGTTCACTTGCTTGATTACCTTCCTGTTCAGAGTGAGTCAAAAATTAGGTAACGGCTGAGAAGATATCAGGGTGGGCAAAATGAGAGAGACAGAGAGAGAGAGAAAAAAAAGTAACAAACTGTCCTTAGTCTCTCCTTTTCTGTCCCCTTTTTTTCCAGTTTTCATAGTTAATGGGGAAACAAGGCCATCAGTGAGAGCATGTAATCATCCCCAAAAGCAATGAGATTCCAAAGTGTCCCATCCCACATACCCTGATTTCAAAGCCATTTTTTTTTTTGGTGGAATTTCAAGTTATTTACCTAACACATTGAGCCACAGGTTGACCTATGCCTGAACTAAATCTTAATTGTTTCTAATTTCCCCGACAGCTTTGCAAATGTGAGGTTGCTTACAGGAGGAGATGTTGTTCATATATATCAACTTCTGAAGAGTTAATGTTTGTAGTTTTGACTATAGAGAACAACTGCCAAACTCCATGACTTATAATGATGTTTTATTGTTGATGTTGTGGGTTTACAGAACAATCATGCATAAAATACAGGATTCCCATATACCACCCTATTATTAACACCTTGCTTTGGTGTGTTACATTTGTTACAATTGAGGAAAGCAATTTTTATGGTTGTACTATTAACTAGTGCATGGTTTAACTTATGGTTCACTGTGTTGTGCAGCTCCATGGAATTTTTAAAAAAAATCCATATATACAACCTAACACTTCCCTTTTTAACCATATTCAGAGATATATTCCAGTATTGTTAATTGCATTCACAGTGGTGTCTTACCATCATCACCATCTGAAAGTCTGTACATTTTAAGCTTTATAGTATAATATTAAACAATTTAACAAGTATTTATTGAATGCTTTTCCTCCACCAGAACTTAGTCTCAAAGCCAGGATATAAGAGTGAGCAAAATAGAGGAGTTTCCTGTTCTTGGGGAATTTGCATTCTAGTACTAATGTATAATACTGATGAAGCAAGAATTTGAGACAAACTCTTGGCAAGGCTGTTGCGTGGGTTTAATAGACTTAAGAGATGCAAAAGCAAGGCTCATTGCTTGGACTGACCTGTTCTCATGGAACTTGGCTGTTTTCTTTTATCACAAAATGAGCAGTTCTGTTGCTGGAAAATCAGAAGAATCTTTAAAGTGTCCAGGGCATGCAATTTGTGGATATATTGTGTACGAATGATACTTGAATTTTCTCTTTAATGACAAAAGTTATTTGGGGTAAACACTCATCCAGCATTAAACAGTGTTCCGGTTTTCTAGAACTGCTGTTATGCAAAATACCAGAAATGGATTGTCTTTTATAAAGGGAGTTTATTAGGTTACAAATTTACAGTCTGAAGGCCATGAAAATATTCAAATTAAGGCATCAACAAGCGGATACCTTTGCTGAAGAAAGGCCGATGGTGACTGGAACACCTCTGTCAGCTGGGAAGGTACGTGGCTGGCTTCTGCTGATCCCAGCTTGTGTTTCAGCTCCTCTGCATCCCTAGCTTAGCATTTCCAAACAACCTTCTGTTTGCAACTCCAAGCATCTCTGAGCATCTCTGTCAGCTCCCAAGTGTCTCTCCAAAAGTCTCTCTCAGTTGCTGCTCTTGGGGCATTTTGTCCTCTCTTAACTTCTCCAGAGCAAACTCTGGGCTGGCATCTCAAAGCGTCAGCAAGCATCAAGACCTGTGCTGGCTCTTTTTAAAAGACGTCAGTAAACTAATCAAGACCCACGCTGAATGGGTGGGGCCACACCTCCATGGAAATAATCTAATCAAAATTATCACCTACAGTTGATTGAGTCACATCTCCTTGGAAACAACCTAATCCAAATATCCCACAAGATTGGATTAAAGCAAGGCTTTTGGGGGGGGGGGGTAGAGATATAATATATCCAAACCAGCATAAGTAGTAAATATTATTTTCATGTTTTGAGTATCTTCATTGCCTTTTTCCCCACAATCTTCAAAATTTAGGGTCTCAAGTGAGGCTTAGTTTTCTAGTACTAAGAAGGATCTGATTCAGAGTTACTTGACAATCAAAACTCTGACATATCTCTGGGCTGATTATCTGTATTTTGTGGCAAATCTTGTCTTCCATTTCTTTACAGCTAAAACCTATTTTAGATAAGTGCTGATTTTATAGACTCTTTAAACTCTGTATTCTTTTATACATTGAAATAATTTGCTACCCAAATACTACTTTTAAATTCTTATCTGACTCTCTTTTTCCATACCGCTACTGCTCTCCACTGTTCATCTCAATCTCCCCAGAAAATCTATGGCAAAAATCAGTTAGTTAATATAAGAGAGGGGGAACATACTAGCATATTTTGGCTTGCAAGAAATAATTGAGTGGGAAAAAAGGGAAAGAAATTTATTTCAGAGAGAATCAAGGTGAAAATACTAAATCATTTCCATGATTTTTCAGTCACGGTTTTCACAATGTGGCACCATTTGTTATTGTTCACTTTAAGGGAGTTCATAGAATATCAAATTCATTTTCAGATGCAACACAGACAAAGTATAAACAGTAGTGATTTCAGTATATCTATCCTTTAGATTCTTCATCCTTCTGGTCTTCTGTACAAATGCAAAAAATAGGTTCACTAAGTCCGCTAGTTCTTGGCAAATCTCTTAAATTCAGTTTTCTAAATTCTACAACGAAGGGTGGGGTAAGGGATTTTGTGAGGATTTAGTTTGTTAATCCATTTAAAATGCTAAGTATAGTATTGGCAGATTGTACCCTCTCAATTTTTGTTAGCTATTATTAGTGCAGCATGGCGAACTCATAGGTGTTGTGTATGCAGAGAACACAAAAGATATATCAGAAATGTTTTCTTTCTTGAACCAAAAGGAAAAACTCATGTTCTGACATTTTAAAAAACTTCCAGCATTTATTTATTTCCGTAATTATTTTTTTTCTTAACTTTAAAATCATTTCTCCCAAGTCTTCAACTTTAGCTCCTAGGTTCTGGCTTTCTTTCTGCCTTTGAAAGAAGAGAAATCTGTTTTCCTGCTTTCTGTATCTCCTGCTGAGTTGACCTGATTGTGTAGCATTAAATTGGGTCAGCTGTTGGGGGTTGGAGAGAGGGTTAGGAATGGGGAAGATAAAAGGCTTTTACAGAAATCTGAGATTAAATTCTCACTAACTAGTGGAAGTGTCATCCAGGTCTTTGTTCTCTGTGTCTTCTTTAGTGCTAGTGTGGTTACATGACAGAAAGGTGAATTATTTAAATGATGCTGTTTTACTCCTCTTGCAATAATCACCATTCTTTTGCTTCTTTCCAGTGATGACAGACAAGCTCCTTAGAGAATATTCAGAAACTTTGTATAAGAAGGGAACTGAAAATGAACTAAAATCTCTTGATAAAGAAATACCATCTGAGCTGCATGCAGAGAGTATAGAGTTTATCTTTCAGTATTCAGATTTTCTATTTATCAACTGGGAAAATTGAATACTATATTATGTGCCTAGAAATTTAATCTCTCTTTAAAACGGAAGAATACTATTAGATTCAAAACAGATCATGAATATGGGTTGTGCCAGCCTTTGACCCCATCAACACGGCTCTGATGGTATAACTGTGGCCCCTGAGTTGAGAAAGAAATATGTGAGGAGGGTCAGGTCATGGAAAGAATGAAGTTTTAATTATCTTATCCCCAGTACTATCTGAAGTTGCTAACCTGGTTGAAGCTACTTCAATTCAGGCGGTAGTATCCCAAGATGCCTGGTTTCTGTCTCTTAGCAACTTTCTGAAGGGTCAAAAAATTTTCACCTTTTTTGGACTCAGATGGTCACTCAGTCTGGTGGATGACATAGTTTTGATGCCCATTTTTGCAAATCTGTGTGGAGAAAGAAGGTGCTGAAATCCTCATTTCCTATTATCACCAAGTCTGGATACTTTTACCTTCCAGTTTTTAAAGAAGTCCCTGTTCCAAAGAAATTATGTGAAATGATTTGCTATATCTCCAAAATTTGAGTTAATCCCTGTTTCTATTTAAAATCATAGATAAATTAAATAGCTCTGAAATGTGTTGAGCAAATATATATCACATGCTATTTAAACAAGAGAAGTGTGGTATATAAAACAGGATGACCAAGAACTGAACAAATAAGTGATTTGCATTGATTTGCATAATATTTACGTATGTGTACCACATATTATACTTCAGACCAATAGAACTTTTTCAGCTTATGGAAATGTTCTATGTCTGTGCTGTCCAACACAGTAGCCAGCTAATCACATGTGGCAATTGAACTCTTAAAATGTTGGTAGTGTGATTGAGGAACTGAATTATTAATGTTATTAAATTTTAATTGCTATATGTTGCTAGTAGTTACAGTAGTGGGCAAGTAGCTTTGGAATGATATGATTTAAGAATGGAGGAAGAGATTGTGGTAGAATCAAGTCTCACTTCAGGAAAGGCTAATCTGTCTGGAAATAGCCTGCTCATTTGTAAAGAAAAATATTCTCTATGCTTGGGTTTGTTTATCGTCAAGATGGCTAAGGAACTGATAAAGTGCAAAAAAAACTAACTTTGTTATTTCTTTGTCAGTGATTTTACTGTATATATTTGGATGTAATGGATTAAAATAAAACAGAAGCATACACTAATATAAACTCACGTTCATGTTCAACAAATACAAATTTTGTTAAACATTGGAACAATTTTCAATGTTTTCATCTATTTTAAACTAGTAATTGATCAAAGGCAAGGGATAGGAATACTCTGTTTTAAAATTGTTGAATGCTATTTATTTGGAAGAGAGGTGTAAGTGGAGCAATATTTTCCAAAGGATACTGAAATCTATTAAAAGGAGATTGTCTTTGAATTGGAATTTAGGTAGGACTAGTCTGATATTCCAGAAAGCTATGTATGATAGGCAGGACAATGGCTCCCCAAAGATGTCTACTTTTAATCCCCCCCCCCCCCGCCCAGGCCTATACCTATGTATGTGTCAGGTTACAGAGCAAAGGAAGATTAAGGGTGCAGATGGAATTAAAGTTGCTGATCAGTTGACTTTACAACAGGGAGATTACCTTGTATTATCCAGGTGTGTCCAGTGTAATCATAAGTTCCTTAAAAGTAGAAGAGGGAGGCAGAAGAGAGAGAGTCAGAGGCACATGTGATCATGGAATGATCAGAGAGATGCAAGACAGCTCGCTTGGAAATGAGGAAGAGGGCCATGGACCAAGGAATGTGGGGAGTTTCTAAAAAACTGGAAAAGGCAGAGAAGCAGGTTCTCCCATAGAGTCTCCAAAAAGGAATGCAGCCCTGCCAACCCCTTGATTTTAGCCCAATGAGACCCATGTTGATCTTTTAACCTACAGAACAGTGAGATAGCAAATTCGTATTGTTTCCAGACACTGAACTTCTGGTAATTTTGTTATAGCAGCAATAGCAAACCAACACAGTGTGCCTGTCTCCACCCCGGTTGTTTTTCCACAAATGTATTGACCCATGTAAAGGGTCAATACATAATGCTTTCGAGTTTACCAAGTGCTTCAGTCAAATGATGTTTAATCTTGCCTGCTATGTATGACCTTTGCTAGGCTTTGGGGAAACAAAGTGAATAAAATAATATTTATTCCTTAGCAGACCCTTTGATATGGTTATTTTTATTCCCAAATCCAAATAAACAAGTGATCTTTTGACAAATTAAGTGACTTGCTCAAAGGAATACAAGTAATGTCCTCACTCCAAACGCAGGGTTATTTCCAGCAGAAACTCTTAGAAGAATAGCAGATTATATTTAGTTGGATTATCTCTTCTGATATAAATTGAAATTCCATTGTCATTTCCTATTGGTTATATGAATGTGAGCAGGCCACCTAAACTTTTTAACATCTATGTTTTCTTTGAAATGAAAAGGAAACTTTTTAAGCAAATAGTCCAAAGATGAATGAGATATTGGTAGAGTTCCTTGACATGTCTTGGAGGAAAATGCTTACAAAGAAATGTCAAGATTATGCCTACTATTTAGACATCAGGATACTCTAGGCTACAAGTGTGCCACTTTTAAATGAGCATGGAATTTAGCAAATAACCTTTAGTAAACAGTGGTATTGATGCTATTAAATGCATGAAATAGTCATGTTGATGTGCAGTCTATGGCCATAAACATGCTGACCTTAAGCATCATCTGCTTATTATCTCATTTGTTGAAAAATTATTTTGCATGATTACAATTCTACAGATGTTTCACAGATATCTTTAAGGATATATTTCTGCAGCTTGTTATTAAGCTTAACTTCTGTGCACTATGGAAATTTCCATAGAGTATTAATGAGGACATTATGGAATTGGAAATAAATATGTTTGTAGCAATCAAGATGAAGAGTAGAACTATAAAAATGGTTATAAAAATCTAATTAACATTTTAACTGTAAAAAGCTCTCTGCCTTAATACCACAAGAGAGTGGTCTCAGTCAATAGATGAAGAATTCTCAAATGAGCTTAAGAGTGGATGAAACATTGCTATCAATATTTAATGGGATATGTCAGATTTTACCTTCATTTGAAAGAATGCAAATAATGGTTTCCAGAGAAATCACCCTGACAGAATACTGCATAAAAGACAACGTAAGCTATCCCTCAAGCAGCCTGGCTGGGGATGGTTACTGTGATGTCCGACTATAGTCTTTCATGTAATCTCTTGATAGTGGGGGAAAATGGCAGTGTGTGTGTTTGTGTGAGTGTGTATATATACCCAATGTAACATGGAAATTGTAAGAATAGTATGGAAATCCTAGGAGGAGATATATTAGTGATTCCTTATATATAATTACTCTTTAATAGAGCTGGAAATGCCACAGTTGTTTATAGCTTTAACAAAGCATCCATCATAGCCCTTCTACCACAAAGAAAAAACCACCTTGGAGATGCTCTTACTATTTCAGTTTAATATGCTGTCTTATATTTTTAGTGATAACATTCTTTTGTATTGTAGCTCTGTGATCTTTAAGCATTGCATTTTAGCAGCCTGGTCTTGTACCAATTAGACCAGTTTTCTTTCCAGATGCAATCTTCTGTTGTTGTTGAAAAAAAAACATTCTTTTATCTTTGAAAAAATTAGCTGCACATGCACTCCTTCAGCTATTCTACAATTACTACACAGGTATAAAGCTCAAAAAATCATGCTGATTTCACAGATTCTTTCAATGAAAGGAGATGGTATTGTAAATTCCCTGCTGTTTAAAATAGAGTGGAATAAGAATAGTAGGTTGTGAAAGGGATTTAAAAATTAGTTGTTGAACCAAAGGAAAAAAAGAAATAATTTTAAATGTATAAATGTAAAAAATACACTTTTAATGGTTATCATAAAGGTAAGGAGAAAAGTCAGATGCACCTTGTTCTTCAATTTATGTATGTTTGAATTGAATATCATTTTTTAATAATATAAACATAAGCATTATTCAATACATAAACAAAAATTCTTAAGTTCTACCGCATGATCGGTTAAGGGAAATAAAAAGAGGAAAAGAAAAACCAAAATATTTAATGTAAAGATAAAATGGGTAATAGAGAAAAGTAGAATTATATCAGGGGTGAGAGTAAGAGAGAGAAGGGAAGCTTTGGAACCGGGAGAGACAGTAAGAGAAGGGAGAGGAAACCCAAACAAAGGGAGGCAATTATCTTCCCCTCTCTCACTTACTCAATATATTTTACAGGTTTAAGAGAAAAGGGTCCACATCCCTCAGAGGTATTTAAAAATTGGATAGAGACTGTTGAGGAAAAAAAAATGTTAGTGAGCAGGGAGTTTACAATACCATTTCCTTTCGCTGAAAGAATCTGTGAAATACGATTTGTTTTTGAGTTTTATGCCTGTGTGGTAATTGTAAGTAGTTAAAGGGGAGCATATGTGGCTACTTTTTTCAAAGATAAAAGAGTGCTCTTTTTCAAAACAATAACAGAAAATTGGATCTGGAAAGGAAACTTGTCTAATTGGTTCCAGGCCTGACTGCTAAAAGGCAATGCTTTAAGATCATAGAGCTTAAATACGAAAGAATGTTATCACTAAAAAAATATAAAATGTCTGCTATTTCTTGGCAGACTTACAGCATTTTGTTTCTTTTTTCTTAGGTCACCTTATCAGGCCTTGGGTTTTATTGTTTAAGTGTATCCATCAGTCTCTCTCACTGGTCTTTAAACTCTGAATTTATTTTTTAATTTGCCTGATTCAAAGCTCCTAACCACAAAGGATCAAAATACATAAAGAAGAAGCTACAAAGAGAAACTGTCAAAACCATACATGTAGAAGAAGCTTTAATATACTTCTCTCTGAAACACAAAGAACAAAAACAACAACAACAACAACAAAAAAAACAACTTTAAGAGGGAAAGAAAAGAAGATTAAATAACTCATTGAAAGCATGATCCGATAACTATGTATCGAAGATTATATACAACACAGAGAGTGAATATTGTTTCAAAGTACAGATTATTTTCAAAATTTACTTAATGAGCTACAGTGGAAGTCTTAAAATTCAGAAGTGTCAACTCCTTATGGATGATATTCTCAACCACAATGTAATAGTATTTTAGAAATCAGCAGATTTTGGAAATCATAAAATAATTTAGAATGAAGAATTATTATACTATTCTGTATCAAAACTTATGGGATGCAGTTAAAGTGGATCTTAGGGTGCAGTTTATAGACTAAAATGAAATTTTTCATTAGGACAGTATAAATATTGAAAACTATAAGGCAATTGTTAAATTTTAGGTGCCATAAAAAAGAAACAAAGAGAAAACAGAGAATTAGAAGGAAAGAAATTAAAGAGATGGAGTGTGGTTTGAAGCTAGCTGTATGTCCCCACAGAAACATGTTCTTAAATTTAACCCATTCCTGTGGGTGTAAACCCATTATAAGTAGGATCTTTTATTGAGGTTACTTCAGTGAAAGTGTGGCCCACACCAACCAGGGTAGGTCTTAATCCTAGTACCAGAATTCTTTATAAGCAGAATGAAATGCAAACAGAAGAGAGAAAGCATGGAAACAAGAAGCTGAAATTCAAAGGGATCCAGAAGAGAATGGACAGGCCAGAAAAGGATGACATGTGCACTGCCATGTGACAGAGGAGCCAAGGACCAAGGATCACCAGCAGCCAGCCTCAGAACGTCAGCCTTCTGGGAGAAATCATCACCTTGACACCTTGACTGGACTTTCTTTTAGTCTCAAAACCATAAGCTAATGAATTCCCATTGTTTAAACCAACCCAATTGCATGGTATTTGCTTAAGCAGCCTAGGAAACTAAAACAGATGAAATCAGAAATTAATAAAATAGAAAAAAAGATGAAAAAATCAATAATAAAATTAATTAGTTCCCTTAATAGAATGATGAAAAAGAAAAGTCTCTATCAAATTGGATTAAACAAATGTGAACAGTTCAGCCCCAGTAAAGAAGGTTAACTACAGAAAAGCAATATAAGTCCAGATATATAAGTAGTTATAAGCTGAGATTTAAAAATCCCATGTGTCTTATAAGCAACTTTATGCCTATATATTTCAAAACTCAGATGAAATGTAAAATATTTTAAGACAATATAGCAAAGCTAACAGTGGCTCAATGAGAAATTGAAGCTGTTGCTAAAATTCACAAAAAATCTTGAAAAAGAAGCACAGGATTGGAGGACTCACATTTCCCATTTTCAAATTGTATTGCAAAGTGGCAGTAATCAAAACAATGTTGTATTGACACAAAGATAGACAAATAGATCAGTGGGAACAGAACTTAAAGTCCAGAAATACATTGACCCAACTATGGCCAATTGATTTTTGACAAGGGTGCTAAGCATTTGCAGTGGGGAAAGAACAGTTTCTTCAACAAATGGTGTTTGGAAAACTGAACATCCACATGCAGAAGAATGAAGTTAAACTCCTACCTCACACAATATACAAAAACCAACTCAAAATGGATAAAGAACCTAAATCTAAGAGCTAAAACTATAAATTCCTAAAGGATAGCATAGGGACAAATCTTCATGACCTGGAATTTTGCAGTGGATTCTTAGATATGACACTGGAAGCATGGGCAACAAAAGAAACAATAGATAAGCTTGATCTCATAAAAATTAAAAACAAAACAAAACACAAATGCTTTTGTGCATCAAAGGAAATTATCAAGAAAGTGAAATAACAACTTACAATATGGTAGAAAATAGCTTCAAACCATATATTTGATTAGGGTTTAATATCCAGAATATGTAAAGAAATATTACAATGCAATAACTAAAAGACAAAAAACCCAGTTAAAAAATGGGCAAAGGACTTGAATAGACATTTCTCCAAAGAAGGTTTACAGATGGCAAATAGATGCACAAAAAGATGTCCAGCATCATTAGTCATGCATTAGGGAAATGCAAATCAAAACCACAATGAGATACTACTTCACAACCACAAGGATGCTAATATTAAAAAAAAAAAAAAAAAGGAAAATAACAAGTGTTGAAGAGGATGTGGAGAAATTGGAACTTTAGTGCGCTGTTGTTGGGACTGCAAAATGGTTCAGCCATTGTGGAGAACACTATGGCAGATCCTCAAAAAGTTAACTATAGAATTATCATTTGACCTGGCAATCCCACTTTTAGTTATATACACAGAGTGAAAACAAAACCACAAATAGATATCCATACTCCAATGTTAATAGTATTATTATTCACAACAGCCAAAACCTGGAAACAACACAGATGTTCATCAACAAATGAGTGGAAAACCAAAATGTGGCACATACACACAATGGTATGTTATTTGGCCATAAGAAAAAATAGGAAAAAAGATAGGCTGCAACATGTGAGAACCTTGAAAATATCATGCTCAGTGAAATAAGCAAGACACTTAAGGATAAATTTTTATGATATCACTTATAAGAAATGACTAGAAATATCAATTTGCAGAGATGGAAAGCAGACTAGAGGTTACCAGGGGAGAAGGAATAGGGGGAAGGAGAAAGGCAGAGTGTTTTCTTTTTTCTTTTTTTTTTTTTTGTAAAAATAAAATAAAATAAAACATAAAGAAAAGGAAAATATTATTAAAAATATTAATGTTATTTGTCTACCAAAAATGGAAGGCATGATAGTTTTTTGGAGTATAGTTTGTTAATATTATTATTATTACTTATTTAACATTTTTTTAGGATGGGCAAGGCTAAAAATATTTTATATAAACTTCTCAGACTATAGTATAAAAGAGAAAGCTGTTCTCAGTTCATTTCACAAGGTCACTATTACCTTGGTATTGAAACTGAAAGAAAGGATTAAAACAAGCCAGTGGCACATATGAAACTCCATGTAAACAATTCAAGCCAAATATTAAAGAGTCCAAAAATGTATTATAAATGATATGCCATCATCAGACTGGGTTTTTTTCTGGGAGTGCAAGGATGATTCAATATTTGAAAATCCATCGAACAGTATTTGTTTATAAATGGGTTATTGAACATGAATTTATATCCACTCCCTCCAAAAAAGCAAACAAAAATGTTACCAAAGAAAAAAGTATATAAACCCACAGGGTAACAATTAATGAGTGAGAAGACCACATTATGTGAGAGATGTCAATAAAATTTGGAAAGCAGAAAAGCAAGTGGATGAGTGGTTACTGAAATAACACATTTGAGGACATTGAAATATAAGCCTACAAGGGGAAAATCCAAGAAGTACGCCAACTCAAGAAACAGAACCTCAAAAGGTCCCAGAAATTAGGGGCACCAGCTACCTATGAAGTCTGGAAAATTGGTTCAAAGACCACAGGTCACCTCCCCTACCTAATGCAGCTACACAAATATCCCTCCTTTCTTCTTACTGCCTCCATTTCTGTTTCCCATTTGATCAAACTTCTATTCCAACCACACCAGTGAAAGAGCTCTTGTTGAAGTTATCCCCACCTGCTAGTAGCAGCTGTATCATACTTAGTCTACCAGCAGCACTTTTCACAATTGAACATCCTTCCTCCTTGAAACACTCTCATCCCTAGGTTTCTGGAATACCTCTTGTGTTCCTCTGCCTTCACTGGCTGTTCCTCCTCAGTCTTCCATGCTGGATAATTCTCTAACAACCTTGGATAGTGAGAGCCTCAGGGCTGTGATCTTGGACCTTTTTTGTTTTCTAGCAACAGTCCCTCCCTACATGCCTCATTCAAACTCATAGATCTCATACATATATTTACAGTCCAGGCTTGTGTATTTAACCGTCTATTTGAAGTCTCTGATTTGATAACTAACTGGCATCTCAAACTTAACCACAGAACTCTTGATTTTTCCACAACACCAAACTTTTTCCTTCCATAGTCTGCCACATCTCAGTCAATGATGCCTCCACCCTTCTAGTTGCCCAGGCCAAAATCTTGTTGGACCCTTCATTTCTCTCTTTGTCTCACTCCACACATCCTTCCCATCACCAAATCCTGTTTGGTCTATAGTTTAACTTCCCACCAACTCTCCCACTACCACCATAGTTCAAGATGCTGCCATCTTCCATTTGGACTATTGTAGTGGTCTCCTAACTGCTCTTCTGTTCTTGATCCCTGGCAACATTGTCCAATTTTCAAACATCTGTAAGACAAAGCCTTTAAAAAATATATCATGTTGTACTGCTCCTCTGTTCTCAACTCTCAAATGTTTCCAGTCTTAATCAGATTAAAATCCCTGGTCTTGTACTGTTTCCCCAACCTCATCTCTCATGTTTTCTCCCTGTCTCAAACATACCAAATCTCTCTTCACTTTACTAGAAGGTCAAGCATGCACTTGCAGCAAGGATTTTTTTTTTTTTTCGGGCAAGTATTTGTCTTCTCTCACAAAAGCATGGCTTATTTTATTCTTTCTTGGGCTCATTTGTTTTAGAAGGAAGTTCTATTGAGATATAGTCACATTCCACATAACCCATCCAAAGTGTACACTTAATGGCTCTCAGTGTAATCACAGAATTGTGCGTTCATCGCTACAATCAGTTTTACAACATTTTCATTACTCTAAAAAGAAAAACCCCATAATCCTTTTACCCCATTGTTGACTCTTAGCATTGGTATGGTACCCTTGTTACAATTAATGAAAACATTAGTTAACTATAGTCCATAGTTTGCATTAGGTGTATTTTTTTCTTGTATACTACCCTTTTATTAACACCTTGTAATAGTGACACACATTTTTCATAATTCATGAAAGAAGATTCTTATATTTGTATATTAACCACAGTCATCATCCACAACAGGATTCAATTGTGTTATACAGGCCCATGTTTTATCCTCTAGCTTTCTTTCTTGTGACATACATAAACTTCCCCTTTCAACCACATTCACACACAATTCAGCAGTGTTAATTATACTCAAAATAATGTGCTATCATCACTTCTATCCATTTTCAAGCAGTTACAATCAACCTAATTAGAAATTCTGTACAAATTAAGCATCAGCTCCCCATTCTCTACCCTTGTAACCTATATTCTAGATTCTAACTCCGTGAGTGTACTTATTATAATTAGCTCATATCAGTGAGATCATACAATATTTGTCCCTTTATGTCTTGCTTATTTCACTCACCATAATGTCCTCAAGGTTCATCCATGTTGTCACATTCATCGGGACTTCATTTCTTCTTTTATGGAATAATATTCCATCATATGTGTATACCAGTTTTGTTTGTCCTCTCATCTTTTGATGGACACTTGGGTGGTTTCCTTCTTTTAGCAATTGTGAATAATGATGCTATGGATATTGGTTTGCAACTGTCTGTTCATGTTCCTGCTTTCAGTTCTTCTGGGTATATACCCAGTTGCGGGATCGCTGGATCATATGGCAATTCTATACTTAGCTTCATAAAGAACTGCCAAACAGTCTTCCACAGCAGTTACATTCCCACCAGCAGTGAAGGAGTGTTCCTATTTTTCCACATCCTCTCCAACACTTGTAGTTTTGTTTTTTTTAATAGCGGTCATTCTAGGAGGTGTGAAATGATATCTCATCATGGTTTTAATTTGCATTTCCCTAATAGTGATGTTGAGCATCTTTTCATATGCTTTTTAGCCATTTGTATTTCCTCTTTGGAAAAATGTATATTCAAGTCTTTTGCCCATTTTTCAGTTGGGTTGTTTGACTTTTTATTGTTGACTTGTAGGATTTCTTTATATATTCTGAATATTAAATAATTTTCTCTCATTGAGTAAGCTACCTTTTCACTTTCTTGACAAAGTCCTTTGAAGCATGAAAGTTTTCAATTTTGAGGAGGTATCACTTATCTATTTATTTCTTTCATTGCCTGTGCTTTGGGTGTAAAGTCTAAGAAATCATTGCCTACCATAAAATCTTGATGATGCTTCCCTACTTTCTCCTAGGATTTTTATGGTATTAGCTCTTATATTTAGGTCTTTGATCCATTTTGATAGAGGCCCTCTTTAATTCTTTTGCATATGGATATACAGGTCTTCCAGCACCATTTGTTGAAGTACATGTTCTGTCCCAGGTGATTGGATTTGGCAGTCTAGTCAAAAAAATCAATTGATCATAGATGTGAGGGTCTATTTCTGAACTCTCAATTTGAATCATTGGTTAATATAGCTGTCCTTTTGCCAGTACCATGCTGTTTTGGTTACTGTAACTTTATAATATGCTTTAAAGTCAGGAAGTGTAAGTCCTTCAACTTTGTGCTTCTTTTTCAAGATGGTTTTGGCTATTTGGGACCTCTGTCCTTCCAAATAAATTTGATAATTGACTTTTCCATTTATGCTAAGTAGGCTATTGGAATTGGTATTGAGATTGCATTGAATCTGTAAATCAATTTGGGTAATTTTATATCTTAATGATATTTAATCTTCCAATCCATGAATATGGAATGTACTTCAATTTATTTGGATCCTTGATTTATTTTAGCAATGTTTTGTAGGTTTCTGTATACAGGTACTTTACATTGTTGGTTAAATTTATTCCTAATTATTGATTCTTTTGGTTGCTAATGTAAGTGGAGTTTTTCTTGATTTCCCCTCAGATTGCTCATTACTACTATTGTGTAGAAACACTATTGATTTTTGCATCTTGATCTTGCATCCCACATTTTGCTGAACTTGTTTATTAGCTCTAGTAGCATTGTTATAGATTTTTTGAGACTTTCTAAATATAAGATCATGTCATCTGCAAACAGTGAAAGTTTTAATTCTTCCTTCTGATTTGGATGCATTTTATTTCTTTTTCTTGCCTATTTTCTAGCCAGAACATCTAGCACAATGTTGAATAACAGTGGTGCCAGTGGCCATCTTTGAGGAAAGCCTTCAGTTTTTCACCATTGAGTATGATGTTATCCATGGGTTTTTCATGTATACCCTTTATCATGTTGAGGAAGTTTCCTTCTATTCCTATGTTTCAAAGTGTTTTTGTGAAGAAATGTTGCTGAATTTTGTCAAATGCCTTTATGTGTCAACTGAGATGATCATGTGGTTCTTATGCTTTGATTTGTTAATGTGGTGTATTACATCAACTGATTTTCTTTTGATGAACACACCTTTGCATGACTGGGATAAAACCCACTTGATCATGGTGTATAATTCTTTTGATGTGTATTGGATTCGATCTGCTAGTATTTTGTTGAAGAGTTTTGCATCTATATTCACTAGAGAAATTGGTCTGTAATTTTCTTTTCCTGTAGAATCTTCATCTGGTTTTGGTATTAGGGTGACATTGACTTCATAGAATGAGTTAAGTAGAGTTCCTTCCTCTTCAATTTTTTGGAAGAGTTTGAGCATATTTGTTATTAATTCTTAGAATGATTGGTAGAATTTCACCTGTGAATTCCTCTGGTTTGGGGCTTTTTTTGCGAGGTTTTTGATGATTGATTCAACCTCTTTACTTGTAATTGGTCTGTTGACCAATTACAAGTAGGTTGTTTGTGTGTTTCTAGGAATTTGTCCATTTTATCTAAGCTGTCCCATTTGTTGGCATACAGTTGTTCATAGTATCCTCTTATGATCTTTTTATTTCTGTGGGGTCAGTATTAATGCTCCTTTCTCATTTCTGATTTCATTTGTTTGCATCTTCTCTCTTTTTTGCCAGTCTAGTTAAGGATTTGTCAATTTTATTGATCTTCTCAAAGAATCAACCAAAGAACAAGGGATTTACCCTTGTCTTTTATTCCGAATTTCATTTATTTCTGCCGTAATTTAGGTTAATTTTTTGCTTCTGCTTGCCTTGGGATAAGTTTCCTCTTCTTTTTCTAGTTCCTCCAGTTGTGCAGTTAGGTCATTGATTTTAGCTCTTTCTTCTTTTTTAATATATGCATTTAGGGCTATAAATTTCCCTCTCTGCACTGCCTTTGCTGCATCTCAAAAGTTTTGATATTTTGTGTTCTTTTTTTCATTCATCTCAAGATGTTTCCTGATTTCTTTGAAATTTCTTCTTTGACCCATGGATTGTTTAAGAGTGTGTTGCTTAACCTCATATATTTGTGCATTTTCCACTACTCTGCCTGTCATTGATTTCCAGCTTCATTCCATTATGGTTAGAAAAAGTGCTTGGTAAAATTTCAATCTATTTAAATTTATTGAAACTTGTTTTCTGACTCAACATGTGGTCTATCCTGGAGAATGATTCATAAGCACTTGAGAAGAATGTATATCCTACTCTTCTGCAGTGCAGTGTTTTTTATTTGTCTATTAGGTTTAGTTCATTTATCATATTATTCAAGTTCTCTGTTTCTTTATTGATCCTCTGCCTAGATGTTCTATCTATTATTGTGAGTGGTGCATTGAAGTCTCCAACTATTATTGTAGAAAGGTCTACTTCTCCCTTCAGCTTTGTCAGTATTTGTCTCATGCTTTCTGTTACACTTTGGTTAAGTGCATAAATATTTATGATTGTTATTTCTTCCTGGTGGTTTGCTCCCTTTTAGTAATATATATATATAGTGTCCTTCTTTGTCTCTTATAACAGTTTTTCATTTAAAATCTATTTTGTCTGATATTAGTGTTATTTGGTTATTATTTGCATGGAGTATCTTTTTCCAACCTTTCACTTTCAACCTATTTTTGTCCTTAGGTCTAAGGTGAGTCTCTTGTCGATAGCATATAGATGAATCATATTTTTTTATCCATTCTGCCAGTCTGTGTCTTTTCATTGGGGAGTTTAACCCATTAACCTATCAATGTTATTCTGTAAAGGCAGTACTTACTTCAAACATTTTATCCTTTGGTTTTTATATGTCATATCTTATTTTTGTCTCTTTTTTACCCTTTTAGTTACCTTTACTGATAATCTTAATTTCTATACTTTCCTCCAAGCCTCTGTCTGTAGTCTTTTCCTTTCAGCCTGCAGAATTCCCTGTAGTATTTCTTGTAGGACAGTTCTCTTACTGATTAACTCTTTCAATTTCTGGTTATCTGTGAATATTTTTAGCTCTCCCTCATTTTTGAAGGACAGTTTTGCCAGATAAAGAATCCTTGACTGGTGATTTTTCTCTTTGAGAACCTTAGATGTATCATACCACTGCATTTTTACCTCCATGGTTTCTGCTGAGAAATTCACACTTAATCTTATTGCTGTTCCCTTGCATGTGACAAATCACTTTTCTCTTGCTGCTTTCAGGATTCTCTCTTTATATTTGGCATTTGACATTCTGATTAGTATGTGTCTTGGAGTACGTCTATTAGGATTTATTCTGTTTGGAGTACTTTGCACTTCTTGGACATATTTATGTCTTACATAAGAGTTGGGAAATTTTGGACCATTATTTCCTCAAATATTCTTTCTGCCTCTTTTCCCTTCTCTTCTCCTTTTGGAATTCCCATTGTGTGTATGTTTGTGTGCTTTGTGCTGTCATTTAATTCCCTGCTCAATTTTTCCATTCTTTTATCTATCTGTTCTACTGTGAGATTTCAGATGCCCTATGCTCCATTTCACTGTTTCTTTCTTCTGCCTGTTCAAATATGCTTTCATATGCCTCTAGAGTATCTTTAATCCCTTTTATTTTATCTTTCATTCCCATAAGTTCTATTATGCTTCTTTTCATACTTTCAAATTCTTCTTTATGCTCACCCAGTATCTTCTCAATATCCTTTATCTCTTTAGCTATATTTTCATTCATCTCCTTGAATTGATTTAGGAGGTTTGTTTGAACATCTTTGATGAGTTGTTCCAAATCTGTATCTCCTCTTACTTTTTAATTCTTTTTCCTTTGACTGGGCCATATCTTCCTGTGTCTTTGTATGGCTTCTAATTTTTTGTTGATGTCTATGAATCTGATTATCTTAAAGATCAGCTTCTTTCTCTTGTCTAGGGTTTTGTTGCTAATTGGCTTTGTGTTAAGGCTCCCCTTTGACACTGGTTTTGTCAATATTTCCCAGATACAACAGGATCTGGGACCCTCAAAGTGGATGCAGAACAGCTCCAAAGGGCCCTGTGGAGAGGGATAGGAAAGATGCCCCAAAGCCTTTTTGTCAGCTCCCCAAGGCTGCACTTTCCTTTCCTGTCAAGCAGATGGCACTCTTTGGCAAGCTGTTCCCCACAACCCTAAGAAGGCAGTGTGTTTTTAAACATCTACCAGCTCCACTCCTGTCAGAGGTGGGGGTCAAAACAATAGCACAGCAGCCCCTGTCTGGTGCAGGCTAAGACAGCGGAACCAGCAGTCTGAATGCATGGACCAAAAGTCATGATCTCCACTTGGCCATGTTCCCACCTGTTCTTGGGGAGGAAGGTTTCCATGTCCCTCTCCATCTGTAGCAACCAGCCTGCCATGGACCAGACCTGAGCCTGCTTGTCAAGAGTCAGGGATGGGCACTATCTGCTAGAGCAGAGCATGCTAATCCCAGCTTTTTACTACAGTTTCTCAGTCTCTTCATCCCACTCTCCCCTGGATGCTGCACAGTGCTCCCATGGTCTCCAGAGCCCCAGAGCAGTTGTTTCAGTTTCTCCCTCTCCACTAGCTATCCTTGGAGGAGGAGTGAGCCTGCAACAACCTACTTTGCCATCTCCCTTGAAGTTCTCCTTTTGAGGTCTTTGTTCAAACATGTTCTTATGAGAGAGCTCTTCCTGCAAACTCTATATAAGATCCAATCCCTTCCTGGCCACTTTTTCTTCTAGCAAGGCCATTCTTCCTCTTGCATTCATATATCATAAATGGTGCCAGTACTGAGTCAGTCTCTAAAGCAATTTTTTTTTGGAGTCACTCTTGAATCTTTCCTCTTTACCATCTTCCATGTTGAATCTGTCTCCAAATCTGGATGATACATCATCATAAATATCTCTCCAATTTCTCCCTTTCTTTCTATTCTAAATGCCATATTACTTGAATCAGTTCTGCACATTTCTTGCTCCAATCATCACAGTAAGTTTCTTTCTAAAATAACTTTCTATAGTGCTTCACAGTCTTCCTAAACCTTTTTTAAAAAGCAAATTTTGTTAGTCTCACCCTGCCCCTGCTTAGAATTATTTAACAATTCCTTATTGCTTCCAAGAATAAATTTGCAACAACTTAATATTGCACAAAATGTCCTTTATGATTTAACCCTTGCTAACCTTTTTAGTCACAAATTCTTTCTCTTCCCATCCTCTCACCTTTCCAGAATTGTTGAAACTTGAAAGTGTTTGGCTATGCCCCATATTTGCACTCCTCTTGGTGTTTACTTGGTTCCTTTGTCCACACCTTCTTGTGCTATGTCTTCTGAGGACTCTTCATGATTTGCCTTATCCTTTATCATACTGGGTTTGAGGCTGCTCTCCTGTGTTCTTAGTGTGCCTGAGCAGGCATCCATAAAAACAGCATCATCGAACAGTACAGGTATTGTCAGGTTACCCATTCAACTCTTTCATCAGACTATAGGATCCCCCAGGGCTGGCTGTGTCTATCTCTCTCTTGTTTCTTTAGCATGTAGAATGACACCTGGTACATGAATGTAAATTGCACAAATGGCTGAATGAGTTGTCTGAAGAATGGCATCTTTCATGTGTAATCACCCAGTATATTTCATGGTATCAGCATATTTACAGTGTTTAAAGCTCATCATTTCACTTCTGGTTTGTCTTATATATAATTTAGCCCAATTACTGTGCTTTTCTGGTCTTTTATCGTAATTACTTAAACCAAATTATAATAGTCATTTTTACAGCATTCAGATTTTATATAATAATTACTGTTGGTGAAGTAGCCATCGTATGACCTGCTGCCCTCCATGGGCTTGCCTAATCAGAGCCTTGGGCCTGGAACCTTCCCTTATTCAGAGGTTGGGCAATGCTCCCAGGTGTAGTCCAGACTCTTCTTCAGTTAGGGTGCTCCTCTCCTGTCCTGCGTACACAGTGAACTTCTTGGTCTTGCTTAAGGTGTGTGTCATATGGCACCTGGTCAATCTCACTAGTATATGTTTTCCCAGCAGGGAGGGAACAGGGTCTTCCTACTGCAACATGAGAGGAGTAAGTTCAGTCCATTGCCCTGTGTTGGCTGCTGGAATATACTCCCTGGCCATGGGGGACCGATACCCACTACGGAAGCTGACTTTGTTCTGTCTCTTCTCTATGTGAGTAATAGGGTTGCTCCAATCAGAACACACAATGTTGTGTGTTCCGTGGTGTATGCAATACTGTGGTATCTGGAGTAGGTAGAAGTGTTTGGACTCCTACTCTTGGCAGCCAGCATATTGGTGCCCTTCTCCATATGGAGAGCCTTTTCCCCTGGTGGTAGCCTGAAGCCTATGTTCAATACTTGCAGGTACATTTGTTTTTACTTAACCCCTCTCACATAAATAAACTGTGAAATTATTATTTTCACATTTCTACAAATGGGAAAACTGAGAAATAGAGAGGAAAACTGACCTAAGGTCATACACCTGGTAAGTCATGAACTGGGAATTTGAACCCAGTTCTCTTGGGTCTTCGTGGAACATGTTACAAGCATCTGTTTTTGGCTCTATGCACTTTATTTACTTTATTTACCTCTTTTAAAAAGTCTGCCTCTTTTCTTTATAACACTCCTTAGAAGTCTAGGGTGAAAAACTCCAGAGAAAAATCCTGTTCCAAATTAGAGTTGAAAAGCAGAAGAGAAACTGATAATACTTTATGCCATGATGTTTTCATTTAAGAAATGATGAGGTAAGTAAGAAGAAAAAAGAGGAGAAGAGAAAGAAAAGTGCATGAAATGGAATTATTTTGGATATTGAGGGATGCATGTGTTCAATCTATGAATAGTTTTAATGGAAAACACAAAATTGTGCTAAACCTTATCATGGTTTTAGAATTTCCTCACTCTTTTTTTTTTCCAGTTTGGTTTTCTCATTATTGTATCAGACAACAAACAAACAAACAAAGAAAAAAACCCCAAGTTACTTGAGGATAGCTCTCTGATGACATTTTAGAACAACAATAAATTGAGCACCAGAAATCTCATAAGAAATCCTGTTCTTATGAGATTTTTTTCAGGACAGATTTGTAGGTTTTAAAATTTATTCAATTTTCACATCTAAGCAAATGTTTAAGCCTTTGATGTGTTTTTCTGTTGTTGTTCAACAGGTTAAATTCACATTATGTATTATTTTTGCATTTCTTTTTTCTGTACAGTTGGTCTTACCACCAAGGACCTGGTCTGCAGCGCAAGGCAGGGCAGACGTCTTGCGGCTACTGCTGCAATCGATGTTACTCTTTAGCCAGCTTGAAATTGGACTCTGGTATTTCTCTGGAGTCCAAAATCCTCAGGTCATAACACTAACATCTCCCAGAACATAATCCAATCTTATTTAACCCTGCTTCTGGGCATTGTACATTTTAAAACTATTTCACCTTCCTGAACAGGTCTCCAACTGACTTATGCTGTGGGTATGAAGTTTTATTTTTCATGTAAAAGAAGGTGTATATAACAAGGAGTGAGCAATAAGTCAATAAGAATTAGCTGTATGCATACACATCGAAATAAATGGTGCAGAGATCTTACTTTCATTTGTTAAAGATGCAATGGATGATTACAAATTGATGCTATGGGTAATTGAGTCTCAAATGTGTTTAGTAACTAAAGTGGAGGTGCAATTTCTTATTTTGAAGTTTTTACTTTTAATGACTGATGCATCATCATCAGTAAAAATGGATTTATGGAAGTCTTTATAGTGCAGGAACAGCACCAGTGGTCCTCTCTTAGTTTGAGAAAAGGTATGTTTGGCTGTCATTTCCAGCTGACTGAAGGGAAGAGTAGGTTATTTGTGTATTGACTATAACAATAAATAACTGATGAGTCTCACTCATGATACTGCTGAATCAAGGATTCCCATTAGCTCCTCCTGCTGGAGTTTTTTTCTTGCAATTACCTAATTGTTTTAGTTCATTTGGCTATTGTTAAAAGAATCAGACCTCTTATCTAAAAAGGAGTATGTCAGTGTGGGAGACAATTTGGAAATATACTCTCAAGACCACCTGTTCTAATATGCTGCCCATGAACATTTCCTTCCATGGTTGTTAACATCAGGAATCTCCAAGTGTGTTAGCAGTATTTTGATGCAATTCTTATCTGTTAAAGAGGCCCTAACTGAAGTGTAGCCATTCTGGGTGTTGCAGCACAAGAAGTTGAATCAGAGACATAGGATTATCCAGAGGTTGGAGGATGGAGTGAAAATTAGCATCCCATTTGTAGGGGTTATAAGACCTGTTTAAATAGTAGGTAGTAGATCTCAGGGCATCCTTTGTTCATCATTTTCTCTTTGAGGCTTTCAACCCATGACCTCATTCCTTTGACCAAAGCAGTAGACGTATGTATGACCCAAGTTGAGACAATCAGAATCTTCCTCACACAGTAATTGAGCCTCGGGAAAGGTGAGGAAGGATGGAAGGTAGTGGAAGCTAAGTCACTTGATGGTGTCATTTCCACGAATTCCTGCCACAGAAGCCCCTGGAGCTGCATTGATAGCTGCCCTTCTAGAAGCAAGAGATTCAATTTATTTCTCTTTTAAAATTCTCTTAAGATAACTAGAGTCTGTTTCTGTTGCCTGAAAACAAAGAACCTAAACTGATTCAACCTATTCTATACCTTGGAAGCTAATTGAGAGACTTAATTTATACACAACTGTGAAATTTAATTCATTTTAATTCATAAGAGATATTAAGTTGCTGAAGATGATTGCTCTGAGGGGTAACCGCTGATAGCAGTGGTTATAAGCAAACTTATGAAGTAGGCTAATTTTATTTTTTTTGGAGTTTTGTATTTCTTCTTTCTGGACCTTCATTAGCTTCTTCCTTCTTCCCATACAACTTGAAAAGTTTTTATTTTTAAGACACTAAGTATAGAATGACCCTACACCTCTAATTGCCTAGGGCACTCTGGGTTTATATATGTTTCCCGGTTTAATTACTAATAACACCTCCTTTAACTCCTAAAAATCTCTGACCATCCCACTTAAGTGTTTTTTATAAGTTTGACAGTCTTGCTAGGAAGAAAAGTTCAGATGCTCAATTTATCTGCAAATTACTGAATTTTTCTACAGTTTTTTTTTTTTTGTACAAGAAAATGGCAGGAAATAGGAGGTATTTTTTTATTTCCTTCCTTTGATATTCCTTCCACCATTTACACCCTTTTCTCCCCTTAACCATCCCTTCTTGGCTTTTATTATATTTTGAATCAGTCTAGATTATTTATTATTGTCGCATTATCACTTAAACCACTTTTGTCCTGTGCCCTTACTTTATTTGGCTCTTTAAGCTTCTGTCACTGGTACCCAGAAAAACACCAAACATGGAGAAAGAACTTGGTTGTAGAACATTGCCAGTGAAAACACAACTTGACCACATGCATACCACACAAAAAATATAGTCGCCAATTACCACCAAGCTCTAATGCTGTCAGGTGACCCTTCTATATGTATCAATGAAGCCCTTCCATCATTTCTTTCCACAGTTATTTTAAACCCTAGTCCTCTCCTCAACCATCAACCTACTGTCTTCTCAGATGGTCACATCAACCTCTTCCTCACAGAGAAGCTGGAGACCATTAGTCAGGAACTATCTACATATCTGCCCCCAAACTGAAACACCCACCCTGTGTTGCTATATCCAGGCCCATCCCTACCACCTCCTTCCCATGTTCTTGGGAAAAAAAGTGTTTCACCTTTGACTTCCATTCCTTTATCCAAGAACCTTGCTTCTTCTAGAATCATTTCTCTCCTGTGTCTGCTGTCTTTTCCTCATTAAGGCTTTTGTTCTTTAGCATATGTTTGAGAGCTAACACTCCCATATCCCCGAGTTTCAGCCATTTCAGATAATTCATAGTTCTCTGATGGCCTTGTATCACTTCTCTAAGCTTCCTCTGCAAAGTTCTTCTCCCCTCTATTTTCCTTATCCATAAGTTTACTCTGTTTTGGAAGTCATCATTCTGGTTTTCTGTTGCTTCTCCAAGAAGCTTTTTTTTTTTTTTTAACCTACCCTACATCACTCTGGGTTGAGTTCCTCTACTCAGTGCTCTCCCACATCACAGGCATACACCAGCTTGTTTGGAGTCTGTTTACTAGGCTGCCTTTCCCGCTATACCATGAACTTTTTGAGAACAAGGGCTGCCTTTGATCTCTCCATCTCCAGTGGTCTACTCCAGGGTGGTACTCTTCACCAGTATGATACACAACATCCATTTTGTGAAATATTTCCCCACACACTCACTTCAGCAGCCTAAAATACATCATTATAAGATCCTGCTGTAAGATATTTTAGGATAAAAATAATTATTTCTCTACCTTTTCCCCAAAATGATTCACCATCAAGGGGACTCTCTTAAACAACACAGTGGGTTATGGTGGTAGAGATAAGATTCAGGAATCTTTGGGCAAAAGAGTAAGAATGAACGTGTAACGCCAGACAAGGAGAAAGTAGAGAACAGAGATGGAGACTAGAACATTCAAGTAGAAGAGTAAAAGCTAATATTTATGTAGTGCTTCTTATGTATCCAGCCTTTCTTATATAATAACTCAGTTAATCCTCACCACAATCCTATAAGGTAGACACTGTCTTCAACCCCATTTTATAAATGAAGAAACCAAGATTCGCATTGATAAGTGACTTGCCGAAGGTCATGCAGTTAGTAGGTGGTGAAGCTGGGGTTTGAGCCCAGGTAGACAGACTCCACAGTCCACGCTCTTTACCACCTTTTCTCTAAGTCCGTAAACCACACAGAACAATTACAGAGTAAAGCATTCTATGGTCTGACAAGTAATTGAATTACTAAAAAGTTGAAATCAGTATTTAAAGTGAGCAATTTTCTTTACTGAAATAATGTGAATAGAATCTTTATCCCAAAGTAAATTGGGCTTACTTTCTTTGTTTGGAATTTCTCTGCACCAGTCTCAGTTATAAACATGCCAATATTTTTCCTGGGACCTGCTAATAGCTTAAATAATAAATAATAGAAATGTTATGCAAAAAAAAAAAAAAAAACAGAGAAGTTCTAATTATTCAATAATTGAATCTTGGGGGCACAAAAACAAGAATTTACTTTTAAAGTTAACATTCCAATATGAATTGTTGGAAATGCTGCCCCCTCCCCCCATTTTATAAAAAGCTCATATATTTGCTAATCTGCTATAAGACCTGTATGCTGCATACTAAATTATGAAAACAGTTTTCACATTACCTGTTTTGATTCTGCTTTAGTGGTTTTCTGTATTGAATGTAGACAAATACAAGAACCACAACACCTCCAAAATGCTGCCTCTTAATTCTCCTGTGCTTTCCTCTTTATTGAAGATGTCTACCTGTAAACAGATTTGATGAACTTTGTGAGATTTTGACTTCAAAAGGGGCTCTTGAATTTTTAATCACTTTCCTCAGGAATAATATTTTTTGGTGTGCCTTCCATTTCTCTTTTATATGGGGAAATTATACACATTTTTACTAAGTCATCAATTCCTACATGAAATTCTACCCTCAGTTTCATGCATGCATGGTTTTCTAAAAATGGGATAAGTTTTATATGCTTCAGAGACTGTGCAGTGAAAGCAGGATCCAGCAGAGATTTGGCCATATCCGACAAATGCCTGCTGTCAGATTTTTCCCTTCTCTTCTGCTCAACAAGATGGAATCTCTTGCAAACATGTCGATTCAGATCTGTATGCTGCATACTAAATTATGAAAATGGTTTTCACATGTTAGCATCAGAAAAAGTGCGCTCATCATGTGGTATTGTTCTGCAGTGAAACCTTGTTGATGATGAGAAGAGAAAAGAATACTGTTCACCAATTTTCCCAATATTTTGAAGGCCGAAGCATAGGGTGGATGCTTGACTCTTGCTGTGATTTTTGTTTTGATGACAGATGTTATAGGAATAATATTCAACTTCGTGATCTGTTGTAATATCCTTGGGATAAAAATGAATCTACCTAGAATTGAATAATATTGTATTGTATTTGTTAATTGAAGCTTCTGTGCTTTGTACTTTATGTCAGAGCATCCTGCCAGAACAGATATAGAGGAATAATAATTATTTATAGCAAATATGAGACCGGCTTGCAATATTCCTGGCATACAGAGAGCCTCTAGACACACAAGGGAGGGAAAGAGGGGATTGCAGGCTGGTTTTTCACTAGTATGATGTATTTGCCATTTTGGGAAACCAATCATGTTTTACATTGTTTTGTCCCAAACTTTATGCACAATAAGCTGGCTTTAAATGTGATGGATTTAAGTACATTGGGCATGTCTGTGATCACACAAGATGTAAAGTCATTCTCCTGTTTTTCTATGACTCAACAGTTCAGCCATTTCAAATCCTTATCATATTAAATTGAAGATTTTGCTTTCTAGTACCCCATTGAGGCTGGAAATCATTAGAAGAAAAAAATGCTTCAGCATATGCCCAGTGGAAGGGTCTCAATGACATATAAAAACAGAGACAGAGTCTATGAAGGGTGTATATTTAGAGCAAATGTCCAGACAACTGAAACAACCACATTGCTTTTAAAATTAGTAATGGGAAATGAATTTAGCAAGATGTTCTTCTATCCAGACCATCCTCAGGATTAATCTAAGTCTATTTTAATCATACCATTACACTAAAAAAAAGTAAATGGCCTTCCACTGCTTACAGGGCAATGGCTATGCATCATACTGATATTAAGGGCCCTTTTCAATCAAACTGAGGGAATCTATTTCCCTAGGCAGACTCTTCCCTGAACACACTCTAAAAAGCACCTGCAACTATGGAGCCAATTGAAGAATCTCTTTAGATTCTATTTCCTACACATTGTTAATAATAAATACTAACATCTTTTGAGCATTTACTGTGTCCCATATACTTACTGAATGTTTTCCTTGTGTTGTCTCATTTGCTTATCAAAACAACCCTGTGCAGTAGGTTCCATTATTATTCCCCATGGTGAAAGTGAGGCACATAGAAGGATGGAACTTCCACGTGGGTGTAGAGCTGATTAGAAGCAGAACTGGGATTTAACAGATCTAGAATGACTCTGGAGTTGAGTGATCTAAACCACTAGACTGTATTGCTTCTGTCTTGCACCAGGTTTTCTATCCTACAACTTTGTCTTTGGATTCTACCTTAGACTATCCCCTTGGACTTGCTGCCTTGGCTGATCTCGCTGGCCAGCTTTCCATTTGGTTTTGTATCTTAGGCCCTCACATGAAACTTGGCTTCACACTACCTAACAATTCAGCCATCCCTCTTCTTCTGGATCCAACTTATCTTCCCCTGCCTGTCGGGGGCACCCTCTTGGCCAACCCTGAGGAAGCATTACTTAAGTCACTAATGGCCTTTGCATCGTCATGTTCATTAACTTTTATTCTTTCAGTCACCCAGAAGTTTTGAGAGTTCATCTGATCTTCCATTGGATGAATTCTGTATTCTGTGACTTTCTGAAAGCAGTGTTATTCTGATTCTTCTTTTCTAACTGTCCTCTTTATTTGTCTTCAGCCACCTCTTTTTTTGGCCCTGAAATTTGGGGTTTTTGAATCATTCTGACCTTCATATTATCTTTCCTTTAAAATCCCACCTACTTCCAAAGTTTCAGTTGTTGTTTTTCTATGGATGATTGAAATCTAGGCCTTCTGTCAGGACATATCTTTTAGTACCTTGCTTTTAATTGTCAGCTGAGGATTTCTACCTCAAACCCTAGATTTCTGTTACCAATCTTCTAGTCTCCACCTTTATATCCCTCCCCTTTGCCTTAAACATGTTCTTTTTTTAAACCTCATGTTTGTATCTCAGATAACTGGGATCCAATTTCAGCAATATTTGATTTTCTCCTAATCCTCTTTTTGTAGTTTGCTAAAGCTGCCATTATGCAAAATACCAGAAATGGATTGGCTTTTATAAAAGGGATTTATTAGTTTACAAATTTATAGTTCTAAGGCCATAAAAGCATCCAAACTAAGGCATCGACAAGAGGATACCTTCACTGAAGAAAGACTGATGGTATCTGGAAAACCTCTGTTAGTTGAGAAGGCATGTGACTGGTGTCTGCTTGGTCTTTTGCTCCCTGACTGATTACAAAATGGCTTTCTCCAAAATTTCTCTGGGCTTCTATCTTTTAGCTTCTTTCTCTTAGCTCCTGTGTATCCTTGCTTGTTCTCTCAGGGCATTTCTTTCTAGGCATCTGGGGGTCCTCTCTTAGCTTCTCTGTGGCAAACTCTGGGCTTCATCTCTGTGCCGGTTTGAGTGTATTGTGTCCCCCAAATGCCATTATCTTTGTAGTCTTGTTGGGGCAGACGTTTTTGGTGCTGGTTGGATTTGCTTGGAATGTGCCCCACCCAGCTGTGGGAGATGATTCTGATGAGATGTTCCCATGGAGGCGTGGCCCCGCCCATTCAGGGTGGGCCTTGATCAGTGGAGCTATAGAAATGAGCTGACTCAGAGAGAGGGTACTCACGGAGTGCAGCTGGGAGTGATGTTTTGAAGAGGAGCAAGCTTGCTAGAGAGGAACGTCCTGGGAGAAAGCCGTTTTGAGGCCAGAGTTTTGGAACAGACGCCAGCTGCCTTCCTAGCTAGCAGAGGTTTTCCGGACGCCATTGGCCATCCTCCGGTGAAGGTCCCCGATTGCTGAGGTGTTACCTTGGATGTTTTGTGGCCTTAAGACTATAACTGTGTAGCGAAATAAACCCCCATTTTATAAAAGCCTATCCATCTCTGGTGTTTTGCATTCTGCAGCATTAGCAAACTAGAACAATCTCTTAGTTTAGCATTTCCAAATGTCTTTCTGTTTGCATCTCCAAGTCTCTGGGTCTCTGTTGGCTCTTAGCTTCTCCTGGGGGCAAACTCAGGGTTACATATCTTAGCTTCTCTCCAAAATATCTCTCTGTTTCCTGAGCTCCTTCTCTCCATGAGCTCTTTTAAAGAACTCCAGTGATCTAATCAAGACCCACCCTGAATGGGCAGAGTCACATCTCCATGGAAACAACCTAATCAAAATATCCTACCATATGTCTGTCTCCACAAGATTTCATTAAAGAACATAGTCTTTCTTGGGTTACATAATAGTTTCAAACCTGCACACCCCTATACAATAACAACAATAATTAATTAATGTATATTGTTATATAACTATGTGCCAAATGTGTTCTAACATTTTCCCATGGCTTATCTCATTTAAATACTTCAGTAAACTATGAAGTAGCTACAGATAGGAGGCTCATCAATCATACAGTCCCACTGATTTCTTGGTAACAGATGTTCTCTTATCCATCCCCTTCTGTCAACTCTGTTAGCAACAATATTTGCTATTGTTATTACACTAGCCTCAAACTGGTTTTTTTCCTCTAGATCTCCCTTATCTGAACAATGCATTCTTCATGCGGGGGGAGAATTATTCTTCCTAAAATACTGTTTTGATAATGCTACTCTCCAGATCCAAGACCTTTCATGACTTCTCTTGTTCTTCATATTAAAGTCCCAAAATTTTCCCTCATATTCGAAGGTACTACTAATATTTCTGAAAGTATTTTGTACTGCTATACCACAGAAGCTGTAGTCAAAGTAATGTCTTCCAACATCTTTTCAATTTCCAAAGTTATTTCTTTCCAATCTCCATGCTTTGGTTATTTCATTCTAAGAGTGTGAAAGCCTGTTTTCTCCCTTGTCCTCTCTCCAGACTCTGCCTAGAAATCCTATATATCAAGGCTGGGCTTGATGTTGCTTCATCAAAGAATTTCCTGAGTATCCAAATAAAAGGGGTGCCCCTTTTCTGTAATCTCATGGGTTATTTTTTGTACCACTCTGGAGCAGCTGCTGTTACCACATTTGCCCTATATTCTTCTTGGTTTAAAGGAGATAGTTTCATGGCAGGAATCCTTAGGAAAAATTTGACTGCAGGAATGAATGAAGAATCATCTTGATGATGCTTCCATTCTCTTGGGTCTTAATTTTTTTGGTATAGTTCCTTTGTAGAATATTATAAAATTTAGCATTTCTAACCAGAAAAAAGAACTACACATAAGGACAAGATTTGTATAAAATTTAGGGTATTCATGGACACCCTGAAGTCAATCCAGGTTAAGAAACTTTGAATTTTGGCAATCCATGCATTTTATAGTCTTCGTGTAGGGAGTGTAACAATGGGGGCCACCCAGACTGGGGTATGGGGGTGTCTTTTTACATTTCTGTGCTAAAGTTTTCAGACTGTAAAAGATATACTGCCTGTACCTGCTTCAATGAGATGTTAGGTAATAATAGATAAATATTAGAGTAAATGGAATTATCTATTGGAATAGTCATTCAAGACTCCAGTTATATGGCATTTAGGACAATGTATAAGAGCTATGGGAAATTATAAAGACAAGAAGAATCATTCCTACCCTGTGAGGCTATGATTTTTATATTGTAATCAGACAGAGAATGAAGAACTTCAGCCATGTATGAGGGGTATATTTGTACAAAGGTTCATATATCTATTAGACAATCCTTTCTTCCAGAATTCACAGTTAGAGGTAACAAAACCAATAATCTTGTAAATGACTATACTGAAATTATACATGGTTGTTCCTTCTCCTTTTCCAGTCTTTACCTGTGTTCTGTGGAGAAAGCTATAGTGAATCTGAAGTATATAATAAGACTCATTATCTCATTGATATCAGGAGATCAGAAAATGGACCAAAGTTCAAGGTAAGGAAAACAGAAGACAGAAGAATTATGTACCTGACTTTTTGCAACTCTGTGGGTGTCGTTAGTGGCTAGCTATAGAGCTTATGTATGAAGCGTAGCTTTTTTGAGTCATGTCTTAATTTCCTGGTCATGCAGTTAATACCTTCATGGTTATCCAAAGACCCTCTCCTTCCATTGCATCTTTCAACTGCTCCTGACCTTGCAAGGGAAGCCATAGTTGAAGTTGTACTTCTACTACAAAGAATAATTAAAAAACTCAGTCATGTATATGAATTCATTTTAACATCTCTTAACTTCAGAAAGGCAGAAGGTAGATAGGTATTGTGGGTGGCAATGTGATGAGAAGGACAGATTGATTAATCTACCAAATAAAGCATCATTCATTAAGAATTAACCATGGACTACACACTAGGTGTTAGAGATTCAGACATGAATTAGACATAATTTGTGTCTTCATGGTGTGCAGAGTCGAGTCCAGGAAAAAAGCAGACATTTCAACATAAAATTACAAGACTTTTACAAGATCAGTGACTGATATATTAATTGGGCATGTAGGAGCACAGAGAAGGAGCACCCAAACAAAACCAGGTGGTATAGGGATGATTTTCTTCAAAGAGCCCCTATCACCAAAACCTTCAAAAAAACCTTTTACCCAATATTTAATATTCTAATGTTATGTTGATGAATCGCAGACAGACAGGGATTCTAACCCTATAAAGAACTCATAAATCAAAATACATACAAAAATTGACAACATAAAATGTTGTCACTACAGCAAGCACGTTTATGGCAGTGGCATTTTTCTCAACAAATTGTGCCTAGTAGAAGGCAGATTGTTCAGGGCATGTGTGTGTATTTAGTCCTAAAGTTTTCTGATCATCCAGAAAATAGAAGTCCTAATTATTGTAAATTGTTATGTTGTGATTGAGACCATTGGAAATTGACTAAAGTCCTTAATTTACTACACAAAGTTTGCTGCAGCTACTTCTAGATAGAAATAACTTTTGATCTCTAATGATTTGATGTGCATGTGAGAGATAAATAATGTTACCTCCCAAGTCTCTGTAAGTGATCTGTTCTCTTGCCACATCTTTTTATTTAAACAATAACATTTCAAAAAATGATTGAAATTCTTTCTTCAGAGAGAATTCAGAAAGGTTGTACTGTCAACCACTCTCTAGGTTGTACATTTTTAAGATTTGGCTTCCTCCCCAGAATATTGAACCCTTCAGATGCTATGGTAATGGACTTGAAAGTCACCTGTGAGCTGGTAATTCTATTAATACAAACAATGGGTATTCTAATTTCTAGTTTTAATATTTTTAGTGGTTATCTCTTTCCACACTTCTCATTCTGGATGATGAAACATTCTAGTTGGAGAATGGATCTCTGGGCCATGCTCCAAGGAAGCAGCAAGTATCCTTAGAAACTGTTGATTAAAGATAGAAAACTCAGGATAATAGAGTTGGAATAAATGTAACAAAATCACATAGTTTCAATTTGACTTTAGAAAAATAGCACAAATCTGTTAATGGATTTAATTTTCAGAGAAAATGTTGCTTGAACCTCTACCTATAGTTTATGCATTACATATATACATTTTTTGCTGACTTGATCTCTCATTCCATGATTTAACATTGAGAATCATAGTCTATCTCTCTTATCTAGCTATTGATCCTATATATTATAGATAATTTTGAATATGTGCATTGCATTTTCTATACCTGTATCTGCATTTATATCCATGGGACCCACAGCTTTTTTTTTTTTTTAAAGGGCTATTCAAAGCCCTTAAAATGGCAATAGTCATTAGACAACAATTATTAAAGCAATTTTAATAATCTTTCAAAAGATGAAAGTATGTATGTTTAAATACTCCTTTGGTCCCTTCATTTCAGGATTTTCTGCTGCATTTCAGGATTTCCATGTGTTGCCACTTGATTAGAAATGAAGGACTCTACACATCCAATTCCCCAACTTCCCAAATACGAAGAATATTATGCTAAAGATTTATTTCAAGTAATATGTCCCTTGATATATCCCAGGTCAGTTTCCTTGATATATTTTGAAATAGGTCTAATTTAGAAGATTCTTGGAGCAGAACTTAGTGCGTTGACAGTAATTGTTGCTGATTTTCGTAATGCACTGATGTAGCATGTCAAAATCTTGTGCAGTTAGTTAAATTCTGGGAAAGAAATTAAATTTGGCAATACTTGAGATTTTTTCTTCTTGCAATTAAACAAAGCTCTCCTTGCCATGCTTCAACTACAATATACACGTTGCTTTTTTCAGCATCACTTAAGGATACTCTAATATTTTTGTCAAATTCCAAACAACTTATTTTATCATATTGTCAGTCTCCATTTACAACCCTCTTTCTGTCCTTGAAACATATGTGCAACTTTGACAAAAAGTCAAATGCATGAAGGAAATTGTTTTCAACTTTTTGTTCTTTCCCTTTTAAAGTTTTTTTTTTTCTCCTTTCCTGAGGACTATCTCCTGCCCAAAGCATGTCATTTTATATCAGTGAAAAATAAAAAATAGACCTTAAATCTCTCTTAAAAAATAAACATTTGATATTGCTCAGAAGGATTTTTTTTTTAGTTATTAAGTAATGAAAGGAAATACACAAATTACTTTGATCTTCTAAAAGCCAGTTATGTTAGACATGGTCTAAATAAAGTAAGAGGCTTTGAGTTTAAACATTATCGAGTGAAACAAATATGGATTTGTGCATATTGGCTAGCAAAATATAATTCCTAAAAAATATCACCCCATTCTGGGCTCTAGAGGGTACCAGAGTGGACACAGCACAGGCAGCGGAATGGCAAGTACAGTTGATGCAATAGAGCTACAGGACAGGGCTCTATTACAGTAAGTAATACAATTCCAGAAATAACCTGTGTGGAACATATTGCCTCTGCTACACATGTCAGAAAATGGACTTGGATCGATGGTGTTGCAATTCAAAACCACATAATAAAACTTTTTAATTATGATGACATTGTAAATGTGTACATAGGTTTCCAGTAGCATTTGTAGTCTTTATAATTAACAAATAGGCAAAACATAAATTCTGCATGCTGCTAATGCCTTAAAAGGGTGTCTGTTGCTACCAGCAGCATGTACCCAAGAAGGAAGGCATGACTGAGGTCTGGCGATCATCACCTTAGGGGGCTGGAGGTGTTCCCTGGTGGGTGATTATCTAAGGATAACCACACCACCTGGAGTTGCCATGTTGCTACTCTAAAAATTCATTGATGTGGGAGAAAAGTGTGTCCATTTTTGCTGGAAGATGAAGCAGTTTAGAATACTAAATAGTGATATCTGTGGCTGCTGTTTATGAAGATTAAGTCCTATAGCACACTCACCAATAGATTGAAATATGTTGTCATTTTAAACAGTTTCATGAACTTAAAGAAAAAAATGCACCCAGCAAAACTGCACAGGAATTTTTTTTTTTTGCATTTTCATGAAGCTTTATTTGTAATAGCTAAAAACTAGAAACAACCTAAATGTCTATAAATAGAAAAAAGGATAAACACATTTGGTATATCAATACAATGAATCCTATGCAGCAATAAAAAGAAATAAACTATTTACACATGCAATAACATGGGTGAATCTCAGAAATAAAATTCTGCTGAGTGAAGAGTGCATATTGGATGATTCCATTTACATTACACTCTAGAAAATTCAAACTAATCTCTAGTGACTAAAAGCAGATCAGTGGCTCCTTGGGGATGAAACGTAGGGGCGAGAGGGAAGACTTCCAAAAGGACATAAGGAAACTTTGCGGGCTGAAGTATCCTTCAGTCACACTAGTGTGACTGTTGTGATGGTTTCATCACTATATACTTATGACAAACTTTTCAAAACTGTTTGCATACTTTAAATATCTGCATTTTATTGTACATCAATTACACCTCATTAAAGCTATTAAAAGGGAAACATATAGTGATTAAAACAATGTGATATTGGTACAGGGATTATAAATAGATCAAAGGAATAAAATAGAGCCTAGAAACAGACCCACAGATAGAAGGAAACTTGATTTAGGACATAGATGGTACTTCAGCTCAATAGGAAAGGATAAGCTTTTTAAATAAGTGGCACTGGAATAATTAGCAATTCAAAAGGAGAAATAATTACATTGCTTTCTTAATTCATAGCATACCCTAAAATCAGTTCTACATAGATTACAAACTTAAATGTGAAAGGGAAAACTGTGAAAATTTTAGAAGAAAATATAGAATATCTTTATGACCTCATTGAGGGACTGATTTCTTAAATAAAGCACAGTAAAAATCTTAGAGGAAAATATCAATAAATTTAACTACATTAAGATGATACTTGTAATACACATCTGCCAAAGGATCAGTACCTAGAATCTATGAAAAAACCATGAAGAATCACTAAAAAATAATTCAAAAATTGGGTAAAATACTACAATATACACTTAACAAAGTAACTCAAATACCAATAAACAAAAGATGTTCAACTTCATTAGTGACCAGGAAAATGCAAATTAAGAACACCAAAAAATTTCCTTGTACACTCACTAGACTGGCAAATATTAAGAAGTTTGACATTATCAAACTTGGTGAGGATGCAAAGCAACAGGAATCCAATCACTATGGGTGGGAAGGTTACTCAGTACAACTGCCTTGGAACACAGTTTGGCATTAACTTTTTTTTTTTTTTTGAAATAAATTCAAAGTTATAGGAACAGTTGCAAAAACAAAACTAACCCCATACACAGAACTCTGTCATACCCTGACCACCCTCCCCCAATAGCCCAATCCACCAACTTTAACATGCTGTCACATTGCTATTTATTTCCCTCCCTCCCTCTCTCCCTATCTATCATCCATCATCTATTGCTCTGTCGTCTGAACATATGAGAGCTAGCTGCACACATCCTTGAACAAACACTATAATTCACATATACACTTCCCATGAACAAGAACATTCTTTTATGCAATCCCATTAAGCACAGCTAAGAAGTACAAGAGATTCAACAATGATACAAAGCTTACATTCTATATTTCCTTTTCCTTATGTCTCAACTGTGTCCCTTTGAGCCTCCTGTCCTCCATCCTCCAATCCCACCCAGGTTCATCCTTGGCATTCAATTGTCATCTATTTAGACTGTCTTTTTTTTTTTTTTCAACTGTGGAAACATATATACAGCCTAAATCTTCCCATTCCACCCCCTCCCTAGCATTCCATTAGTGGGATTAATCACCTTTACAATGTTGTAATGCTCTTTCCCACCATCCATTACTAGAAATTTCCCTTCACCTCAAACAGCAACCCTACACTCATTTCTTAACTCCCCATTGCCCCTTCCCCCATTTCTCTTAACCCATACTCTACTTTTTGTCTCGATGGTCATATTCTCTGATAATTTCTTTGTGTTTACTGTGGGGCTTAAAATTAACCTCTTAAATTCATAACAATCTTGTTTTTCTTTTATACCACCTTCACTTCAATAGGACATATAAACTATGTTCCTATACTCCTCCATTCCCCCACCTTTATATAGTTGTCTAAAATTACATATTGCATGTTGAGTTCAAAACCACTGATTTATCATTAGAGTTTGTGTATTTTATATCATGTAGGAAGTAAATAGTGGAGTTACAATTCAAAAATTATTGACTTCTATTTGTATTCCATTGTGGTTGGATAATGTGCTTTGAGTATATTCAAATTTTTTTTTTTTTAATTTATTGAGGCTTGTTTTATGTCCCAGCTTATGGTCGCTTCTGGAGAAAGAGACTTGAGACAGTTTACAGACTCAGAACCCTGGAATGAAGGGGAAGCTGGGTCCCTTTGAGGAAGGACCCTGCTATACTGCTGAAAATTTATACTGTTAATCTCCCAACCATCCCCAAAGGGATCTATGACCTTTTTTTAGGTTGACTGCATTAGGGAAAAGGAAATAACCTGACTTTTCAGGGATTACTGGACACTACCCCTGAACTGCTAAGGGGACTCAAAAATGCCACAGTGGTCCACAAGTCTGAGTAGGGGCTTATGGAGGTCAGGTGATCAGGGGAGTTTTAGCTCAGGTCTGTCTCACAGTGAGTCCAGTGAGTCCCTGAACCCATCCTGTGGTTATTTCCCTAGTTTTGGAATGCACAATTGGAACAGAAATACCCAGCAACTGTCTCAAACAGTGGTACAAACAAGTGTATTACATTGCCCCTGTCTCCAAGTAATTGGGGAAATGAGACATAATCTTATGATAAGTTTAAAAATAATACAAATTTTTAAAGAATATTAAGAAAACTTACAGAACACCTTGCATCTCCATTTTATTTGTCATTTCTATTTTTTTTTCTTTTTTCTGTTTACAATTTTTGTATATGTAGGGATTTTGGGATAAAGGCATATAGAGCCCATATAAGAAATCAAATATAGATGACAAGTTAATGATACAAAGCAAATGAAAGAAAATACATAATCCGAGTCTGAATAAGATTTGAATTTTTCAGCATCAGCAGAGTAGAGTGGAAAGTGCCCTGACATAGCAGCCAGAGTGCTGGGTTTTGGTTCTGGGGCTGACATGAAGTAGCCTTGTGTCCAGGGACAAACCGCTTCACTTCTATGACCCTCAGTTTATTTGTTGGTAAAATAACATCCCTGGGATAGGTGACACCTGTGATAAATCCTTGATCTAGTGTTCTCTTTGGCCCCTACAGTCAGTTCCCTCTACCAGAGATATCTTTCAGAAACACTCAGAACATCTACTTAGGAGGAAATAGAAATTGACATTCAAATACAAATGGGATAGGGTTAGGATTATTTATTCAATGATTTCATTCTGCCTATATGAAGTGAATCTGCACCTATTGTGTATGAAACGTTGTGGTGATGCCGAGATGAAGAAGGTAGATTTTTTTTGTCCAAGACAGAGTTCTAAATACTGACTGTGACAGAAGCAAAGGCTGTGCTATAAAAAGTTTTGAAGTGAGGAGGGTGATATGAGGGGTGACTTCATGACAGAGTTGGCATTTGAGCTAATCCTTTTATCAGTCAGTCATCATCAAATCTGTATGTAACATTTATTACATATAGCCATTGTGTGGTAGTCAGTGTAGGAACAATCATGGAGGGGATATGGACCCAGACTTCATTTGTACTGAGTGAACTTCCCAGAAAACTGAAGTGATTTTTTTTTTTTTTTTAAATATTGTCTCTGATTTTCTTGCCAAATATTATTAGTATCTGTCACAGAGATAAAGCCCACTTATGGACTTTATAAAATTCCTATTTTGGTGGGTAAATTAGAAAGTCATTTCCATTTTCTTAACCAAATAAAATTCAGATTTCCCTTGGATTATTGTTTATTCAGTAATATGGGCTACAATTTCATGTTAAAAGAAATTTTACCACCCCCAGTAGGAGTTATCCTACTATTCTCTGTCCTTTCCCAACTTATGCTGTGCTTGAAACTTTTGGTTTATGGGCTTTTCCCCTCGTGAGAGTATGAAATGTCATATTGTACAAAAACTGATCTCGCTTGCTTTCATGAAGAAGATTGTATGGTCCATGGGTTCCGCCTGGCAAGTCTTTCCTCACTGCACCTCTCTGCTCATGGTGAGCATCACAGACTGAACAACTCTGCCTTTGATGGATTTTAGTACATTTCCTCAGTGACTGATTTTTATTAGTTTCAAAAGATAACAGTGTATGCATGCATATACGCTGATGTTTCTGAAGGGCACTGTGATGAACTATTAGAATGTTTTTCCCCCTTCTTCCTGATCAACAGTGTATCTTGGAGAGCATGGATACATTTAGTTTTGTTTTACTGAAAGGAATAACATCTGTTGACATTGTTACTTACCATTCAGTGTTGCTCATTTATAATGCCAAAATCTCCCTGCTTGGCCAGGAAATATTAAGATCACGAGGTTAGATATAACATAAAGTTCAGGATATTCAGAATGTAATGCTTATCTAGAAATTATTTCAAGGGAAGGAGGAGAGAAGCCCATGATTTAAGCACAGGTGTTTAATGCCCAATTGTGGAATTCAGTTTGTCCCTTAACTGTGAAAAACTCCACCGGGGGAATTGAAAATTAAAACAGAGTGTACGTCTTCATTATAATGGATGCCAGTGAGAGAAAGGAACAATTCTGAGAATTCAACAAAGTTAACTCAGCTACACCTGGCAAATTGTATATCATAGAAGACTTCAGAACATAGACTGGCAGAAATGCTAAAAAGCAAAAGCAAATCCCTTGGTCTAGCAAGATTGGAAAATTGAACTTTTGTGAAATTTCTTTTATTTCCAAGCTTTCTTCTTGGACATTGAAACCTGAGGTGTATTTCAAATCTTTCATTCTAGCTTCTATCACTGTTTATTTATCGGGGCTTGGTAATGCCAAACAACCTAAGTATAATGTATGAAAAAACTGGCATCAGTCAGATCCATGTGAAGCCCTAGAACAATAGAAGTGGATCTGCCAAATTATTGGGGCTTTCTTCCCAAACCAGGAAATCATATCTTAAATGGGTGATGTGTGCAGCACATAAGGAACAACTTCTGATCTTATATTCATTCAATAGACATGTATGGTGCTTCTAAAATGTGATGGATACTGTCAGTAATAGACTCTGTCAGTAATCACATGAATAAAAGTCTTCAAAGGTGGGAGCATTTTTCCTTAGGAAATACATGATTTGATAACAGGACTATCTTCACCATTCCCCAGCTCAGCAAGACATGATCTTTGTGGATAAGAAAATTGGTACCCAAATAGCTCCTGCATAGCCAGCTTAAGATGGTGTTACAGTGGGCAAAAAGTCTGGAATTCACCATTTGAAGGGTCACTGAAGAAGGGTGAACTAATGGACATACATACGTTATCAATTTATATAGTTCCCCCCACATAGGTTTTATTATTTGATAATTTCAGCATCTTGGTGAGGAAAGGCAGCAATCAGGATCTTTCAGGTATAAGTACCAGAAACCCTAATACTAATAGGCTTAGATAAAAAACAGAAGTTACTGACTCACAGCCCTGAAAAACCCAGGGGTAGGTCTGGATACAATATTGGTTTTCTTCCTATCTTGGCTCTGCTTTTCAGGGCATTGGTCTCAGGCTTAGACTATTTCACCTGGTGACCTTCGCCCAAACTCAGCAGATGAGAGCATCCCTTCCCAGTGGTTATTACGCAAGTCCTTGAATTCCCTCTACCTAAGGGGGCCAATGAACATCCTGCTCCTCTCTTCTCACTCTTTATCTGTCCCTTGGTGATCTCATATATACCTACAACTTCAATTACCACTAGCATGCTCATGACTCTCAAGTCTACGTTTGATGTTCTTCTAGTGTTCCTGAACAACACACTTGTATGTCATACTGACTACTGGAAATTCCACTGGGGATCCCACAGGTACCTTGGTCTTGGGAAGTCTTTGCTGTATAGACTGTCACCTTCTTCCTTCCAAAAGCGGGTGTGGGGCTGGGCAAGGTTGGTCTGGAGGGGTGTGTGTGCGTGTGTGTGTGTGTGTGTGTGTGTGTGTGTGTGTATGTGAGAATCTAAGAGACCTGAGATTATACCTGGCTTCTGCACTTACTACACTAAACATTAATTTCATCACTTGTAAAATGAATACAGTAGAACTCATAAAATATGCATGAAACGTGATGCATATCATGGAAACATGATAGGCTAAGGATGACCAGTAATTTTTAATTGACTGATTGACAGTGATCTAAAGGGAGATCTGTAAAGAAGGATTATGAAGCAATGCCCAAGACCTGCTGTTCTAGTTTGCTAATGCTGTGGAATGCAAAATACCAGAGACGGATTGGCTTTTATAAAAAGGGGGTTTATTTGGCTACATAGTTACAGTCTTAAGGCCATAAAGTGTCCAAGGTAACACATCAGTAATCAGGTACCTTCACTAGAGGATGGCCAATGGCGTCTGGAAAACCTCTGTTAGCTGGGAAGGCATGTGGCTGGCATCTGCTCCAAAGTTCTGGTTTCAAAATGGCTTTCTCCCAGGACGTTCCTCTCTAGCAAGCTTGTTCCTCTTCAAAATGTCACTCATAGCTGCACTGAATTCCTTCTGTTATGTCAGCTCATTTATATGGCTCCAGTGACTCAGCTTAGATCCACCGTGAATGGGTGGAGCAACACCTCCATGGAAATTATCCAATCAGAGTTATCACCTACTGTTGGGTGGGGCGCATTTCCATGCAAACAACCTAATCCAAACATTCCAACTTAATCCCCACTAATATGTCTGCCCCACAAGATTGCATCAAAGAATATGGCTTTTTCTGGGGGCCATAATACATTCAAACCAGCATACCTGTGAAAAGAGATTTTTGATTCATTAGTGATATCCTACCTGGGTATGGCTGGGGGAAGCGGTGGCCCTCATGTCTCATCCTTGCTTCTGAAATAGGCACTCAAGGAATAGAGGCTGGTATTAGTATGATCTGCTGTGGTTATTTTTGCATATCTTATTGTATAACACCACTGTCTACCAAGGTTTCTAGGTGATAACATTTTCTTTCTGTTCTTTTTCAATGCTTTATATTAAATTTATGATTAAATTATGTCACGTCTGTATTATTTTTGTTACTATACACCCCTCCTTCTCTTAATATATCCAATGCCTTAAGCCATTCCTTACTTGTCTCTCACCTAACATTTAACATTACTTTTTAAATTATTTTTTTATTGGAAAAGTTGTAGATTTAAAGAGAAATCATGCAGAAAATACAGAGCTCCCGTATACCACACAGGTAGTTTTCCCTATTATTAACACTTTGCATTAGTGTGGTACTTTTGTTAAAACTGATGAAACAATATTATTGTAATTATACTATGAACTATAGTCTATATTTTATATTAGGCTTCACTGTAGTAACATATACAACCTAAATTTTCCCCTTTTAACCACGTTCAAATATGCAGTTCAATGGAGTTAATAACATTCACAACATTGTGTTACATTACCACCATCCATGACCAAAACTCTTTCATGACCCCAAACCAATTAAGCATTAACTCCTAATTCCTTACCCACTCTCCAGCCCATGGTAACCTGTATGCTAGTTTCTGACTTTATGAATTTGCTTATTCTTATTATTTCATATCAGTGAGATCATACAATATTTGTCCTTTTGTGTCTGGCTTAATTCACCCAATATGATGTCTTCAAGGTTCATCCATGTTGTTGCATGTATCAGAACATCATTCCAGTTTATGACAATAATATTTGATTGCATGTATATATCACTTGTTGTTTATCCATTCTTCAGTTGAGGGGCACTTGGATTGCTTTCATCTTTTGGCAACTGTGAATAATGACACTATGAACATCAGTGTGCAGATATCTGTTCAAGTACATGATTTCAATTCTCTTAGGTATATATCTAAAAGTGGGACTGCTGGGGCACTTAACTTTCTGAAGAACTGCCAAACTTTTCCGCACTACCTATACCATTTTATATTCCTACCAACAATGAATAAGTATTTCTTTTTTCTCCACATCCTCTCCAACATTTGCTATTTTCTTTTTTTTTTTTAAGTAGTAGCCATTCTAGTGGATGTGAAATGGTATCTCACTGTAGTTTTGCTTGCATTCACCTAATGGTTAATGATGTTGGGCATTGTTCCATGTACTTATTAGCTATATGTATCTTATTTGGAGAAATGACTATTTAATTCTTTTGCCTAGTTTTTAATTGGATTGTCTGTCTTTTTGTTGTTGACTTGTGTATTTCTTTGTATATTTTGGATTTAAACCCTTATCAGACATGGTTTCCAAATATTTTCTCCCATTCAGTAGGTTGCTTTTTTCCCTTCATGATAAAGTTCATATACAAAAATTTAATTTTGATGAATTACCATTTATTGATTTTTTCTTTTTTTATATATGAAGTCTATAAAACTATTGCCTGACACAAAGTCCTGAAGATGCTTCCCTGTATTTTCCTCTAGCAGGTTTATAGACTTTATTCTTATATTGAGGTCTTTGATCACTTTTGAATTACTTTTTGTATATGGTATGTCTTAGTTTCCTTGGCTGGCTTTCTCTATATCTGCCTGGATTTCATTCTGCTTGTAAAAGACTCCAGTGATAGGATTAAAACACATCCTGACTGAGGTGGGCCACACCTTAACAGAAGTAACTTTATCCAAAGATCCTATCTACAATGGCTTTACACCCTCAGGAAGAGATTAAGTTTAAAAACATGTTTTTGTTTGTTTGTTTGTTTCACTTCATTTTTATTACTTTTAAAAATTAATCAAAAGAAAATCTCTTATAGACTTCATAACAATATATCTGTTTTTTTTAATTCAATTTTTCTGAGATATATTCACATACCATATAATCATCTATGGTGTACAGTCAACTGTTCACAGTACCATCATATAGTTACGCCTTCATCACCCCAATGTATTTTTAAACATTTTCCTTACACCAGAAAGAATCAGAATCAGAATAAGGAATAAAAGTAAAAAAGAACACCCAAATCATCCCCCCCATCCCACTCTATTTTTCATTCAGTCTTTGTCCCCATTCTTCTATTTATCCATCCATACACTGGATAAAGCAAGTGTGATCCACAAAGTTTTCACAATCACACTGTCACCTCTTGTAAACTACATTGTTATACAATCGTCTTCAAGAGTCAAGGCTACTGGGTTGGAGTTTGATAATTTCAGGTATTTACTTCTAGCTATTATAATACATTAAAACCTAAAAAGTGTTATCTATATAGTGTGTAAGAGTGTCCAGCAAAGTGACTTCTTGACCCCATTTGAAATCTCTCAGCCACTGAAGCTTTATTTTGTTTCATTTCACATCAACCTTTTGGTCAAGAAGATGTTCTCAATCCCCCTATGCTGGGTCCAGATTCATCTCTGGGAGTCATATCCCATGTTGCCAGGAGATTTACACCTCTGGAAGTGAGGTCCCATGAAGGGGGGGGAGGGCAGCGAGATCACCTGCTGAGGTGGCTTAGCTAGAGAGAGAGAGAGAGGGCCACATCTGAGCAACAAAGAGGTACTCAGAGGGAGACTCTTAGGCACAATTATAAGCATTTCCCTGTTAGACTGTGCTCTAAGATTCAATTCTGAGTTTACACATTGTAGTTAGTCCATGTTGGTGAGGAATTATAGTGTTTGCCTTGGTTTCTGGTGTACTTCACTCAGAATGCTTTCTACAGGATTAATGCACCTCGTGGCATGTCTCACAGCTTCACTCCTCGTAGCTGCTCAATATTCCATTGCATGCATACACCACAGTTCACCATGCTGTTCCTCAGTCAGTGTACCCTTAGGTCAACTCCACCCATTGCAAATCATGAATACTGCCTCCAAAACCACCAGTGTGCAAATGTATATTCATGTCCCTGCTCTCAGTTCTTCCAAGTACATACCCCATAATGAGGTTGCAGGACCTTATGGCCCCCACATACTTAGCTTCTTGCGGAACCACCACACTGACCTCCAGAAAGGCTACACCATTCTGCCTCCTCATCAACAGCATGTTTTCTCCAGCACTTTTATCCATATTTATATTTTTTTACTACAACTTTATAGAGATATATTCACATACCATACAGTTTTCCACAGTGTACTGTCAGTTGTTCATGATATCATCATATGGTTGTACATTTATCACCACGGTCAGCACTTGAACGTATTGATTACTATAAAAAAGATTTTTTTTTGGTGAATAATAAAAATGATAATAAAAAGAGAAATAAAATGTCATACAATACAATATAATAGTAAGGACAGAAAACAACACCACTACCAAGAATCCCATATCCCTCCTTTATGTCCCCCCCCATACACATTTAGCTTTGGTATGTTGCCTTTGTTACATTTAATGGAAGCACATTATAATGTTACAGTTGGCCATAGACTCTGGTTTGCTTTGATTATGTTTGTTTTCCCAAATACCATCCCTTTTTCAACACTCTGAATGGCTGACCTTCATTTGTTCTCCCACATGTAAAAACATTTTTATATTTGTACATTTAGCAACAGTCATTGGCCACTCCAGTTTTTGGCAAGTTATACAGTCCCAGTCTTTATCATCTATCTTTACCTCTGGTGTTAAAAACATGTTTTTGTCTGGGATACAGACAGCTCCAAACCATCACCTGTTGTGAGATAGGGGTCTACCTTTGTTCTTTTGCATCTGGATGTCCAGTTTTCCCAACACTATTTGTTGAAAAGACTATTTTTTACTCATTGAATGGACTTGGAACCCTTGTCAAAAATCAATTGGTCATTGATGTGAAAGTTTTCTGTGTTCAAGTCCTTTACATTCTTGGTTAAATTTATTCCTAGATATTTGATTCTTTTAGTTATGATTGTAAATGGAGTTGTGTTCTTGATTTCCTCCTCAGATTGCTCATTACTAGTGTGTAGAAATACTATTGATTTTTGCATGTATCCCATCACTTTCCTCAACTTATTAGCTCTACTAGCTTTGTTGTAGATTTTTCTGGACTTTCTATTTATAGGATCATGTCATCTGCAAATAGTGAAAATTTATTACTTCCTTTCCAATTTGCATGCCTTTTATTTCTTTTTCTTGCCTGTTTGCTCTGGCTAGTACCAATGAAATGTTGAATAACAATTGTGATCAGAGGCATCCTTGTCTTGTTCCTGATCTTAGAGTAAAAGCTTTCAGTCTTTTACCATTATGTATGATGTAAGCTGTGGATTTTTCAAATGTGCCCTTTAGCATGTTGAGGATGTTTCCTTCTGTTGCTAGTTATTTGAGTGTTTTTATCAACAAGGGGTGCTGGATTTTGTCAAATGCCTTTTCTGTATCATTTGAGATGTTCATGTGTTTTTTCCCTTCGTTCTATTATGATGCATTACATTAACCCATTTTCTTATGTTGAACCATGCTTGCATAGCTGGGATACATCCCATCCCACTTGACTATGGCATATAATTATTTAACTGTTCTTTTGGATTTGGTTTGCTAGTATTTTTGTTGAGGATTTTGAGTCTATATTCATAAAAGATATTGGTCTTTAATTTTTTCTTATGGTAAATTTATCTGGTTTTGTATTAGGGTGATGTTGGTCTCACAGGATGAGTTACTGAGTATTTCCTTCCTCTTTAGTTTTTTTGGGAGAGTTGGGGCAGGATTGGTGTTAATTATTCTTGGAATGTTTGGTAAAATTCACCAGTGAAGACATTTGGTCCTGGGCTTTCTTTGCTGGGAAGTTTTAAATGACTGATTAAATCTCTTTATTATTGGTCTATTGAGGTCTTTTGTTTCTTCTTGGTGTCTAGCTTTATTCCACTGTGATAAGAGAAGATACATTGCATAATTTCAATACTTTTCAATTTGTTGAGACTTGTTTTGTAACCTAACATATGATCTCTCCTAGAGAATGGCTCATGTGCATTAGAGAAGAATGTGTATTCTGCTGCTGTTGGGTGAATTGTTCTATATATGTCTGTTAGGTCTAGTTGGTTAATAGCATCATTCAAGCTTACTATTTCTTTATTGTTCTTTTTTCTAGATGTTTTATCCATTATTGAAAGGAATATATTGAAATCTCTGACCATTAAAGTATAACTGCCTATTTGTCCCTTCAAATCTATGGATATTTGATTCATATATTTTAGGGTTCTACTGCAAGATGCATTTATATTTATAATTGCTATGTATTCTTATATTCTTGTTGAATTGAAAGCTTTATCAGTATATAGTGACTTTCTTTGTTTTTCATAACAGTTTTTACTTAAAGTCTATTTTATCTGATATTAGTATAGATACGCCAGCCTCTTCTAGTTAGTATTTGCTGGTATATACTTTTTCTAACTGTTTACTTTCAACTTACTTGAGTCTGTGAATTTAAGGTGCATCTCTTGTAAATACTATGGTTGGAATATGCCTTTTTTATCCATTCTACCAATCTCTGACATTTACATTAAAGTAACTCCTGAGAATGCAGGACTTCCTTCTGCTATTTTTCTGTCTGATCTTTGTAAGTCTTATCCTTTTTTTTTTTTTAACCTCAATTCTTCCCATTAATGTCTATTTTCAGTTATTTGATTTTTTTTCTTTTTTTTTTGTAGTTTAGCAGTTTGAGTCCCTTCTCATTTCTTTCTGTATACATTTTTCAGATATTTTCTTTGTGGTTACTATGGAGCTTGAATTTACTGTTATAACAGTAATGTTTGATTTCAATAGCATATACATACACTGTTTCTATACCCTTCTACCACCCCCCTACACACACTTTTTGTGGTATTTTTTACAAATTATATCTTTGTACATTGTATTCTAAAACAATAGATTTATTCTTAACTTTTTATTCATTTGCATTTTAGAGGCTGTAAGAAGTAAAAAGTGGGGTTACATCTCCACGAATATAATACAACAGTACTGTCATTTATAATTACCCATATATGACCTTTATCAGACACCTTTATTTCTTTATGCTGCTCCAGGGTCTAGTGTCCTTTCCTTTCAATCTGAAGAAGTCCCCTTAGAATTACTAGGGCAGATCTAGTGGTGGCAAACTACCTCAGATTTTGTTTATCGGGGAATGTCTTCATCTCTCCCTCATTTTTTAGAAACAGTTTCACTGGATATAAATTCTTGGTTGACAATTATTGTTTTTTGGCGCTTGTTCTAGTTTGGTAATGCTGACAGAATGCAAAACACCAGAAATGGATTGGCTTGGTTTTTATAAAAGGGGGTTTATTTGGTTACACAGTTACAGTCTTAAGGCCATAAAGTGTCCATCAACAAAGGGTACCTTCACTGAAGGATGGCCAATGGCATCCGGAAAACCTCTGTTAGCTGGGAAGGCATGTGGCTGGCATCTGCTCCAAGTTCTGGTTTCAAAATGGCTTTCTCTCAGGATGTTCCTCCCTAGGCTTCAGCTCCTCTTCAAAATGTCACTCTCAGTTGCTCTTGGGGTGTTTGTCCTCTCTTAGCTTCTCTGGAGCAAGAGTCTGCTTTCAACGGCCGTCTTTGAACTGTCTCTCATCTGCAGCTACTGTCTTAGCTTCTATGCATTCTTCAAAGTGTCCCTCTTGACTGAAGCTCCTCTTCAAAATGTCATTGTCAGCTGCACTGAGTTCCTTCTATTTGTCAGCTCATTTATATGGCTCCAGTGATTTAATTTAGACCCACCTTGAATGGGTGGGGTAACACCTCCATGGAAATTATCCTATCAGAGTCATCACCCACAGTTGATTGGGGCACATCTCCATGGAAACACTGAAAGAATTACAATCTAAACACTGATATGTCTGCCCACACAAGATTACATCAAAGATAATGGCGTTTTGGGGGACATAATACATTCAAACTGGACATTCCACCCCCTGGACCCCAAAATGACATGATCTTTCCATATTCAAAATACATTCATCCCATCACAATATCACAAAAACTTAAATAATTTCAATAACAATAGTTAAGTACAAGATCCCACTAAATCAGTTTCAGGTGTGGTCTGTCCAAAAGCAAAATTCCCCTCTGACTGGGGACCTGTAAACTTACAACAAGTTATGTGCTTCCAATATAGAAAGGAGAGACATTCATAGGATAAAAATTCCCATTGCTAAAGGAGAAACTGAAAGGAAAACAGGGTTCACAGGACCAAAACAGTTCCTAAAACCTGCAGGACAAACTCCATTAGATTTCAAAGTCTGAGAGTCATTTACAGAACGATGTTGCATCCTTCGGGCTTGAGAGAGCAGGATTCTAACCCTTCCTAAGGGCCCCATATCCACACATTAGGGAGACCACCTTCTTGGCCCCACCCCCCTCAAACATCGGGGCAGCTCCCGGATTCCCTTCCATCTCCAGGGCACATGCTCAACCCCTTCAGAACAGTGTTTTTCAGTCTATCAGTTTCTGGTTTCTTTGAAACTAAGAGTTCATTTCTCAGCTTATCTCTGTCCTCTCGCATTTTACTATAAGCTGCAAGTAAAAGCCAGGCTACCTCTTGTATATTTTGCTTGGAGATCTCATCAGCTAAATATTCCAAGTCATCGCTTTCAAATTCTGCCTTCCATCCAACACCAGGACTCAATTTGCCAAATTCTCTGCCATTTTAAAACAAGGATTGCCTTCCTTCTAATTTGTAACAGCACATTTATCATTTCTGCTCAAGGCTTCATCAGAAGTATCTTTAGACTCCATATTTCCACAAACAGTCTCTTCAAAGCAGTTTAGGCCTTTTCTATCAAGTGCCTCACAATTCTTCCAGAATCTTCCCCTTATCCATTTAAAAAGCCATTCCAACATGTTTGGTATTTACAGCACGAGCTGAAATTTGCAAACTCAGCAGCACCAGCACCCCACTTCCAGTACCAAAATCTGTTCTAGTTTGGTAATGCTGCCAGAATGCAAAACACCAGAAATGGATTGGCTTTTATAAAAGGGGGTTTATTTGGTTACACAGTTACAGTCTTAAGGCCATAAAGCGTCCATCAACAAAGGTACTTTCACTGAAGGATGGCCAATGGCATCCGGAAAACCTCTGCTAGCTGGGAAGGTACGTGGCTGGCATCTGCTCCAAGTTCTGGTTTCAAAATGTCTTTCTCCCAGGACGTTCCTCCCTAGGCTTCAGCTCCTCTTCAAAATGTCACTCTCAGTTGCTCTTGGGGTGTTTGTCCTCTCTTAGTTTCTCTGGAGCAAGAGTCTGCTTTGAACGGCCATCTTCAAACTGTCTCTCATCTGTAGCTCTTGTGCTTTCTTCAGTGTCCCTTTTGGCTGTAGCTCCTCTTCAAAACATCACTCACAGCTGCAGTGAGTTCCTTCAGTTTGTCAGCTCATTTATATGGCTCCAGTGATTTAATTCAGACCTACCCTGAATGGGTGGGGTAACACCTCCATGGAAATTATCCAATCAGAGTCATCACCCACAGTTGGTTGGGGCACATCTCCATGGAAACACTCAAAGAATTACAATCTAATCAACACTGATATGTCTGCCCACACAAGATTACATCAAAGATAATGGCATTTTGGGGGACATAATACATTCAAACTGGCACAACACTTAAAATATTTTGTTACACTTCCTTCTTGCCCCCATGGTTTCTGATGAGAAGTTGTGACTTAATCTCATTGGGAATCACTTGTACATAATGTTTTCCTTTTTAATTGCAGCTTTCAGAACTCTCCCCTTTTCCTTGGCATATGACAGTTTGACTACTATATGTCTGGGCATGATTTCTTTGACTACTATATGTCTGGGCATGGTTTTCCTGTTTGGGATTCATTGGGCTTCTTGAGTTTGTATATTCATGTATTTTGTTACATTTGAGAAGTTTTCTGCCATTATTTCTTTGAATATTCCTTTTACCCCATCTCTCTTCTCCTCCTGGGACTCCCCTGACACAAATACTGGGACGCTTAATGGTGTTCCACAGGTCTCTTAGGTTCTGTTTGCTTTTTAAAATTCTTTTCTTTCTTTCTGCACCTCAGCCTGAATCATTTCAACTATCTTGTCTTTGGGTTTACTGATTGTTCTGCCAGCAACAATTTGTGGTTGAAACCCTCTAGGGAATTTTTCATTTCAGTTATTGTGGTCTTCAACTCAAGTATTTCTCTTTGATTCCTTGTTGAAGTTTCTTTCTCTTTATTGAAATTTTCATATTGTTCATTCATTATTTTCCTGATATCCTTTAGTTCTTTCTTTGTGTTTTCTTTTATCTCCTTTAGCATATTAAAGATCATTTAAAAAAGTTTTTTCTCTGGTATGTCCAAAGTCTTTTCTTTGTTGATGACTTCTGGATTTTTATCTTTCTCCTTTGATTGGGCCATCATTTCCTGTTTCAATGTTTGTCTTGTAATATTTTATTGTACACTGCACATTTTAATATTTTAAAGTGTTAACTCTAGGATTTAGTCTTAAGCTCCCTGTTTCCTAAATTTGTGTCCAGCTAGTATGTGACAGAGACTGGCTTGAGTGCCAGGAGTACCTAGAAGAATGTAAAGTCCTTATCATTACAGATAAGACCTTTCTTCATCCACACTTTGATTATCCTTTCAGCCTAATATTTCTGACTCTATCTTACAGCGTGTTCTGTATTTACATGGGTCTCTCTGCAACTCAAATTCTCCCCAGACTGCCCTCAATTCCTCAAAGCTGTCCATTTCCCCCTTTGACTAGTTAATGCTTATTCAATCAATTTTTAGCCCAGATATCACCTCCTAAAGAACTTTATCCTGTCACATTGGATGCCTTCACTATGAGATAACAGAAGCTTTATCAGAATACCTACTCATTCATTCATTCATGCATTCATAAATCATCTCACTTTTACAACAATTTATTTAATATTTGCCCCAAAATTTCTAGGCATTGAAGATATAGCTGTGAATAAGTTGCAAAATTTCTGTTTTTCATGAAGTTTACATTCTATGGGCACATACTATAAACTATTATTTTTTAGAATAGCTTTGTTCTCTAAGGAGGGAAGGGTAACCTCCAAGGGATGTGAAAATTAATAACCTGGGGTTTGGAAGAGAAATGTTAGAAGTTGTATTTATATTTTATGTCATGACTTAAATTTTTATTTTTTTGCATATTTTATAACATATTTTCCATATCATTAAAACACTTTGTAAAACATTTAATATTTATGTAATGTTCCATTGTGCCTGTATTTCTGAATGTGTGTTCTTCTGATATTTTAAGTTTGGGCTAAGCTGGATGTGTTGGTTTGAGGACAAGGCCATGTTCTTTCAGTCCATTTCTGTGGGTGTAGACCTATTGTGAGTGGGACCTTTTGGTTAGGTTATTTCAATTGAGATGCAACTCAGCTCATTCAAGGTGGGTCTTAATCCTTTTACTGGGTCCTTTATGAGGATAAAAGACAGAAACAGCACAGAGAGCTTAAAGAAACACCCCAGAGAAGCAAGCAAGGACCCACAGAAACATAGAAAAAAAGCCCCAGAGTTGCTGAGAGAGGAAGTTATGGAAGCCAGAAGCTGAAAGCAATGAAACCCAGTAGAGAAAGACCAGCAGCCACTGCCTGTGTGCCTTCCTATGTAACAGAGGTGTCCCAGATGCCAATGGCCTTTCTTCCGAGAAAGTAACAGCCTGTTGATGCCTTAATTTGGACATTTTCATGGCTTTAGAACTGTAAATTTGTAAGCTAATAAATTCCCATTGTAAAAGCCAACCCATTTCTGGTATATTGCATTCTGGCAGCTTTAGCAAACCAAAACACTGGGTTAGGCAATGTTAAGCAGGTTTCTTTTGCAGTAGAATTTTTCATGACTTATGACTTTCCAAGAAGGGGATGTAATATCCTGTTTGCCTTGACCACGGAATATTCAACATAGCTCAAATTATATCCAAATGCATCTTTGGATATAAGGGGTCTAAAATGCCCTTTTGAATTGTGTTCATGTCCACAGTTCACTTACAATTTTCCCTGTTGGAATGAACTGGCTTTTCTCAATTCAGTGCTCCCTTCTGAGTTCTGTGAACTACATTTCCTAGAATCTTTGTCCTGGGAACTATATTTCCCAGAATCCCTTACCAACAGCATTCCAGGTAAAATTCTATGAGAAACTGAAGTGGTATATTTGGGAGGTGGGAGAGAACCACAAACCATTATTCTTTTTTTTAAATTCACTTATATTGAGATATAATCACAAACCATATGATCATCCACAGTGTACAGTCAATTGTTTACAGTACCATTATATAGTTGTGCATTCATCACTACAATGTTTGAAAATTTTCATTACCACACACACACACACAAAGAATAAAAATTAAAGTAAAAAGAACACCCAAAACATCCCATCCCTCCCACCTCTCCCGATTATTCACTTACTTTTTGTCTTCATTTTTCTACTCAGCTGTCAATACAATAGATAGAGGGAGTGTGAGCCACAAGGTTTTCACAATCACATGGTCACACAGTGTAAGCTATATAGTTATACAATTGACAGTCCATTATTCTTAAATGGGAGTTGCAAGCAAATGGAATTCTGTATTACAAATTCCATACTTTTTTTTCAGAGTATTTCCTCTATGTGGATCAGATTAGGTAATTTCTATTGCTATATCTTTCAGTTCTCTGATTCTTTTTTTCTATTACCTCCATTCTGCTACTGTGCCCATCCATTGAGGGTTTTTTTTTTTTTTTTTTAATTTCCATTTGGTCCTTCTTTATACCTTCTATTTCTTTGCTGAGAATTTCTATTTTTTCACTTGTTCAAATTGTTCATAATTGCTTATTGAAACTTTTTTTGTTTATGATGGCTGCTTTAAAATCCTTGACATATTGTTGTAACACATCTGTCATCTCAGTGTGAGCACCTATTGATTATAATTTCTCATTCAAGATCTAATTCTTGGTATGAATTAGATTTTGAATTGAACCCTGGACATTATAGGTATTATGTTATGAGCCTCTGGATCTTAATTAAGCTTTCTATTTTAGAAGGTTCCTCTGAGACTCATGGACCTAGAAGGAATTCCCCACTTCATTATTCCCATGTTGGGATAGAAGTCAGGTTCTCCACTTGGCATCCATTGACAACCAAGCTTGGGCAGGGACTACTCACTACTGCTGAGGACAGGTCGGATTTCCTGATACCCAGATGGCCTCCACTGGCACCCAGGGTGTGGCCTCATTCTTTCTGGTAGGTGGTGGAAGTCTTGATTGTCCACTAGTACTTCTCACACTACTCCAGTGGGGAGGGGAAGGCATCTCATTCCTGCTGGGAGAGAATGGAAGTCCTCCCCACAGGACAAGAGGAGGGAGGTGTCTTTTTATCACTGGGTGGGGATGAAAATCTCTGCGCCCTACTGGCCTTTTCTGACACCACCTTTGTTAGATTGAATTACTTTACCCAACAAACACATGTTCTTAATCTTAATCTGCATTCCTGTGTGTGTGAATTTATTTGTAAATAGGACCTTTCGAAGATGATATTATTAGTTAAGATGTGACCAACTGAATCTGAGTGGGCCTTAATCCATATTACCAGAAGCCTTATAAAAAGAAAGCCACAGGGAGCAACCAGAAACTAGAATTTTTAATATAGAAATGTCAGCTTTTCTGTGTCTTTATATTTAAAAGTAATTCTCTTTTGGGTAGTACATAGCTTATATTTTATTTTTATCCAGTCTGACAATATCTGCCTTTTGCATGGGATATTTAGTCTATTTTAATCTAACTTAATTATTGATATTGTTGTGTTGAAGTGTAACTTTTTGCGGTTTGTTTTCTATTTGCCTCATCATTTTTTTCTTTCTTTCTCCTTTCTTGCATTCTTTTAGTTTAATTAAATATATCTTTATGTACCATGAATTCCTTTATTGTAGCTTTGCTAAACATCCTTGCATTTTTTGGTGGTTGCTCTAGAGATAACAACATACATCTTTAATTTACTGCAGTATCCTTAGAGTTAATATTGTAATATTTATGTACATTGTTAGATACTTAAAACTGTATAATTCTATGATCTTCTAATGTTCTCTCTGTAATTGCTGTCATATATTTTACCACAGGCATGATAAACTCTACAATAAAATGTCATCACTGTTGTTTTAAACAGTCAAGTGTCTTTTAAAGAAATTAAAACAGAAAAAGGATAGTTGTTGTGTGTTTTTTTTAAATTATCCACACATTTACCATTCCTTTTGCTCTTTAATCCTTCTTTTTTGGTATTTTGCTCACACTGAAGATCTTCCTTCACGGGTGCTGCAGAGTAGATTTTCTGGTAACAAGTACTCTTAGCTTTTCTTTATTTGACAATGTCTTTATTTTGACTTCATTTTTAAGGATAGTTTGCTGAATTTTGAATTTTGGAATTACAGTTTTTTTTTAAGCATTTGAAAATGTTATTCAATTTTCTTCTAGCCTCCATTACCTCATTAGAAGTCTGCAATTGGTTGTGTTGCTGTTCTTCTCTATGCTATATGTCTTTTTTCTCTGTCTTCTTCTAAAATTCTCTTTAATTTTGCTCTTTATCAGCATAACTATGATATGCCTAAAACTCTTTTTTTTTTTTTTTTTTTTCCAAATTGCATTTATACTGTTTCACTTAACTTCTTGGATCTCCAGGTTCATACTTTTTCACCAAGCATGAGAATTTTCTTTTTTGGCCATTAGTCCCTTAAATATCTTTCTGGTCTATCCTATCTCTTCTCTCCTTCTGGATCTCCACTTACATATACGTTAAGGTACTTGATGACCAATTCAAATATACTCTTTATTTTTTTTTAATCAATTTTTCTTCTTTTTTCAGAGTGAATAATTTCTACTGATACCTTTTCATTTTCACTGATTTTTATTATACAGTTATCAATGTGTTTTTAGCCCCCCATTGCATTTCTTCATTATATTTTTTAGTTCTAGAATTTTTAATTCTTTTTTTTTGTATCTCTTTTTTTGGGGCTATTTATCCATTCACTATTTATGCCAATCTAAAATCTTCAAATACTTCGGTAATAGCTGTTTTAAAGTTCTTTCTGCCAGTTTTGCCTTATGGGCAATCTTAGGGGACTAGTTTTGTTTCTATTCACAGTTTTTTGTTTTTCTTCCTTGATTACAGTTCACATTTCCTGCTACTTTGCAGATCTGGTCATTTTGGATCATATGCTGGGCACTGTCAATAATAATTGTCGGAAGTTTGAATTATGGTTTCTTTCTTCATGGATTATTTTGTTTGGCTGACAGTTAAATGACTGTTGAACCCTTTTCATGCTGTCAGGTTTTAGCTGACCTTTCTTTATGCAGGTATTTATCCCTAAGTCATGGCCTTTCTGGGGTGTCAAGGAATTTCTGATGTGCTTGGCAAGGGTAGACATTCCATGCCTCCAAGTACTGTGTAGCCTCCATTGTGTCTATCAGGATCTCAGCCTCACACAGTCTCTAGGACTTACAGGGTCTTGTCCTGAGCATGGATAGCCTGGTCCTTGGTAAAGATCTGTGAGCCCCTCCCCGCCCCCACTACACACACACAGGATTCTGGGACATGCCTCTCCATAGTCCTTACCTTCTGGCAATGTGTCCTGCAAATTTTTGCTGCATCAGCATCCGGCAGACTCAAATATCTGCTTCTTTAGCTTAGTAGGACTGACTGCTGTACTTTCCTTTGGCTCCACCTTGATGATCAGCCCCAAGGCAGAAAGCTGAAGCAAATATGAGGCTCACACCTTGTGTTCCCTTCTCTCAAGAATCTTGGCTTTGAATTGTCTGTTGTCCAATGCCTGAAAACATTTACCTCATGTATTTCATAAGGTTTTATGATTATTTATGGTAGGAAGGTGTGTCTGATAGTGATTACTGGGCCACAGCCAGGAGTGGAAGTCAGCATTCATTTTCTTATAATATTTAATTGTTCAATTATATATGTTCAAATATTTAAGCGATGTGCAATTTTGGGGGTGAATGTTGTGAGGTAAATATGTAAACATTTTTTCCTTCTTTTATTGAAACAAACATGCAAACAATGTTTCATTTTCTTCTTTATTAGGATTTGTTATGGGGATATATATTATGTTGTAGTGTCTTGTTTCTTTTTACTTTAGCATCTAATGGTTTTAATTATTATAGCTTTATAAGAGATTTAATGTCTGTTAATCCAAGCGTGCTCTTATTACTCAAATTATAAAATATTAGCTGTGTTTACATCCTACTTTTCCTCCAGGTGAACTTTAGAATTACTTTACAACATTAAAGAAAAATCCAATCCAGATTTTTAGGGAATTTTGTTTACTCTTTAAATTAATATGAGGAAATTGTTCTAGTTTTGTCATTTCGTAAACAGAATCAATCAGATGGGAAAGGAAAAGATCCTAGCTTTTCCTAGTGATGGAAACTGTGCTTGTTTCTTTGGAAATATTCTTATACTGTAAACATAAGGCTTTTCCAATTTATTTAAGTTTTTGTATTTTTAAATGGAAAGTCAATTTGGATGATTGTGATCTCCATTTAAACCTGTATCATTGAAGGCCAACATGAGTTCATAGTGGTAAAATCCTACAAAACATTCAGTTTGAATTCAATTTTTTTCAGAGTCATGATTTATAAGATATTTATTTCCACTCTGTGTTTGGATGATTTAGTATACTTTCTATAGAACTGCTAAATATACATGTCCTCTAGTTCAATTCAATTCAGAAAGATCATGCTTTCATTTTCTGTATGTTTGTCTATGTGCTATGGCTTATAATGACCATTTTGAGACTCCAAAATATTCATCATACTTTTTACTTTTCAGCAAGAAATACAAAGCTTTGGTGCCTTTAGCACTGGGTTGAAACTCTATTTAGAAAATGCTTAAAATATCAAGTTCTCAGAGAAGTTATTCTGATTCAATGAAAGAGGAAACGTGGCTTTCTGAATTAATTTGTGTTTTTCATACTAGATGTCTGCATTTATTTTTATTTATTTGCTATTTTTTGGTCATGGTGGCAATAATCTAATAGAAAACATCTGGTTGGCATGTGAACTGCAGTGCTGAAGTCTTAAAGCTAAAAGATATAAAATTCATTATTGTCTTCTTTTCTTTGAAGCAAACATTCTGCAGATTTTATTGGAAAAAAAAAGCAATGCTGTATTTTATTAAAATTAGACAAAGGGAGAATGGATTACTGGGATTTAAGTTAAGATATTAACCATTTAGGTAGAAGAAAACTGCATGTCATTTCTGAGTAAATAGATTGAATTAAATGCTCTTACACAATGAACAAGACAAGGATGAGGGTGAGAAGTATTAGAGAATCCATAATAAAAATTAATAATAATAATAATAATTCATTGAGCACTTATGATGTGCCAGGCACTGTGCTAAGCACAAAACATATATTTTCTCATCTATAAAACTCAGAGAAACCTGTGACCCAGATGCTATTATTATTATTACCATTTTTGAGTCTCAAAGAGTACCCAGCCCAAACATAGGGTTTATTGCTTAAGTGACTTCAGAATGTAGAATATCAGAAGTGGAAAAGACTTGGTGGACTGTTAATTCAAATAATAAAAATAGTAATGAAAATTGCATCAGTAATTATAATTGCTAATGTTTGTTGTGTGCTTATTATGTGCCGTTCACTTTTAGATCTTGTCTCATTTATGGTCTCAATTTGTTTGTGAGATAGGTACTATCATTATTCTCATTTTAAACACAAGAAAATAAGGCACTGAAAGATCAAATAACTTTTCCAAGGGCTGGAATCTTTGAGGAAGCCCTTCAGAATTTGACCACTCCTCCTTTCCCAAATTCTGAACCAGTTGAGAAAGATGCCCAGATAGTTACTGATTGCAGAATCAAAATATGACTGTTATGACTGCTATTTCAGGAAGTGGCTTGTTTCTGTGGGAAACTGGACTTCCTAAGAGAAAACCTCAGGAATAGTCCTGCTAGCCTGGTCAAGCCTCTCCAACTGGGGGGCCCTGCTCCTGTAAGCTGTGGGACATGACTGAGCAGAGAAAAGTGTGCTCACTGTTGGTGGGTCCATTCCTGAAGAGAATAAGGGTGGGTGTTGGACTTTGAATTCTTGTTTTCCCCTAGTAATTTCCAGGATTAAGTGGGGCAATGGGGAGAGGCCTAGAGGATGAAGCTAATGAAATCCTTCCATGTGGAAGGAAACAGCAAGAGTGCAGACCAAATATTTACCCCAGTGAGCTGGTTAATGGTGAAACATTTCCACTCATACATGTATACAGGTGCTCTCTCTAGAACTTTAGTAAGATGATTAAATATAAAGCACTTAGGACAATGTCTCCGCACTTGGAAGCATGTAATAAATGGTAGTGACTGAAATAATTAGTGTGGATTCTGATGCCCAGTCTTGAAGAGAGCTTTTTATAAATTCTGAACTTGCATGCTTAGTCTGTATTGCTTCTCAAGGCATCTTTTGGAAGGGAAGTGGGTTGTTATTATATTGGCTGGAGATTTTTCAACAAAGTAGCTTTCTCTGATACCCGATTACCTAAGACAGGACAAATGAGAGGTAAAGAGACAGATATCTCTTACCCTGATATCTTTCAGGAGCTGCTCAGGAAGCCTTTTGATACTTTGGGCATCATTGACTGAGGAGGAGTTCATTCCATAGTGACCCAGCAGCAGTTTTGGAAAACTAGCTTTTGTTCTTTCCAAATCAGGCTTTACTAGCTCTTGAGTAAAGCAAAAGTAATGGATTTTAGCAAACTACTGCTTTTTCCATGAACATCCTGTTAACTTTAAAGACTCGCTTCTGTGGGAACTAAACAGCTTGAGCTGAATGCTGCCAATTTACAGCAAGTTTGAGATTCTTGAGGATTCTTTGATGGCGGCAACTGCTATTTCATTAATTTGAAAGGCTATTTTATGAATAGCCTTCAGTTTTGAGAAAAAGATTAAAGTGAAAGATACTTTGACAGAAGTTTATTTTATTTTTTGGATACATTTCTGAGGTGATGAAATCTAGGACTTTTATGATTTTTAGATGTCTGTGTGGTGTATAAGTGTGTATGTGTGTTTGAGATGGAGCAAGAGTAAGAGCAAGACAGACGGGGAGTGGCATGCACTCTCTATTTTGTTTTATTATTTCTACTACAATAATTTATTGGATATTCACTAGCTTACTTTGTGGTTGGCACCATGCTATTTACTTACATTTTTTCTTTTAGAACTTGTCTTCCTCCCTTACTTCTGTATCCCAGTGTCTGCCATAGTGTCATGTATATAGTAGGCACTCAATAAATATTTGTTGATTGTTGAATAAATGAGAAACAACACTCAAAAGGTAGGGCAAACCCAGTGGCATAATATGTTTCTGATATTCTATGACTTTCAATTACTGCCCTTAGTTAATTAAAAGTGAACATTTTTTGAGCACCTTCTATGTAACAGGAGGTATACGAATTTCTGGGAACATAGCTGAACACTTCACAGTCCTTAGACATAATGAACTCAACTTATTGCCCAGCATATGTCAATATTAACGGGTGAATCTTGACACTTATTAAATCTCGTGATTTATTTGAGGTTTTCTCTTTTAAACAGATTTAGAGCTGTGGCACGTCTATGCTTGAAGTGCTGATAAGTGCTGTTTTTAATGATTTTTGAATTGATGATGTGGTGATGACAATGTTCCAAACATTTCTTTGTTGTGAGAATTAATAAAAGCAACATCTTTCTGCCTAGTTTTTCATTGAACTTGCTAATTCAAACAACCAAAAATTTGGCTTTAATTTTGTGTAACACAAAGAATATTAAAAGAAAATTTAAAAGTTGATGACGATGAGGTTGATAATGATAAGAACTATCCTTTATTATCTGTTAAGAATCAACTGCAGCACTAGCATTGTGCTGGCCATTTGACAAGTTATCCCTAATCCTTACAAACATCCTGCAAAGTAGGAATTATTATTCCAGTTCTGCAGATGGCTCAGAAAGGGTTCTTGAGTTGGTCATGACACATGGCTAGCAAGTGGCAAGCTCAGGGAACTTAAGCCAAGATCTGGCTTCAAAACCTCTGCCTTTTATCAGGAAGTGCTGCCTCCTTTACAATATATGATCATATTATCAATAGCATTTTAAATAATCTGAACTTGCTTTCATTTTATTTATTCACCTGAAGTCCCAAGATTCCTTGTTAAACTCCTAACCTTATGTATTAGAAATGTAGTAGTTAGCCCAAACATTTCCAAAAGAAAAATCTGGTTGTATCACAGAAGCACAATTTTCACTTAATTCTAAATAACTAAAGGTGTAGAAACTTTATTAATATTTTTAAAAAATAGAATAGCAAATATACCACGCACAATAAAACACATACCCATTCCAAACAAAGAATGGATGAGTATATGTCCTTGTATTTTGGTTCAGCTTATTCAGTTCACATATTTAAAAATAATTTATCTCCACTTTCTAAAAATATGCCCTTTATTCTTTGATCTTAATCCTGTTTTTCATTCATAGGAAAGTGGTATTTTTATGGGCCAGTGGAGCTTATATACCATTGAGTGACATTTAGATACTATAGTTATTTCCACGTGAGGAAAATTAATCTCTTCAAGGAGAAGAATCAGAGCCTTTACATCTACCGCTGGTTCCACCACTGAATATCTCCAGTTATATTTGCTGGCTGAAAGAGCACATCTTCAATAGTGCTTCAAATTTTAAACAGAAAAGGTTTTTTGTTAAGATTCAATGTGACATTTTGTTTGTTGTATTTGTTGTATTTTGTTTGTTGCCTTTGTGACAGATAATTCACAATTATATATTTTTATGTTTGGATTAAGCTAAATTTTATTATTAGAAATTACTTCACAGGATTATGAAAGGATTGAGTGAGAGCGTGTGGCAAAGTGCTTTAAAATTTTTTTGCAGTAGTAAACAAACGAAACACATTAGAACATATTTATGGAGGAGGAATTATATGTTTTATATTGAATTAAAATATTTTTTAAGAAGTAAGTAACTCAGATTGTTTCTTTTTAAACACTGATTTGATTTTTATGATTTAGTTTTATTTTTAGTCCTGTCTCAGGGAATTTTTTTTCTTGCTGTTTTAGTAGAATTCTCTGACTCTTCTTTCTTCAGACAGAGGCAAGAATGCTGGTGAATGTCCAATTTTTCTTCCTCTTCCTGTCATTTCCTTTCTTCACTTCTCCCCTTCTGAAAGCCTTGTCCCCTGGTTCTTCTGTGACAATGAATCCATTACTGGTGGCTAAATAAAGCTGAACATAAACAGCATGGGGGATGTTCTCAGATTTTTTTGTTTCACTTTAATTTTTTGTCTTTTTAGTCTGGCCTTTGGCAGAGGTCCGTAACAGACAGTAAATTGCTGTATGAAAAATGTTAGTTTAGTCACTGTAGTAATTAGTAGTGGATTTACCTCCATGGGCTTGATTTCAATTGTCCATCGTGGTAGGCCACTGCGCCAGTAGGAATTAAATTGGCATTGAGCTCGTGGTCCTCTACCATCGGGACCCCTTGGGAACACTTTTCCCACCTATTTATCTTTTGGTGTCTGTTTTAGAACTGTGATCACTAAGTTCTGTTGGAAAATATAATATAACTGAGTTGGTAAGATTTAAAAAAAAGGAGGGGAGAAGGAGAGAAGAGAGAAAGATTCCATTTTGGTGGTGAAAACCTAAACGAATCTCAAATTTAACATGAACGCATTTCCTTGATAGTATTCAGCTTTTAGATAAATGACAGCAGGAGGAAGTTTGAAGCAAAGAGTGGAAGGAGAAGATGGAAATAGTCCTAATCATTAAAGCAAGCGACAAAAACAGTGGAAGAGGCAAGAGGGCCTGTGTGTCAGGAGCAGTTGAGGCTAATAAATCTGTGCCTGACAGTTGGATACATTGGGTTGCAAAAATTATAGGCTTTTACCAGGAGAATTTTGGAGCAAGATTAAGGTTTTAATACGAATTCCTTCTGGTGACAATTATCAGTTTGAAGGGACTGTATTATACATTGTGGAAAGAGGGCACAGATAGCAGGTCACTGAATGTTGAATCTTCTAGCTGCGCTTGAACCACCCTGTGTAGCAAAATGCATACCTGATTTAAATGACAAAAACAGAGGCTGACATTCTCAGAGGAAGAAAGTGGAGGTGTTGTGTGCACAAGCTTTTTTGACTTTAATTCTGCATGAATATCTTGGGGGAAAAAGTCGCTAACCCAAAGTCAAAGTAACAAATAAAAACAACACATCTATTTGCATCTGTGTCCTTTAAAATATAATTACTTATCTTCAGCTTTTTTGAAGCAGGCGAATTTTTATATTGCTAGGTCAAGCACACACACATGCACATACATACACACAGAAACAAATGCGAAAAACAGTCACATATAATCATCCCCCTCCCTCGGTTTCAGTATTTAAGTATGTGAAACTCTTTGATGTCTTAAATTCTAATTTCTTTGTTATTATTGTTTGGTGGCTTTGAAGGCTACTTTGAGTCCTTATATATTTTGCTTTCTGACATGTTTATAGGGGTATCTGTACCTTACAAGGAGATCACTGCAGTGGAAGGTGATATATGAGTGGAAAAAGGGAAAGTGTGGAAAAAAGGAGCAAGCAATAGCTGGTTTCTCTTATGATTGGAGAACTAGAAGAATGGCTTGAGTACAAAAGGAAAAAAATAAGGAAACAAATATCAGGCATGCTTAGAAATGGTGTTGGGTGAAAGCAGCCATGTGATGTGTGAAGGGGAAAGAGAGAGAGAGAGAGAGGAAGAGAGAGACAAAAGAGAAGAGAGAGAGAGAGAGAGAAATTGGTTTAAAGGCACTTGTTTTTTAAGGAGCCCAGGATTATATTCTATCTGTATTGAGACTTTCTTCTTTAGGCTTCCTTTGTGCTTCTTTTTTTTTGTTTTTTTTTAATTGCTGGGTCTTTCACTGTTTGCCACTGCTTCTCTGCACATGTACAGTAATGAGGATATGTTTGCAGTGGATTTTTTTTTTTTAAATCCTAAAATATTGGATTTAAGGTATGGACAAGGGAACGTTTGCTTTCAGCCCTTGTTAATGATGCCAAAACTATGTTTCCCACAGGTTTTCATACATGTGAACCACCGAGAGTCTATTTGTGTTGGGGATCAAGGAGCTGTATGGAAGGGAAGAACCTATTTCTCAAAGAAGAGTCAGTTCCTCCATAACAATGCTTAGGGCTTGGTGGTGAGGTGTAATATGATGTCTGTCTTCCCTTACCGCTTCCTGGCAAGTAAAATACCGGGATCATGAAACAACTCTGTTTTGGTATTGATATAACACAGCAACACATACAGGAGGAGAGGGCAGAACTCAGCATATTTTTGGGTTTTATGCATTCAGGCTCACCAGAGAACCTTGCACAGCTGCATTACTGTATCAGCTTCTCAGAAGTAATGCAGCCCCCATATTGGCAAGACCAGGTGAGGGTAGCAGCCAGTTTCCGGGCACAGCAGACCCAGCAGTGGCAGCACTCCCATCTGTGAGAGACGCTGCTAGCACCTTCAGACGTTTCAAAAAGCATCACCCTTGGCACAGAAGCTGAGCCCCCACCTTCTGCAGAAGTTACCGAATGCAGCAGTACTTGAGACAAAGGTGGGGGCAAACAGCGTGTCAGAGCTCCGGTCCAATTACTGGCTAAGTACCTTGACTTTGACACCGTGGACTGTCTTCTGTGCCAGGACTGTCAGGCACCAGGCTGGGCCACATGGACCTCAGATGTAAACATCACCTAAGAGAGTGGGGGCAGGGGAGGAGGAGCAGTGAGATGCTCCCTGGAGGCCAGGAGGGCTGCTTATTTACAAACATACGAGACCTTTCCTGGGGACTGTCAGAAATTATGGGGGAGTGGGATGGTGTTAAGATGCTAAATGCCAGGCAACAATGTGTGAGTCCAAGAGCCAAACAATACTGTATTTTTTTAGGGTGACTGTCATCTTACCCCCTGCCTACCTCATTTGTGCCCCTCTCCTCGCTACTCCTTATTAGACTGGAGGGACCCAGTGAAATGTGTCATGTATGAGCACCTGACCCAGCTCATATTGTTTCCAGTGGGTAGAAACAGAAACAAAATTTGCAGTTTTTTTTTTGTTTTTGAATGCAAGTCAGCTTCGTATCTTTTCTTTCGTCAGCTATAGTTTTAGTAAAACTAAAGATATACTGAAATATTTTCCTTTAATCCAGAAAAGTTCTATAACCATAACAAAATTATTATTTAGACAGAGAAAACTTTATAACTTTGTAATCAAGGCAGGGTGAGGATTAACTAATTATCCTCTCTGTGTTTCCTGGAAACTGTTTCTCATGGCAGAGGAAGAGCATCTATTAGCTAGACAGTTGGACTGTTTCCTTTGTTGGCTCAAGAACAAGTGCTAATGTCTCACAGGAGGCTGAGCAATGTTCACAAGCCATCCGTGGTATGATTTATTTTTATGACTTACTGACATATGTTATGGGCAGTGGAATGGGATGTCTTCTCTTTTCCCTATGGCTTGTTAAGTATTTAAATGAGCACACAGAACTGTATATTTCCTTCCTCCAGAAGCCCTGGGGGTCCTGCTATTTCATCTTTCTCCTTATTGAAATAGACAAGAGTTGAAATATTTGCAAATGGGGCTTTCTTCCTAATTTAGCAAGGTTCAAGAGAGTGCTGACTTCTCTCCAAGTATTTTCATTTGCTCTTTACCCAGATTTGTTCTCTCACTTTAGACTTTATAGGACCACAGGCTGTGGAAGAACTTTGGAGATTTCTGCTTGTTCTTCCTCCAATCACATGCTGTCATTCTCCTCTTTGATCTAGCCAGGTTATAAGTTGCTGACTTTTCTGTTCTGGCACTTAAGAATTAAGAAGAAAAAATAAAACCACTCAAAAAAAAAAAAAAAAGTTCCCAAGTGAGTCAGTGTCAATTAAAGGGACCACCTAATGCAAATACCACATCAGCACCAATTTTGTCACTTGAGAATTTTAAGATCAGAAGCAATTACATTCAATAGCACCTTGTTTTTATGTGTCTACCCTTCATAGCCTTGACTAGTAAGTCGGCCTGTGCCATAATTTACACTGACATCTAATTTCAGCAGATCTGCAAGCAATCTAACTGAAGACGGAGATACTGAGAAGAGAGGATTCCAACTTTATCACTGCAGACATAAAGATTCATTATTTTTTGCCAATTCCAAAAATGAACCTTATAAATATCTATGATTTCCCCCTCTGTTTTGCATATCTCATTACTTGAATTAATTTATGTTTTAGGCAAACGATTTCTGTTTAAAACTGGATGATTTAACACTTTAGCTTGTTACAAAAAGCACATAAGTACTGCAACTATTCTAGTTATAGATTTTTCCATTTTAGAGAATTTGCTATGGAAAGAGCAAGCACTAAGGCCATTTGAAAAAAAAAAGTACAGTTACAAGGGAGTTTGTATTTTGTGGTACATTTATTTGGAATGTCTACCCATTCATCATGATTTCTCTTCTCTGTGAATGTGCCCACACATGGAATGGGGATCTCAGAGGCCCGCTTGTGTCATATGATCCCTTCCTGGCCCGAGCCAATTGATAATTGATTCAAAACATGTCTAATTAAAGTCCTTCCTGGAGAGTTTTTAAGGTTGAAAATCTCTGATGGTGACTTAGAAAGGGAAGGTTTCATGTTACTGAATCTATGGAAGGAGCAGGTGATGAATTGACCAGGGTTTCTCAAAATCTCGGCACTAGTGACAGTTTGGACAAGAAAATTCTTTGTTATAGGGGCTGCCTTGTGTATTATGTGATGTTTAGCAGCAACCCCAGCCCCCACCCACTGGATCCCAGTGGTATTCCCTAGTTGTGGCAACCAAAATGGTCTCCAGACATTGCCAGGTATCATCCAGGTAGCGATGGCTCCCCCTGTTGAACATCACTGAATAGAAGAAAACAAAGGTAGTGGATGGAGGGAAGGAGAAACTAACATACCTTAGCAGAGTTTCTCAAGGACTTTGTCTTAAAGACATTTGAATTCTTTCTGCTGTTCCTAAGCCTCAGATGTAGTCCTCACCATTCCTGCAGTTACATGAACTATGCCAATATTCTTCCAATATGTTCTGCTTTCTTCCTAAAAAAATTGAGGTGAGGTTCTCCCATTGGCAAAAAAATTGTCCTGACCAATATGATGATATTCAGATTGTGGTAGATTACGTTGATTTTAAAAGACTGTTTTCAATAGGAAAAGATATAAGTTCTAGAGATATTTTCTTATCCATTCTTCCTCCCAACTTAAGGAATAGTCAGAGGCTTTTAATTACTAAGTTACTTTAAAAAGGTAGGTATGGGGTGGAGAAAAGGAGAGAAGTGGAGGACTGGGTTGGGCCAGGTTCACATTGTGTACTCCTGATGAATGTATCTGACAGCATTTTGCTTCTGCCTGTGATGTTACTAGACCTTCAGCAGTTGCTTTTTCTGAAAAAGATGTATTGAGGCACAAATGAAAACCTTCTGGATTATTCTCTGTCAGTTCTTTTGTGTTTTAAAGCTGCTCAGGTCATCTTCAGAGACCTCTAGACCTGGTACTAAATACTGTATGTCAGAGGCTAGCAAAGCTTTGTTTTCTGCGTGTGGATTTAACCCGTTTTGGATCCCACATCTTGGGATTCACATTTTGGAGAGGATTTTCTTTTTTGTTTTTGTTTTCAAAAAATGTTTGACATCTCAAGCCCAGAGTTGGGGTTAGATGAGTCACAGCCAGAGACATTTAGGGCTGTGTCCTTAGAACACTGAAAATGGGCACTTGCTTATCTGGGGTCCCTAATGTAGAATGTGGATTGATTCTGAATATGAACACACAGTCCTCTCTTTCTCAGGTGAAGCCTTAATAACGAACTGAACTACAAAAGATTTAGCAAGGGAGAAAAGGTGTCTACAGGCACAGATTGGTAAAAATAACCATGCCAGAGGGGTAATAAGGCCAAGAAAAAAGCAGGGTCTTGTGGGAATCATGTGACTTTGGGGAGGTGAAGAATTTCATCCTGAATTCTTCCTATGGCATCTTGCTCCATGAACATAATTTGAAATTGAATTTATGATCTCAACAGATACATTTTTTTTTTTTTACAGATAATACATAATGCATACACAGATTTCTTGCTGTGAGTGGCTGAATGAAACTATTTGTATCTAATAGACATGAAAAAAACCAGCCTCAGAAATGAAGCTTTTTTTTTAATGGGGAGGGGGGTAGATTTATAAAGCTATACAAATTCCTTTAACTCCTTAATCATTTATACAGGTAGTCAATTTTCTTGGAAGGGGCTATCTTTTGCCTTTAATAAATTTGCAGATGAGGTTGATGATCAGGCAGTAAGGCCATCATCAAATTCTTTGATCCAACAGAAAGTGAATAAAACCCAAATTTTTTATGAAGAAGAAAATGAAGAAAAAAGAAAAAAAAAGATAAGTACACAGAAATGCCCATCAGATTTCCCAATCAAGTTAATCTTCTGCAATACTCAATTGTATTAGAAATAAAAGGCTTTCTGAAAGCTAGAACATTTTCTAGGTGCTCGGCTTTAAACTATAGTTATAAAATATTTCTGCATTTTATCAGTCATATTATATACAGGATATGAACACAGTTAAAATAATCAAGGTCTTATTATTATAAATATCTTCAAACCCAAGAATTCTCTAGTGCAAGTATTTCTAAGAAATGATTGGGTGTACAAAGTACCTTGTTATCTCACTGAACAGATGGGACACAGCATCACATTCAAGGCAGTGTGGCTAAATTCTCTGTCTCATACATGTTTTCGTATCCACTGCTATTTCTCATATCCATTATTCAAGGCAGGAAGGAATTTTGGTGAGATATTAATTGGAGGGTTTTGAGGGGTAGATTCTATTTCTTGGTCTTTGCCTTAATTTTAGAAGTCCTTTGAATTTGTTTGCAAGAGACAACATGTATATTTCATGAAAATAAGGTAGATTTCTGTTTGCGAAAGTTTAAATATGGTCCTGCATAAAAGTTGGATAGGTCAGAGGAGTTTGAACTTTTGTAGAACAGAGAAAAAAATTTTGAGAATTACCATACAATTTATCATCCAAACCTGAACATGTTTGAGAGGGGAAGTGGGATCCAATTAATAATTATGCTGAGAAGAGGTGAAACTTGAACTATCCAAGGTAAACTGGGAGATATAGTTATTTGAAGAATTTGATGAAAGCTATGAACACAATACCTAGAAAAAAGTGCCTATGCACATCCACTAAGAGTTTTTTTTAATGCATCATTTTGCAGAGTTACATCTTCCTATTAAGAACCCCCAGAATAGATGCATTCGACCAACATATATTTGTTGATGGTCTACTTGTCCCAAGCACTGTTTCTAACTGCTGGAGATTCAGCACTTTACAAAACTGAAAAATTCTTGTTACATGTGGAACTTACATTCTAGTGGGGTAGTTGGACAATATAGTAGACAGAATTCTAAAGTTGATCCTTCAAGATTCCCATCTCCTGTTTATTCAATCAAACACTAATTTAGATACTTCTCTGACGGAACTTTGCAGATGTAATAAAGGGTAAAGACCTTAAAATGAGGAGTTTATCTTGGATTATCCAGGTGGGCCCAATTGAATCAATTGAGCCCTTAGAAGCAGAGGACTTGCTCTACTTGTAGTCCAAGATAGGATGTGGAAGAGAAATGCAGGGGGCTAAGGAGTGGTCAAAGAGATTAGAAATAATGAGGATTCAACGCACCACCGCTGCTTTTGAAGATGGAGGATGGAGGCCTGAGCCAAAGACTGTGGGCAGCTTCCTGAAGCTAAGAACAGCTGCTGGATGACATCCAGCAAGGAAACGGGAGCCTCGGTCCTATAACCAGACAGGACTGGATTCTGCCGACAACTTGAATGAGCTTGGAAGCATATTCCTCTCAGACTCTCCCAATAAGAGCCCAGCTGGCCTCATAAGAACTGGAGCAGAGAAACCAGTTGAGTCCACTGAACTTTTGATCTGCAGAATTGTGAGACAATAAGTTTGAATTATTTTATGCTTCTAAGTTTATGGTAATTTGTTAAGGCAGCAAAACAAAATTAATATAGACAATAAATAGGAAAAAGAAGTAAAATATTTGCTGGTAGATTATGAATCCTATCAGACAGGATTCTCCAGAGAAACAGAACCAACATATATATATGATGAAGGTGAAGTTGAGTTGCCCAGGAGAAGTTTTTGAAATAGGGGCAGGGATTCTTCTTTCTGACTTCTGAAGTTCTCAATTCTGGTTTTAAGACCTCCAACTGATTGACTGAGGAGACTCCTCTCATTGCTGAGGGCAGTCTCCTTTGTTGATTATAGATGCAATCAACTGACTACAGATGCAAATTCATTTATGACGTATCCTCGCAGTAACAATCAGGTCAGTCCCTGTTTGACCAAACAACTGGATACCATAATCTAACTGAGTTGACACATGAAATTTACCATCACGAATGCTAACAAGCAAAAATAAAGCAAGGAAGCTGGGTTATAGTCTGTATATTTTCTTGGGGTAGAGTAGGAACATGTTGGAAGTAATGTAGTTATTTTAGGTTATTTGTTTTTTCTTATTCCTTTGTTTTGGTTTTGTTTGAAATGTTTTTTTTTTTTTATTGTCTGTTTTTTTTTTTAATTTTTGGATAAAATTAATTAAAAAAAAATGAAAAAAAATATGCAGAGCCCTCCTGAGGAGCTGGGGGAAAATGCAGAGGTGTTGGGCTTCCTCATCTGGATTGTTGTTGATGTTTTCACAAACATTGAGGACTGGTGGGTTGATGTGCCAAACCCTCTATCACAGGACTTGACCTTAAGAAGCCTGTTACTGCAAAGGAGAGGCTAAACCTGCTTGTAATTGTGCCTAAGAGTCTCCCCCTGAATGCCTCTTTATTGCTTAGATGTGGCCTTCTCTCTCTAGCTGAGCCACCTTGGCAGATGAACTCACTGCCCTCCCCCCAGGTGGGATCTGACACCCAGGGGTATAAATCTCCCTGGCAACTTGGAATATGACTCCTGGGGATGAATCTGGACCTGGCATTCCAGGATGGAGAACATCTTCTTGACCAAAAGGGGATGTGAAAGCAAATGAAATAAAGTTTCAGTGGTTGAGAGATTCCAAATGGCGTCAAGAGGTCACTCTGGTGGGCACTGTTACGCATTATATAGATAACTCTTTTTAGGTTTTAATGAATTGGAATAGCTAGTAGTAAATAACTGTAACTATCAAACTACAACCCAGTAGCCTTGAATCTGGAAGACGATTGTATAACAATGTAGCCTACAAGGGTGACAGCGTGATTGGGAAAGCCTTGTGGATCACACTCCCCTTTATCCACTGTATGGATGGATGAGTAGAAAAATGGGGCAAAAAATTAAAGGAAAAATAGGGCGGGAGGGGGGTATGATTTGGGTGTTCTTTTTTTACTCTTAGTTTTTAATTCTTATTTTCACTTTTTCTGATACAAGGAAAATGTTAAAAAAATAGATCGGGGTGATGAATGAACAACTATATGATGGTAATGTGAACAATTGACTGTATACTTTGAATGATTGTATGGTGTGTGAATAAATCTTGATAAAAAAAACAAAAAACAAATTAAACAACCCACTTAAAAAAGGGCAAAACTGGAATAGATATTTCTCCAAAGAAAATACATAAGTGGCAGAAACCAAAATCTGACCAAAGATTTTGAATATCTTCTGATTTAAATAATGATATGATTTGAGACACTATCTCATTATTTTTTATTCCCTACACTTTTTTTTTATCATTCTCTCGTTTACTTTCATGGATTATTGTCACTTTTTTTTAAGCTTATTAAAGCATGGCTCCTTTTCTTTCTTCTATTTTTGATAAATGTTATTCAATTTTAATTGCTTTTAATTCATTGTTATTCTAGTTTTATCATTTTATTTCTCCTACTTTTTTAGGTTAAATTCATTGGTTATATTCTGGCACATGTAGATAATTGATTATTATTTTTACCTATTTAAAAACACAAGAATTTAGTATTTCCATTATTCATCTAATTATCACTTTATGATACATGCAGTGCTATGTATTATTCATATTGACAGCCACTATGAATACATTCTAGGGTTAAATATTTTAATTCCTATTTCACCAAGAATAACTCAGTGTTGCATATTTAGTTTGTTTCTATTTAATTTTCAAATTGAAAGTTCTTGCTGTTTTATATTTTGAATATTAATTTTAAAATATTCTGCATTTTTGTCAGATAATGTAGCTCTTTTGGTTTTAACCTTGAAAATTTATTGAAACTTATGGAGTAATTATAATAAAATTTTGTAAATAATTTTTTTTTGTAAATAAATGCTAGGAAAGGAAGTTGCAAATGTTCTGCAAATTTGAAATGTTTGACTATATTATTCAGCGTTAATACATTTGTTGAAGGTGTTTTACTGCTGGATTAATTAAACAGCACATGTGTTTTGTTCATTATGCCACTTAATTTAATTCATTTACTCAGTAAATATTTCTTACTGAATATCTACAATGTACCATATACTGTGTTCACAGTACAAACAAACAGTAAAAGATTTGTTCATTTGGGTCCTACAAAAAAAATAAATAAAGCAAGGAAGGAAGATATTAAGTGGGAGAAAGGATGGTATTTTGTGTAGGATTTCCAAGTAAGACCTTACTGAAAAGGTGACTTTCATGAAAAGGCCTGAATGCAGTGAGGAAGTGAGTGGTGAGTATACTGGAAGGAAGAGCATTCCATGCAGAAGGAACAGCAAGAGCAAAGCCCCGAGGCAGGAGCAGATTTGATTTCTCTGCTTCTAAAGGCTTATGTGTATGAGGAGCAGCAGGGAGGCCAGTGTCTAGGGTGGAGTAAATCAGGAAAGGAAAGTAGAAGATGGGATCAGAGAGGGTTCTCTTATTTCCTGAGGGTCTTGTGGGGCATGGGAAAGATGTAGGCATTTATTTTGAGAGAGAGGAGCTGTGAGAGGGTTTTGAGCAAGGGTCATATGATTTGACCTATGTTTTAGCAGGGTCGCTCTGGCTTCTGCATTGAGAATAGATTGCAGGTAGGTATGGGTAGAACTAGGGGTGTCTGTTATAAGTTTACTGCAAAAATCCGAGCAAGATATCATGTTGGCTTGGACTCAGAACTGGGTAGTGGGAAATGCCACTTAATGGTGAGAAATGGTCAGATTGTATTTGTTTTGAAAGAAAAGCTGACAAGATTTGCTGACTGACCAGATGCAGAGGATCTGTGTAAGGGAGAGGGAGCATCTTTCACAACTCTTGTCACAAAATAGAAACTCAAGTTTATAGAATGTGATGGTCAAGAAAAGCGGATACTGCTCAATATTTTGGAATTTTAGGGTTATTTTATAATGTATTTATTTGGTGGATGTAGCAGTATCTGTGAGAGAGACAGAGACAGACAGAGACAGAGAGAGAGAGAGAGGGAGACAGGAAGAGACAAAGAGAGAAAAATGAAGAGAGAGATTCTGGAGTGTCCCTATTGTGATTCACTTCCCTTGGTAACTGGCCAGAGTTGCTGGGATATAAGGGGTTCTCTAGGATTCTGGGCATTATGTCAGGAATGACTGAAGCTGAAGTAGAGTCCTCAGGCCCTGTACTGCCCCTAAAAAAATCTCAGAGATGTTCTCTAAAGAAGACAGAAATGGACCAAACACCTTAAAAATGGCACATGAAGTGGATAATTATGGAAATCACACACACCCAGAAAAACACACACACACAAAGCAAAAAACCCACAAATCACAGATAGTCCAAGTTTTAAGAAGTTTGGAAAATCAAGAAGAGCTGGAAGGTGGGAATTTGGTAAAAATGTCAGATAAAGTGGAACTTTTTAACCTGGAAAAGTCAAGTTAGGCATTATTTGATAACTTGACTGAGTGTGCAAAGCATTACAGCTCAATAAATGTCTGCAGTTCTTCACAGCATCTATAGGAGATAACCTGGGGGATTTAGGTCAGCTCTGAGGCAGCTTATTTGCAGTAAAGATTATTAAATAATGGAAGGAGTGCCTGAGGACTCTCCGGAGGCATTCTTAGTCTGACACCTGAGGGACGATTCTGGCCTGGTAGTGCTGAATACCTCCACAAGATGGCAGCTGTGGGTTGACTCCAGTTTTTGTTTTCTCTTGATAAAAATATCTATACAGTTTATACTTGGACAGGAGAAAATAAAGAGCTGTGACTTATGTTTCACTGTAATATTTCATATTCTATTATCTACGGATGAGTTATATTTCCCCAAATCTCCATACCCACTTAAAACATATTATTTTTCAAGGCTACATGTTGCAATATTGGGGTGACAAACATCTCTCCCCACCCTCCCATTCCAACCCTAGAACATTGATCTTCTTCACTGGCAAGCTTGAAGACCAAGAAAGAGTTTCACATACCTTAGAACTTCGAAATGACGTACTGCCTAAAATCTGCAGAAAGTTGTTTACAAACCTGAATGTTTCCTCAAACAGCAACAACTTAAGATTTGGGCCAACAGATGAGGAAATGGGCTATTATACAAACTAATCTCGAAGGCTTATTGTTCCTTTAATAAATAAGCATTACAATCCCTCATATTTCAGATGGAATGCCTTCATTTAAAACTCAGAAGCAGAAATGTCCCTCCCCACCCCTTTTGAGAAATTAGCTGACTACTTTTTGCCATCTGTGGTGGTTTGGAGTTGTATGTATCCCAGAAAAACATGTTCTTAAACTTAATCCATTCCTGTGGGTGTGAACCCATTGTAAGTAGGACTTTTTGATGAGGTTACTTCAGTTAAGGTGTGGCCCATGTCAATCAGGATGAGTCTTAATTTTATTACTGGGGTCCTTTATAAAAGAGTGAAATTCAGACAGATATAAAGAAAGCCAAGGGAAGCAAGCAGCTGAAATTCAGCAGAACCTGGAAGAAAACCGAGAGGTCAGAAGAGGCTGCTATGTGCTTAGTCATGTGACAGAGGAGCCAAGGCAAGGATAGATGGCAGCTGGCCCCAGAATGCCAGACTTCAAGAAGAAAGCATCATTTTGATGACACCTTGATTTGGACTCTTTTTAATCTCAAAACCGTGAGCTAATAAATTCCCAGTGTTCAAGCCAACCCATTGCATGGTATTTCTTTGAGCAGCCCAGGAAGTTAAAACACCATGTGTTACAAAATTTAAGGGTCCTTCTGCAACTTTATTCATCTATAACTCTACTTTATTCTCTATTTTGAATCTCTATTTTGCCCAATGGCAAAGAAACAACACACAAAGAGAAAAAAAAAAAAAAAAAAAAAAAACAGTTACTGGTATACTCTATCAGTTCAGGATTTTCTCTTCCCCTTACTCTGCCCATTTTCCTTGGAATTAGTTCTGGGATGTAAAAGTGGCATCAGGGTGGTGAGAAGGATATCTGGCTCGTGGTATTTGTCCATGTGATATCTGCTAACATGTCCATATATGCACTGGGGCGGGGGCATAGTTGGTCCACTGTGCTGGCATCCACTGAAAAGTAATGGTTCCCACCGTTTTCCCAGTCACATGGACCATTATCTGCTCCTAATAGGGTATCTCCTCATTGCAACCAGAAGACCCACTGGATCTGCCAGTTTGCATGTCAGCTTGTCTCAACTAACTTCCATGATCTTTCATTGGCATAGACAATCCTGATGCTATGTCACGCTCCTTGCAGAATCTTCAGTGGACATGGGTCTGATTTGGACTTGCTCTGCTTGACCACAGCTCACTGCCATCTCTATTCTGACATGCCATTTTCCAGGTGGCACAGTATTGTTGCAGCCCACTAGCATTTGATTCATGCCTTTATAATCTCCACCTGAGAGCTTAACGGTGCCCTTAGGAATACAGGGCTTCATTGATGCTTTTTCTTTCTCCTCCATCTCTATTTGTTTCTCTCACTGCATCACATAGACATCTACACTGCACCAGCTAAACATCAGTTCTACCCACTCACTCATCAGTTAGGAAATCCAGAAGAGAATATATGTGGGGAAGGTGGTATTAAAGTAATTTGTCTTCCCAATGTATCTGAAAAAAATGGTTGTTTCATTTATATTACCTTGTGTGAGGTATAGGAAGGCCACATATAGATGAAGAGAAAGAGAGACTGGAAGAGTTTGAAAGATTTATTATTACCCAAAGTTCCCTGGAGAGAGGACAGCACCTACCCAGGGCCACAGGGGGAGAACACCAAGGTCAGTCTCCAGCCCTGAGGTAGAGAGAGAGCATGGGATTGCCAGCGTGTCTTTATTGTAGTTTCTATGGGAAGTGTGCAAGAGTGGAGCAGGGGCATACCAGCGTGGGATTTGCTGGACATGTTTGAAAGTGGTGTCCCTGGAACTGGGGTATTGTGTATAGCTGGGGCTTCAGGGATGCTGCTGGATGTTAAAGCATCAATTTACAGAAGCTAGAAAATGTGGTTAATACAATAATGAACCATTGTTAAAGTATGACATTTAGGGGTGGGGTGGGGACAAAATGTAATTACCAACTGCATCTAAGAGACACTAGATATCATCCAGGTTGCTCTTGTGACCAGTTGTGTGACCTTGGACAAGTCACTTAACCTACCTGAGATTTGGTTTCCTGATCTATATCTAGACAACCCTGTGTGACAATCAAAGAAGTACATGATGTCAATTTGTAAAGTGTACATGATATGATCTTAATATAAGGGTTTTTTTTTTTTTTGGTTTAATTTAAAACTATTGTGTGTAGGTAATGTCTGAATTAAGGTATAAGTATTTCAGGAGAAGCCTGGATTTCAGCAGTTTAATTCCTTAAGGCAGTTTACACATACAAAACTCCAGGGTTTGAATGAGGAATGTAAAATTTTCTCATTTGCGACAGCCTGAAGTTCAAAATTCGTGTATATAAATTAATTCAAGGATTTCCCACATTATCCTCCATCTGAAATTAATGAATGTCATAAAATTATCATGTTGAAAATAATGTGCTTTTCAATATACACAGGCTGATGATTAAGTTCCACTTCTTCAATAAGATTTTAAAAAAGAATAAAGAAGGGAACATGCATAAATTCAGGCAGCATGAGGAAACAAATGTTATTGGAAACACTGAGTAAAATTTTTACGGATGGCACAATGGGTATTGAGAGGGTTCTCAATATAAATATTTAAGTTGCATGAATTTCACATAACCAATAGTACTTTAGAATAATTAAATTATATGTTGCAAATAACACTTATGTGGGCAACTACCAAGCACTCTTCTTTGCACAACATTCAGTGCAAAACTCTTTCCTTGGGTTTGAAATGTCAACTTCTGCTTCATGAAATATGCCAAAGGGGAATTTTATGTGTGCTTTGCAATATGCTAGTTCCCACTACAGTTACTTTCCCACTGTGCTTATGTATCACCTGTGTGCTTGCCTCTGTGTGAGTGAAACGGCAGTGCAGCGGTGAGGGGGAGAGTCACCTGCCCAGCTTGACGTAAGTGACAGCTCAATGGTGTTTCACTGGAACATTTATAAAGTTTTCGGTAGTGGCCACTGCCAGCTTAGTAGATAATTATAATAAGTGAATTTTGTCTGGAAGCCACGGAAATAAAATCTATCTGGCATTGAGATAAAAGAAGACAACTTCATTGTTTTACCAGCCCTTGTACTTGCACTTGGAATCGTGGCAGCAGTAGGGGATGGAAATCATGCTTTCCCTCCCATGCCTTTCTGAACCCAGAACAAAGCAATTACATTTTTAGAAGAAACCTTTTAGAGGACAACCAATTTCACTGCAAGCATTCCGGAATCCAACAGCTTAACATGGCTCTGGTTGGAAATGACATCTCTAAAACTGTCTCTCTGCTGCTGTGAGAATCCTAGTGTTCACTATAATTTGGTAGCAGAGACCGTATGACATGGCCCTTACTGGGTATGGTTCCCTGTGGCACATCTGCTGCTGCCCGTGGCCCTTTATCTGCCCAGTCATAGTAAGCCGCCTCGGAGTGGGCTCCTCTGGGAGGTGGGGGAATGTGGGGTGGAAATTTCTTCACAACAGCTGGGTAGCTAAGTGGCTAAGCTCATTACGTAATTCTGATCACCAGTAGATCTCTTTTGAAACAAGATTCCCCAATCTTTTTAGCAAAATAATAATTTTCCTCATGAATGGGATTTTCTCTGCAAAGCTGGTCTCAAGAAATGGCATGTAAGTTGCCCTGAAGTAAATTCTGATGGCTTAATTAAAACTAATGCAATATGCAATTCTCATGCATCTCCAGTCTCAGTAGAATTGTTGTTTGGTTCCAACTTACAGTACAAATCATTTGTGAGGGTAGATGAACAACAGGTGATATGGAAGAATTAATATAACAGCAGCTTTTTATTGAGTTTGGATGCAAGTATCTATTTTTGTTTATGGATTAAAAAATCCTCATTTTGAGGGCAACAGAAATCTTTCAGATATCATCATAGCAAGGACAGGCATTCAAGTATCTGAAAAGTTCGTTGTTCATTTTAATGTTTATACATTAACTCTTTTTCACACTGATTTGTTTTATAGTTTTGGGTTATTGCTTGCTTATTGCTTGTCTTAAAATAATATTATTACTCTAACAAATTTTAAAAAATCACAATGAAAAATGTAATCAAACTTCACAGGTACATTATTGTCTATATCTTTTTAAAAATGTTTACTCTGAAATAATTTCACACTTATGGGAAAGTTGCAAAAATAATACAGAAGCAATAGATTGAATCCAAGGACCCCCCCACCCCCACCCAGATAGCCAGACCTGTATCTTTTTTGGTGGCTCTTTTTTTGACCCAAAACTCTACATATCGGATTACTGAAATGTCTTCTTGGAATACCATTGATATATTGCTCTTGTCCTACCATCTGTTTTGGCCTTGCAACCTGCTTGGTTGCTTCTAATCTATGGTGCCACTCAAATTGTTAGACCATGAGCTGGCCTTGGGTAAGGCTAAGGAAGAACGTGCTGGCTTTCAGGTTTGTGAGTTGGTGTTGTTTTATGGTACATCTATTAGCCTATTTTATACCCCACAGATGGACTTAGTATTTCTGAGAATTATAACATCCCCTTATGTGTGATTAGAAAAAAAAAATCTTCTCTTGACACGTTATGTTTGGTTATCTGGTCCAGGAGCAATGAAAGGTGAAGTAAAAGGTAATTCTACCCCTTTTCTAGGTGTTGAAAAGGGCCTCTCAATCAAAAATTACTTCTTCCACTTTTCACAAATATTTTCCTCTTAAATGGGAGGGTGTACTTGATAACACAATAATAGATAAAGATTTCACATAAAAAGGGAAGAAATAAGTCATAACACCGAGGATAAATGTTTTCTCTGGGAGTGGATTTTGACAGCAAGAGAGACTGAAGCAGGCAGGGACCAAGGAAGAGAGAAATGACTGTGTGCAAAAAGCACATTTGCTAAGTCCTGGGCCATTTGGAATAAGAAATAGTTTCTAAATCCCAAAGTGGCTATGTACCAAAACAGTGTAGGTCATTTCTTTGGAACTCAGGACATATTTTTCCAATGAAACAGTACTGTATGTAGTAGGATGGCCTCTCCAAAGAGGTTGCATTTCTCCTGGGCCCAGAAGGAGAATGGAAGAAATCATTCAAAGTGTGGGGGAAAGCCCATCCCAGGCAGAGCAAAGCTGTGTGTAGGGTGGAAGCAGGAAAAAGCTTGCGGTGTCCAAAGAATTGAAAGGAGCAAGCCATGTCTGGGGCCTGGTGATGAGGAGGAGAACACAATCAGAAATGGAGGCAGGCACTGGGTCACACAGGAAGTTGGGATTTTATTTCATGTCCAGTGGGATACCATTGAGTGGTTTTAAGCAGAGGAATGATTTGGTCTACATTTTTTTGTTAACTCTTGCAATCCAAGAGAGGTAAAATTAAGGGCTCTATCTTAGACATAACAATTTTGCACTGTCTAGGCTATTGTACTTGTGATTTGGTTACTGAAGTCTGGATATTTAGAATTTATTGCCATGGGATTGCATGAGATTGCTCAGGGTGAGAAGGTAGGGAGAAGATAAGATGGTCAGGGCCAAGCCTGGGGAGAAGTGATTCAAAATGCCTAGGAAGTAGAGACAATCAGGAGAGTATGCTCCCAGAACCCTAAGAGGGCAGAGACTTTGAAGAAGGGAATGTTTAACTGCATCTCATTGTGAGAGATTAAATGGCAGGGATGTCCATTTACCTCAACAACAGAGGCCTTAAGCAACCTTGCGCACAACAGTTTCGGTGAAGAGGGGAGATGACAGCTAAATTGGAATGCGTTGAAGAGATAGTCAGAAGTAAAGGTGGTTCTTTCAAGAATTTTAATTTGGATGGGGAGGAGAAAAGTGGGAAATTAGCTGGGGGAAGTTAGAAGTCAAGAAAAAATGTTTTTTTTTTTTTTTATTCTTTATTTAGTACAGAAGGTATTATAACATATTTGTATATTTTTGAGAATGATACAGTAGAGGCAGTTTTCTGAAGAATGAGACAGAAGGGAAACTAAGAAACAAAAAGTTGAGCAGATGACTATGTTACATAGGTGGCTCTGTTTCATTAGAACCTGCTCTTCATGGATTAGGCAGAAAAGAAATTTATTAATGGATGTTAAAGACTTCAAAGCATCACCAGGAGAGACAGAGTCTGGCTTGGGGACTAACTTTTCAAAGACTGACCCTCCAATCACAGGGAGGAGCTTCTCTAGTGAAGCCCCACCCCCCACCCCTCACCCCCCACCACTGTCATCTGAGCTGGGCCCACACATGGAGGTGGAGCTTAAAAAAAACAAAATTACCACCTCTGCTGCCCTTGAAAGCCACTTGCTTCTGCTCTCATCCTCAACAAAAATGAAACCTGCCCGCTTCCTGCTTCCTATCTGCTGTCTCCAAATTGAAGTGAAACTGGTGATGTGAACCAGGAGACAACTGAAAGTCCTTATCTAACAGAAACCTGTGAGTGACTCTACATGCTCATGCCTTCTTTGCCCCTGCCAGTAACTGCACAGTCCTCTTTCAAATGCTCTGTCAACCACACTAATGTAGCTGGGGCCTTTGTCAGTGGAAAAGGAATTTCTTCTTCAAGACTAGCATTGTCAGAGGCGACAGCATTCAAGTAGCAAAAGTCATCAGTATCTTTCAGTGGCAAGTAACTTAGCAGGATGACGTGTTTCCTATGTTGTGCCTGGGCGATTTTTTGGAGTGACCTCTGTTCTTTTGACACTGGTAAACAAAGGAAAAAGTGCACTTGTTACTTACTTTGTTTATTTTGCAGTTTATTCATGCATAAGTGTGAATGAGGTCCAGTTAAAGGGATCGTTACCAAAATTAATCAGCTTTTATAAGTGGATACGGTCATTGGAATGTTCCTTTAGCATTATTTAAAAGCTTTCTGTAGCCAGGTTTAATTTTTTCTTATTCTGTTTTATTGTAGAATTTGGATAACCCTTTCGTATTCAATAATGCATAAGTCAGTCACATAATATAATGAACAAATTCAGTTTCATTTATGTATGTTTGTTTTTGAAAGATTGCTTTTCATTCATAAATGTTTTTATTATGAAAACACATTAAATGGAAAACCTAAGTGGTTTAGAATATGCTTTGTGTAAATGTTTAATGAAATAACTATTTATAGACAGTTTTGAATATGATGAAGACCTCTTTTTATAAAGTCACTAATTGTGGTGGTATTCAAATTAGTGTAACTTCTATAGGTTTATGTTTATATCAAAATGTGATTCAGATTATTGAAACTAATTTGTTATGGCATGCTTTCATAATTTATATAAAATTTGGTTATCTTTAGTGTTAAACATTCAAACTTGATTTTGCCTTTCTTGGTGATTGTGGAGAGATGTTTGCAAGGAAATGTTGCAGCACACATTTTGCTGCAGCAAGAGGAGGAGTGGTTGGTAGAAAACTCTACATAACCCTTCTCTTCTAGGAAGCACAGAGAGAAAATATCAGGCAGAAAATGCTGTCTGCAGCAGAGAATGCACACACGGTTCACTGAGTACCCTAAACACTGAGAGTGCAGTAAGGCTAATACAGGAAAATAAACTGCTTGTGGTTAATGAGCAGAGCAGGCAGCCAGAATTTTTCAGCCACATTGATGTGTCCATAGAACTCAGTCTCTTTCTTTATCTAAAGTAAATGTAAACTTGTGCAGATGCAAAAATTAATGACTTTCTACAGAAAAAACAAGGACAAATATCTTAAATGGACAAAGCAATATGTCAATAGATTAGAGTAGGGGTTAAGAATATCATGGGAGCTGGATCTTCAATTGGAGAAATCTAGACTACATAAGCAGGTATTTAATTGATCAAATTGGATAAATCTTTTTGCAATTCCTAATAAGGAGAAACTGGTATGACATCTTGGAAACCAGAGTACAGCATTCCTTAATGCATTTATTTATTCAGCAATAGTTACTAAGCACATCTTTGTAAGGTGAACAAAACAGATCAAGTCCTTGCTGTCATGGTGCTTGCATTCTAGTAGAGGGAGACAAATATTAAATAAATAAATACATCAGATGTGACAAGACTGCGGAGAGAATAAACTAGTCCATATGTGAGGAAAGGTTATGTACCAAGGACAGGTGACCATAATGGGTCATTAGGAATCTGAGAGAGACAGGGAGAAGCCTCCTGGTGCCCCCACTGCACTAATTTTGCCAGTGTTGCCGAAACAGCATTTCACACACTGGATCTCCCTCCTCTTCCCTGCACATATCAAGAAAGTCCTAACAGGCAGGTCTCAGAGTCGATTGCACGATATGCAAAGTTTGCCACACTCTCCATTCTTTTCCTTTTGCTGGTCTCTGGAGTGCTTTCTTAATTATGGCCAGTGGCCATACTGCCCAGGAGAGAACAGGGATTAGTAGGAAGAGTGCTCCTCTTTCCAGTGTTGATCTTGTGCTGAGGGGAAATTCACAGTCCTTCCAACAGAATGATGTTATTTTTATCTTCTCTCCCTTTCTCTACTCCTACCCCAACATGGATGCATTTGAAGAAGTAGAAATGGGTGGAAATGACAGTTAAGAAAGAAGCCAGATGTTTCAGTTTGCTAAAGCGGATGAAATGCAATATATCAGAAATGGACTGGCTTTTAACAATGAGGATTTATTAGCTTACAAGTTTACAGTACTAAGGCCATGAGAATGTCCAAATTAAGGCATCAACAGGATGATACCTTCTCCCTGAAGACCAGCTACCAACGAGCTCTCAGATAGCAAGGCACATGGTGACATCTGCTGATCCTTCTCTCCTGGGTTTCATGGCTTTCAGCTTCTGGTTTTGGTGATTTCCTCTCTCAGCCTCTCTGGCTCTCTTAGCTTCTTTGGGCTTTTTCTCTCTTTTATTCTCATATAAAGGACTTCAGTAAGAGGATTAAGACCCACCTTGAATGTGGTAAGTCACATCTCAATTGAAATAACCTAATCAGAAAGTCCCACCCACCATAGTTCTAAACCCACAGGAATGGATTAAAAGAACATGATACATAACAGTTTCAAAGAAGCAGAGTCTCAGATGCTTGGTATTTTAGGGGATTGTGAGACATCTAGTGTGGCCAGAGATAAGTTTGATTTTGTTGATTTTGTTTTTCTTACCATTTTTCAGTTTTTACTATAAACTACACTTTGAATTTTAATCTGGATGTTAAGACAGAGATTTTCTTGGATCTCTCATTTTTGGATGACCTCACCTTATTCATAATTTCTACTCTAAACAGTCTAGAGGAGCTATGAACAAACTTTTTGAATTACCCACAGTAACTTTAAGAAAAAGGACCTCTTTCAGTTTTCAGGTAACTGAAAAGCTTACCTCTTACAATTCACTCATTCATGAAATATGCTAAGGGTCAGGCACTGTACTAGATCCTTAGAGAACAATGGTAAGTAAGACAAAGGCATATTTTTACCAATTCCTTTAAGCTGAGAGTTTGCTAAGAAAAATAAGCACATCTAATAATTAGAATAATGGGATATGGACTTTAATAGAATTAAATAGAATTTAGAATTTAAATAAATGGTATAAAATTCTATTCTTTAAATAAAATTTTGTTATTATGGAGGCATAGAGCAGGGAATATTTACTTCTATTTGATGGTTATTGAACCAGAAATACAAACAATTATTGTTTTTGTTGGCCAAAGAGATGAGACCGAGAAGAGAGAACACTGGACACAGAAATTTCAGCATGGCATCTGTGTCAGCCATTTGCTCAAACCATTCCCCAGTTACCCCTTTTGGGCTCTGTATTGCAGTGGGAAGGCTTGGGCAAGCTGGGAGAATGGGGGATAGGAGTGAAGGAGAAGTCAGGGTATTTTTTTCCCTCTTTCTTAACCTCAGGTGGTGTCTCCAGCAACAGATGTGTCTCCTCTGTGGCTCCAGCTTCTACAAGTCAGTCCCTTCTTCTCTGGCCTCAGCTTCTCAGGGTAAACTTCATCATGGTTATAGCCCCTGCAAGACGGCTTTGACTCCAGGGTTCTGGTAACGAAGGCCATCTCTCCTGTTGACTCTCTAGCTTTAGGGGTGCTCGTCTTCCTGCTGTTGCTAATCTTTGAGTTGCCTCTTCACACCCTGTGTGGCTTCTCAAATCTTGTATTAATGGGTAATCAATTCCCTGCATTAAATTTCCTCTGTTTGAAATGCCTAAAGTGGTGACTGATAGTGTAAAATGCTGGGTCCAAACCACTGTACCTTTCTGATCTGTAGGGACAATATTCTTCCAAGGCTAAGGGAATGAAATGTCAAGAGAAGCTCTGTCTCTGGCAGAACACTTTGAGCAATTCTATTTCTGCACCTTTAGAACAGTTTTCCTGATTTTTTTTTTTTTTTTTCCTTTGCCTCTTTATCAAACCCTGCTGACTCTGGCCTCAGAACGCACTTAGACTATTTTTCTTTTATTCACTTTTCTGAAATATTACTTCTTGATTGCATCCTCTTCTGACACTGGCCCTATATTTTTAGCCAGTTGGAACTTTGGATGACTTGCCTCTCTCCTTTGTGGTATCTGACCATTGTCTCTTTTCACCTTTGTTTTTCCCAGTGATATCATTAATTTTCCTGCCTCTCTACAGATCACAAGTTTTGATACAATAAAGACAAAAGACTGCTTAGCGAACTCATGAGTAACTCCATGCGAACTTGTCTGCCAGGACTCCTTAAAATACAATCCATTTTGCAGCCATTCTAATGACTTTATCGTAATGTCATAGTAGAAAGAACTTTGTGCAAGCTGTGTGGAGACTTGAGCTGTTTTCCTGGCTTTGTCTCTGAACTGATATATTACATGCATAGAAAAAGGAAGAGGCATCATATCTGTCCTCCCACCTCAGTGAATTGTTTTGAAGGCCAAATAATAGATTAATAGTATAATACCACTATTAATCTTGTTTAAATATGCTATTAACATCTCACAATGATTCTGTGAGGTGGCTGCAATTCCAGGTAAGAAAACTCAGGCTGACAAAGGCCAAGATCATATATAGAATAAATGGACTACCCAGAATTCAGACCCTATTTGTTTGCCTTTGAGGCCCATGTTCTTTTCACTACACCTGGATGGCTCTGGTTGTGAAAAGAGTATTAATCAATGCTTTAGGAAAAAAAAAATATGTTATGCCCTGTACAAATTTTGGAGCATAGCAGGAGACGTTAACATCCTTCTTTGAATTAAGGCTGTCACATACCAGAGAAAATAAACAGCAGATTAATTGTTCACTCTAAACAGCTGACATACTTTACAACCATCTGAGCTATTTCCTTTCTAAGTCAAAGCATTTTATTTTTTAATAATCCATTTCACATCACTGTCTTTGGCTATGCAGTCTTTTTTCTTGGATCTTTAGCTGTAGACCCTTGTGGGAGCAGGAGTCCATTTGATCTCTTGAGCCTCCATACAGATCCACAGTGCTGCGAACAAAGAGCAAAGCATGCAATTAATAGTGTTAGGTGACAGTTCTCTGCAAATCAAGGTAATCTAGCTGTCGGCTGTTTGCTTTGAGTGTTCAATGAAATGCATTGGCTTAAGTCAGGCTTTTGTTGTAACACAAAAAAAGGACCCTAAGAACTTTCAAAGACATGCTAAAGCAACCATTCAAGTTTTTTTTTTTTTTTTTCTTTCATATTTCTACTGCATTCTGAGTGTTCTGACAATGTGCTATGTTGCATTTTGTCACATTTTGACTGTCATTCTGCTTGCTCAATGTTCTGTTGATTGCTGTTCATTCAGATCATAGTTTCAAACTCAAGTGCACCACACTGACATAGCGTGGTGATGTTAAAAGAAGAAAAATTTTTCTTCACTGGCTTTCTGACATTCTTGAAAAGATCCTAATTCCATCTACTTTTCTTTTTTGAACATGCAAATAAATGAATAAAGATGACCTCTTAGCATAAAATTATGAAAGGTATTAGGAGTTCATCAATGACTATGAAATGTTAAGAAAACACCTGCCTATTTCATAGCAATAAAGAGCAGCCTAGCTGTCAGCCAAAGCTCAGTGACAGCACTCTGCTTATTTCTTCATTTTGCAGGAAGAGAAAATAGCTGTACCTTCCAGGACTCCATAATAAACCACTGATTTCATTGGGGGCATTTATTAGCACATTACAGCTACTAATGACAAAATTGCAAGTCTCTTGACCATATCTTTCTTTCCTTTTTCTTTTTTTTGTAATTAGATGGGAGTGCCCCACGTAGACATATTTTGCACATTTTTATTTATGTTCATAGGTAACCAAAGTCATCATGGAGGCTGAAGTATCCAATGGCCGACTCTAGCTGATATGATGGCAGTTTTTCTCCAGAACGGTATATTTCTAGCTGCTTACTAGAAGTACAGAGATGAAAGAAACATGGTGGCAACCTGGAGAGAAAGGTGAAAACTAGGAAGAGACCAAGACTTTTCCAGACTGATTGCTCAGGGACTAACAAAGAAGGCCTCCACCTGGAGCAGACAGTTTTCTGGCATGGGGGCCAGCAAACTATTTCTCTGAAGGGTCAGATAATAAATATTTTAGGGTTTGCAGGCCATGTGGTCTCTGCCACACCTACCCATCATTATTGCATGCAGACAGCAGCCATAGAAAATACATACATGAATGAATGTCTCTTTGGCAATTAGCAGACTTTAGGATTACATATTTTTTGTTAATTAAACATTTTCTCTACACTTACATAATAACTATTTGCAAGATGATGGGAATGAGGGAGAACAGTGTCGATGAATGTTTCTAGTTCCCTGAACTGTTTTGAATGGAGGGTGGGCAGTAATCATGCCACATCCTAAATTGTGACCTAAGCTCTTGCAGAAGAACAATATGAAAGTTACAGGCATTTATTTTTAGAGCATCCCATTTATATCACAGTCATTGATATGCAATTGCTTCCTAAATGATTTTTCTATCTTTAGACTCTAAGTCTTCCTTATGCCTCATATTCTGTTTCCACAGTTTGAAAACAGCCTCATTATATCATCCCTGCACTTTAATCTTTAATATCTCCTCATTGCTTACAGAATAAAATACAATTTTCTCAGTCTATTATTCAAAGATTTCCACAATGTGAACCTAACTTGTCCTCCCAGTTTTATCCCAAGCTGTGCCTCTGTACCGTAAGTTCTTGCTATAAAGTTATTTTAGGCCCTCCCTTAAGCATAACTTGACCTCTTCATCTCTAGGCCATTATCAAGCTGACCCCTCTGTGCCTTCCATTTTATCTACCTTTGAAAAATCTACCTGTATCTCTGAGGTCTCCAAAGAAGGTAATGATATTGCAATGCAACATGTGATTATAACTAATTACTAAAAAATATTAGGAAAGTTAATTTTTCTTCGCAAATATGTAAAATTTCAGATCTATATTTAATAATAAAACCAGAGAACTCCAAATTATAGCAATTTAGAGTGTCAAATTTGGCCCAATTGCTCTCAGAAGGTATAATAAAGATATCCTACTGATTTCAGCAAATTGCACAGTTTTTATCTATTAACACCTTCCTGGTGTGAAACCAGCCCCTTGTGAGGACAATTATCTCTCTTTCATAAGTGATTCAGACTTTGGAATGATGCAATATTACTGAGTTTTGCAGTTTAAATAATAGTAACCATAATAATAATAATATCTAAGATATGGTTATATTGAGTAGCAATGACAGAACAAGAAACATGCAGGCCTGAGACCAAATACCACTTTTTTTCTGGGAAACTAATCCTCAGTGATGATGACACCCTATTTCCCCTCTCCCTTTTCCCAACTCTCCTGAACATGCAAACAAAGGAATACCAAAGAACAAAATGTTAGCCTTGGACCCAATGTCTTTTATAGCACATAACATCCTTTCCTGCTTGGCTAATATGATTTTGCCTCTTTTTTTAATCCACACACCACTCACTCTACTGAAATCCTTATGACACTGTGGTGTATTTCTTTGTGTGACATCCTTTCCCATTAAAACTAAGTGCAGCCCATAGGGTGTCTAGAAGCAATCAGCACCCACGTTATATTTCAGTTTCCTCCTCCCTTCAGATGTCTCTGGGAAGAATACTATGTATTTCACGACATTACTGTAAGGACGAAAAGAGATAATTTATGTACAAGGATTGGAATAATACATGAATACCATGTAGTATGTGTTCAGTGTAATGTAGCAAGGAGTATTGCAACAGCAAGAATTTACTATAATAAAACAAGGAAACAAAGTGCTTTCTATTTCCACACTATTTCAACTCAGCAGCTGCCATAAATCTAAGTGTATTGTAGCATGACTCAGGGCCTTAGCCTATCTAAAATCATTTCTAGAAAAATCTGGTAGCTTTGGCCAAAGGAGGCATGTTGCTTTGACTCTCAGGGCCTTAGAAGTTTAAGATTCGCTGCCTCCCCTCTGCAGCTCACAACTACAGATGAAAGGCCATGGAAGCCATGACTCTGAAACTTGTTACTGAGTAAACCAGCTTGTATCATTTCACTGGATGGACTTGATTTTGAGGTGGAGTAAATTTGTTTAAAATAAAATTTCTGTTCAGACAAACCAAAGAAGGCATAAACATATTTTTTTCCAATCTTCCAAAGGAGGATAACCAAGGCCATAGTTTGGAAGGAGACAGTGAAACAAAGAGTTGGCTGAACTTTTCTGCATAATATGTTAATAAGCATTTGGCCTTTGAAGAGAACTGTTGAGAGGAGATGGAGGGGGAGGGAGGGCTGAAAAACAAGGTGGGAGCTGAAACGTGTGAAGACAGGTGGACTGTGGGATGTCCAGTGAAGTTCAAATGTCTCGTTCTTTTTATCCTTCTACAAGCAGATCTTTGTTTCTCTGTGTACGGGAGGGTGGAATATCAGTGTTTCTGACTACTGTTCCCATGATACAGAATGCAATGATCTAGCAGCTTGAGTCTATGTTTTACCTTGGCCAATCAACTGTAGCTAGTGTGGAGGCTGGAGTAAAATTAACAAGATGGTCACAGACTCACCCTTTATTGAGGGTGCCAGTTTCAGATAACATGGTCATTCTGATCTGGGCATACGCCCCCAAATATTTCTACCACAATTCTGCACATAGACTAGTAACTAAGACATAGAAATCGTTAATAAAATTTCTTTTTTTTGAAGTAAATTCCCTCATTTTGGAAATACATGCTACTTAAAAGAACTACAGTGAGACCGAAGGTTGTTATGATTTTCTTCTGTAACTTGCAATTTAGCCTATTAAGCATCTACTGTATGTAAATAAATCTTCAAGGATCTCTGAGTCTAAGAGAAAAGAAAGTCAGGGATGCTGCCTTCAAGGAATGGTATAAAATGAATTCACAAATAATTACAAACAATGGATACAATGGCAAGAACTATAGGAAAGAAGAATTTATTATGGGAGTTTAGTGGAGCAAAAAATCACATCTTTTTGGGGATCAGTCAGAAAGCCTTCATGAAAGAGGTTACATTTGAACTGCTTCATGAAAGAGGATTTGGAATTCAAAAAATAAAAGCAAACAAACAAAAACAGAAGCAAACCTTGGGAGAAAGAAAGCATTCTTGGTGGAAGGAACTGCATGAATAAAGATGTGGGTATAGAAAGCTGTGGGATAGGAGCATGATTAAGTGATACGAATTCACTTGATCATTGTATATGTAAGAAAATATTGGGAAAGGATATTGGTTTGCAAGGTTTGGACTAAATTGTAAAAAGCTTTCAGTACCAGGTTTTGAAATCTAAATAAAATCTTAAAATTTATGTGTCTACTTGCCTTTATTTTGACCTAAAATGATGAAAAGATGAGATCTTATGGAAGGAAGACTTGTAAACTATGTAGAGAAAATCTGCTCCTTCTAGGCTTTTTCAGCCCACTGCTGGCTGTTAAGGCAGGAAAAAAACAAGGATAGAAGACAATAAACAGCAGCAGCACTTGACAGACAGAACCCATGATATTACTGATAAAACAGTAACTATTGATACCAGATGACAGGGTCCCAGCTTATTTCTACCTATGTTTCCTGGAAGGTGATTTTGTCAGGTTCTGTTGGATTATCTCTTTCATACCAATTAAATAGAATATAGAAAACAAAGATTCCTCAAGGTGCTCTTTGAGAGAAATATAACAGGAAATGTGGAGCAAGCATTTGAGTCTCAGAACATCAGCATGTAAACTCTTTGCCAAGAGGGTTTAAAGTCTTCCCTCAATCCATGAGGGGAAACCCAGCATAGATCAACATTCCAGAGGGACTGGAGAGACCTTCAGCTCAGATCTGGGAAAATAAATCCTGTTTGATGAAAAGGAAACTTATCCTACAGACATTATTATACCACTCAGCCTTTGTTTTCCAAGTAAACATCTCAAATTTCTTGAGAAGGAAGACTGTGTAAAATCAAACACAAGTTTCAGTGTAAGCATCTAAAAGAGCAAGGACATTCTGAGAGCTGACATAATACTGGTAAAGAGAGGTCCTTTGACTTGCCCAACAAACGTGGGCAAAAAGGGCACTTCTGATTTAATATTGGGAACATGTAGATCATGTCTTATCTCCTTTTCTCTTGGAAATCATCCAAAAGCAAAGAAAGGAAAACAAGAAATAGAAATGTAATATCTATCTCCAGTGAAACAAGAGATGTCTGAAACTGAGTCACTTGATATTGGGATGTCAGATGAGGTACAGGGGGGACAAAGAAAGAGGAGAGTTGCCACTGCAGATTTCAGAGCGCAATTCTCCCTTAGTAATATGCAAAGAATGCAGAAACACCATTTCTTATTTATATAAAGGAAAGACTAGACAAGTTAGTAGCTCTTTCCTATATAAACCTTGTGCAAAGAACTGGACCAGGAAAAATTCATTGCTTTAAAAGATGAGTAATAAACGAACAATAATTAGTACCATATCTAAACAATGATACTCAAAACAACTATATCAAAGGTATAGGTAAAAACAAATAGTAAATAAAGCATCATCTTAGGAATAATGCTACTCTAAAGTAGATACTTACAGATAGTTGTGAACAAAAATTGCTATGAAATTTAAAAAGTAATTAATGAAGCAATTGCAATATAAAATAAGATACAAATCAAAGGAGCTCAGGGAAGATAAGGAGAGACTAGAGAAGATGGAATATGGGGCTTTCAGGGAAAAAAATGAAAAAAAAAAAACAAACCTGAACTATCATTGAATTGAAGTAAAAATTAAAGTAAAATAAGAAAAAGTCAATATCAAAATCATACTGATGGACCTGGAAGATAGTATTGAAAACAGCAAATACAAGAGAAAAAATTTTGGTTGTGGAATTTAGGCAAAGGGAGTCAACATGGTCAGAATGACGTCTTCCAAAACATCTTCCAGAGATCAAAATTTAAAAAGCAGATTGATCTACAAATTAAAATTTCCCAGGAAAAGTTGACACAGAACATCAGTAAACTCTAAGTAAGATATCTTAGTAAAGTTATTGGATTTTAAATAATTTGGGGAGCATCTGGGCAAAAAGAACAAGTTATCCAATAAGGGAAATGTATCAGGCTGGGCTCAGGTTTCACACTGCAGTGTTCAGTATTTGAATATAGCATATCAATGTCTACAAAGTGCTAAAATAAAAATGATGCACATTCCAAGAATTTTAACAAGCAAATGTAAATCCAAATATAAAGTTAACCGACCAACTTATAAACTAAAGAAGTTGGAGAATATAGTTTCAACAGGTCTTAAAATTCAGTTCCTACATATGAGATTCCTATCTGCTATCTCAGTTACCTGGGTACTGGGGATCTGTCTTGGTCCCTTGAATAGATCTTTTGCTCAGATCTTCCTTTCAGTCTGCTTCCAGCCCCTGAATCCCGTTATCCCCCAAATGGATCCTCAAATATCTGTTCGCAGTTCTCTCAATTATTTCACCATTTCTCTGTTCTTCAGCAGTTTGCGTTTCATTTCATTAATGACATGGGCAACCTGCCGTCATTAGGTCCTTACTCTAATAATGAGTAATTCCCTAATGCCCAATCACCATTAACTCACATTTGGCTTTTATATCTAACTACAGATTCTAACCTTTACATATCAAATCATAGAATAAACATCCTTTAGCCTTGTTCCAATTCTTTTCTCAACCTCAGCTATTATTCACGGGCTCCCGAAGACCATGCTTTGGCATTAGGGACTGTGCCACGTTCATTAAATGTCCGTGTCCAAAACTCACTTCATTTAATCCCAACACAGTACCAGATGGCAGCATTAAGAATGTGTCTGGATAAAGATGCCCACAAGTACTGTGAAGCTCTCTCTCCATCTCCGCAAGTGTATTTTTTACGTTGTTATGTAAGGACAGACGTTATCATTAGCGTTATGGTGGCCAGGTTTGCACCTAAATAATAGAGACCTTTTCCCATAGATGAACAATGCAATTTTAAATCATTGCAACCGGGGTCTCAGCATCTAAAGAAGAATTTATGCAAATTTATGAATATATTTTTAAAATTTTGAAGTTGGGTTTCAAAGGGCTTTGCATTTCAAAGGTTGTTGAACTCATGGATTTAACTGTCAGGAAGGGGGCCATTGCATTGATGCCATTGTTATATTTCACATATGATTCGAATCTGGTGATAATATGACATAGGATATGAAATCAAGAGTAAAGGAAGTAAGGTAGGGACATCCTCTGAGGCAATGAAGACAGATGCATGTGAGGTAACAATAAAATGATAACATTTTTAGGACTGTAGGAAAAATATGTGAATTAATATAAATTTAAAAAATATATGTAAGACCAGATACCACCTGGTATGATTAATTTGAAATGGCTAAATAACCTCTATGTACTGATGTTCAGGTAAGGTTCACGGAAGAGACTCTGGGTGTACTACAGAGAAAGTCCAGGATCACAAGACTGATAATTTAATAGACGGAAAGAGTTTGTCTTATACAGTATATGAAAAAAAGGTTAATATTGACCTTGATCAAGAAAACAAAGGAGGGCATTTAGAAGGGAATAAGTTATAAATACTGTCATAGATGTCTGTTAAATATTTTCCTAAAAATCTATTAATAGCTAACATTGACTAAAATGAAAAAAATAATTCTACATAATGGGTTTGATTCATTAATCTAAAGTGAGAGAAGGGAGGAAGATATTTCTGAGGCTTAATTCATAGAAGAATTTTTAACTTATCTTTGAATAAAAGGCAGAGTTTATGGGCTGCCTGCATTCTGGGTTTTAAGTAGAGAGAAACTGCTAAGACATGTCATAGTAGCTCTGAAGTTGTGAAGTCAGTTCAAGTGCTAATAGGACCTTACAATTTCCATGTCTTCTACCCTGTGACAGATCATGGCCAGACTCAGATACATTTCAGGATTTGGCATGTGTGCTTTAGGGATGACATGCCCCAGGATTCAGCCTTAAAGTAACTTTATTACAGATTTGTCCTTCAATTGGGGTCCAATTCTAATAGCAGTGTTTCCAAATTGTTCCTGTGACCACATCTTCTCCTAGTATCTATTCTGATAATTGGAGTCCTACAACATGCCCCTTTGCTTGAATGTCTAACTCAGCAATCTGCCCAGTCCTTTGTTCCAGCATTGGTCATTGCTTTTGTGTTGCAAAAACTCTAGAAACAGAAACACAGAATCAGGTGAAAGTGTTAAGAGTTGGAGAAAGACTGTGCACAAGTGATGAAAAACCTAAAAGCACTTTCTACACTGGACTTTGTTCTGACAACCTCCTCTTCACCCAGTAGGTGAATGAAGGATCCCTCACTCTAACCAGTGTGAGATGGTCACACAAACAACACCTGGCACTGGGCAGATGAGATTGACAACAGTTTACAAGTCACATATACTCACAGCTCAGGGGAGGAGGATACTGCTGCTGTGCAGGGCCACAGGGGTTGTGCTTGGAGCAGAGCAAACCAGCAGGGGCTGTGGGAAGCAGGTTTTGTAGGAATCAGGGGGAAGAGTGCCCCTTAGTTCCTTTGGGGGATGAGATTGGCTTATCCGAACAATTCCACAGGCTGACAAGGAGCTGAAGTCCATTAGGTGCAGGACCAGGAGTGCAGCTGGTTCAGCTGATTTGGGAACTAGCTGGGTGGGGAGACTTTCCCCTTTGCTGGGGGTATGTCTGGTGAAAGCAGGGGAACTCACAGCTAACGTTGGGGACCTGTGAGGCTCAAAGGCGTCAAAGCAGCACTTGAAATTTTAAGTTTTATGACACTGATCTGCCCTGACAGCATCCCGTATATTGATGCAGCTGTGGTTGAGGCCTCTGGACTTGCCTGGTGTACCTCAGACACATTTCCTTTGACTCTGACCTCCCTCCCCACTGGGGTCATTGGACCACATAGGGCTTAATAATCCCAGATGCTGCCAGAGCTGATCATTATCCATTTTGTCTTAGTTTGGGTCCTGGAAAGCCAAACAAAGCCTGAGACAAGGACTTGGTTACATTTCACTCCTTTGGGAGGTGACTGCAGGTAATAGGAGTGTGGGAGCATGGACAGCATGACAGGGAAGGCTGGTACATCATTAGTATCACTGCTGCAGACAAGAGGGGTACTCTATACAGAGCTCTAAAGCAAAGAGCATGCCTCCCAGAAATGTTGCACAAAAAAAACAGAAGCCTGAGCATTTACCTGTAGCTGCAGTCTGCATTGGTTGAGGTTCCCCTACTGTCCAAGCAAACTCCTCTGCATTTCCAGGCTGCCTTTGACCATTTGGGAATGGTCTTGCTCTTGGCACATTATTTTCTTTTTGTGCTTCCCCTCCAGCTGCACCCTCTGAGCCACAAGAGAGCCTATTCACCAGCTCAGTGGCCATATTCTAAGTGCCAGAGGCTCTGATGATATCTTTTACTAAAGATACCACATTCACCCTGACCTGACTGGTTTTTATTTATTTATATTTCAGGGCCCTAAAGGTGAATTGAATGGAGATATAATGGGAATTGCTACCCTTGCATCCTTATTTGAGAGTGGTGATAATCTTTGCAATTCCACCCAGGTTGCAGTACTGCTTCTGATTAATAACTTGCAGGGTGGGGAAGTTTTATGGGATTCAATTGGAGGGTCTTGGTCCACAGGTCATGGAACTTATGTGATGATTCTATCAGCTGCTAAATGTCTTCATCCTTATATGCACTTGGGATGGGGAAATAAATGCAGCGTTTTATTCCCACAGGGTCTATGGAAACACTGGATCCCCAGGAGGATGTCCTTTGTCAGGATTCCGTTTATCACTTGACCTCCATAAAATCCCACTCTAACTGGGGCACATGATGATTTTTTGGATCCTTGGTATCAGTGTCAGATCAGACCCCATATTAAGCTGTCTTCAAACAGCTGAGCATTCTCCTTTCCCCAGTGTACCGTTACTCTGGTAATCAGCTGCAAGTCTCTTTGGGTAAGGATTGTGAGCATATTTATTGCATATATATTTATTGAAGGGTCCCTCCTCAAGGGAACCTGCCTCCCTTTAATTGGTGGTCTCTGTCTGAGAACTAGTCTAGAAAATAGTCAGGGGTTATGATTTTCCATTGTTGGAGCTGCCTTCAGCCGTCTCCTTGCCAGCTCTTGATTCATTTTTCCCATTCACAAGGTTAAGGAACACACTAATTGGCTGCCCACTCATCTCGCCCTAGTAAAGCAATTAGCAGCTCAAGGCATCCTCCACTGATCCCTTAGCCTTGCTGCCCTTAAAGGTAATCACAATCCGCCTTGACTCTGATGGTTAAATGCCACTCCTGGCTTCTGCTATGCCACAACCCTATTATCCCTATTGATATCAAAGACCCCAGGTGCATGACAGCATCTCTGACTGACAATACTGGCTACAGAGGGCAGCTACCACTGGGCCTCTCAAAGACACCAGAGGGTCTCCCCAGTTCATGCCTTTTTGACTTAATGCAGGGATTGTTCTCTGGGCTGTCCCAGAGAGAATAATCAAGCAGTGTGTTCTCCAATCACGTGTAAAAATATCCACTGTGGCATGTCTACTCTCCCCCGCCCGAGACTCCTGATCCATACTTCAGTACTCTACCAAAGCAATCCAAGCATCTTCATTGGGTCTAAGTTTCAAGGAGTTATCCAGCAATTTTAGTGGGACCAGCTCCAGATGTTTTTGTCAAGACAATAATTGCTGAGTCAAGGGAGGGTGCTCCAAATCAATAAACTCTCTGCTATATTGCATTACATTCTACTTCCGTCCCAGAACTTCTTCCCAAACATGGACTCCTTTGAGTGTTCTCCCAGTTCCTCCGAATACTTATTAGTCAGGATCCACATTTCTTTTGTTGACTAAGTTATTTCCTCTCAAAATAGGGACTCTATCCCTTTATTCAGGCTACGTTGAGACCTGATGCTAGAGACAAGGGAAGGTGGTGGTTAAACTACTGCACCATCTAATGGGCCCACCACCACTGTGATCAGAGTCATAGTAACTGTGATGCTATCGCCTCTGCTGACCCATAGCATTCATCCCCACAGTGGGGTCTGCCTGGTGATTGAGCCCAGTTTCAGAATCCCATCCTGAGGGTCTGCTCTTTCTGGAAACTCCACGAACCATCTTAGTTTGAATTCTCTGGAAAGGGGAAATTGAGACAAGGATATGTGTGCAGGTAGTTATTTTGGGAGGGAATCCCAGTCAACAGGAGTGAGCAAGTGGAGAAAATTATAAAGGGAAGAGGGAAGAGAAAAGTTTGGCATAAGGCTGTGTTATTGAGGACTCTGCTATAGGCAACAAAGGTTTAATTCCGCTGGGAACTTGATACCATACAATGCCTACAAAGACAATGGAGTTGGCTCATTGCCGCTAAATTATTCCAGTTGTATTGAAACCCTGGATAATGATAATGAGAGATAAAAATGAAAGACTGAGAGCTGTTAACAAGCTAGGTATAAAGACCAAACACTTCCATGGTAGCTCATAAGGAGGCCCTTATCTGTAGTGGAAGAGCAAACACGACAGACTGAAGACCTAATGGTCTTCAAAGACACTGGAATGCTTAATCAAGGCAGGCCTGTAATATGGATGGATATGTCTGAGGATGTTTATGCTACATCTTCTAGGTTGTCTAAGGCATGCAGAGGTGGCTCAACCTTCCCTGGTAAGGGCTGGCACTTCTTCTGTGCAGATGCTGCCCAATCCTGCCTTATACAGCAGCACAGAAACTGAGGATGCTTCTCAACAAACTTCTCTTCTTGTCTCTTTCTCTGGGGTCAAACTTGCATAGCAGTCTGATTGATCTCTCAACCTTACCCAGCTCTCTCTCTCTCACCCAGGCATCTCCCTTAATAAAATCTTTGATCATTTGTTCATTTTTAAGAAAATGAAATGAATAATGACTACACTAACCACTTTGATTTGCTTGAGCTTCTGTTTTATCTAGGGAACTATGAAGAAGAAAAGGAGGCCAACCAAGGTAAGTTGCCATACCAATGATCCTTTGTGGTGGCAGTAGAGGCCTTTCCCCCTATAAAGAAGGGAAACTATAGCAAACAAGTCAAGGCTATCGATAAAGATTTGCCAGGTGGCCCAGATCTTGCACAAACATCTGGTTCCTGCAGTTTGCTGATTAACCAACCATTGTCTGTCCCAGGGCATTCCCACCCTGATTAACCCTTACACTCCCTCACTCCCCCCTTCCCTTAAACAGCCCTATAAGCCGCTTCCACAGCCCAACTTTTTAGTAGGACCCCCATTTGGTGCTGCTCTGCATGCATGCTGCTTTTGCTCAATAAAGCCTATACATTATTATTTTAGCAGCCAAGTCCTCTGGTGTATTTCCTTTTGGAAAGTTGGAACTTCAATTCCTATGCCTTAAGCTGCTTTAAGTTCAACATTTTGATCATTTAATTCTGTCTTGGCATCTTCTTACTCAACCAATATACAAAATATGTAAGAAAAGAGAGACAGTAGAGAAGGAGCAAAATCTCATTAAAAAAAAAAAAGGCTAGGTAAACAAAACTAACTTATTTCACTCACTGTCCTCTAGTAGCCATCAAAAAGAGAAGAAAATTTAAGACAGAGTGGAAGAGTTGGAAGACATCAATCATAAACAACACACAGAGAAATTATAACGAAAATGATAATGATCCAAAATCAGAGAGTTGTAAAAATGTTAAACAGGTTAAAAGATATATCAATGAAGAGAAATGGGTATGACAGTGAGAAAAAATTGTAAAAGAAAAAGCAGGAGAAGAAACTTAACAAAAGGCAATTAATGATTCAGTAGAAGGAGTCAAAGGGCATGACGATAACATGAACATGAGTGATTGGTTATTCTGCCACAGGAATAGAATTATATACATACATCAGGTTAGTCCTCTTTATGATTTCTCAATGCTGTATTTGTTTATCTCAAATCTGGAAGGATACAACAGCTCTGACCTTTATATGGTTATAAAACATCTGAAATCGATATTTATTGTTTGTATCAAAAGTGACATAAATTTCATTATGAGGAAATCTGATTGAATAATCAAGCAGTTTTATTTTTCTAGGAACACTTCATCAAAAAGGTGAAGTTTCCTGTATCTATAGCAGACATACATTATTTATATTTTATCTCCTTCATTAAATAAATTCACTTATATATTCCTAGAATTTGATTCATGGTAATAACAGAGCAATATAAATGAATGTACTGATTGCATGCTAATAGTGGCAGGGATAGCCTAAATGTTATAAAAGTCCTAAATGTATGATAGATTTACTTAGGGTCTTGTTGGTTTATTTGAGAAATTAACATTTTTATAGTTACAACTAGAGGCAAGCTTTAGGAGAGATCATCTGTTAAGCCATGTGGCTAAATTTTCTGAGGCTTTTATATAGCTTTGGGAGGTTAAATATACACTTATGATTTTGGTTTAGATGGCTTATTAGGCATTAGCTGAAGAAACAAAGATTTCAAAAATCTATGGCAGTAAGTAGCACCATATTTTTAATACCATTGTTAATTTTCTATAAGGGATTTGAAAAGTCCTCCCATGGTATATTATTCTCCATCAATAATATCAATGAATGCTATCACTTAATCCAGGTCTATCTTTAAAATAAAGTTATAGCTAATCCTGATTTTTAAATTTGGACTTTTACTAATTTTTTAAAGAATATTATTCAACATAAGAGGAATGTATTTTAAGTTGGCCACTGCATGCTTTGAATAAAGACAAGTCTTGGTAATGAACTTTTTAGTTGATCTCAAGTTGTATCAAACTAATAAATTTGTTTTAATGTCAAAGTTAAAAAAAATGGTGTGGCCTGCCCTTTTACATGTCAGCTGCAAAGGACTTTTTAAGTGTCTTTTTCCCTTCCTTCTATATATTCATTTGAGGCAGTCCAGAGAGTGTTTTATCCATAGTCCAGAGAGTGTTCCCATCTAGAACATTTTACACCTCCGTTCCAGAGTGGATTCTCCTACAGAGCATGATAATATATCAGCGAGGTCTTTCTGGAGGCATATCCTCAAGATCCTTTTGCCCCATTGTTCCATTTTGCTAATGCTGCCATTTTGCAAAGGGGGTTTATTAGGTTACAGATTTACAGTTTGAAGGCCATGAAAATGTCCAAATTAAGGATTCAACAAGAGGATGCCTTCACTGAAGAATGGCCAACAGTGTCCAGAAAACCTCTGTTAGCTGGGAAGGTACATGGCTGGCGTCTGTTGTTCCCGGGTTGTGTTCCAGCTCCTCTCTTGGTACTTTCTCCCAGGGCGTTTCTCTCTAAGCACCTCAGGGACTTATCTTAGCATAGCCTGGGGCAACTCTGGGCTTCATCTTTTAGCTAAACATCCTTCTGTCTGCTTCTCCAAGCATCTCTAAGTGCCAGTTTCAGCAAGCATCAGCAAAGCTTCTGGGCCTGTGTGGCTCTTTTTAAAGGACTCCAGAAAACTAATCAAGACCTACCTTGAATGAGCACGGTCAAATCTCCATGGAAACAATCAAGAGGACACATTCTAATTAGAAAGATTAATAAATCTGCCCCCACAAGATTGCATTAAAGAATATGACTTTTGGGGGAACATAATATATCCAAACCAGCACACCCATTATATCAGCTTTCCCCTCCCTCTCTCTTTTGGGAAAGAGCCCTGATTGCCACCACATTCTGATGAAAATCTTTCCTCCAATTAACAGATTTTCAGAATGCTGACTCTTTGGGTTATCTCCTCACCAAGTGGTGTTCAAGGGTGGTAGGAAAAACTGAAGAGGTCTAAGCCTGGAAAAGGATTGTTTGAGGGGTTGCTAAAAAAAATTGAAATGTTTCTTTTACTTTTGAATTTGTTCTTCATGGGAAGTAAAATCATTATGAAATTGATTATAAAGTGACTGCTTAATTTCTCCTATGTAACAAATATGAAGACAAATGTAATTAAATCCAAATGATTGGAAAAGAGGAATAAAGAATCCTATTCCACCTGCAGCAGCACGTCTGGTCAGTCATTCTTATGTCAGCAAAAGGGGGTGAAGAGAATTACATGTTGCTTTGTAACAACATATGAAGTGGCAATTTTTGAGAGGAAATAATTCAGATCCTTTTTTCTCTTTCATGTGTGATTGAGCAAATATGCAAGTGAGATACTAGTCATGTCAGCAGAAGTTTACGTCAATTGTTTTTGCATTTTGGAAAAAAAAGAAGGTGTCTGAAAATGGTGGGACCGTGCACCCATTTACACTGTGATCCACAGAAACTTTGAAAAGGTCAGACACTTGGTGCATTCAAATTAACAGTTAACTGTGAGAATGACAGCTGAAGAATTTAATATAGACAGAGATGTATACGTGTTCTTTAAAATGAAACTCAGAAATCAGGCAAATTCTGAAAAGTTGTTCTGAAGAACAGGCACAGAAAATCCTTCTCAGGATCTGCCCCCTCTATGGTTAAGATGCGTGGACATATTATATTAAAAATCAGGAATCAATAACAAAACGTAGTATTTAGGATGATGGGGGGGTGGGGAACTATCCGAATTGGAGTGGAACAAGCCAGCATCCCTGACCTGAGGAAAAAGATTACACCAAAAATTACCCTCCAATACACTGGAGACTTGTTTCCTTGATATCCCTGGCTTTGCTCATAAAAATTCAACACACGAGGTTACCTGTCCATTAGGCTTATGGTACAGAAGTTCCTCCGTTCTTCCGCGTCCGAGCGCTTGCAAGCCAGTGTCCGCTTCTGCACCACACGGAGCTCTGGCTCACTTGCCGCCCCCTTGCTGAGAACACCCCAGAGCAACAGCAACTGAACTCCATCACCTTCTCTGTGCTCTCACCCTCGGGCTGACTTGGAATAAGCGCACCCTCCAAGGACATAGGCTTGTTGCTCTGAGGGTGTGCAGCTGGTTCTCACAGTAGATCTCATACAGCAGTTTCACCCTCCTCCCCAAATGCCCACTGGGGGGAAAATCGAGCAATTGCAGTGTCATTTGAATAAGTTAATGCTCTCCCTGGGTGATTACACTGAGGAGCCAATATTCATGTAGGGGGGTAGCTTTTGCTATATCTACTAGAAGAAAATCCTCCAAAGTCTTATTCAAATGCACTCATAAAAATGAAATGGAAATACAAACCACCCAGGTTTCAATATAATTTGAGTGAGGTGAATTTGCTTTCCTTTAACTTAACTTCTGCATTTCTGACCTTTATGGAGTCTCTCTTGTGTTGCCTGTAACTTTTTCATCTGAATTCCCTGATCAGGCTGCAGTCATCATTTGAACAACAAATATAGCAGTCGTGTAATGGTTTTTTAAAGACTGTTATTATGCTGTGTTTGAACGACAGCTACATAAGTTTTTCCTGTGATTATTATTTCTTTTTTGGTATAATTTGGAAATGCTTCAGGTAGGAATTCTTTTTTTTTTTTTTTTCCCCCTAAAAGCATGCTGTTTTCTTATCTCTCATTCTATCTGAACCCTGTGCACTGTCAAGGACTTATCCCAAATTCCTCTTTCTCCCTTGATCCTCACGCAGATCAGCAAGCTCTGTGCTACTTCCAGAATCTCTCTCCCAAATCCATGGCTTCCCACCTCTGTATACACCACCCTTGTCCAAATCACTATCATCATTCTACTGACCTGGATTCTTGCAGTAGCCTACTTAGTGCTCTTCTGGTTCCACTCTTGCTGCTTATAAACCCACCTCCATTCAACAGTTGTTGCATGATGCTCTTAAAATGTAAATTAGATTATGACTCTCCTGCATAAAACTTCCAATGTATTCTCATTGCACTCCAACATAAAGTTTCTTTTTCAGGGAGTTGCTCTCTGCCTCTCTCTCCAACCTCATCCCTGGCCATTCCCACCTCATCCTGACCTCAGCCACACTCTTCTGTCTCAGGGACTTTGCATGGTTTGCTTTGGCTGGACTGCTCTTCCCCCTGAACTTCTCATGACCAGCTGCTTCTGGTATTTCTGACACCAGTTCAAAATTTATATTAGTCAGGGTTCCCCAGAAAAACAGAACCAACACTGTAGGGTGGTTTGCAAGCTGGGAACTCTGATAAAGGTGGTGATGTTAAGTCCTTAGACTTAATTCCCCAGTGGAAGCTGAATGGCTGGAAAGTCTAGTGAGAGCCAATGTTGAAGTTGAGAGAGAAAATTTTCCTCTGACCTCTGAAACCCTCAGGTTTGGCTTTTAAGAACTCCAGCCTATTGGACGAGGATATTACTCACTTTGCTAAGAGAGTGCTCCTTTGTCAATCATAGATGCATTCAACTGATTGTAGATTCAAATCCTACCTATGAAACACCCCCACAGTAAAAAAGCAGGCCAGTGCTTGACCAAAAAACTGGATACCACAACCTAACCATGCTCTTTGATGGTTTCTATTGCTTTAATTTTCTCCTCTGCCCAGATCATAGGTTCTTGTTTCTTTGTGTGTTTTATAATCTTTTGTTGAAATCAGGATATTTTAGTATTTTAATGTATTATTGCTGGAATTCAGACTCTGAGACATCTGTTCCTGCTCTTAGCTAGCTAGAGTTATGACAGAACTTTCCTTGAATGCCAGGATCTAAAAACACAAAAAAGAGAATAAGGAACAAGAGAAATCTTTCCCAGTCTTTGCAGATTGACCTGTGCAAATGCTCTCCTTCAGGGCCTATCCATACAAGGAGTTTAGGAGTTTAGAGAATAGCTCCAGGCCATAGTGTAGGGACTTCCCTGATCCTTTCTGCCACGTATCTTTCCTTGAGCATGCTTGTTAGGCCCTAAGAATTCCCTTATCTACATGGATATAAATGTCCTCTCTTCTCCAGCAATAGTTTCCTCACAGACCTGGGCACTGCACTATATGCTCCAGAGTCAGCAATACCTTGCCCCAGGCAACATGACTTCACTGCTCTCCCATAGCATCTGTAGGAAAGCGTGGTGAGCTGCTTTCTACATGCAGGGTAAATTCTGGGACAGTGAGTCCCTCAAGTCACCACCAGACAGATTGGGCCAGACATGCATGCTCCCAGTATGTGCCCGAGAGTCATTCTGCACCCTCTGAAACTGGGACCAGAGATCATGCACTGGGAGTGCAGTCCAGTTTTGTGCCAAGCTGGTGAGGCAGTGGGGGAGGGCATATTATCAGGTTTTGATTATCTCTAAAGTACTTAATACCCTGACATTTTTCTTCTGCATGTACATTTGCATACATTTCTTGTTTATTGCCCATCTTCCTCCTCCCACTAAAACATAAGGTCCACGGGAGACATGATACTTTTGCTTCTGAATCCCCAATAAATGGAATGGTGCTAGCACAGTGTAGGCTCCTAATCAATATTTGTTGAATAGATGATTGGATATCCGTCATGTACCATTGCTTGAAAAGCTTGCCACTTTTTCAATCTCTTATCTCTCTGACTATTTATTTTGCTGGTCTTTTTCTACCCCCATTCCATAATGGTGGCCTCTCTAAACCTCAATTCTGAGATATGTTCTTATCATTATATGGCAAATCCTTTGAGGAAAGTTTATAAGCATGGGGTCTAAGTCAGATTCCTTGGGTTTAAAATATTACTCCTCTGTGTGATCTTCGGAAAGCAAGTTAATATTTCTGAGTTTCATTTTCCAATCTGTAGAATGGAATACAAAAAGTACCCATTTCCAGGATTATATGAGAATAATTGTAAAATGTATAGAATTGTACCTGGCATAGAGTAAAAACAGTACATACTACGTAGATGTTTTTAAATCCTAAGTATTTCTGTGCTAGCAATTCTTTATAATCTGTTTATCCAAGATTTATTATGGACTTCAGTTCCATATTTGTTATTGATAACCTTACTGTCAACAGAGACTATAGCAGATCAGACGCTGGATACTTAGGTTAACGTTAATTAATTAACAATTTCCTGTGAATGATGAGATCCTGGGAACATCACCTTTTCTCTCTGAGATTAAATGTTTCCTCTGTGAATAAGCATGGTCAAATAAGTGATTTTAAAACATAGTTTGAGGTGGTAAATCATCTTCCAAACTTATACTGAACCCTGATTTGAACAACTTGCTGAAGTAGAGACGCTCTAGTTTAATCGGTTCAGCAAGCAAACATCTCCCTCTTCCTCCCCTTCTCCACCCTCTCTTTGACATCTTGGCAGCCCATAAGCAAATCCCAGGAATTGTGGTTTTCTCTTCAGGTTGTGAGAATTTTCAATGGATATTACTTTAGCACTTTATTTGTAATCACAAACCATAGGCAATTCAATTTTTTAATTCATTTCTGTTATTTATCAAATGCTGCCTCAACTTTTGCTACAGATTATAGCTGTAGGTTTTATAGCTGGTATAAATCTCTACTCCGTGCATGTATGAAGCTGATTTGTAAACCAGGCATCATTTGGTTCTCTTTGTTGGCTTTGCCATTGGTTGGAATATTAGATGGCAATGCCTGTTCCCAGGAGGGTAGTTTCCAGTAACTACTCTTACACTGGAGAAATGTTGTGCATATTTTACATAGCACAAATTTATTTAAATGAATATTTGAGAATATTCACTTTACCATATTCTGTGAATATCTGTAATTAACCCTACCCCCCACAAGAAAAATAACAGAAAAAATATTCTTGTGTATACTGTACTTACATAAAATATAGGTGTGCGGATGATTCTGGACTATGTTCCTGTTCAATGATTTTCCAGATTCTCATGTTAAAATGTTTTATGCTAAGTATGACATCCTTTTCATCTACAAAAGTCCTTGGCTTTTCAAGTTTTTATATGTTTTGGGTAGATTCCACCCGAAAGATAATTCTTTATTTAAAGTAATCGTAAGTGACTCTTCTATGGCAATAAATCCTTTTATTTTTAACATAAAAAATCATGCCCTAAGTTGTCTGATTTGTTAGATTGAGTTTTTATGTATTCAGTTTTCTTAAAGCAGGGTACCCATGAATATTAAGCGATACCTACCACCTTCTTTTGCTTCTGATCTTAATTCTTTTCCTATGATGCATAGAACTGTGACTAATGTGTACCCATCACTTTACCATTATTTTTAATGTGGTTATGAATTCTAATTATATTTTCCTTTGAAAAAGTTTATCCTCAAGTTCTATATAGTTTTTAAATTTCTTTCATGTGAATGGGCAAAAGTAGAATGTAAACATTTTGACAAGAAGATTTTATGTGCTCAGTTTCTCTTCACTAGTCCTGCTTGCAAATTTTTGCCTTCCATATAAGCACATACTTTTTTTCTTATCATTAAAGCTATAAACATCCTTATAGAACACTGTATCCAGGAATGGGACAAATGGGAAGATGGGCCCTGGAATCGCTGAGTGATCCTATTAGTCCCTTAGCCCACCAGCCTATCGGTGGCTCTCCCAGTCTCATTACTGCCATCTGCTCTAAACCATCAGGACTGGGTCCATTAGGTCTTTGCCCTTTGTAAGTCAGTGGCCCGAGGAGTTGCTTGAACTCTGTAGCATACACGGCTCTGTTGGCAGTGAGTCACATCCTTACCCTGCTCCTTGCCTGGGGCTCTCTATCACCCTTTCCTGGTATTTTTCATAGCACATATCACTCTGTGATACTCTCTATGATACTGTGATACTCTCTTTATACATATATATATCAGTTCATCTGTCCTCCTTCCACCCACTAGAATGTAAGCTCCATGCAGGCACACATGTTGTCTAGTTTAGTCACTACTATGTCTAGGTTAACACTAACACATAGCAGGAATATTTGTTGTAAGAAGGAATCAATGTATTAATATACCACCTGTAGTATATTCCTCCCCTCCGTGAATCCCCCTTTTCCCTCAAGCTCTCTAGAAAATGTTTATAAGAGAGATTATGTAATAGTTAAGATGATGTGAGCTGCTGCAATGAATAAGCCCCTTTCTCAGGAACTTGACACAATTATTCATTTCCACAAGATTTCTATAAAATGTCTGAAATGAGCGTTCATGGTCATTAGGCAGCTCTCCAGTGGTTTGGACCCCCAGGCCCTTTCTGTCTTTTGGCTCTGCTCTCTTTAACGCAGGCTTTCAAGGTGACAGGGCTCATCAGCATTGAGCCAGCAGTGGGGGCTGGGATCATGACATGTAGCACATCTCACCTCTGCCCAGAACCTAGTGGCGGTCTGCCTCTGCAAGGAGGCTGAGAAATGTACACCTTCTCTGAGCCCCAGGATAGGTTTGGTAGCTAAACAGTCCTTGTCATAAATGGGCACACACACAGACTAAAGAAAACTTTGAGAATCAAGAAAGACTTGCCTAAACTATCTCAGTGTTACTCCATTGGGATTCTACCCCAAAGAGATCAAGTGGGAGGCCAGATGAACAAAATTGCTCCTGAAAGTATTTTCAGCAATGCCTTAGTAGATTCCTTCCTTCTTTCCCTACCCCTCCTCTCCCCTCCTCCCCTCCTCTCCCCTTCTTTCTTCATTCCTTATCTCTTCTGTGTTATTCTTTTATCCTTTTTAAAAACAGTTTTTAATTTCAGGATGTCACAGTCACAGAATCTAAACTGAAAATCCCCTTGGCTACCCTCTGCCCAGCATCTAGACCCATTTTAGTTTCTCTGGTTCCACTTAATATGTAGTCAAACAGTGCCAAGCAATTATAATGAATTTTGGAAGGCAAAGGTCTGCTGCACTAAATTAAACTCATGAATTCCCATCCAATGAATTCTGCCTAGTAGCAAACAGTAACCACATTTGTGAACAGAGGCTGGAGTTTTAAGCTGTCACCCAATATAATGCCCAAGCATTATTGTCTAGATAATTATTACTTATTTCAAAACACTAAGTGGGTAGGCCAGATGTTTCCATATGGGAGGAAGTATTTTTAAATGACAGCTTTTCTGTTACTATTAAACTACGTAGGAGTAAAATGTTACAAGACAATTTATTTAAACAAATAGTAAAAACAAATATTTTTAGGCAAGTTAACCATTAAAAAAGAGAGAAAAGACCCCAACTGAAAGAAAAAAGTTCACAATTCAAGCATTAGACAAATGCATTCAGTGGTATAAAAACAGTGCTCACCTTAAGTGGTATTGGATGACCATGTAAATGGCCAGGCTGCCCTGCAGCAGATTTGGTGATTCATAGAAACACATCATTGAGTTTTAATTTTACACAAGAAGAATAACAACCCATTTTCTGATTTTGTCTTTTCAGTGGGGATACATAGTGGTGCCAGATTCCCAGATATGTAGATGAAGAAAACCTTCTCACAAGCTGCTTCATAAATCTTTGAGTTTCTAACACAATATACCTTTTATTGACCACATGGTGACTAGAAGGAAGTGCTCCTTGTGATTCTTCTCAAGCCCTTCATTCAACAATATTTACAGACTCTGAGGGTCCAGAGATGAATAAGACAAGGGCCTCCCAAGAGAATTTTGTTGTCTAATGAGAGGTGCTCAACTCAATGAACAGCTGTAACATACAATACAGGTCCTGGCAGGGGCTGGATTCACAGAGGAAGAGTCTGTCTGGGTGAGGTCTCAGGAAGGCTGTCTGTCCCTCCCGGACTCTGGGCTCCTGCAAGGCAGGGAACAAGTCATTCTCGATTTTGCACCCCTAGTTCCCAGGAGAGGGCCTGGCATCAAGAAAAAAAAGGGGCTGCCTTTTGCCAGGGTCTAGAGAAATGTTTTTCTTTTTCCTGGTAGTTTCAAGAAAAAGGGACTATTGGAAGGGGGCAGGAGTAATGAGAGGAGAAACCATCATGCCCAGGTTAGCCAGCATTGGTTAGAATCTTCAGGGAAAAACAGAACTTCTCAACTTTAGAACAATTGATGTGTTGGGCTGGAATATTCTTTGTTGTGGGGGACTGTTCTGTGCATTGTAGGAGGTTTAACAACATCCATGGTGTCTATTCACTGTGCCAGTAGAAGCTCTTACCCTCCAATTGTGACAAACAAAAATGTCTCCAGACATTGCCAAATGTCTCTCAGGTGAAAACCACTCTGCTTCAGAGAATGCAAGTATACATTCCTTCCACTTACCCATATTGATACTATTGACTTGCTAGGATACTTTTATTTTACACCCTCATCTTAAATATTTAATATTTCTCGTGTTAAATATCGCCTCAAACAATACGCAATATAAAGGCGGACAAGGTCTGTTTTTCTTTTTTAATTTTGCTTGTTTTTTCAACTTCCTTATTCACAAGGCCTTGCACATTGAGGGGTGCACAGTAAATATTTGTGAATGAATGAATGAATGAATAAGTGAATGGGGTAGTTGCAAAAATGCCTCCTTATTCTTTCTCTCCATTACCTTGGCAATGGGACTTTGCATTCCCCTCAGAAAGAGGTAGAATCTATTTCCCCGCCTCCTGAATCCGGCCTGGGCCTACAACTTGCTTTGACTAATGGGATCGGAGCAAATGGGATGTAAGCAGAGAACTGAGAAGTCCCTACCTACTGGGGTTTGTTCTCTCACAGCTTGGGACTGATGGACTAGCCTGCTGAAGAATGAGAGACCACAAGGAGAGACACCCATCATCTCAGGCACCCCAGCTTAGGCCTCCATAAAGCAGCCAGCCCCAAATGACCTGCTACTGATCTTTGACCCATGAGTGAGCCCAGCTGAAGTCAGCCCTGCCCAGCCCAGACTAGAGCTGCCTAGATGAATCCAATTCGATATGCCAAATCTGTAGGTTCATAAGCTGAAGAAAGATTGTTGTTTTAAACCACCGATTTTGAGGGTTGTTTCTTAGGTGGCAAAGGGTAATTGTTGAATGTTTCTTCAATGAAGAAAGGGAAAACACTGGAGCTCAGTACTTGTTTTGTGTGTGTAGGGAGTGAGTAAGAGTAGGTTAGCAGAAATTGAGCTGGAAATGATGCCAAATTGATACTTGTGGCCAGGCTTTCATGTCTTCCTCAGAAATTGAATTTTATGCTGAAAATTGAAGGCCTCCAGAAATCTTTAAATTATGGAAGTACTATTATCCTATTACTAAAATTTTATTATGGGAAAAGTAGAATAGGCTAAGGACTGTAGTGGGAAGTGATTCAGTAAGGAGGCGGCTGACATAATTTTTCTGCAGTACAGAGCTGGGCTCAGGATGGGCTGCTATAACTATGCTGTGCCTGTCGGTGGGCACCTGAAAGTTGTATTCAGTTCTGGGCATCGCCCTGTAACTGTGATAGACAAGGTGGGTCACTCGCAGGAGAGTGTGATCAGGAGGGAGAGAGTTTTGATACCATGTCATATGGCTTAAGCCAGACAGAAGGAAACTCAGTGATACTGATAACTGCTTTCAGCTATTTGAAGCGCCATCATGTGGGAGAGGGATTAGACTTGGTCTTGTGTGACCCGACAGAACTAGGACCGATGAGTTGAAGATCTGGCAGCCAGCTTTCAGCTATGATATAAGGGTCAAGATTCTTTAGTCAGCTCAAGCCTAAAAAGGAAGAGTCAGGGAGGTTTCTTCTGGTCCTAAGATTTCAAGTTCTGCTGTAGCCAGAGAGAAAGGACTACTTTGTGTCAAGATCTTTCCAGTGTCTATTTTATTATATGACATGTATGCAAGCAAAACAACTCTCTGTTGCATGTTCTGGGAATGGGTCAGAAGGACAGACTGCAAACTCTCTAAATGGTAAAGCATTTTTGTACTAATTGTCAAATGATGTCAACATCCTTTTTGAATTAACTGAAAGAAAAGGAAACACTCTTCAATAAAAAATAACCCACACGTTAATAGCTAAAGTAGCATTTTGTTTCAAAAGTAACTTCCATCTCTTCTCCTCTAACTCTTTGCCCTTGTAGTTTGCCCTATGCAATATGTTGCTTTATTTTCTAGTCATTTCAGTATCCATTTATAAATTCATCCTGTAATTATAAAATGCCATAACACATAAAGCTTTCTTGTTTCCTAACTCTTCTCTGTATATTTTTATCTTTCCAACTAGATTTTCAAGTTACTTTTTTTTTTTGGAAAGGAAGTTAGCCATCATTTATTTTTTCCAGTTTGTAGCTATAGCATTTTTTTTAATCATCATTTTATTGAGATATATTCACATACCATGCAGTCATACAAAACAAATTGTACTTTCGATTGTTTACAGTACCATTACATAGTTGTACATTCATCACCTAAATCAATCCCTGACACCTTCATTAGCACACACACAAAAATAACAAGAATAATAATTAGAGTGAAAAAGAGCAATTGAAGTAAAAAAGAACACTGGTACCTTTGTCTGTTTGTTTCCTTCCCCTACTTTTCTACACATCCATCCATAAACTAGACAAAGTGGAGTTTGGTCCTTATGGCTTTCCCAATCCCATTGTCACCCCTCATAAGCTACATTTTTATACAACTGTCTTCGAGATTCATGGGTTCTGGGTTGTAGTTTGATAGTTTCAGGTATCCACCACCAGCTACCCCAATTCTTTAGAACCTAAAATGTGTTGTCTAAAGTGTGCGTAAGAGTGCCCACCAGAGTGATCTCCCGGCTCCTTTTGGAATCTCTCTGCCACTGAAGCTTATTTCATTTCCTTTCACATCCCCCTTTTGGTCAAGAAGATGTTCTCCGTCCCACGATGCCGGGTCTACATTCCTCCCTGGGAGTCATATTCTACGTTGCCAGGGAGATTCACTCCCCTGGGTGTCTGATCCCACGTAGGGGGGAGGGCAGTGATTTCACCTTTCAAGTTGGCTTAGCCAGAGAGAGAGGGCCACATCTGAGCATCAAGTTACTTTTGAATAAGGACAAAAACCTTCATGCATTTTATTAAAATGGCTTATGAAAATGCTCTCAAGCCAATTTCCCTGGTATAACAAGCAGCATAAATAAGACATAACTTAAATATGGTGTTTCATCCTCCCTAAATAATTTCATAAACACAGGCAAACAATGCACATAGGTACATTCATTAAACTACCAACTTAATAAACCCATTACTGATATATTAAAAGGTCCACTCTCTGTCCAGTGAAGACTTGGGCACAACGGGGAATAGAAAGCATCCTAAGATCCACTTGCTCTTTAATTTCTCAAAGTCAAGCTTGGCAGACTGAATTAACATACCAGAAATATTAAGTTTTCAACTGTGTGGCAATATGAAGAGAAAGCATGCAGGCATCAGTAGTTAGGGATGATTTGTAAGTGGGCTATGAAGGATGGGAAGAAAAGAAACAAAGAGTGCAGACATGAGGGAGTTCCAGGAGTGTGGAGCATTAGAGCTGAAGAAAACTTAAGAGTCAGAAAAAAAGTGCATATGGAGACAGAGAGGAGACCTACTTGAATGAAACAAAAGGTGTAGTGATAGGGAAGAGGCAGCAAGACATGAGCTGAACTGCATACGAACTTTCCAGAAACATCAGTAATAACAAAACTAAATACAACCAATACTTATCTGTAGCACTTACTACATGCCAGACACCATTCTAAATGCGTTAATGTACTATCTCATTTAATTTGCACTAGCACTCTCTGAGGTAGATACTGTTATTCTCATTTTACAGACGAGGAAACTGAAGAACAGATGAGTAACTTCCCCAAAGTTAAAGCCAGTAAGACATGGAACAGGATTAGAACCTAGAACACTTGGTCTCTTGACTTTAGTTGCCTTTGAAGTAGACTGAAATACAGGAATTATGTCTTTCTGTGGGACATGAACTATTAAGCCCCTTATTTTCCATTCCTCAAAAACCTTCTGTTATTTAAGATTTTTTTGATAGAATTTTTAAAACATCTTCCTCTGATGGCATAATAATATGTTCTGTAACTGTCTATAAATAAGAAGTATTTCCTCTCATCTTATTACATTTTGTTTCCAGAAAAATGTCTGGTAATAAGTTAGTCTCTCTCTGGGTTAGGTCATACAGTCTCTGTAATTTTGCTGATTTCTTTACTCTTCTTGTCCAAAGTGTTATGTTAATTGCTTCAGGAGCCATACTTTCCCCAGTGTGGTTATAATTAATTGAGAAGATAAGTCCTGGATAACCAAAGCAAAATCACTTCTTGTCGTCCATAGTAACTCTCCCTAAGGATTTTCCCAGAGTGTTTTTAATTAGAGGAAAATGAACTAGTGCATGAAAAACATCCAAATCTGACTGCCAAAAGTTTCTTTAAAATGACATATTTACTTCAAATTTTAATTTATACAACTATTAATGAAGCTTGTAAATACTGAATATATGTATAGATATATATATGGGAATAATTTTGTCTATCTGATGAATTTAAAGAGAAAAATCAATATGAATTTCATGTTTAATTTGGATTAAACATAATAGGACATAAACTGATATTCTTTAATGTTTAATGAAAATATAACACAAAATATATTATGAAAATAGCATTAAAGGGATAGTGTACCATTTGAGGGAAAGCTGGGGAAAAATCTATAATAGTGTGGGGTACTAGGAAAAGGAGATATACAATGAAAAAGAAAATAACAAAGTTTTTGTCAAGGAGAAAAGGAGAATCTTATTTATTTAAAATAATTAGGTGGTCTTTAATTTTAAAAGTATGTCCTGGATATTAAGATTAATTAGAAAATAACTCAAAAGTGGGACCCTCCTGGTATGTTTACCTAATGGTTCAATATGGTGAACCACTGGTCAATGAATATATAAGCAAGTGTAATTTCTATTAATTTGACTTTGATGGTTCATAGATTTTCAGAGTTGCAATGATAATACCAACAAGTCACCAACATAAAAATTATCTTGTTAGTCAATTGACTATCCTTTGAGATGAGAGGAAAACCCACAAAGGTTAACTCAAAGATTAATTATTCTATACTGATTGGCATGGAAGAATTCTAGTTGTCAAATCAGCTGCAGGCCTGCCCCATCCCAGGGGCTGGCTCTTCTACTGAGTCTTATGCAGGAGTGATTTGCAGTTGCACTGTGAATGGATTAAACATCAGTTACCATAAGGTCAAATTTTCTTGCAATTTTTTGCAATTTTATCTGAAAATGGTAAGGATAACACCTTGTCTATTTATAAAGCTCAAATAAGGGGTTCTGAGCTATTATATGGCAACGTTTGGATTTATAGGAAAAAATACCTCTCTTGCTAATCGACCATTTCTAAGGAATGCAAAAATGCATTACCTGTTCATGGTTTAGTATTGGCTGCCAGTTAACTGTGATAACAGCTATGAGAGACACTTTGAGACACAGAACACATCCTTAATTTTTAAAAGCACACACCCATGAGTTAGAGGAAAATTATGTGTTTCCTAATGAAAAACCTGAGAATAGAATTACACCATGACACCTTAGATAGTGGGTATGGGAATCGGGGCTGGAGAACAGGCATAGTGTGTGATGGAAAAAAGATTGAAAAGAACGAGAAAATCAAGGTCTTGTTTCTAACTGTACCATAAATCAACTATAAGCCTTGGACAAGCCATGATCATGCATTTATGAAGTGTTTAGTGTATAAAGTGTTAATTGGGGTTGGGGGGAAGCTCAATTTCCAATATATATATCAATTTAGAAGAAAACGAGTATTATGCTCCCTTACCTCTGAAGTGTCCCTCAGAGTTAATATTTCTTGATTCTATGAACTTCTAGTTCACTCTTTGGCTTATATAACATTCTCCACATGAATATGCTTTACTCCAATCTTTTATTTACATTTAAAATAAAATGTTAGGTCCTCAAATGACCAATAAGTGCATGAAAAGATGCTCAACAGCCATGGTCATTTAGGAAATGCAAATCAGCACTACAATGAGATACTACTTCCCACCTGTGCCGGTATGGGTTTATTATGTCCCCCAAAATGCCATGTTCTTTAATGCAATCTTGTGGGAGCTGACGTATTAGTGTTGATTAGGTTGGATCTTCTAATTGAGTGTTTCCGTGGAGATGTGACTCAATCAACTGTGGGAGAAATGTTTGATTAAATTATTTCCATGGAGCTATGGACCCCACCCATTCAGGGTGGGTCTTGATTTAATCACTGGAGTCCTATGAAAGAGCTTACAAATGAAGGACTTCAGAGTAGCTTGGAGAGGCATTTTGGAGACTGCCGCTGAAAGCAGACTTTTGCTGACACTTTGGGAATGCTAGCCCAGTGTTTGCTCTGGGGAAGCTAAGAGAGGACAAAACAACCCAAAAGCAACATTTTGAAGTATGCACAGGAGCTGAGAGAGGAGTGGAACACTACCTGGGATCAGCAGATGCCAGTCACATGCCTTCCGAGCTAACAGAGGTTTTCTGGACACCATTGGCCTTCTTTCGCTGAAGGTATACTCATGAATACCTTCATGGACTTCAGACTGTAAATTTGTAACCAAATAAACCCCCTTTATAGAAGCCAATCCATTTCTGGTATTTTGCATAATGGCAGCATTAGCAAACTGGAACACCACCCATTAGGATGGATGTAATTAAAAAAACCAGAAAATAATAAGTGTTGATGAGGATGTGGAGAAACAGAAACCCTAACATTGTAAAATGGTGCAGCCACTGTAGAAATTGATTTGGCAGTTCCTAAGAAAGTTGATATAGAATTATCATACAGCCTGACAACCCTACTTCTTAGTATATACCCAAAAGAACTGAAAGTGGGACTTGAATAGATATTTGTACACCAATGTTTCTAGTAGCATTATTCACAATAGCCAAAAGGTGGAAATAACTCAAATGTCCATGAATGGATGAGTGGATAAACAAAATGTGGTTTATATACACAATGGAATATTATTCAATTGTAAAATGAAATGAAGTTGTAGTGCATGCTACTACATGAATGAAACTTGAAGACATCATGCTGAGCAAATAAGCTAGGCACAAAAAGACAAATATTGTATGATCTCACTTATATGAAAAACCTAGAAGAAGTAAATTTCATAAAGACAGATAGTAGCATGTAGTTTACCAGGTGCTGGTGAGGAGAAGGGAAGAGAGTTATTATTTAATTGGTGCAGAGTTTCTGTTTGTGATGATGAAAAAGTTGGGGTAATGGATATTGGCGATGGTAGCACGATATTGCAAAGTAATTAATACCACTGAATTGTACACCTCAAAGCAGTTAAAATGGTAATTTTGAGTTGTATATATCTTACTACAGTAAAATTTTTCTTTATTTCCTTCATGAAGTTGTCCCTGAATGATTGCTTCTGATATAGAACAGTCCAATAAGTGGAATTTTCCTCTTCTCACTCCAAATCACCAAAGAAAGTGATTTTAACTACACAATGTGTTTCATATCCTTAAAGTCAGAAGCCATTGAGAACTGCCCAAACATTAGAAATAAGCAATGTGAGATGATTAGCTCTTGGTATTTGAGTTGGAAATGACCCCCTGCCAAAATGAACTTATTTCCAATTTTATACTACTGACAGTTGGAAAACATATTTCTGTTTAAAGATTTGCTCTAAAAGTTAACACTTAAAGACATCTATTTCTTACATTGAAATTCTCCATTTTTCCTCATGAAAAAGAAGACTAGGTTTATATAACTTGGTAATATTAAATTTTTAGTTTTAGAAAATATTGATTCCACAAGTCAAGAATAGTATACATGTAATTATAAGAAGATGCAAATAAATTTTTATTTTTTAAATGACGCTATTTTCACTTTTTTCCTCTTATTTCTGAAATAAGCCATTGACAATTAGTTTATGTTTGATTATGTTCCAGGCTAGATTTCCAATTGGTGTCCTTCTTTTCCTGCCCATCATTATTCAAACTCTTTGGATGATGGTCTCTTTTCTTTAACCCCCAGCTGCTCTAAATCTATTTCATTAGGAAAGCAGAAAGAAACATCCTGGTATCATCACAAAAGCTGATTCAACCTACCACTTTCCTGAGAAATGCTATTTTAAAACCTTTTCTGATTCTTCAGACTACTCTCTTTGATTTATCCTCCTTTTCACCTTCAAAGTTTCTGTGTCTTTTTCTTCATCTGCCTCTGTCAGCACAGTGCTGTCACCAGGATCTGTATCATCATTCTTTTTTCCAACCCATGTGTCTGGGTCTGACCTCTGCTTCCCTTGTGTCTTGGTCTTCGTTAAGCATTTCAGGATCAAATTACATTTCATGACAGCACCCTATGGTATTTAAGAAAAAAACTACCTGGCTAGGAGGTACATAGTTTTGAGCAACATCTCACCTTGACAGCAGTCTATATGTGATTTATGTAGAATGCTGTTGCCCCCTGAAGAAAAGAAAATCTTTCCATAATCATTAAATAACTCATCCCTGCAAAAGGGAGCCTCAGAGAGAAATAATAGAATCATTGTGCTGAGAGGGCCCATCAAGTCCACCTCCAGTCCTTTGGGTGGGAATTCTGTTGCAGGAAGGATTCTGTTCTGAAATATATGTAGGGAAGAGAGGTTCCCCAATCCTGTCTGTCAGCATTTCAGGATGCCCCGTTCCATTGGCCCTCAGCAGTAGCGGGCATGTTCTGAGTGCCATTTGGTACCAGACAGTAGTTAAGGAAATCAGGAATAAGAAGGCTCACAAATGGAACTTTTTGTAGCACAGTACAGAAAATACTTAGTACACTGGTTGCTATAATAACTGTGACTGTGAAACAGACCTTCCCCATACTTAACCATGTTCCTATTATCACAGCAGATGGGAGAAGATTTATGTGCTAGGGTTGCTACCTTAGGTAAAATAGAAAGAAAATGAATATATCTTGAAGGATGGACAGTGGCTCAATATCAGAAAAAGAATCATTGCTTTCTATGGTTACCACAATCATTACTGTACTACAATGGATAAACCCTTTCCCTAGTAAATTCTGCCTGACCTACCTTGCTTCTCTGTCATCATCACCTGCCACTTCCCCTCACTTATACTCTTCTACTCAAACTCAAACTTGCTGGCCTTGGAATTCACCAGGCATATTTCTGCCTCAAGTTCTTGTTTCTCTTCCTGGAATGCTCTTCATTAACAAATACCTGTATTTGTCTCCCTCCTCTCTCTCAAGTTTTACTCGAGTATCACTTTCTCGGTGAGGGCTTTTATGAGAACAATATCCAAAACTGCAATCACCCCTGCCACACATACACACACTCCCCTCCCTACTCCTGGCTTATTTATTCTTCCTAGTACTCATCATAATCTAACACATGATGTGATTTACTCATTTATCGTGGTTATTGTCCCTCTGTCCACTCCTGAATGTAAGCTCCACAGAGCAGGGCTTTCTGTATACCAGGCATTTCCCTCTTAACGTTATTAATCCATTTGAGAAAATTCCATGTACTGTGTGAAAATGCTAACTGGTAGCCTATTTCCCATTATTATAAATGGAAAAAAAAATATGATACACTACATGTCAACCCAAATCTACAACCAATTTCCTAACATGTAGCTAAAACATAGTCAAACATTTCTATATAGGTAAAAAAACTATCACGTTACAATATAAAATGCTTGAAAAAAATCCTTTTCTGGGCTCCACACAGTTGCCCAAAGTGCAGGAACATGGCTCTTGTTAGAGCCAGAGGCACTCCAGACATATATCCCCTGTGTCTACACTCACCACCATTTTCACAATGTTCACATGTGATGCTGGTATTTTGCAACTGCATTCACAATATTACTTAAGCTCTAGGTGCACATTTTTTTTTTTTTGTTAAAAACGTGTATTTGGGTTTCAGAGGAATAAATATATGACTTCTAAATACTTTTTTTCCTTAAATATTGCTTCTGAACATATTTCATTGAATGATAGGTATTTGCTATGAAGTTTGGGTGTTAAAAGCCTAGCAATGTTCTACCCAGAAAACATTAACCAGAGACAAATTCCGCAGAGTATGCCAGGATTTTCTTCACTGCTCTATCCACAGCTCTTAGAACCATACTTGGCACAGAGTTAGGTGCACAATAAATATTTGATGAATGGAGTTGCCACATTTAATGTTCACTAGGCTGTGGCATCTGGACCAAATGGCCATGATGCAGACCCCTACTGTGAATCTGTACAAACTCCACTTCACAAAACACTGGGAGACAAGATAGTGCCCAGGAGATAGTAGGTTCTGCAAACCACAGATTTTTGATAAGATGTGACCCATGGCCAATGACAGCCTTCAGGATCCAATTCTTTATAAAAGAACAGAGGACGACTTCAAAATTCTTAAGGTCCATTTCAACTGAAACATATAAAATAGACAGAAAACTATTTTTTCCTTGATAGGGTTGTTGGTTGGATTCAATGAGGAATGGGTTTAAATCACATAGCAGTGTACATGACACATGGTTAGTGCCCAATAAGTGGTATCTATTATTGCTATTTTTATTATTTTCATGTTTAATATATGCATAATGATGAATTAGGCCACCTAAATTTCCAGCTTAGTTTTAGCTAATTGAGCCTAGAATGCAGTTGAGTGGCAACTTTATAAATTTTTTGGAGATTTTTGCTAATTGTTTTCAAATTGAATGAGTGTGTAGGCATGCATTTTGGTGTGGTGGTATAGTTAAAATTTTTTAAAGATGACATGAGCCCTCAGACTTTGGAAACTCGTGGTGGACTTGCAACAGAATTAATAAACGGTTTTGGATTGCTCATTTTTAAATCTCTTCTGCCGTTCATTAATTTGAATAATTAAGCATGAATTTTCAAACAATAAAATCCTTTGTCCTTGAGGCACTTCTTGATTTAATCCCTATTTCCTTTTATTTTGCTTTTAGAGAAGATTATTTTTTTCCCCTCCCCTACCTCTCACTTACTCTCTAAATTTATATTTGAATGTTATTCTTATGTTGGAAAAAGGATATTTCTAAATAGGGCTGATGATATGCATGCTTTAACCTTTTCATATTTTATTACAGCGAGAGGTGTGGCAATAAAGAATAACAACAAGAATAATAATCCCAAGGCATTGTTTTGGAAGTGTTCAAAAAGGTAGGATTTTGAAGGGGAGAGGCTTGAAATCATCAATACCAATGAACATATGTTATTTTAATACTTGGAAGAAAAGTTCTGTAAATGCAATAAGCATCATTAAAAAACTTTTTTTTTTTTTAAACTTTTTTCTTTTAGAGAAACACAAGGGAAAATTTCAAACGTTTCATTGTTAAGACCCTTGTCCTCTCATTGGAACTTACCAGCTCATCAACTGATTTGTAGTCTATGACTTCCTTTGACTACTGGGCATGTATATGAAAGCACTCCAGAATAGATGAGCACATGTAAAGGGAAGATTCTCCTTTTCTTTTCCTGGAAAAAAAGATGTTCATGTTGATAACATAGATTCATCTGGTGATAGTACTATTGAATAGCATTCTAGGAGGAAAGACAGATGGAGGACAACTTAAGAAATCATTTGAAAAAAGAGAAAAAAAAAAAAAAACAGTGTTGATTTATTTATTAAACTGAGAGAAAGACAATTGTTGATTATGCAAATTTTGTTTTTGCATAAATATTTATACCGATATGAGAGTTACTGTACAACCTTTTGAGTTGAAAGTCAAAGAATCATGTAAAAGGTTGGCAAAATATGGACCATGGGACAAATTCAGACTGCTGCCTGTTTTTGTGGGCCTGTGAGCTGAGGATGGTTTTTACATTTTCAAACGATTGAAAGAAAGAAACAAAACCACAAGAAGAAGAATATTTTGTGATACATGAAAATTATATAAAATTCATATTTCAGTATCCATAAATAAATTCCTATTGGAATATAGCCATGCTCATTGCTTTACATATTGTCCTTGGCAGCTTTTGCTGTATAATGGCAGAGTAGTTGCCTCAGAGACCATATGGCCCCAAAGCCTACAATATTTACTATCTGGTCCTTTATGGAAAAAAGTTTGCAGACTCCTGTTCTAAAGGGATACACAGACCTTGAAACAGACTCTAGGGAGGAAGGGCTTCAACCTGACTGAATTTTCCTGATTTAGCATTTCCCAGGCAATAGAACTGGTTCTACATTTAGTCAGGAAAAACTTAAGGGCCTGTAACTCAGTATGAAGTCAACCTTGCTTTTGGTGTTACAAATCTTCTACCACAGTGAAAGTAAAAGGGTTTCATCTGCCTTGGTTTCTGGGACTAAGTCTCTACCTTTACCACAGTTTAAGTATCTGGGATTCTGGTTTTATTGCTGTGGTTTGAGATTTTGTCATGGAGCCCTACCAGCATTCTGGTGCCCCCTGAGGCTGGAGTTGTGCCTCAGTCTTATTAGTTCTTCCTAAAACTCCAGTACTTCCCCTGTATCTTCATTATGGTGATTGGATCCACACCACCTGCTATCATACTGCCCTAACAGAGCCTGCTTCCCTGCTTGAATTTTGGACAAATTTTCATTAACATCTTGACTTTTACCTGTCCCCACTGTAGTGTCTCTCTCAGATGGATTTTCCTAATTCTGTGACTCTAGTTGTTTAATATGGCCATCCAAGCCCTGGAGATTTTAGGCTATTAGAAAGAACTGATAACTTGCTGTGAGACTTTTAGGAAGGATGGTCTTTGTTGACATCAAGACCACATGGACTGCTAGTGATTCCAAGTCCCCAGGCCTCCTCAGAACAGCAGGTGAAGATGCAGAGCAGAACACATGGGGGTATGTACTCAGTGAAAGGACCGAGAGAAGAACCCTTCTAGCCTTTCAGTGGGCCAATTAACATTTTCCTGAAACTATTTGAGTAGTTTTGATAAATCTCCATTTTCCCATATCTACACATACAGAATTCAATATGGAAAAGGAACCAGGAAAGATTGTATCACGGGCTCCTTCATCCAAGTCAGTTCGTGGTCAGACTTTCTTTAATTTATTATAATAAACATGTACTCTGGACACCTGACCACTTGGCTGTTTCTCAGATTTGATGTGTGTGGCTTCACTTTACAGTTTAGAGGGGGAAGCATTAGGTACACTCAAGTTTGTATTCTGGCTCTGCCAATGCAAACTTGGTTAATTTACTTTAACTCTCTGTTCCAGTTTGCTAATACCGCCATCAGGCAAAATATCATAAATGGATTGGCTTTTATAAAGGGGGTTTATTTGGTTACAAAGTTACAGTCTTAAGGCCATAAAGTATCCAAGGTAACACATCAACAATTGGGTAACTTCACTGGAGAAAGGCCACTGGCATCCAGAGAGCCTCTGTTAGCTGGGAAGGCACATGGCTGGTGTCTGCTTGCTCCCAGGGTGTGTTTCAAAATGGCACTCTCCAAAATGTCAGCTTTCAATGGCCATCTTCAAAATGTATCCCTTGGCTGCAGCTCTGAGGTTCTTCTTTTGTGAGCCTCTTTATAAGACTCCAGTGAACTAATAAAGCCCCACGCTGAATGGGTGCGGCCACACCTCTATGGAAACATTCAGTCAGAGGTCACACCCTAACCAAAGGTTTCACTCACAGTTGGGTGGGTCACATCTCCACACATCTCCATGGAAACACTCAATCAGAAGGTTCCAACCTAATCAACACTAATACCTCTGCCCCTACAAGATTGCATTAAAGAATATGGCTTTTTCTGGGGGACATAATATATAGAAACTGGCATACTCTCCAATCCTCAATTTTCTCATCTGTAAAATAGTGTTATACCTGCTTCATTATGAACATTAATGAAATATCTTATGTAAAGTGACTGCACAGCATAGGAACTAAATAAATGTTAATTATCAGTAGTAAAATTATAATACTGTCTTCTTTGTGGAACCAAGGGGAAAAGGATTTTCTCCACCTTGGTCAGAATAATAGAGCAAGTGTTCTTTCTCTAGAGGCTTTGTATAGTTATGGGAGAGATAAATTTACATCACAGCTAGGGAAGCTGGGATGAATGGTTAAAGTAGAAGACAGGAGAATCAGCGATTGCCATACCATTTTCCTGACCCAGATGGAGTTGCTATAACTTGAATTTCTCTGTGAACTTCTCACATAAGGATGCTTCAATTAAGAAACACAAGACTCAAAATGAAAGAGTGACACCAGAGAAGGAGGTGTCTGCAAGGAGAGAATGAATTCTGACTTTAAAATGACCTTAAAACTCTGGCCAATGGTCAGACTCAATGGATAAATAGATAAGTTGAATACATTCATGTTGTAAATGTATTCATTTACATGAGGTCACCAAAGTACAGTTACTCAAATCAGGCAATGAAGCTGGAAAAGAGAATGATTCTGCAGGCTTTAAATTGAGCCTAGGGACATAAATGACGGTATCATCCCCATCTGAACGGCCTGGCCACTGAGTCACCATTGTCATATGTCTCTAAAGAGCTCACTCTGTCCATTTGAGACAGACGATTGCACTGGACACATACAGATCCCAGATGTGCCTTCCTAGTCATAAATCTCTGAACAATAATGCTGAGTATTGTGGTTGTAAATTTTCCATTCAGTACCCTTGACTGACTTGAGAGGGTAAACTTGTATGGTGGTTTGAAGCTGTATGTATCCCAGAAAAATGTGTTCTTAAACCTAATTCATTCCTATGGGTGTGAACCAGCTGTATGTAGGACACTTTGATGAGGCTACTTCAATTGAGGTGTGACCCATCTCAATAATGATGGCTCTTAATCCTATTACTGGCATCCTTTATAAGCAGAATGAAATTCAGATGGAGAGAGAAAGCCACAGGAAACAATAGGGTGAACCTCAACAGAACTGGAAGAGAAGGGAGAGACTGGGAGATACCACCATGTGCTCTGCCATGTGACAAGGTAAGGACCAAGAATTGCCACCAGGCAGCCCCAGAACACTGCAGTCTTTGGGAAGAAAGCACTGCCTTGATGATGCCTTGACTTGGACATTTTCCAAGCCTCAAATTGTGAGCAAATAAATTCCCATTGTTTAACCTGCCCCATTTCATGGTAATTGCTTGAGCAGCCTAGGAAACTAAAACACGTTGGATCACCTGGAATGATATGTGCGTTCCTTAGTATGGGTCTTTTCAAACCAAGAAGAGTTTCCATGAGATACAAAAATTATAAAGTAAATCAAGTCTGTAGTATTCATACTTTTGTGTTAAGTTTGAGAATAAACGTCACTCTCATTGGGACAATACAGGTGTATTTCATGGTAGGGAAAACATGACACATTAGAAAATGTGACACATTTTCTTAATATTCCATTTTAAAACTTTCAGTTGCTTTTAAACAACTGATGTTACTCAGAAGCTTTAAGAGAATTTTAAAGTACTGAGCCTGGCTATATTTGCATGTGTATTATGTTAGAGTTAACAAGATAGTTTTGCTTAAAAAGAGGAAAAAAAAGGGAAATTATGCATATGAAATTAATAAATGAGACATTATGTAAAGGACATTTATTTAACTAAATTTATGAATGACACTCATTGCTAAAATGCAATTTAAACTGTTCATTCAACCTCCTTGTAAATTATTTAATGAATATTTGCTATGAGCCCAACAGTGTTCTAGGATTTGAATATACAGAAGGTAACAAAACAAGCCAATGTTTTAAAGGATCTTATTTTCTAAAGCATGAAGACAGACTAGAAACAAATTAGTTAATACATAATATGTTAGGCAGACATAAGAGCTTTGAAGGCAAAAGGTAAGGTAAGAATGGAGAGTGAAAGAATAGGGTGTATGGAGAAGGGTACAGGCTCTTATTTTATGCACGGTGGTCAGGGAAGGTCTCAATGGTAAAATGATGTTTGATCAGAGGAAATGAACAGATGTGTTACGAGCAACTCCGGAGTAGAATATTCCAGAAGAGGGTTGTATTAGTTAGGGTTCTTTAGGGAAACAGAATCAATAGGAGATATCCATACATATAAGATTTTATAAAAGTGTCTCATGCAACTGTGGATATGCATGAGTCCAAATTCCATAGGGCAGGCAGCAGACTGGCAACTCCAATGATGTTCGATGAACTCAGGAAATGCTTTGCTGGCTACCTGAAAAAGAAGTGAAGGTCCTCTAACTTACTTGCTTAAAAGTCTTCAACTGATTGGATTAAATTCTCTCATTGCAGAAGACATGCCCTTCATTGATGTAATCAGTCACAGCTGCAGCCAATTGACTGATGATTTAATAAACCAGCCTTCTGGTTTATTAACCAGCTACAGATGTCCTTGCAGTAATGGCTCGGCCAGTTCTTGCTTGACCAGACACCTGGACATCATCACCTGGCCAAGTTGACAGATGAATCTAACCATCACAAGAGTTACTAGACACAAAGCCTGAGTTAGGAATATGTTTACTGTGTTTGAGATATAACAAAAAAGCCAGTGCTCTGGATAAGTATGAAGGAAAGGGAGAATATTAGGATACAAAGGGATTATAGAGGCCCAGATCACTTAAATCATTGTAACTGATAGAAAGGAATTTGGGTTTTCCTTTGTGTGAAATGGGGCATCACTGAAGGATATTGAATAGTGTAGTGACATGATTTGATTTATGTTTTAGAAATGTCAGTCTGGCTGCAGTGTCTTCACACTATAGTGGAATAAGACCAGAAGGAGGAAGAACAATCAGGAGGCTATTGCAGTGAGAGGATAGTGGCTTTGACCAGTGTGGCAGTCTTGGAGGTGTTGGGATGATGGATGTATTTCTAAGGTATTTCCAGCAGGATTTGTGGGAGGATTAGAGGCAGGATGAGAGGGAAAGAAGAGAATTATGAATGATCCAAGCATTTCTGCTTCCATGTATATCATGGAAGACCCTGTCAGATTATTTGCCAGCAGAAAACAATTGTAAAACCAGGACACAATGCAAAAAGTAACTCCCTGAAGCTACTGGAGAGTGAACAGAAGTAGAGAGATTTTAGTGAGGATTTCATATATGCTAGTGAGAGGGGAGATGATCAGCTATACCACAAAGTTCCCTCTCAGGGCCTATAGCCTTGGGATAAGTGCCCTGCAAGTTACACTTACAGTGGAAGCAAGGGCACAGGTGGAAAAATACTCAATCTTTCTGTCCTGGAGAAGCACAAAATTGAAGTGAGGAAACCATGAATGCTGAAGAGTATGGAGAATCCCAGAAGGTAAAGAGCCAGGAGTATCTCAAAACTCTGACTAACTAGATGTCTGTTTCCTCTGAGTGATATATGTGCAAAACAGACTCAGAGCAGCTAGGTGTAAACAAAGGATTGAAATGATACTGCAGCTGCTGCCCAAGGAACAGGGTTTGCAGTTCAAGTCCAGCTAGGAAAATTACCTGCTAAAGCAAAGGAAACAAACCTCACTGGAGAAAAATAACAAAATCCAGAAACACCAAAAATTATTATTCAAAAAGTCAAGGATACAATCTAAAATAACTCAACACACAAAGTACTAGGAAAATGGGACATATTCTCAAGAGAAAATACAGTCTATTAAGTCCAATCCCAAAGTCAACCAGAAGCCAGAACTAACTGACAAGGATTTTAAAGTGCATAGAAAAACTATCCTCAATGAATTAAAAATTAAACATGTCTTCAATGAACAAAGTTTCAGAGAATAAGTAGGAAATCTCGGCTGAGAAATAAAAACTATAAAAAAAGAGTCAAGTGGAATTTCTACCAAGGAATGACACAATTTTCAAAAAAAAATTCACTGCATACACTTAATTACTGAATGGATGTGATAGAGGAAAGAGTAAGTGAATTTGAAGATAGAAAAACAGAAATTAACCAAAGTGAAAAAAACATTAAAAAAAAAAAGATAAAAACAAACCAAAAAACCCAGAACCTTTGTGATGTTTAAGTTAATATGAAATACTCCACATGGGAAACTGGAAAACCAGAAAAAGGAAAGAGATAGGGACAAAAAATACTTCAAGAAATAATGGATCAACAATTTTCCCAAAGTTTATAAAAGACTGAAATTTTATAGATACAAGTTGTTAGTATTTAGATAGCATATTTATTCTTTATGTAGGTTACATTTTTGAGGTGAGAAAATAAACTCAGAAAATTGTATTGAACCTCTTCAATAATTTGAAGCCAGTCAAGAGACAGATAACAATTCTGTGACTATTCTTTCATAAAGATCCCATCAGAACTTTAAATCTAAATTATAATTCATTTGTACATCATTCCCTTACGGGAAAATCTGAAAAGAGAACCTAACTTTCAAGATGGAAGGGGCTAGTGTCAATATTTTTCCGGAAATGAGAATCCTACTTCTTTTGGTAACACTAACACTACTCTTTTAAATAATACTTACATTTTAGAATCATTGATCAGGATAAAATTTCTTTTAAACCTATGTATCTTGTGTTATGAGAACACTTTGAAGATAAAGGAATGTTGAGGGCTATTAGCCTTGACTTTGCTGTGGGTTTTCTTTCTGTGGCTCTCTGGACACCATCTCTAGAGTATGAACAGTGGAAATTTTAGGTAATCTAATATTTTTTGATTCTCTGTCAAAGGCAATGATTTGAATGACTGTCAAATAAGGTTATATCACTATTGTTTATGGGATAAACAGTCTCTCTATATTTTTTTTTTGTTTGGCTTCTTTAAATAAATTTCATGTAAGAGTCCCATTTTCAATTAGTTGACTCCCATAATTATTTCATAGAATTTTCTGTGGTTTTAGAGCTCTCTTAGCTTAGATATTGGAGGTAGATATACTATTTTTTTTTTCTTCTTTTATATCCCTTCAGAGCAACTCATACAGAATAAGCTATTATAAATATTGTTGAATGAACCAACACATATACAAATGGTTCATGGATTTCTGAGGTGCATTCAATGGCAATCAAATCATACAAAATATGCTTCCAGACTGATAGCATTTTTGACTCTGATATCCGGGGAAGAATGCTACGCAAGTGACATGGAGGTAAAGTGAATAATTTTTCAAAGTTAGTCAACAGTGCTCTAGTGGACTATAATAGATCTGCTAACCTGTTAATAAAATGAAATCCAATGGGAGTTTTAGATGAGTCAAAATACAAAAGGAAAAGTTATGGTCTGGCAATGACAGCTGGCAAACTTGCCTTAAATGCTTTTAAGGACAAAATTGATAACACTCATGATTGGCTAGAGTTCATGGTACCCAATTCCAATGTCTGTCAACCATATATTTTTGCTATTGATTAACACTCTAGCTACATTTTTTTCAGAGGTTTTGATGTGGGAAGTTATTTTATTTTTGGAGCAGCACCCAAATGGTTGTTTTCAAGACCTGTGATAATATATATGCAAAGGGAATCAATCAATATGTTGCCATCAGTAAAGTCAATGTTTCCGTTATTCATATTTTATAAATCTAAGGAAACTGCTTTAGAGTCAAAGATGGACCACTCAATTTTAGTAAAAATGGAGGGAACCACTTGAAAAGAATGTGCACGCCACTGGACCAAGTACTGAATGTATATGCACAAAGAATGTATGGTTTTTCAAGAAATATCCATGAACTCAGGTCACATGTACAGAGTCGGGTGAATTAAACAAAAATGTTGAAGTCCATTCCAGAGAACTGTGCATTGGAACAAAATTTCAAGTATAATGTACTCCTCAAATTTCACACATACAAAAAAAAAAAATACATACAAAATAAACTTAAAACAAATAAAGCTATCCTATTTTGCTATCTATAGAAATTTGTTTCATTTATAAGAGAGATCATTAAATTATTTTTTTCATTTGACATATATTTATTGAATGCCTCATATATGCCTTACATTATTCTAGGGATACAGTATAGGATGGAACAGACGATAATCCTGTTTTTATGAGCTGCAAAAGACATAAATCCCTGTTTTTATGTAGGGTAAGAAAGAAGATAAAGAAGCAAGGAAACATATAGTCAGATTGTAGTAAGTGCTTTGGAGGAAAATAAAGCAGGGAAGCGGGATAGGAAAGGCAAGGAACAGAGGAGTCAGCCTTGCTGAGTCAGTTTTTGAGTAATGGCCTAAAGGAAATGAGGTGGAGAGTCATGGGGTTAACTAAGGGAAGAGCATTTTAGCAGAGAGCACAGCTAAGTGAGCTAACAGCCTGATGAGGAATTCTGAGGACCAGTGAAGAGGTCAGTTGGGCTGGACAAAGTGAGTCAGGTGATTGTAGTAGGGGAGGACGTCAGAGGTAAAGAGTTAAAGGGCAACTTGTTTAGTGCCTTGTAGGCTATTGTCAAGTGAGTTTGCTTTTACTATGTGAGATTGGGAGACCCTTGGAAGGTTTTGAGCGGAGGAGTAATGTTCTGATTAGGAACAGAAAAAATCACTCAGTCTGCTGTGCTGAGAATATGCTGCAGGGTGAAGAAGGGAAGCAAGGAGACAGTTACTTGGCCATAGTGTTAAAACCGGAGTTCACAAACCCTGAGGCTACCTGAAAACTTTACAGGGACATGTCTTTAAGTGAATCAATGTCCAGATTCCTAACTGCCTAAAATTTAGCTGCCTGGTATTGTTTCTGGAGCCAGACTCAGTTATGATTGCTTACAATCCCCATCTCTCATTTGACAACTCCTTTTACTTTCAAAAGAAAGGCTTATTTCTCATTCATCTCAGATTTTACTGTGGTCTATTTCGCCAGGGTGTAAAAACTTCTGGAGTGCAAAATGCAGGGACAATTCCAAATCATTTTTTTTTACATTCTGCTCTCTTCCACCCCCAACTATTGCCCAAAACCCAACCATTCCTATGAGACACCCTTTTGAAAGTGAAATGAAGTGAAATTAAAGAAAGCACCTTACTTCATCATGTGACAGATTCCTGGAAAGACTCTGCTTCATCCATCCATTTATCCATCTATTTATCCACATTCAATCTTAGAATTTGGATTCAGAAAAGATTATTTCTACCAGGACCTTTATTCAAACAATTATTTAAGTCTGATTGGACCAACAGGTTGAGAATTAATTTTGTAGATTCTATCCTGTGAAAGACTATTTCCTTAAATAGAATTAATTAAATCTGTAGCTCTGTAGTTTTAAAATGTACTTAAAGCCTGTGATAAGAAATAGTGTAACCAAAAAATTGTTTTGCCAAATTCATTTTGAAAATAAATATACTTTGACTCTCTCTTGTCCTTTCTAATTAAAACTGGTGGAATGAGGTGCCTCTTACTGAAAGAGTAATAGGTATACTGAATAGTTATTTAATGAATATTGGTAACACTATTTTGGGGGTATACTTTCTATAAATCAAGATATTCAATAACCAGGCCAAAAAAAAAAAGTGGTTGGTGGTTAGTAAAATATTGTGTTCAGCAACATGGAATACTTAAATTATTAGTAGAAAGATTACTAAAATAATTTTTATGATAGACCATTATGTGATTTTTGTCATAAAGCTTGGACAGAGTTTAAATAATGTTGCTATAAAAATACTTCTATTCCAAACTTTTTATGCAGTTGAAGTGTCAGAACTTGCATCTGTATCTATAAAAATTAAAAATGGAAATGAATTGTTATTAAACCTTATTGTTAGGTAATAAATAACTTCTCATATTATGCATATATCAATTAATTGGGGGAATATCCCCATCTATCTCATTAGGACATGCACTTCCAATACAAATTTATGTTTTCATTTTTACATAATAATTATGAAGTATTTTAAAGTTTCATTTTGTTTTCATCAATTATGTTCTGACTAATAATTGGAAAGATAACTCAATTTAAAATATTTTTTACAAATTTAGAATGTTCTGGACTCAGAAAACGAAAAAAGTTTAAGTTGTAGACATATTTCTATTGTAGAGAAATTTGTAAGGTGATCAAGAGAAGACATTAGAAATAAAAACAAATAGATAAATTAATTTTAACAATATATTTTTGACTCAATAGATAATATTATCATTTCAACATGTCATGTCATCAATGTAAAAATTTTTGATAAAGTTTGCACTGTATTTTGTATTGAGGTTTTGAAATCTGGTTTGCATTTTACTCTATAGTATATCTCCATTTGGACTAACCATATTCCAAGTGCTCAGCATCCACATGTAGCTATTGGACTGCATAGCTCTAAACTTTAAACACATATACACACACACACACATATACGTACACATACATACATACATACATATATACTGAGGTAAATTTTTGCATGAGAAATGAATGGAAATACAAGTTTAATTAGAAAGATAAACAATGTAAAATTTCCAAGTGTTAAATAAGTACTCACTTACATACTTTTTTAATTGATGATGGTGAGATTAAATAAAAAGATACAGGTAAAAGAAGAAAAAATCATTCTTTGTAACAATTTAAATGCATAATGAAATTCTTAGTTGTCCACTTAAAAATGTCCAGAGTATGTAGGAGAACATGCTTGAAGACTACAGGGCTATTTCAATAATTCTGGCAGGAGATGAAAGTAGCTTTTACCAGATTTTTAAATGCAGTAGAATTCTAGATACATTTTTAAGCTTTGGATTGTTATCCAAACTTTTAAAAACAAAAAATACAGAAATGGTTGCATCTCAACCTTGACAATACTGCTAGAAAAGGGATCCTTTGGAATATTTGATATTTAGAGCCCACATTATCTTCTAGAGATTTTAAAAAAAATAGAACCTTATGCTGTGTGTGCGTCACCCTTGGTAGACTTCCCAAAATTGTTATATTTCAATACCAGTGAGACCTGAATGCTTTAAGCGCTTTAGCAAGTTGTCTGTTGTGGTTTGGCAGGACTTCAATCTGTAATTGTGAACATCTTTAGGTTGTTTTCTCAACATCTTTAGTATTGCCTCTATTACATTTGAGACTCTTAATTACAGTTTGGTGCTCAGCCTGTGTGGTATATATATTTTAAACATCCAGTTCCTACTACTGAAAATTAGAGATGACACACAGATAGTTTTATCTGATTTAGCTTTGGCTTTCTATGGATAGATGGCAGTTTAAATAATTTGAAATTGGGTTGTCATCCAATTTTTTCAGGTTGAGTGCTTGTAAGTCTGGGCGTCTTCTTACTGTAGCCTCTAAGGAAATGTTAGAGCAATTCTTTTCTCATGATTTCTGTTGATCTTATGCCTCCCTATGGAATTTGTAGTCTTGGAAGAAAGATATTGTTACGTGGTGAAACTCTTATTTATCTTGGTGTAACTGAACTCTTAGATTTTTCCACTGCCCTTATGTGACACTTCCTCTGCTGAAGTATAAAGTTTCAATGTATCCATGATTCTCTTCTGTTTTAGGATTCTAGTGTCTTATATTGTATTAAAGAAAGTCTTTGGACTTTTTGAAATCATGAATTATAGCTATTGCTAAATTTCCCCTAATATTCATATTTATAATTTCCATGAAGGAAGTCCTTTTGCTTTGGATGAACAGAAACTCTTGGAGAAAATTTCATTATATTCCTGCTATTAGCAACTTTCTTTCAAAATATAGACTCAAATAGTACTTATATTTGTTGAATCTTTTCTTATTTATAAAGTCTATTAGACTACTTATAAAATAGCAGCTCTCATGCATCTTTGCTTGTAATAGTTTGTCATGGAGGAATGAATCAAAATTTGATTTTTTTCCCTTGGGGGTAAGACTTTTATCAACACTGGGTATATACATAGTTAAAGTGACTCAGGTAAGGCAGACAGTCCATTCCTTGCTATGTGCAAATGTAGCTTGGAATTAGACATGGAGCTTTGATTAAAGATGTTCTAGCCCTAGGTGTTTGGATATTTTAAAACTTTTTCTTAGACCTCTGATATGTTTTTCTTAATGTGCCACATTTCTAGTAGGATCATAATCTACATATTTTGGGGGAATACACTTTAGGGGGTATGTACTTTAGGAATTTAAATTTCAGTTTTTTCTGGGGACATTTTCTCTCCCATTTAAAAAAAATTTACCTCAGCTATCTTCACATTATTTGCTTGCATGTAAATATATTTATGCATATATATCCTCTATGAACATATAAATTATATGTATAATATACACATATTATATGATGCATATTTATGCATATAAATTATATATTATTTCCTCTGTAAACATAAAGTTACACACAAATCTAAATTAATGGAAAACTTTTGAAAACATATTAGCTACAATCCCTCTTAAAAATGATAGCATTGTGCAAAAAAAACAGAATGAGGTATGTATGTTTGATGGGTTTAGGGATGGGGTGAAGTGTACCCCTACTCACTGCCATGTAAAGATTGAATATTCTGTCTTGGGAAGGAATCTGTTTTAGTCTGATGCCATAGTCCATCTGTATGAGGGCTATGATAAATACTTGAAAGTGTTGCTTTTAATTTTTCATCTTTTCTTTAGAGTATTTGGCTAGAGTGATTTCTAGATAAGAACTTTTGTTAATCATTGGCTTTCAGTTATTATATTTATATATTTAACAAATATAGGATTCCTTTAAGTAGGTTGGTATAGAATTTTGATTACTTTCATGCATGATGTAGTTCACAGCATTATATGGGTCCTGCCAAATTACTCATTTTACTCACACATTTACCTATTCATTCCACATTTATTCAGCATCAACTCTATGCTGGGAACTTTGTTAGCATCAAGAAACATGAATTTAAGTTACAATTCCTACAGTTAAAGAATTTGATCTAGAGGAGAGAATACCATCATGTAAACAAATTATTTAATCTCAGATTATTTTCAAGGTAGATGGCATAAACCATGCCTTGGTATGCATAATCATTCATACAATTTCTTTAGAACAAAATTTAAGAGACTTTTGTAGATTGCGTATTCCAATATTAATATCATTTTTAAATTTTGAGAATGGCTTGAAATCAGTCTGTAAGCATCATAAGAAAATCAGTGTCTTTGTAATCAAAGTTTTTTTCCCATAGCCTGATTTTTTTTTTCAAAAATCTCTCTCATGAGTATATGTGTAATTTTCCAGATTTGGATCTGAATGGCTCTTGCTATTTTAAAAATCAATTTACCCAGAGAAGGAAAGTGATTTTATTCATTTAAGATGATTAAGAGGTAACTTAGAAAAGAATTTTCCAAAATATTTTAAGCAAAACTCAGTACCATTTTTAAAACTGCAGTCTAAAGTAAAAGATTCTCCAGAACCAGATGTATATGTGTGCATACGTGTATGCTCACATTTCCTGCAATGACAATTCACTATCATATGCATCCCAACAGAATGGCAAAATTTGAATATCAAAATGCGCAGCAGTAATTTCAGTGGACAACATTATCAAGGAAGTTCCTTTTTCACAATTATTTTTGAAAGAACAAGAATCATGCTGAAGTCTCTGCTTATTTATCTACTTCATTAAAGTCCATTGTATAAAGAAATACACATATATACATATATATGGGTATATATGTATATATAACATATATCTTTTGTAGATATATGTAGATGTAGATCCATTTTATTAGCAGATGTTCAGGTTCCTTTGATATCTGATGAAGTTGGAAGTTGTGAGCTTCCTTAGCTCAGTGATTATAATGCCTGTTGTTACCGTTTTATGCAAAACCAGGCTTTCAAAAAAATATGCATACATTTATACGGAGTTGTTTGTTTTAGTCTGTTTACAGAAAGTGCAGCCATAGCTGTCCATAGTAACACTTAATATTACCAATGTGTGCCTGCTATTTACGACTCTCAGTAGTGGAAGGCTGTCAAAAGCATCCTTTGAGATCATTAGAAACCTTGCTTAAACCATCATGACATACAAAAATTAACAGAGTTCAACGAAATGTGTCCCATAGTGAAGTCAAAGTCACAGGTCCTCTGTGAACACTTCTTTGAAGGCCCTTTTATTAATCTTCAGTATTCCTGTACTCTCCTGTGCACTAAAAACATTTCAATGTAATTGCTGGTTTGCATGCCATCTCCACCAGCTGTGTTCTGAGGGTATTGGGGTTATGTCTTTTTCATCACTGTATTTCTAGCACTTTCTTATACACAACCTGAAGTATAGTAGATATTCAATAAATGTTTCTTGGATAATGGATGAATGGATAGTTGAAATGCTTTAAATTCCTTTCACTTAGCTATACCTTTGCCAGAAATTGAAAATGTGTAATTCAGAACAATTTGAAAATGCCTCTATTAGTCAGGGTTCTCTAGAGAAACAGAACCAACTGGAGATAGCTGTAAATATTATGAGATTTTTATAGGAATTGTCTCACATGACAGAGGGAATGGGCAAGTTCAAAATCCGAAAGGCAGGCTGCAAGTTAGGAACTCTGATGAAGGTTTTTGATAAATTCCCCAGGAGAAGCTGACTGACTGGCTGAAGTAGAAATGGAAAGTCTCCCTTCTGACTGCTGAAATTATCACTTCTTCTTTTAAAGCCTTCAACTGATTGGATAAGATTTCTCTCATTGCTGAAATCAATCTCCCCAGCTGACTATAGATGTAATTAGCCATAGATGCAACCAACTGATGAATAAATCCATGAAATGTCCTCACAGTAACAATGAGGCCAGTGCTTGCTTGACCAAACAAGTGGACACCATAACCTGACCAAGTTGACACATGAACTTACCCATTACAGTCCACCTCTTGTCAGCTTGGGAGCCATACACATTTCTTTAAGCAACAATCAATCTCTGAATAAAAATAATAGCAGTGGGAGCAGTGTGAAGAGGTGAGAGTGACCCCCGGACTGACAAAAGCCTGCACACCGCTGCATCCCCACATCCAGTGCCTATGTCCGACCGCTGTCGCCACCATGCCCAAGAGAAAGGCTGAAGGGGATGCTGAAGGACATAAAGCCAAGGTAAAAGATGAGCCACAGAGAAGATCTTCAAGGTTATCTGCTAAACCTTCTCCTCCAAAGCCAGAACCCAAGCCTAACACGGCCCCTGCAAAGAAGGGAGAGAAGGTACCCACAGGGAAAAAGGGGGAAGCTGATGCTGGCAAGGATGGGAATAAACCTGCAGAAAATGGAGATGTCAAAACAGACCAGGCACAAAAAGCTGAAGGTGCTGGAGATGCCAAGTAAAGTGTGTGCATTTTTGATAACTGTGTACTTCTGGTGACTGTACAATTTGGAACACTATTTTTTAATCAAGTTTTATAAAAATGTAGAATTTTGTTTTACTTTTTTTTTAATCTATGTTGTTAGCACACAGAACACTTCATTGTTGTTTTTTGGGGAAGAGGCAAATGTCACTAATAGAATGTCTCTGAAGCTGGATTGATATGGAGGAAAACACCTTTTCCTTCTATTTTTGAGAGACTTCCTCTTTATTCCCAGGAGATGGGCTTCCCTGATGTTGACACACATTAGCCACCTTGGCACAAATGTCTTGTGGTGTGGAAAAGCTAAAATTTATTTTTGTGTCCTCATGTCCTCTTCTCTCTCTCAGCCTTCAGCATAGACTTAACTCCCTTAAACCTGTTGGGGGTCCTGACCCAAAAGAATTGGTTACCAGATTGTCAGGCAATTTGGACCTTTCATTGATGCCCCTGAGATGGCAAAAGAACAGTGAGTCCTTGTTGAGGTTGTGGATCTTCAAATTGATAATTCTGCCATTTTCACTTCATTTTCTGAAAGTCAGGGTTGGCTCATGAAAACTTGTCAAACAACATACTAAATGTGAAATGTCAATCCTCACTCGAAACTTTTCCTGTTCAGAGCATCAGATGAAGACTTCATGGGGTTTTATAGTGGCTTTCTGATTTTGGTAGTCCATTGAAGAAGGGAGTTTAAAAGTTATTGTATACTGTTACTGATTGTCTGCTCATGTCCTGCCTCAAATACCATGATTGTTTATGAAAAGTGTCTTTAATAAAGCTGGATACAGTTTGTCATGGAAAAAAAATGATAGCAATCATATTTTCACCTAACAATGCTCAACTGTTCTGCATACAGCCAGAACACACTACCTCCCACCCCCAAACAGGGTGCATATCCTTAGGAAATATTAACTCTTAAACTTGATGCCTTATAACTTAAATATTATGAAACAAAGCTAACACAACTTATGCCATATGATATGGGATATGAGAGGGAATAAAAAGATATTTGCTTTATATACAGAAACAGACTCACAACAACACAAGGAAGAAATATTCATAACCATTACAATCCTCATTTCTATAACTAGTCATGTGGTCATAGTTCATATTTATAACTACCTTCTTCAACTACCCATTCCCTAGTTCCTTTTCCCTCAGCAAGCACCTCAGCTAATCATGGTTCTGTGCCTGGTAGGGTGACCCAAGCCTTCATTCCTGAAGGGTCTGGGCCATTGGTAGTTGTGCCTGGATTGTGTTGTAGGAATTTTCCATTGACTTTAATCACAGAGCATGGTAGTAATAAGAGATGCCCTGTGGGATCCCCTGTATTCCAGGAAAACTCATCTTTACCTCTACTGTGTAATTGCAGTCCTATTTCCCCTTGATAGTCAGGCTCAATCACCCAAGCCAGTGCAGTAATTCCCTTATCAGATGGCAAGGTCACAGTCTTAACTTCCAGTTCAATGGAATCATTGCTGTATATCCTGGTGAAAGCTTTCCTATTTGAACTAAGACCTGCACACTAGAAGAGCTTAAGGGTGCAGGGACAGGAAGCAAAAATATTTCTAGTCAATAACTAGGGGTAATAGTGAGTGGTACAACTCCCATTTCCATCTCTTGATTCCTGGAGCTGTGAATCCTAGCTATGGGAGAAACAGCAGCATAGAGTGAATGCTGATTTAGAGCATATACAGCCTCCTGGAGAATATTTCCCCAGCCCTGCAAGGTATTTCCACCTAGCTGGAACCATAACTGAGTCTTCAAAAGGCCATTCCACCATTTTATCAATGCAGCTGCTTCAAGATGATGGGGAACATGGCAAGACTAGTGAATTCCATAAGCATGTACCCATTCCTGCACTTTCATTTGCTGGAAGTGGTTTCCTTGATCAGAAGCAATGCTGTGTGGAATACCATGATGGTGGATAAGACATTCTGTAAACCCTTTGGATCATACAGTGCAAGAGGCGTAGCAACTTACTCAGCAGCCTGGACCTGTTTCAGAGCCTCCTCTTGTTTGGGTCCCCACTCAAAACTAGCAGCTTTTCAGATCATTTGGTAAATGGGCTTGAGTAGCACACCCAAATAAGGAATAGGTTGAATCCAAAATCCAAAGAGGCCAACTGGGTGTTGTGTCTCTTTTTTGGTTGCAGGAGGGACCAGATACAAGAATATATCCTTCACCTTAGAATGGATATCTTGACTTGCCTCATACCACTGGACACAAAAAAATTTCATTGAGATGGAAGTCCCCTGTATTTTTTTGGATTTATCATCCATCCTCTGACATGCAAATGCCTTACCAGTAAATCTAGATTAGTTGCTACTTCTTGCTCACTAGGTTTAATCAACATGATAGCATCAATAAAATGGACCAGTGTGATGTCTTGTGGAAGGAAGGGATGATCAAAATCCCTGCAGATGAGATTATGACATAGGGCTGGCAAGATGATATATCCATGAAGTGGAACAGTGAAGGTGTATTGCTGGCCTTGCCGGGTGAAAGAAAACTGTTTCTGGTGGTCTTCACTAACAGCATTCAAGATTAAAGTACTCACCAGGGGATGTGTTGTTTTGCTCAAGCAATATTACCACATCTGGAATAGCAGATGTAATTAGATTCACAACCTGGTTAAGTTTACAATAATCCATTGTCATCCTCTAGATCCATCTATTTTCTACACAGGCCAAGGAGGAGAGTGAAATAGGGATGTGGTGGGAATCACCACCCATGCATCCTTTAGTAGACTGCCCATCTATTTGACTTCTAGATACCCCATGATCTACTAGCTAATGCCATAGGTCTCTGTGAATCAGACTATTTTGATTGCTGCTTTGAGTCTGCTGTCCATTATGGAAGCCCTAACCTCTTTGTCTTTGGAGATTAAGTGCTACCACATGGCTTCTACCAAGCCAGGATCCAATCATCCCCATTGTGTTTAAGGATCAAAATTCAGTGATAGCAGTTCCTACAATGATATCTGACCTACAGAGTAGGGTGACTACAGAGTTCTTCAGGGATGATGGAGCTAGTCTCACAAATTTATGCCTCCCAGTCCTGTTAAAAGATGTGTCCTCTGTACATTCCTGGGGTGGGTGAAGAGGTTTTACATGATAAATCCACTCTAACTTTCCAGTCTCTCTAAACCTTTGTGTCCCCTCATCTACATTATACCAGGGAAGTTCTGGCTTTTAGACCTCAGGTAACAGAGGCCATCTTTTGGTCATGAATGAACTGTTAGAGCCATTTCTAACATCCTGGCTACAACTTTGAATCCAGAATCTCTGATTAGTTGGCCCACTTCAATAAATTAAATCTGATCCAACTTTATATTCCTTCCACCATTATCCCACCCTTAGTATTCATGCCCACAAATATTCCCTTGATTTCTGTCTGTATAAATTTGAAAAAATCATGCAGCTCTTTTGGAGTATAGTACACCTTCTCATGGGTCATACTTTGTACCTTACCTTTTGAGGCCTGTTGTGACTTCCGTCTAGTTATAGGTCTGGAAGTAAAGAGGGGTGGTGGAGGTGGGTCTGGAGAAGAATTAGAAGTGTCTTTCAAGCCAATTACCTCAGGGTATTCCATTACAATTTTATCTGGTGAAAGGAGATTAATTTCTTCAGGTAGAGGAATGAGGGATGTTTGCTCAGCAGATATGGCTATAGGTTTGCCAGGCACAGCAGGGTTAATTTCTTCAGCTGGAAGTTGGATGGCAAATTCTTCAGTCCTTGGCTGTTTCCTCAGGGCAGACCATTAAAGGTTTATCTGGCAAAGACTTAGCAGAATCTAGGGTTTCGGTGCCCCCACTGCCATCATTATCAATGCATAAGTCCCCATTCCAATTTTCAGGATCCCATTCCTTTCCAATCAATGCCCTCACTTTAACAGCAGACACCCTGAAAGCTTGGTTTTACTTTTTAATTCAGCCACTTGTACAATGAGACTTTGGGTCTGCTTTCAGAAATCTCAAGTCTGTGGCTACATGAAATAAGATTTTCTTTAAGGGCACACATGGGAACTTTTATGTCCTTCATGCTGCACTTAAGTTGCAAATTTGAAGCCTTCAGCTCATCTCTTTCTCTTATAACTGCATCCAGCATATTTAGAAAGAACCATCCAACATCATTACACCTATTAACTCCACAACACTCTGATAATGTGTCAAAAACACTCTCACCCAGATCCTTGCCTCTTATAAGCATTTGAGTATCATATACAGTGGTTATATTTTGCATATCTCTATTGCCAACACAGGCCATGGACTATCAGTGCCTTCTTGATGATTGGAAATAGAGTCATTAGTGCCTTTGAATCTAATCAGATTAGAGAACCAATTCCTAAAACCCCAGAACCAATTCTGAAATCTCATCCTTAAGATTCTATTTCTCAAGAACCACTCCCAGTACCAGAGCTGTATCACTCAGAGTTCTCTAGGCTAACAGAATCAATGGGAGATATCTGTAAATATTATGAGATTTTTATAAGAATGTCTCATGCCACCATGGTGATGGACAAGTCCACATTCCATAGGGCAGGCCGCAAGCTGAGAACTCCAGTGAACATTTATCCCCTGCACTGCTATTCAAGTTTGCAGATGGAATTCTCCATATAGACCTTGACTACAATTATTGCTAAATTTCTTGCTCTTGAGGGTGTTTGTGTATAATTCAGTGATAAAAAAGAGAGAATAATTCCTGGAAGTGACAAAAGTGTTTGCTGGTACTTACAGGAAGAAGGTTATTCTAGGGTGTCTGCATCAGTTCACTTCCTCATTCTTTGTGTGGACATTAGATGTTTTCTCAATCTGAGAGAAAATACATGCTTCCAGATAAATTCTCTAATCCTTTCTTCTGTAGGAAAATTCTGAGGCTACCCCATACATTGATGAAAAACCTTTGTACCTACCTGGAGTTTCTCTATTCCTCATATTTCTTGAAAATGTGATTTTAGTTTATCTGGGGTAATCATTGTGATACACCACTGTTCTGAATAAAGAAAAAGATGTTTTCTCAGAATTCTAGATCATACTCTTAAACAGTGCTTTTCAAACTTTATTGTGCATTCAAATCACCTAGGGTTCTTGTTAAAATGAAGTTTCTGTTCAGCGGGTATGTGTTGGGGCTGGAGGTTCTGAATTTCTTACAAGCTCTCAGGTGATGCCAAGGCTTCTGATTCAGGGACCACATTTTAAATAGCAAATTTCTAAAGCTACCCAAAATGTTTGTGGAGCAGCAGGTAAAGAAGACATGCAAAGAATGATAACTGTTATGAAATCTGGTTTGCTAAGATCCCAACATAGTTCTCAGACAAAGTGGAAGCTGCTTCAATTCTGATGCTTTACCACTGTTTCTTCACTGCCATCTTTTCTCAGGTCATTTTTAGTAGCAGGTTTGTACTCTTTAATTCAACCTGCTCCATTGACTATAGGTTTGAAAAAGCAACATGATGTCAAGTCCAACTTCAGACCTCCTGGACACTTTTAGTCTAATAGCCAATAAGTATCTTTTATAAATAACCATTAATACTTTAGCTGTTTTGATTTCAAAGTGTGTGTTTTCCTTCTTGACATGGGGATTGTTTCCTTGCATGTTCTCATAGGAAATTGTTGAATTCATTTTTTTTTTTTTTTTTTTTTTTTTGGTAATAAGTTAACTGAGCTTCTTACTTCTTTTGCTGTTATGAAAATAAAACTTTTAATTATTAACTTTGTAGCACTTTGGACATAAATATGTTATGTTAGCTCACTTCTTTACTTTCAGAGGACCTTCTCTATGAGTTAAGCTGGAGCTAGAATTGTTTTATTTAGCCTTAAAGGATGTCGTTCATGGAAACAATATGTTGGGCAAGATGGAGGAGGGTGGTGTGAGTTATTGTGCAGCCTGATGCAGTCACACATATGAGTAAGGTAGGTTAAGAAAAAGGTTTACCTCCCAGTAAGGTTTATTTTCTCGTCTATCTGTTTATGTCCAGGTGGGTATGCAAACCAAGTTTTTGACCATGTACCTCTGTCATGAAATACAATTCATTTCTGATCCAAACTGAGAGAGAGTAAGATGTGTGACCGGTTTCTAAGTTTAAAACATTTTTTGAGTTTTTTTGAGAGTCGTGAGAATGCTGCTTACTGTGAATATTAATTCTTTCCAAATGTGAGGATCTGTTTGATTTCTTTTGTCTGTTCTTTTGGGGTCAGATGCCTTAGTAGTAATGATCATAGTCAAACCTTTTCTGGAGCATTTTCTGGGAGATACTGATAAGTACTCATGAATCAAAAAGACAAGATGAATGTTCTCTAATTCATGTTTATCAAGAACAATAATTACTACATTCTACATATCCATTTTGGGATAATGTATGCATGCATAAAAATAAACACAGCTCCACTTCAATGAATTCTTTTTGGAAGAATGATTTTGAAACTGTAAGCCAAGCTTTTGTCTATTATTAACCAAACTTTTTCATTAAGTAACAGGGAAGAAGGCACCAAAACCACATTTTGTAAAAAGAAATGATTTCATTACAATGAATAGGTTTTCAAAGTTGTTCAACGAGTTCAGGAAAACAATTATACCTGCAAGCATCTGTTTATAAAAGTATAGAAGAAATGAAGTGACTGAAATTTGATTCTTTCTGTGTGGCACTGTGAACATTCTTATTCAAGTGATAAACTACGTGAAAGTAAGCTTTTTGTTTTCCTTATACTGATCTTCTAACTGAAGTCACGTCTTTACCTTGAACTTCAGATGCAGATCAAGTTTCTTTTTGAAAGTTTCATCCCCCAAATTTGCTGCAGTGTTTTTAAATGGTGAAACAGAAATTTCTGGCAAGTGGATGTGCCAGTTTGGATGTATTATGCCCCCCAAAACGCCATTATCTTTGATGCAATCTTGTGTGGGCAGACCTATTAGTGTTGATTAGATTGTAACTCTTTGAGTGTTTCCATAGAGATGCAACCCACCCAACCATAGGTGATAATTCTGATTGGATGATTTCCACGGAGGCGTGGCCCTGCCAATTCAGCATGGGCCTTGATTAGTTTCCTAGAGCACTATATAAGTTCAGACAGAAGGAGCGAGCTTGCTACAGCCAAGAGGGACACTTTGAAGAATGCACAGGAGCTGAGAGAGAAGCTAAAGCCTAAGAGGAACATCCTGGGAGAAAGCCATTTTCAAACCAGAACTCCAGAGCAGATGCCAGCCACATGCCTTCCCAGCTAACAGAGGTTTTTCAGATGCAATTGGCCATCCTCCAGTGAAGGTACTGGATTGTTGATGCATTACTTTGGACGCTTTATGGCCTTAAGACTGTAACTGTTTAACCAAATAAACTCCCTTTTATAAAAGCCAATCCATCTCTGGTGTTTTGCATAAATGGCAGCATTACCAAACCACAACAGTGGGAATAATAAAATGAAGCTACACTTTTACTGATAATTTATTAGTGAAAAAAATATTTCTTTTGTCATATACATCAGAGAAAACATTACACTAAAGATGTAAACTCTAATCTCTATTCTCCTTTACTTAAAAATATATATTACTCTTTGTTTGGGATGATATGATTGCTCTTAACCCACAGCCTTCACACTTGTACACCCATACATACATACATACATACAAGTGCATGTACAACTCCCCAAATCATGTAATATATCCTCAGATTTATTTTGTCATTTTATTTGTTTGGGGTTTCCCTTTTATTTTCCTTTTTTTTTTTTTTAAGAATATGCAGTATACATACATGACTGTTATATTTCCTCAGAAATTCTTTGGGGTTATAAATCTATAGATAATGTAGATCAGAACTCTAGCAGGACAACTTTATTTTTTGCAATCCAATAACACCCTCAGAGATGCTCCTGATTAACAAGTTGGTAATTTGTGATCAGCATCTCTGCCTCTGCAGCTAACTTCCTGCATTGTCTGTTTCACTGATCCATTCCTCATTCCTGTTCCTGCATTACAGGCTCCAAATCTCGTATGGATGTGGGGATACTGGCAGGAGATGAAATTGCAGATTGGGCAGGTTGCCAGTAGAGCTGTAAATGGAGATGACCAAAGTGAAGGAGCGGTGGAGGTGGGCCAATGGCAATCAAACAATATTGCATCAAAGCTGAAGCATTGAGAAGAATGGGGAGGGATAGACCTGGAGAGCACAGGCCACTTTAGTTGGCTTCATAAGACCTAAAAACCAGTTTGACAGAAAACAACTACTTGTTCTGGAAGAAAACAGTGCCTTCCAAGCAGAAGCTTTACAAAACCTTTTGTCAGGCTTGGTAGAGTTCAGTGAATGAAAGAAGGGGGACAGTGCAGTGATAGAAAATGACAGACCATAGAAACTGGCTTGAAAAAACCTTTGAAATCTTGCTGCTCACAGTGATCTGAGATGTCACAGAAGCAGACAATGGCAAAGAATTAGAAATTGAACTCAGGAGGAATTTTTAAGGTGAAGGATGATTGGGTGTGTGGGGCAAACTTTCAAGAGGGTTTGGAATACCTTCTGCATGATACTAGCCAGGCTGTATGCTGGGAGGGAAGGGACTGAGTTGACAGACTGGGGGGGTTGTGCAGGAAAGGGTCAGTGCTGGGCAATGGAGTGCCAGTCAGTTCAAGGAGTGCAGTAAAAGTTATGCATCGTGATGATGGCAAAATCATACCATCCTAAATTGAAGTAGGCCATTTTTGGGGAAGGAGGTAAAGTGTAGGGATATAGAGAAGAATTAATGGAAACATCAAGCATGTTTGAGGCATCCTAGGCAAAACGAGGCAGAGAATAATGGAAAAGTGTCCAGTCCCTGTGACAGAGGATGGTGAAAATGAAGTGGAGAAATGGGACTTAATAAGTAGTTACAGGGAAACCATCAATAGCTTGAGTAATCTCCTGCTGCCTAAGTGGTTAAGGAATGAGTCAAGGAGCTTGGGCTTTTCATGGGGGTGGTGAAGGGCTTTTCTGCCTTGCTGTGCCTCTGAAACACTTGGCAATTCATCTCCAGCATCCAGTGCTGCCACGACCCTTTCTAAGACATTGCCCGATAGTGGTTTTGATCATCGTGGTGAAAGGTGTGCAGATGTGTAGTGTTCAGGTTAATTTCTGGAAAGGGTATGGTTTGGATTGACAGACTATATTTTGTATAGACAAACTTATCGTTTATAAAAAATAGGTAAGAAGAGCTCAGTAAACCATTCTCAAATTGAAAAATTTAGAGTAGACTCTGCTGGGTTGCTTCTACAACCCTAGCTTATGCTAATATTACTAAAGCATAAAAATACTAAACCAAACATTAAATGAGAATATCTACTATGGTGTGATAACTTGTGGTTAGGCAGTGGACAGCTTGGGTTGCATCTTTATTTGATTCAGTCATTGCTGTCCAAGACCTCACGATGGCCAGAGGAGAAACCAGATAGCAAATCACAATCCTTGTTCCATCTGAGGTCCTGAGATGGGGATGTGCTGAAATAATCACCATAGGGAAAATCGAGCCCCAATAACACAGAACTCTTAGGAATCAGACAGTTAAAAGTTCTGTTAATTACCATGGATAAATAAAACTCTCTGAATTACAAGTTGTTCTGTGGTATATGTACATATATAGATGGGTATGAATGGAAGATAGTGACAAGGGAATCCATCTTCCTTAAACTCCCAGATGTCCATGAATGGACTAATCATTAGAGTCAGAGAAAAATACAATTCTGTATTTAGGTATAATGAGGAGGAGGAAGGACGAATGATGGCAACTGGGATGTCAGCAAGGAGCATGCCTCTTTTTACAAAATGATTACACAGAGCTTTCTCTTCTCTCCATGGGTGATTGTTCATTCATCCCAGGCACCCCAGAGTTAACACTGAAGTTCAACAGGCACTTTTGGAAGTTGCCTTAAATGTCTCAAGATCACTGTGATGGGTTCTTTACCTAAAAGAAGACATTGACTTTTTTTTTTTAACTTTATTTATCTAAAAATTAAAAAAAAATTTCAAACAAATCGAAACAAAGGAATAAGAAAAACAAATAACCTAAAATAACTACATTGCTTCCAACATGTTCCTACCATACCCCAAGAACACTAACCAACCGTAGTCATTTCTGAGCATTCCCATGTCATTAAGATTACCCTCAGTATCTTACCTGTTCTTATTAGATTATTGTTTCCCCCTTCACTAGTTGCTGTCTATCTCTAAGTCCCCCGCATTCTACAAAATAAGACACTTATTTTACATTTTTCACAGAGTTCTCCAAATAGACATTGACTTTCATTAATTCTTTTATAGAAGAGTGAACTCATTCCTAATTATGTAACTTACATCCAGGGAACAGTTTGGCCACTGGCACAGTTGTTCACTAAGCACTCCCCAGTTTGGAGGGAACTGGTGAGGACTGTTCAGCCTGGTCAAATACATCTTTTTAAAATATATATATATATATATATAAATTTGCTTTTTTTAAAAAAATGCAATTTTATTGAGATATACTCACATACCATATAATTCATCCAAGTATACAATCAGTGGCTCACAATATCATCATATAGTTGTGCATTCATCACCACAATCAGTTCTTGAGTATTTTTATTACTCCCAGATAAAGAAAAAAATAACAAAAATAAAAAAGAAATAAAAAAGAACACCCAAACCATCCCATACCTGACCCCCAATTACTTATATATTTTTGCCATTATTTTATTACTCATCTGTCCATACAGTGGTTAAAGGGAGTGTCAGTCACCAGGTTTTCTAGTGCATCTTTAAGGGACTGCCTTTTGCTTACTTGGGTATTCCAGGTGCAACCAATATCCTCTCAGCTTTTTGTTCATAGTCTGTACAAATAAATTCTTTGCTGATTGCTTTTGTTAAGCCCTCAAATTCTGATAGCTTAACTTGTCATGAGCTTTACTTTCATGTCTCCCTTCCACTCTTGGCAAAATTATTTCCCACAGTTCTAACACTTTCAATCAGCAAAACATTAAATCCATCAGAATTTTGGAGATTTAATGTTTACCTGCCAATGGCATTTTATGTGCTATATAAATATATCTATCAATATTATCATGATTGTTTGCAATGTGTAGGTGTCAAAGAGTGCAGAAAAGAAAAAAGCCATTTTTTTTTTATTTTGGGAAAGTTTTTGCAAAATAAGAATCATTTATGAACCAAAGAAGGGCAGTATATTATTTGATGGTAGAACATGTGTATGCGATCACCCCAAGGTCAATCACAACTGTGAAGGATGATTTCAATGGACCTTGCATGTTCAATGATGTAGAAAAGATAACCAGAGACTGTACATTAGATTTCACAAGTTCAGACTTTTGAATGGACTCACTAGACTCAACAGAGTATACTCACACAAGGCTTTTATTTAAAAGCAAAAAAAAAAAAAAAAAAAAAAAAAAAAAAACAATCAGTGCAGTTACAGAGTCCAGGCAAGCCTTTGGGGTTTGAGGAAACATCCAAGTACAAGCTTGGCAGTGCCCTTATTCACACAGGGATACACTTTGTCTCTGATTTAAATTACCAAGGTCTACATGAAGAATCTTGGCTTTGGGAAAGTCCAAGCCAGAAGTTCCTAGCGGGAGAGTTTATGCTTCTATGGTCATGGAATCAAGCCAGGCCATCTGTCTACCAAGTTATGCCAAGTGAAAGCCATCAATAAACAAACTGGCCCAGGGATCTCTAGCAGAGTTTTCAACTTTAAACTGCATACTCACTGTCTATTCCCTTGTGCCGGTTTGAGTGTATTGTGTCCCCCAGATGCCATTATCTTTGTGGTCTTGTGTGGGGCAGAAATTTTGGTGATGGTTGGATTTGCTTGGAATGTGCCCCACCCAGCTGTGGGTAATGATTCTGATGAGATGTTCCCATGGAGGCGTGGCCCCGCCCTTTCAGGGTGGGCCTTGATCGGTGGAGCTATATAAATGAGCTGACTTGGGGGGAGGGAACTAACGGAGTGCAGCTGGGAGTGATGTTTTGAAGAGGAGCAAGCTTGCTAGAGAGGAACGTCCTGGGAGAAAGCCGTTTTGAGGCCGGAGCTTTGGAGCAGACGCCAGCTGCCTTCCCAGCTAACAGAGGTTTTCTGGACGCCATTGGCCATCCTCCGGTGAAGGTACCCGATTGCTGAGGTGTTAACCTTGGACGCTTTGTGGCCTTAAGACTGTAACTGTGTAGTGAAATAAACCCCCGTTTTATAAAAGCCTATCCATCTCTGGTGTTTTGCATTCTGCAGCATTAGCAGACTAGAACACCCCTGGTCAAGGGTGCAGAGCTGACATCCAGAGTCCCCAGAGGTAAGGTTAGAATAGTCTCAGTTCATCTGTATATTAACTCTGTCCTACATAGAGACTTGTTTTTTCATGTACCCCAGGAAGAAATAATTTAATATATTATTATACAATTAGGGCTAAATTCTCTTTGGGAAGAAAAGATGATTGTCCACAAAATTCTAGGACTGGAAGTTTCCCTCATGAAACTGAGTCAGAAATAGGATTCAGGTCTCCTTGTATTTAACTCACAGGTCAGAATAAATATCCTTTCTTTTTAGCACAAAATTGGTTCTCTGTCAGACATGCCATGTGGTAAACCCAGGAAAATATCTTCACCATTACTATACTCAAAAGGTGACCTGTCATTCACAGCAGGACAAAACATATACTGCTTTTTTTAAAATAAATAATACTATATTCATATTGGCAAAAAGTCATTACATTTAACTTAACTCAATGAAAAATTAACAGATAATTTATATTTAGGAGATACTTTTCACCTTTGCAGTGATGGGGAATATGTAAAACAGGAAAAGTTTGTTTTCTGCTTCTCCACACCCTCCGCCTCCAACTCCCTTTCATACCCCCTCACCTTTTCAGCAGCCACTGAGGCCATGACAAGGAATGTTTTTAGGGTTTCTTGTTGAGGAAAGAAGCAATTTGATAGCACTGTTTATATAAGTGTTTGCGGCACTTGATTTGTTACTCATCCAGGGGGTATTTGTGTTTTAAAATAGGAACATAGGATGAGGGAAATGCCCAGTAAAGCAATAGATTACCAACTATAGAATTTCTGGCAGAAACCTTGGGGACAATATATGAAGGAATGAATCTCTCAATAGAGATTTCCTTTGTTCCCTTAATACTTAGGATATTACCGATTCAATTACTTCTGTGATTTATGATAGTGCCTTGAATATCCTGAAATAAAATTGTGTCCTCCTAAGCCTAGTCATTCTAAGTTCAAGGTCCCATTTTTATTTCTAAGTAAAATTATCTCCTATTCAAAAAACATGCTGATGCGTAATGATTTTTCTCAACAATTAATGATCAAAATATATCTTTGATTTTGCTTTTCTAAAACTTCACTTTTAGTCCTCTCAAAATTATGAAAAAGGTATTTGTTTTAAGAGGAACTTAAAAGACTGAGGGAAGAGTAGAATATTAAAAATATATTTTGAGCCACAACTTGCAATAAGGAAAATATCATCTATTCTTAAAATAGGCTAAGTATATACATAGACGGCTTATTCAGAGCTGGAGTTATTTGAGCATTTAATTTTCTCTAGAACTTCAGAAAGGAATCATCTTTTAGAGACACTAGGAGAGATAAGGCTTCACACAAATCTGTGACATATTCAATTAATTCTGAAGACAATGGCTTATTTTTAGTAAGAAGAGGTTTGCCATTGCATTGCAACCTTGAAAACAAGGAAGGAGAGGGAAATAAACTGCCCAGAATAGTTATCATCAACATGCGTATTTGAGATAATGACATGAGCGTTTTTACTTCTGATTATGTTGCCTTTCCACCTCCTTCTCAGCTTTTCTTGGACAAGCAAATAAATGATCTATTTAGAATCACATCGTATTCAAAATGCATGGCATTGTGAGATTGCGTTCGACTAGCAGTCTAGTTCAGAAGATTAGATCTTCCACTGAGAGCCCACTGAAATTATAATAAGCTTTTCTACAAAGGCTTATTTTTCTTGAACTGATCCAGAGAGCAAAGGTATAACTTAGTGAAAAGGCAAATGGTAAGAGAATGGAGGAAGGCAAAATGACTTTCTTAAATCTACGGTTAAAACACCTGACAACCCAAGTGATTGAGTGAGATTTTACAACTTGGCTAGGCTAGCTCTCTGGCCAAGCGATAACTCACACTGCTCATCCCAGGTTGGGTCACTTAGGACAGGTGAGCTTGTCTCCTAAAGAGGGTCTAGCTACTCGTGTCCTTGGTTCTTGGGGTAAAGAAATGTAGACATTGTTACATGGCACCTGGAATTGAATGTTTGCTTATGGAGTGAAGTAAGAGTCAAGATTCATAGTTTCCCTTATGGATATCTAAGCATCACTTATTGATACTATTATTCTTTCCTTACACTATTGTATTGTCACTTTTGACATGAATCAGATGATAATATGTGCATATCATTTTCTGAGTTCTAGTTTGTTTTATGCTAATCCTCCTTTTGTGTATATACTAATACCAGTATTTCACTGTCTTATATTTTATTTAGCTACTACGTGATATTTTTATGGTAGTATGTCATCCTGCTTTTTTCTTCTTCTTTAAGATGGCATTGGCTAGGCTTCACCCTTTGCATTTCTACATAAACTTTAGAATTGGCCTGTGAATTTCCACAAGAATTACTTGGATTTTTATTGAAATTGCACTGAATCTAAAGACCAATTTAGAAAGAACTGGTATCTTAGTAATACTGAATGTTTCAATCCATGAATTACATTTATTTAGGTTATGTTTAATTTCTCCTAAGTTTTGTAATATTTATTTTTCATTAAATTTGTTCTCATACGTTTGAGGATTTTGAGTCTAACTGTAAACGGAATTTTTTAGAAAAAAGTATGTTATATTTTGGTTGGTATATAAAGCATTTTTTAATTTACCTTTTATCATTTATGTCATCACAAAAGTTATTCATTATTTCTAATAATTTATTTATAGATAGACCATGTTATCTGTGAATAATGACATGTTTTTCTAATTCTGTCCACTTCATTTCTTTTTATTTGACTAATAGCAATGGCTGGACACTCCATACAATCTTGAATGAAAGCAGTGATATCATTGGATTTAATTTACTAAAATTTTGTTTTGGATTTGTGAAACTATGTTTATGAGAAGGAGTAGCTTATTTCTTTTTTTTGTAATGTCTTTGTAAAGTTTGGGCTTCAAAGTTATGCTGGCTTCAAAAAACAAGTTTGGAAGTGTTATCTCTTCCAAATATGTAAGATTTTTTTTTTTAACTCATAAGTTTGGAGAACTTGCTGCGGAACTAAATTAGGACTAAATATTTCTTCGTGGGAAGGTTTTTGGTAGGTTTTACCATTTTTTCTTGTTAGTTTTGGTAAGATGTGCTTTTCAAGAACTTTGTCCATTTAATTCAGTTGTCCAATATTGACATAGCTATGCATGAGATCTTATCATTATAATGTCTGCAGGATTTGTACCAATTCATTTTTGATATTGGTAATTTGAATTTTCTTTCCTTTTTCTTGCCCAGTTTTGTTAGACCCTTTAACAACTTAATCACTATTTGCAAAAAACAATTTTAGTCTTTGTTAATGTTTTTCTATTGCTCATTTGTTTTCCGGCTAGATTTTGAAGTTATGACAACAAAAACAAAGATTCTTCCCTGACAAATTGGCTGTCAGGTGTCGGAATAAGAGAAAAGCTAAGGATGACTCTTTGTAACTTGAAGGTTGGCATAGCCATAAAATGAGATAAGGAAGGCTTGGGGAATGACTTCTTGAAGGACAAGCAGAAATTTGGTTTTGGATATAAATTTGAGGAATCAGAATTTTGGGAGGATATGTTGAATAGCCAATTGGAAACATAGTTATGGAATTTGGTGATTTACCTGGTAGAAAGTCATAAATGATGGAATTATTAGCACAGAGATGGTATGTAAGGCTAGGAGAATAGATGACATCTCCAATGGAGTGAGTACAGATAGAGAAGAGAAAACCGAAAACTGGTCCTGCAGCTCCTTAAAGCTAAGAAACTAAGAGGGTTTGGGGAAAGAACTCAAACCAGAAAAGGTACTGACAAAGAGCATCAATGGAGTTTTCTTTGAAGTGAAATTAAGAAAGTGTTTAATAAAGAAAGAAAGAGAGAAAAGTTGTCAAATGCTGATACTATGCCACATAAGATGAAGAGGGAAAATTGACTAATGGATTTAGCAACATGGAAATCATTGGATACCTTTACAAGGAGTAGTTTTACTGGAGTGATAGAAGTCAAAAGTCAGATTGGAGAATGACAGAATGGAACAAAAGGAATTGTAGACATTTGAGTTCAATGATTTTTGAAGCATTTTGGTCTAAAGAGAGACAAAGAAATAGGGGAGTTGGCTGGAGCAGTGGGGTTAAGGGAAATGTTTTTAAGATGGGAGAAATAATAGTATGTATATATGAGCAAGGAAATGATCAAGTAGAAAGAAAAAAGTTGATCCCATAGGAGAGGAGATGTGTCCTTGTGTTGACGAGATGGCATGGGATCTAATATTTCTCTCTTTCTTTCCTACATCCATTTATATTATGTAGTGAAATCCTTTACAACTGTGTCTATAATGTAGTTTTACTTTCAGAATAACATTATAAAAGATTAATAATATAGTTGAAAGTACTATAACATGCATTTTTCAGTGAAAATTAAATAAAACTCTAAAATCCTACTTCTTTTGACAGGCTGGTAATTTCAGTTTTTGAAATACACTGTAAAGCAAAGGCATAAGTTAAGCAAATATCTGAAAGGCAAATAAATATCACTAAGCTCAGGCATTTTAAATCATAGGATATTAATGTTATCAACCAGGTTATTTTACATAAAGGAAGCAGATTTGGCAACAAAACAGTGACGGCAGGAAAATATGACAGAAATCAAGAAAGGATACAGACAAAAAATTAAAATTTTTGCAAAATTAGATAAGTTCTTCTGAATCAATTTAGCATAGGTCTAATTTAGATAGTAGATCCTGTCATTAAATTGTGTTCACATAATAGGTAAACTTCTGGAGGTGTCATACTTTGTCACAGTTCAGTGATTACCGTTAACAAGATCAGGTACAAGGTACAGGTATGTTTATCAACATACACAACATAAATTTTTCAACAGAAAATTTGAGACAAACCTCAAAAACATATTTGTACCTAAACAGGTTAACAGCAGTGAACTGGAAATGTTGCTTAATAATTTAGTTGACAAACTATTTCCTGTCATTCCTGATAAATGAAGCATTAACGCCTGCATTCAGATAAATATATCAAGATCTGACCATCTCTAACATAACCAGACAAGCATATCCCAGGATATGTGTTTTATAAACGTTGAAAGACAAGCATATTGATCACAGACTGGTAGAATATTAGAGTCAGAAAGGATCTTAAGAGTTTATTTAATCAATGCTGTCCCTGTTCAGATGTGCAAAGATCACATACCTGGTGATGGACATGTATTTATCCTCATACTTCTAAATTTCCTTTCATATTTCTCATTACTTATGCAGATGAGCTTTCTAGCTCTACATTTTTATTTATCTTTATCTTGCATAAAATAATGTTTTCAGACAACCAATGACTTATAACTAACCAGGTATTCAGTTCTAAAGTATTGTCCTATAATAATGATTGTTTTATAATGACTAAAGAAGGAAACGCAAATAGCCTAGGCTATTATTAATCTTGCTATCTTAAAAATGGGGTACCTGGAAATTAGTTTCTATCCAAGCTACTTATAGTAATTTTTTTTTCTTTTAAGAGTACATGTGCTGGGAGACAAAAGAAAGGAAACTAAATATCTTTTAGAAAAAACTGAACTCGAGTTTAGCTGGAGAAGCAGAGTAAGGAGGATAAAAAGAAGCTGTCTTTCTGTGGGCTAAATATTAGTAAATCAACTTAACAGAAGTTCTGTAGATAGGTCACTTTTATAGAAGGAAATGATTGTACAAATGTGTAAAGTTGATATAAGTATAAAGTACTACTTTGTTGTTAAAAGGCAAAAAAAAAATGACTGTAATAAAGGGAAATTTAAATAGATCCACAATGAATTATGCACAGTACAGAAGTGATAAACAAGTATTTATGTGTGATACAACTTTTTAAGAAATATATATGCAATGCAACCTTAAAATATTAATAGCATTTCTTTGTGAGTGGTAGGACTATGTTATGAATGATTTTTATTTTGGTTTGCATAACCTTCTATGTTGTCTGAAGTTTTTGCCATGGGCATTCATTTATTTTCAATTTTTTAAACTTTTATATTTTCGATTAAGATAACATATTAATACATTTGCATTGTAAAGGCTTCTTGTCCACTCGAGGTAAATAGTCTCACCAGTTTGTAGTATGTTTGGGTTTGCTAAAACTGCCAAAATGCAATATACCAGAAATGGGTTGGCTTTTACAATAGGGATTTATTAATTTACAATGTACAGTTCTTAGGCCATGAAAATGTCTACTTCAAGGCATCATCAGGACAGCACCTGGCCTCTGAATACAAACTGCCAGCATCTACGATACCTCTGTCACATGGGAAGGCACATAGTCTCTTGCCTTCAGCTTTTGGTTCCCGTGGTTTCCTCTCTTAGCTTCTCCAGGGCATTTCTCTATGAGCTTCATTTAATTCCATCTCTGTATGTGTTTTATCCTCTTATAAAGGACTCCACTAAGGGGATTAAGAACCACCTTGAATGAGGTAGGTCACATCTCAATTAAAATAACCTAATCAAAAGTTCCCACCCACAACGCGTCTGCACCCACGGAAATGGATTAAACAAGCATGGCCTTTTCTGGGATACATAACGGCTTCAAACTACCACAGAGTACATCCTTCCATTCTTTTGCCTATATATTTACATATGCTTTCATGTAAGCATGTAAACATATTTTTAATCACAAATGGGATCATCCTGTTGTTTTTTGTTTATTGATTATGATACAGAATTTTTCATAATAGTACTTTTAGATTCAAGTCAATAATTTGAACAAATGCCTAGTGCTTTTATTACTATTTAAATTTTAAAATCTTAAAAAATTCTTACTATTTGATTCATTTTCAATTTTGTACAACCATTTTGGGAATGTTAAATAGTCATTAACAAGGATTTTTCTGGAGAGTTTCTAAATGTGGTCCAATTATTATATTATATCAAATACAGAGGCAGAAGAAAATGCAGTGTCATCTCAATAGTGCAATAGAAGAAGGCTGAAGGCAGCTCTGTTAAAATAGTAGTAGTGGTACTATAGGTGACTTTCTGTGTCAAAATATTAAAAGTAGTAGAATCAGGGTTACTTTTCTGTGCCTTTACAGTTTTTTTGTGTGTCAATTTCTTTTATGAGGTCAAGTATTACCTCGATAATCTAGAAAATATTAAGGAAAATAAATTGTTTACTTGATAACCGCAATCAAGTTGGTACTATTATTGCAAATAGGATTGTAAACTCTTTCAAACTCTAATTTCTATGGGGCCAAGGAATCTTATGAAAAGCAGGACATCAATTATGAAAAGAGAGATTGCATACTGTGACAGTTAGGTTCACGTGTCAACTTGGCCAGGTGATGGTGCCCAGGGTCTGGTCAAGCAAGCACTGGCCTAACCATTACTGCAAGGACATTTGTGGCTGGTTAATAAACCAGAAGGTTGGGTTATCAAATCATCAATTGATTGCATCTGTGGCTGATTACATCAATGAAGGGACTGGCTTCCACAATGGGAAAATTCAACCAGCTGGTTTTGATCTAATCAGTTGAAGATTTTTAAGGGAGAAGAGAGAGAACTTTCACTTCTTCAGCCAGCCAGCCTCTCCTGGGGAATTCATCACCAGAGTGCCAACTTGCAGCCTATCCTATGGAATTTCTTTTTTTTAGCTGGTCAGTTTCTCCTGGGGAGTTCATTGATGATCTTCATCAGAGTTGCCAGCTCACCACCTGCCCTATGGAATTTGGACTTATTATCCCCACAGTTGCGTGAGATACTTTTATAAAATCCTCATTTACAGATTCTCCTGTTGGTTCTGTTTCCCTAGAGAACCCTGACTAATACAGCTTGGTTCCATGAGTGGGGTAGGCCAAGGCTTGAAGGATGCAGGGGTGGTGATTTCCACCACATCCCAATTCAATTCTCCTATTTGGCCTGTGCAAAAAACAGATGGGTCTTGGAGGATGACAGTGGATTATTGCAAACTTAACCAGGTGGTGATTCCAATTGCAGCTGCTGTTCCATATGTGGTATCATTGTTTGAGCAAATCAACACATCCCCTGGTACCTGGTGTGCAGCTATTGATCTGGCAAATGCTTTTTTCTCAATAGCTATTAGTAATGACCACAAGAAAACAGTTTGCTTTCAGCTTGTCAGGTCAGCAGTATACATTCATTGTGCTGCCTCAGGGGTATATCAACTCTCCAGCCCTATGTCATAATATTGTCCGCAGGGATCTTGATCATTTCTCCCTCCCACAAGACATCACACTGGTCCATTCTATTGAAGATATCATGTTGATTGGACCTAGTGAGCAAGAAGTAGCAACTACTCCAGATTTGTTTGTAAGGTATTTGTGTGGCAGAGGATGGGAGATAAATCCAACAAAAACACAGGGGATTTCCACCTCAGTAAAATTTCTAGGTGTCCAGTGGTGTGGGGCCTGTTGAGATATCCCTTCTAAGGTGAAGGATAAGCTTTTGCATCTGGCCCCTCCTATGACCAAAAAGAGGCACAATGCTGAGTTGGCCTTTTTGGATTTTGGAGACAACATATTTCTCACTTGGGTGTGTTACTCCGGCCCATTTACTGAGTGACCAGAGAAGCTTCTAGTTTTGAGTGGGTTCTGGAACCAGATTAGGTTCTGTGACAGGTCCAGGCTGCTGTGCAAGCTGCTCTGCCACTTGGACCATATGATCTAGCTGATCCAATGGTGCTGGAAGTGTCAATGGCAAATAGAGATGCTGTTTGGAGCCTTTGGCAGGATCCTTTAGGAGAATCACAACGCAGGCCCTTAGGATTTTGGAGTAAGCTTTACTATCCTCTGCAGATAACTACTTTCCATTTGAGAAACAGCTGTTGGCCTGCTACTGGGCTTCAGTAGAGACAGAACGCCTAACCATGGGCCACCAAGTTACCACGAGACCTGAATTACCTATCATGAACTGGGTGTTGTCTGACCCGCCAAGCCATAAAGATGGGCATGCACAGCAGTACTCCATCAAAAAATGGAAATGGTATATACAAGATAGAGCTCGAGCGGGTCCTGAAGGTACAAGTAAGTTACATGAGGAAGTGCCCCAAATGCCCATGGCCCCCACTCCTGCCACCTTACCTTCTCTTTCCCAGCCCACAGCTATGGCATCTCAGGGACTTCTTTACAATCAGTTGACTGAGGAAGAGAAAACTCAGGCCTGGTTTACAGTTGGTTCTGCACTATATGCAGGCACCACCTGAAAGTAGACAGCTGCAGCACTGCATCCCCTTTCTGGGATGTCCCTGAAGGAAAGTGGTGAGGGAAAATGCTCCCAGTGGGCAGAACTTGGAGCAGTGCATTTGGTTGTTCACTTAGTTTGGAAGGAGAACTGCCCTGAGGTGCATTTGTATACTGATTCATGAGCTGTTGCTAATGGTTTGGCTGGATGGTCAGGGACTTGGAAGGAACATGATTGGAAAATTGGTGACAAAGAAGTTTGGGGAAGACGTACATGGATAGACCTTTCTGAGTGAGCAGAAAACATGAAGATATTTGTGTCCCATGTGAATGCTCACCAGTGAGGAACTTTGGCAGAAGATTTTAATAACCAAGTGGATAAAATAACCCATTTGGTGGATACCAATCAGTCTCTTTCCCCAGCCACTCCTGTCATTGCCCAATAGGCTCATGAACAAAGTGGTCATGGTAGTAAGGAGGGAGGTTATGCATTGGCTCAGCAACATGGATTTCCACTCACCAAGGCTGACATGGCCACAGCCACTGCTGGGTGACCAATCTGCCAGCAGCAGGGACCCACACTCAGTCCCTGATATGGCATCATTCCCTGAGGTGATCAGCCTGCTACCTGGTGGCAGGTTGATTACACTGGACGATTTCCATCATGGAAGAGACAGTGATTTGTTCTAACTGGCATAGATATATACTCTGGTTATGGGTTTGCCTTCCTTGCACACAGTGCTTCTGTCAAAACTACCATCCATGGAATTATGGAATGCATTATCCACCATCGTGGTATTCCACACAGCATTGCTTCTGATCAAGGAATCCAGGAACCCACGTCACAGCAAATGAAGTACAGGAATGGGCACATGCTAATGGAATTCTCTGGTCTTACCTTGTTCCCCATCAAAGGTGCCAACTATGTGGCAATACCTTGCAGGGCTGTGGCAGTGTTCACTGGGAGGCTGTGTATGCTTTGAATCAGTGTCCACTCTATGGTGCTGTTTCTCCCATAGCCAGGATTCATGGGTCCAGGAATTAAGGGGTGGAAACGGGAGTGGACTGCTCACTCTCACCCATAGTGATCCACTAGGAAATTTTTGCTTCCTGTCCCTGCAACCTTAAGTTCTTAAGCTCTGCTGGTCTGCAAGTCTTAGTTCCAAAAGAAGGAGTACTCCCATGAAGAGAAACAACAATAATTCCATTGAGCTGTATGTTAAGACTGCTACCTTGACACTTCGGGCTTCTCATGCCTCTGAATCAACAGGCAAGGAAGGGGATTATTCTACTGGCTGGGATAATTGATCCTGACTGTCAAGGGGAAATAGGACTGCAACTATACAATGGAGGTAAATAAGAGTTTACCTGGTATTCCGGTTTGCTAATGCTGCCGTTTTGCAAAACACCAGAAATGGATTGGTTTTTATAAAGGGGGTTTATTTGGTTACACAGTTACAGCATTAAGGCCATAAAGTGTCCAAAGTAGTGCATCAACAATTGGGTACCTTCACTGTAGGATGGCCAATGGCATCTGGAAAACCTCTGTTAGCTGGCAAGGCACATGGCTAGCTTCTGCTCCAAGTTCTGGTTTCAAAATGAGTTTCTGCCAGGATGTTGCTCTCTAGGCTGCAGCTCCTCTTCAAAATGTCACTTTCAGTTGCTCTTGGGGCATTTGTCCTCTCTTAGCTTCTCAGGAACAAAAGACTGCTTTCAAAAGCCATCTCCAAAATGTTTCTGTAAACTGCAGCTCCTCTCTCAGCTCCTGTGCATTCTTCAAAGTGTCCCTCTTGGCTGTAGCAAGCTTGCTCCTTCTGTCTTAGCTTATATAGTGTTCTAGTGAACTGATCAAGGCCCACACTGAATGGGCAGGGCCACACCTCTATAGAAATTATCTAATCAGACTTATCACCTACAGTTGGGTGGGTCGCATCTCCACTCAAAGAATTGCAATCAAATCGATACCAATACTTCTGCCCACATAAGATTGCATCAAAGATAATGGTATTTGGGGGGACATAATACATTCAAACTGGCACACCTGGAATACAGATGCTCCCCTAGGCATCTCTTAGTACTACCATGCCCTGTTATTAAAGTCAGTGGAAAACTGCAACAACCCAAACCAGCCAGGAATACCAATGGCCCAGAAACTTCAGGAATGAAGATTTAGGTCACCCCACCATGCAAAGAGCCATGGCCAGCTGAAATGCTTGCTGAGTGTAAAGGGAACATGGAATGGGTAGTGGAAGAAGGTAGTGATAAATATGAACTAAGACCACTTGACAGTTATAGAAACAAGGACTGTGATGGCATGAATATTTCCTCCCTTTTTTTGTTACGAGTATTTTGTATTTGTACATAAAGCAAATATCTTTGTTTTCTTCTCTATCTCATCCCCTTATCATATGACATAAGTTGCATTGTTCATTTCATAGTATTTAAGTTACAGGAAATCAAGTTTAAGTGTGAATGTTAATCAAGGACTTGCACCCTATTTTGGAGAGATTTATTGCATTTCTGGTTGTATGCAGGACAGCTGAGTATTGTTAGGTGAAACATATGCCTCTTATTGAGTTCGATTTAGAGATTTAAGAGTACGATTTAAGGTGATGTATATAGCTGACAAGTTGACAAGGAATGGACTGTGATGATTAGGTTCCTGTGTCACCTTGGCCAGGTGATGGTGCCCAGCTGTCTGGTCAAGCAAGCACTGGCCTCACCATTACTGCAAGGACATTTGTTGCTGGTTAATAATCCAGAAGGCTGGTTTATTAAATAATCAGTCAATTGATAGCATCTGTGGCTGATTACATCAATGAAGGTACTGTCTTCCACAGTGGAAAAATTCAATCAGAAGGATTTAATCCAATCAGTTGAAGACTTAAGGAAGAAGGGAGAGAACTTTCACTTCCTCAGCCAGCCCGCCTCTCCTGTGGAATTCACTGAAGACTCTCATTAGAGTACCAGTTTGCAGCCTACCCTCTAGAATTTCTCTTCTTCAGCTTGCCAGCCTCTTCTGGGGAGTTCTTGAAGAGCTTCATCAGAGTTGCCAGCTTGCAACCTGCCCTACAGAATTTGGACTCTCAAGTCCCCACAGTTGCATGAGACACTTTTATAAAGTCTCATATTTACAGATACCTCCTGTTGGTCTTGTTTCCCTAGAGAACCCTGACTAATACATATGCTTCTTTCAGACTCTAAAAGTATAAACTTTTTTGGTCTACCATTAATAAAATGAAATAACAGTGTCACTAAGTGTCTCATTATTACTGTAGGTTTTGTTTTTTGCTAGGGTATTTCATGCTGAAATGAATGTGATTTTCCCATAAACAAGTTTCTAATACCAATAAAAATCTGGAGGCAATCTTCTGGCAAAGAACTTAATTCACAAACACTTTATAGCAAGCTTCATGGACACAATATTCAATCAACTATAATATTTTATATACTATGTAAAATAAGAATAAAATTTTCTAATGTGCATTAGAAAAAGCTTAATCAGGAAGCACAGTAACTAGGTAAACACAGTGTGGAATTTTGTTTGATATAGTACATTTTACTTCATGCAGTCCTTCACTCACTTGATAATTTCTCTGTCTCTCCTTTAACCAAGTCATGGGATCCAAAAGGGCCTCCTCTTTCAGGGAGACAACCCAGGATACTTAAAGGCCACCAGATAACTTTTTGAGAAATGTATCCTGCAATGTCTGTTTTTGTTGAGCTCTTTTCCTCATTGCAAATTGGAATGAGCAGAGGCATTCAACATCAAATTATTCCAACCAATACATTCCAAAAGAAAGTTTCCCTTGAGCTGTGTCTCAGCAGCACCAGTGCCTTCTGCTTGCACCCTGATGCCATGCATGGCAATCCCGCCTTTGAAATTCAGCAAACTTGTTTGCACTATATTTTCTATCCTTTGATCCTTACCAGGCATTTGCTTCACAGTGTCAGAGTGTCTCAAAGCTCTGGCTTGAATGATGGCCAAACTCAAAGGCACACAGTATTTAGTTTGATCCTGAATAAATAATATCAGGTCTTTGCAACTCAGGCACAAGTCTTGCCCTTTGCCTTGAAATCGTGGATAGCAGTTCTCAATACAGCATTACCTTTTTCCCCTTTTGTTTGTCATTTTTAAGGATTGAATACAGGTTGAACTACAAAATAATGAGGCTGACTTTTCAGCCATGTATCAGAACTTCTGCATCCTAGAAAATGTTAACCTCTTTAATAGTTCCTTTTGGAAAAATACACTTTTCCAACACAGATGTCATTGCTTAGTGTTCTCCAGAGCCAGTTTCTTAACTACAGAAGAAAAAAATGTCTTTGATTACTTTATTGATAGAAGGCTTCCTCCTTTCTGTTCATCATTCTTTCTTGTCTTTTCTTCTCTCTCTCTTCTATAACTCCCCATATGGTTCCTGTTTCATTTAATCAATTATGTAATTGGCTTGTGCATTTATCCCTTCAATCATTCATTTAGCAATTTTTTATTATATGTCATTCCTGCATGGTTCAATTCAATTTGGTGCTCCTTTTGCTCCTCAGTTTCACTGGAGGCCACAGAATGGAGTGGTATCTATTGTGGTACCCCCCAAAAATCCTAGCTTGTATAGGATTTGGGAAGAAATTGTGCAGCCAGACACAATTCATTTCTAGAAGCTAGAAGTAGCCTTTTCTAGGGCACACTTCGAAATTCATTAATATCTTTGATCTACCTGGTGTTTGATCAAAGCTCTAAACATCTAACACCTATCTGGAGAAATGTTAACAAAATAAAATGAATAAAAATCTAGGGCCAACCCTAAAATATACCAAATCATCCAAAATAATTTTAGCATGGCACATAAGGTCCTTCACAGTCTAGCCCCTGTTTCCCTCTCAGTCACCAACAGCCAATCCTTGCCTATATTTGATGCTTTAATCAGCATCCTGCAGGCCAGTTATTCTCAACTGGGGGCTGTTTTCCTCCCTCCTGCCCCGAGGAATATTTAGCAATGTCTGGAAACATTTTTGGGTGTCACCACCCAGGGATGGCTGCTACTGGCATCTGATAAGTCAAGGCCAGGGATGCTGCTAAATTCCCACAATGCACAGGACAGTCCCACCCCACCAACAAATATTATCTGGCCCAAAATGTCAGTAGTGCCAAGCTTGAGAAGTGCTGCTGTAGGCCTTTTCACAGGTTGTGCCTAGGCACCTGCTGTGACAGCCTTTCCTTTCTTTTCTTTATTTAAATAAACCACTAATCGCCATCTTAAATTTCACCGCAGAGGACAATTTCTCTTTAAAATATTACCTCATTTTACCAGAGAAATTGGTTTCTTTGCCCAATATGCACAAAGAACCTTTTGCCATTGCTTCGGTTTCTTTTTTCCTCTTATACATTATGTCATAGTTTAGTTCTTTACATTTCTGTCTCTTCCTCTTCACTCTAAGCTGCTCAAGGACAAGGAAAGTGTATCTTGTTAACCTCTATAACTTCAATGCTTGCTGCACGATAGGTGCTTCATAAATGTTTCTAGAAAGAATAAAAACAGAGATGATTAATGCTTAAAATGCCAGAAGTGAGTCACTGTGAAAGGTGAATTCCGTTTATTTCAGTAAATGATAGCCCCCGGTGCCCTCTGTTAGCAATTGAAGCATTGGCACAGCAGAATTATGAAATGAGAGAAATGGAGTGCAGTTGAAATAGAGTTCCAGGGGAAGCTGGTTGTATATTACTTACGTGTTAATACATCACTGACTATTTGAGCCTTTTTTACACATTCTAACAGGTCAAAAATATGATAATGTTGAGAAGAAAGCAAATATTTTATCCTATTATGCTAGAACATTTTCTAGTAAAGCAGCACTTGACCATGACAAGCCAGAATGCAAAGTTGCAAGGCTGTAGCATCATTAGAGATGCTGAAAGGCAGGCCCCTCCTGCAGAGCTAAAGATGGAAATTCTGTTCTTGAAAAAATAAAGAATACACATCATGGCATTGCTTCTTAGAACAGGCAGTATTTCCAGATGGATGACTTTCTAATCTGGCTAGCCAGGCAGGCTATGCTGAAAATTTACCTGAATGGCTTATGTTTCAATAGTAAGTTGGTGTAGGGGTGGGGCAAAAGAATTTCTGAAAGAGTTAATTGAGAGTTGGGACTTCAGAGGAGGGCAAGTATACATCTGTCTCCCTGTGGAGTGAAACACTGGCAGCTATTCTTTCCTTGACATATGGAAGCTACTCGAAACACAGCATTACTCTTCATTTTGTATCTTTTGGGTATATTTTGAAATTTCTAAGCATGTGAGAATTATTTTTTCTTTTCATCTTCACCTTTGGAAGGAAATTTGAAGGCTGGTGGGACCAAGAAGCAGTAATTACAACAGAGCATGAGAAAATACAGAGGAAGGGAAAGACTTCTAACTAGGATTGCAAACATAGAAAAAATAACCTTAAACTTGCTGAGTTAACCCTGGGAAAATCTCTGCCTTTTTATAATAAAAAAACTAAGCAGATTTGTCATTTTCAAAATTATTTTATAGGAGATTCAGATGTGAGCATGAAAATGTTTTTCTCAACCATAAAAATGCCTTTTTATGCCCTATCTAATTAAATTAAAAGAAAAAAAAGAGAGAGTGGCTTGAAAGGCACATAAAATCACAAAGGGTCATAGGCAAAAATGACATATTTAAGAAAGTAAGGTGAATCAAGGTATGAGGATGATACCCAAAACACATGTAAAAATAAACTTGCTTCTTCAGGATGTCCAGAAACACGTGTGAAGAGAGCAACACGATTCATTAGGCATTCCCCAATAGTCATAAAAGAAAAACATATTTCGGCTCAATATCGAGATAATGGAGACATGTTTTTTTTTTAAATGTGTTTCTGTAAGGCAGCAAGCAAGGCTCTCAACAACATCCTCACAGTGAGTAACCTTGAGGATATTTTTCATAAAGGCTTTTCTGGAAGGCTGAAGGCATCACTCATGTCTCATTTCTCAGGGAAGTCATCAGTGCTGATGTTAGCAAGTAAACAGCCCTTTGCTTAATTAAACAATGCACGCTCGAGTTTCTATAGGAATGTATGCTCTGTGAACCCTATTGTGTTGCCTTCCTAATTCCCACTATCCCTTACCATAACATAATAGTAAGCCCATAGCAGCAATTTTGCAAAATGTAACCCTGACCTCTTGGTTGAATCAGATGTGGGACTCTGATCCAAGATGGACCAAGCTGGTTATTACCCTAGATCCTGTTCTTTGTTCATATTTCATTCCCTTGGCATGAATCAGGCCACCTTTTGAGTAATCATAGTCCATTCCCCTGTTATTTGGAATTGGGACTTAGAGAAAGAGAGGGGTTGGCCTCTTTTCTGCAGGTTGAAATTATAAAATAAGCTCATGTCTTCCCAAGATTAGACTTGACCTAGTTTCATGAACCAAAGTAGCTGAAGTTGGTCTTCAGATAGAAGGAGCCATGCAGCACATATTCAGAAAATACAGATGAGACACACATTTGAATCCATTTCTGAGGACTCACTGAATCCCTCTTCTTGTCTTCCATAAGATATCTCTGTTTCCTTAATACCACCCCCCTCATCCCAGCCCATTCCCCTTTTTCTCCTATAGGATGGAAGGGATAGGGAGTTTCATTCCTTAAAATCAAATGAGTTCAAGCTAATGCAAATTCCCACAGGCAATCATTCCTTTTATTTTTCTCAACCAAGTTTTGGATGTTTTGCAGCTGTGGACAAAGGTTATATATGCCACCTGACAAGTGCCTGAAGAACAGCTATTCTGTATCAATTCATCAGTGCCGAGAAGCATGTTTTACTAATAAGCTAGGATGGAGAGAATACCAACAGCCTTTTATGAAAACTGAGGTCTCTAACAAGGACATATGCTGGAATAGAATGCAGACCCAAATTTGTCCTAAATAGGTGTAACTCACTCGGGATATTACTTTCTTTTAATTGCCAAACATTTTTTAATATACCTGCTGGGGAATTTAGGATCAGTAAATGGAAGATTCTCTTGGGTGAAGTTCAGATAGTCTATTCACCTTGGTGAAAGGCCAGCTGAGAAACTTTCTGTTCTGTGCTTTTTCTTACAGCTATTTGTGGAAATGTGTCCATTAGGCTGTGATCCTCATGAAAACAGGGACCACGTGCTATTTGTCTTTTCATCTTCCATAGGTCTTTTAGAATCTCTGTCACAAAAGGATGCTCAGTACGAATCCCTAAATGTTTCTTTTTCAAGAGGAGGAGCTTTCCAAAGGGCTTGAATTGACAAAAGTTGCTCTGTGGAGAGAAACAGAGACTTTGAGCCTTCATCTGTAGTATCATCAAATATCTTTCTTGGCTGAAATAGTTCAGGGTTTCCCCCTTCAATCACATCAAATCCACTGCCATGCAGGCCATGATAGGACAGTTTGTGCTTTTCTGTTGGGAGCAAAGTAGGGAGGATCATTTTCCAGCATACGTGGCCAGGAACATTCTACCCTACCCCTGTATAGAGAGGCATAAAGAAGCAGGAAGGGGACATTCCTACCATTGACCTTTGCTTTAAACACAGGCTGCTCTTTTATACTCCTTGCGGGAGAAGAGCTGCTTCCTTCAGAGGGTAGGTTTATACCCTTCACCCTGAGAGTTCAGGGATGATCTCCCGTCCTCCATGAATCTGGAGAAAACGAAACCTTGCCACTCAGAGAAAACACATCTTAGCCTGGAAGAGAGCTTATGTCTATGAGTGTGTAAAACTGTATAAAAATCAAGAGAGAGAATTGTCTTTTGAAACCTGCATTTTCCTGCATGCTATAGAATGAGAGACTGAATCTTTGTTGGGCTCTTCAAAATTAGCTCTGGCTGTCAGGCTGGTAGGTTCCGGGCAGATTTCCTCAAACAGGCAAATGATGGGAAAAGCTGATGTGGCCTCTTGACCTACTCTCTAGACCTCAGGTAGATTGAAGATTATTTAATAATGACAGTATTTTCCACAATAAAATGTGCCCATAGAGTTTCCAATCTGCAATGGCATTTTCATGCAACACTCTGACTTTAGTCTGAAATACCAATGGCATATTTTGGGACAAGTTTCCCCTGCTTTGAGAGAAAACTCATGAAGCAATCACCTTAAACGAGAGTACATATGGGTTATTAAGTATCAAACTGTGTGTGTTTATTGCTCATTACTATATTTGGAGGTTTAAATAGCTTTACTGCTTTGAGAGGTAGTTGTAAGCGTTCAAATATTTAAAACCTAAAAGACTAAACTGTTCACTTATTCGAAGTTCATGATTTTGTTTAGACAGGAGCAAAATGTTTTTCATGTGCAGCTTTCCATCGCTGAAGTGAATTTAGGAATGGAAAAGAGAGAATAAAACTCCTTCATTAGAGTGTCAGTGGGTAGAGAAGCAATGTGAGGTTGAAATACTGAAGTTGTTTTCTGGACCATTCAAGCTAAAACTGCTTTTGAGGAAAATAAAGATTGAGTTTCGGTTCACCATGATTTGGGTCATCTCTCTGGTTGTGACTATATATAGTGCCAGAAATCTGGAACCACCAAGGTAAGTATCTGAGGCAGATTGTTCTTTTTCGAGATCAGCATCTGATACCCCAAGACAACATATATATTAATCACGATCACTCAATAACTGTCTAACTCTTTGCTCATGTAGCCTCAGATATAAAGATGATTAGAAATATTGGCTTGATAGATTTCCAAAAATAAGTTATAATTGAGAAAGAAAACTTATGTCAAGCCAAAGATACTGCTGCTGGGGCCTCTTTCTGGTTTTTGTTTTGTTTTGTTTTGTTTTTAAGCTAATTAGGAGAAAATACAGTTTGACTAAGTTTATTTTTCTGCAGTAAAACAGTACCATTAATTACAAAGCAAATACTCTTTTGAAGATGTTTAAAATTATAATTTGGAAGATTCTAAGACAAGCTTTTTTGCATACAAGGAAACAATTATTAATAATAATAGACACTTTCTCCTTTGAGGTGAATCTCCTGGACATAGCTATTTATGGGTATTCTCTTACCCTATCATTGTGCTTATGAAATAAGTCTCAAAGAGAGGCTTTAATGGAAAACGAAGATGCTGATATGTAATTCTGCAATTAATATGATATTATTTTTAATTAAATTTCTCCCAGTCTTCTTTTCTAAGCCTTCTAAAAAGGCTGGGCTTAGGTATCCATAACAATTCTGATCCATTCTCTAAGGAAAAAAGTTCAGTCCCTCAATCCTCAGAAATTATTTAGTTGATGTTGGAGGCAGAGAACACAGTCAAGAGAAAACTGTGGCCCTCTCAAGCAGTCTTTGCAGTGTGGTAGCTTTGTAATGAACAGCATGTGTTGGATGAGAATCCTGCCTTAGCAGGTGATTCTGAACATTAAGTATTTATTTTTCAAACATTAAATCTAGTCTTCCAAAACAGTTCCTATTAGGGGCAAGTCACCTAAGACGGAATTCTGAGAGACAATAACTTACTTGCTTGAGCAACCCCCTACCTACAGGTAAGAAGCAAATCATTTAAAAGTGTCACCAGTTGGGTGTTTTCCTTCTCTAATAATGAAAAATCTGGCTGAGGTTTATTTAATTTTATTTCTGTGTATATAATACTTCTATTACATTGAGTGGTTTTTTGTTTAACTCCTGTGGCCCAAGGAGATTTTGATGCTCTGTTATTTGATTATCATGATGTGATTTGTTTAATAATGGCTGCCTGGTTAAGAGCTTCTTAGGCAATTGTTTATATATTGACAAATCTCCTAATTACATATTTGGACCATTGTTTATTCGGAAACTGCAGTTCTCCTGTTGGGATCTAGTGCCTAGAAAAACAGTAGCCTAGAATTAAAGGTCTGAGGCTGACTTGCTTACTCATCCATTCATGAATATTTACTGAGTTTTTCTGATGTGGAATGTATTGTTTTGTAAACACTGAGAGACACAAACTTAGTCATCAACAGGTTGATAATATATTTCAATGTTAGTGGGGAAAGGATTGATTATTCAAAAATTGGTAATGAAAGCATTGCTGATGAAGCTGTAAACTGGTGTTTCTTTTATGGGGAGCAATTTGTCCATATCTATCAGAAGGCCCAGAAATCATACTTTTGATTCAGAAATCCTACTTTTTAGGAAGTTGTCTTGCAGATATGCTCACCCCTGGAAGACATATTAATGAAGGTATTTATTGCAACATTGTTCTCATTGTTCTTACTATATGTAAGAAAAACAGAAACAATTTAAAAGTCCATTTACAGGCTTTCCTATAATGTAATCCTAACAATTAAAAGGTAAAAAGAATGAGCTATCCCCTGATACAATACATTGACAAGGTCACAATATCACTTCTGTATTATGTATTATTCTTGTCAAAAATGCATAAACTCAACATAGTCATGAGAAAATACCAGATGAACCCAAATATAGACATGTTGCACAAATGAATTCCTAGGTATTGAGGGACTGTCATAATTGGAAGAAACTAAGGAGATATAACAACTAAATGCAGTGTGGGATAATATCTTTGATCCTGTAATAGAAGCACAGCATTAGTGGGAAAGCAGATGAAATGAAAAAAAAAAAAAAAGTATTGTTTAGTTAATAGAATTGTAGTAATGTTAATTTCTTAGTTTTGATAATTGTACAATGGTTATACAGCTGCTAACAGGGATCCCTAGGTGAAGAGCATTTGGGAAATCCCTGTACTCACCTATATGGTATATATAATTAAATATGTACATATTTAAATTGCATAGAATATTTTTGTAAGAATAGAGAGAAGATTGGCAAATTAGTTGCCTATGGAGGGAAATGGGGAGGAGGGCTGGGATGGAAGTGGGAAGGAGGCTTGCCTTTCACTTTAAACCTTTTAGTACTTTTAAAATTTTGTACCCTATACATGAGTCATCTATTGAAAAATAAGAATGGTAAAAAAAAGTAATGTCCACCAGGAGGTAAAAAATGCATCACTTTGTACTGTATAAACTTAAGTAAAATAGTTAAAATCAAATACTTACTACCAAGTTCACCAATAGGTGAACAAACTGTGGCAAATCCATGCAGGGAATATAGTATGATAAAAAAGAAATGAGCTAACAGTGCATATTACTAAGTGAAGGAAGCCAATCTGAAAAAGGCTACATACTGCATGATTTCAACTATATGACATTCTGGAAAAGGCAAAACAATAGAGACAGTCAAAAGAGCAGTGGTTGCCATGGGTGCAGAAGTGGGGGGTGGGGTGGGGTGATGAATAGGTGGAGCACAGGGCAATTATCTATGAAACTGTAATTGTGTGTACATGACATTATTTATTTGTAAAAAAAAAAAACCATTGAACTTCACAATGTAAATTATGAACTCTAATGTAAAGTATAGATTTAATACTAGGAATGTATCTATATTAGTTTATCAGTTGAAACAAATATATGAATGGAAACTGTTAATAACAAGGGAAACTGGGTGGGTGGTGGTGGGGTAATATGGGGACTTCGTGCTTTCTGTGCAATTTTTCTCATAAACCTAAAACTGCTCTAAAAATAAAGTTTATAAAAAATAATTGCTGAACAGTTCACATATGCTTTTCTCTTCAGGACTCAAGGGCCAATTGAGTAGTTGAGAACTCAGGACCTGAATTCAATCAGAGTCCACTCTGCTACTTACTAGCTTCATTACCCAGGATTTTGCCTCTCTATTTCTAAGCTTACATATATTTAAAATGAGTTTAAGAGTTTTGGGGGTTTTTATGAGAAGTAAATCAGATGAAGCACCTAAGCATTGTGTCTGGCAAAACTCAACACTTAAAATTGTGGCAAAAATACTTAGAAGTAGGAGTGGTAGTAGCTGCAACAGTAGTAGTAGTCATAGTAGAACTCTAAGAACTGCAGCAACAGTCATAAACTTAGGACTTGTTAAATGCTATGGGGGAATCCCAAGATGTATGATTCCTGCCATGAAACAATTGTAGCAAGGAAATGCCACTTTGTATGGGCCTGCAGGTTGTATGCTGTGCTGACTGTGTGATAATATGCAGCATCACTAAATTTAGGAAATCTTATAATGGCATGCAATAGTGTAGTACATCATGTGCAAGTTCTAAAATAGTCATGGAAAGCTTCATGGCTGAAGAGTCTTTCACTCACTCTAAAGACTAGTATAAAGGACTATGGACATTTCACAGAAGGAAGTAAATGGAAGTGGAAATGAAAGAGTTGTACTGTGGGATGTTGAAGAGATTTGTATGGGTAAGGTAGTGGCTTCCTGTTGGGTAATAAAGAGAAAATACATTTGCTGGAGTAGAGTTAACAACATATTGGAGACAGAAGAGAAATATATATTTTTTTTAATAAAGAAGGCTTTAGTTTTATGTGAGACAATATCAAGTGTGTATTTTTTTTTAATTGGTGTTCCAGAAGGAGTGGACAAATAGAATTGAGCAGAAAAATTATTTAAAGCACTAATAACTAAAAAATTCCAAAATTTGAAGAAAATATGATCATAAAGATACAGGAAGTTTCATAATCCTGAAATAGGTTTGATACAAAGAGAAGTACTCTTAGAGATAATCATAGTCAAACTATTGGAAACCAAGGAAAAGTGAAAAAAATCTCAAAAGCAAAGTGAAAAGTAGCACCCAGGGGAGGAATGATTTGTATTATGGCTGACTTTTCATCAGAAATAATGGAGGCCAGATGATAACAGAATGCCATCCCCTAAGTGTTGAAAGAATAGTAAAATAACAATAGCAAAATAAATTACAAACCTGTCAACTCATAAAGCAGAATGAAATTCAGACAAGCAGAGAGAAAAAGTCACAGGAGGGAAGAAGTTGAAATTCAGTGAACCCGGAAGAGAAGGGAGAGGTCAGGAGAGTCCGCCACGTGCACTGTCGTGTGACAGAGGAGCTGAGGACCAAGGACCGCTGGCCGCCAGCCCTAGAATGCCAGTCTATGAGAAGAAAGCATTGCTCTGATGATGCCTTGATTTGGACTTTCTTTCAGCCTCAAAACCATGAGCTAATAATTTCCCATTGTTTAAATCCACCTTTTACATGGTATTTGCTTGACAGCCAAGGAAACTAAAACACACAAGAATGGCTAAAATTTTAAAGATGAATAGTACCAAATATTGGCAAAGAGGTGGAGCCATAGTACTTTCATACGTTGTTGATAAAAGTGTTAAATATTACTTTTTAAAATGATGCAATCACTTTGAAGAATTGCTTGGCAGTTTCTTATAAAATTAAGCATATATTTGGGCTATGTCATAGCAATTCAACTAGTAAGTACTTTTCAACATAAATGAAAATTTAAGTTAACAAACATACTTGTACATGAATATTAATATCAGCCTTATTCATAATATTCAAAAAATGAAACTAATACAAATACCCATTAACAAAAGAATGGATATACAAGCTATGGTAAATTTATCCAATATAATACTACTCTGCAATGAAAGTGAATAAACCACTGATATGTGCAACCACATGAATGAATTTCAAAAACATTATGCTGAGACAAAGTGCATACTTTATGATTTCATTTATGTTAAGTTTAAGAACAGATAAAACTAATGCATGTGACAGAAATCAGTGAGTGATTACCTGTGAAGGGAGGTGGCATTTGGATTGTCATGAGGGGCTTTCTGGCATGATGGAAATGTTCTTTACCTTTTTACAGTTGATATTTTCATGGGTATGTTCAATTATTAACATTTATTGTACTAACACTCAAGGTCTGTGCATTTTATTTTATGTAAATTGTATATCAATACACACATTTCCCTGAGCATGGTCCTTCAAAATATTTCCTTTGGAAGACAATCTATTATTTCTGGGCTGCTGACTTTGCTCACAATATGTTTAGATTTTTCTGTCATAGAATAAAACTAATCATACTATTCTATTGTCAAATCTCAAAGTTGTGCAGCATATTATTTCCCAGCTTTAACCATACCTGTATTTGCAACTAATAAGTTCCATAAAGTATTTGCTGACTCTAATGGCAAGAGAAGTGAAACAGAAGGGAAGGAGAAAGGAAAGGAGATATGCTGTAGTTGCTGAGAGGACAGTAACAGCACTTCATAGATACTTGTATTAACCTGGGGCTGGAAAACTCTATGTGTTCACCTTGCATTTAAATAGTATATCACTATATTAATATAAAAATGTAGTACTGAAAATTATGAAGCCCACTTTTGAATTAATATTTTGAAATATGTAAGGAATTCATGTAAATATTTAAAAGACATAACTCAATAATAATAAGAGAAACAATCCCATAAAATTGGCAAAAGTTATGAACAGACTCTTTTCAAAAGAATATGTACTAATTGTCAATAGCACATGAAAAATGCTCAACATCTCTAATCATCAGGGGAATGTAAATTAAAGCCAATATGAGACAACCTCCACACCAATTAGAATGGACAAAGTTCAAAAAGACTGATATTATCAAGTGTTGACAAGGGTGTGGAACAACTGGAACTCTTACACACTGCTGGTGGGAATATATAATGATGCAACCACTTTAGAAAAAATTATGGCATTTTCTTATAAAATTGAACATGTATTTACACAATAATCCCACAATCTCACTTTTAAGCGTTCACCAAGAAGAAATGAAAACATATCCACCCAAATAGTTAAATATGAATGATATTAATAGCCAAAAATCTGGAAATAACCCAAATGCCACTAACTGGTGAATGGATAAACAAGTTGTGGTATCTTCACACCATGGAATAGTACTCAATACAAAAAAGAAATGAAATATTAATAGATGCAACAACATGGATGCAATGTTATGCTAAGTAAATAGATGAAATACAGATTCAAAGACTACATTCTGTATGACTCTATATGAGATTCTAGGAAAGGTGAAATCATAGGGTCAGAAAGCAGACTGACAGTTGCTAGGGGCAGGGTGTGGGGAGAGGGTATTGAGAGAAGCTTTTGAAGTCCTAAGACAGTAACATGACTCAATAGTAATAGTGGTTTATACAATTTCATATAATTACCAATATTCCTCAAATTGTACACTTAAAATGAGTCAGTTTTATTGATATAAATAAATATTGATATAAATGATCAATCAACAAAGAATTTGAGGCTAAAATTTCAAGTATAATTGGGAAATGCATAGTCTTTTTTTTTATGGACACTTCATATTTCATAATTCAAACATTTGTTTCTTTAAATATGTCAGATTTGGTGTTCTTAGAACAATTAAAACCAATTAACTTCCATAAAAAGTATTAATGTTGCTGTCTTTAGGCTTTTAAAAGACTCTTTAACTACTGCTGATCCATCTCATTCCCATTACTCTCCCCTACTGTTTTGAGGTAAAGCAGGATAGGTTCTCCTGTAAGTTTTAACTAGCTGTGAACTCTAGAAAGTTGTCGTTAGAAATAACAGAAACCTGCTATTTCCTATCTATAGTTCTCTTTTTCTCCTTTATTTTCTTTTTAAATATCTTAAGATTTCTGAAAAGTTTGGAAGCGTTCATATAGACTTTTGCACTGAGAGAGAAAAAAGCATTTTAGTACATACTGTTTTCCTGTCTTTGCAATGACAAATCAATCCATCAACTTAGCACACTATCTGCAATGTGCAAGGTATTGTCCTGAGTGTTAGTAAAAAATGAAGAGATGTAAGACAACAGTAGGTAATTAAAGAATTTAAAGTCTGCTTGATACTAAATTAGTTGCAATGAAAGATAGCTTTTTAAATGGTTTTTGAAATATTTACATCTTGCTTTTTACAATTGCTGAGATTTCTCAACTTGGTTTTTGCTTAGTTCACCATAACAGAATTATGATTCTCCCTCTGTATCATTACCTCCTAACCTATTTTTTTCCTCATTCTCTTGCTCTCTTGCCCTGGGAAGCACATTAGTAAGACTGTGCAAGGGGACTGGAAGATGCTGTTGTTGGTATGTAATGTTCACTCCTTAAATCTTTCGTCCGAATAAGGGAGAGTTTGTATATAGACAGGTCAGCAGACAGGGGATTATGGGAATGATGTTCTCCAGGGACATCCTGCCTCTGATACTGTTTCTTTGTAGAAACACACTTTTGAGCAGAAGTCCTTTCAGGGTTAACGATCCTCCTTTATCTATTTCTCTTGGGGCAGCCTTACAGCACTGTGCCTGCCCTGTCGACATGGGTGGTCTCCAGCCTAAAGATGTGCTTTATTGGGTGGAACAATGTCAGCACAGAATTGATTGCCGAAATTTAGAAATATAGAGATACTACATAAAAATCTGGATTTACAGCTACTTTTGCACCATCGAAAGATCTGGCAACACTAGCTTATTTTCCAGCATAGCAAAAATTTGTTAGTGCTGGGTAGCAGTAGTTCTCTTTGGATGGACAGGCGTTCCTCATTTTTCACACACCCAAACATTTCCTAATGCATTTCTGACCTTGAGACTCATTATCACTTATTATTTATAATCATGCTTGAATTGTTTTCCTACACTAGAATTTATAAGAAAAAGAGTATTTCTTGCACCAGGTTGAATGAAAATCCCAGTGCTGTAGATCTTTGGCATGTCTGGTCGCCTATAGTATCCCATCTCCTACACTCAATGTAATTTTGGATTGTGTGGTTCTGTACAAAAATCTGCTGCCGTGGAAAGAGCAGGTGGTGATAGGGTCACTTCACCCTAAGTTCATTCTTTTCTGCAGAAAACACACAAGGAAGAAACTTCCTGCAGAATTCTTTTCTATTATTTCATTGTTTATCATAACATTTAATACAATTCTATTGAGACAATAAACAGCCTATTCGTAGACTGCAGCCATATTATTTTGTACTACACTGATGCAAATTCAAACATATATGTGTGACAAAAACCAACAAAACATTAAAAAATCATTCTCTCAGAAAAGAATATAATTTAAGAATGTGACAAATCTACCTACCATGCTACTCAATAGTACAATGCCCAGAAGTGAGAAATGCATCCATTGTTCCCTCAAGCAGCCTTAGTTCCTTAGTATTTCTCATTGTGTGATCACAGATGATCTGATGAATGGTATTCTTGCTTTTTAAAGCATTCCTTTCTTTTATGACATGACCCATTGCAAGGAAAAGTCTTGCAGTTACATAACGTAAAACTCCACTAAATTTTCCTTTCAATTTTCAAATGACTGTAGTAACCACAAACTTTTACTGAGATATTCCCAATAATGAGAGTTGTAGCTATCACATCTGTTGCCTCCCTTATAAACAAAGCCAGTCATGTCCTTTAGGCCGAGTTTAGTTTGGGTGGCTCTTTCTTACAAAATATGCCCACTAGCTCTCTAAGATTTCTGTAAATTATGTTTTCCCATCCCTTTTTATTTTCATCTGGTTTACCTTGAAATGCTGTGTGACTTCTTGTCTTTCTCTTATAGAGGTTTTCCCACAAAATCTTTTATTTCATTCTTTCCTGTGTCTTTCCCTCCTGCTCTCTCAGGATGCAGCTCCATTGCTCAGCTCTCTTTCCTACTGTTTCTATTGGTTCTAAAGTGCCTTGAAACACAAAAGAAATTAAAAGTGTCATTGCTGTAAATTTTTTATTTAAGAATTTAGAGATATGCATATTTAACAATAAATACCAAAATTTTCCAGGTCTACATTTTTGTTTTCATTCAGTCACCTTAATACTTATTACTATGCCTTTGAAAGTGTAAATAAAACATTTGCTTTGGGTGATGGTATTTAGAATGAAGGATTATAAATTACCTTCTGGTCACAAATATCAAATCCATAATCAGTAATAAAGCTGTATTCCTTAATTACTTTGCTTTTACCATCTGCCAAGGAATACATTAAAGAATCTAGTAAACAAAGGGAGTGAACTATAAAACCCTGCCTGAAATTCTAGTGAATTTTCTCTTGCAATAAATGACATATTACTTCAGTGTAAGATTTGAGGTAAGGGGAAGGCAAAGTAGCTGTCAAGGAAGATTGCAAGGCAGATGTGTGATGTATGTAAGGCAAATTTCAACAGCTGCTTTTAAGCTTTCTTAATTTTTAACTCTCATTTGGACTATAACTCAACTTTGATATCCTACCTCTCTGTACATAATTGCATACATGAAAAAAAATGCATTTACATTATAATTTGTTACACATTGAAATGGAAGTGCCCTGACTGAAGCAACAAGGTATAAAATTCTGAGCAAATTTTATGGCAGCAACTGTTGGGCTTGAAATTTTGATGTATTTGAGCCTGAAAATTGTTTTCTATGCTTGGGCAGTACACTGTTTTCCATCAATTTGAGGCACACAGAATGTTCAAGCTGGAAGGGATTTTGGAAATCATCTAGTCCAAGAATTCATGTTATAGATGAGTGAGTTAAAATAAAAATTATAAAAAGTGCTAAGATAGAATCTGGAGCACTTGTTTGAAAATTCAGTTGTTATGTCCCATTACTACACCTGTTAAAGGAAAGACCAAGCCCCAAAAAAGTCACTCTGGGCATAAAGTGATAGTACTCTGAATTAAAAAGAGAAAACATAATAAAGAATTATGCTATCCATGGTCGAGGTTTTTATAATTACTTGCCAAGTATTATGGAGGAGGTTGGCAGCAACTTCTCATAAAAATAGGTTTCTATTCAAATTAAATCACTAATGATACTGATTTCTGTGGGACAATTTTAATTGTGTTAGATGGTATGGTTATAGCATTGAACATCTGAATTTTATTAACCACGATTTATATGGCAAACTTTAAGATATTTTGAGGTATGGATCATGAATCATTCTACCTGTATATTAAATAATTTTAATTTTAGGAATATCAGGATTCTATTCCTATAACCCATTGTAAAAAATTTCATTTCAATATATATTTGTTGTTAGAATGAATGATATTGTTAGGATAGTGATAGTCATGAAAATTTTGATTTATCTTGTTTTTCAGTCAGTATGCTTCTTGTTTGCTGAAACTACCGGGGTCAATTGTAGAATGTGAAGTCCTATATAACAACTCTGCAAAACTGGAAATGATGAAGGAGGTGCTTTATGCATAAACTTCAATGTGAACCTGGAATTTTATGAATGTGGAGAGATAAATATTCCTAAAATAATGCAGTCTGAGACACATAAGAATCTCTATAAAAACCAAGACCATGTTTAATAATTCTATCAAATTGTCAACCATCTACTATGTCCACAGCACTGTAAACAATAATGTAGGTAGCACAAAGATGAACAAGAAAAATGAAGACCACAGAAAAGGAAGTAAAGTTTTTCAGAGTCTAAGAATCAATACAAGTAAGCTTCCAAAAGGCTTATATGGTTACGCATCAGACAAAATTTTCAGTATTTAGAACTCCACAAAACAGTGGTGTATCTGGATGGTGGAGTATAAAGAAAGTAACTTCAAGCAGTATCTTGGTTCAAATCCTGGCTTAGCCACATTTTGGCTGTGTGACAATGGATGTGTTATTTAAAATGTCTGAGCTTCAGTTGCTCTTTATCTTAAAGGTGGTTGAGATAATGTATAGAAAATGTCTGGCATGCAACAGGCATCAATATACCTTAGTTTCCTTTCCCTATAAACTCTAGGTAAAAGGGGAACTAGTTGGCACACTTTTTCCTAGGAACCTGGGATTCTTACTCTATTAGGTAAATAAAAATTAAATAAAGTTGGACATTTTAACAAAAGATTAGACAAAATAAATGAAATTTGAAAAGTGAAAAGAAGGAATGGAATGACTGTTGCAAAAACACATTCATTAAAGCCACATCATTATTTATCAATATTAAGGACTGAAGGAAAAGAAATTTAAGTAATAAAGGTTGGAAGGAAAGAAAGATAAGATTAGGAGGGGGGTTTATGCTATGTGAAGAAGACAAAATAAAAATGTTACATAGGAGGGTGAAGGAAAATTTTAAAATAGTCAAGCTGGTGTTATAAGCTAAAGTGTCCACACTTGGGAATTTATGCCAGACAGCCCCACTTTATGAGACTCTAATGAGGATCTAATCCTGTCTAAAGTAGACAGGAGATTATATTTTAATGGTATGGGAGATAGGAAACTATTGGCCTGTGACCAAATTATGTTACTAACTTATGACTCTTTCATGAGGAATGTAGAATGAATTGTGGATTCATTTCCTATGAGGTTTGGTATTTGTGGGTAATATTGATAAAATCACCTTTTAATTTCTATGACTTTTTAGATTACTTTGTTTCTTGTATGTAGTAATGAAAGGGGCAAGATGTAATATGTTAACTAAATAAAAAGGTGAAATACAGCCTGATGATTTACACTTACATATACCAGGAAGTATAGCAGTGGTTAAGGACATGGGCTGGAGTTAGACACAGCTGGATTTCAGTCCCTGCCTTTCCACTTTGTGATATTGGTCAAGTTATTTCACAGTTTCAAGGCTCAGTTTTCTCATCTGTAAACCACACAGCTCAGCATAAATCCAGTCCTTAAGTTAGCTTCTGTCATCTTTATCTATGACCAGAATGGAAGGAGTGGATGAAAGGGGAGAGGAAGGGAGGGAAAGAAAGAAGAAGGAACAACGGAAAGGAAGAGAGGAGGACAGAAAGAGGGAGGGAGAAAGGAAAGTAGGCAGGAGGGAGAGAAGGGAGAGCAATGGTTAATTTCTTCGAGTTAAATTATTTTTGGTTTGTACTTTAATTTGGGATCTCTGCATGAATAGATGATACACCCACTGAGATTTCTTTTCCTTAAATGCAATTCCTGTAAGTCACAGTTTAATGCAGATTGAGAGATTTCAGATTCTCATGCCTAAAAATTGCAGTGAATATAGAGGTTGGCTACTGTCATATCCTGTCCATCAGGTTCTTTTAGAGGCTTTCACATCAAATTCCCTCATAAAAGAATTCAAGCAATTTATAACAGCCAGTTGAAATGTCAACTAGAGACTGAAATTAAGATTTATTTCTGTGCCAGTGCCAAAGCAATTGAAATATGGTGTCCTTAGAAAGTGTCATTTGGACGTTAATGTTCTTAATGGTAGATCAGGAATGGGTGAAACAGAAATGATATAAAGCTGCCAATTCATCCTTACTTGAAACAGAATTTAAGAAATTTTACTTTTCTCTTTTAAATATACTTTTGTACCTTTTCAAAAATTTTTTTTACCTTCATATTTCCATATTTCAGACAGAAAGTCTGGAACATAAATGCTTTATTGTTTAAGAACTATGTCCTAAGGAAAATCTCCATTTTAGCACAAATCTGAGAATTCATGAAAATTTATGTAACCACAAAATGTTTCTTTTTTTGAAATCTATCATAAACAAAGCCAATACGTAACAGCAAACTGGGGGAAATACGGCAATTCACATTGCACAAAAGGTGCAAATTTCCTTTATGTATAAAGAACTACAAATCAATAAGAATAATTCCAAGTATATAATGGAGAAATGAACAAAACATAAGATAGTTAGAAAAAAAATGCACATAATTCTTACATATAAAAAAAGATATTTGGCCTCATTAATAGTAAGATAAGTGTTAAAACTACCATACTATTTCTCAATTTTTAGATAAGCAAAGATTAACATTTTTTATGACACCTGGTGCTGGAAAGTTCCAGGGGAAACACATTTTCATATAAGGGTGGAAATAAAATTGGTACAATTTCTAGGGAGCACAACTGCCAAATAGTTATCAAAATGAAAAATGAACATAGCCTTTGCCCTGGAAATTTCACTCTTAGTTTTGTTTGCTTTTTTTTTCTCCAACAGATAGGTCTACTCACACAAAGGGGAAATTAACTATTTTTACAAGGATACTCACTGCAGAAATTTTGTAATAGCAAAGCATTAGGTGCAACTCAAATGCCCATAGATAAAGGATTAATTAAATTATGATACATAATGAAATATTATTTAGTTGTTAAGAAGGAAAAAGTGGTCTTATAGGTACTAATAAGAAAAATATCCAAGTTATAATATATTTTAGAAATTAAGATTCAGAACAGTGTTTATAATGTGCTGCCATTGTAAAAAAATATATGGCAAATATTTTTGTGTGTTGGGAGTCTGCAAGACCACTGCCAGATTGTGGTTCACTAGGAAAACCCACAGCATTCAGCATAGTCCTTTATTACAGCAAAATGGTAGAAAGTAAAGTCAGCAAAGGGAAAAGGCCATGGGACAAAGTCGGGAGGAAATCAGGCACAGGCTTTCAAGTCTTCTCTCAGTGGAATCACACAAGTCAGCTACTTACTCCAACAATGAATTTTGATGACACTTGTACAATGTTTTCTACCAGGGAAGCTCATTAGAGACTTAATGCCTAAGGTTTTTTTTGGAGGCTGTTAAATTAGACATCCACCTCTTGGCATGCAAAAAAATTCAGACTCCAAGCCTGAAAGCAGGTGTTTGGCATAATCCACATTGTTTGCACAAACAGTCCAGGCACAGTGAGCCAGTTTCAGTAGTTAGGAAACAGTAGGAACCCTCCTGAAATCCAAGTTTCTAGATGCCAGCCAATGGCCGACCTTGCAAGTGGCTCTTTCTAAGGATAGCAATTTCAAGCCTGTTATGCTCACTCTTTTCTCCTCCAGAATATCTCTGGAAGAATACAAAATTAGCTAGTGACTGGTTTCTTCAGGAAAAATAGAGTGGCTAAAGGAAAGGAAGAGATTTAGATGAATATATGTGTTCTCAATATTTACTTTTCTCTATAATTTTTTTTTATTTTATCACCAAGGCACATATTGCTTATTTAATTAGGAAGATTAAAAAGGTCTCTGAATTTAGTATACTTTATCAAAATGAAACTTTTCCTTATATATTTTGCTTTCTTTTTTCTTCATATATTGGGTTATTTTCACTAACGTTTTAATTTTCAATTTTCTATTTCATGTTTAGGCATAGTTGAGTATGAGAATTCCAAGAGCAGGCCGTTAGCTCTGTATATCAAGCAAGATAGTTTAGGTAGGCTAGATCAGTGCTTCCCAACCTTTTCATGTCATGCTACACCTAGAAAATCATACTGTCTGTACAGTCATTAGCATATGCAAATGAGGCCACTGACAGCTAAGACTGTGGGTTCCAACCATGCCAGCCTAACAGGCCTCGATCAATACAGCCATGACCCAATCAAGGGACTTCCCAAACCCCAAGAAAGTTAGAATAAAGAGGCTCTACCTAAACTTCAAATAAATCTTTTCTTTTATCTTAGATTTTGCTCTTGACTTCAAAGACTGCCTTCTGGTAAATGCTAACAGTGTACCAGCCAAATTGACCACTGTGAGATTCCTGATGATCTCACTTCCTTCCCCATTCACCTGGAAACAGGATTCCTTGCCTTTTCTCTATCTTCTTCTATACTTTCCAACCCACAGGCTTTTGTGTCAGTTGTCATAATTTCCAGGAAATGTCCTTCCCTTCCAACTCCCCAGCTGATGAATTATGCTTATTTTTCAAGGTGAAAGTTAAATTCTATCTCTTCTTCTCTGAGCGTTAGTTTCTGCCATCTTCAACTATATTTGCTTTTACCTCTCATTATAGGTGGTCTTCTGATGTAGAGCCCAGACATCCTCAGAGGTATTCTAATATGTATGCACGGTTGAACGTCTCTGGTAGAGCTTCTGATTTTCAACAAATTGCCCATGTTACATCTGTTTGCATACCTTAATCATTTATTTGAATACCTTCATCATTTAATTTAGTTGCATGAGGCCACTTAGAATTGACCATTTAAACTTTAGAGAAGGTTAGTCAAAGTTACTCTTTTAGGTAAGTAGTTTTAAGTCTTGCTTTATAAAAATGACATATCTACATAAATTTTAAGCAATTTCTAGTTTATATCATCAGGGAGAAGAAAGTTTGTCAGGTATATATGAATCTATTCTGCCTAACTTCTGTGTTAGTTTAATTATATTCAAGCTTTTATTTATGGTAGGAAAGATACAAAGTGTTCTTACCATTTCTAGTATCAGTATTATGAAGGAGGATATTTTGAAAAGCCAAGTTTTTATATTTATATTGCAAAAATTAGCTTTTAAAGATTTCTACTACATGCTAAAAGAGTTATAGGTTTTTTTTCTGACTTTGCTATGAAAAATTTTGTAGGTACAGAAGATGGTTTGTAGTTCGTATTATGTCAACTTAGTTTCCAAGAAATCCCATCTTTATGTAGCTTCTGATTAGACCTGAACACAGAAGACATTTTGTGCTTGAATTTTGGAAGGCAGATATGAAATACCAGCTGTAAATTTTTATGCTCCAAAGTCTGGCCCAGGATGCCAGACATTTTGCTGAATTGGCAGCTCATTTTGTGGGAATGGGACGTCACCTGGACTGGCCCCTTCCCCAGCAACTGCTGGATCTCCTTCAGATCCTGCATCTTCTGAGCAAGTAAATGTACAGCTCTGTGGTGAACACTGTGGGCTTTTCCATGGCAGAGGCTGGAGATGCTGGGAACTTAGGTCTAATGCATGATTAAATTCAGATTAAATATTTTATGCAAGAATAATTCAAAGGTAAAGCTGTGTTCTTCGTTTGTATCACAGCACGAGACAGCTAATGTTGGTTGATTCCCTAATTATTAGTGATGCTATATTTAATCATGTGGTGGAGTTAATGATAACCAGATCATTCCTTTCTGGAGATGGGTTTTCCTCTTTGCAATTGGCAAGAAATCTATGGGGTGATACTTTTGCACCATGGGAATATCCTATACATCTTTGATCTAATAGTTTTAACATCCATTGGTGATCCTTGCCTGGTTTAGAAAACAACAGTTTTCTAATTTTATCATTCCTTCCATATTTTTTTTAGTTTGTATTCTGTTAAAAAAGCCTACCTTTATCAAAAGATTTATGATCATATAACAATGTCTTTTGCTGTTGTTAGAAATTTACCTAATAGCAAATAGCAGTGATTTGTTGTCCAAAAGTTGTTTCATTAATCTGCTCACCTCTCATGCACAATATTAGATGGACCAGGTATGAAATATGTGAAGAAAGCAGGAATAAGTTTCTGAAATGATGCCCAGGTGGTTGAATATTCAAATGAAAGCTAAACATAGAGAAAAATTTATTGGACAGTTTGATGTCGTAAAAATAGTATTGCAAAAAATTCCAGTGAGAATCTGAACTATGATTTGCTTTGAATATTTCAAGTTTATCTATCATAATGTCCATAGAGAGGTATACTATAGGGCTATTATGTTCTTTCTTGATTGATTCCCAGAAGTCTAAATATCTCTAGAAGAACAGAGACGTCTTTTGAGGTAGAAGGACTTGGTTTATGCAGAATGGTTATAGAGTATTTATAATGAGGACTTCATGAGCTCTAGTGAGGCATCTTTATCAAGAGGAATCCATCAACATGGCTAACATGAAATCTATAAAAAAACAAAAAAAAACAAAAAACAAAAAAAATCCCCAAAAAACTCTGGTAGAAATCAGTCCAACTCCAAGCAATATCACCTGGCTTTCTGATAGAAGGACATTGGAGAAAACAGCACAAATGGAGATTCCTTTTGAAATTTTGATTTGATGGAGTCTTTAAAAAGTGAGAGGTTTTTTCCCCTTGAGAGAAAGTCTACTTTGAAAGAGATCCTAATGAATTTGTTAAAATCCTTCATTATACCTCCTTGAAAAGCATCTATTAAAGAATCAATAAATAGTTGGTGAATCATGTAGAAAAAGTCAGGTCTTTAAGTACATCTGGTTAAGAGGGATTGTTGAAACAACGAATATTATAATGATCATATTTAAAAGAGGGTTTCAATGATATATATGTGCATATTTGAACATTTATATATACACATTCACACATACACATGCACACACAAAATATATACACATAAATACCCCAATACTTGGAGAGGGTAGGGCCTAGACCATAGTTTTCCATGAGAGCCTGGTCACTGCTCAAGCACCTGGAAAGGAAGGGCAATCTGCTCCAGTAGATCTGGAGGACAAAGCATTGATCTGCAGATGATTTTTATATCTTGGAATCTAATGGAGTTTGTCCTGCTGGGTTTCAGACTTGCTTGGGATCCATTACCCCTGTTTTCCTTCCAGTTTCTCCCTTCTGGAATGGGAGATTATGTGGAAAAAATAAAATATTTGAAGGAATGTAGCATAGAGGAAGAAAACTGAATGGGAAATTAGTTTAAGCAAGGAAAGGACTGATAGATTAAAAGCAAATATTGCTGAAGAGCCTGGTTTTCTCAGAAAGGTTCAAGGACAAATGAAGTATGAGTAAATGAGAGAGATGAAAGGGTAGAATTTTATGGTTGGATGGGAACTAATTCAGCTTAAAGTTTAAGAGAAGAACAGGTTGGATAAGGACAAGTCCATCTTTTGAGGACTTCTTAGTGATCGAGTTAAATGGAGAGTGGAGAACATCACTGAAGTTTAGAATATTAGGGAACTATTAATATTGAATAAGTTATGTACACAATAGGAATAAGTTATATGCATAAGACATTAATATCACCTAGGGTTATGGAAGAGGAAAGAAAACTCTGATACTCTGAAAACTTTGATAGAAATGGGATAGAAATCAGTCAAACAGATGATGGTGAGAAAGAAGGGAAGGTATATATATTAATGGAAGTGGTAAAGCAATGGTCTGGAAGTGACATAATAACAAGGAAAGAAAGTGTTGATTATTCCCTCCCACCAAAGCTTAGGTGTGATATTTGGACTGTAGTAAAATGAGTAGTCCTGCTCTAAAGTCAACTGAAAATGAAATGGCATCTCAGGGGAGAGCCATGTATAAATCAAGGTAGGAAGATGTTGGGGATACCTGTGAAAAAGTTAACAATAGGCAATGCATTTATTTGTTAATCAAGTGACATTAATCAAATTATACTATTCTATCACTTTGAAAATTATAAAATAAGGTATGGTATCTTAGTGTCCCAGCTGCCATCATGAATACAAGGAAATGAGTTGGCTTAAATAACAGGAATTTATTGGCTCATGGCTTTGAGTCCAGGAGAAGTCCAAAATTGAGGTCTCAGCAAGGCTATACTTTCTCTGTGAAGACTGGGCCATTCTGGGGATGGCTGCCAGGAATCCTTGGGTGACTGACTTTTTTGTAATATAGCAATGCACATTGGGGTGTCTTCTTTCCTTTCTGGGTTCTGTTGACATCCAGCTCTTTCTCCTCCACATGGCTTTCTCTTCATCTTAAAAGTGTCCTGTTTATAATGGGTTCATACTCACATGAGTGGGTTAAGATTAAGAACCCCCTTTTATTCCCTCCTGGGGTACATAATTCAGCCTACACATATACCTAAAGAACTCCCAAATTATTGGTTTGACATGGGTTTGGTGATAACTAACAGTCATTGGGAACTGAGAAATTGTGGGTCCTAAAAGAAAATTGCTGGCAAGTTTTATGTAAGGATATAGCAAAGGGGTTTCTTAATTTGATGAATCCAGGGTCAAATCCTTTTCATTTTTGAACTCATAAGTCAAGCTAAATCATTGGATATGTCCTGCTTTTGAGAGGACCTGAAACAGACTTAGTCTTACCAAAGAGTAGTTTGAAACTTTGACTATTTTTCATTGTGTGTTAGATCCAAGAGGTGATGAAAGACAGACACTTATGTCAGACGGCTTGGAAGACAGATGTTTATAATATTCGGATAGGATCAGTTATAGTAGTAGGTGTCAGTGAACCTGCAAATCTGCTGAGTCTGAAGTAATTGTGGCTTGCCTAAGGCTTTCCTGGTCCTTTGGATGATGAATATTGACAGGTAAGAAAAAGCTTGTAAAGAATTTCTTTTCTGATTTTAAAGATTCCCATGGTATCTGTATGTTTCTGTGTGTTTCAGGGGGGTGATGTATTTCCACTTTACAGCTACTTACCTTGTGTTCACAATTGTGTCACACTCTCCCCAAAGATTGTGTCTGAGGCAATGGGAGAGGACTGATGCTTTGCTCTGAGTAGGCTGCTCATAAACAACCCTTCAGAGTCAAGACAGAACACAAATGAGTGCTTCCAGGAGCCTGTTGATGAGCAGTATCTGTGGGGATGAGTTCCTCAAAATCTGCTCTAACTCATGCCAGAGGAGCATTGAACTTGGGATCAAAACATGGAGAACTCTTCCAGGGCAAAATCATTTTCTACTCCTTTAGTTACTGACACAATTTAGGCAAAGAGCATATTCTTTTTCTAAATATTCAGCAGAAACTCTTTTAATTATAAATAAGAATATTTTAGTGAAGGCCAAATAATCTGATTTTGAAGGGTGATAGAAATTTTTTATTTTAGATTTAAAAAAAAACAACATAAAACTGGATATATGACTGTATTTTTGCTGAGTCAAACCAGGATTTTAGAATTAGAAGAGGCAAGGCATGAGGGGTAGGTGAAAAGAAAAATTAAAGTGAATCTAGAGTGTGGTTACTGGAATGAATAGGTTTTAACAACTCTCAATGCTGAATGATAGGATGCTATAAATGACCCCTCAGAAATGTTCATGTCCTAATCCCTAGAACCTGTGAATATGTTGTCACAGGGCAAAGGGGAAGTAAGATTGCAGGTGGAATTTAGGTTACTAAACAGATGACCTTAAAATAGGGATACAATTTTAAATTATCCAGGTGGTCACACAGTAATCACATGTCATTAAAACTGGAAAAGGGAAGCAGAAGAAGAGGTAAGGAGATACGATGGGAGAAGATAACCCACTGTTGCCGGCTTTGAAAATGGAGGAAGGGGTCCAGAAGCCAAGGAATGTGGACAGACTCTAGAAGCTGGAAGAGACAAGGAAATGGATTCTCTCAAGTCCTTCCAGAAAGCTTGCAACCCAACTGACATTTTCATTTTAGTCCAGTGAAAGCTGTGTTAGACTTCCAATCTACAGTACTATAGATATTAAATTGGTTGTTGTAAGACACTAAATTTGTGATAATTTGTTACACAAATTATTGGAAAATTAATACCAAGTGACTAAATAAGAGAAGGGGATATAAATATTCCATCTTCTATATATCAACTATTCTTTCAGTAATGTTATTACATTATTTTTTTCATACCAGCATTACGAAGAAAAAAAAAGTGCTATCAGATCTATAAGGAATTCAGTCTATTTGAAGATATAGACAAGTCTAAACAATCTGATTTGCATCACCATCTTGGGGACCAAATACGATCACACATCTATAAAATTTCCAATGAATTTTTCAAGTCTCCACATGCTTTTATTCTTTCTGATATTTCATGCACCCTGGAGTTTATGTAGACAAAGAGGGTGCATCTTAACTATGAAATCTGTTCACCTTTTTTTGTCACTAAAGCATGGTGTCATTTTTAAATATTGGTCCTTGTCATAGTTTGCCAGAGCTGAAATCACAAATACTATCCATTGGGAATACTACAATGGGAATTTATTGACTCACAGTTTTGAGGCTGGAAGTCCAAAATCAAGATATTGGCAAGGCTTGCTTTCTCTCTGAAAACTGTCGTGTTCTTGTGCTGGCTACAGGCAATCCCTAGGGCTTGTTGGCTTGTATTTCTGACTTTACGTCATATGATAATGTCCTCTCCTTTCTTACTTCCATCACTTCTGAGTTTTCTTAATAAGGTCTCCAGTAATACAGATTAAGGTCCACCCTGATTCAGTTGGTCACATCTTAACTAAAAAGAACATCTTCAAAAAAATCCTGTGTACAATGGGTTCATGCCTATAGGGATGCAGATTAAGATTAGAGCATGTTTGTTAGGATCTATGATTCAACCAACAAGAGACTTTCAGAGTATAAGGAATACCTGTCTAAACCTTAGTGGCACCCTTATTGAAACAGACCATTGCCCAGGCTTCAGTGATTCACCCATCCGGGAATTCAAGAGGAGACCTAGAGCACTTTGTTTATCCTCAAATTCAGCTGCTATTTCCCAACGGACTGGGTGAATTCCATGTTCTCTTGGAGCTGGCCTTCTCTCATGAACTGCTTCTCTGTAGTTCTGAGCCTCAGTCATTGGTACAGACTCCTTCTTCTCTCATGTTCATTTCCTGCAGGGATTTTGAGTCTATCCTAGCAGCAGGAATTAGTGGCCACCCTGGCCAACTAAATTTCCATAATTGTGAATTTCCCAGAGAAGTGATTAAGGTCTTTCCAATAGGCCCCTTTGTTCCTTATACAGATTTCCTTACCCAATCCCTCACAAACTATCATGATTAAGGAAGCATACCCAGGTCACAGGGAAGGATAACTTTCAATAATTATGTGACATTCTTCACTCATGAAATGGGTGCTTCTTGCTTGCCTTACATTTGCATTCAAGTGGAATGGTCCTAGGAAAACAAAAATTTACTTCAAAGTAATTTTACTACTTCTACTTGTGGATCAAGAATAGCTTGTAATTTAAAAAAAATTCTTATTTATCTAATGCGTGGGTTACAAGGATAAGTTCTTGAGATGTTCATTTGTATTTTGTTCTGTCTGCTTTATATTGTTTTTCTTCTCACATCTCAAGAAGGTTTCCTGTCCTTTTTGTTGCCTTGCTTCTCTCCTGACTTTGATTTGGTTAATTAATGAGAATGGCCTGGAAAGGGGGAAGCCTAGAGATGAGTTTTAGATTTTAGGGCCAGACCTGAGTGAGTATGAAATATCTGAAGAATCTGTGAGATGAGCTGAGGGATAAGAATGGCAGAAGTGATGGATTTCTGTGGGTGAGAATCTACCCATAGTAGGCACTTAGACTCCACTTATATGCAAAATACTACTTGGGGGATTTGTCCACAAATTGGAGATATTCAACACTAACCATCCTGGAATTGCAAGTCTGGCTGGGCCTGAGTTTGGCCTGGAAGCCTGGTAGCTGCTTCTTTCCTGGAGAAATCCAACCTAGTCAATGGGCATGTTGGCAGAGAAAAGCCTGGTCTGAAGACCACAGGACACTTCTACAAATGATCTAGACTTTATTAAATTGCCAAGGGCTTCATTTACAACCTGAGCAAGCCCCAATAATGATGGAGAATGAATGCCCCAATAGCCCTGCCAAAGATGGACTTGAAACTAATTAAATATCATTAAAAAATTGAGTAATGGATGTTTATGCATCCAGATGTTGTGCAAGTAAAACATAGTTGTTGTTACAGAGGGTAAACTTTTGCCCAGTGGGGACTTTCCAAAGGAGATAATATTTCAAGTGATATTCATGGATGAATAGAATTTCACTAAGTGGAGAAGAGTGTAGAGGGTATTAGGAAGAGGAATTGTTCTAAGGACAGGTGTACAGATATGATGTCTTAAAGCATGTTAGGAAACGGCAAGAGATCAAACACCTTGGGCTGCAAAGTAAGACATATATGTAAAGATACTAGAAGGTAGGTGGATCTACTTTGTGAAAGACCTAGGATGCCTGTGTCTAGACAACAGGGTTTTTAAATGGATGTCATATGATCAGGAGGGCTTCTTTCATATATTCATTATTTATTCCTTCATTCATTCATTTAAAATTTATTGAGCACTTACTCTGTGGCATAAACTCTTCAAGGGGCCTGGAATTCAGTAACAAATAATAGAAACAGGGTTCCTGTAATGTTCTAAAGAGAAGGGAAGCCTAACACATAATCACATAGATAGTACAATGCTGTATAGAGATAAGTGCTACAAGGTAAAATAAAGTAGAGTACGGCCACAGGGTGTAATGCGGGTTGTTGTTTTAGACAGGAGGGCAAAGAAAAGTCTCTCTGGAGAGAAATGAGGGAGAAATCCATAGGAATATTTGATGCAAAAGCAGTTCAGGCAGAGAGAGCAGCAAGGGCCAGGTCTTGAAGGTTGTTGGGGAGGAAGTGCTTGGCCTCTTCCAGCAATTGTAAGGGGTGAGTGGTAGGGGGTGACACCAGAGGGTAAGGCAAGGGACAAATAATGTAGGAGCTGTAGACCATGGAAGAGACTGCATTTTATTTTAAGTGTAATGGGAATGTTGGAGGGCTTTGAGCAAACCCTGATGAGGTTTATGTTCTGAACTGACAACCCTGTCTACTCTGAGAACAGAGCACAGAGTGGAAACAGGGCGACAAATTAAGAGGCCATTGCTGTAGTCCAGGCCCTTGATGAGAACGGGAGCAGTGGAGGAAGTGGGGTGGGGATAAGTGCCAGAGACAAATTGGGGATCCCATGGTAAAGAGTCTTTTTAATAATGCTTCAAAATAGAGTTTATTCTGTAATATATTACTCCAGGCCGTGGGGAGCCAACTGGCCCAAGAGAAGAGGAAGTCAAACTGCTGCTGGCCGTTTACCATCAGTATATTCACACAACATTCATCCCTATAACCTGAGGAGTCCCACCTGGGGATGTGGCTACTGTGTGGCTGATGACTGGTGCATACATCCTTGCCCTGACCAAAAGAAAGCTGATGTAGCTTTCTATTTTCTCAGTTGCTACATAGGTCAGAGGTAAACTCAGTGTTCAGTTGCAGCAAATGCATAGTAACATCTTTTCTCATGGTCTTTTTCTCACTGTAGAGCTGTTTTATTTTAACAGTCTGCTCAAGTCTCCTCAGAAGTAGATGGATCAAAAACATAAAAAGAACAACAGACTTGCAATGGTCATTTTTTTTTTTTTTTTTTTTTGGTAAGACATACTATTATTATTTCAAGGATGAAAATAAGAAAACAATTTTTAAAAGGCAAATATACTGATGAAACCATTTAGTCAATTTTTTTTCCCAAGGACTTATTTTAGCTAATACAATTAATCAAAATGGATGGAATTATATAGTTTAACTTAAAAAAAAGTTTAAAGAAAAATACCACACTTTTTATTAATTCCTGATAATATTTCTAGTTAGAAATTTTAGAGACAAGAGTAGATGGCAATTAGTAAAAATAATTCAGAAAGATCTCAGATAATGGGTTGGAGAAGAGTGATAACAAGCATAGAGGTCTTCAAAGGCTCTCTCAGTAATATAGAGAACAAATTTTTATTGTTTTAAGCCACCAAGTTGGTGGTAATTTGTTATGGCAGCCCTAGGAAACTAACATGGCCCCTAAAACAACTTTATCTCAATGCAGAAATCTAGGAAAACACAAAATAGTATGGAGAAACATCTCTGTTTAGCTAATAACTAACTCTTGGTACCAACATACTGTCTTGCCATTTCTTTAACCAAAGTTCTCTTTCGTTTAGTACATTATCTGCCTCCCGGTTTCTTGTAGGTGTTAATTTTGGCAAATGTTTTGCTACAACATAGTACCGGGACGAGAGTTTAAAAGCTGGTGGGAGAGTCCAGAGGCTCTTCAGGGGAGCGCCGAGTGGTCGACCGCCCTTGCTCTCGGCACCAGCGCTCCTTTCGCTGGTGGCTCCACCCGCCCTTGGAGGCCAATATTCCAATATGGAGCTTGTCTTGATGCCTGTTGGAACCCCTGCTTCCCACTGGGAATTTGAAGTACTGTCTTTTGATTCGGCACCAGCCTTTGGACGACCGTTTTCATTATCCTTGGAGCAAAGCTCGTTTAAAAGCCTATGCTGATGGAGGTGCCATCTGCTTATATCATATCACTGAAGGAGAGCGGGAAAGCATCTGCCTGAATTCATCAATGGAGATTTTGATTCTATTAGGCCTGAAGTCAGAGGGTACAACAATATTAAGGGTTGTGGGCTGATTTCAACTCCTGATCAAGACCACACTGACTTTACCAAGTGCCTCCACAGGCTCTGAAAGAAGATAGAAGAAAAAGCCCTACAGGTTGATATGATTGTGACACTCAGAGGACTTGGTGGAAATTTTGACCAGATTATGGCATCTGTGAGCACCTGTTTTAGGTGACTGATATCACTCCTTTGCCACTTATAATAAATCAAGAGAAATCACTCATCTACCTGCTCCAACCAGGAAAGCACAAGTTGCATGTAAACACTGGAATGGAAGGTGATTGGTGTGGCCTTATACCTGTTGGACAGCCTTGCAATCAGGTTACCACAACAGGCCAAAAGTGGAACCTCAACAATCAAGTGCTTGGTTTTGGAATACTGGTCAGTACTTCTAATACCTACAATGGATCTGGGGTAGTGACTGGAAACTGATCAGCCACTCCTCTGGACCATGGCCATAAAAGACTAACCTATCAACTGGCATCCACAGGTGTGCCTCTACCTTATCTCATTGCCAATGATTTATTGCTCAATAAGAACAGTTCACCTGGACTTGCTGGAATCTACACTTCCCCAGGAAGTCTACCAGTTCAGATAATCCAGGCAACATTATAAATGACTGATCTGAATTTTACAGTGAAAGGCAAAATCATTAATTTTTAGGAAAGTAAATAAGCTCTATTGTTTTCAGTTGGAAAGTAACATGAATCATTCCATTATAAAATTCAGTACTGAGTATTCTTTATTGTGTTATTAATCATTTTTTTTTAATCTTAGAAAATTGTTTTTAATTTTGAAGCTGATAAAACTTGGAGTCTAACACACCGCTTGCCCTTGCTGGCTGTCCTTAAATGCTTCAACAACAAGGGCTACTTCAGAATGTTTTTTAATATTATATTTTTCCATATAATCTATATGTCCTTTTCCTGGAAAAAAGAAATTCCTTCCTGATTGGGATATTAAAACTACACTATTAAGGATCTAAGATGGCAGCATAGAAAGGAGTGGAAGCTAGTTAGTCTCCCTGGAACAACTAATAAAAAAACCAGGAACAACCAGTAAATAATCTGGAATAATTGTGGGGGGACAAACCTGACCATCCACTCACCATACACCAACCTGAATTGGGAGGAATGCCCAAGATCACAGCATAAAAACTGTAAGTAAAAACTGTGGATCCAAGCCAAGAGACCCCTGCCCCCACAGCCCAAGCTGCAAAGCCTCATGGTGCTAAAGAGAAACTCTCTCCCAGCAAGGAATATAGCTCAGCTGAGCTCCAACTGGGGTTTTAATTAGCAAGTGTGGACTGGCTCACTACAAGCTATGAATCCAAAACAAGCAGACAGAGCCTTTGGGTGACGACTGAACTTGGAGAGCCGGACTAGCTCTGAAGGGAACTTTCAGTCCCTGTTTTGGCTCAGTGGAGAAAGCCTCAGCCATTTTCAGTTCCCAGTGCTCTGACCCAGACAAGGGTGGAGATAGCACAGGCAGAAAGAGACCATTGAAATGCTAATGACCTCTCCCTAGGAGTCTATCTTCTCTAAGAGGAAAGGAGTGGGGCCCAGCTCTACTACCCACCTTCCATTCAGAACCAGACTCTAGAGCCTGGGGGAAAACAGACACAGGCTACACCTCCTTACACCAGTCTGGTGTTACAGGCTGACAGGTGCCACCTGCTGGGCAGAAAAGCACAGTGACCTGAGGCATCACAGGATGTACTAATTTTCTAAGACACACCCTGATACTGAATAATTCTTCCTTCTGGGACCTGAGCCCGTGCTGGTCTGGGAAAACCTGATTGGGGTAACCATGCCTAGACAACAGAAAACTACAACCTGCAAAAAGAAAAATGAAGTTATGACCCAGTCAAAGGAACAAACTTACACTTCAACTGAGATACAGGAATTGAAACAACTAATAATAAGTCATTTCAAAAAGTTTAGGGAAGATATGATGAAAGAGCTGAACCGTATAATGGAAACACTGGGCATACATAAGGTTGAAATTGAAAGTTCAAAAAACCACTGGCAGAATCTATGGAAATGAAAGGCACAACACAAGAGATGAAAGACATAATGGAAACATACAACAGCAGATCTCAAGAGGCAGAAGAAAACACTCAGGAACTGGAGAACAAGGCACCTGAAAGCCTACACACAAAAGAACAGCTACAGAAAAGTATGGAAAAATATGAGCAACATCTCTGGGAACTTAAGGACAAAACAAAAAGCAAGAATTTATGTATCATTGGTGTCCCAGAAGGAGAAGAGAAGGGAAAAGGGGCAGAAGCAATAATAGAGGAAATAATCAATGAAAACTTCCCATCTCTTATGAAAGACATAAAATTATGGATCCAAGAAGTGCAGCATACCCCAAACAGAACAGATCTGAATAGGCCTATGCCAAGACCTATCAAACATCAAAGATAAAGACAGAATCCTGAAAGCAGCAAGAGAAAAGTGATCCATCACATACAAAGAAAGCTTGATAAGACTATGTGCAGATTTCTCAATAGAAACCATAGAGGCAAGAAGGAAATGGGGTGATATATTTAAGATAGTGAAAGAGTAAAACCACCAACCAAGAATCCTATATCCAGCAAAACTATCCCTCACATACGAGGGAGAGCGTAAAATATTCTCTGACAGACAATGACAGAATTTATGAACAAGATATCTGCTCTGTAGGAAACACTAAAGGAAGTGCTGCAGACAGAAAGGAAAAGACAGGAGTGAGAGGTTTGGAAAACAATTTTGGGAGATAGTAGCACAGCAATGTAAGTACACTGAACAAAGACGACTGTGAATATGGTTGAAAGAGGAAGGCTGGGACCATGTGGGACACCAGAACAAAAGACAAATGATTAAGACTGGGACTGTGTAACTCAGGGAAACCTAGGGTGCTCAATAATTATAATAAAAGGTACAAATATGTTTTTACATGAGTAGAACAAATGAATGTCAACATTGCAAGGTGTTAAAAATAGGGTGTGATTAGGGGGAAAATATAATCAATGCAAACTAGAGACTATAATTTATGGAAACATTGTATTATGCTTCATTTACTATAACAAAGGCAATATACCAAAGCTAAATGCATATGGGGTGTGTGTGTGGGTAATAGGGGAAGGGTATGGGACTCCTGGCATTGGTGATATTGTCTGACTATTTATTTTACTTTAGGTTAATGCTATCTTTCCTTTTGTCATTTTCTAGCTATCAAGTTTTGTTTGTTTGTTTTTTCTCTCTTTCTCCTTTCTTTTTCTTTTGCCTCTCTGCCTTCTTTGACTCTTCCTCCTTCTTTGTGGAAGAAATGGAGATGTCCTTATATAGATAGTGGAGATGGTGCTGAATACATAAATATGTGACTATACAGGGAACCAATGATTGTTTACTTAGGATGGAATGTATGGTGTGTGAAGAAAACCATCTTAAAAGAAATGGGTTGATGAAGAAAACTTGAGGGCACTATATTGAGTGAAATAAGATAGACACATAAAGACAAATGTTTCAGGGTCTCATTGATATGAACTAGTTATAATATGTAAACTTATAGACATGAAATGTAAGTTACCAGGCTATAGAATGAGGCTAAAGAATGGGGAGTGGTTGCTTATTATGAGCAGAATGTTCAACTAGGGTGAACTTAAATGTTTGGAAATGGACAGAGGTGATGGTAGCATGTTGTGAGAATAACTAACAGTGCTGAAAGGTGTGTGAAAGTGGAAAGGGTAAGCTCAGAGTCACGTAGATCACCAGAAGGAAAGTTGAAGGTTAAAAGATGGGAATGTATATAACAGTGAATCTTGTGGTGGACAAGGTCCGTGATTAACTATACAAATATTAAAAATCTCTCTCACAAACTAGAACAAATTTATGACACTATAACTAGAAGTTAATAATAGAGAGGCATATAGGAAAAAATATATACCTATTGCAAACTATATACTACAGTTAGTAGTATTTTAACATTCTTTCATCAACAGTAACAAATGTACTATACCAAAACTATGAATCAATAATGGGGAGGGAGGGGCATGGTTAGGGGTATGGGGGGATCTGAGTTTTCTTTTTTTGCCTTTATTTCTTCTCTGGAGTAATGATAATGTTTTAAAAATTGAAAAAAAAATTGTGTTGATGGATGCACAGCTGTATGATGGTACCATGGGCAATTGATTGTACACTTTGGATCTTTAGATAGTTGTATGGTATGTGAACAATCTCAGTAAAATATATATATATATATATATATAAACTACACTATTTCACTCTGGCCTATTACTGTATCTGGTATTGTCTTTTAAAAAATAAATCAAGTCATTGACCTAAGTGTTAAATTTGAGAACAGGTAATTACATAAGTTATAGGTGAAGAGAGAAATGGTATGAAAGATAAATATTGATGCCCATCTGCTCACATATTAATCCCCAAACTCAACATGAAGTAAATGCCCTAAACTTTCGTGGAATGACAGATCAAAATTGTACATGTAATCCCTATCCCTATGTTGCTGTAAGGAAAGGAACCAGAAGCTGTTTGCTTCTTGGTGCTAACAACTTTGATAATGAAAGACAGTGTGAGGTTTAGATTGTAAATAGAAAATGAAAAGACAATCAATGGAACACACATACAATTCTGACCAGTTACTCATTAAAAAAAAGTAATTTTATGTGAATATATGTGAGATTGAAATCTCTATGTCATAAAAATATTTAATTATCAAAAAAAAAAAGCAGCTGGGAGTGATAATTGACAACAGACAATCTAGCTTCAGCATCTTTCATGGATCTAAAGGCCATGTGGATAGTGTATTTTGTGTTATGTCTGTTGAATTCTCTTGCCCACTTTTTTATTGGTTTATATGCAATTTTTTATTAGTAACATTTACTTAAATATTCAGGATATGAATCTTGCAAATAGATTTCCCTACTCTGAGATTTGCCCTTTCTATCTTAATGCTGCCTTCTGATGATCAGAAGTCCTTAATTTTAGTGTAGTCCATTTTGTCAGTCTTTTCCATTATTGTTATATTTATCATGCCTTGTTAAACAAATCTTTCCCTGCCCTATGGTACCTTTTTTGGAGCTTGATAATTTTCCTTCTTACATTTAAATTCCTAATCCCCTTGGAATTGGTTTTTATGTATGGTTTGTGCTTGTTTTTAGTGGAGTAAGGGTAGAGTTACAAATAAAAGATGACAAGAAGGCTTGGAGTCCTTTACATAATAAAGAAATAACCCTGGAAAGGAAAGCAGAATAAAGAGGAAAAGAGAACAGCTGGGTGGGAGAGGATCACAAAGAGAGAGGTTATGAGAGACAGAGCTGCAAGACAGATTTTGTTAGTCACCAGAGAAAATGGGGAAAAAGAGAAATTATAAAGGGGATTTTTGAGAAGTTTTGCTGTCACGCATGGACAAGTATGTGTGTGTTTGTGTTTGTATGTATGTAGATGCATTAAAACTTTGAACTTATCTACAGAGAAGAATAGCATGGGAAGGTGGCCCCAAATTTATTTGGGTGTATCACTGATTTTTATGTTCATATATTCTTCACTATTTTTCTGTTCTGGCATGTATTGTTTACCTTTTATGATAATTTGTTTGTTGTTTTTGTTTGTTTGTTTTGATATAGCTCTTTCTTTTGAAGACATTCAGATCTTGAAATGATAATTATAGTTTCTGAATACCTTCTCAAAATTAATTTTTGTTTCGTCCCTGTAGTGGTTTGAATGGTGGCCATCCCAAAAAAATCTATGCCCACACCCTAATCCTAGAATCTGTGAATGTGACCTTATTTGGGCAAAGGATCTTTGCAGATGTAATTGAGTTGAAGATCTTGAGATGAGATCATTCTGGATTATCGCAGTGGCCCTGAACCCAATGACAAGTGTCCTTGTAAGAGACAGAAGAGGAGGCAGGCAGACGAGGAGGCTATGTGAAGACAGACACAGAATTTAGATTTATTTCTATGCTACATGCTAAGGAATGACTAGAGCTGTGTTCTTGCTGGAAGAGGTGGGTAGGATTCTCCCCTAGAGCCTTTGGAGGAAGTGTGGCCTTGCCAACACCTTGGTTTCATTCTCTGTATATTATCGAGATTTGTATACATATTCTGTTCACTCTTTCTCTTGTTCTTTATTTCCACTTGCATTTCTGAGTTTCAACTACCATGAATTTTTCTTTTTCCTGAAAAATCACCTTTAATTTTTTTTTTAGTGTGGCCTACTGGTGATGAATTTTGTCAGGGCTTCTTTTTCTGAAAATGTCTTTTTATGTCTTCAACTTTGAAAGTTATTTTTTTCTTGTTATAGAATTAAGGTCTGCAATTATTTCTTTTCAGTGCTTTGAAGTTATTTCATCATGTTCTGGCTTCTACAGTTTCTGTCAAGAAGTCAGTGGTAGGTCTAATAGGCTCTCCTTTGAAGGTAATATGTCTTTTATCTCTGTTTTCCAAGTTCTGTTTGGTTTTTGTTTTTTTAGTCATTTTACTATGGTGTGCTTAAGAGTTGGCTTATTTATTTATTTATTTATTTATTTATGTATTTATGTATTTATGCTTCTTGGTGTTCATGGCATATCTTGAAATCTGTTAATTGACTACAATATTTGGTCAATCCAGCCCATGTGTCTGCAGAAAATTTCTCCTCAGAGTCAATTAAAAGTTTTGCTCAGTTTCTCAGACTCTCACCTGCCTCTTCTGGAATGTCAGGTACCCCTTGGGGAAAAGTAATGTCAAAGTTCATCTCATTGAGTTGTCTTTTTCTCCAATATTTTTCCCTCTAGTCTTTACTACTTTATTATTTCTCTTAAAGAAATAAGGAATATAATCAATGCAGCCTATTAAAAATGCAGCATGGCATTTTGAAATGGTGTTTTATTTGCTCTTCTAGAAAGGATAATATAAATAAATCATAAGCACTCTTTCTTTAAAACTTTCATAGATCCATTACATAAGGGGAAAAAGGTCTTTTTTTTTTTTTTTTTTCCAAATCAGAGCTTTAAATGTATGAATAGATTATGACTGAGAAGAAAAGTTTATCCCTAATCACTAATAATTATCTCCTTCTGAATCTATTTCTTCACTGTTTCTAAGTAACCTCAAGTATATCATACACTTCTTGGTAGGTTTCAGGGACACTTTTTTGTTGTCATTATGTTTACCCCACGTAGCTCAGAGAAAAGATGTCTACTCTTACACTGGAATTTAACTCACATCTTCAGTTAAATTGAGCATGGTATGTTAAAAGTAATGGAAAAAATTCTATAAAAAGCCTCTTTTGAGAAATTTATACTTCTGTGCAGCCTTAGAATTTCCCTTATCACATGCATCTTACATTCAGTAGCCATGAGTATCCTTAGTTTATGCTACTTTTTTGTTACAAAATGAAGAAAGTGACATTTCAAAATACATCAGTAGAGGACTTCAGTGACTGCCTAAATTGGAGTATGACTGTAAAGAGCTGAGTCTGCCATTTAGTGCTTCTGTTTCTGTATTCATTTGAGACTAATTTTGAGATTAATTCCTTTCCCCCTCTTTTTATCCACAAATTAAGATAAAATGATTCATGATGAAATATGAGTCAAATATAATCTAAAGAATAATGATATACATCCTGGCATCCAATTGGCCTACAACAATCATTATTTGGGTGACTTTGACATTGTGAGAAAAGATTCTAATTTTGACATTTATTCCTACTAGAGAGTCACTTTCTATAAGTCTACAAAATAGTAAGTGCTTAATATTTTCTAAACTTGTTTTTCCTTCAGAATAAGTAAAACATTTGGCGGGTTTATTGAACTGCTCATATGGCACGATGCCTGAGGGAAACTGAAATCTTTCATTGCACCAAAATGCTTAAAAATAATGATAGTTTATGTCCTTAGTTAGGGCTGGGGATATACATCTGGTGAGAATGGTCAGAAACAACCACAAAATATGGTGCAGAAAAAAGGACTTTAAGAAAAAAGGAGTCAAAATTAATCAACCACAGGGATGAAATCTTGATCTTTAGTGTTTACCTTCTTGTTAAAACTATTTTTCCTGAGGTACCTTTTTATATTTTACAAGCCAAAGAAACTAAGTAATTATTTTAAAGTTTTATTTTCATGTTTATACTCAAATTCTCTGTGAAAGGTAACAAACAAACTTGGTAACTGTTAATTTTTACTTAATGATTCTGGGGTTTCTTTTAACCTTCACATTAGATTGCAAAATTAACTTCATTTATTATATTATGGGATATTTATAGAAACAGCATTGATTCATGAGTTACTGTGTTTCCAGAAACTTATATGTAAATCAACTGGCTGGAGCATAGAGCCTATTTCAGCTGTAGTGTAGTTCTCCTGTAATATCCTGTATGTATCTTTCTGTAGCACTTCTTACTTTGTATTGGAATTTGATAGTTTAAATGTCAGTCTTTTCCCTGGTAAATAAGTTAAGGCCACTAATCACATTCCTATTCATTCATTAAGGATGCTGTGCAAAGCACTTAGTTGCTGCTCAGTAAGTGATGACTAACTGATGAAATGTGTTTCTAGGTCAGGCCTTCGTATCCTATGAGAGTGCTCTAAATACTACTAGCACTAACCTGATCTTTAGGTCCAAAAAGCTCAGGACTCTGTAGAGAGAAGAAAAAAGAGGAGGAAAAAAATAGTGTAATGGAATTTCCTCCTACTTTCCTGGGGACCGGAGCCAGCAGTTAAATATTGTTTTTAAATATCTGATGCTAATTTTTGCAATCCCCCAGCAAAACTTCTGTGTTTTTCCTTTAGTACCCAACTTCCTTCTTCCTGGATCTGTGGACATCTTGAAACTTCATGCTGTTAAAATCTCCACATAGTACCTTACCAGAACAGTCCTTTCTTCATGGGCTCTACAGAATGTAAAATTACCCACTTTTCTTCACTCTCCAATGAAAGCCATGATGATCTCAGAGTAGATGAGTTCAGTTACATGTTAGGAGGCTGTAAAAAATCAAATGACTCTTTATCAAGGGGGATTAGTCTTCCTAGGGATGCTGTGATGTTTAATGAAGGAGGTTTTATCAACCCAAATGGTCTCCTTTTGCTGGTAACCAGAGTTCAAATAGCAGAACTAAGTGCAGTGAAAAAAAATCAGGTGGCGTTGAAGAAGACACTTTTAGGTAAGCAGATCCCCAGAAATAAAGCGTTTGTACTTCCATCTCATGTCCGGCGCTGCCCCGCTCGGTCCCCGGTTCCCGGCCGGCGAGGGGAAACAGGGAAGGAGAGAGAGAGATGCAGACTGCGCGAACTAACCTGGTCATGAATCACGACTCGAACCACACGGCAGTTGTGAAAGCAAGCCCTTTACTACAGCTAGATGAACATTCTGTGTTACTGGTTCCCACACGGGGCACGGCGCCTCGTGGGAGAGCAGCCTCGATGTGGCCGTCAGGCACGGCTCCTTGTGGGCTGTCTCACCCTACCCCGTCCGGGTAAGACCTTTTATACACAATTAACAACCAATAAGCTTCTAGGCTAGTATCGCGTATACAGGATTTCGATTGGTAGGAGCGGGTGGCGGATACATGCGTCACTATGCGGAAACAGGATGCAGGCGCCATCTTGGCTCACTCGATGGGCGGGGGTAACTCTAGAGCAGGCTGCAGCGCATACGCTAGGCCCGATTCGGGAGGCGGCTTTCCACATCTCCCCCTTTCTTATTTATTTTTGACCCAGTGTCTCCAGTGATGAGCGTGCTCCCGTGAACCCAAATGGTTCACAACCTCTTTGGTGCTTTGGGGAGTCTGGACTAGGCCTCAGCCATCCAGCGGCGGAGCCTCTAGCACCAACCAGAATGCTCACGTCATATGGAGACCGGAGAGTCCGTAAGCTGGAAGCAACGTGACTCTCCCTGCAGTGCTTTGCCTGGCAACTGGGGAACAACGACGGGGGCAGGAACAGCAGTAACCAGAGTCGGGGGTGTCACTAGGTGTCTCTGTGCAATGGCTAGGGTCCAGTCTGGCCACAACTAGGACTCTGCCCTAGAGACCCACCTGAGACAAAATTATGACTACTGGTGTCGCCTTTTACACCCGAGAAACAGCCATGCGATTCGCTACAAATTTTGCTCCAAAGCGCCCCACCTGAGGCGACCAGGAAGGGGTATGGTTAATAAATCGGTCACTATCGGGGGTAACAGAGGTGGGAGTCATAGCCATCATAGTGGTAACACGCAATTGCTGCTGCGCTTGAAACAGGCGTTCTAGCAAACATTTAACAACGACTAATCCCACCAATAATCCCACTGCAATGAGGATCCAATTAGTTAAATTGGGCCAAGAGAACCAGGAAGAAACACTGTGCAATAGTTTCTGTAGAACCTCGCCTAACCCGGAGAGATCGACTTTAACGGGTTTTAACTTGATCCCCCCAATTGTGTCTAAACTAGATTCCACCTGTTGGGAGAGATTAACAAATTCAGGAAAATATGACCTTTTCAGCCAATCAGAGACTCTGGAAATGCTTCCGGTCACGTTGGCCCTGACAGGAGTGACACAGAGTTTAACCGTAAGCCACCGGGTGTCACATGTTTGCTGAAGCACTCTCCAGAGTCCATCTATTTCCAGTCCAAGTTCATCTATCTCCGCTTGGAGTTTCTGAATGGCCTGGAAATTTAAGTTCAGCATCTGATTGTGGCGGCGTAGCACGTCTCGGGTAAGGTTGACCAAGCCATTTACCGTTTCCATCGTTATGGCGAGCTGCCGATCTGTCCATGCTTGTAGCACAGCCTGCCCGATCGTTGGGACAAACAAAGAGGAAGCTACACTGGCAGCATTCGATAGCCATTCTTTTATGCCTCTTGGACGCCTAGACTTAGAGAAGGGGATATTGTTAAGTGAAACAACTTGAGAAACAGGGCCAACCCAGTCGGTTGCCTTGACGGGGAGCCAGACATAACTTGGGCGATACACTAGGATAGCGGGGCGGCGAGGCATCCGGGTCTTTGGAACGGTTGCAGACTGTAGGAGCAAGCCCTGGAAGGAAAAGGCACCTTTGAGTCTCCTTTTTACTCAAGATCCCTTCACAAGACTGGCGGCTCTTCCCTGTAACGTTAAGAAATTCAAGCAAGACTCCCTTACTTAACTCGCCATTACCAGTTTCACAAGTAGCATTCGCCGCAACTGTGGTGTTGACAACCTTGACAGAGAGGTTAGCAAAAGAGAGGATCAGTGTGTCATTGGTGAGGAGGAAGGACTCGTTGAAGCTTGTGGAGGAAATATAGTTAAAAAGGCAGATTAGAAGGATTGCTATAGGAGAGCAAAGAACAGAGTTACCGATCCTCTTTTTGGGCAACCGCGGGGTGGTCAGTCCTCTTGTCGGTCGTCGCCATCATCAGCAGGGTCGGAGGCTTGGTCTAATGGTTCAGGTTGTATATTCGTTGGCGTTTCTGACAGCTGTTCCTTGGCTTCTTCAGGTGATGTCACGGTTCTCACCAGTCTTTCCGGAACCCACACTGGTTGACGTCCTGGTTCCTGGGGAAAAACACAAACAGAGCCTCTGGCCCAGCTGAGCACCGGGTCAGGGCCTTTCCACTGCCCCGACAGGACATCCTTCCAACGGACTAGACCTCTATGCGGAGGACTCGGGGTGGTGTGTTGCAGGGCAGGTGTCATTCCTTGTGAATTTTCGTTTAAAAAATTATATGTGAGCAAGGCTACAGACAGTCGAGCTTTTGGGGACAGGCCGTGGCCTATACCCTCTTTCTGTTTTTTAAGCAAGTCTTTGAGAGATCTGTGCGCTCTTTCAATGATTCCTTGCCCCTGAGGGTTATAGGGGATGCCATGTTTTAATTGGACATCCATGTTGTCACAAAATTTTTGGAAGGATTTACTAGTGTAGGCAGGCCCGTTATCCGTCTTTAACGTCTTTGGCTTACCCCAAGCTGCCCATGCAGCAAGGCAGTGTGCAATGACGTGGGAGACTTTTTCTCCTGGTTCAGCAGAGGCAAATAAAACTTGGGAGCATGTGTCCACCGACACATGTAAGTACTTGATCTTACCATACTCTGAATGATGAGTGACATCCATCTGCCAAGTATCCCCTGGGGTGAGACCCCTAGGGTTGACCCCAACCGAGGGGACTGCTCTCTGCTCTGCACAATTGTTGCAGGCTCGGACAATATCTCGAGCAGCTGCACGTGGTATGCTGAACCGCTTAGCTAGGGTACCTGCATTGATGTGAAACTTGGCATGGAATTCTCGGGCTTGTTGATACGGTACCAGCGTCGGAAAGATGTGCAGCTGTCGAGTGGCTACATCTGCGCTATGGTTCCCCTGGGCCATAGGGCCAGGCAAACCTGTGTGGGCTCTAATATGGGTTATGTAAAAAGGGTGTTGCCTGGTCCATATAACCTCCTGTAGTTTGGCAAAGAACGTCCTTACTGTAGAGGAATGTTTAACAATGCCCACCGTTTCTAAAATTTGTACAGAGTTCACAACATAAGCAGAATCCGAGACGACATTTAAGGGCTCGGAAAGGCTTTCCAGGACTGCAATGATAACCTGCAGTTCTACCCATTGAGGCTTTTGTGGTTGGAAGAGCACTGTTTTAGGAGTGTCCCCCTCCACACAATACGCCCCTGTTCCAGAGCTGGAGCCGTCCGTGTATACGGTGGGGGCGCCTGCTAGTGGCCTAGGAGAGGTTACTTTGGGAAAAATCACTGGGTGCCGGGTGACAAACTGCAAGAGAGGAGCCTTAGGGAACTGATTGTTAATGGGACCAAGAAATGTACACCGGAGAATGGCCCATTGATCTATGCATCCGGTGAGTATCTCAAGCTGCTGGGAAGAATAAGGCACCCTGAGATTTTTGGGCTGCTGACCGAAATGCTGCACAGCCCTTTTAATGCATTCTAGGGCCAAGTCTGCAACCGCTGTAGGATAGTGCTCTAGGACTTTTTTTGGGGGAAACTCCAGGGTGGACCCAGAGCAGCGGCCCCCGCTGCCACAGTACCGCAGTGGGCTGTAATTCTGTCGGCAGCACGCAGGCTTCAAAAGGCTCATCAGGGTCTATTCTCTTCAATGCAGCGCCACTGAGCGCCTGTTCCACCTGGCATAGTGCTCGCCTTGCCTCTGGAGTGAAGCTTCGAGGTGAGTTTATATTAGAATCCCCCTTCAACAGGTCGAACAAAGGTGTTAGTTTGACATTGGGTATTTTTAGGTATGGACGGATCCAATTGATATCCCCCATGAGTTTTTGTAGATCATTGAGAGTGTGTATATTGTCTAGCCTGAGAGACACCTTTTGGGGGGAAACATGAGTGGGTGCGACTTTCGCCCCCAGGAAAGTGGTAATGTCAGTCATTTGGATTTTTTCAGGGGCAATCTCTAGGTTAGCTTCTCTAAGACTAAGGACTAAATGTGACAAAACTGTTTTAAGAAGATCTGTGTCTCTATGGGCTAAGAGAATGTCATCCATATAATGGATGATTTTCACTTGAGGGAACTGCTGCCGAGTGCTAGCTAGCTTCGCAGCGACATACAGCTGGCACATGGTAGGACTATTAGCCATGCCTTGGGGCAGGACTGTCCATTCAAAGCGTTGACAGGGCTCCTCTTGATTACTAGAGGGCACAGTAAAGGCAAACTTAGGGGTGTCTTCAGGGTGGAGCGGAATAGAAAAGAAGCAATCTTTCAGATCTATGATGAAAATCGACCAGTGCTCCGGTAATGCCGAGAGGAGGGGCAGTCCCATCTGAACGGGCCCTAAAGGCTCCATGCAATCGTTAATAGCTCTTAGATCATGTAGCAGTCTCCATTTACCAGATTCCTTTTTTATTACGAATATAGGGGTGTTCCACGGTGACGTGGAAGGGGCGATATGGCCCTTTTCTAGTTGTTCTGATACTAGGGCGTGCAACGCTGCAAGTTTTTCCTGTGGCAAGGGCCACTGAGGCACCCACACCGGAGCCTCGGTTTTCCATTTTAGTTTTATAGGTGTGGGTGGGAATCTCTCCTCAGTGGCCCCTATGAAAAACCCAAGCCTCGTCTGTCAGACTTGGGGGCAGCTTGTATAGGCTCCGCACGTCCGTGCAGTGAAGCTCCTAAACCCTTGCCGGGGGTATACCCCATTTCTTTTAGCAGTCGCTTAGAGGTTGGGGAGTAGCCGCTAATTAAAGTAACGTCCATTTGGGTCAGAATGTCTCTTCCCCACAAAGACACAGGCAGGGCTAATACATAAGGCTGGAAACTGCCTTGGTGTCCTTCTTCATCGGCCCAATGAAGGGCAGCTGCACTGAGCATGGGCGCTGAAATTTGGCCTATTCCTCTAATGGGCTCTTCCGCCCTGCTCGTTGGCCAGGTGGGGGGCCATTCTTGTTGTCTTATGATAGACCGATCGGCCCCTGTATCGAGCAGGCCCAAGAAAGATCTGCCTTGCACCTTAATGGTTAGCATAGGTCGAGACTCCAGGGACATATGGAGTCCCTCAAAAATCGCTCCACTGGATCCGAACCCTTTTTCCCCTCTCTGTCTGATTCTGCTTGGAAAGACTGCATGTAAGCTGGGTAAGAGCAGGAGCTGCGCCAGCTTATCACCTTCTGCAATGACTAAGGTGCCCCGCTGAGAGTGAACCATAACTTGGGCACGGCCTGTGAAATCTGAATCTACAAGTCCTGGTATAACTGTTAATCCTTTCAGGGCCGTGGATGCTCTTCCCAATATGAGCCCTACAGTACCAGCCGGTAAGGGCCCCTTGAAGGAGGTCCCTACTAACTGGACACCCATGGAGGGGGTTAGTACGAGTCTGGAGGTGGCACAGAGGTCCAGTCCTGCTGAGCCGGGGGACGCACGAATTTGATCGGATCCTGTGTTGTCGAATGGCATGCAAGGGGGTCCGTCGAAAGGGCGGACCCCCTCTTCCCGTTTTTTGGAATCTGCTCGGGGCGGCCAGAGAGGCGTCTACCCTGCGCATCGAAAACCGATTTACAGTCTTCTGCGCGGTGGGGGCCTTTGTGGCAACGGCCACACGGCCTGGTTGCTGCACCTGGTTCGCCAAACCGTTGAGTGGCAGGGGGTTGACGTCTATTGGGACAATCTCTCTTAAAGTGCCCTGATTGGCCACAGCCATAGCACCCGTTAGACTTTGCCCCTAAGGTTCTCGGGCTTTTTGTAGCCACCTGTAGGGAGCTGGCTAGCATGGCAGCTAGACCTGCATTAGTTAAAGGGCTGCCAGCATCTCTACAGAGCCTGACCCACTCTGTCAAATTTTTTGCTCTGTTTTGTGCCAGGATAACTTTGCACTCCTTGTTGCACTGCTCAAAAATCATTTGCTTAACCACAGTCTCTGCTACTCCTGGATCTGAGAAGATTCTCTCAGCTGCGGTTTGCATCCTGGCTACAAAATCCGCAAATGGTTCTGTGGGGCCTTGGTGTATATTGCTGAGTGAGGCCTGAGCCTCTCCCTCACCTGTTAGCTTTTTCCAGGCACCCACAAAACAGCGGAAGATCTGGGCATAGACCTCTTGTGGGAAACCCGTTTGGTTCTGGGCATGGGCGCCTCTCCCCAACAGCATGTCAGCATTCCACCCGCCACGTCTCCCCGCCGCATTCCTTGCGGCCTGCTCTTCAGCTAACTCCTCAAACCATGCTTTCCAATCTATGAATCGGCCTGACGGCAAGCAAGCACAGGCTAGCTGAAAAATATCTGCGGGTGTATGATTTAGAGCAGAGAGGTTCTCGATCATGTTCAAGGTATAAGGGGCATTGGGGCCATACTGATGGACGGCCTGCCTCAATTCCCTCAATAGTTTGTAATCATATGATTCGTGCCGATTGCCACCTTGGGGATTGATAATAACCGGGTACATTTCTGAGACTGGCTGCGGCTCAAGTGGCTGGTAGCCACCCAGCATGCCAAAAGGTCTAAATGTTGTGAAAGGGTTCCATCTCCAGAAATGTCTCCCACCACTACCTAATGGCAAAGGGTCCTGAGGGCCTGTATACTCGGGCGGGGGATACGGCAAAGGTTGCCCCTCCCCTGACCGACCCATCGGGGTTTCCGGGTCTGGCAGCAAAGGATAATTACATTTACTGGGCATGGCCACTAGAGGGAGCTCTCGGCAAGGTCCTTTGGTGGGACCGCCCAAGGCGTCAGTTGGGAGCTGGGGTGTCCCTGGGGGTGCAGCGGTAGACATTGGCGGGGCGGAAGGCCGCACGGGTGTGGCGGGAGGCTCCTCCCACTCAATTAGCGGGGATGCTTCCGCCTTCTCGTCAGTATCGCTATCTGACTCTGAGTCAGAGTCACTGGACTCCGGCGGTTTGCCCTTACAGGAGCCGTCCGCTGACGAAACTGACTGGGTTTCTTGGAGCGCGCACCGTGCTTCTTGCAAGACAGAGGACGGGCTTAGGCCGGTAGCCGATTCTAGTTCAAGGACCGCACGGACGGTCTCCCATATGGGTACTAGAATCGGGTCCATACACACGCCCGTCTGGCGCGCTCGGTCTATGTCGCGACCGAGCTTCATCCAAGAGGGTAGGCTAAGGCTGCCGGTGCAGGCAAACCAAGGGGCAAAAGTATCAACATCATCAAGAAAACGCTGAAGGGAGCTTTTCCTGACCGAGATACCCCGTTGTTTCAAAAGGTTCTTTAAGGGAGCTAAGAGAGGTGAACTTCCGGACTGCCCCATGATTGCAGTCGGCACTATACTTCAGTCACTCGGAGAGCTCTTCCGAGTCCCCCGGGGTCACCTGAAAACCCACGGGCCCTAACTATCATGTAATAAGACGCACTCACCTTCTCGCGTTGATCAGGCGCGGGAAGTCCGCCATAAGCTCGACGCGCAGCGCTGCTCTCCTCACAGAGGGACCGTCGAGAGCGAGGCAGGAGGAGGAGCTTCCCCGTACGGGCCACCACTTGTCCGGCGCTGCCCCGCTCGGTCCCCGGTTCCCGGCCGGCGAGGGGAAACAGGGAAGGAGAGAGAGAGATGCAGACTGCGCGAACTAACCTGGTCATGAATCACGACTCGAACCACACGGCAGTTGTGAAAGCAAGCCCTTTACTACAGCTAGATGAACATTCTGTGTTACTGGTTCCCACACGGGGCACGGCGCCTCGTGGGAGAGCAGCCTCGATGTGGCCGTCAGGCACGGCTCCTTGTGGGCTGTCTCACCCTACCCCGTCCGGGTAAGACCTTTTATACACAATTAACAACCAATAAGCTTCTAGGCTAGTATCGCGTATACAGGATTTCGATTGGTAGGAGCGGGTGGCGGATACATGCGTCACTATGCGGAAACAGGATGCAGGCGCCATCTTGGCTCACTCGATGGGCGGGGGTAACTCTAGAGCAGGCTGCAGCGCATACGCTAGGCCCGATTCGGGAGGCGGCTTTCCACAATCTCAGTAAATTCCCTTGGTACTTTCTCCTGTCTATAATCTTTGCTTTTTCATCAATAAACAAAACAAAACAAAATGACTTTTGCTTTCCTTCTTTCTTCGGATAAGAGTAATAAATGATCATTGTAAAAAAAAAAAATTAGAGAATATTATATATCAAAAAGAGGAAAATGTAGTCATCTGTGATTCTACCCAGTGGAGAAAACCACTTTCTATAGCCTATCGATGGATGGATACATTGGTTATAAAAATAAGAATGAATTTCTTATAACTAGATTTTACTTCACTAGTTTTCTCTTTCCTTCTAAGCTCATTTTGCTCTTAAATCTCCTATTGCTTTAAGCAATGGTTTTCCTAGCAACTGAAGTTGACTTTAGCAGTTGTAGAAGAAAGAAAAGAGAGGGAAAGGAGTGGGGCTTGGAACCCATGTCTGGACCATTTATATGAAGACCACGTTCACATTTATTTTTTGCATCAATAGAATATATTTGGCTACAAGTGGTGGAGAAAATAAATGGTGGCCCATGGGCAGCCTTGTGTGCATGAGTCCCTACTATTATTGTAATGATGATATGAACTCTACGAGGGAAATATCCCCTTACCATGAGTCAATTTTTTTATTTCTGGCATTTCAGAGATCACAGATGTGAATTTGTAAACTTTAGGAAACAAGAGTTTTTGCAACATCCTAAATATTTCTTCACTTTTCTCTACCAGTTGGTTGGTTGTTTCCTCAAGATATGTTTTTTTTTTTCCTGTAACAAAACTAAAATTTGACAAGGGTTTTCAGTCCTACTCTTTCTAGCTTTAGAGGGGCTGTAAAAATGAATATAACTCAAATGCAGAAGGCCTCCATTTTAGCACAAAGGATTCCTAGAATTTCCCATTTTTTGTTGCTCAGTCAAAATTTCCAACAGAAAAAGTGCACATCATTGAAATCAGAATGCTCACTTTTGGGTAATGTACTGGCATTTCCAATTAAAATTTTCTTGATATAACTTTTATGAGACTTCTATCTCATACAAACTTAGGCAACATTGGAAAGTTATCAAGAATGAAAACTCCATTCTGGACTTTGAAATTGTGTAATTTTAACATTTATAAGAGAGATTCAACCGTACAATTATTGCTAGATGTGTTTTAAGCAAATTATGTATGCAAATATGATTTGAAGCGCTATTAATGCCTTTAGATCATAAATATAGGCAATATAGTATAGATTGAGATTTATTTCTAAAAATGCAAATGAATCCACCTGGAAAATACGATATAAATCCTAGTAATTCAATAGGATGAAGAAATCTAGAAAGCTGTAATGACTAAGATACCTCTAGATGAATAATGGTTGATGCTGGATGACAAATTAAAAATAAGCTTGCAACCTTGCATGGTTGTGAGTGACTTTTTTTGGGAATTCTCTGAACAGACAGAAAATGAAAAAGCCCACAGTACAATTCATTCCTTGTATGATTGTCTTCAATTTGGATCACCTGTACCAAGAAAAAGTTTGGATCAATTGAGGGGAAAGTTTTGACCCACTGGAGTGAGATAATAGGAATAATTATGTCTCTGGAAGAACCAACTTCTGAGGAAACGTTCAGATAATATCATTTAAATTGCTGAAGTCAAATCAGCAAGGAATTCTGGCCTTATTTCAAGATAGGCTTTAAACAATAAAAACAACAATAAGAAAAAGTTTATTTAATTTTTAAAGATTCATATGAACTCTAGAAGCAGGAGTTGGCTAACAGAAATATTACTTGACATCTTTTAGAATGCAATGAAACGGTTTACTGGTACAGATTGGGCACTAGTCTAGAGGCATCATAGAATTTTGAACACTGAAATATATAAATAAAATTTGTTACAGTAAAATAATGTAAAACTTTTCTCCAAAAACGTTCTTTAAGATTTTTGGACCCTTTAATTTTTCCTGTGTTTATGCCTCTTGCTCATCAGCAATTTGTGTAATAAATTGGTCAGTTAAATTTTCACACTTTCCCTTGGTATGCCTTTCTCTGTAATTGGCAGATCATTTTAAAAACTGACTACATTTTTACAAAAATTACTACAGAAGTTTGATATTTACATAATTAATTTCTTTCCAGAACTTCTGATATTACCTTTTGAAAGGTTAGTAGACTCAAAACAGAAAAACCACTGTTCAAATCAAAGATCTAGGTATGCTAAAACTTTATCATTAAGCACCGTTCCAAGAGAATACTTCAGAAGTCAATTCAAATCAACATATTCACCAGTTCAAATTTTTGCATTTTAAAAAATCCTCCAATATATACTTTTTCTGAAGAATATTAAATAAACAGAAAAATAGTTATAGGTAACATGAATTTTTTTCTCAGTCTTTATAGGATGAAATGAGATAGCAAGTAAATAAAAATTAAAAGCACTTGGAAAGTTTCAGTGGGCTAGCTTCAAAAAGTCAAAATTTGATCACCCATTTTTCCTTATTGTCTGTCTGGATCAATACATTTTCAAATGGCTCAGCTTACTATCACTCCCTTAACCCTTAACTTGAGTATGTGATAAAAGGTATTGAAGTTTTCTGCCTTTCAGAGCATGACAACTTGTAAGTAGTGCTTTTTCTTTCCCTACAAGTGATATGATTATTTTAAGACATGCCGAAGTTACTGGAACCCTTAGTTTGTTCAACAAGTCTATAGTGAAAAATATACCAAGTTTAATGGGTGTCTTTTCTTTTTGATTTTTCTTCTCTCATCCCATGACATTAAATGACAACATTCAGTCTAGTGCTATATATAATGCAGTTCTGTTTGTGAAATTGCTTTTATTTTATCATGGTTATGAGTTATCATGCTGCACTTCAGACAATGCCAACCTTTCTTTTCTAAACTATGAAAACTTGTTTGCTATAATACTTCTTATAATAGTCTTCTCAATTCTAAGATAATAAAGCCATTTCTATATAAAAAGAGAGCATAGTGGGGTTTCTCTACCCAGTTATTTTCTGAAGACCACCTAGTTTGAGCTCTGAAGGTTATTTTTGTATTCCAAACTTAGTACAATTATCAGAAATTATCTATTCAGAGTACATGAAAGGTGATCATTTTCATTTTCTGAAATCAGAGAGGAAATACACTCATAATAGCTTTATTAGAAAGCCTTTAATTTTAAAAATTAGTTCATCTTCTGTTCATTATGTTAGTCATAAAGAAGGAAAATCTAATTTTAATAGAAAGCAGAATTGATAAAATTGTATATAAACAAACTTGCTTAATGATTTAGTTACAAAGTCTAAGAGGAGATGATAATTAAAAATCAACTTAATTTTGGTCTGTTACTCTACACGATTTCAAGGCATTTAACAAAAGAGGAGTTCATGGTTTGAATGTCTGAGAGATGTCAAGTCAACGCTAGTTAAAATATCTGGCCATCTGAAGTGTCAAATATTTGAAGTATACCATGTATTAATGGAGTCTGGTTCTGGATGTTTGTGAGTGGATTTCAACATAATGGATTAGGTCCTCGTGCATTATATTTTTATTGTTGTAAAATAAATATTGTATGCAGAGGTCAGATTGTAGGATTCTTTCTACCCCGGCTCACAGTTCTGTTCACATAGTAGGGGAGGAATAAATGATATATTCTCAAATATTACTGGGCTTAATAAAAACTGAGAATGATAAAGAATCTTCTTAAAGAAAATGTCAGCTATATAATTTTATTTTGAGAAAATGAAGTGAGGGTAAAGGAAAATAGGAGGAAATGAGTAAAGATTAAATGAGGACTCTCCTGTCAGGCTCTGAGCATATAAGAAATACAATAACATGGATTAAAGGACCTGACACAATCATGCTGTTCATCATTGACAGGAATAGAATGAAAATATGTCTATTAAAATGATGATTCTCAAAATCTTACAGAGTTTTTAAAAATTTGATTGTGTGCCTATTCATACTTGGAACTCAAGTTGGAAAAGATTCTAGAGGAGATTAAAAAAACAGTCTAGCAACCCATCAGAATTTTCCTACACTGTTGAAAGATAAGAATTTTGAACTTGGATTCACAAGTGACATATACTAGCATTTATTTTTTATGACATTCTTGGTTACCCTTTTTAAAAATTGCATTTCTGGGGATTAGGCTCGGTTGTGTTTACACAGAGAGGAATAATATTACATAAAGAATTAAACATATCATTATAAAACATGTTCTCTGGGGCTTATTTGAATGCTATAACATGATAAAATCATCCTCAGGAACCCAGCCATGAGTGTACGTTTTCCATCATGTAAGAGAGACTAACTAGCTAGGCACTGACTAGTGTCAAAATGAAGCAGTAAGTAAGTGGGACCTGACTCCCAGGGGGTGTAAATCTCCCTGGCAACGCAGGATTTGACTCCCGGTGATGAATCTGGATCCGGCATCGTGGGATTGAGAATGTCTTCTTGACCAAAAGGAGGATGCAAAATGAGACAAAATAGTTTCAGTGGCTGAGAGATTTCAAATGGAGTCAAGAGGTCACTCTGGTGGACATTCTTATGCACTATATAGATAACACATTTTAGGTTTTAATGTATTGGAATAGCTGGAAGTAAATACCTGAAACTACCAAACTCCAATCCAGTAGTCTAGACTCCTGAAGATGATTATATAATAATGTAGATTATAAGGGGTGACAGTGTGATTGTGAAAACCTTGTAGATCACACTCCCTTTATCTAGTGTATGGATGGATGAGTAGAAAAATGGGGATAAAAACTAAATGACAAATAGGGTGGGATGGGGGGATGGTTTGGGTGTTCTTTTTTTACTTTTATTTTTTATTCTTATTCTGATTCTTTCTGATGCAAGGAAAATGTTCAGAAATAGATTGTGGTAATGAATGCATAACTATATGATTGTACTGTGAACAGTTGATTGTATACCATGGATGATTGTATGGTATGTGAATATATTTCAGTGAAACTGAATTAAAAAAAAAAATGAAGCAGTAGGAATTCGTAATTATGCAGGCTCTTTAAGGCTGGGATGTTTCTGTCACTTCATTGGTTCGGCTTTGCAAAGCCAGTTCTTCTGAGGTTGACTTTGCAACTTTCCTCAAGGAAACATGCAGTTTATACAGTAATTTTTTCCCTCTAAAATACAGCTCTATATTGTAAGAGGAGAACCTCTTTACCTCTTTAACCCTTCAAGAGGCCTCCACAGGATTCACTCTTGAATTCTGCTCGCCAAACATCCCTTTCTGTGTACAGAGAGATGGGTTTGGCATGCATAACCAGCTCTCCCTCTCCTGCTACCCTCTGGCATCTGGCTGCCTGCTGGGAGCATACGCTCTGATTTGTTCTTGGCCATGTGGCAAACATGGTAGCTGTGGCCCTGACACTTCAAGGGGAGTCTGCCATTTCTAGGTTTGTCTGCAACTAGTTTTGTAAATATGGCTGATTTGATGGCTGCTTATTAGGAATTACATTGTTTCCTCAAACTAAGCTTTGTTCTGAAAAGCTCTATCCTTGACAAAACTGACAGTTTGAAGTCCATCTGCCTGACTTCTGTGTCTTAGTTGGGTCAGGAATTGGATGGAAAAACAGGTGTTATTTAATGGCACTCTAAAAAATCCTAATGTGCATGAAATTATTAACCTTTGTTAATGTTAACTTGAGCTTTTAAGACATAAACATTAGCCTATAATAATAAAAAAAGAGCACAGAACTAAGTACAAATTGGTCTGGTCTTATTACGTTTTTGCTTAACTTTTCACCCTTCTCTTTTAAAACCTTGATCCTTCTGAGATGTTTAACTATCCTCTCTCTGTCAATGATTTCATATACATGTACTTAACTATAAGATTTATCGCTATCTTTCAGCTTATGACACCATTTCCTGGGTGTTCCATAAGTACCTCAGTGCAATATCCATAAAGGCAATCAAGCTTTCAAGGAAAACAACCCAAAACAAAAGAAAATAAGTCCCTTCAGTATATCAGTATATGTTGCAATAATATCATTTATTAGAGTTGTTGGGGCCCTTCTTAATAATATCAATAATTTGTATTTATACATCACACCATATTTATTAAAGCACTTTCACATGGACCAAACTGACCTCTGGCATCAATATTGTAGGACAAAGAGATCATTTTATTATTACTACCATTTCTATATTTGTAAATGCAGGTTCACTCAAATGGAGTTGTTCCACAGAGAAACTAAATGACCAAGCTCATGAGACTTGTTAACCACAGGACAAAGCCTAGAGGTTGCCTTCTAATTCAATGTCTTTCCTGGCATATGGTTTCATGCTATAGAAAAAAAGATCAAATTTAGAAAAACCTGCATTTTTATAGTAGCTTGTTTGTGCGACTTTGGGATTGTGCTTAATCATTCTGAGATTTAATTTTTTAATTAAAAAAAAATGAAAGGAACAATAGTAAAAACCTTACAGGGGAGTTATAAGGACTTAGCATAATGTCTAAACACCAAGTGACCCACTATTCAGTCATTCAACAAACATTTATTGAGTACCTATTTTGTGTTGGATACTATTTTAGGAACTGAGTCTATGGCAGTTAAAAATACAGACAAAAATTCTTGCCTTCTGGAAGCTATGGTCTCGTATACACTTAATAATTTGGAGCTATTTTTATTTCTGTCATTATTCCATTGCATCCATGACTCTTTCCTTATCCACCGTATTTAACCACTTACCAAATTCTAGCCCTTCTGTTCTTTTCCCACCAACAACTATGATTCTGCACCTGCAATATTGTAATTTCTTTTGTTTAGCTCCATTCCTGCTATCTCTATTTCTTCACAATATACCAGGGAATTTCATAGACATCTTGCTTCCCTTTTTATAAATATTCCTATAGTTTAAACTAGATTTTAAGTCTCCTTTAGGCAGTCACTGTCTTAAATAAATCTCTTTCTAGTCCAGTGCCCTACAAACAATACACCCTTAATAATCCTATTTGATGATACATGAAGAAGATTGCACCACAGTAAAACTCCTTTTCCTGTAACTCAGTTATAGAAGCTGACTCTATTCTATGTTTTAATTGCCTCGTAATAAATACGTTCTTTTCAATTTAAAGGAAGAGATGATCCTTAGTCTTAATAGATATGTCCCTTTTTACACAATGTCTAAAAATTGGTTGGCAATTTATTAAAATAAAAATAAGTTCAAATTCAATTTCAAATTACCTCTAGTCTTGTGTGGTGGAGTATCTGATTGGATTTTTTGCTTTCTATTATTTATCTTTTCAGAAAAATCAGTCAGATTATTACCTAATAGGCAGCACACATTCTCTCTCTGTCTGGGCACTCTTGAAAAGTTGAAATCTTCTGTTTTAAAAATGAAGAGATTCCATTCTGAATTTAATTAAAAAAAAAAGTCACAAGCATAAACTTGTAAAAGCAAAAAAAAAAAAAAAAAAAAAGCCTGTCACCCCCAACCTCTGTGCTCTTTGTCCAGCAGCCATGCCTCCCTGAGGCTCACCATAGAGGGGACCTGTTGTTCTTAGAGGACCAATATCACATCCTGTTTTTTGTTTGTTTTTGGTTTTTTAGTTCATTCAACTGTTGTCTTCATTAGTAGGTGTCCTGTTCTTTTCTTACACTTTTTCTTTACTTATGCTTCAGTTTGCTTATTTAAACAGAGGCTAATTTCAGTCATGTAATGTCATTACAGTCTAAATGGTTGTCAGTCATTCCCCATTCAAAAAGGCCATATAGAATCTGGTATAATTAGTTGGAGATAAAATTTTAGCATTCAGTGTCATTAAAAATGTAGGGTGTCATTGAAACAAATAATGGATATGCTCTTTTTAATTAAACCATACATACTTTTTGTATAGTAAATGCACCGTATAATTACTAGAGTTTTATATTCACAAAGCAGAAACTATGCTTTATGTAATAGTTTTGCTTTAATAAATATTGTATAAGATGATTAAAAGAATTAATTTAGTTGCAGCCAGGGTAGCTCCATGAAAACTAGCAACACCATTTCAAATACTTTCTGAATCACTGGGAATATGATTTTGATTACGTGTTTCCTATGTTACTTAAATTCTTTGTAGTTAGCAGTAATATTGTTGGAAGAGTAAGTAAACTGAATTGTGCTTTAGAATCAAGACTGGTGCTAAAACTAGCCCCCAAGGGAAAGATAATGGCAAGATAGTGTTCCATAAACGTTTTTGGTTTAAAACAGGGGACATTTCATCATCATGCTTAAATGTTAAGAGTAGCATTTCGTATTCCCACAGGTACTTGTTCTGTGTATGCTGGTGTTCTTTTAGATATGCAATAAAACCAATTCTTTGAAAATAAATATGATTTCAAAAGTTCTCAGACAAGCATGAAACTATAGCATGTGAAAGCAGAAAGCACAAAACTAATAGAGTGGAATTCATGGTCTGTTTCTGTACTTCTTGACTGATATTCTTATAGAGGAAGTTTTCTTCAAAGAATTTATGGTAACTATAGCCAAGAGCACATACACTGAGTATACAGCTGTAGCAGTATGATCTAAGAAATGGATTTTCGTTGCAGACTGAAGTTTTCAAAAAGATCCCCTCTGGTAGGCAGCATCCTTGTAGCAACCACTTCTTAAAATAGTTGTTTGTATGAGTAACATTGCAGTTTTAAGATATATTTTTTTTTAAGAAGAAGAAAATAAAAATAAGTTGCCCCCCAGTTTTACATTTTGCTATGCAACCTTAGAAAATATGTTTTCCTTGATTTGGTAGAGGGGCTTGGCCATTCTTAGGTGTTAAGGAAACACTGTTTTCAAGACTGGAGAGTCCATCTCTATTGTAAATTAGTCTCCTTTGGACCATCAATATTTCCACAAATTTAATTCATCAGTACAATATAAATAGAAAAGCAAATGGCCCTTAAAATGTCTGTCATCTTACAGACTTGCAGCATCCATAACTGATGCCATGTGGCAATTCGATGATTAAAATAATTACAGAACAGGTGGCATTCAGCATTGCCAGAGAGACCACACATCCGTCATTCAAGAACAGGAGTCAATTAAGCTTGTCTATTAATATGCAGAACTGTCTGTAGCCTTGAGCTACTTCTGAAGTATGATTTAAAGGCCACATATTCTCGGGTGCTTTCAGGAATCAAAAAATAATGCCAAAATATGAAATATCCTTTTATATCCTGCATACAATTATAGTAATAGCTAACATCAGTCCAGCTTTCAAGACTCATCGCCAAGCACAGTATAGAGAAATAAAGGATGGGGAAGGGCTGGAATGAAATAAGAATTCAGTTTAAGATAATGTTGCACAGTCTTCTGAACTGTGAATTATGTATTTGAATGGGTTTTCTTGGTCAATATCTTCCTTTCCCGTTTCTAATTTAGTTTGGTGACCTTTTTAAATAACCTGTGCATAATCATTCTTAAACACTTTTTTGGAGAATTTTGGGTATATTTGTTAGCTACTTCATAAAAATGATGGGACATTTCTCTCTATCACTTTGTTTCAGATATAAAGTTCCAGTTCCTGTTCCAGGGAATAATATTCCACACCTCAAAATTCAAATATTCAGAACTCAATCATTTTCCCTCCCACTCCTTCCTATTTTCCTCTGACGTTCTGGATGGCACCCCTAATCTTCCAGTCATGCAGGCTCAAAACTTTGGGGTTGGCTACAATTAATTAATTAATTAATTAATTTTCTGGCAACGTAATTCCACCAATGACCATGTCCCAATTTGGATATATTATGTCCCCCAAAAAGCCATGTTCTTTAAGGCAAACTTGTGGGAGCAGATATATGTCTTTCTATTAGGGTGGAAACTTTTGATTGAGTGTTTCCATGGAGATGTGACCCACCCAACTGTGGGCCAGACCTTTTGATTGTATTATTTCCATGGAAGTGTGGCCCCACCCATTCAGAGTGGGTCTTAATTAGGTCATTGGAGTACTTTAAAGGGCGCCCACACAGAGAGCAGAGGGGACAAAATGCCCAAAGAGATGCTTGCTGATGCTTAGAGATGCTTGGAAATGCAGACAGAAGGATGTTTGGAGATGCTAAGCTAAGAGAAATCTAGAGATATTTTAAAGAAAGCCATTTTGAAGCACAACCCAGGAGCAAAGGACCAGCAGATGCCAGTCACGTGCCTTCTCAGGTATGATGGTTAGGTTCATGTGCCAACTTGGCCTGGTGATGGTACCCAGCTGTCTGGTCAAGCAAGCACTGGCCTAACCATTGCTGTGAAGATATTTGTGGCTGTTAATAGACCAACAGGCTGGTTTATTAAATCATCAGTCAATTGGCTGCAGCTGTGACTGATGATGTCAATGAAGGGCGTGTCTTCCGCAATGAGAGAATGCAGTCAGCTGGATTTAATCCAATCAGTTGAAGACTTTTAAGTGAGACAGATAGAGGACCTTCACTTCTTTGGCTGACAAGTGAAGCGTTTCTTGAGGAGATCATCAAAATTGCCAGTTCGTTTCCTGAGGAGTTCATTGAACATCTTCATTGGAGTTGCCAATTTGCTGTCTGCCCTATGGAATTTGGACTTGTGCATACCCACAGTTGTGTGAGACACTTTTATAAATCTTACGTTTATAGATATCTCTCATTGATTCTGTTTCTTTAGAGAACCCTAACTAATACAACTTGGTATTGGGAGTGGTTCTTGAGAAACAGAATCTTAAAATGGGCTTTTACAATTTGTTTTCTACTCTGATTAGATTCAAAGGCACTAATGACTCCATTTCCAATAATCAAGATGGCACTGACAGTCTATGGCATGAGTTGGCAATGGAGATATGCAAAATAACACAATTTGTTTCTCCTAATCATACTCTTGTATGAAGCAAGCCTCTGAGTGACAGTGTTTTCAACACCTTCACAGAGTTTTGCAAAATTAAGAGTTATAATGATTTTGACTGGCTCCTCTTAGATATGTTGAATAAAGTTATAAGAGAAAGGGATGAGCTAAAAGCTTCAAATTTAAAACTTAAGCAACATATGACAGATGTAAATGTTTCTATGTGTGCCCTGAAAGAAAATCTTATTTCCTGTGGCTGCAGACTTGAGATTTCTGAAAACCAGATGCAGACTCTCATTGTGCGAGTAGCAGATTTACAACTAAACTAAAACCTCAACCTCTCAGGGTGTCTGCTGTTAAAGTAAAGGCATTGATTGGAAAAGAATGGGATCCTGAAACTTGGGATGGGGACATACATATTTATAATAATGGCAGTGAGGATATCGGAACCCTGGATTCTGCTGAGTCTTTGTTAGATTTACCTGTAGTAGGCTGTCCTGAGGAAACAACCCCCTCACCTCCAGTCTGCCCTGAGGAAACAGCTTCCCCACCTCCAGTCTGCCCTAAGGAGCCTGCCATCCAACTTCCACCTAAAGAGATTAATCCTTCAGTGCCTGCTAATCCTGTAATCACTTCCCCTGAGGAAGCAGCCCTCACTCTGTTTGGAGAGATTAATCCTGTTTTATGAGATGAAAATGCAACAGAATGTGCTGAGGTAAATGGCTTGAGGAATACTTCTAATTCTTTTCATGACCCGCCCCCACCACCAGTCTTTGCTTCAAGACCTGTAACTAGACTAAAGTCCCAACAGGCCCTGAAGGATGAGGTACAAAGTATGACCCATGAGTATGTATGCTATACTCTGAAAGAACTGTATGAGTTTTCCAACTTATACAGACAGAAACCAGGGGAATATGTGTGGGAATGGATATTAAGGGTGTGGGATAATGGTGGAAGGAATATAAGGTTGGAACAGGCTGAATTTATTGATATGGGCCCAGTAAGCAGAGTTTCTGCATTCAATGTTGTAGCTCAAGGGGTTAGAAAAGGCAGTAACAGTTTGTTTGGGTGGTTGCCTGAAACATGGATCCAAAGGTGGCTGACATTATCAGAAGTTGAAATGCCAGAACAGCCCTGGTATAATGTGGAGGAGGGGATTCAAAGGCTTAGAGAGATTGGAATGTTAGAGTGAATTTATCACAGAAGACCTGCTCACACAGCCCTGGAATGTCCAGTGGACACACCTTTTACCAGGACTATGAGGAATAAATTTGTGAGACTAGCTCCATCATCCCTGAAGAGCTCTGTAGTCGCCCTTCTCTGTAGGCCAGATATTACTGTAGGAACTATTGTGACTGAGCTGGAATCCTTAAACATAATGGGAATAATTGGATCCCAAGTTGGCAGAAGCCAAATGGCTGCAGTTAATCACTACAGACAAGGTGGGCATAATGGAAATCAGGCTCAAAGCAGCAATGAAAATAATCTGACTCACAGAGACTTATGGCATTGGCTAGTGGATCATGGAGTACCAAATAGTAAAATAGATGAGCAATCAACTAAATTCTTGTTTGAACTATATAAGCAGAAGAATTTTAGGTCAAGTGAACAAAAGTATTCCCTGAATTACAAAAGCAGAGAGTCATGTCCCCTTAGTCAATTCCCAGACTTGAGATAGTTTGTAGATCCAGAGCCCCTTGAATGAAGGGAAGGCCGGGTACCCTTGGGGAAGGACCCTGTTACAATGCCAAAAATTTATACTGTTAGTCTTCCTCCCAGTCTTCCCCAGGGGGACCTACAGCCTTTTACCAGGGTAACTGCATTGAGGAAAAGGAAATGATCAGATATTTCACGGATTATTAGACACCGGTTCAGAAGTGACATTAATTCCAGGAGACAACATATTCCTCATTTGGGTGTGCTACTCTGGCCCATTTACTGAGTGACCAGAAAATCTTCTAGTTTTGAGTGGGGACCAGAACAAGATGAGGCTCTGAGACAGGTCCAGGCTGCTGTGCAAGTTGCTCTGCCACTTGGACTATATGACCCAGCTGACCCAATGGTGCTGGAATTGTCAGTGGCAAATACACATGCTGTTTGGAGCCTTTGGCAGGCTCCTATAGGATAATCACAATGCAGGCCCTTAGGATTTTGGAGTGAAGCTTTAGCATCTGCTGCAGATAACTATTCTCTATTTGAGAAACAGCTGTTGGCCTAGTACTGGGCCTTAGTATAGTCAGAACGATTAACCATGGGCCAACAAGTTACCACGAGACCTGAGTTACCTATCATGAGCTGGGTGTTGTCCGAACCACCAAGCCATAAATTTGGGTGTGCACAGCAGAACTTCATCGTAAAATGGAAATGATATATATGAAATAGAGCTCAAGCGGGTCCTGAAGGCACAAGTAAGTTACATGAGGAAGTGGCCCAAATGCCCATGGTACCCACTCCTTCCACCTTACCATCTCTTTCCCAGCCAACAGCTATGGCATCTTGGGGAGTTCCTTAAAATCAGTTGACTGAAGAAGAGAAAACTTGGGCCTGGTTTACAGATGGTTCTGCATGATATGCAGGCATCACCCAAAAGTGGACAACTGCAGCACTGTAGCCCCTTTCTGGGATGTCCCTGAAGGACAGTGATGAGGGAAAATCCTCCCAGTGGGCAGAACTTTGAGCAGTGCATCTGGTTGTTCACTTTGCTTGGAAGGAGAACTGGCCAGAGGTGCATTTGTATACTGATTCATGGGCTGTTGCTAATGGTTTGGCTGGATGGTCAGGGATATGGAAGGAACATGATTGGAAGATTGGTGACAAAGAAGTCTTGGGAAGGGGCATGTAAATTGACCTTTCTGAGTGGGCAAAAAACATGAAGATATTTGTGTCCCATGTGAATGCTCACCAGAGGGTGACTTCAGCAGAAGAATATTTTAATAACCAAGTAGATAAAATGACCCATTTGGTGGATACCAATCAGCCTCTTTCCCCAGCCACTCCTTTCATTGCCCAATGGGCTCATGAACAAAGTGGTCATGGTGGTAGGGATGGAGGTTATGCATGGGCTCAGCAACATGGACTTCCATTCACCAAGGCTGACCTGGCCACAGCCACTGCTGAGTGCCCAATCTGCCTCCAGCAGAGACCCACACTCAGTCCCCTCCATGGCACCATTCCCTGAGGTGATCAACTTGCTACCTGGTGGCAGGTTGATTACATTGGACCATTTCCATCATGGAATGGGTAGCGATTTGTTCTTACTGGAATAGACACTGTTCTAGTGTGCTAATGCTGCTGGGATGCAAAACACCAGAAATGGATTGGCTTCTATAAAAAGGGGTTTACTTGGTGTTCTAGTTTGCTAATGCTACCGGAAAGCAAAACACCAGAAATGGACTGGCTTTTATAAAAGGGGGTTTATTTGGTTACACAGTTACAGTCTTAAGGCCATAAAGTATTGAAGGTAATACATCAGCAACAGGGTACCTTCACTGAAGGATGGCCAATGGCATCCAGAATACCTCTGTTAGCTGGGAAGGTATGTGGCTCATGTCTGCTCCAAAGTTCTGGTTTAAAAATGGCTTTCTCCCAGAAAATTCCTCTCTAGGCTGCAGTTCCTCAAAAATGTCACTCTTAGTTGCTCTTGGGGCATTTTTCCTCTCTTAGCTTCTCCAGAGCAAAAGTCTGCTTTCAACAGCCATCTTCAAACTGTCTCTCAGCTGCAGCTACTGTCTCATCTCCTGTGCATTCTTCAAAGTGTCCTTTTTGGCTGTAGCTCCTCTTCAAAATGTCACTCTCAGCGCACTGAGTTCCTTCTGTTAGTTCATTTATATGGCTCCAGTGATTTAATTTAGACCCACCCTGAATGGGTGGAGTAACACCTCCATGGAAATTATCCAATTGGAGTCATCACCCACAGTTGGATGGGGCACATCTCCATGGAAACACTCAAAGAATTACAATCTAATCAACACTGATACATCTGCCCACACAAGATTACATCAAAGATAATGGCATTTTGGGGGACATAATACATTCAAACTGGCACACTTTGTTATACAGTTACAGTCTTAAGGTCATAAAGTGTCCAAGGTAACACAACAGCAATCAGGTACCTTCACTGGAGGATGGCCAATGGCGTCCAGAAAACCTCTGTTAGCTAGGAAGGCATGTGGCTGGCCTCTGATTCAGAGTTCTGATTTCAAAATGGCTTTCTCACAGGATGTTCCTCTCTAGGCTGCATATCCTCTTCCAAATGTCACTCTCAGTTGCTTTTGGGGGTGTTTGTCCACTCTTAGCTTCTCTGTAGCAAGAGTCTGCTTTCAATGGCCATCTTCAAACTGTCTCTCTTCTGCAGCTCCTCTCTCAGCTCCTGGGCATTCTTCAGAGTGTCCCTCTTGGCTATAGCAAGCTTGCTGCTTCTGTCTGAGCTTATATAGTGCTCCAGTAAACTAATGAAGGCCCATGCTGAATGGGCAGGACCACACCTCCATGGAAATTATCCAATAAAAGATCTCACCCACAACTGAGTGATCACATCTCCATGAAAACATCCAATCAAAAGTCCCCAATCCAATCAACAGCAATATGTTTCCTGCCCACATAAGACTGCATCAAAGATAATGATGGCTTGGGGGACATAATACATCTAAACCAGCACAGACACATACTCTGGATATGGGTTTGCCTTCCCTGCATGAAATGCTTCTGTCAAAACTACCATCCATGGACTTACAATGCCTTATCCACCATCATTGTGTTCCACACAGTATTGCTTCTGACCAAGAAACCCACTTCGCAGCCAATGAAGTGAGGGAATGGGCACATGCTCATGGAATTCTGTGGTCTTACCATGTTCCCCATCACCCAGAGGCAACTGGGCTGATAGAACATTGGAATGGCCTGTTGACTCAATTATGGCACCAACTAGGTGGAAATATCCTGCAGGGCTGGGGCAGTGTTCTCCAGGAGGCTGTGTATGCTCTGAATCAGCATCCACTCTATGGTGCTTGTTCTAGTTTGCTAATGCTGGAGAATGCAAAACACCAGAGATGGATGGGCTTTTATAAAATGAGGGTTTATTTCACTACACAGTTACAGTCTTAAGGCCACAAAACGTCCAAGGTAACACATCAGTAATCGGGTACCTTCACTGGAGATGGCCAATGGCGTCCAGAAAACCTCTGTTAGCTGGGAAGACACGTGGTTGGCATCTGCTCCAAAGTTCTGGTTTCAAAATCGCTTTCTCCCAGGACGTTCCTCTCTAGCAAGCTTGCTCCTCTTCAAAACGTCACTCACAGCTGCACTGACTTCTGTCTCTGAGTCAGCACGTTTATATGGCTCCACTGATCAAGGCCCACCCTCAATGGGTGGGGCCACACCTCCATGGAAATATCCCATCAGTTATCATCTACAGTTGGGTGGGGCACATCTCCATGCAAACAACCTAATTCAAACGTTCCAACTTAATCCCCACTATTCTGTCAGCCCCACAAGATTGCATCAAAGAATATGGCTTTTTCTGGGGGACATAATACATTCAAACAGGCACATTCCACCCCCTGGACCCCAGAAAAACATATTCTTTCCAAATACAAAATACATTCATCCCACAATACCACAGAAACTTAAATCATTTCAGTAACAATAGTTAAGTACAAGATCCCATCAAAATCAAATATAGGCATGGTCAGTCCTAAAGCATACTTTTCCTTTAGCTTTGGATCTGTGGACTTAGAACAAGTTATGTGCTCCCAATATACAAAGGAGGGACATTCATAGGATAAACATTCCTATTGCCATAAGGAGAAAGAGTAAGGAAAACAGGGTTAACAGGACCAAAACAGTTCCTAAAATCCGCAGGACAAACTCCATTAGATTTCAAAGTCTGAGAGTCATTTACAGAACAATGTTGCATCCTTGGGGCTTGAGAGAGCGGGAGCCTAACCCTTCCTAAGGGCCTTTTCAGCAGCCCTTTCCTCTCCAAATGCTTAGGTGAGTGCTCCAACATACCCACACATTGGGGAGACCACCTTCTTGGCCCCACCCTCCTCAAACATCGGGGCAGTTCCCGGATTCCCTTCCATCTCTGGGGCACACGCTCAACCCCTTCAGAACAGTGTGGTGGCAGCCAGGCTCTCCCCAATTCCCTGGGAATGTGCTCCACCCTCTTTGGGACCTCGGGTGGCAAAACTCTTCCAGAGCATCGAGGTGGAATGCCCACCCTCGACCTCTGGGGCAAACTCACCCTTTCCATGCATGTGGGCTGCTCCACTCTCCCAGCCCAAGGCCACTTGACTCCAGACCTCAACCTCCATGGCTCTGTCTTTGAAGAAATTTTTCCTGCAATTTGTTTCTTGTCTGTCTCCTCCAGTTCAGACTGGCAGCGGCTCTGTCTATAAAGTTCTCGCAAAAATTCTGTTGGCTTTGCATGAAGCACACAGGGGTCCTCACATTGGGCTGTAGCTTCTGGGATTCCACCCCCTGGAAGCTCATAATTTTCCAAGCCATCAGCTTCTGGTTTCTTTGAACCCAAGAGTTCAGTTCTAAGTTTCTCTCTCTCTGCTCGCATTTTACTATAAGCTGCGAGGAGAAGCCAGGATACATCCTCCACATGTAGTCTGGAGATCTCCTCAGCTAAGTATTCCAGGTTGTTGCTTCCAGATTCTTCCTTCCATATGACACCAGGACTCAATTTTGCCAAATTCTCTGCCACTTTAAAACAAGGATCGCCTTTCTTCCAGTTCACAACAACACATTGATCATCTCTGTTCAAGACCTTGTCAGAAGTATCTTTAGAGTCCATATTTCCACAAACAGTCTCTTTAAAGCAGTTTTGGCCTTTTCTATCAAGCTCCTCACAACTCTTCCAGAAACTCCCCATTATACATTTAAAAAGCTGTTCCAACATGTTCGGTATTTGCAAACTCAGCAGCAAAAGCACCCCACTTTCTGGTACCAAAATCTGTTCTAGTTTGCTAATGCTGCAGAATACAAAACACCAGAGATGGATAGGCTTTTATAAAATGAGGGTTTATTTCACTACACAGTTACAGTCTTAAGGCCACAAAACGTCCAAGGTAACACATCAGTAATCGGGTACCTTCACTGGAGATGGCCAATGGCATCCGGAAAACCTCTGTTAGCTGGGAAGACACGTGGTTGGCATCTGCTCCAAAGTTCTGGTTTCAAAATCGCTTTCTCCCAGGACGTTCCTCTCTAGCAAGCTTGCTCCTCTTCAAAACGTCACTCACAGCTGCACTGACTTCCATCTCTGAGTCAGCACGTTTATATGGCTCCACTGATCAAGGCCCACCCTCAATGGGTGGGGCCACACCTCCATGGAAATATCCCATCAGTTATCATCTACAGTTGGGTGGGGCACATCTCCATGCAAACAACCTAATTCAAACGTTCCAATTTAATCCCCACTATTCTGTCTGCCCCACAAGATTGCATCAAAGAATATGGCTTTTTCTGGAGGACATAATACATTCAAACTGGCACAGTGCTGTTTCTCCCATAGCCAGGATTCGTGGGTCCAGGAATCAAGGGGTGGAAACAGGAGTGGCACCACTCACTATCACTCCTAGTGATCCACTAGGTAAATTTTTGCTTCCTGTCCCTGCAAGTTTAAGCTTTGCTGGTCTACAAGTCTTTGTTCCATAAGGAGGAGTGCTTCCACCAGGAAACACAATAATCCCATTGAACTGGAAGTTAAGACTGCCTCCTGGCCACTTTGGGCTTCTTATGCCTCTGAATCAACAGGCAAGGAAGGGAATTACTGTACTCACTGGGGCAATTGGTCCTGACTATCAAGAGGAAATAGCACTGCAACTATACAATGGAAGTAAAGAAGAGTTTTCCTGGAATACAGGAGTTCTCTTAAGGCATCTCTTAGTACTAGCATGCCCTGTGATTAAAGTCAATGGAAAACTGCAACAACCCAATCCAGGCAGGATTAACAATGGCCAAGAAACTTCAGGAATGAAGGTTTGGGTCACCCCACCATGCAAAGAACCATGGCCAGCTGAAGTGCTTGCTGAGGGTAAAGGGAACATGGAATGGGTAGTGGAAGAAGGTAGTGATAAATAAGAACTATGGCCACATGACTAGTTATGGAAATGAAGACTATGATGGCATGAATATTTCCTCCTTGTTTTGTTATGAGTATGTTTGTATTTGTCTGTAAAGCAAATGTCTTTGCTTTCTTCTCTGTCTTATCCCCTTATCATATGATATAAGATGTATTCTTCATTTTGCTATACTTAAGCTAAAGGAAATCAATTTTAAGAGTTAATGTCACCCAAGAACTTGCACCCTATTTTGGAGAGATTCCATGCATTTCCAGTTGTACACTGCACAGCAGAGTATTGTTAGGTGAAATATATGTCTGTTATTGTTCTCTACTTAGAGATATAGTATGGTTTTAGGTGATGTGTATAACTGCCAAGTTGACAAAGGGTGGACTGTGATGGTTAGGTTTATGTGTCAACTTGGCCAGGTGATGGTGCCCAGCATCTGGTCAAGCAAGCACTGGCCTAACCATTGCTGTGAGGATGCTTGTGGCTGGTTAATAAACCAACAGGCTAGTTTATTAAATCATCAGTCAATTGGCTGCAGCTGTGACTGATGATGTCAATGAAGGGCATGTCTTCCACAATGAGAGAATGCAGTCAGCTGGATTTAAGCCAATCAGTTGAAGACTTTTAAGTGAGACCGATAGAAGACCTTCATTTCTTCTTCTTCAGCTGATGAGTGAAATGTTTCCTGAGGAGTTCGTCAAAGTTGCCAGTTCATTTCCTGAGGAGTTCATTGAACATCTTCATTGAAGTTGCCAGTTTGCTGCCTGCCCTACAGAATTTGGACTCTGGCATAGCCACAGTTGCATGAAACACTTTTATAAATCTCATATTTGTAGATATCTCTCATTGATTCTGTTTCCCTAGAGAATCCTAATTAATACACCAAGTGACAGAGGTGTTTGGATGCACCTGCTGTTCTCCAGTGAAGGTATCCTCTTGTTGATGTGTTAGTTCAGACACTTTTATGGCCTTAGAACTGTATATTTGTAACTTATTGAATCCCCTTCATAAAAGCCAATCCATTTCTCATATTTTGCCTAATGGTAGCATCAGCAAACTGGAACAGCCCATTATCCAGATTCATGAGTTGTTTCTACATTGCCTTACTTATTTTATCAGTTTTTCCTCTGTCTCTATTGCTCTTTCTTTATATGTACATAATTTTTAAAGCATGTGAGCGTAAGTTGGAGACATTATGCCCCTTTACTCCAAAATAATTCAATATTTATTTCCTGAAAACAAGGGGATTCTCTTATATAACCAAAGTACAACTATCAACTAAAATAAAATACAAAACTATTGTCTTATTCAAAATTTATTTTCAAATTTTATCAATGTACCAATAATGGCTTTTTTATTTCTTTAATGCAATTTTATTTGGATATGGTCACACACTATACAATCCATCCAAAGTATCAGTATCCAATAGATGGCTCACAGTATTATCATATAGTTGTGTATTCATCACTACAATCAGTTTTTGAACATTTTTAGTACTCCAGGAAGCAAAAAGGAAGAGATAAAAGAAAAGAAAGAAAAAAAGAGAGAAAACCTAAAACCTCAAAACATACTGTACTCCTTATCACCTCCATCACTGATCCCTAGCATTAGTGCAGTGTATTTGTTACTGTTGATGAAAGACTAAGATATTATTGCTAAATATAGTCCATAGTTTACAGTAGGTGCTTTTTGCCCTGTATACCATTCTATTATTATCTCTTTGTAATAGTTACATTGTTCATGGAGGAAATTTTTTCTATTTGTACTGTTAATCACAGTTATCATCCACCACAAGATTTACTGAGTTATACATCCATGTTTTCATCTCTGACTTTTCTAATGGTGACATATATGACTTTAAACTTCCCCTATCAACAACACTCACACCAGTTCAGCACTTTTATGCTCACAATAATGTGCTACCATTGCCTCTGTCCATTTCTACTCATTCAAAATCAACCCATTTAAAAATCCCACGCATCTTAAGCAATGGCTCCCCATTTGCTAGCCTCATTCTAACTCCTGGTAACCTATATTCTAGATTCTATTTCATAAGTTTACAAAAGATAATTAGCTCATATTAGTGAAATCACACTATTTGTCCTTTTGTGTCTGACCTATTTTACTCAACATAATGTCCTCAAATTTCATCCATGTTTTCACATGCTTCAGGACTTTATTCTTTCCTGCAGCTGAATAATATTACATTTTGTGCAAATACCACATTTTGTTTATCCATTCATCAGTTGATGGATACTTGGATTGTTTCTATCTTTTGGCAATTGTGAATAATGCCACTATGAACATTGGTGTGCAAATGTCTGTCTGCATCCCTGTTTTCAGTTCTTCTGGGTATATACCAAGTAGCAGGATTGCTGCATCTTAGGGCAACTCTATATTTAGCTTTCTAAGGAAACACCAATTACCTTCCATAGAGTCTGTACCATTTTACATCCCCACCTGCAGTGAACAAATGTTCCCATTTCTCCACATCCTTTCCAACACTTGTAGTTTCCTTTTTGTTTGACAGTGGCCACTCTAATAGGTGTGAAATGATACCTCATTGTGAGTTTTGTTTGCATTTCCCTAATAGCTAGTGAAGCTGAGCATTTTTTCATGTGCTTATTAGTCATCTGTATTTCCTGGTTGGAAAAATGTTTATTCATGTCTTCTGCACATTTTTAAATTGGATTGTTTCTCTTTTTATTGTTGAATTGTAGGATTTCTTTGTATATTCTGGATATCAAAACCTTATCTGGTATGTAGCTTCCAAATATTTTCTCCCATTGAATTGGCTGCCTTTTCATCTTTTTGACAAAATATTTCAAAGCACTGAAGCATTCAGTTTTGAGGAATTCCCATTTATCTATTTTTTTCTTTTGTTGTTTGTGCTTTCCATATAATGTGTAGGAAACTACTGCCTGTCACTAGATCTTGATGAGGTTTCCCTATATTTTCTTCCAGGAGTTTTATGATACTGTCTCTTTTTTAATTCTGAGGAGGTCCCATTTATCTAATTTTTCTTTTGTTTCTTGTGCTTGTCCATTTAACCTAAGTTTTCTAGTTTGTTGGCAAACAGTTGAATCAGGACAGTGTGCATCCCCCCATTTTCCTTGGGTGGGCCTCCCTGTCTCTCCCAGACCACAGCAGCCAGCTGGGTGAGAAGGCCTTATTTGTGGGAAGGCTATTGATAACTGTGATGATTTTTGATGTACCAATTTTGCTAGATTGAACTACAGTTCACAGAATTCCCTTTCCAGTGTGTTTCTGGTTAGGACAGACAACAAGGGGATATTTTTTCATAAGAGTTGTAGGATGGTAGAGTGGTAGTATCTATTTTATAGCATACACACCTTCACCAGTTATTCAAACACTAATTTAGGTGCTGCTGGTAAAAGATTTTACAGATTCCTTTAAGTTCCTAATTAGGAACTTCACAATGGTTCTGGTTCTCTGGTTGAACTCTGACTGAAACAATAACAAATGAAATTCATTTAACGAATATAGGGCTATTTAGATTTTCAATTTCATCTTATGTTAGTTTTGGTAAGTTGTGTTTTCAAGATATTTATCAATTTAATATAAGTTGAATATATTTATTGGCATAAGGTGGTTCATAATTTTATTCTAATATTTTTACCATCTGTAGAATATTTAGTGAAATGTAATTTTTTATTCATGATATTGGTAATTTGTTTTCTCTGTCTTGATCAGCTTTCCTAAGCATCAATCAATTTTATTAATTTTTTTATAATATCAATTTTCGACTTGTTTTTTTTCTATTTTTTTGTTTTCTTTTTCATTGATTTTTGCTTTTATATGTATTATTCTTTCTTTTTACATACTTTGTGGTTTATATCTTCTTTTTCCCTATCTCCTTAAGCTGAAACTTAGTTTATTTTAATAATTTTTTCTAATATAAACATTTAAAGCCTTAATTTTTCCAGTAAGTGCTCCTTTAGCTATATATCACAAATTTTGATCTACTATATTTTCATTAACATTTCAGATAGATTTTTAAGTTTTCAATTGTGATACCTTCAATGTCCTGAGAATTATGCATGGGTGTGTTGTTTAATTTCCAAATATTATATTTTTTCCTGTACTTTGTTTTAATTGTTTTCCAATTTAATTTTATTGTAGTCAGAGAACATACTCTGTAAATTTTCAAGTTTTTGAAATTTGTTGACATTCATTTTATGGAACTGAACATGATCTATCTTAATGAAGTTCCATGTGAAATTATAAAAAAATGTGTATTCTGCAGTAGTTTGCCATAAAAGACAATCACGTCAAGGGGGTTCATACAGATATTCATATCTTCTATACCCTTACTGACTTTCTGGAACAATATGTTCTACCAATTACTGAGAGAGAGTAATTAAAGTCTCCTATCCTAATTGTATCTTAATTTAGTTCTCCCTTTAGTTCTACCAGTATTTGATTAACAAATTTAAAGCTCTGTTATTAGGCACACACATATTTCTGATTGTTATATGGTCTTGATGAAGCAGTGCTTTGCCATTTTACAAAACAATACTCTTACTCTTATCTCTGGTAATACTCTTTGTCTTGAAGTATATTTTCAGTTTTATTATGTTTATAATTTTTATGGTATATCTTTTTTCCATCTTTTCCCCTTCAAACTACCTTTATTGAAAGTGAAACTGTTTTAGGAGCATATATTTGAGTTTTGCTTTTTTATCCAATTTCTGCCTTTTAATTTGAGTGTTTTCTCCATTTATATAATTATTGATATAGTTGTTGTTTCAGTTTGCTAGAGCTACCACTATGCAAAATATCATAAATGGATTGGCTTTTATTTGGTTAAAAATGTAGTTCTAAAGCCATAAAATTGTCCAAACTAATATATTAACAAGAGGATATCTTTACTGAGGGAAGGCCAATGGCATCCAGGACACCTCTGTCAGCTGGGAAGGCACATGGCTAGCATTTGCTGATACTTTCTGAAGTGGGGTCCCTTTCCCTTAATCCCAAAACATCTGCAAAGCAATAGTGTTGTGTAAACAGCATTAGGCCATGAGGGGGGGGAGTGAGACTGGGCCTGTACCAGTTAAAGAAATCAAAACTTTACCGTTTAGGGGAGGCAAAGCTGTGGTTGCACGCATCAGCCAAGCATAACCCTTTTAACAATAACTGCTCCAGGTCCAAGTGAAACTTTTTGTAACCCTTTAATAATCAATAACTGCTCCAGTTCCAAGTGAAACTATTTGTGTAATTGTGTTTGTGATCAAGAGCTAAACTGCCAACTCTGCTTCTGTTAGAACAGCTTGCTTGCTTGCGTTTCTAGCATACGGTTTCTGTCTATATAAGGCACCAGCGCACACAGGTGAGGGCTGCTTGCTGACCTCCCTGCGTGGAGTGAGAGACAGCAGCCGCCTGCTAGCTGGCTAATAAAAGGCTCTTTAAATTCTGTTTGGCTGTCTCGTACTTTAACTCGCGGGCACCGTAACACTTTCAAAATGACTTTCTCCAAAATGTCTCTGGTCTCCTCTCTCTCAGCTCCTATGTGTCCTTGCTTCTTTCTCCCAAGGCATCCTTTCTTAGTTTCTCCAGGGCAAACTTGGGGCTTCATCTCTTAGCTTAGCATCTTCAAACGTCCGTCTGTCTGCATCTCCAGTCATCTCCAAGCATCAGCAAGTGTCTGTTTTGGCTCTTGAGTTCTCTTAAGTGCTACAGTAAACCAATCAAGACCCACCCTGAACGGGTGGGGTCCACACCTCCATGGAAATAATTTAATCAAAAGCTTCCACCCTAATCAAAAGACTAAAAAGTCTGCCCCCACAGGAACATGGCTTTTCTGGGGACATAATATATCCAAACCAGCACAGTTGCATTTTTAGTCTACCATTTAGCTGTATATTTTCTGTTACCACTCTCCCTTTTTCTTTTCTGTTCTTCGTTTCCTACATTCTTGTGGGTTAATTGCGTATTTTCTAGCATTGCATTTTAGTTCTTCTCTTGGTGTTATAGCTATGCTTCTTAACATTATACTATAGTCGTTAGTCTAGAGATTGCAATAGCAACCTAATCTTTTCACAGAGCAAATACGTAGTTCCACTTATCCTCATTTTTACCCTATTTCTGTCATATTGATTACAGCTATGTACATCATATACATTGTAATATAGTGTTCTATTTTTAAAATTTACATACATTTATTAAAATATTTAAGAATAGAAAAAATACATATTTTTTTATATTTACCCACCTATTTTACTATTTCTGGTGCTTTTGTTCCTTGGTGTAGATTTGAATTTCCATCAGCTGAAGAACTTTTCATCAACATTTCTTGTATTTCAGTTCAGAGTCTCTCAGTTTTCTTTCATTATATACTGTCTTTATTTTGTCATTTTTTCTGAAGGATATTTTCTCTGAATATAGAGGTCTGGATTGACAGTTTATTATTTTTTATTTCTTTTGGTACTTAAAATTATCATCCCATTTTCTTTCAGCATTGTGAGGCACTGTCAGCCATCATTTATATCATGGCTCCTTTCTGTGTAATAGGTCATTTTTCTCTGAACACTTGCAATATGTTTTCTTTATCTTTGGTTTCAAGTAATTTGACTATGCTATATCAAGTCTTTTTTTTTTTTCTTGTTTTTATTCTGCTTGGTTTTCTTTCCTGAATTTCTTATATCTGTGAATTTCTGCTTTTGATACATTTTGAGAAATATTCTGCCATTATTTCCTCAAACATATTTTGGTCCTATTCTCTTTCCTCCTCTTTTGGGAATCCCACAATGTGAATGGGAGTCTATTTGATACTATTTCCAGAAGTCAGTGAAGGTCATTCCATTATTTTATATCTCTTTTCTTCTTTGTTCTGCAGATTAAATAAATTATATTTATCTGTATTCAAGTTCACAGACCATTTCTCCTGCATTTCCAATCTGTTTTTAAGCATACATAGGGAATTATTTTTCATATTGTACTTTCCAGTTTTGAGTTTTTATTGAGTCCTTTATTATAGTGTCCATTTATTGATGCTATTTCCTATTTGCTCATACCTTATGGTCACATTTTTCTTTTCAAACCTTACCATATTTATAATAGTTGCTTTAAATTCATTTTCTGCTAATTTCAATTTCTGAGTCATCTTGTTTTCTATTGACTATCTTCTCTCCTGGTTATGGGTCATGATTTTCCATTTCTTCATATGTCTAATTTTTACTGGGCATCAGTAAACAAATGTTTACTGGGCATCAGTCATAATATGTTGTAGAGACTCTATATTGTGTTACATTCTTCTGAGGAATGCTGATTTTTGTTTTAGGAAGCCTTTGAACCTAGCTCTATTCAAAGTCCAAACTATCTACTCTTTAGGGGCATCAGCTGAAATTTCTGCTCATTTCTTGCAGCATCCCATATACTGCTTTATATTGGGAACATTTGAGTCTCCCTAATTCATTTGCAATCCAGATTTCAATCAAGAATTCAAGTGGAGTTTACATTCAGATTTTAGGGCTCTCCTTTCTGAGGTTCCCACCCCCTCAATTTCCAGCTTCTCTGGCAGCTCCAAATTCTGTTTCCTGATTCTTAAGCTAGTAAGACTGCAACTCTCTGTTTGAGTTCTAAGCAGTCCATCAAGATTGTGTGTGGTTTTTAATCCTAAAAGGTTTTCATTCATATACTTTTCACTGTGCATTGTATTCTGAATCCTTCCTTGTTAATTCTTTTTGCCTTTTCTTTTGCTTGCATTCTTATTTCCTGTGGTCACAATTACTACAATAAAGTGGTCTGTTTATCTTCTTTTTCTCCCTTTTCAAATCCATTCCATATTTTATGGTCAGAGTAATCTCCATAGTACACAACACCAATTTAGCTGCCTGTTTGAATGCTACTTATTTATTCATTATTCTGTGACTGACTGCCTGTCAGGGTGGCTACAGAAGTTTTTATATGTATGTATTGTAGGAGACTATAATCTTTTACACATTAGCCTTAATTTTTAATTGCTCCTTTTTTATAGCTCTACCAGTTATTACAATCTATTGTTCATCCCAGTGTTATTAAAGCTATGGAGGAGAACATGTCTGCTACTTGAGTGGTCTTCCAGGGAATCAGTTCCCTCAGGGGAGAGTCAGATTTCAGTTAGGCCAAGAAAAGAAAGAAAACATTAGAGTCATAGTTGAGGATTTCACTAATGATTAACTATGAATTCCAGATGGCCCAGTGGAAAAGTTTTAGGAACTGGGAAGGGATGATTGATTGGGGAGAGAATGTACAGAACAGGGCTGGGGCTGACTCATTCTAAGTACATGAGCTCCGTCTTGATCTCTCAAGACAGAGGCAGAACTGCTAAATGTATACATCATCTGTCCTAGCAGTTCTCCTTAGAAATGGAGGATAAACTAATCTAAAAGTGGAAGGATTTCTTTAATTTTTATTATGGATCTATTTTCTCTTTGATTTCAAAGAATAGCACTGGCTACTTATAAAGAAGAAGCATTTATACACACCAAATTGATAATTCCTGACAATAATGCTTAGTGAAGAATTCCGTATCAACCCAAGAATTAAAACTAAAGGATTTTCTCAAACCACAGTAGTTGTTAAACATCACTAATCTTTCTCTTTAAACAGAAAAGCTTTTCATAACTCTAGATAAATAAGAGTTTAACATTTTCCTGACATTTTTTCATAGGAAGCTTAATAGAAATCATCAGCAAAGTATAATACAGAAAAATGTACTTAACTATATAATTACAATCATTATTTGCATTTAGTTACATAGAATTCAAGAAAATAATTAAGAACTAAAACAGGGCACAACTTAAGCATGTAATATTAATTTATATGATAAAATTCTTGTTATCTACATGTTGCAGAATTTAAGAGTTCTACTTAACCTATGAGTAACACTTACGACTGCAAGATTATATCACGTGTGTTAATAGTGGAAGGTAGAAACCAGGAGGCAAGGAACATTGCCTTTATATTATATATATATTTTTCCTTTAATTTTTTTTACCTATACAAAAGAAAAGACAATTATTTAAAAATGTTTCCAATGTACAAAATGTTTTCTCATAGTATTCAAAATTCTCCAGTGCTAAGTATTTTACATGCATGATTTCAGGAAATCCTTGAAATAACTCCCTATATTTACCCTTATTTTATAGGTGAACACAAAATTCATGAAGAAACAAGGCTCTGAACTCAGGAGTCTTCAATCCTCTCTAAGAAGGGACCTTATCTCCTCCTTCTCTAAAGACAAAAACAGCCAGATATGATTGCACAACTTCCCTTGCAGTATAATTACATCTTGCCTAAACTTCCTCCTTTATAACAGAGGTTTGCCACCCTCTATCTAATGCAAGTCTTACCACCTGCTTTCCTTTCCAAAATGTATACCTTATTAATACTCTCCTTTCTCTTATTCAGCAATTTCCTCTCTGATGAAATCTCACCATCTATATTTAAACACTGTTGAGTATCTTCTGTCTTAAGGACAAGCAGTCATCCATGCCATGTTGCTTATGAAATGAATGACTGTTCTATTGCTTGTGGCATCTGGGTCCTTAGGTCATTTCTTAATGTTCCTGATATCTTCAGGGTTCACAGGCTGACTGGTGGGGAATAAAGAATATAGCTCTTAAAAAATAACATTTAAATTAAAGTGGTCTTTAGGGTCTTTTATACATTTTGGTTACAAAAAAGTGAACAATCAAAACTAAGACTGATTTCCTCTTAGTGGATGTTCTAGTATTTCAGTTTCAGGTTTATTATACCTCAAATACCACTGTTAGAGAATATCTGGACTCCAAGTGGCTTAGAAAGTCTGCTCATTAGAATAATCTTTGGATTTTGTTACCCTTTAAATTTTTACATTTTTGTCAACATCTATTCTAGAGTTTATAGTTCCCCAAATTATTTTTATTCATAAAGAAATAATATTTCAAAGCGTCAAGAAAAGTATTTGAAAAATTATGTTGGGAGATTTCTGAATCTTGAGTGTTTTCCTATTAATCTCCACTGACTCCCATCTCCCCAGCCCACAAAGCTTTCTTTTAGTTCATTTTTTAAAGTATTAGTCCTTTTTAAGTGATGCTAAGTGGAAATATTTAATTGGATTAAAGAATTCCTATTGCCGTGTTAGCTTGCTCATGCAGATACCTTTCAGTGGTATTTTGGGAAACCTTATCTTGGAAGGGCAGAGAGAGATAGCTCTATTTGAGGGTCCCCTGCTACTGACAGTAGAGGGTGTGACATGGAGAAGCCTCCATACCCAGACATGGTGCTACCACTGTGCAGAGATATAGAGAAATGGCAAAGATTTATTTTTGGGAAAACTGAGACAAAGTTGGATTGAAGGCTTCAACTTGAACTATTATGCATTTTGAAGGGGCATTTTGGCTCTGAGAGTAGAAACTGGAGATATGGTTTTGATTAGAGCACTGATCTATGCGAGTTTGTTGATTTTATAGGTGAGAAATTGGAAGAAAAGTTCTTGCAGAGTTCAACATGGGCAGAGAGGAAAGGAGGCACTGTGTGTACTGTTTTGACATTTGATAATATGTGGCTGCTTGTATATCGATGGTAGCTCAGATTTTAGCATTTAAGTGGTATTGGTTAGCACGTTGTTTAGTGGTTTAAATTATGCCATTATGTGGAAGCAAGGAAGTAGGAGGGATAAACACGTTGTTGATTCTTTCCTGAAACTATCATTTGCTAAAATCCCTTCATCCTTCACTGGCTGCCTATGTGTGAAAGTCCTTTAATCTAGGACAAATCCTTTACTCATACAATTTAGTAGTATTACCAAAAAACATGAGTGGTTATCTACTTTCATATTAAAATGTAAATATTTGAAATAATTTCCTTCCCTGAAAGAATCAAAACTGGGATTTTGAAGAGGAAATGAGAAAATTTGTCAGGATCAGGACAGATACAGAGAGAGAAACTGAAGAGAAAAGATGAATTTGACTTCCTACAACATTTTATGTGGACTCACAAAATGTTGTTAGATCAGCAGCAAACTCCAGAGAATTCTTTCACATGTGCACTCATATATCATTCGTTCAATCAATTGTTTAATAATTGGCCTGCAATATGCCAGACACTAGAGTTATAACAGAAATAAGACAGACTTCGTTTCTTCTATCATGGAAGGCACATAGTGAACTAAGGTTTATATTAGCATGTATTTACTTTAAATTATACTAAATGTTAGAGAGGAAGTTTATGGAAATTAATCTCCAATTAGAATATGCCCAGTGTTTAATTGTTCTCTTTTTATAACATAATTTATTTTCAAGATTTAAACTCTGATACTATGTATGTATATTACAAGTTAAGTCCTTCATTTGATGATGAACATCTTTTCTAGTCATAAGAAGACTCCAAACTCCTGCTTATCCAGACTTTCTTTATTGATTGTGAAGCTGGCAGTCTGTATGCTTAGCTACCATTAGTTCTGAAGTTTTATATATCTAGATCCCAACTATATATCTTGATCTGATCTGTATTTGGAGTCTTGGTATATTAGGATGAAGCTGATACATTAAGATGGGTAGTTCTGAGACCATCTGCCAACTTAGAGCAATGTTTGAGGATATAGTCTCACAAACAGTTACTAAAATGATCTTTTGTAGTAAAGAACTGAACCCAAATCAAATGAACAGTTGCCTGAAAGTTCTAAGTCCATGACTGTGCCAGTCTGAATGCATTATTTCCCCCAAAACACCATTATCTTTGATGCAATTTTGTGTGGGCAGATGTATTAGTGTTGATTAGATTGTAATTCTTTGAGTGTTTCCATGGAGATGTGACCCACCCAACTGTAGGTGATAACTCTGATTAGATAATTTCCATGGAGGTGTGGTCCTGCCATTCAGCCATTCAGCGTGGGCCTTGATTAGTTTACTAGAGCACTATATAAGCTCAGACAGAAAGAGCTAGCTTGTTACAGCCAAGAGAGACACTTTGAAGAATGCACGGGAGCTGAGAGAGGAACTGCAGCTTACAGAGACATTTTGGAGAAAGCCATTTCAAAACACAACCTGGAAGCAAGGAAAGAAGATGCCAGCCATGTGCCCCCCCCAGATAACAGAGGTGTTACAGACACTGTTGGCTCTCCCTCAGTTAAGGTACTCTTTTGTTGACGCCTTATCTTGGACACTTTATGGCCTTAAGACTGTAAATTTGTAACCAAATAAACCCCTTTTATAAAAGCTGATCCATTTCTGGTATTTTGCATAATGGGCATCATTAGCATACTGGAATAATGGCTAAACAAGCCATGTTATTTTTTGCATGAACAACTCTGTTGCCATGATATACCATCATAGTGTGGTTAAAGCTATAGAAATGAACATGCCCTCTGGACACAATAGCACAGGCATGTTGCTAACACAGCTGAAACGGGATGGAGCCATTACACTAGATCTAGGCTTCCACTTTATTTTCACTGTGACTGGTAGAATGAAATACAGTTGACATTGTAACCCAGTAGACACATACACAACTGAAAAGGTAAGAATGTGTCTATGTGTTCTTAGCCTTAATTTATGTTTTGCTTTCTAACTTTTTAATATTCTATTATTTAATTTTACTTTATATTTAATTTTTAAAAATTATTTAATTTAATTTACTAGGGAAAGCATTAAATTGATGTCATGTCACTAATATGTAATGACTTTCAGTTTGAGGAAAAAAAAAAAAAAAGAACCAAAGTTTATAACTTTAATTGATCCCTCTAGAGATAATTATGTTTTGGAATTTATTTTTTATGAAGCTCCATTTTTGCAGAAATGTATTCAAATAAACAGATCACATGTAAAATATCATCCATTTTCTATAATTTAATATTTAATCAAATCAGTGTTTATATTTATTTTTCGCATGTCTTTGTGTGTGTATGTATATACATAGGTATTACATATGTATTTGAATTTATATTTATATAATTTAATATTGTCCAGTAGACATGTTTGTATTTTTAATAGACTTTTATTCTCTGTCTTCCACAACCTACTCTCCCTTCTGTAACTTATGTTCTCCCCCTCTCCTCAGCCCCTCATAAACGTTAATAGCATAAGAGCATGCTGTGTATCCTTTCGTATCTTTTTCATGCTTACATTTTCATATACTAAGTTATATACACATACATAGGAAATTTTCAGTTGTTAAATATCATTGTATCATGTTGCATTTGGTGAAACCTGCTTTTGCTCAAAAATAATACGCTCTATTCTTTCTATTTTCTCCTATTTTTTGGCTTATCTTTTCATTCATTTAGCATTGTCTTCTACAGAATCTTTAAATTATAATAAAGTTTAACTTATTGAATTTTTCTTTCATGAATTTTGCTTTAGGTGTTGTATCTAAAAACTTATAACCAAACACAAGACTGCTTGGATTTTCTTCTATGTTTTCTTCTAAAAGTGTTATAGGTTTATGTTTTATGTTTAGATCTACAATCCATTTTGAGTTCATCTTTGTGTAAGTTATAAGATCTGTGTCTAGGCTTATTTATTTTTTTGCAGATGGATATTCAAAAGTTTCAGCACCATATGTAAGAAGACTATTCTTTCTTCATTGAGTTGCCATTGCATTTTTTTTTTCAAAAATCAGTTGATTATATTTGTGTGGGTCAATTTCTGTGTTCTCTCTTTTGTTCCTTTGATCTACGTGTCTGTCCTTTCATTAATATCACCCTGGCTTGATCACAGTGTCTTTATAGTAATTCTTGAAATCAAGTAATATGATCCAACAACTGTAATCTTCTTTAGTATTGTGTTGGCTATTCTAGATCTTTGCTACTCTAATCTAGTTGTTTGCCAATACCTACAATATCATTTTCTTGGATTTTGTTTGGTATTGCATTGAACTTATATTTCTATTTGAAAGAATATATATCAATAATATTGAGTCTTCAGCACAATGAACACAGACTATCTCTCCATTTATTTAAATCTCCTTTGTTTTCTTTCATCAGTGTCTTATAATTTTCTAGATATGAATCCCGTATGTATTTTTTAATGTTTATTCCTAAGTAATCTGTTTTTTTTCCTGGTAATATTATAAATGGTATTTTATGACAATTTTCAGTTATTCATTGCTGGTATGTAGGCAAACAATTTACTGTTGTATATTGATCTTGCATCCTGTGACCTTCCTGTACTTGTTATTTGTTCCAGGAGGAATTTTTTTTTTTTTTTTTTTTTTTAGATTAGGTGGGGTTTTCTGCATAGATAATTATATCTTCTGTCAATAAAGACAGTTTTATTTCTTTCTTTCCAATCTGTATGCTTTCATTTCTTTTTCTTGTCTTATCATATTAGCTGTGATATCCAGTACAATGCTGATTAGGAATGCCTTCTTACCTACCAATTTTGGGGAGGGCTGGGGAGGACATCCAATCTTTGACCATTAGGTATAATGTTAGCTATAGGTATTTTGTAGATGCTTTCCTAGTTTTCTGATACTTTTTATCATGAATGGGTTTGAATTTTGTCAAGTGCTTTTTCTGCATCATTTGAAATGGTCATATGATTTTTTCTCTTTAGTTGATGTGGGAAATTACGTTAATTGATTTTTAACATTGAACTGGCCTTGAATATCTGGGATAAATTCTACTTGTTTGTGATGGATAATTCTTGTTAAATATTGTTGGATTTGATATGCTAATATTTTGTTCAGCATTTTTATTTGTATACTTATGAGAGATATTGATTTGTAGTTTTCTTACAATGCATTAATGTGTTTTTGTTACTGGGTAACTCTGAGTGTATAGAATGAATTAGGAAATGTTTCATCTGCTTCAATTATCTGGAAGAGATTATAGAGAATTGGTATTATATATTTCTTAAAGGTTTGATAGAATCACTTGAAATCAGCTGGACATGGGATTCTCTGTTTTTGAAGTTTATTAATGATCGATTCAACTTCTTTAATAGCTATAATGCTATTCAGGTTGTCTATTTCTCCATGTTTGAGTTTTGGTGATTTGTGTCTTTCAAATAATTGGTCCATTTCATCTAAGTTAACAAATTTGAGTGTAAAATGTCATTTGTATTATTCCCTTTTTATCTTTCTAAAGTATGTGAGTTCAGTAGAGATGAACCCTCTTTCTTTTTCAGATATTCACAATTTGTGTTTTCTCTCCTTTTTTCTTGGTTAATTTGGATAGAGGTTTATCAATTTCAGTGATCTTTTCAAAGAGCCAGCTTTTGGTTTTGTTTATCTTATTTGTTGTTTTTCTATTTTTAATTTTATGGGTCTTTGCTCTAATATTTTTTATTTCTTTTCTTTTTCTGGCTTTAGACATAATTTTCTCTAGTTTTCTAAGGTAGATCTTAAACATACATTTAGATTTTTCTCCTTTTCATTATGCATTCAAAACTATAAATTTCCCTTCAAGCACTACTTTGCCTATATCCTGCAAATTTTGATTTGGTGTATTTTTACTTGCATTTGGTTCAAATATTTTAAAAGTTCTCTTGACACCACCTCTTTGACTCACAGGTTATTTAGAAGTGTTATTTACTTTAAAAATATTTGGAGATCTTCCAGCTGTCTTTCTGTTATTAATTTATAGATTAACTCCAATCTAAATTAACACCACAACTTCTAGCTTAACTCCAAAGAATGTTGTATGAGAACATAGTTTGTAGGATTTCTATTCTTTTAAATCTATTAAGGTTAAGGTGTGTTTTATATCCATAGTGTTGTCTATCTCGGCGAATGTTTCATGGGACTTGAGAAGGATATACATTCTGCTGGTGATGGACAGGTATCCTATAAATGTCAATTAGATCAAGCCGGTTGATAGTACAGTTCAGATTATCTATATCCTTTATAATTTTCATCCTGCTTGATCTATAAGTTACTGACAGGGAGGTGTTGAAGTCTTCAACTCTAAGAATTGACTTGTCTAATTTTCCTTTCAATTCTATCAGTTTTGCCTCATATATTTTGATATTCTGTAGTTAGATGCATACATGTTTAGAAGTCTTATGTTGTGGAAAATTGACTTCTTTATCATTAACTAATACCCCTCTTGATCACTGATAATCTTGCGTATTCTGTAGTCTGTTTTGTCTGAAATTAATATATCTATTCCAGCTTTCTTTTGATTAGTATTAGCATGGTATAACTTTCTCAGTTCCTTTACTTTTAACTTATAGGAATCTTTATATTTAAAGTGGTGCCTTGTTGACAGCATATTGTTGAATCCCATTTTGTATCTATTCTGACAATTTCTGTCTTTTAATTGGCATATTTAGACTATTCACATTTAAAATGACTATTGATAAAGTTGGTGTTCTAGTTTGCTAATGTTGCTGGAATGCAAAACACCAGAAATGGATTGGCTTTTATAAAAGGGGGTTTATTTGGTTACACAGTTACAGTCTTAAGGCCATAAAGTGTCAAAGGCAATGCATCAACAATTGTGTACCTTTACTGGAGGATGACCAATGGCATTTGGAAAACCTCTGCTAGCTGGGAAGGCACGTGGCCGGTGTCTGCTCCAAGTTCTGGTTTCAAAATGGCTTTCTCCCAGGACATTCTTCTCTAGGCTTCAGCTCCTCAAAAATGTCCCTCTTAGTTGCTCTTGGGGCATTTGTCCTCTCTTAGCCTCTCCAGAGGAAAAGTCTGCTTTCAAAGGCTGTCTCCAAAATGTCTGTGTAAACTGAAGCTCCTCTCTCAGTTCCAGTGTGTTCTTCAAAGTGTCCCTCTTGGCTATAGCAAGCTCACTCCTTCTGTCTGAGCTTATATAGTGCTCCAGTAATTTAATTCAGACCCACCCTGAATGGGTGGGGCAACACCTCCATGGAAACTATCCAATCAGAGTCATCACCCGTGGTTGGGTGGGGCGCATCTCCACAGAAACACTCAAAGAATTACAATCTAATCAACACTGATAGTTCTGCCCACACAAGATTACACCAAAGAAAATGGTATTTTGGGGGACATAATACATTCAGACCAGCACAGTTGGATTAATGTGTACCATATATATAACTGCTTTCTATTTGTTGCATTTGTTCTTTGTTTTTTGCTCTGTTTTTCTGCTTTCTCTGATTTTAATTGAGCATTTTGTATGTTTCCATTTTATCTCCTCTCTTCACATATCAATTATTCTTTTTTATACATTTTTAGTCTGTGTAATTCTTCTCCTTGTTACTCTATAAATAAAATGTTTTCTTTTCTATGGCTTCTTTTTAAACTTTTCTTTATCTTTCTTTTTCATCTTTTGTTTTCTGTGGTTTGAAATTGATATGCCAAGGTGTATAAGTGTACGTATGTATGTGTATCTGTTAGGTATTTATCCTGCTTACTGTCTCTGAGCTTCCTGGACTTTGATTTAGTGTCTGTCATTAATTTTGAAACTTTCTTGCAACTATTACTTCAAATATTTCTTCGCTGCTTTTTCTTTCTTTTTCTTTTGTTATTCCTATTATTCATATATTAGACCTTTGCTATTGTCCCATAGCACTTGGATGTTCTTTTCTGTTATTTTCATTCTTTTTTGTCTTTTCATTTCAATTTGTAAAGTTTCTTTTGACCCGTCGTGAAGCCTACTGATTCTTTCCTCCAGTTTGTCAAATCTATGGATGAGCCCATCAATGGGATTCTTCATTTTCTGTTATGGTGCCTGTTTTTAATTTTAGCATTTTCTTTTGAGTCTTTTTTTAGAGTTTTCAGCACTATCTTACATTACCTCTCCGTTCTTGCATGTTGTTTCTTTTACATTAAACTCTTTAACATATTAGTCATAGCTATTTCAAATTTCTTGTGTGATAATTCCAGCACCAGAGGCATACCTGAATCTTGTTGTAATGCTTGTTTTGTGTAATCAGATGTTTTTTTTTTCTTGCTTTTGTCATGCCTTGTAATTTTTTCTTACAGGTGTGTACTGGCTACTAGAAACTGAGGTAAATTGACATTTATTGTGAGGATTTATGTTAATTAGTCCTAACATTGGTCTGTGTTTAGCGTTTCCTGTAGCTATAGGTGCCAGAGGCTTCAAATTCTAGTGTACTTACATTTGTCTCCTCTTGACTTTGCACTGTGGTTCAGAGAAAGTCTACAATCTACCCTTTCAGCTCTAATCTACTATTATACTGGATCATTCCTGGTATTATGGTAAGGTATGGGGGAAGGGAAACATTCTATAATTTTCCAAATAAACCTCAATGTTTTATTGGGCCTGTTTTTCAGAGCTATGACCTAAAGAATTGTTTCTCCATTGGTGTAGCTTCTCCAACACCTGCCCCCTACTTCCTTCCCTGGCTTCAGTGCTCCCAATTTATTTCAATGAAACCCTGATTTATGTATGGATTATGTCCTCCTGCATCTTTAGGTGTGATAGGAGGGCTAGAGGAGGCTGAAGTAGAGGAAATGCTCTTCTCTCAAGTGGGTAAATATCTGGTAAAATCTTTTTCCCTGGAAAGTAGTTCTTTGTTATGAGGAAGACTGGATGTGTATCAAAATGGTTACTTTCTCTTCCTGCTGCCAGATTCCCCTTTCTCAGAGTTTGAAGGGAAAGCTCATGAAAGTGGGGAGTGTCCTAAGGCTATAGGTCCCAGGATTTTCTTACTCGCATGATAGTCTACACTTACCACCCAGCAATTCATCAAAACTACGATTTAAGTACTTTTACAAGTTTTTGGCTCCTGCAACTTCTGCTCCAGGTAACTAGATCTTGGATGTGTCTCTCTAGATGTCCCTTTTTTTCCAGAATTTGGGATAGCAGTTTGCCTGTGACCTCAGTTTTCTGATGAGTCTTAGATAAGCCATTGATTTTCATTTTGTCCAGCTTGTCAAAATTGAAATTGGAAGTCTATTTTTTTTACTTTTAAGTCTTATTAAATCCTTTTAGAATATGATTGTTTTGGTTTGCTAAAGCTGCTGAAATGCAATATACCAGAAATAAGTTGGCTTTTTCAATCGAGATTTATTAGATTACAAATTTACAGTTCTAAGGCTATGAAAAAAATGTCCAAATTAAGGCATCAAGAGGAAGACACTTTCTTTGAGGAAAGGCTGTGGCATCTGGGGTTTCTCTGTCACATGGGAAGGCATAGCTGGCATCTGCTAGACCTTCTCTCTTGGGTTTTGGTTTCAAAGGCTTTCTCTCTCAGCTCCTGTGAGTCCTTGCTTATTTCTCCCGGAGCATTTCTCTCAGCTCTCTGGGCTTTTATTGCTTTTTATCCTCTTCACAAAGTACTCCAGTAAAGGATTAAGACCCACCTTGAATGGGCTGGGTCATGTCTCAATTGAAATAGCCTAACCAAAATGTCCCACCCACAATAGGTCTGCCCCCACAAGAAAGGATCAAAAGAACATGGTCTTTTTGGGGTACATAACAGATTCAAACCAGCACAATGATAAAAGGTAGGGGTCAAATTTGTTTATTCCAGAAAATTAAGAAGCCATCATGTTAACTCTTACTGACATACTATCTTTCATGTGCTTTTTGTTACCATAGAAATTTAGATTAATTTCTGGGAAATGTATATTCTGTTTCATTGACCAGCTATTCCTCTGCATAAATATGCCAGAGCTGCTATGACAAATACCATCCAATGGGTTGGCTAAAACAAGAAGCATTTATTGTCTCATGGTTTTGAAGGCCAGAAGTCCAAAATCAAGATGTTGGCAAGTTATGCTTTCTCCCAGGTTTGGTAGCATTCCAGTGATGGCCGTACTCTGTCACGTGGCAATCTCTCTTCTTGTGTTTGCTCTTCTTGTTTCTACTGACTTTGGCTTCTGGCTTCTTCTGACCAATTGTGTCCAAATTCCCTCTCTTAATAAGCCTCCAGTCATAGATCAAGACCCACCTTGATTCAATTTGGCTTCGTCTTAATAGAATATTCAAAGGACCTATTTGATTAGACTTCTGTTTAAGAACATATAGGCTGAGCTTGGACATTTATATATCCATATTAACAAAGTTTTTTATATGGTTTTCAATATAAAATCATATAATCATATTAAATGCATGTATTACCTTTTTGAAGATTAATAATTTAATGATGTTAAGTCTTTTCATCAGGGTCATGATGTATCTTTCCATTTGGTATGGTCTTGTATTATGCATTCAATAAAGTTTGCTAATTTCAGTCTAGGTTCAGCTTCTTTCTTGTCAAAATGTATATCTAACTTTTAGCTAGTTTTAGTTGCAATTGTGAATGATATATATTTATATTATTGATATTATTTTCAAGTTATTTTTGCTCTTATAGAGAGTTTATAACTTCTTATTTTTATATCTACCTGCCTACCTTAAATATCATGTATATATCTAGTGTTCAGCCACTTCACCAAATTCTGGGATTAATTCTCACAGGTTTTTTTTTTAACTAGTTTCATGGGATGTCTATCTATACCATCATATCTGCAAAGAGAAGCTAGTTCTATTTCTTCTTTTCAAATATTTATGCCAATTATTTTATTTTCTTGGTTAGCAATCCAACAATATTGAATGAAAAAAGTGAGAAAATGTTTTTGTTTCCTTCACAACATTAAACCAAGTTTAATTGACATGGTTTTAGCTTTTGATATTTAACATGACATACCTTATTTTTTTTCCAAATGGTCTAAATATTTTGGTATTTTCTTCATATTGCTCTTTTACTTAATTTTAAAAACTATAGATAGCTGCTGAATTTTAAGTGCTGTTTTTCATTAATTAATAAAGTGTATTTTTCCTCTCTAATTTAAAATATAGTGAGCTATGTTATATTTTATGGAACATCTTTGTATTCCTGGAAATAAATCCTAATTAGTCAAATAGTATTATTCTTTTCTTTCATAATGTACTTCAAATTGTTAATATTTTATTTAGATTGTTTTGCATCTATAGCAATAAGTGAAATTTATCTAGTTCTTTTAAAATGTATCATATGTTAGTATAAAACTTATGGTAGCTTCATAACATAATTGCACTAACAATTTCTACCATTTCTCAAGTACATACAATATATTATGCATGCATTAGTTCATTCAACTATTAATTCATTAATTCCTCACAAAAGATAATTAAATCTTCATGTTTATCCTAAAAAATAAAGCTTCCTGAGAGGTACAGCCTTATTGGGTGATAGCTCTTAGATCCTTTCTGCATGAATGTCTTCAAAGTTTTAAAGAATGACACTATTTAGATTGCCTCTGTGATGGTTTCCCTTATGAGGTAAATAGCTGGTTTAAAATGAAGTCTCCCTTCTCTCTAGCATATTAAGAAACTTCATTCCATGTTAAATATAAATTTGAGTGTTAAATGCCCATCATCATGCCCATCATGTAAACAGCAAGTCACTCATTCCTGATTGTGCTTTTTGCTCAGCTGGTTGAGCCTATTCATATTCTTGTTATTTTAACAGTTTATTTACAGTCTATATTTAAGTAATTTCTTCAAAACATGTTTCTGAAGGTAAAGTTTCACATCTTTCTGGTGTCACTTTGGTTGAAGCACAGAGCAGTTGTATTCAGCATGTTAAAATATAGCTAAAGAAGTACAATTGCCAGGTCTGTGTAACCATATCCAAGGTAGACAATTTTGGTGTTTTTATTTAAAAATAAGCAATATCATGTTTCTGAGGTTCATATTAAAAAAAAAACTATTCTTTTTCACATTGAAACAATCAGTGCTTTTGCAGTTTAAACAAAATTAGTGAAAAAATAATTTGGCCCAGAAAGTAAGATTATCATTGGGAATCTTGTAAGGGATTTACATAAGGATTAAGTGAGATCTAATATGCTTGTACTAGTTCCATAAATAATATATTCTTACACACACATGCACATACACACATAATATTATATAAATACATATAAAGAGAAACTAAAAGTTACTCCTAACTAATAACATTTCCTACAGAAATAACATTTCTATTTTTACACTTTTTCTTTTAATATATATTTTTAATGCATGAGAAAGCATATGGAACAAGGATAAGCAGTTGCTTTTACTTTTGTTGAAGATGAAGTTTGGATTTCTAAAATATTGTCATTAGAGAACTTCCATTTCCCCAAATTGCTGCATTCTATAGAGTGAAATCTAAAGTTTAGGTCAGATCCTACCTTGGCTCAGAGAGGAATTTTTTGAGGAAACCATTTTTTTACTATATATGTATTTTTATTAGAGAAATTGTAGGGTTACAGAAAAATCATGCAGAAAATAGAGTTCCCATTTATCTCCATTTCTATTAATAACACCTTGCATTTGTGTGGTACCATTCTTACAATTGATGAAAAAATATTCTTATAATTATACTATTAACTATAGCCCATGGTTTACATTAGGGTTCACTGTTGGTATTGTTCTGGATATTAAACCCTTACCAGATATGAAGTTTCTAAATACTTTCTCATTTCAGGGATCCTTTTAGTTAGACCTAGGTAAGGTAACTCTTCCTTGTGTGTGTATATATACATATATATATATATATATATATCCTCCCATTTCCCAGAGAATATCTTGAACATGTAAAGTCATCCAAATGAGAGGTTTGAAACTGAGCTGTTGTTTATTTTAGGCATATATGTTGGATGAACATATTTTAGCAGATTATTTCTCCTTAGGAATTTTTCTTATGATCAATAGTGGATGGTTACCGAGGAATAGTGCTTGTTTGGGGGAGGGGTGTGCCAACAGAGCATGGCAAGCCTGGCCCATCCGGGAAGACAGTGTAGTCATCATCTTCCCTTTGCTTTGGCAGGATTAGAGACTATCCAGAGGAACTCAACCAGGTCTGATATAGAGTGTTGAGGAGTGAGTCATGTCCCCTCCCCCTCAAAATAAGAACATTCACATCGTAATCCACAGTCCTATGGGTGTAAACCCATTTGTAAATAGAAGCTATTATTCGTTAAGGTGTGGCCAAATTGAATCACAGTGGAAGTCAGGATTGGAAATGCATTTATTTAGGAGGGATCAATGGAAGATCTTTTTATCTGATGGCTTGGACCTCCTTGAAATGCACACAAAACTGGCAAGATTTTTGGGAATTCTGTATAAGCAGATGCACTGCAAGCCCGGATTGAAGGGCAGAAATGGGGTAAGATAAAGGAAAAATGTCTTTAAGGGCAGAACCATGGAAGCAGAGGTGTGAATAGAAGGCTTCTCAGGCCAATATAGAGGCCAATATGGAGGCCAATATCCTCCCTGTGCTTGGAGGATATGAGCCTGCCACCTCTGTGTTCAGGGAGAGCTGGGTGCCACTATGGTGCTCAGAAAGGGTGGGGCCTCTAACCCAGCATTCAGGTAAGCATGGCGGCTGCCCACGTGCTTAGAAAGGGTAGGGTTGCCACTCCATCACACCTTGAGGAGAAAGCATTGATCTACAGATGACTCTCAGAACTTGGAATCTAATGGAGTTTGCCCTGCTGGGTTTCAGACTTGCTTGGGCATTGTGACTCATGTTTTTCTTCCAATTTCTTTCTTCTGGAATGAGAACGTCTATCCTATGCCTATCCCGACATTGTATTTTGGAAGCAGATAACCTGTTTTCTAGGTTTCATATGTCCACAGAGTGAGAGGAATTTTGCCCCAGGTGGACTGCACCATAATAGGTTTTGATGAGACTTTGGATTTAGAGTTGTTACTGAAGTGGCTTAAAGCTTTTGGTATGATGGGATGGGGTTAATACACTTTGCTTGTGGGAAGAACATGTCTTTTGATGTCCAGAAGGCAGACTGTTGGGGATTAAATCAGGTCCCTCAGAAAAAACATGTTCGAATCTTAGACTACATTCCTGTGGGTGTGAAACCATTTGTATACAGGGCCTTTCTAAGATGTTAAGGTGTGGTCAGATTGAATCAGGATAGATTGTAATCTATGACTGGAGGCCTTATAAAGAGAAGAATTTCAGGTGCAGTAGGTTAGAGAAAGCCACAAGAGGAGGTCAAGAACATCTCCATGTGACAGATGCAGAAAGACAAACCAAGAAACCACAATGATTATGGCAAGCCATCACCAGAACATTACCTACTCCAAGAGAAAGCATGGCCTTGCCAAGACCTTAATTTGGGACTTCTGGCCTCTCAAACCATGAGCCAATAAATTCTTGCTTAAACCAACCCATTATTCTGTGGTATTTGCCGTAACAGCCCTGGCAGACTAACACACAATTAAAACATCTGGAATATCAGAATCCCCTAAATGGACTACCTAGCCAACTGAGTTATGCCACAACCTGATGAACTTGGAAACAGACTCCTTCCAAAGTCTCCAGAAAGGAACACACCCTTGTCAGCACTTTAATTGCTATCTTGAGCAGAGAATCCAGCCACACCACACCAAACTTCTGACATAAAAACTGTGAGCTGTTAAATAGGTATTGTTACAAATCTGCTAAGTTTGTGGTAATTGATTACATAGCACGAATTATAGTAATTGACTTATAGTAAATAGCCTGGCAGGTAATGATGCCTGTATTTATAATTTACTTAATGAATTAGAAATGCAAGTATTGGCTCTAAGGACATTAACATATAAGTAATTGATGTCCAAATTATTCCTCCCCCCAAAATATATTTTGTTATAAGAGGGCAAATGCTACATTAGGTTTTTCAAAGTTAGGTAATAGTTCTTAAAAAAGAATCAAAGTGAATTAATTTAATGAAAATATTTCATTATTTGATTTGTTTCTCCTTTATTATTATTATTGAGATTGCACTTTTCTTAATATTTATTAACAATCTGAATTACTTCTGTGAATTGTCTTTTTATGTCTTTTGCCATTTATTCTTTTGGAGTTTTAGTGATTGGGTTTGATTTGTATAAGCACTTCATATGTTAAGAATAGTAAACATTGTCTATCATATTTGGGTCAAATGGTGTTTCAAGGTTTGTTGCTGGAAGAGGCACAGAAGGTTTAATATACTATGTAGCCAAATCTCTCAAATTTTCTCTTTCGATTTTCTCACTGCATTTATACTTAGAAAGTCTATTTTCATACTTAAATTAGATATTCACCTATGATACATTATTATGTATGAAGTTTATATTTAACGTTAATTCATCTAAAATGTAATTTGGAGCATGAAGTGAAGTGAGAACTTTTTTTCCTCCAAGTAATAACCTAATATCACCATTTAGTGAAGTCTTTTTTTCCAGCTCATATATTCTTTTTCTTTCTCCTTTATTCTCCTTTATTTTGCTAAATATGTAGAAAAGTGCATGGGTTTTTTTGGGGTGGTGGTGGTGGTGGTTCTTGTTTAATTCCAAGCCAATGTCAATATTTATATTATTGTATAGTTATAATGCATTTTATATATAGAATGTTAAGTGACTTCTCATTTGTTACTTTTTCCCATTTTCATTTTAACATCAGTCTGAATTTCTTCCAAATGATATTTAGAATCACTCTGTCAGTTTTCAAATGAATTGCTGTACTGAAGCTTGTTGGTCATATGTATTGATATAGGAAAAATTGAAATATTAAAAATAACCTGGGAACATAAAACCAAGATAGCCTCTCTTTTTTTATTTAAGGGTTGTGTTGTGTGTCCCTCTATAAAATTTGGTACTGTAGTTGTCTTTATAGGACCCACACATTTTTCTTAAGATTATTTCTAGGTATTTTAGTTTACCTTGATATTTTGACTGGAGTATTTTTCACTATATTTTGTACTTTGTAACTGATATTATGAAGGGAAATTATTAACTTCCCACCTGCTTTATATATGCAGGAGGGCCTTATTAATGCTAATAAATACTTTTTTATACTCTTTTTCCTTTGGATTTCTCGATACACATAATTAACCATATAAAGAAACATAAATATATTTTCTGAAAATAATTAAAATACTTTACTTTTTTTCTGAGAGATATACCTCTTTTTCTTCTTGCCTTACTGAATTGGCAAGTATTTAAGGAACAAATTTAAACAATATGATAGCAGCAGTTATGCTGTCCCTGTTCCCAACTTTAATGAGAATGTTTCTGCTGTTTTTCTCCTGAGTATAATTCTAGTTTGTGTTTAAAGACAATAGTTTTTATTAAGTTATCAAAATATCTTTCTTAAATCCTAAAAAGTATGCTCAATAGCTTTGTTCTTGCTGTGAAGTGTATTCTAATAGTATCTGTGCTTCTCATCTCTTTTTAAAGAAGTTTATATTCTCTCACAAGCAGTGAAAATACTGCCACTTTAGAGTTTTAGAAAGCATATTTTTTAAAAAAGAAATATTTGGTTACTGTTTTGATTTCTTGCATGTTTGTTAGCTTCTTCATGAGTCAATTTTGGCTTTTTATGTTTTCTGAGAAAAGCATAAGTAAATATATTTAAAATATACTGTATATACTATTTCATTTTGATTATTTAATCTAAGAATTTATGGTTATGCCTCATTTTTGCAATTAAATTTACATATTTAATTTGCTTAATTTTTTCTCTATTACATATTATATTAATTTAGCATTTTATTCCCTTTTAAATTAGCCTTTGAATTTATTTATCAGTTCTGTTTTTTATTTACTCAAATAATTTCTGCTTTTAACCTTAGTATGTATGAACTTCAGGATGTTAGGAATAATGGCCATTTGTGAAGCACTGTATCTCCAGTGTCTTTTACATGCCTGCCAATTCATAGGTGCCAAAATATACTGGTTAAATGAATGAGTTAGATTTATTAGATTTTTTTTTTTTAAACATTTGAGTTGGATATTCACTGAATAACAAAATTGAGTAAAATGCTTAAAATCACTCTTTGCGATCAACCTCCCTTTGGCTGTACATGTGAACTGTTGATTGGTTGTGTGGTCATTTTCATTGTTTTCTAAACATGCTATCCTTTCGATTACGTTTCTCAAACAGTTATTTAAGAGTGTTTTCAAATTCTTGAATAATTGAGAATTTTTCTTTAAATTTTCATTAGTAATTTTAAATTATAGAATATGTGAGTCAGGGAAAGTATACTGCAAAAATTTGTGGTCTAGTATCTGATTGCTTTTAAAAAATGTTTCATAGATGTTTAAAAGAAACGTGTATTCTCTGTTTGTAGGTCACTACACTTAATGATTTCATTATAATAATAAAAATTATATGTCCCAATTCACTTTTATCTACTTGCCAATTTAAAGGCTGAGAAACATGTTAATGTCAACCATAACAAATTTAATTCCTGCCTGACGTTCTAATGATGTTAGTTTTATATATTTACATTTTATGCTATGTTGCTCTTAAAACTTTCTAAATGTTTCATTTTCAGTTTGCAATATATTTCTTATCAGAATAAAAGGAACCTGACTTGCATTCACTGATTTTAGTCTTGTGTTACACATTGTCTGTTATTAGTATTGTCATTCATAGTTGCTGTTTTTAATTTGTGTGATAAATGTGTTCATTTTTCAATTTTCTTTGACATGTTAGCATATTTTATATTAATCAGTTCTGATTATATAGCTAAAAATGTTTGTTGAAAAGAATATAAAAACCTTATATCTATATAAAATTAATGAATCAAAAATCTTATATCTGTAGAAAATTAATTAATCTTCATATTAATGTATTTTTGCTCCCTGATTTTTAACAACATACTCTTTCATTTTTTATCATTATAAAGAATTACAAAATTAAGGAAAGTAAATTAAGAAAAACAAGGAAATATAGGTAAGCAAATAATAGAAAAACTACTTATATTCCCACAATGAAAGGTAGCGTATCACCATTAAGAATTTTAGGCTAATAAAATTTTTTAAAAGAATAAATAATGAAAGAACTCATACCAAACATATGTTATGGCAGGTTGATATTTTAATGCACCCAAAGATATCTCTAACTGCTTTTTAATTTATTGATTTCAGAGGATTTCATTAATATGTTTCACCAGACTAAGCATTTTTATTGTTTGCAGTTGCTTTTATAACCTTACCTTCATTTAACACATATATGTATAGTTTTTTGCATTGTTTTCTGCTTTCTTTCTTTTATTTCTCTTTCTCTCTCAACACCCCACCCCACCCCACTACTGCCCCACCATACACCCACCTGATCTACAACAGGTGTAAACTGAGTCCATACCTCCAAAATTTGTGTAAAGAGGATTATCTCTAAAAGTCAGATAGAACTGGGTTCAAATTCAGCTCTGTGTCTTATTTGATTAGGTTTGTAGGGGATGTTTCTGTTTTCCTTCTTTCATATTTTTGGGGTAAATGAGATTAGGTATGTAAGACTATATATCTTGCACATAGCAAGAGCTCAATATTAATTGTAGTCTTCCATTCATTTTTTAATGTAGTAGGCAGAATAATGCCCTTCCCCCAGCTACATTAACTCTCCCCCCAAGATTTCCACACCCTTATCCCTGGAACCTGTGAATATGTTACCTTACATAACAAAAGGGACTTTGCAGATGTGGTTGAGTTAAGGGTCTTGAAACGGGGATATCATCCTGGATTATTCAGGTTAGTCCAGTGTAATCACAAGGGTCTTTGCAAAAGGGAGAATAAAGTTGTGTTTTTTAAGCCACTAAGTTTATAGTAACTTCTTATATCAGCAATAGGAAAATAATAAACATATTACTGTCATTCTTCAACTTGAACTGCCACTGCCTCTGTTAAATTCTTTATTCTCCTTCATTCCCTTGTGCACTGTGTTAAAAATGTCTGATTTCTTCCTTCAAGTTGGCTAATATGTCTGTTCTCTGAAACTTCACGTTATTTAGGTTACTTTAAAGATGGCCTATCAGTTGTTACTGTTTCTTAATCATCTGTTGCTCAATCAATTTTATACCCTAATCACATTTTTGTATTACCACTATGATCTCACTTCCATGCTAAAAGCCAACAATGCCTCTATCTCCTGTCACATGACATCATCTCTGTCTTGCTTTTCCTAGTCTGACCAGACTCAGCAGCCTTTCTCCACATTCTTTCCCCACATGAAACTTTTGCTTAGTCAAACTTGTCTCTATTCTTGTATTGTGCATACTCACTTCTGCCCCTCTTGTCTCCTTGCTTTCTGACCTTTCAAAACTATTTTCTTATCACAGCCAGACAAGTTACTGACCCCAACTCTTCTCATCAACCATTGCAGAAGTTAGAGAGTTTCACTCTTGGGAATGATCTCTTAGTTCCTTACAGTTTAGTTCTTGTTGGCTCTCTAATTATTTCAAATATTTTACTCTTTTCCCTACAACTGAGATAGAAGCTTCAATTTAGGGTGGGGATATCTTACAATGTTTTTAAATATAATATACTGGGTTACCCTATCAGAAAATACCACATTTTACAAACAATGATATGTTTGAAATAATTTATGACAAAAATTATTTTAAGATAGATTATTAAATACTTTATTTTTCCAGTATGAAAATTTTTAAATGTAATTTCTCATTTATTCATTTGCTAGATTTGCAAAGGCCAATCTGTTTTGAAAGACACTTTATAATAATACAATTATTTTCTTATTTACATAATTAGTAATAGTACTTTTTAGAAGCAGTTTCCTCTCATTTTTCAAAGTTAATTATCTAAATGGATGATATAGTGTGTCCCCATTCTTTTTCTTGAAATGCTTACAATTTCTTAGTAAGCACTTTTTGTTAACCTGCTAATAGGTTTCCTAAGTGTGTTAAACTCTGCTTTAAATATGTGTAACTCCACTCTCACGATGTTTCATTTCAAATTAGGAACCAAAAAGCCCAGAAAAACTGAGACTTCTCTCACTCAACCTTGAGTTGGGACTTAGCTTGGTCTGAGGTGTTTCAGGTGTTCTAACTTCTGCCAGTGTGATCCTGAACACTATCGAAAGAGTAGTGGGAAACATCTCTCTTGAAGAGGGGCTTTTATTTACCTGGGATTTGTAAAGACGACATTTTGCGATTATCAAGATTACTTTGTATTTCAGTCCTATGTGGGATAGTTTTAAATAAGCAGAGTCCCTGAGTCATCCTGAGATACTCTGATTCAAGAGATTTGGGGTGAAGCCCCAGAATACGGAAGTTTGTCCAGCAACTTGGGTGATGCTGAGGCACACGCAGATTGTTCATTCTTCACGTTTGAGGGACACTGGCAAAAAACAGCCACTTTGCTCAGGTTTGTGTAGCCTATGAAATGCTTGGCAAGGGATGATTAAAAGGATTTGTGACAATTGAGGATAGGAAGTTTATTGCATTCTTACTTCTTTCAAACGGGATATCAGTTTTCAGTTCATACCCATTAGGAAATTACTCATCCCACAAAATAGAACTGAAAATAAGCTGCCCCATTTCTTCTGAAATATGGAGAACATTGATGGTTAATAATCAAAAAGAGCAGGCAGAAAGTTAAACTAAATAGACTTCCCATATCCTGTAAATATATTGGGGAAAGCTAACCTCCGTGGCAAACAATTGATCTAGACCATATTTAAAGTAAAAGCCTAAATACAAAAATGGACTAATAAGAACGAAACAATTTGATCAAAACCATCTAGATGTTTTGGTTTAATAAAGCTGCTGGAATGCAATATACCAGAAATGGGTGACCTTTACAATGGGGATTTATTAACTCACAACTTACAGTCCTTAGGCCATGAAAATGTCCAACTAAAGGCATCAACAGGGTGATACCTGAACTCTGAAGACAGGCTGCTATAATTCAGGACACCTCTGTCATATGGCAAGGCACATGACTGGCATCTGCTGGTTCTTCTCTCCCTGGTTTTGTAGCTTTCAGCTTCTGGCTTCAGTGACTTTCTCTGCTTTCTGTGGGTCCTCTCCTAGCTTCTCCAGGGCTCTGTGAGCTTCTCTTAATTTCATCTCTTAACCTCTCTGGGGCTTCTCTGAGCTCCCTAGGCTTTTTCTGTGTGCCCTCTATCCTCTTATAAAGGACTCCAGTAAGGGGATTATGACCCATCTTGACTGGGGTGGGTCACATCTCAATTGAAATAACCTACTCAGAAAGTCCCAACCACAATTAGGTCTGCACCCACAGGAATGGATTAAAAGAACGTGGCCTTTTCCGGGGCACATAACAGCTTCAAACTACCATACTAGGTAAAGAACAGTCTATGCTTTTATGTTCAGAAGATGAACAGAATAGGAAAAAAAAAAATCTAGACCAGATTTTTATCTTATCCTGGCTAATGACTTTATTTCTTTATAAAAAACACATATATAAATATATATATTTATATATGTCAGAATATTATTTATTATTTTACATTAGTCTATCTAGATTTGTTATATAAGAAAATAAACACATTTCTCTATGCTGCGTGTTCAGTTGCTGTCTGTTAATCCTCTTGTTATATATACCTTGTTTGAATTCGAATGAAATGAAACTCAGATCATTTCATCTTGCCTAAAATAGGAAGTGAATGAAACTTCCTGGTGGAGACCAAGAATAGGCTCAGTACCAAATCTCCTTGATGTTGATTTTGCTTGCTGTAACCTGTGTTTTCAACTCCTACAATCTACTCGATCCCTGAAAATTAATTTAAAGATCACTACCTGTATGATTCGTAGAACCAGATGTCTGACAGATTCGTTACCCCTTTGCTAACTCCAGGCTTGTTGTTTATAATCTACTAACTTCTCATCCATGACTCCAAAAGCCTTGGCTTTTCACTTCACCAGAAACCAGTTGAAACTTATGTTTAATACATTATATTCCTCTCAACAATTTGTTGATGAATATGTAATCAAATGACAGATAGCACATCATGAAAAACTTGGTGCAGACTCATCAGAACCCAGAAAACACTTCCGGTGATACTGATTAACCCAGCTGTATTTATCATTTACATTTCTGTCTCCTTGTCAAGGCATATACATCATGTCACTTTCCTAAACTCCAAAAGTATTCTGGATGACCATGTACATTTTGGTCAAGTTAAATGATCAGAAAGAAAGATATATTCTCTTTCAGCCTAACTCAGCCTTTCCTTTTTTCCTCCTCATATCTAAATCCTACAAAGAGATGAAGTAGGTAGCTTCTACTATATGTCTGTATGATGAATATGCAAAACTAGAAAGCTCTCTTCAATGGAAAAATCAGTTATCTAGAAGGGATTCTATATTCCAAGGTAAACTATATCTCAAAATTGCTTTAACTCTTGGGAAGTTAGTTACCTTGTTTATTGGTGCAATGATACCAAGATATCTCATAGAATTATTCTGAATATAAAATAAGATACAGTATATCTTCCATACTCTCATATTCCCAAGGCTGTATGTGCCTTTTTATTGCCCACAGATGAATGTTCTTTCATATTTTTATAAACAATATTTTGATGTAGTCTTCAAAATTGTGGAGCAGGTGACACTTCACCAATAATGAAAACTGACATGCATGTTGCATTCCCTTACATATGGATGGGGGCTTAATCTTGAACAGAAGCTATGACCACTTTCACAGAGCAAGCTGCATAGGGTGCTGGCAGTTTGCTGTAGAAAAGTTTCACAGCTATGGCTTGATAGATACACACTTTTGATTTAAAACCTGCTTTGTATTCCTTATAGAATATGGAGTATTTTGAACAGGCAAGAGTGGCATGTCTTGACAGTGTTTCATCAGTTAAAAAGGAAGAGTGATCTTAATTAAAATGCTATTTCTGCATTCAAATGAATCTCATTCTGGCATGGCCATTGTCAATTCTATTAGTTATTTTGTATGCATCTAGTAAAAAGTTTACAAATCATTTATGCATTAAGATGTATTTTAAAAATGGAAAATTGAATCAATGCTTCCAAACCACTATAAAACGAGAAATGTTGCATGAGTCCAGTCTACCTCAGAAAGGCAGTTTTTAGTGGCATCCAGGAAAAGGAAGCCATTTTTTTCTGATTACTATAACTGGTACTTAAAAAAAAAATCACTAGATTGAGAGGCATTTTTGACATTATTCAGGGACAACTTTAGTTATGAATCAGTTAAATAATAGAAGGTTCTGAACAGATCAGCAAGAAAATAGAAAATATGCTGTGCTTAGTTCATTGGTAGCTGCCTTTTGTTTGTTTAATTCACTTTGTTGAACAATATGATTTAAGCATAATTTGCTTTTGTAGATTAGAGTTGACAGCATACTTAAAGAGAAATGAATGCTCCTAACAGTTACTTATCAATACAAATTTCCCAGTAAAAAAAGTCAGTCATCCAGTAAATGAGTTTACCTTACAAGTACTAGTAGCATCACAAATGCAGAATATTATGAGTAGTCTTTGGGAAATAGTCAAAATGTGGACACATAGTATTTTAAAAAAATATATTGAAATGTTCATTTATTATACATGAATTCATTAAATACTTTTTTCTGTTTAGTCCACTATCTTTTGAAGAGTTAAAACTGTAAAGAAGTACAGTAACAACAACAAAAACGAGCTATAAAACACATCTACTACACACAGGCTCATGGTTTCAAGCAAAGTTTATTTTGTGTAGTCTGGGCTCTTTTTAGTTTACAATTGGTTAGTAAGTCATATGCACACATAGACTATAAACTTGACTTTACTATTAGCATATCCTTTGAACCTTTCAACTTTGGTTTTAAAAAATCTGCGAATATAGGATATGACACATAGCCTGCCACTCCTAAACATATTCTTTAGTATGTTTCGCATTACCCATTTTATGACAATTGTCACAAAGCCAGAATTTATATTTAAAAACTACTAAAATCCATTTAGGAAAGCAGAACCCATTTCATATAGGATGCAATGATAACAGTTGCAAATAAAAAAGAATGAAATGCTCTGGGAGTAATTTGCTTGTTTGACATCAGTATATATTTTGTTAGCTATCATATTTTGAATGGGATAATAACAGAGTATAGATCAAAGCCCTGAACTCCCTTAAATTGGATTTGGCAATTACACCTTTGGTATATACTGTTTATCTCTCTTCTATCCAGTATAAAAATCACATCTGTCAGCAAATATGGACTTTTTATGCAATCATGTATTGATTTATGACCCCGAGGAAGCCATAGAAATAAAAAATAAGGGAATAAAACATGATTACATAGTAAAGCACCATTTAGAGATAAAGGGAAAATTTATGCTAGCATTGAAATAAAGAGAAAATATATTTTATATCTGGTTTGGGTTTGTACAGGATGTCAAAAAACAACTACACTTTCCACAGCAGCTTCTGACACCAACTATATAAAATCAGAAACTTCAATCAGCAACTGGAAACACTACAGTAACTCAACCAATTCACTTCTAGCTCTACCCAGAGTTAGGCCTCACTCCACGGATTCAGGACAATCTTCTACAAGATTGTCCTTTAGGTCAATGGCAAGTTCAGGGACCAGGCCACCCGTACTTCTGACCAACTGGCTACAAATTTGGGGGTTCCCACCACCCTCTCAGGCTCCCTAATGGGCTGTAATGACTCCCAGAACTCACTGAAAACTCTATATTTATAGTTATAGTTTTATTTTAGTAAAAGGATACAAATGAGACGATGCCATAAGAAGGAGCACAGGTTGAAGGTCAGGGAGGTCTCGATAGCAAGCTTCTGTGTCCTCTCCACATGGAGTCCAAACAGCTTATCTTCCCAGCACAGGCATCTGTGATCTCAATCATAGAAGCTTATATGCGGTCTCATTATATACGCACGAGGGATAGAATCACGGTCCACGTGGTTGAGCTCAATCTGCAGCTCCCTCCTCTACCAGAGACAGGGAGATAGGGCTGATATGACCTGGTTCAAAGCCCCAATCCCCTAATCACCTGGTAGGTCTTTCTGGTGTGGCTATCCCCACACTCTAAAACTGCAGGTGTGGTCGGCCCCTCCTTGTCTCATTAGCATATTAACTAGCAGGTGTGGTCCTGGCCCCCCCCCCACCTTGAAGAACAGAAGACACTCCTATAACAGGAAATTCCAGAGATTCAGAAATTGCTCTCCCAGGAACAGAAGACATAAAATAGCTAATTTTTTCATTATACTATAAGTTTTAACATTGAAGTCACTATGGATTTGACTAGGATAGAATATGGCAACTATTAAAATTTTAAATATATGTTATGAATAACATCAGTCTATATCTATATAATATCATACACGTCCAGTTCAAAATACAGTAGTGAGAATTCAAGATTTTGGATTTTTGTAAAATTTTAATCATTTTTGAAAATTTTTTTCTCTTGTTTATCTAAGCATATGATTTTTCCATCATTGTCTATGTCACTGGAGGTAGGCTACTTGGATTGTATGGATGGGAACAGAGCAATTGTGTGTTTCTTATTTAGCTTTGTAGACTTATTGCCTAGTTTCATCCTAGCCTGGCAAGGACTCAGTAATTTTTTTTTTTTTTTGAATCGGTAAAAGAATGAATGAAAGAAAATTTGGGGAAAAGATTTATCTTAATAGATGTTAATCTTCATAGAGAACCTGGATATGCTATTGGCAATGGCTATCAGATAATAGACTAAATTATCAGCATAAACTTTAGGCTTAATCTAATGACTAAAATCAGTTTGACTTTTTGAATAATTTCAATAACCAATTCTGTCTTTAAAAATATTAGTTTAATTTAATTAATTAATTAATTTAAATTCTAAAACACATCTTAAGTGTTCTTCTTTACTGTCAAGCAGACTAAACAAAAAGAAAGGGAAGCCTTATCTAAACAATACTCAACTTCCAGCCAAATATAAGCCAAATGATCTGGAATCATGAGCTTGCATTAAAGCAGCTTTGTTTTTAATCTAAGCAGTAACATACAGTCAAGTGTGGTGTCTCTCTCTTCACATTGATTCATAAAAGTCCTCTTCAATTTCATAACAAGTCCCAGCACAAAATTAACTCTCCCAAATTTGACAAAACATAAATTTGGTGGTACATGAGATCAAAATTGTAAACTCCAAAATGTACTTTAATAAATTAATAATTAATTTACAATAATTATTACATTATAATTAATAATAATTAATAGATACATTAAATGATAATGTATATTATGACAACATGGATGAACCTTGAAGACATAATGCTGAGCGAAATAAGCCAGGCACAAAAAGAGAAATATTATATGCTACCACTAATGTGAACTTTGAAAAATGTAAAACAAATGGTTTATAATGTAGAATGTAGGGGAACTAGCAGTAGAGAGCAATTAAGGAAGGGGGAACAATAATCCAAGAAGAACAGATAAGCTATTTAACGTTCTGGGGATGCCCAGAAATGACTATGGTCTGTTAATTTCTGATGGATGTAGTAGGAACAAGTTCACTGAAATGTTGCTATATTATGTAACTTTCTTGGGGTAAAGTAGGAACATGTTGGAAGTTAAGCAGTTATCTTAGGTTAGTTGTCTTTTTCTTACTCCCTTGCTATGGTCTCTTTGAAATGTTCTTTTATTGTATGTTTGTTTTCTTTTTAACTTTTTTTTTCATACAGTTAATTTGAAAAAAGAAGGGAAAGTTAAAAAAAAGAAAAAAGACAAACAAGGAAAAAAAAATAAAAAGATGTAGTGCCCCCTTGAGGAGCCTGTGGAGAATGCAGGGGTATTCGCCTACCCCACCTCCATGGTTGCTAACATGAAAAAAAAAAAAAATGATAATGTATTTTATCATTATAATATACATAAACTAAAAATTGTAATCTCTACCATGATATGACTTCTTCCTTTTCATGTCCCCTTTTCACTTTTTCTCCCCCCTCCTCCCCACCCCATTGTTCTACTACACAGGTTTTCATTTAAAGCCCTGAGGATAATTAATTCCAATCGTGTCACTCATCTTTAGTTATTATCTCAAATGCAAGCTCTTTGTCATTCAGTCTCCCTCAGACTCTTATTCCTTAACCATTCTATATGTTCTCCCCAAGATCAGTCTTCTCTGCCCTACTCTTTCCGTAATGTTTTCATGGTGCCTTAAGGATCCTCCTTTCATTACGACAAGGTCCCATGCATCATCCCATACACCTTCATGCTTTAAGCATAGCATGGCACTACCTAGTTGCACTCCTTCCGCCACTGACTGCTCAGGAAGAGGCTGATCGAAGGTCTAGAAGATGACCCTGACATTCTCCTGGATTTCTGCTTCTACTTTAAAGTAATGGCTCATCTTCCCTAGAGCAAAGCCCCTTATTTCTGTGAGGTTCATGCTGTTTGGTTATCCCACTCTTTAGCCTTCTTTGTCATTGTCATCTACCAACTTCTAGGTAAATTCTTCATTACATTGAGGACTATAGCAACTAGTTCAAAGTTTCAATTGTGCCTCAAATCATTCAAAATTTAACCTTTCAGTTCCAATTTCATTTTGATTACCTTCGCATCAGACCACAATTTAGCAGCCTGTTCTCAGATATTTTCAATATTGCTTTGAACTTTGCTACCTCTTAATATATTCTTATATCCAATGCTTTGATATTCTTTCTCTCATGCCTTTGATCTCATGGTAACCTTTAAAAATGTTCATAATAATATCTATGCTAACCTTGACTCTTATGCCAGTAATTCAGCTTTTTCTAGCTAGTTTCTTTTTCTCTACCAATCAAAAGTACGCAATCACATCCATTACTCTTTTACCACGCCCCAATGAATTAATTGTCTTTCATTTGCAAATCCCCAACACTGGATCAATACAAACAAAAGTTGCTTCCTCTGTGAAGCCTGAACATTAAGTAAGGTGCTTCCTGCCCCTTCTATGATACTTTATAATGTACTTCTGTTACATTTTTGCAATTCTTCTGTTCATCTCTCACCTACTGGATTTTAATCTGTTGGAAAAATGGGCAATGCTTTATTAGCTCTTTTTATCCCTTTTCTACCTATCATGATGCTTGCTAACCAATACATGCCTAAAACTTTCATCGAATGAATGTATGAATTCATCCCCATTATTTAAAGAAATTCTTTAGATAAAAGAAAATTTGCAAAGCATTATTTTAACAAGTGAGCAATCACTCTACTCTGTCTTCAATTTTAAAAGAAAGCAACCCTACTGTACCAGAGCAGTACTTTGTCCTTATCCCCTAAGACTACTTTACCATGTACATGACTTCTGTTGGGCTTTCACTCCCAAGCCAGCATCTGTCACTTTGTAAGAGGACTACCCTCAGGCAACCACTATTTTGCCTGTGCACACAGGGAGCCAGAATGGTAACTAGGGAAGGTATGTCCTCTTGGGGCCAGCCCTTAACCGAGGCTTTTGGACCTGGCAGTTTAATACTCCAACTCTCAGTTACTTGGAAGTGTCCCATATACTCTCTCCAGAATTTTCTGCTGATTGTGCCAAAATTACCCACTGTGGGAGTTTGCTTGGCTCCTTTCCTTCTTGGTTCCACTTCCCCACTCCCCCCCCTTTTTTTTTTTCCTGGAAACACTTCCTAATAAATCACATTTGCACAAATCTTTGTCTCAGGGTCTGTTTCTGGGGAACCAACCGAAGATAAATATTTATAGTCTGAGTGTGGGCATGTATAATATATATGAAATTAATAACATATTGAATAATCAACTGATGACTGTAGAAAATGGATATAGCTTCCAAAAGGTATTTGGTCACATAAAACTGTTAGTCTTAGCATGGGGAAAGCCACTTAATCATTTAACACTCATTTCTATATAGTCCTTCAGTTGAGAAGTTACATTTTCTCAAGAATAACTTTTCCTTTTCTTTTTTTAATTCCTCTCAAAAATTCTTAAAACACTTTATTACACATCCAGTTTGACAGGTGTAAAAATATTTTCTTAAGCTTATATCTTTTGGTGTCTCAGCAAAATAAGATTTCCACATTATGACCATTACTAACTTTTATACACGTTAGATAAATTAACAACTGGAATTAGATCTTTATCTAAATGTAATGTGCTATGTAAAGATGATTATTTCATAATATTTAATACTGCAACCCATAGAAACACAAGAATGTTATTGCAAAGGTACCATCATATTCAGCTTAAAATGGACTTCATGTCAGCCTCAGTGCTTCTGTTTCTTTTTCTTTGTCATATTCAGCAAATACATAACAATCTACGTGTTCCATGGTTATGAGGTTATTGAAATATTAAGTAGGAAGATGAGACAGAGGAGATGATATTAAATCCAAATCCTTTAGTTACTTAAATGATATTTCATTAAAATATTTAAATGATTATATATTTACATGTATTTTAGCAAAAACTTTAACATTTGTTTTTAGATCTTTTCCTCTCTTGAGATATAATATATATGTAAGAAAATATGTATGTCATAAATATTCAGCTCAATAAATTTTTACACATTGAACACAATCACATAAAATCACCCAGAGCAAGAAAAAAAGACATTGCCAGCAGCCAGCAGACCCTCTCACGCCTTAACCAAGGGAAATTTCTAGCCAGACTTTTAACCATGTAGATTAGTTTTGTCTGTGTGCATAATAAATATGGAATGATAAAGTTTGATATATTTTTGTTTCTGGCTTCTTTTGCTCAGTGTTGTATTGAAGTTTGCTTATTTTCACCTTTGGGTAGCATACTATTGTGTGGATATAACACCATTTATTCAAAGTTTATTTTCTTTTGATTTTGATCATTAGACATATTTTATTGCATTTTCAAGATAACTAATGAATTTAAATATTTTTGCTTGTTATTGGACATTTATATTTCAATTAAAATTTTATACACATAAAATATAAATGTAAATAATGTACTATAAATACACCAAATGCACAGAGCTAGAATTCCTATGTTAAGTAAAAGATACCATTTTTGTGGATTACCATTATTTTTTAATTTTAATTTTACATTTAAATGCAAATATTTCATATTCTAATAATCAAAGGTGGAAGTGAAGTTCTCAGTTTCTTGAGATAACTGAAATATAGAGTCCACATGATGAATGGACAAATAGAGTGTGCTGGTTTGAATCTATTACATACCCCAAAAAAGCCTATACTCTTTTAATCCAATCTTGTGGGCTTGTGGGCGCAGACCTGTTGTGGGTGGGACCTTTTGATTAGATTGTTTCCATGGAGATGTGACCCACCCCATTCAAGGTGGGTCTTAATCCCCTTGCTGGAGTCTTGTGTGAGAGGATAAAAGGCAGACACATTTTGGAGAGAGTTCAGGGAAGCTAAGAAAGAAAATGTCTCTGGAGAAAGTTATTTTGGAAACAGAACCCAGGAGAAGAAAGATGGGCAAATGTCACCATGTGCCTTCCCACATAGCAGAGAACCCCGGATGCCTTTGGCCTTTCCTCAGGAAAGGTATCTATGTCTTGATACCATAATTTGGACATTTTTATGGCCTTAGAACTGTAAATTTCTTTAAACTGTGAACCTAATAAATCCCCATTGAAAAAGCCAACCCATTTCTAATATACTTCATTCTGGCAACTTTAGCAAACCAGAACATATGGAATACCTTTAAATGCAGGTTTAACCCATGCAACTGGGGCAGAATTAAAGATGTGGCTGACTGTGTACATCATACATTTGTAACCATTAGGAATTAGTAGAGTAAAGTGGATTGTCCTGGAAAATCACATTCATGACTTTCACCTTTTTTAACTCTCACCATTGCTGTCCATATTATGAAGAACAGACGAGAAGCTGGAGTACTCTGTGGATGAAATGGGAAATCAGAGATTTTCTGAAGGTTTCTATTACGTTTCTAATGATATCTTCCAGTTAATAGTTATTTTTTTGAAACATTACAGAGTACATCCACAAACCAGGAACATCACATAGGAAAACACCTTCACTGTTTTGCCCAGTGTGATTTTGTTGTATTGCATTCTAATGGCAACAAATTAATAGAGAAGAGACCAAACTATGTAGATGTCTCTTCTATGTGAGTTTAAATTTCACAACTCTCTTCAGAGATGCAAAATTGAAATTATTCTTAACCACAAGTATGATCCATCTATTTCTTTCAACTCTCACATCCACTCTACACATCTCATTATTATTCTCACTTGTAGATGAGGCAACTGCAAATAAGAGAAGTTAAAAGCAAGCCAGGTTTATGAAACTGGTAAGCCTGGAGCCAAGACTGGAGTCTAGCTTCTTCAACTCCAAGTCCAAGTCCAGGTCCTTCATTTCTTCAAATCGTGGAGTTGCTATTACCCACTATTCCTCACCAGTAACACAGATGTAGGAATCAGAACATGCTGGATTCCACTAATTGCTGTGGAACACTGGGTAAATTTCTTAACTTCTCTGAATCTTAAGTACCTTATCTAAGAAAATGCGTAGGATTAAATTACATACATATGCAATGATTTTGGCAGACATTTCTTACTCAGTAAACTTTAGCAAACCCCGCCACCCCATCATGTTTAGATAATTTGTGGCTCCTCTTCCCTGCAAAATTGGTGAAGGTTATATTTAAATGCATTGCACTAAAATTGATTCTTTGAGAATTTTAGGTATCTGTGAACATTACAAAGTTAAGGTTGGAAATTGTTAGTTGCAAAAGCACAATTTATTTGATGGATTCAGTTAAAGAAAGTAATGACTGTTTTGATGTCAATTGGATCAGGAAATTGACTACATTGTCAGAGTTTTCACTTTTCAACTAACTGTTTGTTATCCTTAGAAACAACATATAATTAAACAATTTTCAGAAAACTGATTCTGCAACACAGGTATCATCCTGATAGTATGCACAGCCAGATATTCTCCCAAAGTGAGGTAATAGCATTTTTATACAGTTGGGAAATGCTTCCTATGAGCTTCACTGTGCTGACCAAGAAATTTAAAAACTCACTAGGATTTTGTGATAGAAGCTGTAGACATTGATTGCTTGTTCCCTATTTCACTTCAGTTTAGCCATGCAGATAATTCCTTTTTTGCACATCTCATTTGTAATGAAGAGTCTTGAAGGACTTAGTATATTTAATTAAGTCAACTACTCTTCTGAAATAACAATGAAGAAGGTAAATAAAATAATATAACTTTTTTGAAGTTACCTAGTATTAATAACTTTTTTTTAATGTATCCTTTGCTGCAAAATAACATGTTTTTGCATTTTTGTAGGAAACAAAACAGATGGCTGTTCATTCTTTGGTTAATTTTCCCTTTCGTACTTTGATTCTGTCCTTGAGAAAACTTGCTTGCTTTTTTCCTTGCCTGCTTGTAACAATGATCTCAAGTTCACAAGAAGTGGAGAAAATATATTGTTAGAAAACACAAGAAAGGGCATAAGTTGAATAAATAAATTAGCAATACTAAAATAATGACTTTCAGATTATTTTTCTGGTCATCATGACATTTCCTGTGCTATCTATGGTTATTACTTTGAAACAAATGTTTTAACAACATAAATTCAAAATATTAATAATGTTTTAAAATAGTCAAATTTAAATCAGAAATCAGAGTTGCCTCTTATTTCCTTTCTTTATGTACATTCTCTCCTAGAAACTGAAGGAAATGCTTCCAATGTACAGTTTATCCCTTTTCAATATTTCCTAAATATTGAAAGAAAAGTAAATATTTTTGCATATGCTATTTTAAGAAATGTACTTTAATAATTGCAAATATAATTATGAATAATTACTATATTTATATGAAAAAATAATTGACTATTTTGACTTGAATTAGCCAATCAAGACAATTTTGTTTGGCTTTTTATTACAGCTGACTTAATAAGTAAATATCTTAAAAAAATCCACGTGTATTCATAGTAAAAGAAATATGATAGTGAGAACTTCTAAAGCTTTGCACCCCAAAAAATTAAATATCAAAGAAAACTTGCAGATATGCGTTCCATATTACAATTCAAAGAGCCCTTGAAACACAATTTCATAATCTCATCAGGTAGCTGCCACGCCTTTTCAAAACACATACATCTTTGTTGAAAGACCATTGTTCCATCAGGTACAGTTCATTGCTTCTTTCACAGGGAAATCTTTTGCAAATAAAATAAAGCTCGGCACTACAGATTGAGTGTCCAAAATGTCCTTAGTTCACTGACAGTCTCAATGGAAGTCTATTGTTGAAATGATTTCTTAGTTAACTTTTGATATGTTCTGCAAACCATGAAAACATCATTGAGAAGTGGCCTAGAATTACTGTAATGATAGGTTACTGCAGGGATTTTGTGCAGTGGAATTTTGATGTGCATAAAACTAAAACCAAATCTGATGTGCACATCATTATACCTAAATACCATTTCTTTATGAAAAACGATATCAGATCATGTTTCTAGGAATGTATAAGTGAACAGAATAATAATTTCACAAAGCTACACGGAATTCTTGAAATACTTGTCAGGAAAAAACTGCTGTAGAGCTTTAAGCAATTAAGAGATTTATCTTCTAAGGTGAATTTATTCTTGTTCTAGTCAAATTGAATGCATTAAAAATGAGGTTGGTAGCATGTACATTCACGTGTGCTTTATGTGTATTTGTTATGCATGGTGACATAAAAATATGCATTGGGGAAGGACGTTATATCCTCAGTTCCTTGTAAAGATAGCAGGACTTAATGGACCAGAAAGAAGGGATGCAACCCAAGGAGAAATTGCTCTATAACTATACAGTGCCACGTTAGGGCAGAATTATGGTTTTGCTTTACTTTCCAATATCACTCCACAGTCCATTTAGATACTTTCTGGAAAATTATACCCAATGGTCCACATTTTGGGTTATGTCAGTGTATGTTATTAGGCTAATGATGAAACCATTGAAGGTCTTTTGTTCAATGTAGGAAGGCAGGCATACTGTGTCTTATGGACTAATTATTCTATGTCAAAAAATACTCTGTAGGTATAGTATGTTTTAATGGACATTAGATTAGTCCCAGTATATACCAGCACTATTTAAAAACGTATTATGTATTTTTAGAGTTTTGGGTACAATTCAAGATAGCTCCATTCGAAACAAATTTTCTTTGCTTGGGAAAACTGTCTTGCCAGAAATAAATCCCCTTTTATATTTCTAAATACCATAAAAATGTAATTTAAGAGTTTAAGATCATTTTAATAATATCATAATTATTACTGTAATTCCATATCCAAAATCATTATAATTAAGAATAAGTTTTAATAGTTACACAATAGTAAATGAAAATAGTATGACCATAGCATTATGAAATAAATTGCCACAGATAACAGGTTGAAATCAGTATCATTATGTTATTATTATACATTTTAATTTTATTGGGAATATTCCAGAAAACTCCAATAAACAAAATAATGGAAATTTAAGCAATAAAATATTTTTAGAATAAAAATGGCAAGAAATTTTAATTATAATAAACAATAGCTATGCACATGTGCTGAAATGGGAAAATGTCAGTCCTTGAAATAGCTGGTGGAAGAATGCATCAAAACAGTTTTCTCTGGAGGGAAATTTATACTATTAAGCAAGATTGCTAAAATATTTATATTATTTAACTAAGTAATTTAACTTTTAGGAATTCGTCCTGAGAGAAAACTCAAAGATTCATATGAGGATTTAATTTCTAAAATGCTAAATACCAGGCTATTTATGTTGTAAAAAATGGAAACAACCTAGATCCTAAATGCCTAATAATTGGTGATTGTTAAAATAAATTATGAAAACACATATGATCCTTATTCTATAATCATCATGCTTGAATTTTTGAGAGCATTAAAGATTTAAGATATTTATTATTATTTATGGAACTAGAAAAGCAATTTAAAAACATTATATGACAAAATTACTTTATACATAAATAGCCAGGAATGAGAAAGCAAATGTTAATTGCAGTTACATTTAATAGGAAAATTTAAGAATTTTATTTCACTGTTTTAATGATTGTTGAGTTTTCAAAATTCTCTACAGTGAATGTATATTGCTTTTATAATTAGAAACACTTTTAATAATTAAAGAAATGGAAATAATTATACTTTGTAATCTATAAGATTTAACTACTTTACAGATATGTGGCAAACCAATGAAAATATTATATTTACAGCTAACATTTGTAAAACACACCATTCTTTCTCCAAAATTTAAACTTGCATTATCTCATTAAAGAGCCATTTAGAAGCTCAATGACTTTTATGAAGACACAAATAATAGTGTTTACAAAGCGTAAGGAAATAGTAAAATTTGAGGAAGATCTCCCACTTTCTTTAGGAATTCATCATTGACCCCTAAGCCTCAATTAGTTGTCTCTGATTTCTCACATAGTTCTTTTGTTTACAACTGTCTCAGTGCTTAACACAGTCTTCTGAAATTGTACTATTTCTTGTTAGTCTCTCAACTGAACTATCAGCTTCCAGAAGGATGAAATTGTGTCATGTACACTATTGACTCTTTAACACATAGCCCAATGCCTGGGCCATTGCATCTGCTTGAAAATATGTGCTGTGTGAATAATCAGTGCAATTTATTATTTGGATTAGCTGGACAATGGTATAGGGATCTTGAATTGTCTCTTTCCATCATCTTTTTCTTGAAGATCACATATTCAGAAGTCCTGAGATGCAAAGAAGATACATACAATCATTTTGCCCTTCAAACTAAAACAGAACTACTAATAAACATGGTTTATTTTCTATGTTTCAGCCACACTGGTCTTATATCAGTGTTTAACATATTTTCATTATTGGCTGTCCCTTGTAACACTCTTCCACCATAACTTAGCAGAGCTGATTTGTCCTTATCATTCAGGTTTCAGATTTAATGCCACTTCTTCAAAAAGGACTTCTGTGGAAAGCCGCCTCCCGAATCGGGCCTAGCGTATGCGCTGCAGCCTGCTCTAGAGTTACCCCCGCCCATCGAGTGAGCCAAGATGGCGCCTGCATCCTGTTTCCGCATAGTGACGCATGTATCCGCCACCCGCTCCTACCAATCGAAATCCTGTATACGCGATACTAGCCTAGAAGCTTATTGGTTGTTAATTGTGTATAAAAGGTCTTACCCGGACGGGGTAGGGTGAGACAGCCCACAAGGAGCCGTGCCTGACGGCCACATCGAGGCTGCTCTCCCACGAGGCGCCGTGCCCCGTGTGGGAACCAGTAACACAGAATGTTCATCTAGCTGTAGTAAAGGGCTTGCTTTCACAACTGCCGTGTGGTTCGAGTCGTGATTCATGACCAGGTTAGTTCGCGCAGTCTGCATCTCTCTCTCTCCTTCCCTGTTTCCCCTCGCCGGCCGGGAACCGGGGACCGAGCGGGGCAGCGCCGGACAGACTTCCTTAACCAAATTAGGTGTTGACCCATAGCCATTCTTCTACACAATATCCTGAGTAACCAATATGTGGGACCTATAGCATTCAATAGAAAACATTAACACATTTTCCCTGACAGCCCATTGACTCTATTACTATACTCATATTTTCATTCTGTTTGGTATGAAAATTGATGCAGGTACATGGCTTCTCTGGTCACTTTCTGATAGATTTTTTTTTAAAGAATTCCCATCACTTTGGTTCCCACAACACTTTTTGTGAGAAATATGTTCATTTGTGTGTGCTAAGTCTGAAACTCTGAAAGTCCTTAGATTTTACCCTACTTGCAATTTCATGTTACTCTGCCACAGTTGTACATATCCTTTAATCAAGGTTATGTATATATATTTATCTCCAGTCATCTAGATGGATCATTTTTTTAAATCACAACAATAACAGGTAGCAAGAATAACATCAAACCACTAGTTGCCCATGCCATAATTCCCCCATGGTGATTTGAGGAGGGTTAGATGTTTTCACCTGCATGTCAGGAGGTTTGTACCACAAGTAGAACCTCAAAATTATGAAACTCAGAATTATATTAGAACTGCTGGCATGTCTTCCCATCCTCTTCTCCAGAGCTAGAGAGAGGGAGACCTTATTCTTTACTCTGGACAGTAACAAATTCTCTTGGGAGAGTAGGGGGAGATTTCTATATCTGTCACTCCTTGGAATGTAAGCAAAGTTCTCAGAGTTTTGTTACTCTTAGAATGTAAGTCCAGAAGCTTTTGCATCTGATCTCTCCTACAACCAGCAAAGAGAGAAAACACTTAGTTGACTATGCCGGTTTGGATATATTATGTCCCCCCAAAAGCCATATTCTTAAACGCAATCTGTTGGGGCAGACTTATTCATCTTTTGATTAGGGTATAACCTCTTGATTGAATGTTTCCATAGAGATTTGACCCAACCCATTCATGGTAGGTCTTGATTAGCTTACTGGAGTCCTTTAAAGAAAGCTCACGCAGAAAGCAGGAGGACAAAAATGCCCCAAGAGATGCTTGCTGATGCTGATGTTTAGAGGTGCTTAGAGATGCAGAGAGAAGAACGTTTGGAGATGCTTAGCTAAGAGATGTTAGCCCATAGTTTGTTCCAGAGAGGCTATGAGAGACAAACCTGGAGACATTTTAGAGAAAGCCATTTTGAAACCAGAACCCCAGCACAAAGGATGAGCAGACACCAGCCATGTGCCGTCCCAGCTAACAGAGGTTTTTTGGATGCCATTGGCCATTCTTCAGTGAAGGTATCCTCTTGTTGGTGCCTTAGTTTTGACACTTTAATGGTGTTAGGACTGTGAATTTGTAACCAAATAAATCCCCTTTATAAAACCCAATCCATTTCTGTTATTTTGCATAATGGTAACATTAGCAAACCAGAACAGATTTTGGTACTAGAGAAGTGGGGTGCTGCTGAGTTTACAAATACCAAACATGTTAGAATGGCTTTTTAAATGGAAAAGGGGAAGATTCTGGAAGAATCATGAGAAGATTAATAGAAAAGGCCTAGAAGGCTTTGAAGAGACTGTTGGTAGAAATATAGACTCTGTAGATAGCTCTGATAAGGCCTTGAACAGAAATGTTGAATGTATTGTTGCAAACTGGAAGAAAGGTGATCCTTGTCTTAAAGTGGCAGAGAATTTGGCAAAATTGAGTCCTGGTGTCAGATGGAAGGCAGAATTTGAATGTGATGAGCTAGGATATTTAGCCGAAGAGATCTCCAAGCTAAAAGTTGGAAAGGCAGCCTGGTTTCTCCTTGCAAGTTTATAGTAAACTGTGAGATGAAAGAGATAAGCTAAGAACAATACTTGGGTACAAAGAAACCAGAAATTGATGGTCTTGAAAACTCTGGGCTTCCAGAAAGCAGAACCCCAGAGGCTACAGCCCCACATGAGGATTTAACCAAACATGGACCCCAACAGCCATTTCGGTACAAGCCAGGATCGGAGATGGACTTATCCAGAAAGGATTTGTGGAAAGTCCTATTATCTGATGGTTTTGACCCCTGTAAGCTGCATACAAAGCCAACAGATTTTTTGTGAATCTGTATAGACGGAACCATTACTGATCTGGACTGGACAGGATGGAGAAGGAACAAATGAAGGAAAAATTTCTTCAAAGACAGAACCGTGGACATTGAGGTCTGGAGTTAAGAAGTCTTGGGCAAGGAGAACAGAACAACTCATGTATGTAGAAAGGATGAGTTTGCACTGAAGGCAGAGGGCGGACCTTCTGCCTGGATGCTCAGGAAGAGTGCTGCCACCTCAGGCCCCAGAGAGGGTGGAGCACATTCCCAGGGGATGGGGGAGAGCCTGGCTGCCACCCCACTATTTGGAGAGGGGAGAGCCTTTGCCATGGAGAGGCAGAGTCCAGGTGGCACCCTGATGTTTGAGAAGGATGGGGCCAAGAAGAAAGTGGTTTCCCCAATGTGTGGATATGTTGGAGCATTCACCCAGCATTTGGAAAAAAAAGAGCTGCCACAAAGACCCTTCTAAAGGGTTGTACTCCTGCTATCTCAAGGCCCAAGGATGCAATGTCATTCTATAAATGACTCTCAGACTTTGAAATCTAATGGAATATGTCCTGCAGTTTTTAGGAACTGTTTTGGTCCCATGAACACTGTTTTCCTTCAGTTTTTCCCTATGGCAATGGGAATGTTTATCCTATGACTGTCCCTCCTTTCTATATTGGAAGCAGATAACTTGTTCTGAGATTCACAGGTCCACAGCCAGAGGAGAATTTTGCCTTAGGACAGACCACACCTGTAACTGATTTTTATAAGATCTTGTACTAACCTACTGTTATTGAAATGATTTAAGTTTTTGTGACATTGTGATGGGATGAATGTATTTTGTATATGGAAAGATCATGTCATTTTTGGGTGCAGGGGCTGGAGTATACTGGTTTGGAAATATTGTGTCCCCCAAAAGCCATATTCTTAAATGCAATCTTGTGTGGATAGTCTTATTAACCTTTTTGATTAGGGTGTGATCTCTTGATTGAATGTTTCCATGGAGATTTGACCCCACTCATTCTGGGAGGTCTTGATTAGCTTACTGGAGTACTTCAAAGAGAGATCACACAGAGATCAGGAGGACAAAAATGACGCAAGGGATGCTTGAGGACCATGGCGCTTAGAGATGCTTGGAGATGCAGAGAGAAGGACATTTGTAGATGCTTATCTAAGAGATGATAGCCCAGAGTTTGCTCCAGAGAAGCCAAGAGAGACAAGCCCAGAGACATTTTAGAGAAAGCCATTTTGAAACCAGAACCCCAGCACAAAGGATCAGCAGACGCCAGCCATGTGCCTTCCCAGCTAACAGAGGTTTTTTGGATGCCATTGGTGTCTTCAGTGAAGGTATCCTCTTGTTGATGCCTTAGTTTTGACACTTTTATGGACTGTAAATTTGTTACCAAATAAACCCCCTTTATAAAACCCAATCCATTTCTGGTATTTTGCACAATGTTAGCTTTAGCAAACCAGAACATTGAGCTCTTTGGAGTTTGCAGACAACATATTCCTCATTTGGGTGTGCTACTCCAGCCCATTTGCTGAGTGACCAGAAAATCTTCTAGTTTTGAGTGGGGGCTGGAACAAGATGAGACTCTGCGATAGGTCCAGGCTGCTGTGAAAGCTGGTCTGCCACTTGGACCATATGATCTAGCTGATCCAATGGTGCCGGAAGTGTCAGTGGCAAATACAGATGCTGTTTGGAGCCTTTGGCAGGCTCCTATAGGAGAATCACAATGCAGACCCTTAGGATTTGGAGTAAAGTCTTACCATCTGTGCTGCTGGTTTGAATGTATTATGTCCCCCAGGAACAGCCATATTCTTTGATGCAATCTTGTGGGGCAGATATGTTAGTGGGGATTAAATTGGAATGTTTGGATTAGGTTGTTTGCATGGAAATGTGACCCACCCAACTGTAGGTGATAACTCTGATGAGATATTTCCAAGGAGGCATGGCCCCACCCATTCAGGGTGGGCCTTGATCAGTGGCACCATATAAATGAGCTGGCAAACAGAAGGAACTCAGCGCAGCTGTGAGTGACATTTTGAAGAGGAGCTACAGCCAAGAGTGATACTTTGAAGAATGCACTGGAACTGAGAGAAGAACTGCAGTTTACAGAGCCATTGTGGAGATGGCCTTTGAAAGCAGACTTTTGCTCCAGAGGAGCTAAGAGAGGAAAAACACCCCAAGAGCAACTGAGAGTGACATTTTGAAGAGGAGGTGCAGCCAAGAGAGGAACAGCCTGGGAGAAAGCCATTTTGAAACCAGAACTTGGAGCAGATGCCAGCCATGTGCCTTCTCAGCTAACAGAGGTTTTCTGGATGCCATCCACCATCCTCCAGTGAAGGTACCCGATTGTTAATGCATTACCTTGGACACTTTATGGCCTTAAGACTGTAACTTTGTAACCAAATAACTCCCCTTTTATAAAAGCCAATCCATCTCTGGTGTTTTGCATTCCGGCAGCATTAGCAAACTAGGACACCATCCTCTGCAGGTAGCTACTCTCCTTTTGAGAAATAGCTTTTGGCCTGCTGTTGGGCCTTAGTAGAGAAAGAACACTTAACCATGGACCAACAAGTTACCATGAGACTTTAGTTGCTTATCATGAGCTGACTGTTGTCTGACCCACCAAGTCATGAAGTTGCACATGTAAAGCAGCACTCTATCATAAAATGGAAATGGTGTATATAAGATAGGGCTTGAGTAGGTCCTGAAGGCATAAGTAAGTTACATGAGGAAGTGGACAAATGCCCATGGCCCCCAATCCTGCCTCATTTCCTTCTCTTTCCCAGCCTAGAGCTATGGCCTCTTAGGGAGTTCCTAACAATCAGTTGACTAAGGAAGAGAGAACTTGGGCCTAGTTTACAGATGGTTCTCCATGATATGAAGGTACCACCTGAAAGTGGACAACTGCAGCACTGCAACCCTTTTCTGGAATGTCCCTGAAGGACAGTGGTGAGGGGAAAATCTTCCCAGTGGGTGAGACTTTGAGCAATGCAGCTGGTTGTTCATTTTTCTTGGAAGGAGAACTGGCCAGAGGTGCGTTTGTATCCTGATTCTTGGGCTGTTGCTAATGGTTTGGCTGAATGGTCAGGGACTTGGAAGGAACATGATTGGAAAATTGTTGACAAACAAGTCTGGGGAAGAGTTATGTGCATAGACCTTTCTGAGTGGACAAAAGACATGAAGATATTTGTGTCCCATGTGAATGGTTACCAGAGGGTGATTTCAGCAGAGGAAGATTTTAATAATAAAGTGGATAAGATGACCCATTCTGTCATCTTATGCACTTATCCCTTTATCTGTTCTGTGGATATCAGTTATCATCTTTCCCCAGCCATGCCTCTCATTGTCCAATGGGCTCATGAACAAAGTAGTCATTGTGGCAGGGTTAGAGGTTATGCATGGGCTCAACAAAATGGACTTCCACTCACCAAGGCCTACCTGGCCACAGACACTGCCGAGTACCCAATCTACCAGCAGCAGAGACCCACACTAAGTCCCTGATATGACACCATTCTCCAAGGTGATCAGCCTGCTACCTGGGGGAAGGTTGATTACATTGGACCACTTCAATCATGGAATGGGTAGCAGTTTGTTCTAAATGGAATAGATACATACTCCGGATATGGGTTTGCCTTCCTTGCACACAATGCTACTGCCAAAACTACCATCTGTAGACTTATGGAATGCCTTATTCACCGTCATGGTATTTCACCCAACCTTGCTTCTGATCAAAGAACCCTCTTCACAGCAAATGAAGTGCAGGAATGGGCAGATGCTCAAGGTATTCTCTGGTCTTACCATGTTCCCCATCATCCAGAGGCAGCTGGGCTGATAGAACAGTAGAAAAGCCTTTTGAAGACTCAATTATGGTGCCAACTAGGTGGCAATACCTTGCAGGACTGGAGCAGTGTTCTCAAGGAGGCTGTGTATGCTCTGAATCAGTGTCCACTCTATGGTGCTCTTTCTCCCATAGCCAGGATTCACAGGTCTAGTAATCAAGGGGTAGAAATGGGAGTGGCACCACTCACTATCACTCCTAATGATCCACTAGGAAATTTTTGCTTATTGTTCCTGCAAACTTAAGCTCTTCTCGTGTACAAATCTTAGTTCCAAAAGGAGGAGTACTCTCACCAGGAGACACAATAATTCCATTGAACTAGGTTAAGACTGCCACCTGGCCACTTTGGGATTCTCATGCCTCTGAATCAATAGGCAAGGAGGGAATACTGTACTGGCTGGGGTGATTGATCCTGATTATCAAGGGGGAAAAATGACTGCAACTACACAATGGAGGTAAAGAAGAGTTTTCCTGGAATACAGGAGATCCTCTAGGGCATGTCTTAGAACTACCATGCCCTATGATTAAAGTCAATTCACAACTGCAACAACCCAATCCAGGCAGGACTACCAATGGCCCAGAAACTTCAGGGATGATGGTTTGGGCTACCCTAGCAGGCAAAGAACCATGGCCAGCTGAAAGCCTTGCTGAGGGTAAAGGGAACATGGAATGGGTAGTGGAAGAAGGTAGTGATAAATATGAACTATGTCTCTATGATGGCATGGCTATTTCCTCCTTGTTTTGTTATGAGTATGTTTGTACATAAAGCAAATATCTTTGTTTTCTTCTCTATCTTATCCCCTTATCATATGACATAAGTTGTATTGTTTATTTCATAGTATTTAAGTTACAGGGTATCAAGTTCAAGAGTCAATGTTACCCAAGGTCTTGCACCCTATTCTGGAGAGATTTAGTGCATTTCCAGTTGTATGCAGGACAGCTGAGTATTGTTAGGCAAAACATGTCTCTTACTGTTTTCTATTCAGAGATTAAGTATTGTTTAAGGTGAAGTGTATAGCTGCCAATTGACAATGGGTGAACTGTGATGGTAAGGTTCATGTGTCAACTTGGCCAGGTGAAGGTGCCCAGGTATCTGGTCAAACACTGGCCTAACCATTAATACAAGGACATTTGCGGTTGGTTAATAAACCGGAAAGCTGGTTTACTAAATCTTCAGTCAATTGATTGCATCTGTGGCTGATTACTTCAAGAAGGGAGTGTCTTCTGCAATGAGATAATTCAATCAGCTGGATTTAACCCAATCAACTGAAGACTTTTAAGGGAGAAAAGTGAGAATTTTCACTTCTTCAGTCAGCCAGCCTTTCCTGGGGAGTTCATCAAAGATCTTCATCGGAGTTGACAGTTTGCTGTGTGCCCTAAGAATGTGGACTTGTGTTGCCTGCCCTACGGAATTTGGACTCATGCATCCCCACAGTTGTGTGAGACTCTTTTATAAAATCTCATATTTATAGATATCTCCTGTTGGTTCTGTTTCTCTAGAGAGCCATAGCTAATACAGTAAGTAAATGGCTTCAGGGTGGAAAACTTTAAATCTCTCTCAGTAAAACACAATCTCTAGGTTCCAAGGCATGGTTATTTTTTAATCATCCTTTACCCAGGCTTATTATTAATCTCTGCTCAGGAAGCCCTGACCATTCAGGAAGATGAAAATATTCATGAAGTGTTGTCTCCTGATACCATGTACTAAAATCAAAACTCTGGATTATGTCCAAAGTTAAAGATATTTCCTCTGACCAAACTGACTCTATCTCTTGTTGCAAGTTCATCAGTTGTTTGGTTCTCCTCCTAGATCTGTGCCAAGCTGGGGAAAACCTCTTACTGCATTTCCCTTATATGAATGATTCACTCTTCTGCTGGTCACTTTTAACCTGTGTTCTTTGGAACTGATGGTATTGACCTTCCTTTTAGGTGGATCATTTTTATTAGTTGGTGTTCAGCAAGAAACTAATATTACACTAAAATTGGGATAATTCAATGAGTTTAATTTACAAATAGAACTACAGAGACTAGTGCAGGAACCTTGGGTTAAGAGCAACCAAGCTGGGGGGGGGCAGTAGTTACTGGAATCTGTAAGCAGAGAGTCTTGTACATCAGGAAGGAAGAGTGACCTTCTTTAGAGGTAATAACCAGTCTAAGACCACTTCAGAGAAAGGGAACAAGGGTTCCCTGAACTCATATACAGCCCCGTGCATGTTCTGCTGGGGCTTCTTATTGGCCATATTCATGCTGAAGGGCATGGGTTATAGTTCATATAGGTTAGATTCCTGGGGCAGAGAAATCAGCGAAGAAGAGTCAATAATGGGTTTGGAGGGAACAGTGAATGATAGGCACATTCTTTAAAAAGAACTCCAGAGAACTTGCAGATTTAGCTTGGACAAGTAAACAGCTGAAAAATAAGCTCCTATACTTGTAAGAAGAAAGAAATTGGACAGGTGGCAAATAATGACTTTCTGTGAACCCGCAAGAGAATAGATATCACAGGACAGATGGCCATTCTCAAATCTGGTGCATTATTTAAAGAGGTACAAAGATAATAACTACAGCATATTTCTTATAAAAATCTATGCAATCCAGAAAACAATAAGTAACATATTTAAGGTTCTGAAAGATAAAAAGAAAAATAATAACCCAGAATTCTATACCCAGCCAAAATAACTTAAAAAAATAAAAAAGAAATTAAAATGGCTTTTCAATAAAACAAAAATTAAAATAATCCTTTACCAGTAGACCAGCATTACAAAATATGTGAAAGGAATTTTCAAATAGTAGGAAAGTGATACCAGCACTAGACAAATAAAGATCAGTAAACATGGTAAAATGAAGGTATGTATAAAATTTATCTTTTCACAAATTTTAATTTTTGTACAGTGAAATCAGTAACAATGTATTTTGTACTTAGAGTATGTATAAAAGAAAAGGTAGCACAAAGGATAGAAATAAAAAATTGGCAGTATAGATTTGTAAGATTTTTATGCTATATGTGAAAAAGTTTATTATTTAAAGGTGAACTGTATTAATTAAAAATATCCTGTAAACTCAATGTAACAACTACACATTTTTGAAAAGAGTTGTCAGTAGGAATCCTTAAAAATTATCAACCCAAAAGAAGGCAGAAAAATAGAAAATAAATAAACAAAAGATGAAACAGATGGCAAAATCATAGATTTTAATCTAACTAAAATATTCACATTAAATAATATGTTCTAAACACAACAATTAAAGTACAGAGATATAGAACAGAGATAATCTGATTGGATGAAAACCAAGTCCCAACTAGATGCTTTCTACAAGAAAGTCAATTCAATTTTGAAAAAGAAAAACTAAGTCAGAAAATTCACATTACTGATTTCAAAACTAAGTGTGATGCTACATTAATGAAGATAGGGTGGAGGTTTTGAAAGGATAGACAAAGAGACTAATAGAGCAGAATAGAGAGTTGGCAGGAGGTTGAGAAAGCTACAGTTTTTTTTTTTTTTTTTAAATGTCATTTTGTGTGAGAGCACATGCATACCTTCAACTGATTTTTCACAAAGACACAAAATCTAATAAATGGTTAAAGGACAAGCTTTGACACAAATGGAAAAATTGAACTTCCATGTGGGAAAAAAAAATGAACCTCAACCCATACCTGGTATCACATGAAAAAATTAGCTCAAGATGGCTCAAAGACATAACTGAAATACATAAAAGTATACAAGTTCTAAAGGAAAATACAGGACAAACCCTGAGTTAGGCAAATCTTTCTTTTATATAACACCAAAAGGACCATTCAATAGAGAATAAATGTAGGCAAACTGAACATTATCAAAACTAAAAACTTACATTCTTTGAAAGTCAATGCTAAGAGAATGAAAAAAACAAGTAAACAGATTGGGAGAAAATATTTGCACAACATATTTGAACAAGAAATGACATCCAGAATACATAAAGAGCTATCCTAACTCAACAATAAGGAAGCAATCAGATTTAAAAACATGGCCAAAAGATCTGAAAAGCCACGTCACCAAGGAAGATAATGAGGGCAAATAAGCCCATTGAAAAGATGCTCAGCATCATTAGTCTTTAGGGAAGGAAATGCAAATAAAAACCATGAGATGTCACTGTAGAGCTATTAGAATGACAAAATTTAAAAGAATTGACAATACCAAGTGATAGCAAGGCTGTAGAGCAAGAGGAATTTTCATACATTGCTGGTGGGAATGTGAAATGGTACAGCCACTTTGGAAAACATTTTGGCAGTAAGTTAATTTCCAGTAAGCTAAACATATACTTACCCTATGGCCCAGAATTCCTTCTCATAAGTATTTGCCAGGAAATGAAACTTCTCACAAAAACTTATATGAGTGTTTTTAGCACTTTATTATAATTTTACCAAACTGGAAAACAAAACAAAACAAAACAAATATCTTTCAACTGGTGAATGAATTAAAAAACATAACTGTGATACATCTACACAATGGAATTCTTCTAGTCATGAAAACAGACTGTACTACTGATCCATGCAACAACATAAATATATCTCAAATGCATAAAGCTAAGAGAAAGAAACTAGACTCAAAAGATGTTGTATAGTATGTTTTCACATAAATGAAAATGTGAAAACAGAAAAGCAAATTTTTGGTTGCTGGAGACTGAGTGTGGTGGGATTGGTAGACACAAAGGGACACAGAGGAATTTTGGCAGTGGATGGTATGGTTCCATGTTTTGATGTGGTGATTGTTTTGTGATGCTACACATTTGTCAAAGCTCATAGAACTGTACGCTAAGAAGAGTATATTTTACTGTATTATTGTATACCTCAATCATAAAAAGCAAAGATCTAGGTGAAACAACTTTTGATGGGGTCAGGTATGAGAAATGCTCATTAGAACCGGAAAGAATGAGTTAACCACTAGTTTGGTAGTCTTTTTTTCTAGCCTCAAGGACATATGAGAATGGCAATTGTGAACTTTATGACCAATTTTTCATTTGTGAAATTATTTAATGAAGGAAATAGTGCACTGTAAACCTCACATCTCCATGGAAACAACCTAATCTAAGGGTCCCACTCACAATAAGTCTGTGCCCGCAAGAATGGATTAAAAGAACATGGAGTTTTCTGGGGTACAGAACAGTCCCAAACCAGCACAGTAGTCTTTTCTCTAGGGTCAAAGACACCTGAAAATTAGACCAAAGCACTGAAATACTACACAAGGAGTTTTTCAGAGTTTACCTACATTGCATCCAGGGCAAATGGAAAACTGGCTAAAAATTAAGTACCTGTATGTCACTGTCAAGATTGTTTATGAGGTAATGAGTGACTGGTATTGATGAGATGCAGCTACGCTAAGATTAAGATTAAGTGAGCCAAGTGCACCTGAGGGGCTACATAGGTAGGTTGGTATAAAAGCTAAAGGGGCCCCAAGTCTGGTGGCTTACTGAGCTGAGTTGGTGTGCACACACTGAGTTCCGTGTTATGTGATGATACATGATCCAAGTGGCACAGGGAGACTGGGGCATCAGAAGCTATCTTTGGGTATCATTATACTAAACTGTGATTGGGAGATCTCTTCTAGGCTGTTCCTGTGCATGTTGGGTTATTTTGTATTCTTTATCTTTTCTAAAGTAAAAGGAAGCCTATTGAAGCCTATTGTGCTTTGTGCATTTGAGAATCAGTCTGAATCTAAGCTTCCACTTGCAGGTTAGAGCAGAGTGGTCATTGCAGGAGCTTTGCATAAGAGGCAGTCTTGTTAACTCCATCCAATGAGTATTTGTGTATGATGAATCAAGAATATGTTACAATATAGAACAAGAGACATGTAGGTTCAGAGTAAGAGCCATCTAGGCTTCTCCATCAAGTGTTCAAGCCTCAATTAGCTAAAACTGGGAATACTGTCTAAAGCAACAATTTCCAAATTTTAGTGTAATTTGTGTTTACTATATCATCCTTATCATATCACAGAGTTCTTGGTATATTGTAGGCACTAAAAATATCTTTTGTTTAAATAAATCAATCCTTGGAAAATGATCTACTAAACTCTGTCCTATTTTGGACATCTTTCTGAAAGAGAATATTGATAGTTAACAGGCTGTACTAATTTTTGAGGAAGGGTAATTTTTGATCAGAGCCAAGACAGAGGCTTGGCTCTTGGAGAGTGTCTACCTGTATGTTCACATGCATGGTTTCCCAGGCAGATGCAGACAGTGGTAAGAGAAAAGACTATTCCTGTTCTTGCATCTAATTGTCTGGGGTAGAGTATAAATCAATTGCTTGCACAAAACTCACATATCCAAGTTAGGACCCAGATGAAGAGATCCAATGCAAATGTGAGCCCCTTAGTCAGGTAGAAAGAGGATAATTTGTCTAAAGGATACAGGAAGGACAGGTGTGATTCAGGGATGTTTAATCAGGTGAGCAGTTCATTGCAGCTGAAAGTCTTGTTAACAGTTATATTTGGGAATAGGGGATTATAATAACCCTAGGAGTCTTTTCATAGCAGGAGGACTCTAGAAAATGTGCAATATTGGCAGCAAGTGATTCAAGAAATTCACCGTTCATGACTGAACCACAGGGTCCCAGACCTAGTGAGTGAACTGTAGATAGATGATGAGGCTTTCACACTGAGATTCATATTCACCCAAAAGTTTTTGCTTTGTTTCTCCAAACACTGTCTTTCTACATTATTCTGTCATGTTTGCTTTTGGCCTGCAATTAGCAGGCTTAGTAATCTATCCAGGTTTTGAGTCAATCCTAAAGACAGAAATCAGATCTTACAAACTCAGCCCCATCAAGCTGGGGCTACTGGGGATAGTATGAAATGACCCAATCATCTCGTAACTATTTCCTACATGGGAACTCAAATTGCAATTTGCATGAGGTTTTGAAACATAACATTAGTTATTTCTTTCCTTAAATGCTAGAAAGAGTACTAGCTTTATATGAAGCCAGAGCTGCAGTTCATAGCCTGTGAAGTGCAGTTTTACCCTGGTGGTCTTGGAGACACCTTAGAAATAACAAAATAGCAACATGCTGTTCAGAAAGGTGATAATTCTATTGAGCAGAAGCCAAATAATATTTTTACCAGTGTTCTGTTTATAGCATGAAACAGAGGTGAGAGTGTACCTTACCTAAGGTTTATTAAAAGAAGATGCCGATTAAAACAAACACCTGTTTTCTTTTCCTTCTTGGCGCAGCCCATTGCTCTCGTTACAGTGGCACAGAAGTTTGCTGGTCAGCAGAAATAGTTTTAAAAATTGAGAACTTGAATTTTGGCACCATGTTATACCAGGGACAAAGGAAACCTTATGTTGTGGAATAACTGACACTGTATTCATAGCATCTGATTTAGTTGTTTCTTATGTTTTAGTTTTAAGCTCAAGTTTGAAATAGTGTCAGAGTATGCTTCTGGAATTAAAAATTATATACAAAGTGTCTCTAAAATACTCTCACCTCTTTTGCTTCTTTTTATGTCTAGAAGGGCAGTATTAAAGCAACTGCCCCCTGGCACAAATTTGTAAATAATCTAATTTTCTACTCCCTACTCAGGTCTCCCCTTTAATGCAGCTTAAATATATCCCTGTTAAAATAAACTTCCTGCGGCCTATGCCTAAAGTATTTACAGATGATATAATTTGGTCATTGGTTTGTACATTCTTTCAAGAAAATTCATCAAGGACTACCAAGGGAAATTGCTTTTGGTTATTTCTGTGGTCATCAGCTTTCCACTAACAATCTACCTCCTTTGCACCAACAAAGCAAATCTATCATTGCAGTATTCTTAGCCCTAGGAACTTCTATGGTTTCTTCATGTTATGTGATCTGAAATATGTACTAGTTATTTGGCCAAATGCAAACCATATAAATTATCAATAAACAGGAAAGTTATTTTTAACATTTATCCACCTGACATATTTTTTCAATTAATCCATTCTATAATCTATCTGAAGATGTGATTAATGCAATGCTGAAACAAAGAGTGAAGAACAAGGCACAGATGATGGGTACAGGCGAGGGAAGACCCACAAACACGTACGTGAACTCAGGAATTAAGGTAAGGGGAATGTTAATTCAAGTATCAATAAGGAGAGAATAAATTAACAAGAGGGTCAGAGGTTTTGTGGTCAAGGCTAGCTAGTTAATAAGATATAAACAATTACTCAATGACAGAGAAATATAAGGAGCCTAAAGTCTGAACAGTCTGAACCAGAAAATCAGGGTAAACAGGCATTTCTCGAACTATGTAAAAACTATGGACAAAATTAAAATGCAAAATGGTCAACTGTGGAAAATACTTGGGGAAAATTTGAGTCATAAAATATTGATGATATTAATTGTTAACAGACTCTTATAGATCAGTAAAAATGAGCAAAGCCTGTCTAAAAATTAAATACCTAATCTAAAATGAAAGAAATGGAGAAAGATAAAATTTTCCTTTTATTATGCAATATTTCAGTCATATAAATGGTTATAAAAATGAAAAAATAAATTAAACACTAATGTATCCAGCACTTGGCTGAGTACCACAGAATGCCTTCTTCATTTCTCTCTGATGCCAATCAGTTCCATTCCTCACATGAAAAAATGAGTTTCCTTAATTAGGGGTTTTTACTCCAATGAATAGCTATAGTTTTACTGAATACTAAATACTAAATACTAAATTTAGAGTATTATTTTCCATATATTTAAGTTTTATACTGAATATTTCATTTGGCAGTTTGCTTTATGGCCTAACATTATGTTAACCAGGCTACAGCAGTTTTCTTCCATTCTTATTTTCTAAGGTTCTTCTTTATTAATACAAATAGGTGACGGAATTTTTCAAAATATATTTTCTGCATCCATTAAAATTATAAGAATAATTTCTATTAGAAAATTTGTTATGTGTTAAATAAATTTAAAACATTTTCTAATGACAAATTATATGTGCAATCCTGAGGAAAGCCCAACTTGGCTATAATATATTACATTTTTATACACTGAATATTTGTTTAGGATTTTAAATCCATATTTGTGTAATTTGAGTAAAATTATTCTTTCTCCCAATGTCCTCATAGTGGACTCAGAAAGATTTGAAATTGTATCCACTTGATTTTATCTCTTTGAGTAGTTAAGAATGGAATTATTTGTTCTTGAACATAAAACATAGGAGAACATCTAGGTGTTTATGCATGGAGTTAAGAGAGAGATTAGATTTTTAATTATTTTTCTCGTGCTTGTGAGTCTAGATCTAGTCAGATTTTTCACTTCTTTTTCATTGAATTTTGATGAGGTGACTCTTTTCTGAAAATTTCCCATTTGTCTAAGATCTCAAATTTATTTTTCTGAATTTTTCAATTTTAAATATCTGCTTATCTGTATTTTCATTCCTAATATTGCTCTTTTTTTTGCCTTTTTCTTTTTTTTCTTATTTATATAGTTCTTTTGCTAACTTCTTAACTGGATAATATCTGTAATCAGATTTTGGCAAAATCAGACTGAGAGGATTTGAGTGCAAATAGTGTATTTGGGAGGTGTTTCCAGGAAACACTGGAAAGGAAAACAGAAGCCAATAGAGTACACATTTATGAAAATGCCACTCCTGTGGAAAAATGGTCATCAAGCCCACTGGAACATAGCATACCTTAGCTATGTCCCACCCAAAGAGTGAAGAAGCTGGGATATGTGTATGTTCATGTGTGTGTGTGCATTTATCTATCTATCTGTCTATCTATCTATCTATCTATCTATCTATCTATCTAATCTATCCCTCAACTCCCTGTCATAGTCTGCTGAGGGCTGCTCCAAGAATATCAATTCTCCATCACATCCAAACTATTCCACACATTATCTAAGCATCCTTAAAAAACCTCTAAGGAAAAGTGTCAGCTGCTTTCAGTAAGAAGCTGTCAGTGTGTGAGGGAATGATGAATGTTGAGGAAATACATACAGGGTACTGACAGTATTTGGCATAGATGACTGCATCAATTATCAGTTTCCCTCCTTTTCTTAAAAAAATAAGAATTTATGGTTTTGATTGTCCTCCTGGTTACTACTTTAGTAGAATTGCATATGATTTGATATGTTATATTTCATTATCATTTAATCTAAAGAATTTTCTAAGGTTTGTTATGACTTTTTTACTCAAGTTATTAGAAGTGTGTTTTTAAAATTACCTTAAGTATGACATTTGAAAGTCTATCACCTGGACTCTAAGTGTGAATTTTTTTCCTTATTTTTCTTGGAATTTATAATGATTGCTGAATTTGATGATTTATGTCTTTCATTAATTCTGAAAAACATTCAGAATTATCCATCTATTTTCTTCCTCTAGAAATCTATTTAGACATAGTTCAAATCTTCTAATTTTACTTTCCAGGTTTCTTAAATCCTTTGATCATATTTGTCCATCTCTTTGTCTTTTGTGCTCAGTAGTTTATAACTTTATTTTTATTTTGTCTTATATTTATATCTGTCAGTTTGCTAATTCTCTCTACAGTTATATTCATCTGGTATTTAAACCATACACTGAGTTTTTTTTAATTTTGGCAAAATACACATAATATAAAATTTACCATTTTAGCCATTTTAAAGTGTACAAGTCAGTGGAATTTAGTACATTCACAGTGTTGTGCAACCATCACCACTACTTAGTTCTGGAACATTTTCATCACCCCAAGGGAAATGCCTTACCCAATAGTCATTCCCCATTACCGCTCCCCAGCCTCTGGGAGACACTGATCTGCTTTCTGTCTCTATGGATTTGCCTGTTCTGAATATTTCAGATAAATGGAATTGTATAACATGTGACCTTTTGTGTCTGACTTCTTTCATGTAGCATAATACTTTCAAGGTTCATCCATATTGTAGCAATTATCAGTACTTCATTCCTTTTTATTGCTGACTAATATTTCATTGTGTTTTAGTTTCCCAGCTGCTAAAACAAATACCATACAATCAGTGGGTTGGCTTAAACAACAGGAATTAATTGGCTCATGGTTTTTAGGCTAGGAGTAGTCCAAAATCAAGGCATCAGCAGGGTGATGCTTTCTCCCTAAAGACCATGGATTTCTATGTCTGGATTGCTGGCAATCCTTGGTCCTTGGATTTTCCCTCACACAGCAGTATACATGGCAGCATCTTTGCCTTTCTCTTCTGGGTCCCATTGACGTCTAGTTTCTCACTTCCTGTGGCTTCTCTTTCTGTGTCCAAGTTCCTTTGCTTTTAAGTACTTCAGTCACATTGGATTAAGGACCACCCTCATTCAATTTGGACACACCTTAACTAATAGCATCTCTAACAGCCCCATTTACAAATGGGTTCATCACCATAGAACCAGTGATTTGGACCTGAACATGCCTTTTGTGCATGACTGTCATTTAATGTCCAACACAATGCATTGAATTTCAATTACTGAGCCTAGCTCCTGACCATGATGCAAGAACTGGTATTACACTCACCCTCTTACCATAAATAGCTATATAATGGTTAATCTATATATTATTACATATATATCCTATTTATAGATATTTTCAGGCATTGAACAACAGGGAGTGCAGGTTTTTGTTTCTTGAGAGAAGAGAAACACACAAGAAGAAACATCTACTTTCAACCTGGATTTCTATCTGGAAGAACTTTACTGATAATTGCACAGGGAGGTGGAAGCTTAGCAGGGGCCAGGGTTGATATATTTGAAGCAAAGTTCCAGAGATAAAGAAGAATTACAGAGATAAAGGCTCAGATATCTGTGTGGAGTTTTCTCTGAGTTCCTGGCTAAGTACTGGATGCAGGGCAAGACTCTACTAGGCCTAACAGATCACCTGCTGTTAAGTTGTGAGCTGAATGGAGATAATGTAGGTCATTCAAGACTGAGAGTAGTTTGAGGTTCAGCCCAGCCAGAGAGGAGTAACCATGCAAAACAATCTGGTTATTCCATTGAAATCCCTGGAAAAGCCATGTCTTATGAGTAAGGGACATGCTGTAGGGCAAGGGCTATATCCTAGTACTAAGAGAAAACTAAAATAAATAAGCACAAGTAAAAAAGAAAAGAAGCCTGGCAGGATCTGCCAGTAATAAAACGCCTGCTGTAACAGGAAGATGACATTGATCTTTCTCCTTACAATATATCAGCATATATCAAAAATTACTAGCCATATGCAAAAGTAGGAAAAAAAGACCCATGAAGAAAAGAAAAAGCAGCTAATGTAAAAAGACTCTGAGAGGACACACTTATTAGTATTAAAAAAGACATTAAAATGACTATTATAAATGTGTTCAATGATTTGAAGAAAAATATGGACATTAGGAGTAAAATAATGACAAACATCAGTTGGGAAAATAATAGCAAACATCAGTAGAGAAATGGAAACTATCAAAAATAATCAAATGAAAATTCTGAAATTGGAAATATACAATATCTTAAATAATCAATTCATTGAATTGGCAGAGTGGAGATTACAGAAAAAAGATTAGTGAACCAGAAAAGAAGTCAATAAAAATGATACAATCTGAGGATCAGAGAGAAAAAAAAATGACTGGAAATAAATGAACAGAGAATCAGTGACTTCTGGGACAATATCAGCTGTCTAACACATTTGCAATTTGACTCCTAGAAGGAGAGGAGTTTCAGAAGGAAAGGAGGGTGATGGCTGGTAGAAAAATATTTGAGGGCATATTGCTAAAAATTTTCCAAATTTCATATAAAAAATCAGCATACATATCCAATAAGTTCAATTATACCAAGCAGGGTAACTACCAAACACACACTAGTTGTATCATAGAAAAAGCTAAAAGTGGGTAAAATAAGGATGGAACAAATAGAAAATAAATAACAAGATTGTACAATTAAACCAAGCCATATCAATATTAAATTAAACATAAATGGCCTGAACAATCCAGGCAAAGAAAAAAAAAAAAAAAGACCCTGTTATACGCTATCTACAAATGATGCATTTTCAGTATAAAGTCACAAATAGATTATTTTAGTATAAAATCACAAATAGATTGAGCAAGCGATCCAGCAAATGATGGAAAAAGATGTATGAAACAAACAGTAAGAATAAGAATACTGTTGTGGCTGTATTAGTATCAGCTAAAGTAGAATTAAAGACAAAAAATATTACCAAAGACAAAAGGGACGTTTCATAGTGATAAAAGTATGCCCCTTAAAATATAGCTTCAAAAATGCATGAATCAGAATTTGATATCAATAAAGAGAAAATTTTCTATATCAAATCTGTAATGATCTAGACAATTTTAAATATTATCAAATAACCTGAATAGATTGACTTTGATAGAATGCTCTATATAATAGCTGCAAAGTATACTTTTAAGACTGCATGGAAGATTACCAAGTATCTTAGTTTGCCAGGGCTGCTGTAACAAAGTACCACAGACTAGTTGGCTTAAGCAACAGAAATGCATTGTGTCACAGTTCTGGAGGCTAGAAGTTTGAATCAAGGTGTCAGCAAGACCATATTTCCTCTGAAGTTTGTAGGTTTCTGGTGATGCCTGGCAACCCATGATGTTCCTTGGCTTGTGGCATGACTCAATCTCTGCCTCTGTCACATGGCTCTGTCTCACCTGTGACCAAATTTCATCTGCTTATAAAGACACCAGTCATGTTGAATTAGGACCCATCCTAATCCAGTTTGAACTCATCTTAATAACATCTGCCAGGGATTAGGACTTGGGCATGTTTTTTTGGGGGACGCAATTCAATCCATAACACGAAGGTAGGCCATAAACTGGGCCATAAAATAAGTATCAGTAAATTTCAAAAACTTAAATTTCACAGAGCATGCTCTCTCACCAAAATGGGAAAGAAGACATGCTTCCTTTTTCATTCATTTTCCTATTGTAGCACCTTGGAGAAGCAGGGTAAGCTTGGCTTAGCCTTGGGACATCCTCTTCCTGACCCCTTCTGCATCTAGGGCTGGAGATAGGTAAATAGGATAGGGGTTAACAAGGCAAATGTCTCTCTTTGATAGACCATAGCTGGCCATGATCTGGTCCTACCCCAGTCAGTTATTGTTGCTTTACTGGTTAATAATGACTTACTCTTGGGGTCACTTGCTGGTTCTCTTGAAGGACATATTTGTGGGTTTTTTTGGAAGGTCTGTGTCAGCCACCAACACACTCCCCTCACCACTTCCCCTCTTTCAAGAGCCTGTCTCGGCCTCCTACTCTGTAACTTGCTCCCCAATTCATCTACTGGTATTACTCCTCACACATGCTGACTGTTGGAGTCTCCTTATATGAGGAGCAGCCCTTTCAGATGGTGCTCTAAAAAGATTGCTCAACCCAGCTATTTTCCATAGTACCAATCGTTCAGGAGAAATCTACATATTTTGGTCAGGTCAAATGGTGGGAGTGTAGGCTGCTTCACAGAACCTCTTTTCAATTCTTTTCTTTGCTGCCTAGAAATGACTACAGACAGAAGGACAAATCCTCAGCCTCAGCAGAAGTCTAATTGATAAGGAGAATGGCAACATTCCTTCTTGTCAGCCCAAAAAACTTTCACAGAAAGCTGGATAAAAGGAAATTAGGAATTTTATACCCAAAATGTTAATAGTAGTTATCTCAAGGTTGATATTATGGGGGATGTTAATTTCTGTCTTGTGTTTTTCTAATTTTTGCCAATTTTTATGTAGAATTTTGTTATTTTTTCCTTAGACAAGATTGTATTTATTATTCTTTAATTCTGAAAAAAAAGTTAATTTAATCTACAAGTCAGCTCTGTTAAAAGCTCTACTTCTATATACAATTAAATTGAAAAATAAAGTGATTTACAGCATTGGGAAATGACATATTCAAGGTTACAAACTCAACATTTCTCCCTTCATTAATAACCACTCAGAATTTGAATAGAGGACATAGTTCACTGTATTGCTTTTGCTCTTTTTTTTAGAAATGAGGAAAGATTCCTAGACTTTGCTTCATTCTCCTCTAGTTTATGAGTTGGTTCTGGATATACTTAATAATCTGAGAATTCATTATGTGATCCCCATCCCAGATGTATTATGAAGACCAGAACTTAACAGTGTATTGTTAGTATAATAGATAAGAGAATGAAGGAGTGTTGTTTATCATTAATAGCATTAGATGTACAGTCAGGACAGATTATATTTCTGCTAATGATAAATAGAATTTCAGCTTAATTTGATTGATACTAAGATTATATGGATATAATACCCAGAATACTCAGGTAATTTCTTCAGGATTTTGTTTACACATGAAGTCCATTTTAAACATTTACATGGAATTAAATTTTCTGGACATTAGGTCAGTTTCTGTGTGGTCAGATATTGTGTGCCTCAGTTTCTACATCCTTAAGGGAGGAATAGATGTCTACTTACCAGGATTTCCATGAGACTCCAAAGAGCTGATGAATATATTTTAAAATATTGAGCACTATTGAAAACCAGATTATTATTATTGGCAGCATAATAATACTAATAAGTGAAAAGAGTACTAGAATCTAGAGTTTTCCTGACTTTGGGAATTTAATAGTTGGCACTAAGTCTGCTAGCAGGAAAAAGCTAAAGCCATAAAGGCCCCTGCCCCAGCATGGTGCCCAGCAGGCAATAGATACGCAATAAATGTTAATACTCTTCCCTTCACCTTCTATCTCCTGCAGGAGCCAACTGCTCTATCAGCCCTTTGAAAAAGAAGCTTAGGGATTTTCTGTGGTTCATCTTTGTAAGGGAAACGGAGAGAGAAGTGACATTAAGTTTGAAAGGCCCACTATAAATATTTATTCTCTTAAGTTACATTTTCTCTACTTTTTACTTGTCTCATCTCATTTTTTCTCTTTTCAGTTTCAGTCCCTTTGTTATAATTTTCTTCTTTTCTCTATCATAGTTCTTTCATATCTAGTTCCTACAGAGGAATTAAACGAAGCTTTGGAGCAGGCCAGACTTTTAAAATAACAGATCAAGTAACTTGCTCAAAGTCATGCTTTATTAGGAAGTGGCAGAACTAGATTTAAAATAATTTTTCCTCCCTTCAAATTCAATCATTCTTCCACTAAAACATTCTCATTTACAAAGTTGATATATATTCTAAAATTATGATTACTGAGAGAGGAACATCTCAAAAGTGCATAGTCCAGTTAAAAAAAGAAGGCTAAGGAGAGCATATTATCATTACTTTGGAGCTGAATTCTGCATAAAAAAAGCAAAAACTTAAATATGTAGGAGATTATAACTTAGAATTAACCATGAGATTGCTGTCTATCATTACCCCCGTAAAATGAACCTCATTCCTATAGAATTCACTTCATTTTATATTTTTATATAAAAATCTGCTCATAAATTATAAATTACAAATTAAGGTCATCAAATAAATTTCTTATTAACAACCTAACCCACAATATAATGTGACTGAATTTAATAAAGCTATTTATCTATTAATTGTTTTTACTAGCCTGTATCACAGTACATAATAGACTTTTCTATATAATTTGTATTTTTTCTGTGGCTAGAAAAATGAAATAGTAGATAAGTTTTCTGTTAATTTTTGATGATCTCAAACAGCTTTTAACCTCAGCAAAGAGTATACTTAATAATAATTCTGGTTTATCCTACTTTTTAACAAAACAACAACATTGATATAATCTATTTGGAAGGAGAGTAAGAGAATAAAGGGGTCAGCAGGGCATAATCAATTATCCAAAGGAAAATGTAAGTAAATCCTGCAGCTTTGTTACAATCTATTTGCAGCTTATTAACCTGCTTACTTTTGATTTCAGAAGGGAAAAATAGGATTCAGTTTCCATATTTTACCAGTACATGCATAAATAACTGGTGGAGCACATGAGAAAGTAAGAACAGTGGTTCTCTCTGCAAGGGCATAGGCTGGGAACTCAGGGTGGAACTGGGCGTTTGTGCAACCAGGACATTAAGGAAACTTGGTCATAGTATACTTTTTTTTAATATCATCTTGTTTTGGAACTATGTGCCTGCATATCTATTCAAATAAACTTTTAATTTAAAAAGTAAATAACTGAATCCTTCTGTTACTTATGAAAG